>NC_089653.1:20977500-22177500 GCF_037042795.1 Molothrus aeneus | reverse complement strand
TTAGTGCCACGACCCATTGATGAATGTTTGATCTGATTTCTTTGCCCAGATAGGCAATGTATGACTTATCCCAGGAGGGCTCATGGCCCTGACTGTGGCTCATTGCAGCTCCAAACCTCAAAGGCACTTTCGTGCTTCCAAGCCTGGCTTTGCTTACATGTAGTGAGTCCTCAGGTAGAGAATCTGGGGGAGAGATAAAATCTTGCCACCTTCTTCCCACACTGGATGGGGGGCACTGGGCTGCTGTGTGAGCACGGTTGTTCTCCCAGGATCGCCGCTATGCTGACCTGACAGAGGACCAGCTGCCAACGTGCGAGAGCTTGAAGGACACCATTGCCCGTGCTCTGCCTTTCTGGAACGAGGAGATCGTCCCACAGATCAAGGAGGGCAAACGAGTCCTCATTGCTGCTCACGGCAATAGCCTGCGTGGGATTGTCAAGCACCTGGAAGGTAGGTCACCCCTGCAGGGACATCCCAGGGACCCCTCCTTCCCCAGCTGCCACTGTGGGAAGGTGCAAGAGTGACAGCACTGCTGTGTTTGCAGGCATGTCAGAAGAGGCCATCATGGAGCTGAACCTACCCACTGGCATCCCCATTGTCTACGAGCTGGACAAGAACCTGAAACCTGTCAAGCCCATGCAGTTCCTGGGGGATGAGGAGACCGTGCGCAAGGCCATGGAGGCCGTTGCTGCTCAGGGCAAGGCCAAGAAGTGAGGGCAGGCAGCAGAGCACCACGTAGTAGAGCCCCCTGCCATCCCCCACCCCTCTGTTCACACCCCCACAGTTGTAGGAACTCAGAGCTGTGGAGCTGGAGGTGCTCCCCACGGTTAGGCCCATTCCCTCAGAGCAGGCTCCCCTCTGCAGATAGCCTGGGGGCTCCGGGGCGAGGGCTGGACACGGAGGTCTGGTGTGAAAGGGAGCCCTGTCTCTGCCAGGCAGTGACCCCACACCTGTCCATGCTGTGATCCCAACCCTCAGACCCTGTCTGCAGAGGGACAGGCCAAGCAATCCCTTGCCATGCCAGGCTCCTCCTTTGCTTTGCATCCCTGGCAGCTCTCGTCACCTGTTTACTGTAGTTTTGTCACTTGATTTAGTCCTCCTGGAGCAGTGAGGCAAGTGCAGTGCCGGCAGTGACCAAGGTGGGTACCCCATCCCCTCGTGGGTGCGTGGCACAGTGACTGGGATGCCACTGGAAGGGTTGTGTTCTGGTGCACGTGGTACAGCACCCCAGGGTGGTACTCACGACTCTGGGCCCAGCTCTGCCAGCCCCTGCTTTAACTATACTGCCTTCAGACAAGGGTGAGGGAGGGAGCCTGTTGCCTGGAGGTGTGTGTCTGCACCATGCGTCCCCCAGCTGATTCCCATGCTCAGCCTGCTGGTGAAGCAGGTGCTGTTGTGTCCCATCCCTCATGTGTGTACGTGGCCTGTCACTGTGGCCTCCCCCCTGCCGGTGTCGTGAGCCTGGGCTTGCACAGGGTCGGTGTAACTGTCCAACCATAGCAGCTGTCTTGTTCCAGTTCAATAAAGGAGTAATGCGCAATAAGGAAGTGTCCACGTGTCTCTGGGCCATGTGGGCTCCATGCTGCCAGCACGTGCACATGCAGCAGTCACTGCTGGGCACGCACATGAGCATGCAGAAGCTGTGCCAGGCTCAAAGAGCAAAGCTCAGCTCTGCAATCTCTGCCCGAGAGGGTGATACCCTGCCATGCTCTGGTTTTTGGGCTGTGTGTGCCACACCCTCGTCCCAAAGAGCAAGGCCTGCAAGTGTGGCCTGAGGAGATATGGCCCCAGGCTGCTCTCAGCCACCGCCCACACTGGTTAGTGGTGTGCTGAGACAGGCTCTGCTCCAGGCTTGACTCCAGTGTAGCCCAGCGCTCTGTGTGGTTTGTGTCACTCCATCACTCCCCTTCACCAGCACTGAAAATGTGCTTCCTTCTGCCCCTGGTGCTGTGGAAGCTGTTCCTTCACCTGCCGTGCTGCAGGAGCCAGATCAGACTGCCGTAGATATCTGGCTCCCTCACTGACTGTAAAGAACAAAGCACGAAGCTCTCAAAAAAAATTTATTATGCAAGTAGCAAACCTCTCCTTGCCAGTGGAGGCCTGGCTGAACCTGTGAAGAGGGTGGGAACCCAGGGACTGCTCTGGCTCCACAGGCCCCAGTGCTGCAGCCCTCTGCCCCCTCAGGTGTTAGGTCTGCAGGAACTGGGGCTGCACCCGGGCCACCTTACGGAACTCCTTGGTGTGTGTCCGTGGGCACTGCATCTCGCACCAGCTGATGGGCACCATCTGCACCCCTGGGGACACAACATGTCAGGGCTGCTCCTTCCCAAGCTTGCACTCCTCCATGTGGAGAGGGAGGCAGCTGCATCAGCTGCCCCTAAGGCAGGGATGAGGCAGCACTGTTTCAGCCCGTCTCTGTCCCTGTGCTGCCCCTACCTGCCTCACTGCGTGCCACCACCACGCCCAGCTCGTTCTCTGCTGTGCTCAGCAGGTAGTTGGACTGTGCGTCCCCCAGGGAGATCTGGTTGGACAGAGGTTAAGGGAAAGACTTCCACAAGGGAGCCTGAGCCACCCCACTGTCCCTGAGGGGGAAGGATACAACTTTGGCCAGGACGATGTCACTGGGGCGGAAGCTCTTGTACACTTCTACCTGCACAGGAGAGAGCAGGCAATGCCACACAGTGCCAGGCTGCTGTCAGTGGGGGGACAGTGCCCCACAAGCAGAAACTAGGGAGCAACGTGTATAGAACAGTTCCTGGCAGTGGCTCACTGACCTTATCCTTCTCTGTGGCTCGGATATCTTCTTTCCTAAAAAAGGAGATGGAGGGATCTGAGTGCCAATAAGCACAGACAACTCAACAGCCTGTGGCAGAAGCTGTCCCAGCCTCCCTGGGCGCTCAGCAGGACCTGCTGGACACCAGCCCAGTGCTCAGGGCAGAGCTCCAGCTCAGGGCAGCCAGCTGCACTGCCCACCACAGCCTTCCTCCCCGTGAAGGGAGGGGATCCTAACCTTTTCCCTACCGTATGGTGCCTCGGAAGGTGGATTTCAGCGGCGTGGAGCCAACATACAGGATGTGGATCTTGGCAAAGCGAGAGTTAATACTGCAGACCTGCATGTAGGAAAAGGGGACTCAGTGGTCCAGGCAGGGAAAGGGCAAGGAGCAGGCAGGGCTGCACGGGGAGCTCAGGTCTCACTTGGCCTCCTCCACCTTGTGACCAAGCAATGGTGGGACACCTGGCAGCAAGCCAGGTGAGGAAGATTATACTTGTGCAATTCGAGGCACCAGAATAAGGCTGAGACCTGCAGTGATCCCAGTCCCTCTCCCACCACCAGGAACATAAGAAAACTAATCCCTGGTCTGTGTCATCCTTTCTACAAGCTGCTTGAGGCACTGACCTGCATGCTCCCTGCCCCAGAAAGAGTTATGGAAGGAGAGCAAAGAAAATTGTCCCCTCAAGCCCACCTCAGTCTCAGGGCAGGTGTCCCTCATGCCAATACTCTCTTTGTGAGTGAGAGACTCAAGGGAGCCCCTGGGCTGCCCCTGCCCTGGTGGGTGTTGTACAGAGGGGACTAAGAAGCTCAGGGACTCCTCACCCCACCCTACCCGTGTGCAGGAACAAAGTTCAGTAGGAGACAGAGTCGAGGCCCATGCAGTTTGTCAATGCAGCGCTCCAGTGCCCCACCTTGCATGTCACCACAGCCCCCACGTTGGGCAGGAGCTGGGACTCGCTGTCTCTCACCACCGACACCACGGGCAGCTGCAGGGCAAGACACGAGGGTCAGCGCAGGGCACAGCTCGTGCACAGGATCACCAGCCGAGCCCCATCGGAGTCCGATTCCCCGTGGCAGCCCAGTCTCCAGGGAGGCTGTGCAGCCTGGGCGCACAGCACTGAGCCCTGGGGAGGAGCAGCCGTGCCGCGGCCGCGCCCACCTCGTTGTCCTCATTCTTTCTCTCCAGACAGCCCGCCAGCGAGGAGAAGATGAAGCCATGACGAGTGTAGGTGCCGCTGCCAGCCGTGGCCTCCTCCGTGCTGCACAGCCGCTCACCTGCGACACAGGGGCTCAGGGGCTGCCGGAGACCCGGCCCCGGACCGCCCCGTACACAGCGCTCGCTCCCAGCCGACCTACTGCGGGGCATTCCCGGGACAAACTCCCCCGTACTGCTTCGTCCCCTACTCCTCTCCTAGGCCACCGCGTCCCCTTTCCGGGCAGTAGCAGCCCCAGGAGCCCCGCACCGCCCCGGGCCGCACTCACCAGGGACGCAGTAGCGTGCGGGAGGCGCCATGCCCGCTGCCGACAGGGCATCACCAGAAAGCCCTCACCCTATTGGTTCCAGACTTCAATGCTGCCCTGTAAGCGTCGCGGCTATTGGTTCTCGCCTACCCGGCGTGAGACATGCTGGGAGCTGTAGTCCGGTGACGGCAGCCGGTGCTCCCGGCATGCTGTGCGCGGGCGCTGCCCGTGGGCCGGCAGGGCCCGGGCATGGAGGCGGCGGGCGCCGGGCCCAGGTCGGCGGCGGCGGGTGGGGGTGTCAGGGCCTTGCGAGAGGCTCTGGGCTTGTGGGAGCTGTGGCTGCCGTGGGGCTGGGCGGGCTGGGCGGCGATACAGAGGTGCTCTGGGGCGGGGAGCGCGGGGGCCGGGAGGCGATGGGGGTGCTCCGTGTGTTGTGGGGCAGGAGGTGCCTGTGCGGAGCCGGGAGGCCGTGGGATCTGTGGCCATAGGGTCTGTGGCCATGGGGTGCGCTTGGGATGGGAGGCAGCGGGGGCATGCTGCTGGTCTGGAGGGGCCGGGATGCTGCGGGGCAGGGAGGGCCGGGGTTTCGGGGCTGGACGCGGTGGGGCTGTAGGCGAGGGCAGCCTTTGAGGATGGGGCTGAATGGCGGAAAGTGTCTTGGCGCTGTGGGGCTGGGTGCTGCTGAGCCGGGGAGCCGAGCGCTGTCAGCCACCGGAGGGTGCCACAGGGCTGCGCCTGGGTGCCTGGAGCTGGCACGGGAAGGCCTCCTCTTTGCCTGGGGTGGGGCCAAATCCAAGGATCCCCACCCCTCGGCTGTAAGGTTGGCAGTGCTCTTGTCTGTGCTGGTGGTTGCTGTCCCATTCCCGTGGGCTCGGTGCCCCGCGGGGATGTGGGGACGGCCATGGGCAGGGCGAGGGCTGGATCCCAGTGCCCGGCTGGGCGGAGGAAAGTTTTATGACTCTACTGGAGTCTCATCTCTGTGGTTGTGCTGCTGTCTTCAGGCAGCTGCCTGGGGACAGTGGGTCTTGCTTTGGAGCAGGCTGGCTGCCTCCCCTGTGGGTTCCCTGCCCAGCAGCTGCCGCTGTTGTAGGTGAGGAAGCTTCTCGGGGGGCAGGAAGGTGCTGTGTCTTTGGAAGAAAGGGCTGACCTCAATACCTGCTTCTGGCTGCAGTATTTTGTCTTTTACCACACTGACAGCACAGGGATGTGTGCCACCAAAAGGCTGCACGGCAGGAAGTTGTTGCTCCACTTTGCACCTGCTGAGTTTCAAAGAAAAGCTTTTGGCAAACCAAAGGGGAGATGTGGAGAAAAGAGTGATGAAAACGTTTGCATATCCCACCTCTCCCATACCAGGGCAGGAGCCCTGCCTGTGACCTGGAATGGGCTGCTGGGTCTGGGGTCCTCATATCCAGCACATCCCAACCTTGGGGTCAACCCCACACTCCTCAGGCAGGGTGGGGGAGAGCCCTGTCTCCTTTGGGCAGCCCATCTGGATGCTGCAGCTTCTGCCCTCACCCTCCCTGGTGCTCCCCAGGGGCTGTGTTGGTGGGCACAGCAGCGCAGAGAGACGATCCCTGCTGGAGGGACTCTGAGCTCTGGCACCAGAGCCTGGCACCAGGCCAGGGCGAGTGCTTGGCCCAGGCTCAGAACGTGCCTTGGCAGGACCCTGGGGCAGCCTTGCTGCTTAATATTGATGGGTATTGCCTGCACGGGTGCCTGGGGCCCCCAGCCCTGCAGATCGTTTTCCCATGTGCTGAGCCAGATCGGGTTCCTCGTCACTCCCAGCAAAGCTCTCAGGCAGGACAAGGGGCTCAGCAGGCAGGGGACCACTGGCCCGGGGCTGTCCCTGGGCCTCTCATTTGCTGGTGTGGGGCACTGTTCAAGGATGGAGGCGAGGAGAAAGAGGAAGTGTTGGGACTCTTGGAGTGAGGCTGTGAAGCTGTGAGGGTGGCCTCAGCAACTTGGTCCAGAAGTTGAGGTGAAGGGAAGTAGCATCCTTCACTTTAGGGAGGGACTAGGAGAGGAGGGATAATCCTTTACTGGCTCATCCACATTTTTGTTGTGTGGATTCCCCTGTTCATGAACATGTTGGGAAGGGCTGAAATCATCCCTGGAAATGGCCCAGCATCCTGGATGTTCATGCCTTCTCTGGTTTCCTTTGAGTCAGACTCTCCGTGTCATTCCCCCGGCCCCCTCCCCGCTGGGAAAGACGAGATGGGACCAGAGAGCACCTGAGCCCAGATGCTGAGGGGCCTGTGCCCCCTGCTCCGTGCAAAGAGACATCCCGGCGACAGCGGCCCCGCAGCCTTCAGGAGCTCAGCTTCTCCAGCTCGGCATCCTCGTCAGCTCAGGGAGCTGCACTGCCGGCATCAGCGCGTCGGGGACAGCCAGGCAGCAGGGTGGCCTGCCCACGCCCAGCTCCTGTCCCCCCAGGCGTGGTGTGGCAGGGATGAGGAGCCGGCAGCGGATGTTTGCCGCCGTGATGCGCCTGCTCCTCAAGTGCCTGCGGCTGGGGCGGCGGCGGCGCTTCAGGCTGCTGCGGCAGGTGGAGCAGCTGTGGCACTACGGGCACCTCTGCCTCCGCTCCTTGCTCTACAACTCCTTCACCAACGGCGATGTGGTGCTTGACTCTCTCTTCGAGCCGGTCTACTGGCTGGTGGACCATGTCACCCGATGGTTTGGTGTGGTGAGTCCCCCTCTGGGGCAGGGTGCACGTGGTGCTGGGGCAACGGGCTCAGGGCTGCCTGTGCTTCAGGCAGGAAGTGAGCTGGGACCTCAGTGTGTGGTTCAGATTGGTTTCCTCTGGCTCTGTCCTGCCCATGCCTCTTCCCAGGCAGCAAGGGGCAGGCGCTGCCCACTCCAGTGACCAGGTCTCTTTCCTGTAGGTGTTTGTGGCACTGGTGATCGGGCTGACGAGCTCTATTGTGGCCATCGTGTACATCTGCCTGCTGCCCCTCATCCTGCAGACCTACACACCTGCCTGGATATGCTGGCACCTCGCCTATGGACACTGGAACCTCATCATGATTGTCTTCCACTACTACATGGCTATCACCACTTCACCTGGGCACCCACCACAGGTGAGGCACCACGTGAGCTACAGATGGTCACTGGGAACAGCCTGGTGATGTTGTTGCAGGATGTCTCTAAACTGGGGAAGCTAGCCTGGGCAGTGCAGAGTGGGGAGGCAGTGGGGTGGCACAGAGGAGAGCAGGAGTGCAAGATGCAGTGTTTAAGATGCACAAATCTCTTCTGATCTGTGCACAGGCCAAGAACGACCTCACTGGTGTGTCCATCTGCAGGAAATGCATTGCCCCTAAGCCAGCTCGCACCCATCACTGCAGCATCTGCAACAGGTAGGACACCCTCCCTCTGCCTGGGGCAGCCTTTGGAACCCTGTTCCTCACCCCCTGCCTGCCCCAGTATGAGACAGGGGCCCTTCCCCTCTGCTCTGCCACCTCCTTGCCCTGTCGCTTGTAGCCTGCAGGGCTGGGGGGTGCCTGTCCCCTCCCAAACACACCCCTTGCACTGGCTCTGACACTGGCACCGGTCTCCTCTCTCCCAGGTGTGTGCTGAAGATGGACCACCACTGCCGTATCCTTCTGCAGTACTAACTCATGGCACACTCCTGGGGGGAAGCAGCACTGCTTCCCCCTTCTCTCCCAGTCCCTTTTCTCAAGGAGACAGCCAGCATAGGAATGGGTGATGGGAGCAGGGCCCAGAAGAACTGCCCTGGTCCCTGGGTTGGATTTGGACCCATGGTCTGTCACAGTTATGTACCTTTAACCCCAGAGGCAGCCTGGCTAAACAACTGTGTGGGCCACTACAACCACCGCTACTTCTTCTCTTTCTGCTTTTTCATGACCATGGGCTGCATTTACTGCAGCATCAGCGGCTGGGACATGTTCCGGGATGCCTACGCAGCCATTGAGGTGAGCAGCTTCTCCTGCCATGCACCAAGACTGCCTGGCTTCCCCAGGCTGAGCTTGCAGAACAAGGCTGGGCCAGCCCCAGCCATATAGTGACTGTGCTTCTCCTCTTCCTCCTCCTGCAAGGCCCCCAGCTGCTCTGGTCCTGTGGGGTATGAGGGGAAGGGTCCCTGTCCCACTCCTCTGAGACACATAACTGGTGCCCTGTTTTCCGTCCCCCTAGAGAATGAAACTGCTTGAGAAGGAGAGACTGCAGGTGGCTGCCAACCAGGTGGGACATCCCTGCCCCCCAGCTGCTCCAGGCAGTGTGGAGCAGAGCTGCTGTGCAGGCTGGGTCCTGCTTGGGGCTCCGTTCTCAAGGAGCACCCCACATCAGAACCAGCCCCCATGTTCATCTCACATTTCAGAGAGCTGGGGCTGGTCAGGCAGCTCTGCTACGGACAATGCTTCCAGCAGCTTGGGGTCTGCCTCTCTGCACCCAGCTTCCAGGGGCTTGGGTTGGTGACAGCTTCTTGGCATGTGCTACTCAGGCCATGGTCTCCTGGTGAAGCTGCAGCACTACATACACATCTCTCCATGACCACCAGCT
Organism: Molothrus aeneus; assembly: GCF_037042795.1. Classification (NCBI taxonomy): domain Eukaryota; kingdom Metazoa; phylum Chordata; class Aves; order Passeriformes; family Icteridae; genus Molothrus; species Molothrus aeneus. Next base: position 22,168,748 of record NC_089653.1, on the reverse strand, counting down.
GCAGTGTCCTGATGAGGCCCATGGCTGCTCCCTGCCCCCTCACCTCCAGCCCACTGTTCCTCACACCTGTGCCAGCTCTGGGTGTCTGTCTGTCTGTCTCGTGGCTATCCCAGCTGCCTCCCCCTCACCCTGGCTGTTGCATTAGTTCCAGCTGCAATCCTTTCTTGCTGTCCAAGCTCTGCAGCAGGGAAGGGTGCAGAGATCCCTGTCTGGCTTCAAGCTGTAAAGCAGTTTGGGTAATCCTCTCCATCTGGTCCTTTTTCAGACATACTACCAGACCCCACCACCCACCTTCACCTTCCGCCAGAGAGCTTTCCACAAGAGTGTGGTCTACCTCTGGGTCCTGTGCAGGTGAGGGGGCCCAGGGGCTGGGGAAAACAGAATGAAGCCTGTGACATTGCTTGCCATCTACCTGCCTGTAGCTGGGCTTGCTCACTCTAGCACAGATGTTGCTGCCCTGCCAGCCTTTGGGCCACAGGGAAGGAGAGATTTTGTCTGTCGCAGGAGATTAGACAAGCCGACCCACTTAGGTGGCTGTGGGTGTGGGGAGACAGTCTCAGCCCCCGCCAGCTGCAGTGCCAGGGAAGGAAGGCCTGTGTTCCACCTGCTGTCCCTTGTCATACCTAGCTCGGTGGCACTGGCCCTGGGTGCCCTGACGCTGTGGCACGCTGCCCTCATTACTCGCGGGGAAACGAGCATCGAGCGGCACATCAACAGAAAGGAGAGGCAGAGACTGCAGAAGAAAGGCAAGGTGAGCCTAGCCCACGGCACGGGGGCTGGCTGGGGCAGAGCCAGACGTGATGTGCCTCTCCCTGTCCTACAGGTCTTCAGGAACCCCTACAGTTATGGCAGCTGGGATAACTGGAAGGTGTTCCTCGGTGTGGATGTGCCAAGGTAAAATCCTGGGGAAGCCCCTGCCTGAGAAGGTGGTGGCTCAGCAGCCCTTGGGGTTGTAGGGACAACAGGGGCTCTCCTTGGGCTGCTGGGGGAGAGGACAACAGCAAACATTGATACCACACTGCACTGCACTGGGCTTGGTAAGGTGTGGAAGACGTGGACATCATGGGCCTTGTGCCTCGGGAGCCCTGTCTGGTGACAAGGTGGCATGCCCAGCACACCTTTGCCAAGACAATCTGAGCTGAGAAGCTCAGCCATTGTGGCAGCTCAGGATATGGTTCCTCAGAGCTGAGAAGCACCAAGACTTCACCTTTTGGCTGTGGCCTCACTTTCCCCACAGGCACTGGCTCACCCGTGTCCTGCTGCCCTCTCCTCACCTGCCCCACGGGACAGGCCTGAGCTGGGACCTGCCTCCCTGCGTGACAGAGCAACGCACGCCACTCCTGGCAATCTGAGGCCCTGTGCTCTGGAAATCCCTTCCTGCAGGCAGGGGAGCGCGTGGGGAACCCACTCCACACTGCAGCTTCCTTTGGCCAAAGTGCCTGGCAGAAGGCTGGCACATATCACTGACTGGAGCCAGAGCCATGGGGAACTCTTATGGACAGCGTTGGTGCCTGGACACCTGCCCTCTTGGCTCTTGATGGCTGCAGGCAGCCCAGGGGTGAGGTGGCAGAGCTGCTGCTCGTTGCTCCAGCTGGACAGTGCTGCCCTCATTAGCACAGGTACAGGCCAGCATTGGCCCAGCTCAGCTCTCTGAAGGGCTGGGCGCAGAGGATGGCACCCCCAAGTGCTCCCCGGGGAGTCTTTTTAGGACCATTACTAAATACTGTTTTTTTTTTTAAGGGAGTCTGTTTGTGTTATCTTGTGGGGGGACATGGACTTCTGGGCATGGGAGATGAGGGACAACAGTGTTAAAAGAGAAGGAAGAGTCTATAACCAGCAGGATCTTAAGCAGCTGAACACACAGAAGAGCACTGAGGACCCAGCCTGAGCTGCATGGAGACCCTCAGAGCATTATCAAAACAGATATATTTATTCTTCTGGTACATGGGTTGTCACACACCACACGTGTGCACAGACCTGTCCTCTCCACTCACATGTGGCAGGGGCTGTCCATCACTGTCCCTGGCTGCAGTAGAGGGTGGGCAAGCCACAAGCAGCATAGCTCCTTCCCTGCTGTGGGTACTGGGAAGGGACTGCAGTGAGGGGTGCTGTCTGCTGGCCTGCACACTCCAGCCCTAGCACTTGGGGCACTCCTGGGCTCTGAGGATCCAGGGGGTCCGTGGCATTTGGTCGAATGACTTGGTGGCTTAGCGAGGCGCTGGTCAGACTGTTGGTCAGCACAGGGAGGGGACACAGGGTGCTCACCTGCCTGGGCTCCCGAGCAGGAACCTGCAGGGACAGAGATGGCACTATCAGCCACATCCCCTACACGCTGGCACCCCCTCAGCAGCTACTTCCACACACCATTCTCCACGTGCTGCCACTGCTTCCTTCCGCACCAGCCTCTTCTTGTCATCCAAAGGTTTGGCCAGTGCCCGGATAACTCGGCCCTTGTATGGGAGCAGCTGTAGGACAGAAGGGGCTCTTTGTGAGAGAAATGGATGCTGGCTGCCCCCAGGAGGTCTGGGAGCCCTTGCCCCTCTACACACAGGAGCAGGCAGCAGGGTGCTGCAGAAGCACTTACCACTGTTGTGGGCAGACTGGTAAGGGCGTGGGCACAGCGCAGGGCGGCAATGCGGACAGCCTGGAACAGACAGGGATGAGGGCAGCACAGGGGGCAGGAGAGAGGGGCATAGCAGGGAGGAAGGAGGGGGTGCACGCACCATAGTGGGGCTGGAGGTGAGGTTGAGGAACTTGGTGACCAGTGTGTCGACATGCAGACTCATGATCTGGGGAGCTTCGAGCAGCAGTGGGTGGAGGCAGCTCAGTGTGGAGAGCTGTACTACACGATCTGAGCAGGACAAGGCCTCAAGCAGGAGGGAAAGCAGCTGCAGAGAGAGGGAGAACACAGGAGTCATGAGTAATCCCAAACCATGTACTCCACAATATCACAGCTCACCCTGCTTGCCACCCAGGCTGGCTCTTACCGTGGGCAGCTCTGTCACCAGCACAGGTTTGGGGAGGTGATTGAGCACATGGGAGAGGCCCTTCAGGTAATTGGCCTTCACATCTGTGGAGAGCAGAGATGGTTACAAGCAGCCTGCAGAAGGAGGAGATGGTGGCTCAGGTCCCCTGTAAAGGGTCAGGCGTGGTGAGGCTGGGCTGGGGGTGGCCACTCACCGGGGTCAGCCCCATGGAAGCCTTGCACCAGCTTGGGGACGTTGTCAGTGAAGAAGCGCTGGCGGAACATGATGCGCACGTCAGCATGGCAGCCCTTGTGCAGCACGTCCGGGGACTCAGCCATGAGCAAGGAGAAGCCATCGGCTGTGGCAGGGCCCAGCTCTGTGTCACCCAGCAGGCCCAGCAGCTGTGAGGGAGAGAGCCCTGAGACACAGTGCCCTGCTCCTGAGGGTCCCCAGCCAGCCATGGGGGAGCAAGGCAGGTTTCTTAGACCGCCCAGCCCCACTACCACCTACCTTGTCTGTCAGGCAAGAGCTCAGGGGGTGGTAGCGCAGCACCAGGGCTTTGGTCACCTGTGCAGGTAGAACAGTCAGTGCCAGGCTGGGTCCCCCAGCCCCCCTGCCCCACTCATCCAGGACAGGCCTTACCCAGAGCAGCAGGGTGAGTGCCTGCGTTCGGCGGGGCCCCTCCGCAAGGCTGGGCTCCATCTTGTTCACTGCAAGCTGCAGGATTTCGTCCAGCTGCTGCCCTGGGGATGGAAGGGCCAAGCTGAGCCATTCCTCCTGTCAGCAGTGGGCAGGGACACCTGGCATCTGCCCCAGCCCCCTTACCTGCTGGGTGCTTGTTCACCAGCCCTGCAAAGCACTTGGCAGCTGTGGTGGCCGTGAAGGGACAGTTGGAGGAACAGCTCAATGCCAGCAGCTCCCGGAGCAGCCATTCCTGCTGAGGGATTGCCACCTGGAAGAGACACAGAACGTGTTATGGCCCAGGGCTGCAGCTGCTCCCTCAGTCTGTCCATGGAGCTTGGTTTGGACAGAGGCTGGAGGGTGCTTGGGCAGGGCTCCCCATCAACGTACATCGCGGGGCAAGGAGCAGACGAAGGCCATGAGGAGGGCGATCAGGCGTCTTTGTGCCTCCAAGTGCTCCCCATCCTGCAAGGGAAGAACAGTGTCCATGTCATCACAGTCCTTGCTGCCAGCATATGCAAACATCCTCGTTCTGGTGCCCCAGCCCAAATCAAACATACCCCAAAAGGCTGGAAGGAGCAGGGAAAATTGTTTTGGGGTAAGAAGGAGACATCTCCATCCAGAAAGAGGGGCACCACATGAGACACACTCTGGGCAGCCAGCCTAGGAAAAGACATTGTAGTGTGCTGCTCTGGAAGGGTCACCAGAGACCGCCCAGGAGGCACAGGGCCACCCTGTACAGATAGCAGCAGAGGGCATGCAGCCTGCTCCCTCCCCACGATGGAGGACCCAGCTGCCTGCCCCAGCTTCACTCACTCAGGGCTCAGGTGAGTGGTGGCAGCACTGATGACTGGAATCATGGCAGCCAGCACCTCTTCCTCCAGCAGTGCCTTGCCTGGCAGTGTATGGGTGCTCTCTGCAGGTAGTGGGAGGAATGGAACTTGCTGGAGCCTGCTGTTCAGAAGGAGGCAGGCACAGCCCCCTGAATGCACACCAGAGTGGGGCAGGGCTCTGGGACAAGGGCAGGGAGCAGTGAAGCCCACTCTTGACAGCCACGGGTGCCAAAAGGCATCAGCAGTGGCACTGACTGCAGGATCAGGGACCCCTGAGAGCCCGGGAGTTGCCTGTTCTACCCTCTCCCACTCCAGCCCTGCACTTACCTGGCATGGCTGCCTGCACAGCCATGGCCAGCAGGCATGGCACCACTGTCTGGTGGAAGTACCAGCAGCCCTCAGCATCCTGCTGGCACTGCAGGGCCACACGGTGCAGGCTCTGGCACACAGAGATCACGTCTTGGGTGTTCTTGGCCTCAGTCTCTGCAGGGCACAGTCACCAAGTCAAACAGCCTCAACACCCAGCCCCCTGATCTGCACCAGGATCCTGGGACAATGCAGCTCTTCTGACTCCCACTCCACCAGTGGGATTCACAGCCCAGGTGTGGATTCCTTGTACCACTGCCATTCCAGCTCTCTCCCAGCCATCACCAGTAACAGAGGAAGCTCCTGCCCAGACACACTCTGTGGAGCTGCCTGCAGGAGCTCCATTACCTTTCTGCACCTTCTGGAGATGCTGTAGCAGGATGGGGACAGTCTCCTTCACGATGCTGGTGTGGGTGGACACAGCTGCCAGGGCCTGCAGGCAGCGCTGCTGCAAGGACTGGCGCTTGTGGTAGCTCTCCTCCCGCTCTGAAGAGGAAACACAGCTCAGAGGAGGATCTGGGGACACCCCACTCAAGCACAGTCAGGGCCCAGACCCTGCCAGGGTGGATGGGGTGAAGCAGCACAGCAGACCTAGCCCATGCCAGGCTCAAGGCACTCTGCCTGCTCTGCAGCTGGGCAGCTCCTTCTCACAAGGGTGGCCCTGGCCCCACACAGGCTGGCTGCCAGACCAGCCACAGCCTTCCCTGTGCCAGCACACAGTGCCTGTGCTGGGAAACCCCAAGGACAGCCACCGACCTACACCACATAACACAGCCCCACTGCCTGGCAGGAGCCCAATGGGGATGGAAAAGGCTTTACCCCAAAACCAGTCACCACTCTTTTCCCAGCCCTACCTGACTGCAGCTCCTCTTCAAGCTTGGGTACCATGTGTCCAGAGAAAACCTTTGGGTAGGCGGGGGCCAGGGACCCAGCTGCCTCCATTGCTGCTTCACTGCCAGGGGGAAAAGAGAATGGGAAAGGTGATGCAAGGACTGCAAGTCCAGGGCTGCTTGTACACCAACTGCACAGACCTGGCCAGAAGGTGTCTCCAGAACCCCATTTCTCAGCAACTTGCCTTTTTCACCCCTCAGGTAGGCAGAGCAGAACCCCTGCTTTGACAGGCTCAACTTTGAGCCCATGAATTGTCTGGCTTATTCCATGCAGTCTTCTTGTTCAGAGAGTTCCTGTGCCTTCCCTCAGGCTACAGCAAAGCCAGGCTTTTTCCTCCTCCCAGTGTGGGCGTGATGCCAGCCCTCCCCTCACCTGCTCTGGGAATCCTCCTCATGCAGAGCAAGACGGATGAGGTGATCCACAACCAGTTCCAAATTAGAGGAAGACAGGAAGCCTGTAACAAGAGCCATAGAGGAATGCTACCCTTGGCCAAAGGCAAAGATGCTGGTGCACTGGACAGGATTCCTTCCCCCTCATCCAGGCCAGCAGCAATGCAGCAGCACACCAAATGCCAGAGATAAAAGGTGCCCAGCACAAACAGGCAAGAGAAAGACCAAATGTCCCTGGAGCTCATGGCTTGGGTAGAACACACTGCTGCTACTCCTGTGCACTTACAGGCAGCAGACAAGGATGTCCCAGCAGCCACCGTGTCTCTGAGAACACGGTGACACCTCCCTCTGTCTCAAGGGAAAAAAGGCACCAACCTTGCAGGGAGCCCAGGACAGTCAGTGCCTTGATCCCAACCAGCTGCAGCTGCACACTGGGATCCAGCAGCGCCGAGAACACCACAGAACAAACCGGGGCTTGGTGCAACAGCAGAGGGCTCTCATCTGGAGAGAGGGGCATGGAATCACTGCCAGTGTCTGGCTGTCACCACACAGCCACCATCACAGGACTTTCTGGGGTGCTGCTTCTGATACTCAATCATGCAGGGTCCCTGGGACATGGCAGGGGCTCACACATGCAGCCACACTGGCCAGTGAGTTTTCCTTGTATGTCAGCATACAGGAAAGTGAGGTCAGAGCCAGGAGCTCCTGGGATGCAGATGCCTCCAGAGGAAACAGCCACCCTCACCTTCTTCCACATGTCCCCACTTCTGCTGCAACTCCAGGAAGCCTAGCAGCATTTCCAGGATTGTCCTCCTCTGGCTGCTCTACAGGGACACAAGGGTGTAACCCAGATCACCGTCACTGCTGGGACAGAGCTGCACCTCAGCCCAGCACTGCGAGGCCACAGGGTGCCCATGGGGTCTCTACCCACAGCTAGGGAAGGACATCCTTAGACACCCTGCTGCCCCCAGGCCCTGTGGAGCCAGTGGGTGCCCCTCACCTGCGTGTGCTTGGTGTACTGCTCCAGCAGCAGGGGCAGGACGCTGTGGGTGATGCGGTGGTAGGTGCGGAGGGAGGCACCCGCTGCTGCCTGCAGGAGTTTGGCACTGGGCCACACCAGCTTCATGTCGGGCTCGCACAGATGGTGCCTGCAATCTGAGATAGGCTGGGCGTCAGCTTCACCGGCACAGAGCTCCTCTGCCTCGTGTGCAGGGACACAGCGGATAGCGGGCTGGGACGTGATGCCAGGGCGCAGCTCTGAGCTGCAGCACAGCCTCCCCAGCTGAGCAGCCTCCTACAGCTCCAAGCACATAGAGTGCAGTTCCAGCAGAGATGGAAGCAGCTCAATCCCCTTATCCTCCCTTTCTGCAGCCAATTACCTTGGAGAAGCCAAATATTGCTGTGAGGACTAGAAAGAAAAGAGGCTTGAAAGAGAAGAGGAAGGCACATCTCTACCTAGAAGGATGCTTTCAGGCCTGGCTGCATGGGGCAGGTCTCTGTTAGCTACCTTGCAGGATGCTGCTGAGGAAGGAATCCAGCAGATCCTCAGAATCAGAGCTGAGCACGGAGCGGGAGAGGCAGGCAGAGAGAGCACGCAGTGCAGCCAGGCATTCCGTCTCAATCTTCTCACTCGCTGTCTGGAACACCTGCAGGAAAGGCCAAAGGGTGAGCTGAACTCCACTGCTGACAACAACCACGGGCTTCAGGCTCCCAATGCAGGCTGAAGGGCTCAGGCTCCTGCCTCACTTCCCACGTGATTTGAACATACAGCATGGCACCTTCAAGCCACATGGACATGCTGATAGGGCTGGCCTGTCCCCTCCACTTTTTAGCTGGGGCAGTCCAAGGTCACAGGTGCGACTGCTGGGAGATACGGGGCCCACCTGGTCTGGTTGAGAACTCCTGCTCAGCAGAAGCCCAGCCCAGGTGGAGCCCTGCAGTACTCACCTCTCTGCGCAGGGATGACCAGAGGCTGGGAAGGAATTCCTGCAGCTCCTTCTGCCCATAGATGGCACAGCAGGCAGTCTGCAAGAGGAAGACAGGAGAAAGCATCACAGAGAAGCCAGTACCAGGAGGACACAGTGCCAGGACACCGCTCATCACGGCAGGTTCATGCTGAGCTGCACAAATCGCTCAAGAAAAACAGGAAAGAGTGATGCAGGCGAAATCAGGACTCTGGAAATTGTGGCTCTGCAAGGGAGAGTCTCTGGATGGCAGGAAGAAGGGCTCAGAAGTGGCTGGCAGCTGCTACTGCCACAGATTAGCTATAGGCTGAACGAAGTAGGGGATCTCTCCTTACCAGAGTCTGCAGCGAGTCAAGCTTGGCACTTTGCAGTTCTGAGTCCAACTTCTCAATAAGCAGAGGGAGAAGGAACTGCAGAGAGAAACATTTTAATTCAGCTCATCCCTTTTACCACCTTGTCCATGGCCCTGCAAGGCTGCAAGTTCAGCCTCTGCCAGGAGAGCAGAGGTGAAGGGGTACCTGCAATAGGCAGCCCCTTCCCAGGGTGTCAGTCAGCACCCTCCCCATTACCAGCCCCAGCAGGAGACAGGGCTGCCCAAGTGCAAGCTCCTGGTCCCAGTTTTCCCCATCCCACAGAGTCACAGCAGGAGCTGCAGCCCTATGAAAGGCAGCCTGTGCTAAGGGAACAGAGAGGTGCACAAGAATCCCCAGGGAGCTTTGTACCTCAGCAAACTGGGTCGTGGAGGCCAGTACAGCCCGGAGGCTCAAGATCAGGTCTTCCCTCTGGATGCCATGAGGATCATTGGGGGGCTGGAAAGGAAGCAGAGAGCAGGAGACCCACCAGTCAGGAAACATCGCAACCCAGCCATCAGCCAAGGCTGCATCACTTCATCTCCAACAAGGCAGCAGCAGCGCCTGTCACCACAGCTAGTTTGGCACCTGCCTGCCAGCCTGGGTACCACAGCTCACAGCTGAACACTGCCCAGCCAAGACCCTTGGCCACCCTCTCATCCCATTCCCTGGAGAGGACACAACCCCTAAGAAAACACCAGAAAGAAATAAAGTATAGGCTGTGGCACATGGCAGACTCACTCACCGGAGTAAAATCAACAGGGAAGTAGCAGGATGTAACTTCAAACAGCTCCTCCACAAAGGGACCTGCAGACAGAGGAGAGAGGGGGTGAGCAAAGATACTGGGCAAAAAAGGCACAGCAGCTGTGTTCAGCACCCACAATAGGCCAGCTCTGCAGCTTTTAAAGCATGTTAGGGACCACCCCAGGCCTGGTCAGACCCAAGAGCCACTCCTCCAACAGCTCAAAGAAAAGGGATATGTTTCCCAGCTTTGCATGGCAGGTTTAGGCTCACCCAGAGCATAGTCCTTGGCAATGAGATCATGCACAATCTGGAAGGCCACCAGCAGATTGCGGGGATCCTTCTCCCCATCCATGACCTGGATGAAGCCGAAGGTGAAGTTGGCACCCAGGCCTTTCAGCTCTGCAGAAAGAAGGAGCATGAGCAGGTGCAGGACATCAGACCTCACAACACGGCATTAAATCAGCCAAGTTGCCCCAGCCCCACAGTCCTTTTCCAGGTCTCCCAGGCAGAGCCACAGAGCCCTTGGAGAAGGTGAAAGTGAGTCATTTTCCCAGCCTCAGCAATCCCAGAGTGGTTCTGGCATCTGCTCCCTCACCTTCCTCCCTGGTGCTCATGAAGTTGGTGATGATGCTGTAGACTGTATGGCGGTCCAGCTGCAGCAAGGACTGAAGGGAGAAGCAGACCAATCAAAACCATCCTGTACACATGGCAGCACAGCTACCCACTACCCCACAGGCAACACATGCCCTTGAGAGAGAGCAGGACCCCCAGCAGCTCAGCTGCTGCTTCCTAGCAGAGAGATCCCATTTATCACACGCAAAGTGTGCACATGCCTATGCAATGGCACATGAACATGACTCTGTCCCATCACTGCATGAATGCACTATCAGTCACACCAGGGCCACACATGCTGCCCAAGGCACTGCAAGCAGAAACAAACTTATATGTGAGGAGAACTGGACTGGGGGCACTGAGAATGGAGCAAAAGGAAATAATTGCCCTAGGGCTGAGAAAAGAGAGGACAAGGGCCAAACAGGATTCTTGGCTGTTGTCTGTCTCTCACAGTCTCTCTTGCAGTGATCCAAGCTGTCTCTGAGCTCTGCAGAAGCACTGCACTGTGCTGAACGGCCAGTCCTCAGGGCAGTCGGCCACTCCCGGACACACAGGGAGCAGAGATCAAGGACAGGAGGATAGGAAATCACATTGCTCACCTGCACATGTACCTCCTGGAAGATGGCTTTGAGCACAGACACTGCTAGCCCTGGGGACAGCACCTCACACATGCTCTGGGGACAGGAAGAGAAAAGCAAGAATAGAATACCATGATGGCAGCCACATAACAGAGCTCCTGCCTCCACACAGCAGCTGCCTGCAGGATCCTCTTCCACAAGAGGGAGAGCTCAGTATTCCTTCCCCAGACAGAACAGGATAAGATGCCCATCATCTGTGCTGCTCCCCAGGGTGCCCCAGTACCCAACACAGGACAAGAAATCAAGACAGTCTCCTGTCCCTGGCTCCTCCACAAGAAGCACAGCAGAAGAGAGGAGAAAGGGCAATGTTGCCAGATGGGCTGACAGCCCAGCCAGGCCCTGCTCGACCCAGAGCTCCAACCCATACCCAGGTGTTGCATCTCGCTGACACTGCTGGGGGATGCAGCCCAGCACTGTGGGCTGGGGGTGCGAGCTCACCAGTGCCCGGAGTCCCTGGAGCACCGAGGGAATCACCAGGTGATTGTCTTGCAGCCGGCTCTCATAGAACAGGACCAGATGCAGCACTGTCAGAAACAGACACCAGGTGTGTGTTAGCCCTAGGAAACACAGCTGCTGGGTGCTGGCCCCAGCTCAACCACAAACTGATGGATTAAGAGTGAGCACATCTTGCACTAGTGAATGGGACACACTGCTGCTGTTGGGTGCACCCACCTGGCTCCAACACCTTTGCCCTCCTCTTGTAAGCAGCCCACGCCTAACTGCAGCAGGGCAGCAGCACCTCTTGCTGCTGCAGAAGTGCAGGAGCTACCCAAGAGGCGTTTGCCCTGGCCTGTCCAGACACGTGGATGCAGACACCAGCAGCAGAGTGGCAGTCTGCTCAGCGGAGGCTGGAGGATGTCATGGGGTGGGGTACAGAGCTGGAGCAGGAGTTCTGGCTTCCTCCAGCCTGGCTCCACAACACGTTCCTGGCCCCTGAGTCACAGCCACGGGCGCCTGCACACCCCAGCCCTGGGGAGTGGTAGCAGGAAGCAGACTGGAAGAGCCGGCTAGCAGCATCCTGTGCCCACAGCTGCTGCAGAAACTCAGCCCCCCAGGAGGCAGCCTGACGCAGCGCTTGAGAAATTACCTGCGTGAGCAGGGACACGAGGCTCTAACAGAGCTCCCTCCCCTTGCTCAATTGCTCTGAGTCTCTTTTCTCCTTCAAGTATCCCCACTGAACCTCCCCACCTCTGGCTGCCCCTCCAGAGCACCCCAGTTCCCATCAGTCATCACATCCAGCTACTGCAGTAGATAAGGTTCTATGCACAGCTGCTCTCAGCCCTGCCTGGCTGCAGCCAAAGACAGCCAAATTCCAAGGACTAAGCATCTTTTACTTCCATCCTCCCCTTCCTCTACCTTACTTACTAGCTAGGCCCCCTGTCTAGCCAGCCTCCTGGCATAAATTCAGCTTCCCATTTGCAAGGTCCCCAAGCCAAAGCTTGTTAGCACTTACTGGCTTTCCCTGCTGCCAGCCAGCTGCTATGGGGCATTTAACAGAGGCAGACCTTCTCCTTGGCTCCATGAACAGGGCATCTTCCCCTCCCCACCCCGGTCCATTCTCATCCTTATGCTGATCTCCCCTCCTCCGCAGGCCCCAGGGTTCCTCCTGAGTTAACACGGTCAGGCTGCAGGGCTGCAGTGTGACTTGGTGTGTGAAGGACAGGCTTCCTGCTCTGAGTCATCACCCAAGGATTCTGACATACAGATGTATCCCCAATGTGTCCCACGTGGTGCTGAGCACACCTTGGTGTGCAACACCCACACACTGTCAGGGGCCCCAGCTGTCCAGCAATTGGGGCCTGAATTATGTGGTGAGTTTGGCAAAAAAGGCTGCAGCGCAAAGCTTCATGGACTTTGGACTTTGACTCTTAGAGACGTGTACAAGGTTGTCACAGTGTTAAATCAATCTCTTTGCCAATTGCAGGACAGACATTTTAATGGCACAGGCTTTGTCCCCAGCCAGACACTCAAGGACCAGAAAAGCCCTTACCTTCCTTCTCCTGGAGCAGGGAGTAACACTGTAGCAGGACTTGCGACAACAGCTGGATGCCTCGCCCTCGCATCCGAGGATCTGTGTTCTCCAGGCAAAACCTAGGCCAGGAGGGGAGAAAGCCCAAGAATCCTGTTGTGAGCAGGTACATCCAAGCAGGAAGCACATCCTGAGCAGGCACAAAACCAAAGAGGTGCCCCTCTGTGAGCCCAACCACACCTGACTTGCTGGCAGAGTGCAAACAGACTCCTCTCCCCCTGTCTGTGCTGCATGTGTGCACTCAGCCCCAGAACCATGCAGAAAGAAATCCAAGCTCTCAAGTCAGACCAAAGAAATTGCTCTTGCAGCATGTTCTCAAGATCACAAGGGTCAAAAAGGATAAAGCCTCTTACAGTGAGGCACACCCAGCCCCCAGCCTGTGAGAAAGGAGCCTAGGCTATGACAGTTTGGACACAAAAGCAGAAGCTGAGTGCCAGCCAACTTGTGACATGGTGTTGTGCAGCTGTGTGCTCAGGCAGCTCCTGCTGGGGACAGCCCCAACTGCAAAGTGCCCTGCAGCATGCTGCCTGCCACAGCATCTCTCCTCTGTCCTGGGAGAGCATCAGGGGCTGCTCCAGCCTTGCTCCTTCCCAAAGAGCTCCCACATCCAGGGAGGGCAAAGCACTGCTCAAGCCCCACTCTGTGAGCAGACAACATCCTGTCCACTGCAATGTGTCATCCAGTGCTGAAGCTCATCCTGGATGAGCACACTTGTCCTTCTCACTATGCCTCCTTCTGGGAATGTCCCCTGCAAGGCCTTTACCCAATGTATAACTTGCATAAGGCTTTTCTTACCCCAGGGCTTCCACAAGCTGCAGCACTGTCCACCTTCCATCCTTCACCCCTGGAGAAAGAGGTAAAGAGAGTGAACCAGAGAGATCATGCAGGCATGTTGCTGGAAATGGATGCTGGGACACATCCCAGCACTGCATTGGGAACTGCCAGTCAGTGCTGACTCCTCACCAAGCACCAAAGGAGCCATGTGCACTCAACTGGTGGGGCTGCCTCCAGCCCTGCCTGCAAACACATCTGAGACTGAGAGCTGAGAGGAGACAGCCAGTGGAGAACTTGCCTGCACTTTGCCTCACCCTCTCCCTGCAGCATGGCTGTATGTGTGGCTCCTAAGAGAAGTCTTGCTGTGTTCCACTTCTCTGAGATACTAAAACCCCCTTTTCCAAGGTGAGCATGCTGTGAGGAGACAGAGGGCAGCTCTCCAGATGCTTCCTGAGGGAGAACTGGCGGAACAAGCAGCACAGACACTAGTGATCACTCAGCTTCCCACCTTGGCTCCATCACCTCCATGCTGTGCAAGAACTGCACTAACTCCTTCCAAGATGAAGGCAGTTTTGTGGTCAGAGGAAGATAAAATGCTGGGATTCCTGGAGTCTATTTCCAACTCTGACTCAGATTCCTAGCCAGGTTGCCTCATTCACCTATGGCCTCCGTACTCTTGCAATTCAACTGGGGGAAGAGTCACTCCTCAGGAGGCTTTGGTAAGGACCTGCTTGCTGCACCTTACAAGAACCTTGGCAGAAGGGCAGGTTCTCCATTCCTGCCACCCATTGCCAATGTGGCACCTCCCCAGAAGGAAAGCTCTGTGTATGCCCTCTGCTCAGACATATGTTGGCAGGCAAGGGACTGCCTTCCTTCAGACCCCTAACCTGCAGTCAGGTGTCAAGGGACATTGCTGGAAAACAAGCAGCATCCCTAACTTTCTGCCTGGACAAAACAGCATTCCCATAAAAAACCCCAAATCACCTGGCAGTCACTGAGACTCACTGTCTTTGCCCAGGGGCACTTTTGGGCACTCTGGAGGGACCTGCTCACCTCTCTGCCCTGCTGAACCTACATGACTGACAGGGCACTCACCCTCTCAGAAGCCCAAAGGTTTCATTATGGGCTTTCCCAGGCCTTGTTCCAGCCAGTGTCTCCTGCTGCTGCAAGCCTTTACTGTCCCTTCCTAAGCAGTTAATTCCAGTATTAAGACACACTGTTCATCATAGAGCTGTCTCTAGGGATGGGATGACAGTGTTTTCTGACAGTGTGTTCTGACAGCAGGCAGTCCTGACTCCAGAGACAAAGCTTTCAATCCTGCCTGGCACAGCAGGGAGAGGGAGCCTGAGCTGAGAAACAGAACAGATAAGGGGAGCTGTGTGGAAAAAGAGCCCAGCAGGTCTTGAAATTGACGGGCACACACTGAAAAGGGGGCGCCCTCAGAGACAGCCATGATGTGCTGGCAAAATTTCCTGCAGAAAAACAACAGTGAAACAGCAAGCAGATGCTTTGCACCAGCCAAAGCAGAGTGGGCTGCAGAGAGAGCTTGGATGGCCCCTCCACATCCAGCATCCCAGTATCTTGCTCTGCAAGCTCATGAAGAGCCCTTGTGCCTCTGCACCATCACAGAAAAAGTCTGAGACAAATGCCATCTCTGTGGCCAGGTGCTCTGCCTCTCTGTGTCTGCAGAGACTGAAAGCAGCTCTACACAAAGCTTCTGGTTCCCTACTCAACAGGAAAGAGCTGCAGTGTGATGGCCAAACCACAGTCTGGTACTGATGCACCCTAAGATCAGCAGCTCCTTTGCTCAGCTCAGCGAGGGAGCTCGCTGTGCTGTCAGGGACCCAGGTGTGACCAGCTTTGCCTCACACGGTGTGGCCACCCCTCCCTGGCACAGCCTGTGAGTGTGGTGTGCCTGTGGCCAGCACAGCTCATTGGACCTGCCTCATCAGCAAGGCAGGCACAGTGGTGAGCCCTGAAACTGCTGCCTTCACATCTGGCAGCTGCACATATGCCCCAAGGTTAATTAGGCACCTTGAATCCCTCTACCAGGAGGGGCTGCCTTGCTATTCTGGCATTGCTGTAGCTCCCAGAGACTTAGCAGAAGGAAGTCATTCACCCTGTGCTGGATTGCTACTCTGAACCAAGCTGCTCTCTTTCCTGACAGGTCTCTCCCTCTTTCAGTGTCCTTTTAGGTATTAGTTGCTTCTGGAGGACTTCCATTCTTGTTTCCCCCACACCTTCAAAATGTGAGCTCAACTTTCACAGGGAATGTGTAATGGATTCTGTAACAGTGGTATCCTTCTCTCCCCATTTTTTAAGATGAATTCAGCCTCCTCGTGCCACACACTGACCCATGCAGCCCAACCTGCCCGTGACAGCACCAAGGCCTTTAGGCCACTTGCCAAGTTACGCTCATTTTAGTCCTTAGCAACAAACTGGTGAAGCTCAGTGTGTTTGTTACAGCAATTGCACAATGGCCATGAGCTTAGAAAAGACCTCACTATCCTTTTGCTCAAGGATACACAATGCAATTTAATCCTTTCTGATGTGTGGTTCTGTACGAGGTCAGAGGGGCTCAAGGACACTTGCCAGCCCCACTGTTTGTGAAGGTGGGCTTGTCACAAGAGCCACACGGCTGAAAAGAGCTGGGAGGAGCAAGAGGGGAGCAATTCTCTCTTGGAAAAGCTTTCTCCAGGCACTTCCGTAACATGACAGCAGGTGACAACAGCAGTTTTAAGGTTATCCTTCCCCAGGTATACCCCAAATATGTTGGAGACTGCGTAACCCTTCTGCAACATCTTGAATGTCACATAGGTTAGAGAATTCCTCCCAATTTCCTTGGCATTTTCTTCAATCTGTGTTACATGGGCCACTGGTTTCCTTTCTGTTTTGCCAGCTCATCTCATCACCAAGACACTACATAGCAGTTCACAAGCCATCAGGCCTTGGGAAAGGTTCTAGAAGGTACCCGTCTATGTAATGTAACATACACAGACAACCCTTCTCAGCTCTCCGAGCTCCTTCCCGAAACATGCTGAAGCCACTGCCTACACACACAAAAAATCAAATATCACCTTATCCTTAGAAAGCCACATTCCTGAAGCTGTGACTTCCCTAATGCAACAAAGTCACCCAATTGCTGATCGAAGGAGAAAGATAAATTATCCGACGAAATCAAATGCATAGGTCTTGCTAGAAACCACAGTGAGGGTAGTCTGCAACTGTCACCTCCCACGGTCCCTCAGTAAGGCCATGAGCTCTCGTCCCACCGTCGATTTTTCTGCCACGCACACGTGCTTCGCTCCTGGAGCCCCTGACCCTCGCGGCTGTCCCGCTCCTACCGCGCACCTCCTCGGCAGCTCCGAGCTGCAGGCCCTACCCTCCCCATTCCCACGTGCCCTGCCCGCACGGCAGCCCCACAACCCACAGACACGCTCTGTCCACACCACACCACACCACACCACACCACACCACACCACACCACACCACACCACACCCTACCCTACCCTACCCTGCCCTGCCCTGCCCTGCCCTGCCCTGCCCTGCCCTGTCCTGCCCAGACCAGCCCGCAGCCCCCCGCTTCCTCCCAAACCCCTCCCCACGCCGCCACGACCCGCCCGTACCCACGCCCGCCCCAGGCCGGCCCCGACGCCGTGCCCACGCCCAGTCCCGCCCCACCCCGCCCCCGCGCGGTACCTGCCGCCACCTCCGCGGCACGGCCATCCTGCTGCCCAGACACGAAGTCCCGGACGGAGGTGGCGAGAGCCTCCGCCCCGACCCCGGCGGCCGCCATGACACCCGCGCGCAGAGCCGCGGCCCGGCCCCCGCACCCCGCCTGCGCCTGCGCGGGGGCGGGACCGGCGGTCACGTGTGCCCGGGGGGCGGGGCGGCCCCGCGCGCACGGGCGGGCGCAGCGCGGAGCCGGCGCGGCCCCGATGCCGAGCGCCGCCGGTCGGCCCCGCCATGGGCGGCTGCGTGGGGCGGCAGCGCCGGGAGCGGCCCGCCGCCGGCGGCAACAACCGCAAGCGAGCAGGTGAGCGGGGGTCGTTCGGGCTGGGCACCCCCGCGATCGCGGGCACTGGGGCGGGGGCGTCCCGTGTACCCCTGGGGGTGGCGCGGGAGGAACGTGGGCACCGGAGGGGCGCAGTCCGCCACGGGACAACTTCCCCCTCGCACAACCCCAGGAGCCGCTCTGCGCCCTCGGGGTTCCCGGACCCCGAGGGTCCCGGTTCGGTGCGCGGCCTCGGGAGCGGACAGGAACCGCGGCTCCCGTCCCGGTGCCCCGAAGGCTGTGCGGGGTGAGGGCTGCGCGTCCAACCGAGCCCTGCCGGTTCCCGGCTCCTCCCGGGAAGTACTGTCCTGGCAGGTCTGCAGGGTGGCGGATGCCCCGGTCCGGGCTCGGCAGCGTGCCCCGCGCGGCACGGCGCGTCCTGCGAACGGCTGGGTCTTGCTCGCTCGCGATCCGTGCTGTCCCGTACACCCGGCGGCTGCCGGCGGGCGCCACCGCCTCCGCGCTGCCCCGGGGCTCCGGGAGGTGCGGCCGGGGCAGGGAACGGCTGCGCCGGTCCGGAGAGCAGCGGCGAGGCTGGTGCGGCCCCGCGGCCCCCCGGAGTTACCGGTAGCCGAACTCCTGGGTGCCGTGATGCGCTTCCCCGTGATGCCATGCCGGAGGGTCCCGGAGGCCGCGGGGATGGGTACGGCGGAGTTTTGGCGGAGAAGCCGTGGGCTGGTAGGATGAATCACGCCTTTCCCCTGCCGCCTCCCCGGCCGGTGCCGTCGCAGCCGGTAATTACCGTGTTTATGGCAGAGAGCGGTAGTGGGCGGCGGGAGAGGAGGGGCAGGAAGCGTGTGCCCGGGACGGGATGCCCCGGCCCCCGCCCGCAGCTGGGATGAGGGAGGGAAGGGCGTTCTCCGTGGGACGGGGCTCGCCGCTCCGGCTGCGCGTGTGGGGGGCCGTGGCTGCCGGGCCAGGCTGTGCCCGTGCCCGTGCCCGTGCCTGTGCCGTGGGCAGCCGCCCCCGCCGTGCGCGGCTCCCGGTGTGCCAGCCTGCCCCGGGGATGCCCTGCTGGTATCAATTGGGGTGATAGCTCCCCCACCCCGACTCACTTTGCCCCCCAGGAGTGCCTTCTTGCGGGTATCGGTGAGGCCTGGGGTTCCTGGCTGACTGTTCTCTCAGCTAGGTGGGATGTGGGGCCATTGTCATTGCCTTGTGCCTCAGGCTGCTGTGATGGGGGTGGGATCAGATCTCAACATCTGGATCTGTGTGATCCCCTCCTGCTCCAGGCAACAGCTGGCTGCAGAGCCTGTGTCTCGATCCCCACTTGCTCTGATGGGATGGGTCATGGTCCCTTCCTGGTATACTGCTGGAGTTGCTGCTGCTGCTTTCTTCCAGTGTGTTCCTTCCTGGGAGAGCAGGGCTGTCCCTTGTGCCAGGTGCCCTGGCTGGTTCCTGCCTTTTGGTTCCACCAGCCCATGGGAGCTGCTCAGCAGGTGATGGGGAATGAAGCAAGGCTACAGCTGCTCTCACCAGCAGTATGGGGACATGCCCTGTGCCAGCAGGTGCCAGTACACCAGGACCTACCATCAGTGGGATGAGTGCACTGTCTGCCCACCTCTGATGCCACAGGGGCCCTGCTAAGCAGCCCACCTGCCTGGCCAGCTCCTGCCCTGCCTGGGGCTTCTTGTGACCCCCTATGGAGGGGTCCTTTGAGGACTCCCGGCAGCAGTGACAGCACTGTCCCTGGGGTGGACCAGCCAGCACTGCTGGAAGCAGTGGTGTGTGCCTTCTGGCTGACATCTTCTCTGGGGCCTCCAGGACCTGTCAACTGGGGCTGCCTAAGGCTCTTGCAGGCAGGGAGCAAGCCCAGGGTAGGGAAGCCTTTGGGTCACATCCTCCTGCCTGGGGGTCCCTCATCAGGGCACTGTGGGGGCTGAGCCACAGGCAGGGTGCTGCAGGCACAGGGCAGGAGGAGCAGGCTGCCAGCCAGATCCTGTTGGCTCGAGGCCGGGCACAGCGAGCGGATGGACCTGTCTGGTGGTGCTGCCATGGAGAGTTGCACAAGGGGCTAGGAATAGAGCAGCAGGAGGTGATTAGAAGGTGCAGGCCCAGCTGGGCGGTAGCAATAAATAGACTAGGCTTAAGCCCCTGCCTACCTGGGCAAGGCTGCTGGGCATGTCTGTACACATGAGGCAGCCACTGCCTGTCCCTGCTCCCTGCCACATTCGACCCCCACAGCTCCAGTCCTGCTGCCTCTCCTGGGCCAGCCTCTTCCCTTTGTTGCAAGCAGAGCTGGGGGAATGGTGCTGACTGGGAGTGCTGGCCAGGAGTCCTGGCTGTGAGAACATGAGCCCCAGCCTGGTGGCCATAGCAGCGTGGGGACATGATCCCAGACATGTCCTTGAGGCTGGCTGTGGACGCTTCTCCGCTGCCCTCCTGGGGCAGGTGTTGCCTCTGACCTTGCCGTGTCCTGTGGTGCTGCAAATCCCTGTGGCCCAGCACCGTGACTGCTGAATTGGCAGCGCTGGCTGCAGCCGGCTGCCCTTGCTGCTCCGGGGATGTGGGCAGGATGCTGCCTGCCAGGGATGCTCAGTGCCCAGCCCTGGGGTAGCTGAGCACCTGTGCCCCTTGGGGACCCCTGAGGTGGGTGCTGCTGGGAGGCAGATGCCATGCTGGCTCCAGTGGTCTTGGGCAGGGTGAGGCAGGGCTGGTACAATCAAAAAGGTCACATAGTGCTGTGTGTCAGCACACACTTGCTCAGGAGCAGCTGCCTGGGGAACTTGGCTCAGCCACAGCTGGCGGTGGTGGCTGTCTCCAGTGGCTGGGGTGTGTGGCATCACCTTGGCTGGCAGGTCGCTGTGTGGGCACAGGCATCTTCCTGCCCAGCTGGAGCCTCACTTTCCCCTCATCCTGTCCCCACAGGAGGGGTGCTGCCTAGCCAGCTCAGGGAGGGGGGTGACAGGAAGGAGCTGTTATCGTTCATTGTCCCCATCTCAGCTGGGAGTGACAACAGCTCCTTCCTGCCCCACGTGTCCGGCCTGGCTGTGGGACCGGTGGGACAGGGCTGTTCCCACAGGGCCACAGCCCAGGGCAGTGAGGGCTTGGTGATCTGGGACTGGCATTGGGGTGGCTCAGATCCCTGGGCAGTGCTGGCTGCAGAAGGTCTGTGGGGATGTGGCTAGGGGCTGTTTTGGGGAGAGCCAGCTCAGTTCAGCCCGTTGCTGGGGCACCTGCAGTCTTGGCAGTGATGCCCTCTGTCCCCCTGGTGCCTGAGACGCTGTGTACCTGCTGTCCTGCCTGCAGCTGGTCCCTGTCATCCCAGGGTGGGCAGAGGGGACAGTGAAGTCCTGACCCCCCTTTGCTGCAGCTCAGCCTTTGTAATCCCCTTCTCGTTCCAACTCACCAGCTTATTTCCTGGCTAATTCCCCAAGCTATAAATACTGCGCTGCCTCAGAGGGCCCCGAGGCCCTTTGGCTACCCTAAGGGGCAGTGGCTGGTCCCCCAAGCAAGGAAGCAAGAGCCCTTGTCCCCCCTGGGGACACAGTTGGGGGAGCAACTGCCGTGGGGCCAGTGGGATCTTGAGCCAGGCTTGCTTAGGCCAGCTACCTACCCCTGCCTACATTGGGGGCTGTTGTTCACTGGACAGGGTGATCCCTCAGACTCTTGCTGGGGTACAGGAGGTCTCTAGGAAGAACCTGTGGTTGTGGGGAGGTGGGGGGCTCAGGACCTGAGGGGAAACTCTGTCCTTTGGCTGAATATCCCCCTGTCTGCAGGCCGCAATGAGCCCCTGAAGAAGGAGTGTCCCAAGTGGAAGAGTGACTACCCCATGACAGACGGGCAGCTGCGCAGCAAGCGGGACGAGTTTTGGGACACGGCACCAGCCTTTGAAGGCCGCAAGGAGATCTGGGATGCCCTGAAGGCAGCTGCTTATGCTGTAGAAGCCAATGACCATAGCCTGGCCCAGGCCATCCTCGATGGAGCCAGCATCACCCTGCCCCATGGTAAGGGTCAGCACTGGGGGTTTGGGTGGGGTGTGTGCTGAATGTCCCATATCTGGGCACATGGGGGTCCCAGGCTGAAGTAGAAAGGGGCTCCCACCTGCCATGCAGAGCCAAGGCGAGAAAGGCAGGCTGTGCCACACTGCTTGAGGTGGCCCTGTCCCCATTTGAGTGGTCCATGGGGATGCCCACCTTTAGCATCTTATCCTGCTGTCCCCAGGGTCCCTAACGGAGTGCTATGATGAGCTGGGCAACCGGTACCAGCTGCCCGTCTACTGCCTGGCACCCCCGGTGAACCTGATCCTGGAGCGGAGCGAGGAGGAGGCGGTGGAGCCGGCCGAGCCCCCACCCCACGCCCGGCGGGAGTTCACCCTCAAGGTGCGCCTCTCCACCGGCAAGGACCTGCGCCTCAGCGCCAGCATGAGCGACACCATCGGGCAGCTGAAGAAGCAGCTGCAGGCGCAGGAGGGCATTGACCTGGCCTGGCAGCGCTGGTTCTTCTCAGGCAAGCTGCTCACCGACCGCACGCGACTGCAGGAGACCAAGATCCAGAAGGATTTTGTTGTGCAAGTGATTGTCAACCAGCCCCTTCCACCCAGGAACTGAGCCACCCCCTGCTGGTTGAGGGGAGAGCGCAGGGGGCTGGGGGACAGTGGCACCTCTGGGGATTCCCTGTGCTGTGTTTTGGCCCATCTGGAGCTGTTCCTGCTCCCCCCTGAGGCTGCCACACAGGTGACCCCCCAGGAAGGTCTGCGTGGGGCTGTGCCACCACGGTGGCTCCCTTTGGCCGGGGACACGGGCGGGCGCCGTGTTTGCTGAAGGAGGTTTGAGACCAAATGTCTCTGGGGCTGGGGCTCCTCTGCCAGGCTGTGCCGGCAGGGGGAGGCTGTGACCCACTGGGCTCTGGCTTCCCCCTGGCCAGGAGACCCGTGGGGTGCTGGGCTGGGTGGAGATGTCTCCCCTCTGTACATAGTCTGTATTTATCAATAAAGCCTTTTCATCCTTCCTCTGGCCTTGGGGACAGGCTGGAGGGGGCTGTGACCCATAGGCCCAGGTGGTCCCTGTGCCTGTCCTGTATCTGCTCCCATGTCAGAATGGGCACAGGGTGGTCAAGGGTAGCCTGGACACCCTGGCTCTGCTCCCTAGTGCCACCCTGACCCTGTCCTGCCAGCCCTGGCTGTTTGTTTGCCAGGACCCTTCCCCTGCATTGTCCCATCGTCATCCCGGCTGCTTCTTAGTGTGGGGTCACCACCTCCTTTTCCTGGTGCTTCCCCTCTGGCGGTTTAAGCTTATGTCTCCCCTTGAGCTAGGTGGGACAGTCCATGGAGGGGAACAGTCCCAAGACTACCTTCATGACCACCATGGCCTGCCCTGGTGGAAACAGTGTCCTTCTGCTGTGGGAGGCTGTCACACCCATGGGACAGGGCACCCCAGGATGGCCCTGGGAGCTGCCCAGGAGGGTGACAGTGACGTGTAGCTGTCCGTCCCTCCCCCAGCTCCTGTGCTGGTGGACGGTGCCCAGCGCATTAACTGTCCCAGCACAAGGCAGTGTTGGCCTCACCTTACAAGGGGGGAGTTCTCAGGAGGGTTGAACAATGTTCCTGCTGCTGGGAATAGCTGCCAGCTCTGCCTGTTGGCCCCACGTGAGGCCACTCTCCTGCTGCCAGGCTGCCATGTGCTGTGGGGGAGGCCAGGCAGCCTCAGGGACCCTGGCAGAGCTGCTCAGAATGTTCCACACCTGAGGTCATCCTCTAAAGCAGCACAGAGGGGCTGTGACTCCTGGCATCCCATGCTGCCTGCTGCTGGCTGAGAGACTTGAGAGGACCCATTGCCTCCCTTTGGGGTGGGCAGGCCCCCCCCCAGGCCCCCACCCTGCCCAAGGTGCCAGGGAACCTCGGGCACTGTTGGTGGCTGCTGCAGCATCTGATTGGACAGAGATGGGAGCCATGGGAGCGTCTTGCTTGCCCGGGATGGGTGGTACAGGTGCCATGCCTATGGGGTGATCCTGGATCATGTCCCTGTTCTGCTGAGCCTCTCTTGACTGGCTGTCACAGGTTCTGCACACCGCAGCTCCCCATCACAAGCACAGATGTCCTGGTCAACCCAGGGTGTGTGGGGGGGGGGGTGTTCTTTAAGAGAGTGTGGGGCTGGAGAGGTGAGTCAGGGACAGAAAGCAGAGGGTGAGCTCATGGCAAAGCTGCCCCAGTCATGTGGAGCAGCCACAGCTGTTGGTGCCCTTAGGCTGTGGGACAGAGGGGCCAGCAGCATAAAGCCCCACGGCCAGCAAAGCCACCGGCAGCACCAGGAGCCAGGACTGGGAACTCCCTGCCCGTGGTAGCAAGAAGAAGAGGACACATCCAGCACAGGACTGTGCACTGCAGGCAGACATGGAGCTGGATGTGGAACGGGCCAAGGAGCTCATAGAGCAGAAGCTGGCAGAGGAGGAGGAGGAGGAGGTGGGTCCACAGGGCAGGGGAACCTTCCTGGGCTGTAGTAGGAACCCCCATTGTACTCTGTCCATCCTTAGGGACTCGGATGTGAGGAGGCTGGCACTGACCTTGCCATCCTGGGGGATATATGAACGTGTCCAAGGGCTCTCAGGGGGATCAAGTTCCCAACCCGGCAGCTCTAGCCCATGGGGCAGAACTGAGCAGCCGGCAGGTGCCCAGCTTACCAAGCAGGATGGGCAGGCAAGCTCAGTCCCGAGGGCTGCCAAGCACCCCGCAGACCTCAGTGGCAAGTGGAGCCATGCCCAGAGCCACCTTCCCCAGCAGGCTGAGGATGGAGGCAGTGGGGCTGCTCTGTGCCCAGACAAGACCATGCAGCACCCGCTGTGCCTGTGCAGAAACTCAGAGGGGATGGAGCACGGGAGCCGCCGGCCGTGGAGCGGATGAACACACCTGAGCTGGAGGAGGAGAAACACCGTGGGCCCAGGAATTGGGGCCTTGAGGCCATCAAGGTGAGAGGGTTGGGCTGCAGGGTGGCCAGGGTGGCTGGTCACAGGCAAGTCAAACGGGGCACTGTGTGTGCTCACCAGGGCCAGGAGAAGGTGCGGAGGAGTTCAGTGGATCTGAGGCGAGAGATCATCGATGTGGGGAGCATCCAGCGGCTCATCGAGCTCCGCAAGCAGCGCCGGCAGCGCCGGGCAGAGCGAGCAGCCACCCCCGAGCCCACTCCACCACCTGAGCCCCTGGAGATTGTACGTCAGGGGTCCCAAGCTGTGGGAGGGGGCTGCTGGGGTAGGGGCTGGACCACCCACAGGCCAGCCCCCGGGTCACCCTGCCATTCAGGGACCTCTCTGGGGAAGCAGGGCAGGGGGCTCCCATGTTGTCCCCTCTCCTGCACCCCTGTGCTGCCCCAGCCCTGAGCCTGTGCCATTGCCAGGAGGGTCCTGTGGAGCCAGAGACCTTCCTGCGAGCTGCTGTCCAGGGCAAGATGCACGTCATTGAGAAGTTTCTGGCAGACGGTGGCTCCCCCGACACATGTGATGAGGTAGCATTCCTGGCAGCCACTGGTTGCTCCCTGGCCTGTTGCATGCCACCAAGGGCCTGCAGCCATGCCCCACCATGCCTGTGGTGAGGGCTGGGACCCTTGGGACAGGGCTGGAGGTACAGCCAGACTGGGCAGGGGAGGATGCCTCTGTCTGCCAATGTGCCACCCTGTCCCCCAGTTCCACCGCACAGCCCTGCACCGCTCCTCGCTGGAGGGACACATGGAAATCCTGCAGAAGCTGCTGGACACTGGGGCCACTGTTGACTTCAGGGACCGGGTGAGGCTGGATTCTGCTTCCAGCTGCATGCTGGCTTGAGCATCTGGGTGTGTTGCAGCCAGAACTACGGCAGGACTGGGGACTCTGCAGTGGGGTAGTGCTGTCCCCATCACAGAGGTGGCTGCAGGCAGGGCTCTGCCAGTTCAGCTCCAGCACGGGGACCTGCTGGGGCAGGGGACAGGCACAGGGTAGGGGTGTCCCCCACCATGACACAGCACTGTATGTCCAGCTGGACTGCACTGCCGTGCACTGGGCCTGCCGGGGTGGGCACCTGGATGCTGTCAAACTGCTGCAGGACCGCGGGGCAGACCTCAACGTGAAGGACAAGGTGAGCAGGACAGAGCAGGTCACAGGGTTGTGCCAGGGGCAGGGGCATACCCTGGAGTCCCAGAGCTGACCTTCTGTTGGGTTAGCAGCTGTGGGTGCTGATCCCCCCTGATGTCCATCTCATCCCCCCTTAAGCTGCTCAGCACACCCCTTCACGTGGCCACCCGAACCGGACACCTTGACATCGTGGAGCATCTCATCCACTGCGGAGTGGATATCAATGCCCCAGACAGGGTGAGTGCTGCAGCCATCCAGGCATCACTGTAGGCAACACTGATCCCCCTCCCTTTGTTGACCCCTCCAAGGGCTTCCAGCACCCACGGTGGGGCACATCTGGACACACACATCCCTGCCCCTGGTGGTTGCAGTCACAGCCAGGTCTGGGACAGGAATGGCCCTCCTTGTGTGGAGATTGGCGTGCTGGGGACTGAGGAGCAGTGCTGGGGACAAGCAGAGGGTCCTTGTCCCTGGACCACACTGTCCAGTGAAGCTGTGTCTCTCACAGGAGGGTGACACAGCACTGCATGATGCCACACGGCTCAGTCGCTACAAGATCATCAAAACGCTGATCCTGCACGGGGCTGACATGATGGCCAAGAATGAGGTGAGTGTGTGGGGCCAGCACCGAGGCCATTTCCTGCCCCCATATTGCACCACCCTGTGCCCAGCCTCTCTCTGCCCACTCTTGCAGGCTGGCAAGACCCCAACAGACCTGGTGCAGCAGTGGCAGGTGGACACACGCCAGGCGCTGGAGACAAAGGAGCAGCCACAGGGGGAGATGGAGGTCCCTGCATGATGGCACCAGGCAGGGACCAGGGGCTGGGCCCAGCTCCAAGGAGCAGGATCCAGACAAGGCTTGTCTGTGTCAATAAAAGTCAGCAAAGAGCAGCGTTTGGCTCCAGGTGGCTTTGAGGTTGGGCAGCCTGCACCAGCGTTGATGGGCCTGGGAAGCTGGGTTATCCTGGGAGCAGGGTTATCCTGGGAGCAGGGTTATCTGGCAGCATGATGAGCCCTGCCTCCTCTCACTAGGACTCAAGTATTGGTGACACCAAGTGGTTCAAGGGCAGGACTCCTTGCTGCAGGAGTCCTGATTGCTCACAGTCTTATGAAGTTCCACCTGGGCAAGCTCAGGGAGGAAAAATTCATGGATGACAGTTCAACCTGAGTCCATGTTGTGCTGGAGGCTGGGGCTGTGCCAGAGAGCAGCAGCTGTACCTGTGCTGGACAGCCACTCTGTGGGGTTGGATGGCTTCTTGTCCTTCTGCCTTTCCTGCTGCAGCCGTCCCCAGGGGACAGTGGTCCCTCTGCCCACATGCTGAGTGCAGTGCTCACTGCTCCCTACAAGGAAATGCTCACACTCACCCGTTTACAGGAGACCCTACTCTGGCAGCTGGATCAGGTGATCCCTGACCAAAGCCGTGGGACTGCTTGCAATACCTGGTCCCTCCTTGGCCTTGCAGCCCAGCCCTGTACGAGGCAGAGGGATGGCTGCCAGGGTTGGCAAGCACAAGGGAAAGCCACGGCCGCGGTGGCCAAAGCTCACCTGGAGGGGCGCTGAGCTCCTTGCAGCCGTCCCTTGGAGGGGGAAGAACATCCTGAGCTCATCTGGTGCCACCCCCCATGTCACCTGCCCAGCAGGGTCGCGGGTCCCTCACGTGCCCCGTCAAACATTAACAGGCGCGGCAGGCGGCAGAGCCCGCGGCAGCCCGCAGCTACCATGGCCCTCGGCGCCCGCCTCGCCGCCTCCCTGCGGCCCGCCCTGGCAGCTCTGCACCGGGCAGCCCCCAGGCGGTGCCGGGGGCTCAGCACCCCGCAGGGACCAGAGCCCTCATTCAATCTCGGGGGCATCTTCCCACCGCTCGCCACCCCTTTCTCGCCCGCGCAGGAGGTGGACTATGCCCAGCTGGAGGGGAACCTGCGCCGCTACGCCCGCATCCCCTTCCGAGGTAAGCGCTGCCCCTGTCCTCCTCCGTGCCGGCTCCCGCCCGATCCCCGCCTGCCACAGAGGCTGTGCCGGCAGCCTGCCAGCTTCCCAAGGGTGCTCAGCCTCTAGCTGGACTTTGCTCCGTGGCTGGCAACGCCTCGGGTCACCCACCTGGGGCCCTCTGCACGGCACGTGCCCAGGCACACGAGTGTGTCCTTGCACACCCCCAGCACACGCCAGCACGTGCTTGCACACACGCTCCACACATGTGCAGGCCTGCACAAATGCTCCACTCATAGCTGCAGGCTTGAACCTATGCAATGCACTCCCATGCACACTCTGAAAAATTCATGGGATATCTATCTGTTGATTGCCAAGGATGGATAGATGATAGGAGAGGAGCTGCAGCCTCACAAGGATGATCCCCAGTCTCCTCTCTTCTGACCAGGAGGCTGGGACTGCAAGGACATAGGCAGGAGAGGGCGCACTGTGGGCTGTGGAGCTCTGCCTGGGTGCCAGCAGCAAAGAAGGGAGTGAGAGTAATGTGGATCCCTGACAGTCCTGGCACCCTTCTCCTGCTCTCCCCACATTTGTGTTCCAGGGCTGGTGGCACTGGGCTCCAACGGGGAGTATCCCTACCTGGCATCCCGTGAGAGGGTGGAGGTGGTGAGCTGCGTGCGCCGGGCTCTGCCCAGGGACCGCTTGCTGCTGGCTGGCTCGGGCTGTGAATGTGAGTGCCTGTGTGGGCAGCGTGGGGGGCAGGCAGGGCCATGTGTCCCCCCTGGAGAACCCCTCACCCCTTTGCCTCCTCCCCAGCCACCCAGGCCACCATCGAGCTGACAGTCAGCATGGCAGAGGCAGGGGCTGACGTGGCACTGGTTGTGACACCCTGCTATTACCGGGGGGCCATGACCACTGCTGCCCTGATCCATCACTACACAGAGGTGAGCCTGTCCAGTGCCTGCCAGCCACCCCAGCTGGGGCAGCAGGTTACACACGTCCAATGTGTCCCCAGCCCACCCCAGCTACTGAAATCTGCCTGGCTGCCTGCAGGTTGCTGATACATCCCCCATCCCTGTGGTGCTGTACAGTGTCCCTGCCAACACCGGACTGGACCTGCCCTTGGAGGCTGTCATCACCCTGGCTCAGCACCCAAACATCATTGGGATCAAGGACAGCGGTGGGGACGTGAGTGGGGCAGGACTTTCCCAGGGCTGCTTACCACCAAACGTGGACCTAAGCTGGGAATGGGGAATTGGGACCTGCAGCCCTTCCCTGGACCCCAGGGCTGCCAGCAGGCACCCTGCAGCAAGGGGCACCGGGTGATGCCTGCCCCAGGGCATGGCATGTCTCTCCCCAGATCACCCGCATGGGGCTGATGGTCCACAAGACAAGGCAGGAGGATTTCCAGGTGCTGGCAGGATCAGCTGGCTTCCTGCTGGCAAGCTATGCTGTGGGTAAGTGCAGCTGCCCAGACTTGGCTGGTACACTGCCTGGCAGGGGGAGGCAGGCGAGAGACCGGGAGGTGCTGGCTAGGCACAGCACTCTGAGCTGGCTGCCACGGTGTCCTGGTGTCTCTAGGTGCCTCTGGGGGTGTGTGTGCCCTCGCCAATGTTCTGGGTGACCCATTGTGTCAGCTGGACCACCTGTGCCGCACGGGCCAGTGGCAGGAGGCCCGTGACCTGCAGCACCGCCTCATTGAGCCCAACACAGCGGTGAGCAGGCAGAACCCCATGGATGCTGAGGGCAGGGGTGCCAGGCCATGACACAGGCAAAGAATGGAAGTCCCTTGGGCTGCAGGGGGTGGAGGGGTGGTTCAGGGGGACAGGATGGCACAGCACCTTGGCCAGCAAGCCAAGACAGGCTGGAGGTGAGAAGGTGGGAAGTGCCAGCCCTGTCATGTTAAGGAACAGCTTGTCCACTGGCACCAGGCAGCGGTGCGTGACCCTCTGTGAGAGCCTTGCTGGCTATTTATAGGCAGCAGTGTGTATGGGGGAAGAGTTGGTCTGTTCTGGGTCCTTCATCCCCTATGGAGTAGCCTGTCCCTGCTGCAAAGCCCAATGTGCCACAGAGCTCCTGTGTGGAGTCCTGTGTGCGTGTGCTCTGCCCCCTCACCCCACAGTGGGAACTTCATGGGGTGCTGCAGCCACCTCACACCCTGCCAGCCTTGCAGCCCCACATGGGGAGGACAGGAGTGATGGCAAGCAAAGGAGCAGGGGCTGCACACCAGAGCCCAGAGAGCATGCTGCCCCATGGGAGCCAGGAAGCCTCCATGCCCTCCCTCTGTCCCACAGGTCACCCGCCGGTTTGGGATCCCGGGGCTGAAGAAGGCCATGGAGTGGTTTGGCTACTATGGAGGTCCCTGCCGTGCACCCCTGGGCCCTCTGAGCCCTGCCCAGGTTGAAGAGCTGAGGAGCACCTTCAGTGCCAATGGTTGGTTATGAGCTGTTCTCCATCTGCCCCTTCCCACACTGGGCAGGTACAGGAGTCAGGGATGCTGGGAACTGGGGACATTCTGGGGACGCTGGGAGGTGGCCAGGAGAAGGCTGCCATATTACTCTTCCCTGTTGGACATGGCTGGACTGGGCAGACTGGGCAGAGGAGGGCAACCCCAAGCCAGCCTGCATCCCTGCCAGCCCCCAGGGACCTGTTGCATTCGCCTGGGAAGGGGTGGATCCTTGTACCATGAATAAACCTGCAGTCTCCTCTTTGTGTCTGCAGTCCTGTCTGTGCAAGGCACCCACTCCATCCCTGCTCCCAGCAAAAAAGACATGGCACAGGTGTTTGGCAACATGGTTTACTCAGCTGAGGCCCGTGCAGGCAGCAGCACAAGGCAGGGTCACAGCAAGGCACGGGGCCCGGTGTGGGCAGAGACTGGCAGGGAAGCACAGCCCCTGCACTGGGCAGTGAGGGCTGCCAGGACCCCTGTGCCACAGCCAGCCAGACCACACTGGGGGTGAAGGTGAGCATGCAGTGGGGAGGTGAAGGATGCTTGTGGGGGGCAAAATGGGGAACTGTGTGTCCCCTGCCTGCCCCGTCACCATACCTCTATCCCCGCTCTGCCCAGGCCTCCTGCTCCAGCCCTGGCATTCCATGCAGCCCTGCTCATGTCCTCACTCCAGGCTCCAGCTGATCCTTCTCCTTGCTCACCATTGCTGCCATCCTCACCAGCGTGCAGCAGACATGTGCCAGGCTGGGCATTCCCCAGTCGCTCTTGGTGGGGATGCTGCTGCTGGTGTCCCCAAGGCAGTGGGTGGATAGATTGGCACAGGGATGAGGGGAACACAGCCCATTGGCTGGCCTGAGAGCAGGCTGGGTTCTTTGGGGACACAGTGTCACCGTACCCTGGGCATGCAGAGGGACGGCCAGTCACCCAGAGCTGAGGGTGCAGGCCCGGGGTGCATGCCTGGGGTGCCCACCTTGCCTCCAGGACCAGGGCAACAAAGTGAGCCAGGAGCTGCCCCTCTGGGGGCACGTGGTTCAGTCAGCAGCTTCCAGCCAAGGCACCCTGGCAGTGGGGTCAGGGACCAGCCTCTACCCCCCTGCTCCATCCTCTGCAGCTGGCTAGCAGCTGTAGTGGTCCACAGTCTTCCTGGGGGGAAGAGGGGCCAAGCCCCTGCCACCCTGTCCTTCTGCTGCTCCAGCAGGTGCCAGGGTTACAGCCAGAAAGAGAAGGCACCACGGCTGCCCCAGGGCACTTGGGTGGAGAGCGGAGAATCCCATCCCCTCCAGCGGCAGGGGTTTGGCAGGAGGATGCTTGGAGAGGACGAAGGGCAGGGAGGGGCACCCAGCAGTGCCACATCCCTTCTCCAGGGCCAGCCAGTGCCCAAGTAGGGGGTCCCTGCTCTGGTGGGAGGGGATGCAGGCACCCTCACGCTGTCAGGCTGTGGGCAGATTTGGAGGCGCCCTGGGCCCTCTGGATGATGGCCGTGCACTTCTCCCGCCGCAGCAGCTTGTTGTTCTCAAAGAATCCCTCATTGCGGGGCACGCCGTGCGAGCCATCAGGGAAGGTCAGGAGACCTGGGGAGGGGAGGGAAGGGCCGGGAGTGAAGAGGCAGGGAGCTGCACCCACCGGGATGGGGCCAGGGAGGTGCTGGAAGGGGCTGTGCTGAGCAGGGGCCATGCAGCACTCACCGAAGCCGTACACGCGCCCGCCTTTGAACTCGCCCTCAAAGGTCATGTTGTCACAGCGGGTGAAGACCCCGACGCCATTGAACTTGCCCTGCACAAACTCCCCCTCGTACCTGTGTGGGAGGGTCTCCTGAGGCAGCGGCTCCCCACGGCAAGGGGGAATGCCCAGGGAGGTGTATGCGGGAGCGCCGGGCCCACCTGGAGCCGTCGGAGAAGGTGAGCACACCGCAGCCGTGGAAGAGCCCGTTCTCAAAGTGCCCCACGTAAGCAGTGCCATCAGCAAACGTCAGCTGCCCGATGCCGTGCCTGCGACCTGGGTGAGAGCAGAAATGGGCAGCACTGGGCAGAGTGGGACCTGCCCCAGTGTGGAGCTGGGCAGAGATGTGGGGTTTGTTGTCCTCCAGCACAGGTGGCACCGTTCCCTCCTACCTTCTTTCCACTCGCCGCGGTACTCCTCCCCATTGGAGTAGGTGAAGGAGCCTTTGGTGAGGGTCATGGCAACAGCCTCCGGCACAGCAGGACAAGAGCTGGCAGGGAGAGGCACAGAGAGCTGCTGGGCAGGGAGAGCAGCTCGGCTCACCCAGAGCCCTTGCATCCTCTCGGCTCTCAGAGAGGCGCCTGCCTGCCCTGGGGACAGTTCTGCTAGGGCACAGCACAGATGAGGAGGTGAGCCCAGCTGCCCTGCCCAGGCTCTGAAACCCCAGCCGCCAGGTTCGGGTTGCTGCCCGCCCCACTGCAGGGCTCAGAGAGATGTGAGCCCACGGGGGTCACAGCCCTGTGAAATGTGAGTGAGTGGCAGGAAGGAGTGTGGCACGAGCTGGCTGCCTCCCTCATGGCACTCCAGCAGAACCCCAGAGGTCCTGCACTGTGCAGGCTCAGGCCAGGAGCCATTCTCAGCTTTGCTGAGGCAGTCCCAGACAGAAACAAGTGTTTTGAAGAGGAGATGGATTTGCTGGATTGTGTTCAGGGGAGTACCTCAGGAGAGGGAACAGAGAGCTTGTGGAGTTTCCAGATTCAGCATCAAGAATGGGCAGAGCCGGTTCACTCCCAGGGATGAGAGGACACTCCTCCCAAGAGGGACAGCAG
Source organism: Molothrus aeneus (assembly GCF_037042795.1). Classification (NCBI taxonomy): domain Eukaryota; kingdom Metazoa; phylum Chordata; class Aves; order Passeriformes; family Icteridae; genus Molothrus; species Molothrus aeneus. The sequence continues at coordinate 22,136,276 of NC_089653.1, read as the reverse complement.
AGATAGGATCCTGGGGCTTCAGGGCTTTGCTCGGCTACCCAGGCTTTGCAAACCTGTCTGCCAACAGCAAGCAGCCCCTGAAGCCCTGCACACCTCACAGAGCACTGCCACGCAGCACAGCTCTCCCTAGCACACAGGGAAGGCACCAGAATAGAGACAGCCCGGCAGGTGGGCTGGGCGCTGCCTCTCCAGCAGCTGCCGGTGCAGCTCAGGCAGTGCCAGAGATGGGAAGGAGCTTCCAGCATCCAAGCGGGGTCTAACCGCTTACAGCCGGCTGCACATCACCCAAAAGGTGGGTGCTGAACCTCATGAACCAGCAGGACGTGGCAAAATAGGAGCAAAACAGGAACTTGCCAGGGCTTTGTGTCAGAGAAATGGCCCCAGCCCAGGCGAGCAGCGACTGAACAGTGCTCTCTGCTGATGGGAGGCACCGGGAGCGCACCGCCGGCTCCCGCCCTGCAGCCTGCCCAGCCGCGCCAGGCGCAGGAGAGGGTGCTGCCGCGGGCTGTGACACGGCCAGCACGGCCTGTGACACTTCAGCCGGAGGACAGCGCCCCAGGAGCGCTCCAGCCTGCCAGGAGCCGGGCCCGCCCGCACTGGGCTCCCGGTACCCCGAGCCCGCACCGCGTACCGCGCCCGCCGCAGGGAGGGGCAGCGCGCCCCGCACTGCCCGGACCGCACAGCGGCCGAGGGGGCACGACCCCGTTGCACCACACCAGACATCCCCGGGCCGAGGCACGGACATCCCGCCCGTGCCACGCATCCACGGGGGATGCGCGCACACCCCGCCTGGGCAGGGTGGCCGCGGGCGTGACCGCGCCCACGGGTGATGCACCCACACCCCGGTGTACCGATACCCCGTCGTGTCTCTGTTCCTGTGAGCGATCACCCACACCCCGCCGTGTCCGTGCACCACGGCTGATGCACCCGCACCCCGGTGTGTTCATGCACCCACGGCTGACACACGCACGCCCCACCAGCGGGACGCGCGTGGCGATGCTCACGGGCCCGGTGCGTGCCCAGGAGCGGGGCGGGCGGGGCGGGCGGCGCAGGGACCCGCGGCCCACGCTCACCTGGCTCTGCGCTGTCCGCCTACACCGCTCCCCAGCAGGTCCCGCCGAGGGGCGGTGGCGCCACCGCCCCTGCCAGCACCCCGCCCCGCCGGGCGGTGCCGCGCCGCCAGCGTCCATCCCCACTCGCCGTTGGCTGTTTCCATGGCAACCGCTAGCAACGCGGATGTTCATTGGCCAGCTGCGTTGCACGCCCTCGCCGGTCGCCATCTTTGTGTGGGGCAAGGAGCTCGCCACAGCGGGCGTGGCTGCAGGGGGGCAGCGCCACCGCCCTGCTGCCATCTTTGCGAAGGGCAGCAATGGGCACGGCCACTCCAGAACGTCCATCTTTGTGTAGGGCACTGGCCGCCAGCCGCCACGGCGGGGGTGTACGGGGGGCGAAGACACCATGGCCTCCCCGAACGAACGGTTAGAGGCGCGAGAGGTTCCGACCTAGCCCCAGCGGTATCATGTCCGCAGCCGCGCCCGCGGCTCCGGCCGCAGCGGCCGGGCTGGGCGTGGCGCGACGTGGGGCGGAGCAGCCAATGGGGTGCGGCGGGGGGCGGAGCAGCCCCTGGGGCGCCGTGACGCGGTCGGAACCGGAAGCGGCGGCAGCGGCACGGCGGGGCCGGGCGGGCGGCGCGATGGACGAGACGAGCCCGCTGGTGTCGCCGGAGAGGGCTCAGGGCCCCGACTACGGGCTGCCGGGGGGAGCCGTGCGCGCCCTCCCGCCCGCTGCGCCCCCGCCGCCCTCCCCTCCCGGCTCCCCTGGTGGCCGCGACCGCGAGCGGCAGCCGCTGCTGGAGCGCGGGGCGCGGGGCCCGGCGGCGGCGCAGGCCCAGGCGCAGGCCCAGGCGGCGGCGGCGGCAGCGGCGGCGGCAGCGGCGGCTGCGCAGCGGGAGCGCAACGACTTCCCCGAGGATCCCGAGTTTGCCGACGTGGTGCGGCGGGCTGAGCTGGCCAGCGAGCGCGGCATCTTCCCCGAGCGCATCTCGCAGGGCTCCAGCGGCAGCTACTTCGTGAAGGACCCGCAGGGGGTGAGCTGGGCCTAGCCCCGCGTGGCCGACCCCGGGGTGGTGCCGCCCCCGTAGCTCCGGAGGCCTGTGCGCTGAGCGGCACCGGCCGGGCGCGGCACGCTGGGGGAGTGACCGGCATGGAGGGCTGGTAGGAGCGACCGGAGCGGGTCTGAGCCTCCCCGGGGAGAAGTACAGTGGAAGCAGAAGCTAGAGTGCGGGGCAACAGTGTCCAAGTGCTGATTCAACCTCTTCTGCGGCTTTGTGCCCAAAGAGGAAGGGTCACCCCCTCCCACAGGCCTGTCCATCAGCATCTGAACACAGTGACTCCAGCCCCAGGGCTGTGACTCTGTGGGCTGAGCTGGTTTTGGCCTGTTTTTTTGAACTGAATGAGATGTCTTCTCTGTGGCTGTGTGGTTGGTATAATGGAGACAAAGTCCTTGGCATGTAGCTGGTCCCCTATAGACCTGGTTGGCTGTGTGGCAGCTGTCTTTGTGCCACTGACCGGATGACTGTGCAGCACAGGCTGGCTTGTCTTGTGACATGCTGCTCCCTGCACAATTACTTGAGCTCTTGCTGTTTCCTGTGGCTCCCTTGCCACGTGTGTGCTGGGCTGCTTCCAGGGAATCAGGAGTGAGCTTTGTGGTTTCTGATGTGTCCTAGTTTTCCCTCTCTGGGTGAAAGCCGGCTCTTGGAAGCTGTTGCAGGCAGTTCCCAGCTTGGCTGATGGCGTGTGGGGAAATACTCGTTTGTGCCACAGCCCACCTCCCTCCTATTGCTCAGTAGGAGTGGGCAGCCAGATGAGCTACTTGGGGATTGCAGGCTGGAGGCTGCCTGGCTGTAGGAGACCCAAACTCAAGGATGGCTGCTAGACCATGAGTGTGAGAAGTCAAAGTCTGTGTACTGCTGGTGTTGTCAGCTGGCAGGTCCCCCAGATTATCCTGCTGCCAGCAAATGTGGTGTGTGACTGGTTGCTTGATTGCTGCCCAGGGTTACCAAAAACATCCCACTGCTGGCACAGGAGTGAGTGCAGCATGTAGATATTGTGAGCAGCAGGGGGAAGATACTGGGGGGAAAGACTTTCTTCTTTGATTATTTCCCTTGAGGTTACTGGGGCCTGAGCTGTTCCAGGGCTGTGCTGCCCAGCCCCAGTGGTTATGATCACCCCACTGCCAGCTGCTCCCCTGTGCTGGCTGGGCTCTCTCTGCCTTGCTGCTGGCACCAGGCAGACCTGTTTTCCCTGTCAGTGCTGCTCTCGGCATGGGGCTGTCTGGAAAGGGATGCTGTGCTGCCAGGCCTCTGCTGTCTGCTTCCATGCTGTCCCTGCCTGACTGGGCCTTGTTCTGCTGGACTGGTTCCATGGAGCACAGGGCTTCATGCTACCAGAGCTCCTGACATGCCTCTTTGTGGGCTTTTATCCAAGCATGGATATATTGACAGTCGTGTGACAGCCGTGTGGGGCTGGTGCGGGGATTGCCTTCCTGCCTGCCTAGGGAAAGTGGCTCCACCATGTGATCTGGACATGGCTCAAGTGATCCTCTTCCCTCAAACCCTCCCTTTCTGTTCTTCCTGGTGGACAGAGCCTTGGTTCTGCTTGCTCTGGCCTGGCTTTTGGCCCCTGAGATTGCATTAAGGTTCCCTGCTGAAGCATTGGAACTCATGTTCTACTTCCACATTCTGGCAGGAGCTCAGCTTGGGGAAGCGATGCCCACTCGGGCCAGGGCTAGCAGTAGCCATGGGGAGAAGGTCTGGTTGCATGTGATGCTGAGTCACTCCAGAGCAGGAACTGCCATCCCCCCAGGGATGCCTGACTTGTGGGGACAGGTGGCCTTGCTCCTGTCCCAGCCCTTCTCCCATCTGTGTGCCATGGCAGTGCTGGCTCAGTGGTGGTGCAGTGCCCTGCACAAGGCTTCTGTGCCCTCTGCAGCAGGGGGATACCTACACTGCTGTCCCCACTGTTGGGTTGGTGTGTGTGTGAGGCTGGGTTGAGGGGCTGGGAGTGCTGCTGGTACCAGCTGGTGGCCAGTCTGGAGCTGTCTGTGCCCTCCTGTCCACAGTGTATTCAGAGAGTCAGCCCTTCTGCTGGACTCCCCAGCACAGAGCCCTGGCTCCTCAGGGGTCCTGCAGGTGCTTGGCTGTTATGGTCCTTTTCCTCTGCTCAGTTTGAGATCAACTCTGTTCAATTTTTGAGCCAGGGCAGGGATTGCTATCCTGTCCCTTTCCTGTGTGAACATAATGACCAGTGATGAGCAGTAGCTCTCCCCCGCCATCCAAAGGTCACTGGAATGAGACTGATGTGTTTACCAGGAGACTGCATCATCATTGGTGTTTTTTGGGACTCATGTTGGGTATAAAGGTCTCTGGGGAGCACTGTGCTCTTTTGGGATGGGATACTGGCTGGAGAGAGCTTCTTCCCAGCTCTGGCTACCTCCCTCCTGGGAGCTGTGGAGTTTTGCCTGGTCCCAGGAGGCTGGTTATTATCCTAATGAGGGGCAGTTCTGGACCTGTTCCTTAGTATCCCCACTGTGGGCTGAGGAAAGTGTCCCAGCTCTGCCAGTTCCTGGACTCAGCTCTCTTCTCTCCCACTCACAGAAAATCATTGGCGTCTTCAAGCCCAAGAATGAGGAGCCCTATGGGCAGCTGAACCCCAAGTGGACCAAGTGGCTGCAGAAGTTGTGCTGCCCATGCTGCTTTGGGAGAGACTGCCTTGTCCTGAACCAGGGCTACCTGTCAGAGGCAGGTGCCAGCCTGGTAGACCAGAAACTGGAACTCAACATTGTTCCCCGCACAAAGGTGAGGGGACAGCTGCTGGGGGCTTCTTCTAGGGAGCCTTTTGTGTGCTTCCACACAGCTCTGCTTGCACCTTATCTTGTGTCACTGCTGACCTAGGAGATTGAGTGCTCTAGAGTAGGACTGTTATTGCTCAAACCGTGGGGATCCTTGTGCTGGGCAGAGCTCTGGGAAATGCTGTGTCTTTTCGGGCAGTCATGTGATTTGCCAGAGGCCCCTGCTGACTGTGCTCATGTCCCTGCAGGTGGTGTATCTGGCCAGTGAGACCTTTAACTACAGTGCCATTGACAGGGTGAAGTCCCGAGGAAAGAGGCTGGCCCTGGAGAAGGTGCCGAAGGTTGGCCAGCGCTTCAACCGCATTGGCCTGCCACCCAAGGTAGGGCTGCCAGCCTCCATGCCTGCCTGTTAGCACCTCCCCAGCCTCTGTGGCCTTGTGTAATGCAGCCTGTCCTTGCCTCAGGTGGGCTCCTTCCAGCTCTTTGTGGAAGGCTACAAGGATGCAGACTACTGGCTGCGGCGCTTTGAAGCCGAGCCGCTCCCGGAGAACACAAATCGGCAGCTGCTGCTGCAGTTCGAGCGGCTGGTGGTGCTGGACTACATCATCAGGAACACAGGTAGGGCCAGCTGCCTGCCACTGGATGCTGCTGCTCCTTCATGTCCTACCATGCTGCAGAAAGGGGTGGGAGATAGGGTCTCCATGGCTTTTCTCTGCACCTGAGACTCCTCTCCCCTTGGTTGCTGCCAGGTGACATCTGCCTCTAGGCAGAGTGCAGCTGCTGGGCTGCTCACCACCTGAGGCTCTGGCTGCTGGCCAGTTTACTGGCAAATCTGTATCTACCATGGTGCTCAGGTGAAAGTTTGCCAACTGTGAGGATCCAGGGACATCCAGAAACCCAGCACCTAACTGTGCCCCTGTATATCCCATTTCACACCGTGTTTCTGAGTTTCTGCTAGGGGTTGCACTCTGGGGCTTGCAGGCTGACCTTTCTCTTGGGAGCTGGCGATATGTGGACCTCTAGGGCTGTCTGTGAGGGGCTTGATGTGGCTTCCCATGCCTGCAGCAAGTTTAAGGGCTCTGGGAGTTTGTGCCTAAAATGTGTCTGTCTCACTTCTGGGTCAGAGGAGGAATAGTCTTCTGCCCAGCCTGGTGCAGGGAGGCCCTGGTGCTGACACAGCTGCTTTTATCTCCCTGCAGATCGGGGCAATGACAACTGGCTCATCAAGTATGACTGTCCCCTGGACAGCGCGGGCGTGCGGGTGAGTGGCTGCTCCTGGGCAGGGGCAACACAGGGACTCTGCTTCTGGAAGCTGCCAGCTTGGCAGGCAGGACAGGCATTTCCCATCTGGTTTGGGTTGCCAGGTGTGTTGAGGCCTGATCTTGTCTCCTGGGCCTTTTGTTACCATTTGCATTGGTGACTTGTGGCCTAGTGGGACTTTGTGAGGGTGTAGCTGAACTCTGTGGGGGAAACTGGTGTTGCTGGACCTTGGAGTGAGGCCTGGGGGGAAAACAGCCTTGTCCCCCTTCCCACCCAAAGCAGACTATGCTTCCCTGTGGTTAAGGTGCCATGCTACAAGCAAGAGGCTGCTGTGCCTCTGTGGTAGCCAGGGCAGAGATCCTGACAGTGGGGAGTAGGAGAAGGACTGTTCCTGCTGGGAGGACCTCCTTGTGACATGCTTCACTTCCTTCCAGGACAGCGACTGGGTGGTGGTGAAGGAGCCCATCATCAAGCTGGCTGCTATAGACAATGGTTTGGCCTTTCCCTTGAAACACCCGGACTCCTGGAGAGCATGTGAGTCCCTCAGGCTATGCCAAGGCACCATGGCAATCCACACAACTCCATGCTTGGGCATCCTTTTCAAGGATTGTAGAGGAGAGGGCTAGGGCTGTGTCTCTGCAACTTCTGGGTTCATGGGCAGCTCCTCAGCAGAGACTGTAGAAGGCAGATGCTGGACTCTGTGTCCCAGATTCAGGGAATCTAGCACCCAGGGGCACATGGCACCATGTGTTACATTCCCCAGTTCTAATGTCTCCTGCTTTCTTCCACAGATCCGTTCTACTGGGCATGGCTGCCCCAGGCCAAAATCCCCTTTTCACAGGAGATCAAGGACCTGATTCTTCCCAAGATCTCAGACCCCAACTTTGTCAAGGACCTGGAGGAAGATCTATATGAGCTCTTCAAGGTGAGCTGGAGGAGTAGTGGAAATGAAAAAAAGCAGGAGTGGTATTGGGGAACTCCCTGTCAAGGTTGCAGGGACAGAGGTGGTCAAGCTCCTGACAGTGTTTCTAGGCTAAGACACAGCAGGGTTATTCTGCCAGAAGCTGAGGATTCAATGTGGGAGAAGCAGGAAACCCATGGGACAGGACAGGGGGTATGGCTTACATGGGGAATAGGCATCTTGTTCACTGCATGAAGCAGTGGGTGGATCTCATTGTGTTCTTTGCTCTCTCTCTTGCAGAAAGACCCTGGCTTTGACAGGGGACAGTTTCACAAGCAGATTGCTGTCATGAGAGGCCAGGTAAGCTGTGCATAGGGAAGACAGATGGGTGAGGTAGGAAGCCTTGTCCTGCCTTTGTGGCAGGAAGGGTGCTGGAGTGGATGCTCTTTGTTGCTCAGGCAGGGCAGCTCAGGCATTGCTCTGTTGTGCCATACAGATCCTGAACCTGACTCAGGCGTTGAAGGATGGGAAGAGTCCACTGCACCTGGTTCAGATGCCGCCTGTGATTGTGGAAACAGCGCGCTCCCACCAGCGCTCCGCCAGTGAGTCCTACACGCAGAGCTTCCAGAGCCGGAAGCCTTTCTTCTCATGGTGGTAGCTGTGGGAGCCGTGGGCAGGGCTTGGCCACCTCGGACTAGCACTGCGAGAGGAGCTGGGCCACTGCTGCCTCCTGTGGCTGGGACTCGACCTTCAGGGTAGAGCGAGCAGATGCGACTGGAGGAACCTGCAGCTGAACTGGAGGAGCCAGGCAGAATGGGCATGGTCCCTCCCCAGCTCCATTGGAGCTTGGTGCCCTGCCTGGGGCAGGGGCCAGGGGGAGGTGTGGGAATCTACCAGGAACTGTGGTATGGCTGGGACCCTGCTCCTGCCTCTGTTCCTTGGCCTGCATGCAGTTCTGAGCACCCCTGCTTGGGGCTGGGATGAACGGGCTACCTGAGCCAGGATCCGTCCAGCCCATTACACCAGCCACTGGCCCTTCTTTTCCCCACCATGCCAGCTGCCAGGCTGGGAAGGCCTTTAGTAGGTGATACCCCCTCCATTTCCCTGAGGGTGTGCTGTACTCCTCCACTGTCCCTCCAGTGCCCCAACCCCGTGCACGCTGCTTTCCTCAGGGGGAGTTCCTGCTGCCCACTGGCATAGCGGGGACCACAATGAACGGCTGTTCTCTGGCTAGAAGCTCGAGGAGGGGACATAAGAGGGACAACACAGGGGACTGGCTTGGATGCAGTTAGACACTAAGGCAAAAAAGGTGCTGGCTTGTCCCTGTGAAGAGCAGGTGGCTTCACAGAGCTCTCCCATGGGAGCTCTCCCCTTTTGCCCCAGTCCATTTCTCCTGCCTGCTCTCCATAGCTGCTCTCGCTTGACTTTCTTTCCTCTCCCAGCAAGCTCCCTGGCTGCTGTGCAGCCAGCATGGTGCCAGCCTTGTCTGTGCCTAGGGACCCTCTGAGGGGCAGGGGTTGCCAGGGAAGGGCTGGAGGGGCTCTTCTGCCACATGGGTGGGAGTACTGGGGGGCCAGCATGGACTCCTGGCTGCCCTGGAGCTGACAATCTCGCAGGCCTGCTGTGGGTGGGGAGGCAGGGAGCCCCTCTCTTACCAGCAGCTGCTGAGCTTGTGTTGTATAAAACAGCGCCAGGGCTGCTGCCTGCACCTGCTTGCCTTGAGCTGTGACTTCTCAGGCTGCTGGAGAAAGTCAGTGTTGGGTCTTGCTGTTCTGTTAGCTCATCTTTGGGGAGTGAGAGGGATGAAGGCAGGTGAACCTGGAAGGCAGAGGAGCTGCCTTGTCTCCTGCAATGGGGAGGGGACTCAGCACTGGCTGTGTAAGCACAGAGGGGGCAGCAGTGGAGATCCCAACTACCCGGCCGGGCCCAGCTGCATTTGACTGACCCAAAATGTATTGTTCTAATGCACTGTAGAAATGTATGTAATGTATTTAAACCATGCAACGGTCTGAATAACAGAGCTGCCATTCAGCTGGCTACATCTGTGCCTCTGCAGCACCCTAGAGCAGGTCGGGGCTCCTCAGCCCATGGCTGGTATCCATGTGTACCTGCACAGGGATGCACTAGCCGCCTGCAACTGCTGGAGCGGCTGCAGGACAGAGTTCCTTTCCTGTCTGCTCATGCTGGACATTGAGGGCAACCAGCTGTCTCTTGGCATCTTGTGTCTGCAGATCCTGCTCCAGTCTCTCCTGAGCCCAGTGGCTCTTGGAGAGGGAGCTCTGGAGGCTGGAGATAAGGCTGCCCAGCTGCTGCTTGTCCTCCTCGAAGTGGCCACATTCAGACTGCAAGGCTGCTTCCTGTAGCTACTTCTCCTCCTTCAGCCACAGGACCATAGCCTGGAGTTTTGTTCTTTTGGCAGCGAGTCTGAATACCTCCTGTTTCAGCTCCTTCACCTTCAGAATGTTCCCCATGACTTCTCCGTTCTCCTGAGTGCTACACTCTTCCAGCTTGGCCAGCTGGTCTTCCAGCAGCGAAATCTTTCCCTGGAGAATCTCTATTCTCTCTTCCTAGTGTTCTTTCTCATGGAGGGCAGCATGTAGCTTGTTCTTCAGTTGTCCCTGTGACTGTGCCATGGCAGTTACTGTGTGACTGTGCACTGGAACAAATTGCCCAGAGAGGCTGTGGAGTGCCCCTCACAAGAGATATTCAGGAACCATCTGCATGCGATGCTGTGACATCTGCTCTAGGATGACCCTGCTTGAGCAGGGAGGCTGGAACAGATGACCCATAGGTCTGTTCCAACCTCACCTGTCGTGTGGGGCTGTTCCCCTTGCACTAGGTGCTGTACAGCAGCCTGAACCGTGGTTCTGCCACTCAGGGATGGGCAGGACACAACCAGAGCCTCACCCAGCCACCACCGTCCACCCTTTATTAACCATTCATTGCACCCTGCCCAGTACACTTAGGGCCCTTGGAAGGCTGCTCGGCGCGGCCCAGCCGCTCAGCGCTGCTGCTTGGACCCTGAGCCCGTCCTGGCCCCGCAGTCACCCTCCAGCTTCTCCGCGATCCTACGGGCAAGAGGTGCGTGTTAGCGGCGTGGCCCGGCCGCACTTCCCCCGGTTGCCCCGCCTCCGAGACCCGTACCTACCGAAGGTGTTCGAAGCGCCGTAGCGCGGCCATCCCACCGCCGGGCTGGGCTGTTCGTCGTCGCCGAAGCCGCCGCAGGGCCCGCGCCATGCGCCGTTGGCCCGCGTACCGCCAGACGAGGCGGGCGCGCTCCTCGGGCCGCTCGGCCCCGCCGCTCCGGAACAGGCTCCGCAGCTCTCGCAGCCCCACGCCCTGGAAGATGTTGGCCGAGGCCCGCTTGCGGGCGCGGGCTGCGGGCGCCGCCCGTCCCGGAGAGTCGCTCACCACCGAGGCCGGAGTGCCCATGGCCCTGGCCGCTGCGGGCACCGAACAGTCGGCGTCAGGCTGCGGTCTCGCCGCCCGGTCCGGTCCGCCTCCCCCGGGATCCGGCGCGGATGCCCAGTGAGGAAGGGGGGGCGTCGGGTTAAGGGCGGTCCGGGATGCCGGGCAGGGGGCCAGCCGCACAGGCGTTGCCGCCCGGGAACGCGGGAGACGCCCCGGCTCGGGCCGGGGCACGCAAGTCCGGTCCCGCCCTGCCCGGGGCGCTGGGCCCCGCCGTGACCCACTTTCGCTCCGACGCTGCCCCGCACCCACCGGCCCCTCGCACAGACCTGGCGGTGGCGGCTCCGCCTGGTGTCCGCTGCGTTCCCGGACCCGCTTCGCGCCACCGCGCCGGGGTCCCGCCACAGCCGCGCGCCCCATTCATTCACCGCTGCGTGCCGGCCCCGCCCCCGCGAATCCCCGCCCGCCTCCCGCTGCCACGGCCAATCGGCGCCGAGGGGCGCGGCTGCCCCGCTTCTCTAGGAGGCCACGTGGCAGATGACGTCACGGGCGGGGTGCGAGGCCTCGCCCCTGGGCGGGGCCCCGCCGCTCGGCACTCCGAAGGGAATCCCGGATGACGTAAGGGCAACCCCGGCGCGCGCCCGCCGCCGCACGGGGTCCTGGTGCGCTGTCCCTGCGCCCCGCCGCCGGCATCGGTCGCCGTCTGCCACGTCCTCCTGCCGCCCCTCGCGCCCCGCGTTGTGGCCCGCCCTGGCCGCAGCGGGACGGGAGGGGCGCGGCGGCCCCTGCCCGACGGCGCATCCGCGGCGGCCCTCGGGTATCCGATGGGCTGGCGGGAGGTGCGGCGGGGCGCGGAGGCGGGGCGGAGAGGAGAGGAGAGAGGCCCCGCGCGGGGAGGACCTCTAAGTGCCAGATGTTTGGCAACAGCCAGGGAGGAAGTCGCTGCCGGGGCCCTGAGTCCCGCCCGAGCCGCGCCGGAGTAGGCAGGGCCGCGCCATGGCCCGCACGGCTCCCCCGACAGTGCCGCCGCCCCCGGGGCCGCCGGCCCGCGGCTCTCTCAGCCTCCATCGCGCCTTCCTGCGGAGCCCGCTGGGCCTGCTACGCCTGGGGCAGCTGGCTCTGGGCGCTGCCTTCTGGGTGACGGTAGCGGCTCATAAGTACGAGGGGGCGGCCCACTTCGCTCTGTTTGCCGCCGTCCTCGTCTGGCTCCTCACCCTGGCCCTCTTCGGGCTGAGCCTGCTGGGGCGCTGGGAGCTGGTGCCCTGGTTGGGCTCCCGCTGGCTCCTCACCAACCTGGTGCACGACCTGGCACTGGGTGTGGGGCTCTACGCAGCTGCCACCGGCATCATGGGTCACAAGGCCAAGCAGAGAAGCTTTTGCAACCTGCCGGGCTACAGCCAGCACTGCCTGTACAGTGCCTACCTGAGCGCCTCCATCTGCGGGGGCATCACTGCCTGCCTGTACCTCTTCTCCGGGCTCTACTGCCTGTTGCGGCGTTGCCAGGACCAGCGAGACATCATCTGACATCCCGTGCCACTTGGCTCCCCTTCTCAGCCGCAGACAGAACACAGCCTGTCTATGGGATGAAATGACCCTGCCACCCAATCCCCTCCTGGCTGACTGCACTGCAATTCCTCCAGAGACTCCTGCACAAACGGATGGACAGACAGAGGCCTTCGCCGAGCACGGCTTCACCTGCAGAGCACCGAGACAGCATGAACACCCAGCCACTGCACAGGCCCTTCTCCCAGCCCTGGACAGACGTAGGCTACTGCAAGTGGAAGGACCCAAATGGAGAGCCCCTAAGAGGGATACCAATCTTTGGGAGCCCCCCTAGGACTCAAGCCAAAATCCCCTGGCCCTGGTCTTGCAGATGCTGCATGCTCAGGTGGGTGCTGACTTTTCCCTGGGGTAGAGGGGGGACTGGCCTGGGGGAGCTGAGCTGGGGGCAGCAGTGCCTAGCGGAGTTGGATGGGCATAAACCCCCCTGACCTGCTGGCAGCCCCATCTTGCCATTCCAGCTGCAAGGCGCCTCCACAATTCCCTAAGGGAGGCTCTGAACTTGGCTTCCCCAGCCTGGGCCCCTCCTTCTGTCTGGCCTGAAAACATCCTTTATCTTATTGGAGCCCCAAAGGGCTCAGCGCCTCCCTGCCCTGCACTCGAGGGGTGTAGAGATACCCAGTACTGCACAGCCAGATCCAGCATCACCCCAGTCCAGTTTGGAGACTGAGCAGGGCAGCAAGGCCTTCATTGCTGCACAGGGAGGGGAAGGACAAGGGGAGCTGTAACCTGTTCTGTGACCCTGGGCAGGGGGTAAATCCCTCAGCTGTGGAGTTTGTGCAGTCCTGGGATGGGGCCAGGTGCCCCAGAGGTTGAGGGGAGCCAGTCATGGGGTTGTTCTCTCCTCCTGCTGTCCCTGCAGAGAGGTTTGTGGCTCCAAGCGACCAGAGCCACTGAACCAGCCTTGGGGCCAGACTACTCCAAAAGGGACAGAAACAGCCTCGCTGATGGTTCCGGAGACCAGCCTGCGGCCCTGCCTGTCTCTGCCACACTTGGTTTATCATCCTGGAAAATCTTCATCTCTGGACTCTGTGGGACTGGGCCTGGAGACTGTGGTGAGGTGGAGGGGAAGGGTGAGCACTGCAGCATGGAAGTCTGTTCTGGCACTCTGGCCATGGGGGAGCTGGGGCCAGGCATTGTGGGAGCACAACCTATCTTGGAGAACAGAAGAGGAGAACACTGGCACTGGAGCCAGCCCAGCCCTGGACCAGCCTTCAGAACCCACCAGGTGCCAAGCCCTGACGATGCCATGTAGGGCTGACTAGAGAAATGGGCACCTAGAGACAGAATTTTTGGAGCAGTGCCACACTAGGACTGCTCTGCCACGAGCCCTCCTCACCCTGCCTGGAGGCAGGTCTCTATTGCTCCCGGTTCAAGGGAGGGTCTGCTCCATTCTCTGTGTAGACTTAGATCAGTGAGATGGGTGTCCCCAGCAGCTGGCCACAGCTGCCTGTTGCCTGGGGTTCCCTGGCACCTTTTTTGAGGTGTAGAGCAGCAGCCATGGTTCACCTGGGGCCTTGAAGGGGTCTGGGATTGGTACTGGGTCACCACTTCCATCATGATGTGCTGTCCCAGTGCATACCCCATCATGCCCCAGGCCATGTACCCCTTCCTTGGGCAGGACATGCTGTCTGTGCCCTGTGTCAAGGCTGGTCCCTGACACCGCCTGCCCCTGCCTTACTCTGGTGCAGCCCTTGGCCCAGGCCGTCCAAAATGCCCTCAGTGCTTCTGCCACCACAAGTGCCTTCTGGCTTTCTGCAGCCCTGTCTGTCACACCAGCTCTATCCCCCCACAGCCTCCTTTCAGGTGCCAATGGATTCACCTTCCAAATAAAGCAATATTGGCGCTCACTGGGTATGTGGGGCTTTGTGTTGGAGCTGGGATCTGCTGGGTATGAGGTCTGAGCTGAGATCACACCCAGCTCTGTAGCCCTGCACCCTGGGGCCTCTCTGCTTGGAGTCTCTGGCCATAATCATGAAGTCGTGGGGTGCTCTGGGGTCACAGGGAGACTCCCTCATGCTGAGCCACTGCTCCTACTAGAGAGGCTTAAGCCTCTGCCCCTGGGGACAGGGGCTATCCCTGGCCCTGCTGCATGTCCAGAGACTGGGCACAGCCTGATGCTCGCATGGGGCTCTGGACAGAGCAGAGGGAGGCCAAGTGCCACGGCTTTGGTATGGGATGTACTGAGGACAGGATGTAGTTGTATTCCTAAGGGCTTCGTCACTCGTTGCTGAAAGGGCCCTCTGTCCCAGGGCCAGGGCACCATGGGCAGTCATGTACACACTGACTGCCCCTTGGTGGGTCAGGGGCCAATGGAGGGCTGCCTGCATCTCCCCAGCCTGGCCGCAGCTCTGGGACACACTCTTGGGACAGAGGTGAGTCTGGGACCTGGACCTGCAGCTGGGGTTTCACTGGGTCCCCAGCCTTGTGCCCATGGGACACATGCCCTGTTCATCAGAGGCTGCAGGCAGTCGGCAGCAGCACTGTACCCTCATTGTCCAAGAGCCAGCACAGGGTTATAACGAAGTTACAACTTTTGGCATCAGACAGAATCCAGGATCCCCAGAGCATCTCTGGGAGCCAGCATCCCTGGTCTACTGCAAGCACCTTTTAGGACGGCCCATGGTGCCCTGAGCAGTGCGAGCAGGGCTGCAGGCTGCTGGGCAGGACAGTGCCAGTGCACCCAGGGCTGGGCTGCATTGGGGGTATGGAGGGGCAGCGAATGAGCTGCCAGCCACGCTCAGGGCCTGTGGGGAACCTGCTGCTCCCCTCCAGGGATTCGGTGTGGGGCTGCTCCCCGGTCTCTCCTTGGGGAGAGGTGGCCCAGCAACCTCACAGGGACAAACCCACCGCGACCGTCACAGCTGGATGCAGGCCACGCCAAGACGCAGATTGGGACTGAGCCCTGGACCTGGATTAGACACGGATCAGTGCTCAGCCCTGGACTGGGACCGGATCCAGGCTGTGAATGAGCCCTACACCACAGCAGACCCGAATCGGGACCGGGCCGGGTCCCGTGTCTAGACCGGGCTCACCGAGACTCCGCCCCGCGCCTCCCGCCCAGGGCGTGCCGGCGCGCAAGCCCCAGCAGGGCGGCGGGCACGCAGCGCGGTCGGAGCCGGGCGGGCCCGGAGCGCCGGGCGCGGCCCGTTCCCGTTCCCCGCGGGCGGGGCTCCCGGCGCGCCGCTCCCATTGGCCGCGCGGAGCTCACGGCGCGCCCGCCGCGTCACGGGAGCGCGCGGCGGTGTCGGGCCGAGCGCGGCGGGGCCGTTCGATTCCCGCTCCCGGCCCCGGTCCCGGTCCCGGTCCCGTCATGCAGGCGGTGGAGCGGGACGGGGCGGCAGGCGGCCCCGAAGGGGCGGCGGGAGCTGCTGAGGCCCCGCCGGAGCCGTCGCCTCCCAAGGCCGCCGCTGCTTTCGACCTGCTGGAGCTGGTGCGGAGCTACCGGCGCCTGGAGCTCTACCTGGAGCCGCTGCGGGACGCCGCCGACGGTGTCCGCTCCCTCCTCCGGTAGGTGCGGGCTGGGCCAGGATCGAGACCGGGACCGTGCCCGGGTCTCATATCCCTGGCCTTCCCCCTGTCGGCAGGTGGCAGCGGCCCGTGTGCTCTCTCCTGGTCTGCCTCGGCCTCAACTTCCTCCTGCTCACCCTCGGCCAAGGTGCGTCCCGGGGGTCGGGGCTGCTCCCGTTCCCGGACCCTCCGGGCTGACGCTGTCCCGCCTCTTCCAGCTGCCTGGTACTCGGTGCTCGCCCTGCTGGTGGCGGTGCCGGCCCTGCTGGGTTATCTGCAGGAGACGTGCCGGGCCCGGCCCTCGGAGCCGGAGCTGGTGCGCAGGAGGTACCACAGCATCCGCAGGGAGGATCTGCGCAAGGTGCAGCTCTCGCGGCAGGAGGCCATCGCCCAGGTCAAGAGCTTGTGAGTGCCTGGGGCCTCCCCAGCGCTGGGACTGTGGGGGCCTCTGCAGCCACAAAGCCTTCTTGGAGGCCGTGCGGTTTGGTTGCAGTTTGGCTGCAGTTTGGCTGCTGTAACTCACGTGAATGTGGGGAACGAGGGTGTGTGTTTGTGGGTTTTTTTGTGACTGTCTCATTCGCA
Source organism: Molothrus aeneus (assembly GCF_037042795.1). NCBI lineage: Eukaryota > Metazoa > Chordata > Aves > Passeriformes > Icteridae > Molothrus > Molothrus aeneus. The sequence continues at coordinate 22,120,207 of NC_089653.1, read as the reverse complement.
GCCTGATCCAGCTGGAGGGGTTTCTGAACGGGATGTGCTGCAGCTGTGAGGCAGTGTACCGTGTGCTGTACTGGGAGAACCCCACTGTCTCTTCCCAGTGAGTAGTACTGGGTCAGGTACCCTGTGGTGGGCTTGGTGGGGAGAGGGGCTCAGCCAGGCCTGTGGTGCTGTGTTTGATTTGTTTGGTACTTGGAGAGAACAGATGGAACACCAGATGAAGGAAGGGGTTTGTGTGTGAGTTGCACTGACTTGACCACAGTATCCTGCTGTTTTCCACAGGTTTTATGGGGCGCTACTGGGCACTATCTGTGTCCTCTACCTGCTGCCCCTCTGCTGGGTCCTGGCCATCCTCAATAGCACCCTCTTTCTGGGCAACACCCAGTTCTACCAAGGTATGACACCTGGCTGGAAGTGCCCTGTGTGGGATGGGCTGGGGAAAGGCCCTCTGAAGCCAGGGATCCTTCCCTGGACCTCTCCCTCACATGAGCCCACTGTCCCATGTCAGGCTCTGCCATAGACCCTGAATCCCCATGAAGGCAATGATGCCCTAGGGGTGGTGCTCAGCAGCCCAGGGTGGGTGGTATGCTCCTGGGGCTCAGCTGTTGGAGGTGAGAGTCTCCCCTGATTTTTGTTCCAGCCCAGGTGCCATTTCCTTCTCTTCTCTGTGGTCTGGCAAACCAGGGTCTGTCAATGCAAGTTGTGTGTGAGCCTCTCCGTCTCTCTTGATCCCTGACCCTGCTCTTCAGGACTTCAAACACATTCAGTGCCTGTGGCAGTATATGACACAGGCTTGAAAACATGCCATTGGAAGGGAGAGGAGTCCTCTTCTGTGGCTCGTGTTGGAGGGAGTGTTGGATGTATCTGAGCTGTGATGTTGGCTCCTGCTGTTCCTTGTCCTGAGCTGAGCTGGGGCAGGTGGTGGTGGTGGGGGGCTTCCTTTCTCTCCTAACTTTGATGTGTGAACAGAGGAGTGTGTCAATGCCCCACCTTGAACCTTGGAGATCAGGTCTTGCAGTTGGCCTTTGTGTGATGTGGCTGGGAGTAGGGAAATGCCACCCACACTCCAGCTGTATTTCCCTTTTTACCAGTGATAATGGAGCTCAAGGCCTCCATCGAGCAGTGTGTGGGCTCCAAACCCCTCGAGAGCACTCCAGAACCTGCTGAACCCCTGCCACCAGCTGCTGCCCCAGATCGGACCCCCACCCCCACCAGTGCAGAGGTGAGAGAGGGGCAGGGCTGGCAGTTGTGGGGTGGGAGCTGCAGAGTCAGCCCTTGGGTCTGACTGTGCCTGTGTCCCTCTACACACAAACTTCTCCCAGCTGCCAGCTTTGCTGGAAGCCTGTGAGCTACTTTTGAGTTACTGGGATGCTGCTCTGTGCCCTCGGGCTTGGCTCAGTCCTTTTGCCACATGTAAGGATGTGGTCTGAGGAGGCAGGGGCTCACCTCACGTTCTGACACTTGTGTCATTTGTGAGGCTGCATGGGGCCAGATCCATTGTCCTGGAACCTGCCCAGAAATGTGAGGCCACCTTTGAACAGAGGCAGGGGAACAGCAGGATTAGCTTTGTGAATCTCTTGTAGGACCTTACCCCTGGCAGTGTGGAGGAAGCAGAGGAGGCAGAACCTGATGAAGAGTTCAAAGATGCAATTGAGGTTTGAGGCTGGTTGGGGTGGGGCAGCTGAGGTGGGAAAGGGACAAAGACCTTGTTGGGCAAACTGGGTGCTCAGAAAGAGTGACTGTGGGGCCGGGTGCCTCTGACTCTGTGTGTGCTCACTCTCCTCTCTGTCCCATGCTGCGGGAGAAGGAGAACCAGCTGCTGGTCATGGTGAGTACATGGTGAGGTGTGGGATCTCCTCCCAGCTGGAGCTTTGCCTGGTTTGCTGGTGGCTTGTAGAAATGCCAGGTGCAGCACCGGCTTGTTGGGTGCCTGCCTCTGGCGTGGGCTGCCCTGCAGCCCGCAGTGTGCCCCCAGCCTCCCTGCTGTGCTCAGCTGGCTCTGCTCTCTGCAGGAGGATGATGAGAGCTCTCAGTGCTCAGCAGATTTTGACCTCAGCCTCCCAGACAATGGTTTTATGAGCAAAAATGAGGTGATCCGCAGCAAGGTGTCCCGCCTGACCGAGCGCCTGCGCAAGCGCTACCCCAGCAACAACTTTGGTGAGTTTGGGAGCAGGTGCTGCTGGGGAGCTCAGCAGCCTGGGGTCTGTGCTGCTTCCAGTGGTGACCAGAGGACTGGGAGAGGGTGTGTGGTGCTTGCTAGGCTGTGCTGACACCTCCAGTGACCTTTTCCACTCTGTGGAGAACAGTCCCAGCACTCCGAGGAAGGGCAAGGATGGAAGGTGCAGCAGTGTCACCTCTGAGCTGAGCCTTTACAACAGCTGTAGATGTTCTTGTGCCACTTGCAGCCCCAGGCAGCAGAGCCCTGCCTGACCTCTGGTCTCTTTCTTTCAGGGAACTGCACGGGCTGTGCTGCCACCTTCTCTGTGCTCAAGAAGAGGGTGAGTCTTCAGCTTCTGCCCCAGCTTGCTGTCTGCACCTGGGGCGGAGGTGTTGCTCATGTCTGGCTTGCCCCAGCTTTCTCCAACAGCTCAGGTGTCTGGCCTCGGTCACAGCCCAAATGACCTCAGCTAAATGCTGGGTGTTGTCACATGCCTAATGGCACCAGGGATCCCTTGTGTTGTACAGCATTTGTCCATTTACTCCTTTGGAAGGTGCCTCAGGCCAAACCCATGTGTTATTGTAGAAGGTACCTGCTCTGTGCCCTGGTTTAGTCCATTTCCTGTGGCCTTTGTGGTGAAGTAGAGCATGGGTCTGCTGGTGGGAATGACCTGTTGCCTTATCTGAGCCGTGTGTGCAATGCTTGGCACACAGTCTGTGGGCAGTTCTCAGAAGGAGGTATAGACTTTTGACCCCTTTCACTTATTCCTGGGTTAGTCTGATACCACGTCTGGGTCTCACCTCCATCTTTCTCTACAGCGGAGCTGCAGTAACTGTGGGAACAGCTTCTGCTCCAGGTGTTGTTCCTTCAAAGTCCCCAAGGCTGTGATGGGAGCCACGGGTGAGTTGAAAGGTGGAGGGAAGAGCTTCTGCTTCCCCCTGTTCTGTGTGCCCAGGCATTTGCCCCAGCCCTGGTGGGGAGGGTAGACAGGGCGTGCCCATCACAGCCTGGCTCGGGACAGAGCAGTGATGAATTTGCAGCTCTTGAAGCAGCTCTGTGGCTGGGGTCCCTAGCCCATGGTGGGAAAGGGGGATCTGACATTTGCTTTCCTTTCCAGCCCCGGAGGCTCAGAAGGAGACGGTGTTTGTGTGCGCGCTCTGCAACCAGGTGCTCATCAAGTGATGAAACAGGCCCAGCCAGCTCTTGTGTCCTGCACTGCCTGACACCTGGGACAGCAGGCAGGCACCCTTGCCACTGGGAGCCTGGAGTGTTTGGATTCCAGCATGGCATTCCCCTGCCAGAGGACGCTTGCACTTGTGCTCCTCCTGCCAGCGCCAGGCTGGACGGACCAGCCTTCCTTGCCATGCACCAGCTGGGTCACTGTGGTGGAGCACTGCCCACGGCCGTGCCCCATCCCTGCAGCTGCTCCAAGCCTTGGGTGCTCTCTGGCACTTGCTGTGCCCTGCCACGTGCTTGCCCAGGCCCTTTGGCCTGGCTCAGTGATGGAAGAGCCATCCTTCCTACTTGTGGTCCTGCCTTCCCCTCTTGGCTGGGGCAGAACAACCTCAGGACTCTGTCCCTACCTTTCCCAGCACTGTGCTATAAGTGACTGTATTTTTGGGATCAATTCAGAGCTCCTCCTGCATCCCTTGGGGTCTAGACTGGCTCAGCTGAGACTCTGCTAGCCACTCCTGTGCTCCTCACCCTCACAGCCTGCAGCTTTAGTCTTTTACCCCCGAATTTGGCTGTAACCCGGAGGAGGAAAGAGAATGAGTTTGGATTGGGCTGTGTGGCTGGGTCTCCAGTGTGACAAAAGGCAGGAGTTGGTGCTGCTCTGTGCACTTAGTGACTGCTGCTTTCTACTACAGATTAATATATAAATGCATATAGAGAATGATCAATAAATCTCTTGTCCTCAGCTGGCTCTTGTGTCATACCAGTAAAAGCTGTCCCAGGCCCAGGTCACTCTGACACCTCTGTGGCTTTGGCCCTGCTATCCTGCAGGTGCTCCTGGACAAATGGTGTTCTGTGCCACCAGCTCTCCACGCTTTACTGGAATTCCCATCTTGTGTCCTGCTGTAGCCTTGTTTGCCCCCTGCTCAGAGCTGTGTGCAGCTGCCTGTCAGCTGTGCCAGGGCTGGATCCTGCTGGGCTGGAGCCAGGGAGCACCTCAGCTCTGACAGGAGCTACTGAGCTTCCTCTGCCTCCCGTGGCTGCTCCTTCCCCTGCCCTCCCCGGGTGCTGGTCCCACCAGCTGCCTGTGTGCACAAGGATGACCTTTCCTTGTGTGAACAGCAAAGCCCCCAGCTATCCCAGGAATGTGACCCTGGCTGCTGTGCAGCTGGGAACAGCCGTGGCCTGGGTCCCTGCCAGCCAGCTGCAGCTTCCCCCAAGCCAGGGCGTCTGGGGGGTCGGTGCCCACCAGGCTGTGACACCCACTAGTCTGAGAAGTTGCTGGAACCCAGACCCTGCTGCAAGCTCCACATCCCACCAGTGTGGGAGCTCCAGTGTGGCAGGCAGCCTCAACACTTAGCTTGGCTGTGGGCTCATAAACTCCTTTGCATGGAAATTTGGAGAAAATCTGGACTTGGCATTTGATCATGAAGGTGTCTGGCTTGTGCTGGGTGTGCAGGGGAGTGGTGTGCAGAGGGCTGAGCAGTGGGGGCAGTGGAGCAGCTGTAACATTGGGAAGGGGGCTGTGTAGCACCACAAGAGCTGTGGGTGTGTTTGTGAGGGTGTCTGCAATGGGATATTACTGGGCTGTGAGGGACTGTGAGGGGTCAGCTTGATGAGACAGCTGACAGTGGGAGGCAGAGGAGCCACTCATTTTCTAGAGAAAACACTTGGAGCAGTGAGCGCTATGGCCATGTATGTCTGAACACTCTCTGGGAAGATGCTAATGACACAGAATACAGAGGGCTACAGATAAACTTAGGCTGTGGGAGATGGGGTTTTATTTATGCTTTTTAAGTTTTGCAATAAAATGTAATTGACAGTGTTTATTCCTATGAAAGTGTGCTCACAGTCAAGCTCTGAACAAACCTATAATTTTGAATTTTTTCCCCCTTTTTATTTTTCCCCAGGGAAGAGTGCCCATTTCTGGTGAAAGGCTGGGGCAGGGGCTGGTTGCCCCATGGTCCTGGCTGGCTGTGGGGCCAGAGTGGGAGATTTGGGGCTCTGGAGGCTGACCAGTGGGGCCAAGGCCATGCCCAAGGAGGGCAGGTGCACAGTGCTCTTGTCAGCCAGAAGAGGGTGGGTGCAGACAACCTGCAGTCTCAATTTCCTTCTTGTCCCAGGAGCTCCCTGAGGCTGGTCAGCTCTGAAGAGAAGGCAGTGTCAGGCAGGCAGGCACTGGGGGAATGTCCTGGCAGCACCTTGGGCCCCCTCACCCTTTGGGATGGGTGGATACCAGTGTGCCCTGCAGGAATGATGGGGTCCCTCAAGAAGCCCCCTGCCAGCTGGGACTGGGGGGGCAACTGGGGGAGTCCAGCTGAGCTAAGGCACAGCCCCTGCTGCCCTCAGGGCTGGGATGAGGGCTGCCCTGCTCCTTGGGCTTTTGGGAAGGTGCCGGCTTGTGCAGGTGGGTGGCCTTAGGAATCATTCTGGAGGAGGCTGGAGGCTGTGGCATGGGAGGTCTGGCAGCCGAGCAGGGCTGGCAGGGAGCTGCAGAGAGGACTTTCAGATGGTATGGTGTGGGGAGGACGGGGTTGGAGGCTGCCTGGTCCAGTATCTGCCCCCTTTGATGCTCAGTGCCAGGCTTCTCACAAGTGTTGTGAGCTCTCAGACCATGGATTTATCCCCTGGGGTGACAAAGGAAGAAACTTCCCTGGCAAACCACAGCTAAACCCAGCTGTGAGGCTCCAGCAGCAGTGATGGCCCTGTCTCCCCATCCTACTCATCTCAATGCCCTCCCAGGCTCCCTGGAGTGGCAGGGGTGCCTGAGTCTCCAGGGATGCCTGTGGCCACCAGGAATCACATCCCTTGGCTTGGCTGGACTGCCCAGGCTCAGGCTCTGGGCACAGCACCTGGAGTGGGGCTAGAGCCAGATCCTGAGGTGACCTCTCTCCCTCAGGCTGCCTCACTCGTGGGCAGGACTGGGACCCCCCTCCCAATCTTCTGGGGTGCCTGAGGGAGCCCCAAGGGGCTCATACCCATGAGCTGCAGTGAGTGGCACACAGACTTCTCCGAGCTGGAATAATTTACTGTGGTGTTGGTGGGCGAGGGGTGCGTGGCTGGGTCACAGCAGGGTGTGTGCAAGGGATGCAGCAGGGCTGCTCTGGGGCACTTGGAGGTGTGAGCCCTGTGCTATGGGGAGTGGGGGAGCCCAGGAAGGGTTTGTGCAGCTCTGGCCACTCGGTCTGGAGGGAGTCAGTCAGTGGGAACAGAGGGGCAAGAGGGACCTGCCTGGGCCGGATCTCTGGAAGGTGAGATAATCCAGGGCTGGATGTGAGCTCCAGGTGAGGGGATGGGATGTTTTGGTGGGCTGGAACAGGGATGGGGGGGCTGAGGGTCTGTGGCATGTCATGAGGGAGCTGTGCAAAGGACATGGCTGCAGGGGAGGGGTCCCAGGTGTAGCCAAGGAGGCCAAGCAAGGATCCTAAATGAAAGCAAGGGTCTCTGGGCTTCTGGGTGGGGAACCTGGGAGTAGACAAGGGTGTCCAGTACAGAGGGGCTCACGAGCATGCAGAACAAGGGTCCTGGGTCCAGACTAAGGTCCTGGACAGGGGTGAGGGTCCTGGGAGCAGAACAGGGATCCCAGGGGTGCAGAGTAGGGGTCTCGGGAGGAGGCAGGTGTCCTGGCTGTGGATCAGGGCTCCCACAAATGCAGCAGGGAATCCTGCAGGTGCACAGCTGGGTTCTGGGGCACAACCAAGGGCCTGAGGTGAGCAGGGCTGAGGTCCTGGGGTGCAGCCAGAGAAGCCAGGGGTGGGATGTTAGGCCAGTGCAGGAGTTCTGGGAAAGGGCAGGGTGGGCAAAAAGCCCTAGTGCTGCCCAGCCCCATAGAGCAGGGGGTGGTAGAGCGGGCAGGGGTAGGAGAACATGAACTTGACTGCAAACTTCATCTCCTTGTTGTGCTTCTGCCAGGGGTAGATGGCCAGGAGGAGCAGGCGGCCGCCCACCTTGCGGCCCATGACCAGGAAGCTGCCACTGAGGCTGTCGAGCTGGGGGCAGGGGCAGGTACCCGCGTTCCTCATGTGCAGCACCATCTTCTTGGTGTCCTTGCGCTTCAGCGGGCCCAGTTTCAGCACCTTCTTCTTCTGGGCAGCCACCAGCCGGCGCTCCCCGTTCTCCTCCGTCACCTCCTTGATGCGCATTTTCACCACTGTGTGGGGCAGCGGGGCACGGTTGGGGGAGGGAGGGAGGGAGGGAGGGAGCACGGCTGGGTGCTGGGGAGGGGAGGGCCTGGGCCGGGCACCTGGGCAGGACAGGGTGCAGCCCATCCCTGGGTTGGGTCTCTGGGGAAGTTACTGGGTGAGGAGGGGAAAGGGGTTTGGGGAGGGTCCAGCAGACACCCCCAGTGACCCTCCCAGATGTCTTCTCCCCTATCCCCCACCAATGTCTTCTCGTGTGGTGCACCCATCCCAGTCATGAAGGGTCCAAGGGAATGGCTCAGGGGTCTCCCAGGGGCTGTCCCCATACAACCCCACCCTCTGGCCAACTCCCACCCCAGCTGCCAGACCTAGGGGAGGCAAAGCCTTGTCCAGGGGCCTGGTAAGGAGACTCCAGCACTCACCAAAGTCACTGGAGCACATCTGCTCCATCATGCCATCCGCCTTGTGCTCCATCTCACACTGGGTGCAGATCTTGGACACTGTGGTGAGAGACCAGTTAGTGTCACAGCTTTGTGCTGCTGGTACTTGTCACCAGGGCCAGCTCCTCGGGGACACGCTTGGGAGAGCCCCAGCAGCTCCTCTGCTCCCTAGGTAGCTGTGCTGGGGTGATGCAGAGAGGCACAGAGCACCTTGCTGGCCAGGGTCACTCCCCAGGAGGGGAGGAGATATGGGGACATCCACCCATCAGATGCTGGCACTTTGAAGCACTGCAACAGTGAGAGTGGTCCCAGCCTAAGGCTGTCACAGCCCTGACCCTGAGCCTAGGCTGCCTTTAGGTGATGTTCCCTCTCCTGGCTGAGGGGACAGCCACCCTGTAGCAGCAGTGGGGCTGACACCGCAGGTGCAGCATGCTCTCTCCTGCTGACATGGGACCCAGTGGCGGCAGAGGGACACAGCACTGCGGTGGATCGGCCAGCAGCTCCCACCTCATCCCGTGTTCTTCCTCATCCCGGGACAGCTCTATGCAGGCAGCTGGGAGCACAGTGCTACTGGGCAATAGTGCCCAGACAAAGCTGATCCTGTGCCCCCTCCTGCCCTGTTACACGCAGAGTCCTTGGCCAGCACTGGTGTCCTGGGCTGTGCTCTGAGGGGCGAAGGGACACCTGTGCAGAGGCTCCACATGCATTCCCAGCCCATTACAGTACCCTTCCCACTTACCTGGGGGCGGCGTGGCTTTGCTGTTCCCAAACTGGACGGCGATGCAGAGCTCGTGGTCAGAGGGGAACTTGCCACAGTGCAGCATCTCAGGCCAGGGGAAGCCGTAGGACTCCATGACGGGGGCACAGGAGTCCCGTACCACCTCGCAGAGGGAGCGGCAGGGATACACGGGCCGGTCAAGGCACACGGGGGCGAAGAGGGAGCAGAGGAAGAGCTGGGTGTCGGTGTGGCACTGCTTGGCGAGCAGGGGCACCCAGCTGCCGGCCTGCTGCTTGGCTTCGGCCATGGTCTCGTGCTCCAGCAGGTTGGGCAGCCGCATGCGCTTGTAGCCCACGTCGCGGCAGAGCTGCATGTCGGCCGGGATGTCGAGGCACTGCGGCTCCCGCCCGTAGAAGCGCCCGTGGGGCAGGCTCTCGGGCTGCCAGCCGTAGTAGTCGTAGTGCTGCCCGCCGCCCAGGGACCCTGCCAGCACCAGCGACAGGGCCAGCAGCGCCGTGCCCCGGGAGCGCGGGTGGGTGCCCGCCTGCGGCATCGCCGCTGCGCGCCCGCCGCTGCCGGCCGCGGCTGCCGAGCGGGACGGGAGCGTGTCTCGGCACCCTGCCTGCTCCCTTAGCGCCTCCCACGCCCGCTGCCCTTTCTAAGGAGGTTGGAGACCTCGCCGGCAGCCAATCTGCTCTGCCTGCCGGGCCCCCCGGGGCTGGCCCCCGGCTCCCCCTAGCCTGCCCGCACCGCTGCCACCTCCCTCCCTCCCTCCCTCCTTCCCTCCTTGGCACATGGTGCTCCAGTGCCCCTCGCCCTCCCAGGAAGCCTCCCTGCATGCACCCCCCCAGCCCACTCTGCTCTGTGTGCCCCCTGGGTGATGCTTTCTAGAAGGGCTGGCTTGCCTGTCCATGGCGAGGTGTTGTGGCCACAAGTTGTCCCCATTATTCATATCAGTCGTGCTGCCCCCATCCCACCTGGCACCCCAGTGGCATGTTCTGCCATGGGGCAGGGGATCCTGCTTCCTACCCTGTGCCACACTACTCCCCACTCTTTTCTCCCAAGACAATATGCGTGGGGTGCTGGGGTTTAAGGAAGAGGACACCCCAGAAGCTTCATGCTGCAGCCCTGGGAGGGCTCCTGTACCCCGATGCCAGGTGTGCCATCAATGAGGCAGTGCCATGGGCATGGGGGTCCTTATTCTCATGGATGGTTCTGCCAGCATGTACCTTGGGCAGTGCATGGTCTGCTGGCACAGGATAGCTGGGATTACACCTTCCAGCAAAGGGCCTGCACCCAGGCTCTGCCAGTGCTCAGGGTGTGGGCAAAGCTAGAGCCCAAATGACATGAGGGTCCTGCCCAGATGACATTCCCCCATTCCCTTGGAGATGGGGGGTGCAAGGCTTAAGACCCTATTAGAAACCCATTTGTCTGCAGGGGTTATCTGGGCCACCCCTCCCTTTCCCATGATCGATGCCCCTGCCTGGCCAGCGGGCTTTGGGCTGCCGCTGGCCCCTGCCCACCGGATAAGGCAGCTCTGTTAATGGGCTGAGAGAGCAAACAGTCCAGTGCAGGCAGTGATAGCAGCTGCTCTTTGCCCTGGGCTGGGGGCAGGGACTGTCCCCCCAGCCCTGCTGGGGTACTGCTTTGGGACAATGCTGGGAACCTCAGCTGCACAACTTGCCCTTCCCTGTAGCCTGCCCACCCTGCCCATGCCCTCTGTGCTCAGCAGCCGTCACTGCATCACGCAGTGCTGCTTGCTTCCAGCCCGAGGGTGGGCTGGGTTCATCCCACCCAGCCCGGAGATGGCACCATTAATGTGTAACTGCCGGGGAGCCCGATAAGATACAGCAGCCTCTTATCAGGGCTGCCTGGTAGCAGGAGGGAGGGTGATCGAGGCATCAGGCTGTCACAGCAGGAGTAAGATTGTCTGGAGATAAATGCTGATAGAAAATAGCTAATCCGTGATGGATGGGCTTGGGCAGGGTGTAATTGCCATGGGAGCTGGGCTGGGAAGGGGCTGGTGAGGCCTGGGAGCAGAGGCAGAGGGAGGCCGGGTGTGCAGGGTGGAGCTGCCAGAGTGCTGATACTGAGCACAGTCGTGGGTGTGCCATGTCCCTGGGCTGTTCCTGTGGCACTGCCAGCACTGTCCTGCTCTTGACCATGGACCAGCTCCTGGCTCTCAGCCTGCCACATCCCACAGCCCAGTCTGGCCTCTACATCCCCAGTTCCTCCCAGGAAGGTGTTGGGGGTGCTGAGCCCGCTGTGCCAGCTGGCACCACATCAGATGAAGGTGAGGGGGCTGGCGAGGCTGGGGCTGAGCAAGGGTCTCCCTGCCAGCTGCCCCAGTTCCTTCATCTGCCATGATGCCTTCATTAGAGCCCTGAGTCACCTCCTGGCTGTGCTGTGGGGAGCAGGGCTGCCCCACAAGAGCGGTGTCTGCCCCCCGTGGGTGTCCTGGCAGCCTTACCTTGAGCTGAGTCTGTGCCTCTGCTCTGGGGAGCCCCTGCTGCACTCGCGTTGCTTCCTTAACCCTTTCCCACCCAGGATGTCCCAGGCTGATCTGGGCTGTACCCTGGAGAAGGGGATGGACCCAAGACAGCTGTAGCTGGCACCCTTCCCTGCGCCTTGTCTGCTCAGGCTGCTCTGGTGCCCATATGTCCGTTCTGCAGCCATGCAGCTGTCTGGGAGATAGACACTTGCTCCTGTCACTCCAGAAAGCTGGCTGTGCCACCACTCGTGTCACTGCCTGTGCCACTGTCACAGCAGCGAGTCCGGAAGCGGGGCCATGGGGGCTGGCCCCTCTGCGGTGGGGACCTCGGGGACGGCCAGCCAGGGTGACACAGTAAGAGCACCTCACCTGGGGGGCTCCCTCGACACTCCCGACCCTCCCTGGGGGGACCCGTGCCTGGCTGTAGCACGGACCAGGTCCTGTAGCAGGGAAGGGAGGCCCCCAGGAAAGGAGCAGCTGAGCACGGTCCCGGCCGCCTCCTTCCATCCTTGTGTCCCACCCACTTTTCTGCCGCAGCTTTGGGTGCTACCGACCTTGTTTCTGTCAGCAGAGATGCATCCCCAGGGACTGGGTGGGTGGGCTGAGTGGGCTCCCTCTCATCCTCCTCTTTTCCCATCCCCTCCCCCTTCCTGCCCCAGTCCCGCACGGGTTCCTGGGCTGCACCCAGTGTGGAGCAGGGGCCTTTGGGAGAGGCAGCGCACCGGGGCTGGCCATGCCGAGTCCCAGGAGGGGGCGGCACTCTGGCACTGTCCCTGCACAGCAGCTCCCGGGAGAGCAGCCTGGCCGGGGGCAATGCTGGGCCGGCAGCACGGCTCGGGCGGGTGGTCCTGCCTGGCAGCGGCCGCGGGAGGCTGGGGCATGACCGGGGACACCGCGGGGCCGAGGCTGCCCGGGTGATGTGGCACGGCCGGGGCGGGCAGCGGGCGGGTCAGCGATCGCCGTGCACTTGCCCTGCGCCCACACACGCTCCCGCTGCCCGGCAGCCCCAGGAATGTGCTGGCAGCGCTCCCGGCCCAGCTGCGGAGCCCAGACTGCCCCGGCGCCCTCCCAGCCCCCAGCCAGCACCTCCCGGCCCTGCCCAGTTCCTGCCAGCTCGCACACAGACCCTCCCTGTTCGCGGCCGGACACCCCGATCCCGGCCCCCGGCTTTCGGTCCCACTCAGCAGGGCAGGGAGGGGGCACGTCGCATGTGCAGACCCTCTGAGGAGGGGTCCCTTTCCCTCACAGCGTGGCACCATGCGTGGGGACCTGCTCTGCAGTGCTGTTTGTCCCTCCCCGCCCCACCATGTCTGCTCCCACCACAGCCCCATGCCCGGTGGGGGAGCAATCCTCGCACAGTCCCTGCTCCCAGCCGGCTCCTTGGCTAGTGGCAGACCTTGGCACCTTGCTCTGAAACCACATCCTCCTCTGTTGCCCGTGTGCAGGAGGATGCTGTGTCTCCCAGCCTGTGGACTCTGTGGGATGTGCTGGGGGGCTGCCCAAACCCTCTGTGGGGGCTCCCAGTGCAATGAGGGTCCTGGAACCACCCCTCAGATGGACACAGCTGGGCTGCAGGTGCCACAGAGGGGTGTCCACACTCAGGGTGCCCAGTCTGTAGGGTCAGTGGGTGCCCATTTGGGGCACTCTCCTTGTCCTGTGTGAAGGGGCAGGCTGGGGCATTTGGAGCTGTTTTCCAGAGGCTCACAGTGTGGGGGCCTCGTCCCCCTCCCTTTTCCCTCCCAGGTGCACACACCTGGGATCTCTCAGGAAAGGTTATCAGCTAATCACGCTGTGTTTGTGCCTCCCAAATGTCACCGTTGTCCTCGCTGGGACTGTGAGCTCATGCTCCCCACCATTACTGAAAGCACTTCCAGTGCTAGGAGAAGCAGCTGCCATGCCCTTCTGTGGCCCCTTTGAAGCAGAGCTGGAGCTGCTGACAGCTCTGACAGGCTGGAGAGGGGTTCAGCAGGCAGTGGGTGCAGGATGGAGCCACAGGGGTTGATCCCAGGCTGGTTGCAGGGCTCCAGCTGTTCTCCATGGGCCCTGGTCATCCTTGTACTGCAGGGAGGGTTGAGATGCTGGGATGAGGTGCAGCACCATGCACCCAGAGACACACAGGGGACACCCCCTGGTCCTGGACTGGGAGTCAAGCAGGGCTTGGAGCAGGGGCACTGCTGGGCCATGCCTGCAGTGGTGTGATGGGCACATTGCCTGCTGAGGGCTGGCCAGAGGGTATCAAGTGTGCCCCATGTCTGTCCCATGGGGCCAGGGACAGGGCCTCTGGGAGGTCAGCCAGGGCCGAGGGCAAGGAGAGATCTGTGGGGTCTGTCTGCAAGACAGGTCAGAGCTGCCCACCTCAGGTGCACGGGAGGAGCCAGGCAGGGGAGTAAAGGCAGCTCTGGCATCAGTCATGCCTATCCCTGCTGCTGGGCAGCCTGAAAAATCACCCCTTTAGGCTGAGCAGAGGGAGCAGAAGGGTGAGAGCCCTGCCAGGATCCCTCACAGTGCAGTGGTCTGGGGAGGGCAGCAGGGCCATGCAGCACATTGAGGCTACCCTGAGCCCCTGCTGTCCCTGCTGCTACCTCCTGGGCAGTACGGCTGGCAAAAGGCAGCTCCCTGTAGTGGGGGGATGTCCACCAAAGGATGGGACATGCACATGCAGACAGCAGGTCCATGGCCTGTGAGGCACATGGGGCCCAGAACCAAAAGTTCTTTGCTTGGGCTGGGTTGGTGTAGCCAGAGGAGACAACCCTGGGGCAGCACTACAGGATGTGGGATGATGGGCAGAGTCTGGGATGGCAGAGAGAGCACCCCCCGGCTGCTCCTGGCCCCTCACTGCAGCAGAGGAGAGCAAACTCCATCTCCTGGCAGGCACAGCATTGCCATGGCAACCGGCAGGACCTGCCAGGCGGGCAGGCCAGCACTGACGTGGCAGTGGCATGCAGCACAGGAAGGAGATGGCAGGCAGGGGCTGGGGACATCTGGGGACAGGCTTAGGTGTGTGAGCACACTGCATGTGCACCTGGGAGGGCACCTGAGTGCATGCACGAGTGCCTGTGCCAATGTGCATGCACATGTTTGGGTGCATGGGAGACTTCACACAGCACCCTCTCAAGGGTCGCCCCTTGGTTTTGTGGCACCATCGAGGCAGGATGTGCCTCACTGCTCTGGAGGGTGGGCTGCCAGGGTTCCTCTGACCCTTGGGAGCAGCAGGTTTCCCCAAAAGCTGTGGGATCCATGGCTTTGTGTCTGTGGGGAAGATAAGCCCTCCAGCTGGGGTCCCTGACTGCATGGTTCCTTTGGTCTCTTGGTCACAAACCCTGCCATCCTCCAACCACCCCCAGGCCTCCATTTGCCCTGCCCAAAGCCTGGGCTGGTGCTCACAGCAGGGAGCAGGAGTCAGACAGAGCTACCCCTGTGCTGCAGGCAGCTGGCTATGGCATGTTTGCTGTGTTAGCTGTGTTAGCTGTGTGTGTAAGCTGTGTTAGCGGTGTGTTAGCTGTGTTAGCTGCGTGTAAACTGTGTGTTATCTGTTAGCTGTGTGTAAGCTGTGTGTGTTAGCTGTGTGTTCTGTGTGTTAGCTGTGTGTGTTAGCTGTGTGTTAGCTGTGAGTTAGCTGTGTTAGCTGTGTGTTGGCTGTGTGTGTTAGCTATGTTAGCTGTGTGTTAGCTGTGTGTTGGCAGTGTAAGCTCCGTGTAAGCTCTGTGTCAGCTGTGTTAGCTGTGTGTAAGCTGTGTGTTAAGCAGTGTAAGCTCTGTGTCAGCTGTGTTAGCTGTGTGTAAGCTGTGTGTAAGGTGTGTATTAGCTGTGTAAGCTGTGTGTTAGCTGTGAGTTAGCTGTGAGTTAGCTGTGTGTTAGCTGTGCTATCTGTGTTAGCCATGTTCTGTGCCAGAGCAGATGTTCCGCAGGGCCCGGCGCTGCCCCCAGCACGGCCCAGGTGCCGAGGCAGGCTGGCAGCTCTCCTGCCTGCTGAGGGCCCTGTGCCCAGCTACTGCATCCCTCGCCCCACTGCAGCCCAGCTGGGAGCCCCCCTGCTTTGCCTCCCGGGAGAGCCTCTGTTCCCCCCGTTTGGCATTTCTCCGGCTCTAATTGAGCTGTCAATGGGCAGAGATAACGGGGAGTTCGTTAGTTCTGCTCTTTGATGTCTGCCCGCGCTCTGATCACAGCACCAGCTGCAACTCCTTAGCAAACAAACAGCTTCAGATGAGGTCCCTTGGCAGGGCGCTCTGCCAGTCCCACGGTGGACCCCCCCAAATCCCTGCCGGGCCATTCTTACGATCGCTCATACCCTCTGTTACCTCCGGCAGCCCCCTCGGCAGCCAGGCTTCCCCCAGGGACGCCCGGCTGCATCTCGCAGATACCGGGCTGCGGCACTCGCCCTGCCGGACCCCCGGGACGCACAGCAGCCGCCCTCCCTCGCAGCCCCTCTCCGGAGCCAGCCCCGGGGCACCCGGTGCCGCCGTCCGCAGGGGCTCCGCGCCGGCGGCGGCAGGCGCCCATCCCCGGTGCCTCGGGGCGGGCCGCGGCGGACCGGGCGGCTGCGCACACGGGGCGGCCGGGCCCGCCTCCGCCCCTCGGCGCGGCAGCACCGCGGACAGCGCCCGGCCCCGCGCGGCTCCGCACGGCTCCGGAGACGGCGCCGGTGCGGTGCGGTCCCCGCGGCGCGGCACGGCACAGCCCGGCCCGGCGCCCGCCGCGCCATGGCCACGGAGGTGGGTGCGGGCGGCGCGGCGGGGGCGCCCCGGCGGCGGCGCCCCCGGGCCGGACTGCGGCGGAGCTCCCCGGCCCGCGGTGTCCGCCGCCCTGCCCTGCCGGGGAGCGGCACCGACGGGGCTCGGTCCGCGTGGGGTGCGCTGCTGCGGGGGGACAGCGTGGGGCGGGGGTCCGCGGGGATAGCGGTGTGGGGCAGAGAGGGCTCCGTGGGCGCAGAAAGGCCGGTGAGGGGCCTGAAGTGCTGTGGGGTGCAGGGTGGCTGCAGGCCGCCTTTGGTGAAGGCTGGAGCGGGTCAGGGTTGGGCTGTGGGACGGGGGGCTCTCCTCCCACATGCCGTGGGTCGGACGCGGGACGGCCTCAGACGGTCTGTGGGGAACGGAGCAGGCAGTAGCCCCATAGCACCCAGAGGAAGCATGGGGACGGGCCTTGGCACAACCTGGTGCCTCCATCCAGCCACCAAAGCTGCCCCACGGGCTGCAGCTCGGGGGCTGGCACGGGCTCTCACACCCTGTGGGGAGTCAGGGCTTAGCACCTGCTGCCGGGGCTGCCGGTCCTTTTCATGAAGACGCCCCACTGCAGCCTGCCCACCCGCTGGGCCACTGCTGCAGCCTCGCTGCCCAGTCCCTGCTCCTGCTCGGGAGCCTGGGAGCTGTTGGGTTGGCTGTGTTCTGGGGCACTGCTGGGGACGGGGGGCTGTGCCCTCCCTGGGCCATGGCCCGCTGGCAACACACGCGTGCAGGAACCACTGGGGCTGAGACCAGACACCAGCCTGGGGTGGGAGCACTCACACTCACCCTCCTTCCTGTGGAGCAGGGGCTGCCACGGCATCCTCCCCTTGCTGCCATCCTCCCCTCCCCGCCTCGCACCTCCAGCACCAGGCTGTACTCATGGCGTGACACAGCCTGTGCCAGGGGCTCCCTGCAGCCCCTGACACTGGGGAATGGCGCTGCTCCCCAGGCCTCCAGGCCTCCAGCAAGGATGCCCAGCACCCCTGGCTGCAGGCCCCGTCTCACCCTCTGCCCTCAGGTGCACAGCCTACAGGAGCTGCGGCGCAGCGCGTCCCTGGCCACCAAGGTCTTTGTGCAGCGGGATTACAGTGACGGGACCACGTGCCAGTTCCAGACAAAGTTTCCCCCTGAGCTGGAGAGCCGGGTAGGGAGTCTGAGAGGTTGTCAGGGAGGGGGGGTGCCCTACGGGGACTCAGAGGGAAGAAGGGTCTAAAGGTGTGGGGACTTATGGGGTGTTGTATGGCCCTGGGCCAGCCAGTGCTACTGGGTGCATGCAATCACAGCTGGCTTGGCTGGTGTGCAAGGCCTTTGGTGCTCCTGGGGGCTGGGAGGCTCTGGTGAAGGCTGCAGGTGCAGCAGGTCTTGGAACGGGTGGGAGGTGGGCAGGGGCCTGCATCAGCTGGGCAGGGAGGAGAGGGTTAAGTGTTCTCCAAGTCCCCCCAGGAAAGGGGACAAGGTGGTGCAGGGAGTCAGTCCCTGGCCAGACTCCTCTTCACTCTGGTTTCTGTCCTAGATTGAGCGGCAACTTTTTGAGGAAACTGTGAAAACCCTAAATGGCTTCTACGCTGAGGCGGAGAAGATTGGGGGCAGCTCATACCTCGAGGGGTGCCTGGCCTGTGCCACTGCCTATTTCATCTTTCTCTGCATGGAGACACATTATGAGAAGGTGCTGAGGTGAAGGGGAGGGTTCAGGGATGGGCACAGCTGCCAGTGGGCACAGGGATGGCTCAGGGGTGTCACAGGGAACATGGGACTGAGGCCAGAGTAGACAGCAAAGCTGGCAGGCCCTGAGTGTCCCTCCCTGTGCTGACAGGT
The DNA here is from genome assembly GCF_037042795.1 of Molothrus aeneus. Lineage (NCBI taxonomy): Eukaryota > Metazoa > Chordata > Aves > Passeriformes > Icteridae > Molothrus > Molothrus aeneus. The sequence goes on along the minus strand of NC_089653.1, from coordinate 22,102,555 downwards.
CCTGAAGAAGATCTCCAAGTACATCCAGGACCAGAATGAGAAGATCTATGCGCCACGGGGGCTGCTGCTCACTGACCCCCTGGAACGTGGCATGAGGGTCGTATCCTTTGGGCAGCGGGAATGATTGGGGCATGGCAAGGGTGAGGGGAGACTGGGCGTGGGTTCTGGGTGATTGGGCTGGCACATCTCACTGGTGTTCCTTAGCAGGGTCCAGATCGAGATCTCCATCTACGAGGACCGGTGCAGCAGCGGCAGCTCCAGCAGCGGCAGCTCCAGCAGCAGCAGCGGGGGCGGTGGAGGCGGGGCAGGGGGCCGGTGACTGGCCGGGAGTCCCTGCAGGGACTCGTACTGCCGGGACAGTGGCCTCTCCGAGCTCCGCAGGCTGCACTACCAGAGCACCCGCTTCTGAGCCCAGCGAGAGCAGCAGGGGGAGGCCGGGGCTACCGGGTGGGGCTGTCCACCCCCATCTGCTCTTTGTCCCCCGCAGTGGGTCTGCCCCTGCTCGGACCCACTGTGGGCAGAGACTGCTGCTGGGGCATCCCAGGTGCTTCCCACTGAGCCGAACTGTTGCCAAGGGGCTCCTACAGCCCTCCATGTGCGTGGTGCTGCTGCCCCTGCCACAAGCAAAAGGAGCTTGCTCTGCTAGGGGCAGTCCCAGCTGGCAGTGTCCCTGTTGCCAGGCGCTGGGAGTGCTGGGACTGGCAAAGCCTCAGGCAGTGCTAAGCAGGGGATGCACAACCCCACACTCACAGGCACTGACAGCTCTTGCTGCATCCCCTCCTGGGGACAGCCTGCCTTGGTGCTGTGGTGTGGCTCAGCTGCTGCTCGTGCACCGTTCAGGGGGCCTGGCAGAGCACTGGTGCCGCTTCTTCTGCATGATGGGCCGTGCGTTCACCCCAGCTCTGTGCCACCCACTGCCCCATTGCTGCTCTCCTGGCCCCTTCCCCCATCTGGCACTACATCCTCTCCAGCAGCAACCTTCACTGCCCGGACACTGGGCACTTGCTTCTGCTTCTGCTCCCTGCATGACTTGCTGCCATCCCCAGCTGGACCCACGCATCTCTCCAGCCCAGTGTCCAGGCCAGGGAGCTGCAGTGCTGGGCATGGTGATGCCCTGTGCCATGTGCCCTGGACTCATTCATGGCCCGGCACAGTTGAGGCTGAGCTGTGACATGGGTGAGGCAGGCTCCCTGCCCAGTCCTAGCAGAGTTTGCCTGTATCCAGCTCCCAGCAGCCCCTGCCTACTCTGCCCCATGACCTGCCCTAATGCAGGGAGGGTGCCCAGTGGGGCAGCTCCATAAGGACCCTTCCTCTCACACTGCTGAGTCCTCTCCTGCCCACGTGTCCTGCATGCATCTGCCACCAGTGCCCCAATTCTCAGCCTGGTCTGTCAGAGGGACCTTGAGGGGCACCTGAGCCTGGCAGCAAGGTGTGGAGGTTCATGGTCCAGGGGTCAGATAGCAGGAAATAGGAGGGTCCATGTGACATCCAGCACCCCAAGGAGAATTTCTATCTGGGAGCAGGGCTGAACGAAGCTGGCCTTTCTCTCCTGGGAGCCTGGAGGGAGGACCCTGCCCTGTGGGACTTCTTTTGGCTCAGTCATGATGTGTGTGTGGGGTGGCCCTGGCCTCAACGTTCCTGCTGGAGCCCCCCCACCCCTGCATGGAGACCTTCCTCAATAAACCCCACGCTTCTTCCCCCACTGCCTATCCTGCATCTTCTTGTGTTGGGGAGGTGAGCAGGACAACCCTGTGGGGGCACAGAATCAGGCTGGGTATCTCTTTTCACACTGGGTTGCACAGAGCCCCACAAGGGTGAGCATGGGGGGACGGAGGGGATGGAGAGGAGGGGACAGTCTAGGGGAGTAGGGGGACAGGTAGCAGGCACGTGGCCCTGGGACAGGGACACACAAGGAATACAGAGCAGGAAAGGGTTTATTCTGTTGGCACTGGGTGCAACCAGCACAGTGCTGGGGGGTAGCAGGGAACACCTGGCTGCGCCAGAGCAGGCTAATTGTGCCAGCAGCGTCCACCAGCACCCAGGGAGAAGCCGTGGTGACAGTGGCAGTGGAAGGAGCCATAGCTGTTGTGGCAGATATGGTCACAGGGACCAGGCTGTGCCTGGCACTCATCTATGTCTGTGAAAGAAGGAGAGAAGGTCAGAGCTGTGCCAAAGTTACAGGGAGTGTGTGGCATGGGCAGCGCAAGGGATGGAGGAGGCATGAGGGGGACAGCTCCAGGGCTGGGTGAATGTGGGACACAAAGGCAGGTGATCCTGCCACTGCTTGGTGCCAAGGCTGCTGGGTGGCAGATGTCCTTACTCTACCAGCTCCTGCACAGCCACAGTCTGTCCATTCTGCCCCCCAGCAGTCAGGGGCAGTGAGCACAACTGGGCACCCAATCATCTCTGCCGCCAGGGCAGCAGCAGGCAGCGGCAGGGGGGCACTGCAGATACTCACCCAGGCACCGGCTGGCAGCCGGATCGAGGGGACGGAAGCCTGGGTGGCAGAGGCAGCTGTGTGCCCCAGGGCTGTTGATGCACAGCTGGCTGCAGTTGTGCAAGCCCTGAGCACACTCGTCGATGTCTGGTGGGGATAGAGAGAGGAGTGTGGAGTTATAGCATGTAGGGGGGAAAAGCAGCCCAGCCCTGTTGTTGAGGTGCAGGCAGGGCTGCTTGCTGCACCCCAGCCCCTTCAGAGCTGCACATTTTGCTATAGTCCAGTGCAGAACTGGGCCAGGGGCACCACCACTCTCCAGCCAGGTCCCAGCGTGGGCAGAAGCACAAGCACAGCCCAGCCCTGCAGAGCTCAGCAGACCAGGTTAATAGATGGGATATAGTTTATTGGGGGATCTCTGGGAGAGGGGCTGGAAGACTGTTGGGACTAAGCAGGGTCAGACTCCAAACAGTAAGGTCAATACTTTAAAAACCAGACCAGGAGGGTCCTGCCCCTGCAGGGCTGGGAAGAGCCTCCTCTGCCAGGGCTGAGGAGGTGGTTCCTGTCACCGAGGAGGGGGCAGGCGAAGCACACAGTCGCAGGCCAAACCAGCAGGCACATGGTACGGTGTCAAGGCGACGGAGCAAGGTACCAGCATGGCAGGAACAGCACTGGGGCAGGGGGGTGGGCGGGGGAAGGGGCACTGCCAGGCTGCCCCAGGGCTGCTTTCCCAGAGATGGCACAGGACAGCCAGGTCTATGCCCGTCCCACTGCAGGTCACCCCACTATGTCCCAGCCGGCACTTCCAGGGTGGTTCGACGAGGACAGAAAAAGAGAGACAGGTAGAGGCCAGCCCATCCTTCCACCAAGGCTGCTCTGGCGTGTTATGGGCAGGGCTTAAAGTGCATAGAGACAAAGGCAGAGTCCGAGGACTTGAGGGAGGAGGACACTGTGGGGGAGCCCCAGCCAGCTCCCAGCAGAGGGATAGCCCCCAAAAAAGGCCACTTGAGCTGCACAGAGAAGGAGAGAAGGAACAAGCAAGAAAAAGAGAAAGAGAAAGGGAGTCAGTGGCAGCTCAGTGGGAGGCATAGACAAACAGACAGAGAACCAGGGTGGAGGTGGCTGGGCTGCGGTCCGACATGTTGCAGGCTGCGGCCTGGCTTTTGTCAGGGGTGCAACAGCATCCCAAGGTGGTGCTTTGGGGCTGATGCCAGCTGGCATGGGGTCGGGGTGTCCCAGCTATCACTCACCCACGCAAGCTGTGCCATCCTCGTTTGGCTCAAAGCCCCGGCTGCAGCGCTTGTTGCTGCGACAGCGGTACCCGCCATAGGTGTTGATGCAGAGAGGCTTGTCCCGGGGACAGATGAAGGGGAACTCAGTGCACTCATTTGTGTCTGCAAGAGGGTCCTCAGTGTGAGATGTCTGGGCAGAGAGCTTGGGGCTGCCAGCCCCTCCAGTTCCCCCGGTACACTGGATGGTCACCCCAGTGGCAGCCATGCATAAGCCATATCTCTGCCCAGGAGGCTCACAGCCTGGCCACAGCCACCCTGCTGCACCTCTGCTGCCCCTCCCATCGCTCATGGCTGCAGCACACAGCCTGCCACATGCCAGCCATGCCTCCTGCCCTAGCACATTGCTCTCGGTGTTCTCTCAGATACCATGGTGCTCCTCTGGAGCTGTACAGGTGTCCCATTCCCAGGCCATGTGCCAGGCAAGCAGCTGTACCTGGCATGGAGCCATGTGGCAGACAGCCACCTCCCAGTCTCAGAGTGTCCCTCATGGGGCTATGCTACAGCATCCTGGGTACAGGCACACCTGTGCTCCAGCAGCCACTCACCTACACAGCGTCCATTCTCGTGCTGGGAGAATCCCTGCCCGCACTGCATTTGGGAAGAAGCAGAGACCACTGGGATGGGGAGGAATCACCCCTGGGCAGCCACTGAGCCAGCAGAGCCCAGCCCCTTGTTTCTGTCCCCAAAGTGTCACACCCTACACCCACACCTGGCCCTCACCTCTAGAGGGGCAGGCATGAGTGGCTCCTCCACATCCAGAGGGTAGGGGATCTCCAGGACAGAGTTGGTCTCACTGCTCGCCACAGCTCGTGACACCACGCGGCCATCTGGCCAAGTCACCTCCAGGCTGCTGGCTTCGTCACGCCCTGCAGGCGGGCAGCCCATCAAAGGGAGGGTCTCCAGGGTGGGCAGGGGCTGAAAGGAGGCCAGCGGGGTGGTAGGGATGGAGGGGCAAAGTCCTCCCTTGCTCCCTGAGCCCAGCTCCAGGTGCTCATGCTGACAGCCCACACACATGGATATACTCTGAGGGGCGTACATGGGATGACTTTGCAGTGGGCAGAGACACCCCTGAAGGCTTGGCTGCAGCAGGATAGAGCTAAACGGAAGGGAAAGCCCTACTGCCTGGGCAAAGCAGGAGGCAGGGCATGGGGAAGGGAGCAGCTGCCCCTTGCAGCACAGCTGCAGTGGCTGGACAGCCTGCCCCCAGCCTTACACGGAGCCCAGCATACCTAGGGTGACAGGCAGGGACGATTACTGCGCAGCAGGACACCAGGGCAGCACACATGGCCCCTGCCCTGGGGAGTGCCAGGGAAGGCTGGGGATGGAGGCAGCCCCCTGACCCCCTAGCTCACCCAGTCCGAAGTGTGCCACGGGCTCCATCTCGCAGAGGTACCCGGAGCCGCCGTCGATGATGCGCAGGTGGGCCCCGCTGCGCCGCGTGAACAGCACCACCTTGGCCCCCCGCGCAAACGCCCCGAAGCGCGTGCGGGGGATGACGCGCAGCCAGTTGTTATTGGTGCCCTGCAAAGGGAGGCAGAGCAGAGAGATTGAGTTGGGAGGGATGGAAGGGATGGGTACAACACGAGGAGTCCCTGCTTGACTCACCTGGGTGCCCTTGAAGATGGAGATTGGCTGTGCCATGGACTCGCCATGGGATAGGATGAGGTCCAGCATCCCATCGCCATCAAAATCTGTCACTGCACCTCCTGCAAGGACAGAATCATGCTGTGTCTGAGGCCTGGCCCCATGTTCACCAGCACTAGACCTTGCTGCTGCTGTGGCCTTCCACTGGCAATGGGAGCACTCCCAGCTACACAGGGACAGAAAGGAAGATGGGGTGACATCAGTGCAGGAGTGTGGCTGGCACCCTGTAATCAGGTGCATTGGCACCCTGGGCAGTGGAGGGGACAGGCAGTGCCTGGATGGCTGTGGGTCACAGGGAGTTGCCTGACCTCTTCCCAAATGCAGAGGCTGGCTTTGAGCAGTGGACACCCAGGAAGGGGCACATCAAGAGTGTCTCTGGGGTACTGGAGATGGCACTATTGGCTGGGTATGGGTGGAGGGAGAAAGCATGGGGCCATTCCTGGGTGACAGGAGCTCCAGCCTGCTGGTGGGGAGCAGGCAGATAACTCAGCCAGGCATGTGGCATGCTCAGGCAAAGAAGGTGCCAAGCAGTGCTGTGCCAGAGCAAGGTGGACCTACCTGTGCCCCGTCCCTCTGGCTCCAGTGCATCCCCTGGATTCAGCTCTTCCACAATGGGGTCTGAGTGTTCTCTGCGGATGAGCCTGCCAAGGACACACACAGGGTATGAATGCCAGCTCCTGCAGTCCTCAGAACCTTCCTGGACATATCTGTCCCCTCCTGAAGAATCATGGTAGGGGTGACAGCCTTGGTGGCTATAGGGTGTGGACGGAGGATGTGACTGTCCCCTGCCTGTTGGCACATCCCCACTCCATGCAGAGGCAGCAGGAGTTTCATGAGAGCTTCTGGATCTGAACTGCAGAGTAGCAACAGCGTCTGTTGCATCCCTCTGGAACCTGGAGATATCTCCAAAGGGCTCCTTACAAAACCCTTGCCCTCTACCCACCTATGGGTGCAAACATTGGGTAGACAATCAGTTCCCATCACCCTACACACGAGGCAAGGAGGTGCTACACAGAAGTAATAAGACTTGACCCCCACAATTAACAGGAGCCATGAAGAAGTTTTCACACAGCTGCTAATCAGCGGTGCTGGGGACCCCAGGGGCTGCTGCAGGCACGATCACAGTGGCTGGTAAATGATGCCAGGAAGGGCTCAGTCACGACGCCTTTTATGAGCCGAGCCCGAGCCGTGGCACTGCTGGAGAGGAGCCCTGTGAGCCTGGCTGTGCTGCTCGGGCTGCTCGGCTCCCAGCGCAGGGTGCAGGGTGCAGGCTGCCCGGCCCCGCCGGCTCCTACCGGAACAGGCGGTTGGCGGAGGAGCCGCGGTAAGCGATGTTGTTGAAGAAAACCTCCAGCTCCTGATCGTTGTCGAAGTCGGCTGCGATGACGGTGCGGACGGGGGACGGCATGGAGAACTTGGGGGTGGCGATGTCCTGCATGGACACGGCCCGACAATAGGCACAGGAAGCAGGACACCTGGGTCTTGCTTTGATGCCTCGGGTCCCCTCCTCGCTGTCAGGTGGGGCTCAAAGGGAATTCAGAGCTAAGGCAGCCCCGCTGGCCGAGGTGGCTCCGTGGCAGAGCCGCCAGTGCGGGGGCTCCCGGCCCTCACCCGGAATCGGACGCGCCCGGGAGCTCCGCTCTGCAGGTAGAGGCGGTGCGGCCCGTTCCAGTTGCCATAGACGATGTCCACTCGGCCGTCCCGGTTGAAGTCAGCCAGCGCCACACCGCGTCCGTGCTGGTAGGGGTCATCCAGCCCTGGGGAACCGCAAGGGGACAGGGGGAGACGGGAACCCCTCCCTGCCTCCTTGTCCCCAGCACACCTCCCAGGATGTGCTCCACCGTCCCCAGACAGGTTCTCCACGCGCAGGGTTACATCCCTGCTGCGCTGATGGATGCCCCGATGCATCTCAGCCACTGTGGTCAGTGGGGCTCTGGGTCCCCAGGGCTGTCCCCCCACCGCCCTCATCCAGTGCAGGCAGAGCCACCCCTGCCCTGAAGTCCCCAGAGTCTCTGTGTTCCCCCCAGCTTCCCCTACTCACCCACAGCAGCCGCCACGTCCCTGTACGTCCCGTCCCCCCGGTTGTGGAAGAGGAAATTTGGGCTGTTCTCATTACCGCAGAATATGTCAGAGGCACTGTCACTCAGGATGGGGCCCACGGCCACCCCACGGCCGCCTGGGGACAGAGTAGCCCGGGGTGAGGGGACAGCTTCCCCACGGGAGTTTGTGCTCCCCACGTTCCCTCAGTGTTGCCCACACGGTGGAACCAACCCCCCCCCATCACGCGTCCCCTCCACTCCTCCCGCAGCGTCCCATTCTTGCCCACCTCCAATCCCTCTCATCAGGAGCTAATTGGGCCTGGCAGCCGCTTGTGTCACTCCCAACCCTAATCACTGCCATCGCCATGGTGACAACACTCCTAATTACTGACAATTTACCGCTGGGGCACGCAGCAGTCCCCACGGTGGTGGGGCAGCATGGGGCGCAGGCGGGCTTGTTCCTCCCGACGCCTACGTTCCCAAACCCCGCTGCCTGCCCTATGGATGCTGTGAGCTCGGGAGGGACTAGCCCCGGTGATGCTGGGCACAAGGGTCCTGCCAGGCGTGCATCCATGGTCCTGGCGCCTTTCACGGGCCGTGGGGCTGCCACTAGATGGGGCAGTCAGGCAGCCCAACGCGTGGCACGGACCTCGGGCTGCACTGCCCTGCCTCAGCGAGTTCCCCCGTTGGCCGTGCCCTGGAGCGCCCCGTGCCCTCCGCAGGGCCACGGCAGCCGGGTGTACCTGTGTACTTGCTGACGCCAGCCTGGGCGGCCACGTCCACCAGCACCACGACACCGCGGGCAGGGTCACTGGCAGCCACATCCATCTCAATCAGGGCATGGGGGCCCACGTTGCCGCTGGCGTAGTTGGCGATGTAGATGGAGTACCTGCCGGAGCCCTGCAGCCGGCAGCACCGCCTCAGCACCCACCCACCCGCGGCTCATCTGCACGGGGACCACAGGATGCCTGCTGTGAATGCTCTCATTGCTCCGTGGGAGCGGGCACTGCTACTGTGTGCTGAGCGAGAGCTCTGCAAAGCCCACGGCAAAAAGCATCCCAGGAGTAGGGATGTGCCTCATTGCCTCCAGGAGCTCTCTGGTCACAGAGCTGGCATGGGACACATTATCCCCCCTCCCAGCATCCCCGGCGTGCCGGGTCCTCCCAGTTTCCACCGCCCCCTTTGTCCCGTGCAGTAGCTGCACCCTGATTTAGCGATAATCATTTGGAAACAAACCGCTGGAGGAGGAGGACGAAGAAAGAGCAGGTGACAGGAACATAAATCACCTCGACAGGCACGTTTATCAGCTGGTGGCAACCGTGTGGACAGGCATCCACAGTCTCTAGAGCTGGGGCTGTTGCTAGCCCTGACAGTCCAGGGGTGGCTGGGGAGCACCCTTGGCCAAGCAGGGGATGGGACGGGCAAAGGGAGCAGGACCCAGGACTCCACTGAAGGGACACTGGGAGTGGCAGGGGACAAAGATGCCCCTGCCCACAGAACCCTGCTTGCTCACCGTGCGGTCCACGCAGGCAACGGAGCGCCCTGCAAAGCGGCTGGCCACGTCCCGGTTCACCTCGTCACTCAGGATGTCCTCCCAGCGCCCGTTGCGGAGCTTGAACAGTTTGTCTGTGTAGGTGGCCATGCCTGGGGAAGGGGGCACAGGTCAGTGGGCTCCAGCACACCGCCTCCTCCTGAGGAGGGTGCTTTGTAGCAAGGGAGGTTGTGGAAAAGGTACTCTTTTTCCAGAACACCCCAAATATCTGCTGTCCCTGCAGCCCCCTACAGTGCCATAGGGCTGGGCTGCTGCTGCTGCAAGAGCCCCATGACCCTTAAGGGCCACGGGGAGACACACAGAAGAATCAACTCATTAAGCTAAAATATGTCCCAATGAGGCACAGCCCTGTAGATCATCCTCAAGAAAGCAAAAAAAAAAAAAAAATTAAAAAAGAAATCGATTCAGTGGCAGGCACAGTCAGCGAGCTACACCATTTGTGACAGCAGCAATGGCAGATCCTGATTTAGGGACAGGTGTGCCAGCAGCCACTGCCAGCCCAGGTAATTAGGAGCACTGGGAAGACAGATCTGCTGCCTGGAGGTCAGGGACACAGGGCAGAGCTGGGCTGGAGCACCAAACTAGGCAGCCCTGGGGTGCCAGCTTGGAGCATGTAAGTCTTGTTCCCATGAAAGGCATGCCAGGAGCAGGGACAGCACTGGACTTGACTTGGTGCAGCAGGCACAGGAGAGCCATGAGATCAAAGGGGACAACTGCTGCAGGGCACAGCTGGGATTTACAGTCCTGTGGCTGGACAGTCGAGGGGGCAGAAGGGAATCTTCTGTCCCACTTGGGGTGCCACAAAAAGGGTGATGGGCAGCTGGAAGTGCTGACTCGGTGGCTGGCTGGGCTCAGTGTCCCACCCGTGCTGCCATCAATCAATGGAGCCACTCAAGTGAGAAATTAACTCCAGCCCGCACACATCCCTCACACGCCGAAGGTCACGGGCAGCCACGCCGGGGCTCCCCCCGTGCCTGGGGCCCAGCTGCCAGCAAGGCTCACCAGAAAAGGCATTGTTGGTGTTGAGGAAGTAGATCTCCTCGCGGCCGTCACCGTCGATGTCACAGGCTGTCACGCCGATGGCGTTGCCCTGCCGGTCCCGCAGGGCGTAGTACGGGGAGCCCCGCTCATCCTCTGCCATGTTCACCAGCCGCCCCTGCGCCTTGTCGTACTTGAGCACCAGGTTGGGGCCATTGTACCTGTGAGTGTAAGCAGGGGTATTGGCTTCCCGAGGACTGAGGATGGGATAAAAGCCCCTGTCTCACCCCTGGGGGGACACTGGGTGTGATACTGGATTTTCCCCATGATGGGCACTGCAGAGACCTGCATGGTCCATGGAGGCCAAGGACCCTGCCAGGCATCCCATGTCTGGCAGCACCAGTGGGGGTCAGGCAGATAGCAGTACAGGATGGGAGCAGGTCCCTGCTTGCAGAGCTTTCCCAGGGCAAGGAAACTGCCACATGAGGCAAATCCTCTCAGCACGGAGCATCCCACTGGCTCCTCGCCCGCTCCCGCCCAACGCACCAGTAAACAAGTTATACAACGGCCACCACGACTGCTTACAAAACTCCAACTGCCTTCTTGACTCAGCACAGCTGGGAGTGGTGGCCCAGACCCCTCCAGGGTTCCCAATGCTGCCCATGTTTTCCTGCCTCAGTGATGTTCAGAGCAGCATAAGGGCCAGACTGACTGCCTGCCACCATAGTGCCTCCATCTAGCTGGATGGGATCTGTGAGGGTAAAGGTGGGCACACTCTCCAGGTGGGCACACCTGTATGTGCAAGCCTCTTTAGGGAGTGAGGATGGTGGTGTGTACACAGATATCCTGCAGTAGCAGCTCACAGCAGTGCCGGCACACACACAGAAGCTTACACCATGGTCTCTGCTCTTCCTGACCAAGACTGGACCTGCTGGCAGCAGCTGCTCTCTGTCCAGCCCCACTTGGGCACTGGCAGCACAGCACACGGCTCCCTGCTTCCCCGGCTCCTGCCGGCCCTTTCCAGCCATCACTCCAATAAAGGACTATAAAAAACTCCAGCCAATTAACTGAATCTCCAGAGAGAGCTGAGTCCTGTCAGCAGAGCAGAGACGGCCTGGGGACACGCTGGCTGTGCACTGCAGGGTGGACCCTGGCTGCTGGGCAGCTGCCACCGCCCCACAGAGAAGGGACCGATGGGGGCACTCATGTGGTCCTACACAGGCACTCAGCCTGGCATCAACACCTTCTGTGGGTGCACACACACACACAAATTCACTGGTGGGTGCCTGCAGACCTCAACCCACCCACCAGTGTGCACAACCCCCCAGCTGGCCACAAGACCACAGAGGAGAGTGGAATTCCTGTCCCTGCTGTCACTGAGGCATTAGGGGTGCACCACTCACCCTGCCACCACGATCTCGAAGTCACCGTCAGCATCCAGGTCGGTGACGGCCACGCCGTAGTTGAGCTGGGTGGGATTGCTGTCGTAGTCGGGCGGGAGGAGGCGGTGGGTGACGGCTGCAAACATGGGCTCGCTGCGCTGGGAGCCCTCGCTGAGCCAGGCCAGGGACAGCAGGCACAGTGCCAGCATCCTGGACACCTGGGAGAGACCTACAGCCCATCAGCTCAGGAGACACACTGCTCCACCATGCCCAAGCAGCCCACTGTCCTTGCATGGGAGATGCTCTCTTTTCACCCTTTGCCACAGCACCCCAACCTGCACCACACCACCTGTCCCTGGACCCTTGGGCACTGTCACACTGGTGTCCTGGCACTGTTCACCCTTGGGACAAGATCATACTCCAGTGAGCTGGGGCTGAGCAGCAGCCCAGCCTTGGCAGCCCATCCTACTAGAGGGACTGGAGAGGCAGCAGGAGGGCTCTGGGGTGCTGACAAAGCCAGGCTCAGGCCCAGCTCACTCTGTCCTAAGGTGCCACGGGCTTCCAAGGTCCTGGAAAATCAAAATGTCAATCACTGCTCCCTAGACAGGGTCAGAGGAAGAAGACATTCACTGGCCCAATGAGTTTGTCTTCTGTCCAATTGGTCTTCCAGAGCTGGGGAAGTTCACAGGGAGAACACAGGGATACTTTTTCAGGTTACTCCCACATGCCTCAGTTTCTCCATCCTGCTGGAAATGTTCCTCCCAGGGTCTCTGCAGGGTGAGGTCCCTCCAGCCTGGCCAGGGAAAGCTTCTGCACAGGGATGCAGCCATGAGAAGATGCTGGGAGGAACAGGAGACTGGGACGAGAGGCTCATTTAACCTGGACTGCGGAGGACAGCTTCTGCCAGCACTGCTGGCAAGGCTGCAGAGATTTCGGAGCTGGCTCTGACCTGGCTGTAGCACAGGTGATGAGCAAGGTGGCACTTAGGAGGACAACCCCTCATCCCAGGCCTGGCAGTCACGTCCAGAGGGGAAGAGCCCAGAGATGAGCTGTGTGTCCCCAGGCTGTGGGCATGATCCCACATATCTCCACTCCAGCTGGGAGAAAAAGCAGCCTGGTCCGCTCTTGCAAACCAGAGGGGTGGTTGGGGCACCTGGCCTGCAAGGGGACAATGCTGCATGTGACTGTGCCTGGGCAGGACTGCCCTCCCCAGCCAGGAACAGTCCCCCTGTCCAGGAGTGAATGACCCCCTGCCAGCTGACCCCCATGCTGTTGGACTCAGCAAGCCCAGGAAGTGGTGGCAGCTGGGTGGTACCACATATGCCCAGATTGGAGAGGGGAAGGTGCTCAAGATTGAGACCCGAGCAGACCCAACAGATAGTGGAGAACAGTCTGCTGCTGCCTCCTCTGGGGATGGGAATGGTCCCAAGGCTCTCTTGGGGGCCAGGGTTCCCATGCCATAACGAGCTTCCAGGCCTACATGGCTGGGCAGGAAGAGCCTGTTCTCCAGCTGCAGAGTAAACCTTAACCCTACTGGCCACAACATCCATAGCTCTGCATTGCATTGCACCAGCCTACTCCCCTTTCCTCTCCAACTCCATCTATAGCCTGGGCACAGTTTCCAGTGTAGATGTGTGTGTGTCCCCAGCTCTATCCTCAGGAGAGGTATGCTCCCATTCTCTTCCTGTAATGGTCCATTACCCTGCCATGCTGTCTGCAGCAGCTCTTGAGGGGCAGGAGCCTGGATCCTTCCCTGGTGCAGGGGTCCATTCAAGACACAGGTGATGGGGACAGGGCTCATCGGGTTGTTCAGGGATGGGAAAGTCCCTGGGTGTCACTCTGCAGTGCCAGACAGTGAAGTAGGGGGAGCCTTTGCCACAGCCCCACTCCAGGCTTACCAAAATGAGCACGGGGGAGAGCCACTGACATTGTGGACAGATGGGTGCAGGGCTGCCACATAAGCCCCTGGCCCTGCAGAGCAGTGCTGCCTCACTCCCAGCCACAGCCAGATGATGGGTGGCTGTCCCCAGCCCATTGGCAGGGCTCTCTGTCTTTGCCCACTCCAGCTCCCACTCCCCAGAGCCTGGACTGCTACCACATGCCCCCTCTGCCTCATCCAGCTGCAGCTGAAATCCCTCCAAGCTGGATGGAGCTTTTCCAGTAGGAAACAATGCTCTTGATTGGAGACAAAAGGCTTTTCCCAGTGGATCCGGTGCTTGGTGCCATGGGAAAGGGATGCCCAGCCCAGAGCCAGGCCATTTTGGGAAGGGGAAGGGAGGCAGACTTGGGCTCTGCATGTCAGATGCAGAAGGGCCTCATCATTCCCAGCATGCTTTTGATAGAACCACAGTCCCAGCATGAAGCTTCACCTGGGGTTTGAGGCCATGGTGCCCTGCCTGTATTCAGGGCAGACCTCAGTCTATCTTGCTCCAGCAGAGTCACATCCTGGCTTGTGTTGTGGCATCTGGTAGCAAGGTCACCCCAGGGGGTTTCTGCAGTATGGCTAGTGACATGAAGCCAAGGTGCCAAGCAGGGCAGAGCCACTGGGAGGGTGCCAAGGCACCCGTGCAGGGTGCAGCCAGGCAGCCCAGGGGGAGCATGCTGGCCCCAGGGCAGAGATGCAGCATGTAGGATTCATCTGAGCCCATGTATTGCTATGGCCAGCAGTGCCCAATGAGGAGGGTGGCAAGGGGACCCTGGGACAGGCAGGTGATTGGGCCCCAGACCTCTCACCACAAGTGGGGAGATACTGTCCCCAGATGTCCTCACTGTACACACATGGAAGTCCCCTAGTCTACATCATGGGGAAGGGGGGTGTGAGGTCCCTGTGTGGCCGCTCCACCCCGCATGTCACCGTGACATTGCTGCCCTGCTCACCACGCACCCCAGTGATGTCATGCTCCACCACTGCAGCAATGTCCCCCTGTGGGCCGCAGTCAGCTCCACGACATTTCTTGACATCATGCAGCAAGGGCATCACTGCACCCCAAATGCACCCCAAAGCAGTGACAACATGTGACATCCCAGCACCTCATGCCGCCATGCTGCACATGCCCCAGTAACATCATATTCTCATTGCTAGCACTGCCAGGCTGCCACAGCTGTACAGGGACAGGGCAGAGGACAGGCAGGAGACGTCCCACAGACCCAGCAGACCTCTCTTCCACAGCAGCTGGGCTGCCCAGAGTACCAGCAGTGCCGCTCCACAGCTCCTCAATGCCCAGCAGCCCAGACCCTGCAGTGCCTCTGCTCCAGCCAAAGCCCATGAGCCTGGGTCCTGCTGCGACGTCTGCTCGCTGCTGCGAGCCTGTCCCTCCTATGCAGGACTCCTCAGTGCTGGACCTGGCAGGCTGGGGCTCAGCCAGCAGCAGCCAATGCAGTGTAGAGATGAGCAGTCACCTTAGCCTCTGAGCTCGCCCCAGAGGGACACCAGCTCCTTGGGGGGCTCAGGCCCACCAGCACACAGCCACCTCCTTCCCACGCAGGCAGGTACATGGCTGGACCCCTCTGCCCACTCCCCCCGCTCCTCCATGGGCTCGGCCACGACCAAGCACAAGTGCCGCTATAAAGAGGGGCTGTCCCTCGCTGCTCACAGTCCTGCTGCTCCTGCCAGCGCTCTCCAGTCCCAGCACACACCTCCCATCACCGTACAGCCTCTTGAGCACGGTCCTCCCCAGCCCAGCATCCTTCCATCCCCATCCCATCCTTCTTCCCGCTCCCTCCCAGCTCACTACCCCGCATCCCCACCACGCCACGGGGACAGGCTACGTGCCCGCGGTCCCGCTCCGCCCTCCACCAACTTCTCCCCGGGCCGGTGACCGTGCCGGAGTTGACAGACGCCCCTCCCCGCCCCGGAGTCCCCGGGAAACTTCGCGGAGCAGCAAAACCACACGGCTACTCACGGGCCAGGGGGGCCGCCCGGCGCCCCCACGGCGGCGGGAGCGCATCCCGCACCGCCGCCTCGCCGCCCGCCGCGCCTCCGCCTCCGGTGCTCCGCTCCCGGCTCCCGACGGGCCCGGCCCGCCCGCGCGGCGCCTTAAGAACGGGCGGCGGCGGCGGCGGCGAGCGGGGCGGGGGCGCCGCTGCCAATGGGGAGCGCGGGGTGGGGCCGCCCGCAGCCAGGTCCGGCCCCGCGGTGCTGCGGGGGGGCACGGGGAGCATCGCCCCGGGCACCGGGAGGAGAGGGGCGCCCCGCGATGCCGGAGTCACGGCCCAGAGAGCTGCATGGCCACGGCGGGCAGCGTGTCCCGGCTCGCTGCGGTCACTCCGGGGTGCTGGATGGGGAGCAGTAGGGCCATGGCTGGGCACGGCTCCCCAGCTCCTGCGAGGGCCGCTGGCGCGATGAACCGAGCAGAGCCAGGGGCCTGACCCGCACTGGGGGCGGCGGAGGTCGGGCACAGGAGGAGGAAAGAGAGCGGAGCTGGGCACGTCCCTGGTGCAACACTGTTTTCTTGGAAGGGCAAGGGAGGACAGTTTTAAACTAAAAGAGAGGAGATCTAAATAAGATGTTAGAAGGAAATTATTCACAGTGACAATGGTGAGACACAGGAACGGGTTGCTCAGAGAAGTTTTAGGTGCCCCATCCTTCGAAGTGCTCAAGGCCAGGCTGGATGGAGCCCTGGGCGACCTGATCTAGTAGGCAGCATCCCTGTCCATGGCAGGGGGATTGGAACTAGATGATCTTTAAGGTCCCTTCCATCCCAAACCATTCTATTGTTCTACGAATCCAGCGCTCAGCCACACCCCGAGGGGTCAGCACCTGCCTGTGTCATCACCCTGCACATCACCATCTCTCTCTGCAGGGGCCCCAGGAGTGGCTGTGCCATGGAAGCCAGCCTGAACTCTAAGAAAGGCCCCATCTTAGGTCACACAAGGCACTGACTTGCCCAAAATCTTGTAGCCAGTGGATGCCCCAGGCAGGATGGCATTTATGCAAGCCTGCCTTTGCCAACCTGTTTTCCTGAGGGGCTGGGCACAGAGCTCTCTGTGTGTCTCTGGAAGCACAAAGTGACTGTGGCAGGGACTGGGACAGCACTGACAGGGCACATGGCTGCCAGGTCACTCTAGTGTGGCACATTCACACTGTGGCACTGTGAGAGACAGCAGCAGAGACATGTTGGAAGACAGCAGGAACTCATGCCACTCTGGCTGCTTCAAGTGGCTAATCACCTCCTCTGGTAAAGCTCTTATTTCTCATTGAACATGTCTGGCTACAGCTTCTGCCTGTTGCTCCTGTTCTTCTCTCCCTGCTAGATTTGAGAGCTCTCCAGTCACAGTGATTGTTTCCCACAACGGTGCTTCCATACAGCCATCAAATACCCCTTTATTTCATTGCTGACGACTCCCTCTTGCAGGGTGCCTGGCTGAGCACCAGGCTTGCTGCGTGGCTGCCTGCTGCAGGGTCCTCACAGACAGAATGCTGGCATCCAGGCACAGGGAGCCTGCTACAGGGCACTGCCATGGGGCAGGAACCACACCAGCTCTCTGCATTTGCCATGCTGAGCCATGATGCCAAGCAAAACCACCAGACTGGGATGTCGGTGTGAGCACCACACATGTGCAATGCCGTGCTTGTGTGCCCCCGTGCACCCCAGTGCTGTGGGTGTGCTCTGCCCGCCAGTGTCCACAGCCCCATGCCCAGCTGCAACCTTGCATGAGTGCGTGTGTGCTCAGGGTGAGCGCTCCTGCTGTCGAGCTGCTCGCTCATCCCAGCTTTGGTAACACCTGGATAATTATTCGTACAAACTGCAAAGCTGGCTCCCACTGCCCTCCCCGTGACTGGCAGGTACAGCAAACACACATGCCAGCAGGCAGCCAGCTCGAGCATGCCAGGACCGTGAATAGCACCGGGCACAGCGGCTCCCTGGGGTTCTAAACCCAGCATGCCAGCACAGTGGGGCTTGGCGCTGGGCACGAGCACATGCACACACAGGCAGGGCTGTCGGTGTGCCAGCGCAGCGCACATGCAGCCGTGCAGCCGTGCGTGTGCATCAGTGTGTGCATGGCACAGGGCACGGCTGGGCACATGGTGCCATGCACGCACTTGTGCAGCCCCGCAGGTGCACACGCCGTGTCCCTGGGGTGTGCTCACCCCACAGCTCCCCGTAGCACACACGTGCTGAGTGCCAGCAGGACACACGAGCCGAGAGCACCTTGCATGCTGCAGCCCCCAGGCACTGCTGCTGGCACCCAGTGGGGTGGTTTTCCACTCCTGGGGCTGCAGGGTGTTCCCCAATAGCTGCTTTTGGAGCAGTGTCCTTCCCATGGATGCTGCCACCTTGCCAGGATATTTCTTTGCAGCCAGCAGATGCCTTGGTGCAAACAACAGCCACGGCCATAAGAAACATCCTTGCACCAGTCCCTGGGCCCTGTGCTGGCCTAGATGTCTCCATCCCACCCCTCTGGATGCAACCACACTGGGGACATAATGGGGCAGGCACCTTGGGGTGTGACAGAGCTCTCTGCAAGAGGCTGCAGAGGGAAGCACAGAGCATCAGTGGAAGGAGCTGGGATGCATGAGAACAGTGGCAGGGACGTTTGCAGAGCAGTGAGGTAGGGCGCAGGCGTTGGGGCACAGGGAGCCTGGCAGTGTGGTGCACAGAGGGGGGTGGGATGTGCAGGGAATGGTGGCACGGTGATGGGGACAATGCACAGGAAATTAGAGTGAGCAGCAGCCAGACACGCTGCGGGGGGAAGGGAGATGCTGCGCTCCACTGAGGGCTGTGTGAAGGAGGGGGAAGGCTCTTCTGCTGAGCTGGGGCCAGCATGAGTACCAGCCACCTCTTTGTACATCTGGGGCCTCCCTTTCCCATCCCCGGGACTAATATGTCCCAGTTTCCCCTGGCCCTTGCTCCTGGGGCCCCATCCATGCCAACCCAGCTCCCAGGGAATGGGAACCGTCTTAAAGCCAGCAGCCCTGATGCTTGGTGACCCTCTGCCTCGTGGCTCATCTGCCACCCCAGGCTCTCCCTGGGGAGAAGGCAGCAGGAAGGTGGGAAGCAGTCTGCCCCGTGCTTGCATTGCAGTGGGCAGAGGGGTGGCACAGGGCACTGCCAAGCAGAGTAAGCCTGTGTGGTGGCAGTGCCAGATGACCCCTGTGGCTCTTGCAGGGATAGTACTGCTCTGGGAGCAGGATAGGAATCCACCTAGGATCAGAGACAGGAATCCACCCGGGATCAGCTGGATTCATAGAGCACTCATCCAGCAAATGTCCTCCAGCAAATTTCAGAGGTTCAATACAAACAGGGTGCAGGTGAGCACAGGAATGCTGACTGAAGGCACTAACCTCCAGGATACTTCACTGGAGCCATCACTCCCCTTTCTAGAGCATTATGAGGGCCAGACACCTGCACACAGCCTGGTGGGTGCACAGCACACACACACACACACACACACACACTGCCAGCACACTCACAAGCACTTGCACACACACAACAGTCTGTGAGCAGCCACCCCCTCTGCCTGTGTGAGCACTCAGTGTGCCACCCAAATGTGCGTGCAGACCATGCACACACACACCTGCACTCACACGTGCATGCAGTGATGTGCAAACATCCCATCATATACCCCTGCTGCTTTTTGACACAAGGAGAGGGCTCACACTGCCACCACAACACGCTGCGGATTCCTCGGCTGCCCAGCCAATCTGGCTCTTGCCTGGCACTGCTTTTTTCTCTGGAGGGGCTGTGCTGGGATATCCCTGCTCCGAGGGTCTAATTTCCACTGTAAATGTATTCATGGATAATTTATCCCCAGTTGTTCCTGTGCTAATGTTGTCTTTTAGCTGAAATAGCTCTCCTCCTCCCTGGTGTTTACCCTGCTGATGTATTTATAGTGAGCACTCCGTTTCCCCACAGCCTGCGCTGTGCTGGGCACGAGTCGCTGTCCTCCCTTCACGGGTCTCCTGGGCTCTGCCTCCCTGGCAGCCCCACGATACCTCTGCTCCTCTTCCAGGCTGATTCCAGCACAGGCAGGTCCCTTGGGGCCCAGGCAGGCATGAAAGCAAGTGCCCAGTCCTGCCAGAAATGCCTTCCTGGTTCCTCCTAGGATTGCTTTACCTCTCCCATGTCTGCGTGCCCATTGTGTGGTGGCTCACAGTGATGGACTCCCATGCTCAGATGGCTCCTTACTTCATGCTGTCCCCTCCCTGCCATTGTCCCACAGTGTCTGATCTCCTGTCTCGCCCACAGACCTCCTCTCTCTCTGCACCCCAGATCACACTGCTCCCGTGTCCCCTGGACACCTTTCAGCATGGGGTCTCTTTGTGCCGCAGCTGGCAGTGACCTGGCACCTGTCACCCATCCCAGCGGCTCCCTGTGAGCTTTTTCCCCCAGCACCCTTCCCCAGTCCCCTCCTGCTGCCAGCAGTAGTCCCTCTCAGGTTCTCGCTGGGCACGGCAAACCCTGGGAAGGAATTACCATCACCAAAGTCAGGTTAACCCCCAAATTTGTTTAATCTAGTCTCCTTCCAGTTTAATCCAGTCCTCTTCCTCACAGGTTTCCCACATCCTTGGCAGCAGCAGGGTGTGAATGCTGGATCCCAGGCACTGCTCACCCAGGGGTCTCCAGGGGTGCCCAGCCCCTGCCCTGGGACCCCCAGCCCTGCAGCTCTCTCACAGCCCAGCCCCTGTCTCTGCACAGCCTCCCTGGACCCCACACGGTCCCCAGCCTCTCCTGTCACCGTGCACAGTGCCCCCGGGTCCCCGCTTGGACTCTTCCTGTCGCCGGGACATCATTAGAAATGTTAATTATTTATTATCACTAAAAGCCCTTTTTGCTGCATTGCTGTTCTCTGCCTATCTCTCTGCCCCGTGCTGCCTGTAACCGGATCCGCCTGTGCTTGCCTCCTGCCTCGCAGTCCCTGTCCCTGCTTTCCCTCCTACCTGCTGGGACACAGGGTGGGGGAGCGAGAGCCTTCCACCACCCCCTGCAGGACGTGGCCCTATGGGACGAGCTGGACTTGTCCCACTGGGATCCCAGAGCCATGTCTGGTGTGGAGATGCACCAGTAGCAGTGCCCAACCTGGGGACTGGCCTGTCCCATGCCAGGAGAGGGGACAGGAAGACAGAGGAAGGACCTGGCTGGTGCTGTGATGGAGCAAGGAACCATTAGCTCTTCTCAGCCAAGGACAATTTTGTCCCTCCCCAGAAGCAGTGGGATGGGGCTCCCTGGCCAAGGGATATCAGCAGGGTGGTGGCATCAGACTGTGCTGCAGCCCTCTCAGACAGCATCCCTGACTGGGAAAGGGCAAACAGGCTGAGGGGGAACCTGCGGTGGTGCTTGCAGCCAGCTGGGGCTAGCAGGACATGCTTGGGGCAGCCAGCTGCTTCAGAGAAGCCATGCAGCTGCAAGGAGGCAGGGGAATGCCCAGCCTGCACAGCTCAGCCTCCTCTGCCAGGGCTCCTGAAAGATTTATCAGCTCCAAGTGGATCCCATTGATGAATCAATTAAAGCTTATCAAAAGCAGTGGAGTTCCTTCCCATGGGGTAGGGCTGGCAGTGGATGCAGCAGCTCTGCCACAGCCAGCGCTGGGTGAGATTGGGAACTGTTTCAGGTTGCAACATCCCTGAACACTGCTGGGCAGAAATCACCTCCTGGCAGCATCTGTGCCTACTAGAGCCAGCCAGAGCACCCTGGTACCTTCTAGGGACTGTGGCAGAGCAGGCTGTGACAGCGCCGATGGGAGCCAACTGGAGTCGACATAAAACCTGGATCCCTCCCAAGAGCCCTCTCCTTCGTATTCCCCCATCTCCAAAAGGAGCCAGGCTATCCAGGTTAGCAAGCTCCCCAGCCCTGGTGCTGTCACCCCTGTGCTGCAGGGTCCTGCTCAGTGCTGGAGAGCCAGGCAGCAGCGGGAAGGAGGCTGCAGCGACAGCTGTGGGAGAGACGCTGGGGATGGCTCCCACGGGAGCGCAGGGAGGAGCACCCAGGCCGCTCCTGGAGCAGTATTGATTCCTGCAGCACAAGCACTGCCTCCTGTGCCTATTCATTGTCGATGTGCAGGAGAACAAGCAGCAGGAGAGCCCGGCTCCCCCCTGCACAGCAGCCCACACTGCTCGGGGCCGCGCCACTTCCCTGCCCGCCGGCCGCCGGCAGCACCGGCGTCTGCCCGCACCGCCGCCCGCTGCCCTGCATTGCACAGCGCCGTCACGAACCGCCGGGTCCCCGGGTGCTTTGTGCAATAATGCAAAGCAGATCTAATCCACCCCAGCCCCGAGCTCTCTGCAGTCCCCTCCCCACAGGCTGAGCGTGTTCCCTGGCCAGGCACGGGAGAAGGACCCAGGGCGGCGGGGGCTCTGCCTGCCCCTGGAGCTGACAGCCGATTCCCCTGCCGTTCCTGCACACCCCTTGCGGTTCCCCAGAGCTTTTCTCTGCCAAAAGCACTCTGTAAGCATTTGCTCTGCAGCAATAAATCAGAGGGATGCTCACACAAGCACGGGCCAGCCCTGTGCTCCCTGGGACCAGGGTGCAGCAAGGTGCTTGAGGCAATGTTCAGCCCCAGAAGGTGGTTCATTCATTTCCTGTCTGCCCACAGCTTGGTGGGGCTCCAGATGGCAGTTCTCTGAACTCCTTGGGTTGTCTGGGTCCTTTAGGACTAGAGCAGAGCAACCAGGGACACCTCTGGACCCATGTGTGGTCCCAGAGGGTCCCCAGGACTGGCTGGGGTCTGACATGGATGCAACAGCCTTGGTTGTGGACAAGGTGGTTCCCTGTCGCCGGACCATGCCTGGTTGTCGATGTTCCTCCTGCTCAAACTCTGGCAAGGAGCCAGGGAGGAGCAGCCCTGCCCTGCCCCCTCTGACACCCCCATGAGCATGTTGAGCCTGCAAGTTCTCAGCTCCCTGAGAGCTCCGGGAGTCACAGGAATTGGCAGGCTCTCTGCGGGCTGGGAAGAGACTCCAGGGCTCACAGAGAAAAGGCTGGTCAGGGAGAGCTGATGTTGCCCCATGCTGTCCTTTCCATTTCAAGGGCCAGGGCTCAAGCCAGTGGATGCTGGGCAAGCAAGAGCTGTATGCACAGCCCACTTGAGATCAGTCCCAGATCTGGGGCTGCCAACAGCTCCTTTCTCTCCTGCACTGCTCCTTTCAGCCTGTGCCTCCCCATGGCCCCAGCTGATGCAGTTGCAGATAAATAGACAAGGAGAGCCAGGCAGCAGCTCCCGGCTTGCTGTGCTGTCCCCTGGGAGGCACAGACATGGCAGCTTTAGATCAAGACTCTTCAGAAGCAAGAACAATCCCAGCTATCAGCAGAGAGCGGCTGCTGGTTCCCGGCATTCACTCCGCTGGGTACACGACATGGGCAGTGGGTTTTGGACCGAGGTACTGGGACCACTGATGGGATACTGGAGCTCCCACCAGCATGGCCAGGCTGGGGGCAGAGCAGGCAGCAACAGGTGATCCCCTGTCCCAAAACTGGGAGCAGTGGGAGCCCAGTGCCACCCTGCTCTATGCAGAACTAGAGTCAGCCTATAGGGAGTGGGACCTCCATGCCTGGGAAGACTCCCAGGACCCCTCAGACCACTCTAGCCCAGGAGAAGCTGAGCCATGGTCAAGCCAAACCCTACAATACTATTCTGGGGTAGCTCAGGGACCAGTTCAGGTGGGATGCCCTGACCCATTTGTCCTTTCCTGGGGATCATAGGGGTGTTAGTGCACAGTGGGTCTCTGTCCCCATGGGTGGTGATCTGGGGGGTACCACCGTGTCCTTTGAGGGAAGCAGGAGCACAGACACAGTGGCTGAGGCTGGAGAGGACACGAGATTATGTTTCTAGTGGACAAAAAGAAGGGGGTCCTTCTGCAGCCTACACCTTGCAGTGCTTGGACTGTTTTACTGCTGCCATGGAAACTGCTGTGGAGCATCATTCTGTTGCACTGGCCAGGGTGACCGGGCCATGGCAGTTCCCAACCTTCCTCGTGCTCTTACACCTGGATTTACAGAGTGGGAGAGGCTGGATGCTGCCTGCCAGTCACCATCCTTGGGTCACCCTGTGACAGGATGGGGGCATCCCTGGGTAGAGCACCCAAAGAGCAGAAGGGATGGAGAAACCAGGTAAGTGCTGGCAGGGGCTGTCTGGTGCCATTCCCAGACAAACTCAGCTCCCACGCGGCCAGGGGCTCCACGCTGCTTGGCCTCCCACAAACATAAATCATTTTCTAATTTATAACATGAATAATTGATTTTGCCTCCATAGCTGGCGATAAATCTCCTGTGCGCACATGCATAAGAAAATAATAATAATGAAAGCGATCAGGATCTGCTGCCATCGATTACCTGTGAGAGGGAACATGGTCCCCTGTGTGCCACATGAGGCTGGGAGAGGGGCTGCTCCCAGGGGATGCTGTGTGGCCCTGCCTGATGTGAGCTTTCCTTGTCCTGAGCAGGGGCACCTGTCTGAGGTGGGATGACTGGACCTATCCTAGTCTGAGCCCCTGGGGCTGTACTGGCACCCACACTGGGCACTCAGGAAGGTCGGAGTATTTCAGGGTATCCCAGACCTCAGGCATGTGCGGTCCCTGCCTCATAACTGCACCTAAGGAGGGATAAGGTGCTTGGCATAGCCCCATTCAGGGATGCCGCGTGCGATGCCTCAGTGGCACCTGACCGTGACCGTGACCGTGACCGGTCCCCCGTCCCTCGGCAGCTTCAGTCCAGGGGGAGCTGCAGAAGCCGTTCTGGCTCCCGGCTGCCCGGTCCCGGCACGGGCAGGCAGCGTGCACGCCATGGGACACTCCTCTGCCCGGGTCACCTCCGGTACCCACCCCATGAAGCTGGCTGGGATACAGCCGGACGGAAATCGCATCGGAGAGCTTCGGCTCCGTAGGGAGGAGGTCCTGGAGCGGGGAGTGGGCAGAGACCCGCTGCCCATCAGCCAAACTAACCAGGGCGGCCGCACCGGCTGGCCCGAAGCCTTCCTAGTGCGGTGTCCCCACGTCTGCCCGCCCGGTCACAGCGAGCACCACGGCTCCCGCCCGCTGTGTGACCCTGAACGGTGACGGGACACCGACGGCTCCCGCGGGCGGGAGCGGGGGTCGCTCTCCCTGTGTCCACCACCATCCCAGCCACGGAGCCTCCTTTCGGTGGCTGCCGGCCGCTGCCGGGGCAGGACGGCCCGCCGCCGCACCGTGGCCGCCCGTGGTGCCGTGCAGAGCACGGTGCGCCCCGGCGGCGGCGGCGGTACCGGCCCGTGTGCCCAGGGCCGCGGGGAGGAGGGCGGCGGTACCGGCCCGTGTGCCCAGGGCCGCGGGGTGGAGCAGCGGCCGGGGTGGGCGCGGGGCGGGGCGGCGCGGGGCCGCGCTGCCGGTCCCGCACTACAGGTCCCGGCGCTCCCCACGGCGGGGCGGGCTCGGCGCGGCGGAAGCGGCGGCGCGGCGCGGAGCGACGGGGGACCCGGCGCGGCCACGGGTAACGGCGGCGGCCTGGCGGGCCGCACGGCCCGGCCCGGCCCGGCCCGGCACGGAGGGGCGCTCGGTACCGGGGCACAGCGGCCCGGGGTGCGCACCCTGCCCGCTCTCGGCGCTGCCCCACTCTCCCTCACCCTGGTGTCCCAGCCCTGATCCTTATCCCCTGTCCCTTCCCTGTCCCCAGCCCTGCTCCCCTCGCCCCGTCCAAGCGCTGATCCCCACGTGAAGCCTGCCGTCCCCAGTCGGCTGGCAGGCAGCCCCCGGGATGCCCGGATAAGGGCACGCTGCAGACCCCATGGCTCTCCCAGTACAGAGTCACGGGGCCATGTGTCAGCCCTTGAGTGCAGGGGAGCTGTACGGGTTCCTGGGTGCTCGGTGCGCCACTCTGCCATGCCTTGTAAAACAGGTGTCTGCTGCTCACACGTGCTGGACACTGCTTTTCATGGCTGCCTGCAGGCCCCTGCATCCTCGTGTATCCTTCACACCACCTGCGAGGTTCTGCGTCTGCCTGCTGTGGCCCATGGCACGATGCTGGTGACCAGATACACCTCTTGCACATTTTAGGGTGGTCGTCCCAGTCACTTGCTTCCTGGTGTAAATGCACTGTAGGGCTCTTGCCCTTGCTTTTCAGGCTGCTCTTGCTCCCAGGGTAGCCACTTTGGGTTATTTTAACTTCATTTTCCCAGGCTAGGTCTTGCTTTGTTTCCTGCTTACATTCCTTGGATCCTTTCAACAGTGTCTTCTCTGGATGGTGTTTACAACAGCTCACTGCTCAGTATCATCTAATGACAATTCATTCTTCAAGTAGAAGTTTGAGAGATGCTGTAAAACAAGACTCTGAAGTTCAGCTAAGTTGGCTCTTGCTTGCTTCATCAAAAAAATTTGCCCAGTGATTCTTCTGAAATAACTCTAGGCAAGCCAGTGTCCATCATTCATTGTGCAGGTATGCTGGCTCCTTTAACTGCCAGTTTTGTTCTGCACTGGGGATAGGAACAGGGTTTGTCCTGTTCTCAGCTCTGGTTGTGTTGTCCTTTCTTGCAGAGAAAATCAATGCCTTGTTTGCTGTACCCGTCGCTCGGGCCCTGGTTTCTCCTTGGCACTATGTGTCAGCAGGTTAATAGGTTCATCTCTGCACTGGCCAGGCTGGCCAGGTGACTGTGTCTGTGTGGACATGCTGTTTTTGCTTTTGCTGCAGCTGTTTTTGCAAGGCCTCTGCCTCATTTGCATTTTTCTGTTTAAAAACAGTGATTTTTCCCTTTTGAGTCATCTTTATTTTTGAGACATCATTAATTTTCTCTCCCTCCTTGTTTATTAATAGACCTTTTCACTTTTGTGCTGATTCTGCCTGGTTATATTTGTAAAGTCCTTTGTATTCCCCTTAGCATTCTGGCTGTTAACTCCTTCTGCTGGTTTGTTGTCCCTTCCCTCTCCTGTGCCCCCCTGCAGCTGTGAGGGGACACTATTGACTTTCAAATCATCTTCCTGTCTGGAATGTTCCCCTTCTCTTGTTCCAGGTATCTTCTAAGAGCATCTATTCCAGGTGTCTCCTAAGAGTATTGCAAGTGAAAGGCACGATTGAAATCTCAGTGCCTTTGACGTTTTTGCCACCTCCTCACACAGCCAGTGTTGTGTGGCTGCTGGAGAGCTCTTTCTGCTAGCAGCAGGGGACAGGACGCCTTAAAGAGCTGCAGATGCAGCTCTTTGCTCCCTGAATGCTTTGCTTTGCCCTGTACCAGTGGCTGTGTTCATGCCTTTGCTCTGTCTCCATCAGGTATCCAGGTCCTTTCCTGGCCCCGTTGCCTGCTGTTGAGCCAGGTGGCCTGGGCTGGAGCTCTGCTGAGAGCAGGAGAGGTGCAGGGTAGCCAAAACCTCTGACAGTCCTTGCCCGGGCTGCCAGGGGCTGCTGTTGTGCAGTTGGTAAGTGTGCCATGGCACGTGCCTGGCATGGGATGAGTCCTGCAAGTGGCAGGTTCCCCAGTGGAGCTGTTTAGAATCTCCTTGTACCTGCCTTTTTATTAATCTTGTTATTGTAGTTATTTTTTTCCCCTTCAAAGAGCCCAATCTGCTGCAGGCTGTAAAGAGTGACATTGTGGTGTGCGAGCTGCATGCCAAGGCTGTGTGAGGTCCCCCAAGGCTCCTGGTCCCCCAGTATTGCCATCCCTGTTCACTGCCAAGGCTTTAAGGTTATCTGCTCTATTGATGGGAATATGGATTGAGTGGAATTAGAAACCTCGAAGGCTAAAAATACAGCTGCCTGCCAGGAAATGCAGCAGCCTGCTGAGAGGGTGCTGTGTGGCACTGGGACTTCTCCAGGAGCTGCCATGTTCCACATGAGCACCACAGCCCAGCATCCCTGCCTGTTCCCAGGTTCTCTGAGCAGGACTGTGGCTGGCTTGCTCTTGTTTGTGGGGTCCTTCACTTGACAGGACAGGGAGAGAAGTCAGGGAGAGAATGCTGCCCATGTGTGCTGCAGATGGTTGCTAGAGGAGAAGCACAGGCTGGCACCTGAGCAGGCAGCTCCCTGAGACCTCACCAATGCATACCATGAGCACAAGCTCCCTGTGAGCAGGGTGTTCCTGGGAATGGTGTGAGAGGAGCCTGTGCCTTCAGGGAGCTCTGGCTGCCTCCCGGCTGATGATCCAGCACCCTCCTGGCCATGCTGGGCTATGTTGTGCTGGGCTGGTGGGCTTTATGTGGCAGACAGCTGGGCAGCACTCCCATCACCACTTTTGCCATGGTGTCATGGCCTTTCCTGTTTTGTGTCAGAGCACTGAATTGTTTTGCTAGGCAGGTCCATGAAACAAGACAGCATCTGGGGCTGCATAGGCCTTTTTGGGGATGCACTGCTCATTGCTGCCTGTCTTTGTGGGGCAAGCTTGGTCCCAGACTCTGGAAGTGGTAGGGTTGCCCTGCCTAGTGTAGTGTGAATGAGACCCAAAGCCAGGGCCATTGCTCTGGCTCCCAGAGCATGAAATTAGTTGGTGCTGACCCGTGGCTGTGGCATTGATGAAGTGTTTGATAGGCTGGAGGCAGGGGCTGTGCTGCCCTGTGGGGAAAAAACAAAGCGCTGCAGCATCCCTGCCAGTGTGGGTCATCTACCACCCTGCCGTGCTTCTTCCCAGGCTGCAGGAAGCAGCTCTTCCCCAGCAGTGTGTGGCAGGCAGAGGCAAAGCTGTGTAGGGAGAGGATGCTCCCAGCACCAGCCGTCTGGCTAATGCTGCACCATCTGCTTTGGAGGGTGAGGCAAGGTGAATGGCAGGTTTTTGAGGAGCCCATAAATCCTATGTGCAAAGGCTCTTGGAGGTGACATGGGATCTGCATGGAGAAATGCTGCTTCTGGTTGCTCCCCGTGCTGGGAACTGTCAGGAAGGAGAGCCTGGGGAGATCACTGACCCCCACAAGACATTCAGCAATGAGCCATGGCCTGGGACTCTTGGGTTTGGCTAGGAAGAGTCCTTCAGCAGAACACGCTTCAGTGCAGTTGGAAGCTATCTGTGGTTGGAAATGGTGGTGCCAGGGGGGCTTGCAGTGCCCCCTCCCCTCTGGCACTCGGGCTGCCACTTGCTGAGAAAATGTATAATGCCTCAGTGTTGAAAAATGACTAATCCAGTCCTTGGAAGGTTTGTAGGATACATTCCTTTCTTGCGGTCGATAAAGATAAAGGGGATCGTTCTGCCAGCAAAATTAGTGTATCAAAGAGGGGGGGAAAAATGACAAGAGCTATGGAGACAGAAAAATGGTTGGGGCAGCCCTGGGATGATGCTCAGCATCACCACAGCACCCATGCCTGCACCTCCTGTTCCTGCCCACCTTCGCAGCATGAGGTGCAGGCACAGGCACCACGGTCACGCTAGGGGTACTGCCCTGCTGGGCTTTTCCAGTGGTTTCCAGAGAGCCATGAGAGACTCATCTGTCATGCCAAGGCAAGGGTCTGTCCATCCATCACAGAGGGGATGATGCTGTGTGGCATGGGCAGCCCCAGCCACTTTCCAGCCAGCGGTTGGCCTCCCCTCGCCTTGCTGGCACCACTGCTGCTGTTGGTGAGGGGCCACGG
Source organism: Molothrus aeneus (assembly GCF_037042795.1). Classification (NCBI taxonomy): domain Eukaryota; kingdom Metazoa; phylum Chordata; class Aves; order Passeriformes; family Icteridae; genus Molothrus; species Molothrus aeneus. The sequence goes on along the minus strand of NC_089653.1, from coordinate 22,073,781 downwards.
GGAGCGTTCGCGCCTCGGTCAGGGGCTGTGTGCAGGGGAGCCTAATGTACCGGAGGTGCCTCGGAAATGAGAGCCTTGGATGGGTTCCTGGCCCTATTGATCTGCCGGCAGTTTATGCATCCTGACATTCATAATCTCGGTCGGCGCTGATGGTCCAGATTAATGGGCCCAGGGGCTGTCCATCCGTCACTTCACATTAATTACTGAAGAGGTGTTTTTCCAGTGATTTACCTGACAGCGGCCTGTGATGAATCCCCCTAAACGGAGTGGGCAGTGATTAATCATGGGGCCCCAGCCCAGCCCCACTCTGCCTTCCCCTCAACCACAGTGCAGCCCCCCGCACCATCCGTCTCCATAAACCCTGTCTGATGCATATTTATAGGGGCAGGGGGGCCTGGCCGCTTGTGGTGTGCCTGCTTCTGCCAAAGATGATGAAAAATAAATCTCTGTCGGGACGGGGCAGCAGGTGAGCAGGGCTGCATCATGCCATGGTCCTGCGCCAGGGTATCCCTGTGCCGGGGTTTGCTTTCTGTTGTTCTGTGGCTGCCTCAGGCTTCTCTGTGGTTTTTGATGGCTGAGTAGTGCATGGTCTCAGTGTTCTGCTTCACCTGCAGACACTGGGCTCGAGGGTCCCAGGTAGCAGCTGCCGGAGTGGGGCAGGCGCCCCAGTGGTTCTGTCAGGATTTCCCTGCTTCCCCCAAGTTGGATGTGCCCCACCAAAGGCTGTAGGGCTTTGGGGTGCTCTGGGCCCCAAACCCTGTCTGCAGATACGCTGCTGTGGGGCCGTGTTGGGGCTGCACAATCTATCACCGTGTGCCAGTTGCTGAGGGAGCAGGGTGAGCAGTGGGACCCTGAGCCAGTGACCTGGGCAGGGGCTGCTCCCCGTGCTCTCAGCCGTGGGCTGTTGGGCTGTGGGCAGGACAGTGACGCTGTTCTCTCTTGGCAGGCAGGGTGGCACCATGCAGCAGGAGGCGGAGGGCGGCCGGGCGCGCCGCAGGAAGCCCGACATGGCCCTCTACGTGCCCAAAGCGCGGCGGGAGAGAGAGGCACGAGCGGCAGGGGACACCCGGGGGGCCGGGCACTGCCGGGAGCCCGAGAACCACCGGCTGCTGCAGGACCCAGCCTGGGCCAGGGGCGAGGGACAGAGGCCAAGCCCCCGAGCCAGAACACAGGCAGGCAGAGCGGCAAGGAGAGAGGACAAGGTGGATGGCACCAAGGAGCTGCGGACAGCCTCTGCCAGGCACAGCCATAGGACAAGAGGGAGCTGCCCTATTGCACTGGAAAGCCTAGAGGCATCACCCGGCGTGTGTGAGCCATGCCCAGATCCAGCTGTTGCTCAGCACTGGGACAGGCAGGACAAAGCATCTCACGAAGAACCCGGAGAGCTCAGCCACAACCACAGGGTGATAAGGACTGAGCCTGACCCTCCATCCCCACAGAATGCCCAGGCTGGGGCTGTGAAGGCTACCTCTGAGTCTGGGGATGATCCCACTAGCCCAACACCTGCTGCTAGCCCAACACTGGTTTGTCAGACAGGCCTGAGTGGCATGTTGGAGCACTTGGGGGACAGCACCCTAGATCCAGCTGAGGACCTCTCCCAAAGCCTGGGAGAGGCTGTCCTGCAGTCAGCAGGGGTGGGCAACCGTGGCAGGGTGCCCCAGCTGGTGGAGGAGACAGTGGGTCTGAAAGTCTGGGAGGAGGAGAGGGAGGAGGAGAGGTCTCTCCTGGCAGAGCAGAGTGAGGGTTGTGCCACTGGGGTGCCAGAGGAAGAGGGGACGTGGGGAGGCAGAGCTGAGGTTCCTGGGGAGAGCACCTTGTATGCACCAGGAGCCAGCTGTGAACCTGTGTTCCTGGGGGGCAGCATGGGCGATGTTCCAGGGCTCCCAGGGGGGAGCACTCCACAGCAGGGCACGGGCAGCCCATCCCAGCTCCCGCCTGCCATGGAGGAGAGCACTGCTGGTGCTGGGGATCCCAGAGGGGAGGGTGACCTGGTGCCTGCTGTAGTGGAAGCAGGCAGCACTTCTGCCTGCACAGATAGCAGTGCTGGATCTGAGAGCAGCCCGTGGGAGGGAGCACCTCTGGAAAGCTGTGAGCCCCCAGTGCTCCTAGAGCAGCTGTGCCATGGCATAGAGGGGATCTCACCTGCATCCTGGGCCAAGGAGCTGGCAAAGCCAGATGAGGATGTGGGCTCGCTGCAGAAGCACCGGGAGGCTGAGAAAGAAGAGAGAGGTCTCCACAGCAGCTCCCCTACAGAAGGACAGACCAGTGCCAGTGCTGAAACCCTGAGCCAGACCAGCCCAGGTGCTGAGGAGAGCTGGGATGTGCTGTTCAACGATGATGGGGACTGCCTGGACCCACGCCTGCTGGAGGAGGTACTTCTGCAAGCCAGTGTTTGTGGGGATTGGCAGGGCCGGTGGCTGGTGCCTGCTGGGACGTGGGGGATGTGTTCCTGTGCACGGGGTGGGTAGGCTGCACCCAGGGCATGACCAGCCTAGCTGCCTGTGCTGCCTGCTCTTAGAGCCAGCCTTCCCCTGGGATCTCCATCTTCCCCCTCTGTCCCATCCCATCTGGTGTTGCTGGGGAAGGCTGGGGTGATTGCCCCTCTGTAGTACATAAAGTGTGCCCAGTAAAACCTGCTGAAGTGCTGTAAACTGCAACTGCACCCTCATGAAACCAGGGCTAGTGATAAAGAAACGGGCTGAGATGTATGGGATCCCATTGAAACAGCAACGGGATGTTTCCTCGAAACTATGGCTTCTTAATCAGCTGTGGCTCATTGCCATTCCCTCCTGCACACATGCTGCTGAATTTACTACACTTGGCTGCTTAGTGCCAGGATCCACACCATTTTGCTGCCATTCACGAAGAAAGCTCAGTTCCTGCAGCAAGGCTGGATATCCCTTATTGCATTTTAAATCAGTAGTGTCAAACTGGTAATTTTCCTGAAGAAACAAACAACATTAATATTGTTACATCCAGCGTCTGCCTACCCCTGACTGGAAGCAGGGTGTGAAGTGATGGGTGGTGCCTTGATAACAGCATCTATTAGATTAACTCAAGAGCACCTTACTGAGGGGCACAGATCCCACCTTGTCTGCAAGGCCTTGCTTGGGCTGATGTGTCCTCTTGGAGCCTGGCACAGTGCTGAGACAGTGGGACACAGAGGGCTCACATTTGGGGGCCCAAATGGAAGGGTGGAAGGGTGTTGGGTATTCCCATCATTGCATGGCTGTGCTCTCCTGAGCCACTGTCCCTCACCCTCTAGACTGGAGATTGTGGTGAGTGCTGGTGTGAGGAGGACAGCACTGCTGCTCTGAGACAGCTGATGCAGGTGGCACTGGCTTTCTGTGGGCTGATGCCATGGGCATGGCTTTGTCCTCAGGGGAGGAAGGTCAGGGAAGGTGCAGCCATAGGATGCTGTGAGCAAGGCTGTGCTGTGCAGTGCAGGTTCTCACTCCAAGGAGTATCTGTATTGGCTCCCCTACGCACAAGCTCTGGGACAAGTTTGAGCTGTCTAGGGAGCTTCCCAAAATGGGTGAAAAAGAACCTGAAATAGGGATTTATCAAAAGTTGCCTTCTTTGTCCCCTGCAGATTCCTACATGGCGCCTCGTGCTTCCTGAGCCCTCTGAGCTCCCAGCAGGTGGATGTAGCTGCTTGGGGAGGGCACAGGCTCTTGGGAAGAGGGAGCCTGTTGTTAATTAACCTGAAGAACAAGAAAATTAGTAGCGTCTTCCTCGAAACTGAATCCTTATGCAATGCAGATAGCTGGCAGAGAGCAAGATTTATGATGTTCTGTGCGGAGAAGAGATTTCTGATAGCGGATGGCTCTTTAATCTAGCAGGAAAAAAACACCGTAGTGAGCACCACTGGCTGGCAGCTGAAACCAGACAAATTCAGAGTAGAAATCAGTTTGAACACAGAGTAATTAAGCACTGTGCCTGTTTCCTTGCGGGCTCTGTGGACTCTCCATCAGGCGGTGCGGCATGGCAGGGGCCGCGATGCATGCGCACACCCCTCTGACCTGCTGTGGCAGGACTGTGTCTTCAGAGACCAGCGAGATGTGATGGACAGGCTTCATTTTTACTGTTGTCTGTCTGTCCATCCATCAGTGAACCCTCCCCAGGATGCCTGGCAGGGCTGGGGACCGCACTGTGGCTCCCACTGGCTGCCGTGCCCCACAGCTGGGGAGATGCTGGCACGCTGTGTGCTGGGCAGTGCTGGGCAGTGCTGTGCTGGGCTGTGCTGGGCTGGGCTGGCAGTGCTGGGCTGTGCTGGGCAGGGCTGGGCAGTGCTGTGCTGGGCTGGCAGTGCTGGACTGGCAGTGCTGGGCTGTGCTGGGCAGGGCTGGGCAGTGCTGTGCTGGGCTGTGCTGTGCTGGGCTGGCAGTGCTGGACTGGCTGTGCTGGGCAGGGCTGGGCAGTGCTGTGCTGGGCTGTTCTGGGCTGTGCTGGGCTGGCAGTGCTGGGCTGTGCTGGGCTGTGCTGGGCAGTGCTGGGCTGGCAGTGCTGGACTGGCAGTGCTGGGCTGGGCGGGCAGTGCTGGGCTGGCAGTGCTGGGGGACCTGTTGAGCCGTGCCTGCCGCGTGGCTGAGCCCTGCTCCCAGACGGCTCCTGTCCTTCCTGCCCCGCCACACTTGGTGATTTGTGAAGGTCAAGGGCTGCTCCGGCACTCAGTGCTCCTGCTCTCTAATCATCCTCCCGCTGCCTGGCACTACCTGAGTGCTCTGCTCCCTCAAGCAGCACTGCAGGGCTTTATCCTGCCTGGGAATGGCTCCCTTGCTTCCCCGAGCAGGCACAGGGTGCCTGATGAGTGTGCTGCTCTGCATGGGGGTGATGGCAGGGCAGGAGGCTCTGCTGGCAGCTCTGCTCGTTCCGTAAGCTCCATAACTCAGCTCTACCCTCCACCGGCATCCAGCTGCTATGGCAGCACCCCCTTACCTGCCGTGAATCCATCTTCCCCATAAAATTGTCGGAATGAGCACTTTTTATCGACTGAGCTGGCTGGGATTTATGGACTCTAACCTTGCAGTCGTGGTGTGCTCTGCTATGATCGCTTAGGGGATCGGGGTGGGAACCCGCCTGAGTTATGTACCCATTTCTTGGCATCACACCAGCCCCACGCTCCAGGGGAACAGGAGCTGTCAGTGCCTTTGGACTGCACCTGGCCTGGGGTCTCAGCTGAAGGAGGGCAGTGAATCCCCTTGGCCAGTGGCACAGCGTGGTTTGGAAAGCGAGGATTCAACAAGGGATGCCAGGAGGCCCACTGGGCAGAACAGGGTGCAGGGTGACCAGCTGGCACTGGCAGTGCCGTGGGACACAGGGAAACGGGGGCTGGATGCACCCTTGTGCTGTGGCAGCAGGACGCTGCTGCCTGTTTTTTTAAATAAAGGCTGTAAAATGTGCATGGTAGAAAAGCTCTACAGCCATCATCTTTTAGGGCTGGAGAAAGTGCCCCACTGTGAGGTACTAAAGGTGCACAACCCATTTTATCAATAAGAAGATTGAGAAGGGACTTGATTAACATTAGTAAGTGCTGTGATGGGGAGGAGACCAGGGACTGAGGGTTCTTTAATCCGGCGGAGAGGCAGAACAAGAACTGCCAGCTGGAAAGTGAAGTCAGACAAATTCAAATGAGAAATAAAACATTAATTTCTAGGTGCACAGGTGATTAACCAGCAGAACTTGCTCCTCAGTGAAGCACTGTCTTTTTCATCTTGGCTTCTGGGGTGCTGATTGGCTGCTCCAGTGCATGTGCTGCAGCCGGGGCGTGCTGAGCCTGGTGTTTCCATGTAGCAGAGAGACATCAATCTTTCCTCCTGGCCTTACTATCCTGCTCCTTGTTCTTCCCCTAAGGTATTTTAGGTCACCACATCACTGTGGAAGGGGGGGTGTGCTTGGAGATGCATGTTCTGTTTCATCCCTGCCATTCCTACCATGTCCCTGACTTGGCCATCGAGCATGGCAAGTGAAGGGATGCTGGTAATGGGAAAAGCAGGTGCCTGGTGTGAGAACCCTGGTTGGTAACTCCTAATTCTCAAAGCCGTGAATCCATCTGCAGTGCTGGGCTGGGGTGCAGGGGCCTGGACAACTTTCTGGGGAGCAGTTGCCACGGGTTGGGAACTGCTGTGAGGCAGGTGGGCATGGGTTGCTCAGTGCTGTGCCTCTCCTACTGCTGCAGCTCTCAGGGGGTGAGAAGCACGAGGAGAGCCAGCAGTCACCCCGCTTCAACTACTATCGGGCCGAACCTGCTGCTCCAGACATCAGCGACGATGAGCTGCCGCACGTCATCGAGATCTACGACTTCCCTGCGGATTTCCGCACCGAGGATCTGATGCGTGTCTTCTGCAGCTATCAGTGAGTCTGCCAGCACTCTGTCCCTGGTGCTGGGGTTCCCTGCCTGGGCTCTGCTCCACATGCCTGCCCATCAGGTGCCCGTGCCTCGCTGACCTTCCCTCTCTTTGGCAGGAAAAAAGGCTTTGATATTAAATGGGTGGATGATACGCATGCCCTGGGCATCTTCTCCAGCCCCATAACAGGTACTGCTCCTGGTTCAGCTGGGGATGGGCAGAGAGGAGGCATCCCTCTCCCACAGCCAGATTCTGGGCGTGGGGCTGTCCCTGCACGTGGACATGCTGCTCTCTTCCTGCAGCACGCGATGCCCTCAGCACCAAGCATCTCATGGTGAAGACGCGCCCACTGTCCCAAGGCACCCGCGCCTCTAAAGCCAAAGCCAGGGCATTTGCTGGTGAGTGGTGCTGCCCTGTGCCAGCTTGTGCCATCCTGCTTGTGCTGCAACATCATCCTGATAATTGGGGAGGGCTGGGGCAGCCAGCATGGCTCCACAGCTGCCTTGTCCCTCACAGAATGCCCCAGTAATGTCCCCCATCTTCACAGAGTACCTGCAGCCAGCCAAGGAGCGCCCTGAAACATCAGCTGTCCTGGCCAGGCGGCTGGTGATCGGTGCCCTGGGGGTACGGAGCAAGCAGACACCAGCCCAGCGAGATGCAGAGAGGAGGAAGCTGCAAGAGGCTCAAGGTGAGTTTGGAGGGGCTGCAGTGTAGGGGGCCCTTCCTCCTGTATGCTCTGTCTCACAGGGTGCTGGGTGAGAGGGGGCTGCAGCAGGGTGGGCTTCAGCCACTTCGACAGGGAGGTGGGGTGGTGGGGATGTGGCATTGACCCCCTTGTCTCTGCAGAGAGGAAGCGCCTGGAGAACAAGCAGCGGGAGGATGCCTGGGAGGGCCGGGACTGAGCCAGGAGGCTGCACTTTCAGCCCATGTCCCTCTCTGCAGGCGGGCAGAGCACTCAGCATCTCAGAGCTGGGACAGATTCTGCACTGTGTCCAAAAGCACTGGGCTGCTTCACCGAGAGGGCTGAGCAGCATGTGGGCTGGTTGGTGCTGTGGGGATGCTGTTGCTGTCAGGCAGCACTGCCCACCCTGCCCAGGGCAGAACCCCCAAGGCTGCCAGCCACAGCAGGAGCAGCAGCAGGATGCAGGGAGCTCAGCAGAGAGCATGGGGGGCTGTGTGAGGTGGCCCTGGCCACCTGGAAGGGCCTTGTGAGTGAGAGTTTCTGTCCTTTATTTTGCTAATAAATGCCATTTATTTTATTTGCTTGCCTGGGTGGTGGCTCCCCGTTCCCTTCATACCGGGGCAGGGTGTGCGTGCCGGGGGCAGCTGCGCATGGTCCGCGGGCTGTGGGGATGTCCACCCCTCCCAGGTGCTGCTGGTTGTCCCCTGCGGCTGTGGGGGATGTGCAGGCAGGAGGGGTCGGGCAGGACGGCAGGCAGGAATGTGCTGGCAGCAGCCCTGTTTACTTCCGCGGAGCAGCTGCAGCCCTGAACAGCGGGGCCCTTGTCAGAGCATGGGCAGGGCCGTGTTCCCGGCCCCACATGGGGCTCTGATGTGGCCATGCTGCCAGCCATGGCAGGCTGGGGGCTTCCTGCCCTGCCCCCGGGTGGAGGCTGGCACCTGGGACCTGCCTTTGGCTCTGCTTTGCATCATGTCTCAGCACCTGAAAAACTGCTCTGTGTGCCCCAGCACTCCCACCCTGTAGCTCTGCAGATTCTGAGGTTTTGGGGCCTTTCACAGGAGGCGAGGATGGGGATGATGCTTTTCTACCACCACTACCAGCAGTTTGCATGCTTTTGGTCGCTGAAGTGCTCATGTGGCTGCCCCGTGTCCCCTGGCTGTCCCCCAGCTTGGCAGCAGCAGAGCTGGTCATGACCCCGTGGCGGTGGCTGCCTGCCCCTGCGCCATCCGGCAGCGCTGCCAGCTGGGAGCCATCTCGGCTGCCGTTCCCGGATGCTCGTGGCTTGGCCGGTGGAAATTCCAGGGAGCAAAGCTGCTCTCATGTGGAAAACATCTTCCTGGCCATCCAGCATCCCTCAAAGCCCCAGCCTGGCCGGGTGAGCCTCCACCAGCACGTGCCTTGCCACGGTCTCTGGCCTCGGGCCCCTCCAGTGCATCCCTGTGTTCCCAGCAGCAACTCCACGTGCAGGGACCATCACGTGTGGGTGCAGCCTGACTTGTCCTGGGCCGAGGTGGGTGCTGGCAGCCCCCCACTCTGGGCTGGTGCCTGCCAGTGAGGCAGGAATGGACACAGGTATGCAAGGAGAGGGGTGGCACTGCCCCGTGGCTGGCGATCTGGGGAACAGACAGTACAGAGTGTGTTGGTGACATTCCCTTTTATTTCCTGTTATAAGAAAAAAGAGACCACGGGAGGTAAGAAACAGAGAGCAAGAGCACAGTGTTCCTTTGAGGGACAGAGTGGCCCTACCACAGCTCCCATGTCTGGGAAGCTGCCAGGACAGCCTGGGAAAGCCCAGCATGTCAGCTGCATACACTGTGGCCGCTGGGCTGGCTGCCAGCCCATGCTGCCACAGAGCTGGTTGGGTCTTTTTGCATGCACAGGATTAGCCAGTTCAGGGCCATGGGGACCACTGATGGCAAGGCAGAGCTGCTTGATGCCAGCCACGTGCAGACAGCCAGGGAGTTGGTGGCCCTGGGTGTCACAGAGGGAACACTGCCTAGCTGGGGACACATTGCCTAGACCAAATTGTTCCCATCTGGGGACTGGCTTCATGATCCTAATAGGAATGAGTGCAGGGAAAAGAGGAGGTGATGATGGGATTGATAAAGGAGTAGCTCCTCTTCTACAGCACAGTACCCTGCTCCCAACTCACAGAACCTTTATTGAAGACAGGACTGGTGCATGGGTGGCTGGGTACTGTCCTGAGTCTGCTGGAGCAGGGGGGGCTGGGCAGGCTGAGGTAGTTGTCCTGGGGGCCCTGGGGCTGTGGAGGTGAGGCCTGCTGCAGTACTTGGGCCACTTTTTCCAATCCCGCTGGCAGCACGGGCACCCCCAGGCACTCCCCACCACCCCTGGCGCTCATCTCCCTCCTCTGCAGCAGCATCAATAAATACACAAGTCTGCAAGTCCCTGAGCTCAGTCGGGTGCTGCCAGGGCACAGGGGCCAAGGTGCAGGAGTCGGGCTCTCCCGTGGGACCACGCCAATGGCAGGGGTTCACACGAGGTTGTTGGCCAGGCGCTCCCGTCTCTCCATGTCGCTCACCACGTCGGCACCGTAGGCATCACCTGGGGAGAGTGATGTTGTGGGGGTAGGTGTGCGTGTGGGGGCACAAGAAACCTCTGGCACCCCCAACCTCATCACTTCCCTCACCCTGCCTGCCATAGCCCCTAGGCTCCCATCCCTCCTTACTTGTGTGGCAGCCATGCATCCAGACACGCTGCCCATCATACTTGCACTGGCACCTCATCACGTTGTTGGAGAAGTCCGACTCAGCCACCTCGTGCTTGGGGTTCACGACCACCTGGGGAGGGCAAGAGGCAGGGCTGGAAGCACCTCTGCTGTGCCCTGGCCAAGCAGGGCTGTGGCACGCACAGCAGGGTACAGAGCAGCACCCTGATGTGCAGGGTGAGGGATGCTGTTGTACTCATAGAGGGGACTCCCCAGCCCTGAGATCTGGTAGGCTGGTGTCCCCCACCCCTCCATCCCCATACCTGGAAGGTGTAGCTGCCTGGTGGCACATCGGTGATGTCGATCCACTGGCAGTCGATGTCATGGCGGTAGGTGTCCCAGCACCCCACACTCACCCCCTGCTCACCAAAGTTGGCACAGGCAAAGCGTCGCTGAAGACCTGCAGCAAGGAGGGAGGTGAGGGAGGCACAGACAGAGCCCCCTTGGGGAGCAGAACTGGGCCACTGTCAGCTCTGCAGATGGCACCTACCTTCGGGGCAGTTGGTGTCTTCCAGGCAAAAGCTGGCCTTGTGCCCCTCGGCCACCTTGGAGCCATTGAGCGTCAGCAGATCATAGTGGGTAAAGACCTCGATGCTGTGGAAGTGTCTGTGGGGACAGGGGCTCAGCACAGGACCAGTGCCCGGCCAGGGAGCACGTGGCTGTCCCAGGCAACCCCGGCAGAACTTCCGGCAGGGCAGCACCCAGGGACTCAGCAAATTACAGCCCTGAAGCCAAATAAAGCCGTAATGACAGTGCTGGCTCAGACGCTGTTAATTACCCCGGGTGGGACGGGTGCCACCATGCCCTGCCTGGCCCAAGGAGAGGACAGCTCCTTGCCAGCCCCTGCCTATGGGACACTCACCGGTGGCACTGGTGCCAAGTCCAGGCATGACGCCCCATCCTCGGTCGGAAATCGGCTCTTCCCAGGTTGTGGATCTGGGAGGAGAAGCGAAGAAGGCGGCGGTGGCCGTAGGGCCACTGCATGTTGTCAGCAGAGCGGGAGAGGCAGCGCTCCTCATGGGCACAGTACAGCAGCCCCAGGGGGCGGTCCTCCAGGTAGGCTGTCTCCTGCACCAGCTGGGCGTTCATCACCAGGTCTGGGGCATCTGGAGGGCATCAGCGGGGATGGAGAAGGTGATCCCCACCCTGCATAGCACCCCCTACTCTCCTCCAGGAGAAGGGGGGTGCCCCCTCCCAGCAGTACCCCATGGGCTCCTGCTACTCACGGGCAGTGCAGGTGACCCCTGCTGAGAAGCGTCCCCCGCCGCTGGGGCAGTGGACAGGGCCATGGCGCTGGCACTGCTGGAGGGCCAGCTCGGTGCCGGCACAGCGCACGCCGCTCATCACAACCTGGCTGGCACCGGGGCTGCCTGCCCAGTACCACGTCTCCTGAACAGAGGAGGAGCACAGTGCTTGGGCCAGTCCTTGCAGCCCTTGCCAGTACCCACCTGCCTCCTCTCCTGCCCTAACACTGCCGCCACTGCCCCCACTGTCCCATCTCAGAGTCCCTGGCCACACCATGCCCACACTGTCCATCCTGCAGGACCCCTGCAGTCTGGCCCCAGGCTGGTACCCCACTCACCTGGAGGGCATGGCTGGCAAAGCCCAGCCCCAGCTGCCTGCAGACCACCATGGCCTCGTTCAGGCCCCACTGTGCACCACACACTGCACCCCACTGCAGCTGCCCCTGCACTGGCACCAGCACCTCCACCACGCCTTCCTCGGGGTTGCGGCCCCCAGCCAGCCGCACCTGTTGGCAGAGAGGGGCAGAACTGGAATGTGGCACAGACCGGCAGCTCTCCCACCCCACACTGCAATGGGACAAGCAGCCCTGCACATCCAGCTGAACATCTCCCTCATCTTCCTCTTCCTCCTTTCCTCCCTACAAGACCAATTTTGCCACCAGATCACCCTGCAGGGCCCCATCAGGATGCTGCTCTGTGTCCCCCCATCCCCTGGGTCACCCCAGGGCTGCTCTGAGCACCCACACTGGGCATAGAGCTGGGGAGCAGGGACTGTGCAATGGGGCTGCAGTTCAACAGGCCTGGGAAGGAGGCAGGGACTCACCTGGCTCTTGAAGTCCATGTAGGGCATGTGGCAGCGGACAGCAGCATCAGCCTCGTGCCGACACCCATTCTGCTCAGCGTCCTGGAAGTGACACTCGCCCAGGGAGCGCTCATGGCCAGTGCACTGCACATTGCTCATATGGATGGGCCCCAGACCTAAAGCACAGGAAGGGTCAGTGCTCCCTGCTCCATGACCATCCTGGAGCAGGACCTTCATCCTCCTTCCCCTGGTGTGGGCATTCTTTATGGGAATGGGGCTGCCCATGGCAGGAGCAGACAGGGTAGCCTCATCCCAGGGCAGGCTGGAGCTGCGTGAGCATCCCAGGATTGTCCAGCAGGGCACATTACACCGGTTGATTTCCCCATTGTACCCCTCCAAGCCCAGAGGTTTCCCAAGCCCATGCTGTAACACCTGCCTCACCTTGTCCCATCCGGGCTCCCATCAGGGCCTGCTTTGCCGTCCCATAGCCCAGCTGCCGGCACACCACACTGGCTGCAGCCAGGTCCCACTGCTTGTCACACACGGTGCCCCACTGCCCATGGCGCAGCACCTCCACCCGGCCCTCACCAGCGTGGGTGCCCGCTCGCAGCCGCACCGGGAGCACCTGGGCACGGAGAGCAGTCAGTCAGCAACCAGGGCACAGCCAGCCCCCCCCTCAAGTGCAAATGGGGTGGCTGAGTGCTGCTCAGCCCTGGGACTCTGAGGCTGTGGAACTCTGCAAGGGCTCACCTTTCCTGGGGCGGTCTTGTTCTTGCCCTTGCCCGTGCCCTTCTGGAAGGCAGGCCCAGGGAGGCAGCTGACGATGGCGTGCATGCCGTGGGGGCAGGCATGCTGGCGGGGGGCTGGTGGGGCCATCTGCACAGGGCAGCGGGCCAGGTGGGGCTCTGAGCCCTGACACCGCACCCTGTGCACCCAGAAGCTGTTCTTCTGGCTGAGGCTCTTCAGGCTGCCAAGGGAGAGGAGAAGGGCCAGGGTCAGCTCAGGTGCCAGAGACTCTCTCCCACCCAGTGCTCATGCTGGGCGCCCATTCAAGGTGCCCTGCCCACCATGCACAGTGCTGAGTCCTACCTGGAGTTAGGGTCCTTCAGTTTCTTGTTCCAGAGCTTTCTGTGGGTGTACAGAGCCAGGAGATGAGGGAGCATGCTGACACTGCCCAACTCTGAACCCCCTGCCCCATCATTTCTGCCCTCCCTGGCAGGAGATGGAGACCCCAGGGTACGTCATATTCTCTCCCCACTGGCAATTACTGTGCCAAGCCCGTCTGTACCATGTGTCCCAGCGGGACTGTGCGACTCCTGGCACCCGTAGGGGCTCATTATAGGTTGTATTTATAGTTCCAGGCTGAGACGGGGTGGGAGGGACCAAGGGACACTTGTCTTTCCTCTCCTTTGTCCCACACTTTGCCAGCCATGATGGTGACCATCCCCAAAGACCTCTCTCTGAATGCTGTAAGCCTAACTGACCCTTGTCAAAGGCCAAGATGGGGATCCAGGCTGCCATACCGGCACCTCGCACACCCACCCATATGTGCAGCCCTCCTCTGACCACTCCTCCAGTCCCCACAGTGTGCTCAGCCTGCCCCCCATGCCCAGGAGCAGCTCGTGTCTCCCTCATCCCTACCGGTAGAAGCTGGTGTTGACGTGCTTCTCCCGGGGGAAGCCCAGCATCCCGCACACCACGCGGCTGTTGTTCCTGGTCCAGTTGGCATCACACACCTGCCTCCAGCGCCCGTTGTGCTTCACCTCCACAGCACCCTCTATCACTGGCATGCTCAGCTTGGCCCGTGCCAGGATGGGCTTGAGCCGCACCTCCTCCAGGGTTAGTCCCAACACCTGCCACAGTGGGCATGGCGTGGGCCTGGGGCTCCCGCATCGAGGGCAGAGCATTCAGAAAAGGGCAGGGGAAGGGTTAGTGGGACGTGCTCCAGTCGCCCTGGTGTACCTGCTGGCCACAGGCACACACCACGGGCCCCCACTCACCTCTCCCAGGTTACCAGCAGTGGTGGCCTGGGGGGAGTTGCCAGGCAGGCGCTGTCCTGAGCACACCACACCAGCATCCTCGCCATGGTGGCAGTCACTGATGCCCCAGCCATTGTGGGCACACTCTGCCAGGGAGCCTTCACTGCCCCCGCATCGCACGTTGTCCAGCCAGATGGGGCCTAGGGACACAGCACCACAGCCCCATGCAGTGTGTCCCGCAAGCTGTCTGCACCCACGGCCCTGTGGGGAGGCTCCCACAGCCAGCGGGAAGCACGCTGCCCCCGTGGGGACCCCCTGCCCCCATTCCCCACCTGCCCCGTACCTTCCCCTTGGCCGTAGGTGGCACTGTGGGTCCAGGTGATGGCTGCGCTGTAACCCAGCTGTCGGCAGGCCACCGTGGCCGCATGGAAGTCGAAGCCGTCATCGCACACGGTGCCCCAGCGCCCCTGGTACAGCACCTCCAGCCGGCCCTCTCCAGCTGGGCCCCGGGGTCCCCCCAGCCGCAGCTGCACCGGGGCCAGTTCCTGCCTGCTGGGGGCCACCCAGCACAGCACCAGCACCAGCAGGACGTGACTTGTGCCAGTTGGCATCACCATCATCGTTCTGTGAGTGGGATGCCTGGGGACAGACCAACAGTGAGTCCTTGGGGACCGTGGCAGAGTAGGGGTGCAGCTGCAGCCCCCCTGTGCCCCAGGAGCTGGGCAATGGTGGAGGGATGTCATGCCCTCTTGCATGGTGGTGACATCCCTGTCCCTGTGCTGTGGGGGATGCATGGGCTGGTCCCTGCCACACACACAGCCCCAGCCCTACCCCCTTCACCAGGTAACCCAGCTCTGACACAGCCCTCCCAGGCACTGACAGCCACGGGCAGCCCCACCAACATTGCCCTGTGCTCTTGTTGCTTCCTGTCTGCCCCATGTTTTGGGACATGGGTGAGGGCCCCCTTTCATCCTCCACTTGCATTCTCTACTGAACAGCAGGATTCTCTACTGAACACCAGGATTCCTCCCCATCTTGCACACAGCCCGGTCCCTGTCAACTCACCTCTTCCCCTACATCCTCATTCAGAGCATTGGTGGGATTGCTGACCCCCCTTCAGGTACCCAGACCTCCCCTCCCGGGGCCACCTCTGGCACTCACCCTGGCAAGGGATGGTGGTGCCGGACCGGCAGCGGTGCGGGGCAGGCGGTGGCGAGGGACACGGTGGTGGCGAGGGACACGGCGGTGGCGCTGGCAGCAGTGGATCCCGCAGCTCCTGCCTCCCACTGGGCACCGCCTGCAGCCGCTTTTATGGTGCGGCGGGGTGGGCCGACCCGAGGGGGCCCCCCGCCCCCCCGCCTCTGGTCTGGAGCCCAGCCCTGCTCCCTGCCCACCCCCGGCCCTACTCTGCCTCACCGCACACGGGGGCAAACCTGTTCCTGTCCCAAACCCCGTCCTTTCCCCAGCCAGGAGGATCTGAGCTGTCCCGGACAGTCCCTGCGTGCCGTGAGGCTGCACCTCCCCCGAGTCCAGGTTCCCTCGGTCAGGGATGCTCCCCTCGCTGGGCTGAACCGCAGCCAGGCACAGCACGGGCTTTCCTGAGATGACGAACTGCTGTGCCGGAGACATTCCTTGCAGCTTCCCACCCACGCACTGGTTCGAGTGGGTGCACGGGCACAGGATGCCTGGAGGTGCTGCAGTGGGGCCGAGACTCGGGGGGCACAGGGACCACGGCAGGGTATGGGATGGTACCGTGAGCCGGAGCACAGCTCTCCCAGGGCTTGGGGCATCACCTGTGGCATTCATAAAGCAGGCTGGCTGTGAGGGTCCTCAGGCTCAGCGCCGCTCCGTGGGACGTGGGGACCGGTGATGCGCCCCCACCTCCCGCCCGACCTGCCCCGGGAGCAACCTCGGGCTTGGGGTGCCGCCAGTCCCCGGGGCACCCCGCTGCCCACACGCCCGCCGTGCCCCGCCGTGGGATGGGGATAAACAGGAAACCCAGTGCCCCGGCCGTGCCCAGGGACCGGCCAGGAATGTGCCGGTGGCCACCGGACTGTTTGTTTGGAGTCAAAGCAGCCGGATCCTGCCGGGAGGAGCCAGGATCAACACGGCCGGGAATAGCCCGTGAGCTCATCGCCACGTCTCGCAAGGAGCCCCAGCACCTCTGGGTGTGCAGGGATGCACGACTCGGGGTCCCCCTCGCAGGGCGCTCTCATCCCAGCCCTCTGCCTCGGCCGGGATCGGGGCAATGTCCTGAAGCTGCGATGTGAATGGCTGGCCAGCCCCAGAATGGAGGCCACGGAAAGCCCTGGGGAAGGGCAGGGTTGGGGCCAGCAGTGGAGCCCGTGACTCATTCGTCTCGACGTTTTGGAGATCAATTGCTTAAGTGTGAATCCAGGAGCCTCCCCCGAGCTCCTCCCCCGGCAGATGCTGGCAGGGGCGCGGGCAGGCGGGCGCTGGGTCCCGCTCCCAGCTCTGCCTCCGCTCCGGGCACAGCAAGAACAGAGAGGTGCGGGGGCTGGCGGGCTCTGCCCCTCTGGGACCTGCCAGCTCTTCTCGCAGCGGTACGGACACTGTGTCCTGCCGCTCGTGTGACCGCGGCGGGCCGGAGGTGTCCCCCTCTGCCCTGAGGGGTCAGCCAATGCCCCTCGTCTCCCTGGGGGCTCACAGGGTGCCAGCACCTGCAGTCCCGGGCAGCCAGCAATGGCAGCAGCTAAAAATACACGGCCGGCAGCAGGGCAGCCCCGTGCGCGGGAAGCTGTGGGCGGCGGGCGGGCGTGCGGGGCTATTCTCAGAGGGCTGCGGGACTATTCCTGGCCGGTCAATATTGATTCAGCCAGCTCAGGTGCAGCAGCTCACCCTGGTAGCACCGTATTTAGGGCCCGGCAGGAGGCGAGGCGGGCGGCTGAATCGGGAGCATTGTCTGGCGGAGGAAGAGGGCAGGGAGAGGATGTGAGCTCTGTAATCTGCAGCCAGCGGCTCCCGGCAGCAGCCCGGGTGAGGGGCACACCCCGGGCCTGCTGCGGCTGAGGAGCGGCCAGCACGGAACATCTGCCCTGGGGACGCCGGGACGGGGCCAGGACACGTGCAGGCAGCTTCCGTCGGGAATAGGAGCATGTGTGAGGCACGAGGGGCAGCTGCAGCCCTGGCTCCTGCGGTTTCTGAGCTGCTGGGCACGTGTCTGCTGTACACACAGCCACCAAGAGCCGGGGACTGAGGACAGCTGGGGACTTCAGGCACCAAAGCAGCATCCAGGCAGCTCCCTGCTTGTTCTAAGTACTTAGGATGGTCCGGACCTGCCCGGAGTTGGGGAACTCAATACAAACAGTCCTGCATGCATCTGAGTCTGCATCAATGAGCAGAGGAGAGGGTGAGGGGCTGTTTGTCCCTGTTCACTACTCTGAAATGTGCCTGTGCTCTCTGGCAGCTCCCCCAAGGCTGCCTTACCAGCAAGTGTGGATAGTGCACTAGGAGCTGCATGAGTTGCTCAAAAAACACAGTGAGAGTGCTCATGACAGAGCCTGGGCCAGGGTTTATTTCCATGGGCACAGGCAGGGGCTGAGTAAGGCTTGCCATGGTCATGCAGGGTCCAGGAGCCACTAGGGCAAGGCTGGGTTGTGGCAGGCTGGGAGCAGCCATCTGTTCAAGGTGACAGTAGCAGCTGGGAGCACAGGGGACCCTGCCAGCCTACACCCAGCTCTCAGGAGATGCTGCTGCCCTGAGGTGCTGGGGAATCAAGTTTGGGATGGGCAGGGCTCTGCATGGCATCAGTAGGGCATGCTGCTGTCACAACCCTGCGTTGGTGAAGTCAGTTTCACCAATCTCATCAGAGGTGCCTGAAATCCTTGATAGCCACCTGGGCGGCATTGCGTCCTGCTGCTCCCATCACTCCTCCTCCTGCAAGAAAGGAGAAATGGGGAATGCTGCTGCACCTCTTCCACACGCCCCTTTCTTCCTTCTGCAGGCCTCCATGAGGGTCCTGGCTCCCAGCTCTGCTCACCAGGGTGGGCTCCACTTCCACACAGGTACAGGCCAGGAATTGGGGACCGGTAGCCAGAGTAGGATGGTACTGGCCGGGCGAAGTACAGCTGGTCCAGAGACATCCCTCCATGGAAGATGTTCTGCCAAGAGAGCTCTGTGTGAGCTAGCTGTGCCTGGCCCAGGCCTGTGTGCCCCCTAGCACTGGCACCAGAGCGATGCTCAGAGCTGACACGCATGGTACCCACTCCACCAGGCAGCCCAAAGATCCTCTCCAGGTCTGGTGGCGTCAGGATGTCCCTGCCAATGACAGATGCCTTGAAGCCTGGGGCATAGTCTTCAATGCAGTCAAACACTAGAGGAAGATGAAGGGACTCCTGCTGGGCAGCCCGGGGGGACATGGTAGCAAACTCCTGTGCAGCCCAGGGCAGCTCTGCCCATGGGTGTCACTGGGTCTGTGTGTGCATCACGTACCCGTGTCTGCATACGCGTTTCTGGCCTGC
Source organism: Molothrus aeneus (assembly GCF_037042795.1). NCBI lineage: Eukaryota > Metazoa > Chordata > Aves > Passeriformes > Icteridae > Molothrus > Molothrus aeneus. Next base: position 22,055,518 of record NC_089653.1, on the reverse strand, counting down.
TCGTCCCAGGAGCGCCCGCCTGCCAGCACGGACGGGGTGTACTGCGTGAACAGGGACACGACATGGCAGCCTGGAGGGGCCAGCCCTGGGTCCAGCACTGAGGGAATGCAGAGCTCGATCATGGGCCTGGGGGAGCAGTACACCAGCTGGGCAGGCAGAGGGGCACCCAGCCATTCCACACCTCCTTCCCCAGCATCCACAGCCATGGCTGTCCTGTCCCTTCCCCAGTGCAAGGTGTGCCAGTACAGGCTCCTACCTGCTGGAGGGGTGCCCGTGGGCAGCCTCAGTGAATGCCTGGTGCAAGAGCTGGGTGCCCTCACAGTTGAGGTGTATGGAGCACTGGTGGTGGGGCAGGGGCTGGCCATCACGGGCATTGGGGGCAGCCAGGAAGCTGGGCAGCCGATCCACTGCCACTGGGCATGGGAAGATGAAGTGGGGTGCAGCCTCTTGCTGAGCCTGGCACCAGTGTTCCTCCAGCAGGGATGGCAGCTGAAGTGTCCCTGCTGGTACCTACCATTGATCTTGGTGACAGGGGAGCGTGTGTCAAGCTGCCGGATCCGCTGGACAAAATCCTTGGGCAGCTGCTCCTAGGGTGGGATACACCAGTGCAGAGGCTGGCTGTGAGAGGCAGTGAGAATGGGGCTATTTCAACAGCCAAGCCCCCACCAGCCCCATGCACTCCATACCTGAGGAATGAGGTCCAGAAAGGTGATTTGGGGGGAGGCATTGGACAGCACCAGTTTGCTCCTCACCTCTGTCCCATCCTGCAGCACGACACCCTGCGCCTCCCCGGCCCTGCCCAGCAGCACGTGGCACACTGCCTGGGCACGGGTAGGGGACAGGACTTTACCAAGAGCATCCCTGCTGCCTGTGGGGATGGCCAAGCAGCTCCCCTCTCCCAGACACCCCCTACCTTCTCAGCAAAGATGTGGGCTCCCCGGGCAGTGGCTGCCTGGGCGATGGCGTGGGACAGGGCTCCCATCCCGCCTGCCACGTAGCCCCAGGCCCCCCGCCGTCCCTCCAGCTCACCCATGACATGGTGCAACAGCACATACCTGTGGTAGTAGGACCTTGAGTTAGCTGCTGGCTGAGGGTATGGATCTGTCTCCTGCATGGGTAGTGCCAGAGGATGGTGCCAGAGCCCCCACAGTCCCCCCCCTGGGACCATGCCACCTCATGGGATGTAAATTCAGTCACTGGGAGCACGCACCAGCCAGGACTCAGCCCAGCCCAGGGACAGAGGTGTCCAAACAGTGAAGGGATAAGTGGGGGCCACTCAGGAGAGCCATATGGCAGGGTTGGGGGCAGCCCCTTGCCCAGCACCAATCCCTGAGGCACTGTGGCAAAGTGGAGCAGGCAGTGGGAGGGAGGGGCAGGGGGGCAAGGCACGGGGTACTGGTGTGCAGCAGAGCCAAGCACAGAGCATGGCAAGGGGGGACAGTGCAGGCATGAGCCCAGGGGGAAGGATCACTCACCCACTGCCAGGGGTGTGTGGGCTGGCCATGGCTCCAATCACAGCATCAGTAGCCAGAGTTGCCTTCAGGGGTTCTGACTCAAACCAGTGATCCAGGATCTGGCCCAGGAGAAAGAGAGCATGCCAGGCTTGGGGTGGGGAGCTGCTGCAGCATCCTGGCAGGCAGGAGAGGCACTGGGTGTTTTCACACCAGCACTGCCAGCACGCACCTTGGAGATGGGAGCTGTGAGCACCTCGTAATAGTGGGGCAGCTGTTGCCCCAGTGCCAGCCCTGGGGGTGGAGAGGTGGTGTGAGACCTGCATGGCTGTGCCAGGGCTGGCTGCTGGTGCCCAGCTGGCTTTGGAGGCCACTCAGCAGGACCAAGGTGAGCAAGTCTACCGGAGCCTGCCAGCCCAGACTGGGCTCCTGAGGAGGCTCTGTATTGCCCATCCCAGGTGCTGGCAAACACCCCCTGCTGTCAGGGCTCCCTGGCATCCCAGATGTACCTGCCTGCAGCAAGGGCTTCAGGGTTTGCAGGTTCCTGAGCTGCTGGAGCAGGGAACCCTTCCCCAGGGCAGCTGTATCCACTGGAGGGGCATCCAGCAGTGGGTCAAGGGCCAACACCATGCGCCCCATGAACGCCTCATACTTTGGGTAGGCCTGGAAGGGGACAGAGGGTGGACAGCAAGGGCTGCACCATTGTGGGTGCAATGGATACCCCACCCAGGAGCATCCCTGCCACTCCAGGGGCAGGGCAGCCCCTCGTGGGTTTTGCTGTGCCAGGTGCATGCCCCTGCTGGTACCTGGGCATCCTTCTGGGAGAACTGAGCAATCTGCTGCTGAGTCTGGGCCATGTCATGTCCCAGCAGAAGGGAGCGAGGAGGGCTCCTGTCCTCCAGCAGTGGGGTGAAGGAGTAGGGGTCCCGTGGGAGCACCCTCAGACCGTGCCGCTGCAAGACAGGGATGTCCCCACTGCAGAACCCACCCTGCAGGGACAGCCTGGCAGCAGGGTCCCCTTGCTTGCACACCGGGAGTTGCCAGCAGCCCAGCAAAGGGCAGGTGCCAGTACCTTCAGCTCCAGATCAGCATAGATTTGTGGTCGCAGCAGGCTGAGCAGATATGATGCCCGGGAGAACTTGAACCCTGGAACATGTGGGGTGGTGGGGAATGTCCACCACCAGGGCTGGCCAGGGGGACAAGGGGCACGCAGGGGTACCTGGCACGATCTCCTCGGTGACGGCGGCGCCGCCCAGCACGTGGCGCTTCTCCAGCACAGCCGTGTGCAGCCCTGCCCGCTGCAGGTAGGCAGCCTGTGGGGAGCACGGGGCACACTGCCATCCCTCCAGCTGGGATTGCCTCTGCCAGCATCAGCACCCTCCTGCACACGGTGCCCCCCTCACTAGGGAGGGCCTGCGGGAGCCCCAGCCCCATGGACACCGCCATCAAAGCCCTCCCTTGCTCTCAGCGCAGACCCTTCCCAGTGCCTTGCTGTCCCCTGGGGATGGAGGAGAGGCAGCACGCCACTCTAGGTACTCACTGCCACCAGCCCGTTGTGCCCTGCAAGAAGAGAGGGAGATGAGCAGAGCCCAGTGCTGGTGATGGGCGCACAGCACAGGGCACCCTGCCGTGCCTGGGGCATGGGGCTGTCACAGCCACCCCAATAACAGGCTCTAGACACAGGGATACAGGTGACAAGGAGAATCGTCCCCCAGCCCTACAGGCCCTGGCCCTAATGGTGCAGCAAAGGGGGACAGAAGTGCTCAAGGTAGATGCTCCTACAGTGCTCTGATGCTGGGGGGCTGCAATTTGTGCCAGACGCCTGTGTCGTCCCAGGCATGAGGAGCAGTTTGGGGGTTTGCAATGCGTCCAGCACTACTGCGGTCCCCACCTAGCTGCTCCTCTGCGACCTGCCCTGGGGGGAGGGCAGATGTGGGTCCCTGCTCGCAGCTCGACTCTCGCTCCCTGGCTCTGTTACCTGCTCCGATCACCACCGCGTCGTATTCCTGCTGCAGCCGGGCTGTAGCCCCGGCATGGGCCAAACGCGCTCCTGGCGGCCGCAGGGACAGATGCCAGCCCTGCGGCCAGCGGGACGAGCAGAGCGGACCGAGCGCTCCCCGGAGCCCGCAGCGCCCGGCCATGGCTGCTCTGTCCGGCCGCCTGGACTTTGCTTCCACGGCGGAACTTTTCCCAGGGCTTCCGGGCACGGGGAGGGACGGGGGGCCAGGGCAGGGAACGCCTTGAGGAGGCGGGGAGGCTGCTCAGGACAGGGGCACCGGCCGCTGCTGCCCCAGCGAGGCGCGGACCCGGAGCAGTTCAGCTGCGGGGCCGGAGACGAGCCCCAGGGCAGAGAAAGGGCCACATCCTGCCTGGGGCTCAGCAGGGTGCCAGGAGCTCCCCAGGCTGTACCCCAGGACGGTGCTGAGCAGCCAGAGTGCCCTGCCCCAGCTCCTGTTGTGCTCTAGGGATGATCCAGAGGCACATGGCTGGGATGATGGGCCAAGCACAGCAGGACAGACGGAGTTTGGCATACCCACAGCCCCAAGCACAGCCCTGAAAGCAGCAGGAGAAGGGGCATGGCTTTGGGAATGAGCATGGCTTTGAATCCAGAACTGTTGCTCAGCAGGGCAAATTCCAGCTCAGCAGGATGGGGCAAAGGCCTTGTCATGGTCCAGTGCTCCTTGAATTGCTGTCCCCAGCTCCAGCGAGTGGCATGGGAGCAACAAGGGGCAGTGGCTACGTGAGTCCCTTGGGGCTGGCCCCATTCCCAGCTGTGCTTGAGGTCTGGAGTGCACTGAGCCCAGACGTGCTTGGGAAACACATAAGCTGCATCAGGATTTACTCACTGTTCCCTGCTAAGCTCAGAGCTGTGGCTAACTGGTGCCTGGGTGTGGAGAAGGCAGTGCAGGATGGGCTGCACCTCCCCAAAGCCTGCCAAACCTCTGAGGGCCCTGCACCCCATATTTGGGGGTGAGGGGGAAGGGGGATGCACCTTAGACCATTGCTCCACTCAGGTTTGGCTACATTATCTTGATCTCTGGCCAAAGCCTGGCAGCAGTGCCAAGCTAACATTATAAATCCTGCTCTGGAAATGCACTTTTCAGCAAGACAGTGATTTGCCAGCAACCTCTTGGCCCCACTCTCTGTCTGTCCCCAGAGGCTGCTGGATGGCAGTGAAAAGCATGGGGAGCAGGAAAAGGGACAGTGCCGGCCCTGGCCAGGCTGAAGGATGAGAAGCTTGCCTGTCCCTGCCTATAGGCACAATCCATGGCATGGCACACACACACTGAGAAAGCAACCCAGGCTCTGGGAGCACCCACACACCCACTTTAATCCCAGCCCCAAGGCGGCTCGAGGCAGCTCAGAGCAGAGGGATGCGGGATGGCTCCCAGAGGCGCCGGGCCAAGTCGTAGGCCTGCTGCACCACCAGCTCGGAGGGGATGATGCCCAGGTGCAAGGTCAGCAGCTCATAGCACTTCACTACCTCTGCCTGGTGGTTCTTGCTGTAATAACGCAGCAACTTCCTGTGGAAGAGAAGACAGGGGCTTGGCAGGTACAGTGCACACAGGCAACCCCTCTCCAACGACCTTCTCTCTGTAAAGCACTTTGCAAAGACACAGCAAAACCATGGCACCAGGCTGGGACATGGGCTGGTGCAAGTCCAGTGACACCACTGGTATCCTGGCATCACCCACAGGGACCCATGTGCCATCACACCTTTGAGCCCTGGTGCCAAACCACAGGGCTGGCAACTGCTCACCTGTAGTAGTCCCCTGCAAGCATCCCAATGGGAGCAGAATCATCAGATAGGACCGGTATCTCCATCACCTCCAGCTTGTAGCCCTGGGGAGAAATGACAGCAGAGGGCAGGAGCTGGGATGGGACCACCGAGCAGTCAGAGCTGGCTAGGCCTACAGCCCTGCTCCCTGGCCCAGGGAAAGAGGGCTCAGCCCCTTCCTGGGCCCACATACCATCTCATTCTCAAACCAGAGGAAGTAGGAGCAGCAGTAGTCGCCATCCTGCAGCATCAGTGTTGTATAGCCCTTCTGCAGGTATCGACGGGCCAGTGTGATCAGGGACCAGACCTGGGGGACAAGGGACACCTGAAGCCTGAGCAGAAACCCCTCCGATTTCCACCCTCTTCTGCGGTTCCTGTCCCACACCTACCCCATGAGCAGTACCTTTTTCTTGATGAAGGCGGCCAGGGGTCCCTTGCCCAGCTCTGAGCTGGACTTCTCTGTCACACTGAGTGATGGTGCCATCATTTGTCCGGCCGTGCGGTCCACATAGATGAAGTGCACCAGCCCAGGGAAGTCCTCCAGGTACGTGGGATGGGTTAAGGGTGTCCAACAACTTTGGTGCCCTTCCAGGACAGCCCCTGAGCCTCAGGAAACCACCTTTGTCCACTACATTCCTCCCCTTGATCCCGGTGCCAGGGTCCCACTCCCATGTCTGCTACCCCCTTAGGGACACCCCGTTGGCAGGTTGGGTCCCCAGCTGCAGGGATGGGTATGACACCATGGTGATATTGCGCCTGCTCTTCACCAGCAGGAAGTCCCGCCAGTCCAGCAGCTTCTCCCTGCCGAGAAGAGGCACGGTGAGAGGCCAGGACCCACAAGCCCCAGCAGAGCCGGGTGTGGGGCAGGCCCTGGAGATGCTGACCATCCCCCTGCACTCACCGCATCAGTTTCTGAGCACGGTCCCGCAGCCCTTGGGACAGGCTGTGGCCAGCAGAGGTCAGGAAGAGCTGGCGATACACGGAGCAGAGCTGCCGCTTCACGTTGGCCACTGACTGCAGCAGCCTGAGACAGGGGACACAGACAGCTGAGTTTGGACATGGACCCCAGCACTGCAAGGACAGCTGTGCTGGTCCCCAGGCTGGGAAAGGTCCCTGCCTGTCCTGGAGATTTTGCCTGGCTTCCCCTTACTCACTCTAGGGAGCTCCCAGGCTCACTCCGAGAAAATATCTTGTTCTTAAAGTCCAACCAGGTGTTCTGCAACTAGAAAGAGACAGGACTGTGTCAGGCTGTGGAGAAAACAGGACAGGGTCCTCATGTCCCACGCCCACCTGGATGTCCTGTCCACTCAGCTTCTTCACAAATTTGTCCATGCGCTGCCGCAGCTCAGCGAGGAATGGGTAGGAGCGTGCGACTCCCACCTCTGGTCCCTCTTCCAGCTTCTTCTCCAGCACCAAGAAACCATCCAGCAGTTGGTACAAGGTGATGGCCACCTGGGTCATGGGGCCCTGCCAGGGAAAGGAGAGGTGGGTCAGGCAGGACCCAGTCCCACACAGCTTCCCGCACCTCAGAGGCAGCTCACCTTGGTCAGCAGCACAAGGGAGATGCCTGGCCAGAGCGGGAGGCAGTGCATGGTGTGTGGCAGCAAGGGGCAGTAACCTTCCCGCAGGCTGGCATCTAGAAAGATCCTTCTGGGGTTTGAAGCTTCAGGGACCAGAGGCCCCAAGGTCTGGAGCAAGTCCTCTGCCATCTGGGAAGACAGGGGAGATACTCAGTCCCCTGTGGGGATGAGAGAGCTCGCACCAAGAGGGCTCTGTAGGGATTCAGCATTGCCTTGAAAGCTGCAACCAGGCAAGACAGAACCAAAAGAGCTGGAGGGGCCATGAAGCAAAAGATCAGCAGTGAGGAAAGTGCCCAGGGACCCCAAAGGAGCGGCAGAGAAGAAGAAGACTGTTGCAAAGACAAAGGTTGCAAATGCCTTCAACGAAGGGCAGTGTTTGCTTGTGGTGTGTGAGGTGTTGCAGCATCCATCAGGAAAGCAGCCCAGAAAGCCCAACGGCAGCAGAGGGAGACACTGGACTGCTCTGAAGCAGCCCCGCTCCCTCTCTGCAGACAGCTCGTTGTAAGCAATGCCTCAGAGAAGGAGATCAGAGCTGTCACAAATATGCACAACATGGGGGACACGGGGTACCCACAGCTGCAGCACAGCAAGAGAGAGTGATGAGGACCAGAATCTGCGAAAGGCACTGGGGCAGGCTGGTGAGGTGTGGAGCTGGGAGGTGTTGCAGGACTCTGCGCTCACCTGGACGTCTGCAGCATCCACCTCCCCGATGCTCAGCATCTCAGCACCCTCTGACCAGCTCTCACTGCCTGCAGAGAACACGGCAGGGCACCCTTCCAGCCCCCACCAGAGCCCTGGGGCCTCTGCAGGGCTGGGGGTGTGGGGCATGGCTGCTGCTCAGCTGGGCACTCACCTGTACTGTGCCCTCCTGGCGAGGGCTCGGGTGTGTAGTACACCTCAGGCGCAGAGAGATCATCTGTGTCCTGCCAGCAAAAACGAATGGGTCAGCGATAGCAACGATACAGGCAGCCCTCCCAGCAATCCCACCCTGCAACTCCTGATCTCAAGGACTCACTTGGTCATCTGAGTCCTTCTCTGCAGCTCCATGGGAGCCAGGGCCACTCACAGGGATGCTCTCACTTCTCTTGGGTCCCTGAGGGAGAACATTCCCTGCTGTGGGCTTTCAAGAAGAGAGAAAAACCCCTAAGCCCCAGCTGTCAAGGCATCACCCCATGATGGGAGCACCCTGCCTTGCTGCACCCCCAGTCCTGCTCTGAAGCACCTGTGGGCCAAGCTCCTCCTCAGCACTCTGGCTGGGGTACAGGTCCTGAACCAGGAGGATGAGGATGAGCAGGTCGGCAGGGCGGATGGAGCTGGCGTTGCGGCTGCAGGCCAGAGAAGGACAAGGTCAGCTGGGAGGACAAATGGCTGCCCTGGGGAGGGTGGTGGGACTGGGCACACCTGGAGTAGAAGGCCAGCAGCTTGGTGTGTACCAGGAGGAAGGCATGGCCCACTTCATCCCCACCACGCTCGGGGCTGGCGTTGATGTGCTGCACCACTTGTCGCTCCAGGAACTCGATGCACTGCTCACACAGCTGAGGATGGATCAGCCGCTCCACAGCCTGGGGTGCAGGAGGAGGGGAGGCTCCTCAGCCCCAGCCTTGCAGTCCTAGGGGCAGGTCTGAGCTTCCATTCTCCAGGGAGCTGCCCTAAACTCCCCAGCCTACTGCCTTTTCCCACATCCTGGGACTCCATGCAGCCTCCCTCCCTGGAACAGTGAGCGACAGCCCAGATCACTGGTACCTCCACTGCAAAGCTCTGGTCCTCCTCCCGCAGGTGGCCGTAGGTCTCCAGCAGGCCCCGCAGCAGGCTCCACACGCGCTCCCGCTGCTCCGAATCAGCCGGCCGCAACCTACAGCATCACAGAGGGTAAACAGACAGCTGCCTGTCCCCTCCCTGCGTGACACTGACACACCAAAACCCAGCTCCCCGCGTGGGATGTGGACACACCAAAACCCAGCTGCAGCCCAGCAGGCAGGGGGTCCTGCTGCAAAGGGGGGGGTCCCAGCTGGAGACACCCACTCCCACCCCCCGGTGCTGCATGAAGGCAGCTCAGGGCAGCCCCCCCCAGCAACCCGACATGCCACCCTGCGCCGGTGGCTGTGCCTGCTCACTCCTTGCGGATGAGGTGCGAGTCGAGCGTGACGAGGCCACAGTGAGCCTCCACCAAGCGCCGCAGCACGAAGAGTGTCCGGCGCAGGTCGTCCTCGCTCTGCGTCCCGTCGCCGTTCACTGCGATGTACAGGCAGTCCCCGAACTGCAAATGCCAGCGGGGTCAAGCGGGGTCAAGAGGTCCCTGGTCCCCGGTGCCGCTCAGGGGTCCCGGGGCCGATCCTACCATGTGCAGGACGTGGAGTTGCCGCCCGCCCTCGGTGGCGAAGCAGGTATAGGTGTCGGAGAGCTTCTCCAGCAGCGCGGCGCAGGAAATGATCAGGGGGGCGAAGAGGGTGTTGAGGCTGTCCTCCAGCGCCGGGCCCTGTGCCACACTCTCCCGGTCAGCGCCCACGCGCGACCGCGCATCCCGCGCTCCCTTCCCCGCACCCGCGCCGCCCCGTCCCGCCCCACCTGCCCGGCGTGGGACGACCGCAGCCGGCGGAGGAAGGCGGCATCGGCCCAGTAGAAGAGCAGCTCGGCCGCGGTGCTGGCAATCAGGACGCAGCGCATGGCCCGCGGCCGGGGGGAACACCGGCACCGGGGCACCGGGACAGGGCGGCTCCACCGGCACCGGCACCGGGCGGCTCCACCCGCCCCGCGCCGCTTCCTGCTCCGCCGCGCGTGACCGCCGCGCCCACGCGCGCAGCGCCCCCGGCGGCCCGGAGCGGCACCGCACCGTGTGACAGCGGCACCGTGTGACCCTGGCACCGCACCGTGTGACCCCGGCACCGCACCGCGTGACAGCGGCACCGTGTGACCCCGGCACCGCACCGTGTGACTTCGCACCGCACCGTGTGACAGCGGCACCGTGTGACAGCGGCACCGTGCGACCCCGGCACCGCACCGTGTGATTCAGGCACCGCACCGTGTGATCCAGGCACCGCACCGTGTGACAGCGGCGCCTCACCGTGCGACCGCGGCGCTGCACCGTGTGACAGCGGCACCGCTCCCGCCCGCCCGGCCCGGCCCGGTCCGCGGCGGACAGAAGACGCCGGCGAGGTTGAGAGCCCAACTTTATTACACCTCCGGTAGCGCCTGGGCGCGTCGCAGCTGCTCCTGCCTGCGACACCGCCACTCTCCCGGGCAGGACACGCTCTCGGCCCGCCGCTCTGGGATGTATAATTTAATTATCAGCATTTCCGGCCGCGGAGCCCGAGCTCGCCCGCCCGGGGCGGCCCCCGGCGCTCCCTCCCCTGCCCTGCCCCGCCCCGCCCCGCCCGGTGCATCCCGCGGCGGGCCAGGCCGGCTGGCGGCATCCCGGCGGCAGCAGAGGGAGCTGCTTCCATGCTCTTGCTGCACCGGAGCACTGCCCGCCTCTGGGGAGGGGGTCCGGCTGCTGCAGGGGTCGTCCCGAGGGGCAGCAGGACCAGGGGGTCGGGGAGGGTGTTCGTCCCGGGATATACCGGGGCTCAGCACCCCAACCTTCCCTGCAGCCAGTGGGCACCAGGGCCCGGGTGCTTCTCGCAGCTCACAGGACGGAGGATGGCAGGCCCTGCGAATTGGCTGTCGCACTGCTCTGGCGGGATGGTGGCCAGGGCACGTGGAGCTCTGCGGTCACAGGGCAGGATGGTCCCAAGGGGGAGGACATCCTGGGGGTGAGGATGAGGGCACGGCGTGGAGCTGCCCAGCACGGCCCCACGGCGAGGCTGCCTGGGCTGCCGAGGAGGCAGCGTGGCCTGGGCAGTGCACAGGGGCAGGAGCGGGGCTGGCGAGTCCCTGCTGGGCCGCAGGCTATCGGTACCGACAGGCCAGAGCGTTCACATTCTTCACCACGTAGAAGCTCATAGTTAGCGGGGGGATGACCAGGGTGCGGCCGGCCCGCAGGGGGCGAGGCTTCAGCTCGGGGAGGGTCCCGTCATCCACCATGGCCAGCGGCTGCCCGTTGAGCTGGACCGACCTGTGGGAGCAGGAGAGGGTCAGCGCAGTGGCACTGAGGCCGCGACAGTGGTGGCAGTCCCAGCCACCAGCATCAAACTTACTTGGAGTGGAGCCCGTCCTTGCCATAGGGCTGCAGCAGGTACTGGTGGACAATCTTATCCCGCAGCGTCCCTGCCAGCTTGATTTTCTTCCGGGAGCGGTGCAGGTTGATGATGTAAAGGGTGATGGATCCCCGGACATAGTTGTGACTGCAAAGGGGAGAGTGGGAGATGAGGGCTGCACTGCCATGTCCTCAGGGAGCATCGCCTCCAAGAAGGGGCTTGGGGGTCTCTGTAAGAACTGGCCTCGTGCAGGCATCCAAATTCACTATCCTGCTGCCCCTTCATGAAGCCTAGTTCTGAGGTGACACCTTTCTTCAGCCAGCAGTGACACGGCACAAGAGGACGCTGCCACGGTGTCCAGAGGGGGGGTGGCCAAGGACAGAGTGTTAGTCCCAGGACGGCCCCCGCCCGCCCCCTCCCCCCAAACCTTGCAAGGAGGAGGCTGAGAACGGAGGGGAGCTCTATGCGTCTGCCCCCGCCACCCCAGGCACCTGACAGACAGGTCCAGACACTGATCCTCTGTCCCTGCCTAATCGGGCAGCCCCAAACAAAGGCTATAAAGCACTTTGCACCTGTCAGTTACTAGACAAGGTTTCCTACCGAGCTGGAGGCATGTTGAAAGCATCTGGACTGTGTAAAGAAACAGTCTCTCCTCCTCTACAATAGCAACTTGTGTCCGCGGAGGAGGTGGCCGCCCCCCCGGCTCGCTGAGGTGCTTTCAAAGACCTTATCAGAGAAACAATAACCAGGCCAGGCTCCCCGGCAGCGCGGCCCGGGTAACCCGAGCGAGCGAGCGGGGCCCCTCGTGTGAAATCCACTCCCTTGATCTCCGCTGCCCGGCCCCACCGGCCCCACCGGCCCCGTTCCCAGGCCCGGGCTCGCCGCGACTTTCATCGGAGGCATCGCCATTCCCGCACTCCCCTTCACTGTGACAGCGGCCAGAGCAGGACCCGAGTGAGCATCCTGGGAAGCCGACCTGCACCAGCGTGTCCTTGTTGCCCCCACCTCCTGTGGGTGCCACTGATCCCACCCTGTGACCCCGAGCCTTCCTGGCTCCGCTCACTTGTGGTAGCTGGTGCAGTGGGCGTAGATCCGGAGCTTGTCGCGGATGACTCTGCCGGGCCGGGGTTTCCTCTGCAGACCGGCCACGTGGATCGCCAGCACCTTGGGACCAATGAGGCGCTTGTAAAGCAGGGACAGCCAGTAGTCCTGGGGGGCAGAGGGGACAGTCAGCAGCACAACAGCCCCCCCTACTCACAGAGGGCCTGAGCAGGAAAGGCTGGCTCCCCTGCTTGCAGCCTGGCAAAATTTTGGCGGTTGGGGGTGAAAATGTTGTGTGCCAGATGTCTGCATTGGGATGAGCTCTTTTTGTGCACTCCAAGCCATAATGGCATGGATGTTTCCAGGAAAGAGATTCAGGGAGGAATTCATTGTCCATGCTGAGAGACACGGGTACCCTCTAAAGGAGCTCAGATCATGGCTGGGTTGCAGAGCATGAGGAGCAGCATGAGCACCCTCGCACATACCCATGGACCAACACACAGCCGTGCTGTGGACCTGCACACCAGCTCCAGCTGATGCTCACAGGCTGGTGATGTCTCTGGAGCAGGCTCTTCCTCCACTCTCTACAGAGAGCTGGAGAACATCAGAACTCTCCCCTGCTCTTTGTTTCTATTTGTGGCACACTGCCTTTTGGGACTGCTGAGGGTGCTCAGCTTCCCAGAGGTATTTCTCCCATTTTAAAGCCTCCTGTGGAGCATGGGGAAGCTCAAGGAAGAGGAAATGCTTAGACCCTACACACATGCATAAGTGATGCAGCCTTAATTACGTCACCACACACTGCTTTTTCCCGCAGGGCACGGCCTCGCACGGCACACAGGATGGGCCCCAGGCCCCGGGGAGGGAGCTGAGGCTGTGTGGGCCCCCCTCTCATCCGCTGCAGGAGCTGGGAGGTGTGTGGTAAATGAAGCAGGGTTGTGGGAAGGGAAAGGGCAGGCTCAGACCCTCGCCTGCTGTTCTGCAGGATGGGGCTCTGGCCCCGCTGCTGCTCCAGGCACGGCAGGTGATGCTGGGAAGATGGAGCCTCTGGCCCAGCTAAGGGTACACAGCTTTTCTGAGAAAAACCATGCAGGTGCCATGGGATGGGTAAGACAGTCAGCAGTGATTTAAGGTGAGTGTGCAGTATTTCAGCACAGTCAGTGCCTCCAGGGCAGTGCAGGAACCACTGTGTTCCTCCAACATCTGCAGGAGGTGAGGGGAGAGCAGTGCTTTTAGCTCGTCTTGCTGGCAAAGCTAGCTCTAAAGTCTCAGTTTCAAGAAGGATGTGAAAGTACCAGAGAGAGTTCAAAGGAGGGCCAGAAAAATGACCCAGGGATGAAAAAGGAGTCGTCAGCACTGGCCTCAAGGCACTTGAGCTCTTCAGCTCACTGCAGGGAAGCACTGAGGACAGCTGCAGCTTTTCGCATCATCACAAATCCGCTTGTGTGAGGGGCCCAAATCGTGTTATTTGCAATAAATTACCAGGGCCTGGTGACACCAAGCACTTGGATGATGAATTACACACACACACCTAGCATGACTGAAACAAACCTGCTGAGGGCAGACACTTTCCCTAGCTGGGCTGGTGCTCCAGGGCTGCTCCTTCCACTGGCATGAGTGAAGCCCAGCCAAAACCATCCCAGGGCTGCTGGGCTCCTGCAGCTACCAGCTCCTGTTCAAGTGGGACCAGCTTGGGAAATAATTGCTCATGAAACCCAGCTGCAACTAGGGTGGCTTTTCCACTGACCAGTGACCTCTTCCTCAGCCCTGACAGCAGCTGGCACCCACTGCCATGTGGCATACCCTGTGCAAGCAAGTTCCCCAGGCTGGCAGTGCCCACATACCCCTTGCAAAGACGTGCAGTGTGGTGCTGGACATCCTGTCAGGGGCAGCCTCAGCCAGGCCCAAGGAGACAGGTTGCTCCAACCAGTGCAACTGCAGAAAGGATTTGTCTTTTGGAGTCACAGGAGACTCTAGTTGTGAGGGCTGAGCAATACAGCTGTAGCAGTAGAGGAGGGATAGCAGGGAGGAATCTGGTTTGTTATTAGTCCCATGAGAATTGAGGGATCTTTCTTGGTTTAAATACTTTGCAGAGCCATCAAGCAGTAGTGCAGGTGAGGAGCACCTGAAGGCAGAGCCTTCCTGTGCCTCAGGTGGTCTCCTGTCTGGGACCCCTGATTTGTGGGCAGGAGGGGAGCTTGTGTTGAGTGAGCTGACGTGCAGAGCTCAGGGAGCCTCACCTTCTGAGCCCCATGGGGCCAGTGAAGACATACAAGCTTTCCATTAGAGAGGGAAAGCCCAGAGGGTCCTACTTGATCTCTTGGCACAGTTTACTTCATTGCAGAAGTTTTAGAGACTTCAGCTTTTGGAAACAAGGTTGATTAGGCAGGCCCTGGGGCAAAGCTGTTTGCCAGACCCTCCTGTCTGCAGAGCCATCAGGAGAAGGGCAGGAGTTATCCCCACGCTCTCTCCTAGAGGCAGCAAAGCAGCTCTGCTGCCCACCTGAATTTGTTCAGCTCTGTGCTCTCCACGTGTGAGATGTTTCCATAACCAGAAAATCAGAGTAAAAGAGCCATAGCCCTTCAGTCTCCTGGGAACTGTAACCAACAAAGGCAGCTGAATTTCAAACGAGTAGGCTGTGAGCCCGTGGTGCACAACCTCCTCTGGCTGGGGCTGCCAGGGCATGGCTTTATGTTCCCAAGTCACCAGCAGCATCAGCTGGCTGCGGCTCACCCTATTCCACTTTTCATTGCTTCTTCCTGCTTCTGAAGCCGCCCAAGTTTTCCCCTGTGCTTTATGCACACTCAAGTTTCAGCTGCCAGTTACAGAGAGCTCCAGTACTGCACCTTCGTCTGCATTTTTCCACAGTCCAAGCAACCTGTGTGGAGGTAAGGGCTGGCTGGTTTGAACACCACAGGACAGAGGGCTTTGCTCTTTTATCCCTTGGTTGAACCTGATGGCTTCTTTTTGACAAAAGCATACTACAGAAAAGTAGTGATTGTGGTTGTGAAGATCTGGAGGGATGGAGAAGCTGCCACTTCCCAGGGAGCCTGTTCCAGCAGTTACATATCCATACTGTTAACAGTCCCACTCCTTATTTTTGTCCTAAATTTATCTGGCTTCAGCTTCCAACCAGTGGTTCTTGTTCTTGCTTTTTCCACAAGATTAAAGAGATTCTCAGCATCCAAAGCTTTCTCCCCATGGAGGTCCTTACATCCTGTTCAAGCCATAGCTGCTTGTTCCTCCAGCAAGGCTGGATAATGCTGCTTTTAACATTATCCCTGAGTTTTATGTGCTTCTTAAGTGGGAGTTCAAGGTTTTCTCAGCCAAACCCTTTGCAAGGTCCTGTGACAAGCAGAGTGGGGCAGGGCCTCATCCCGAAGGGAACAACATTTTCTGAAGTCAAAATCACCAGCTTCAGACACTAATGCTGCCTTCATGAGCTCTCATGCCCCCACCCTCAGAGACATTGTTTGCTGTTTTGTGTGTGCCTCTCTTTGTGTGGAGGTTGTGGAGAACTGAGCAGTCCCTGTAACATTTGCTGCTGTATTGGGGAGTCTGTGAGTGAGCACCACCGGGGACAGTCTATGAATGGGGAACAAGGCTCCTTCTAGCCCCAAACAAGGGAGCTTCAAGTGGACTGACCTGCCAGAGGCACCAGCAGGGGAGGAGGAGGCAGCACACAAGCTGCAGCCAAGGGGCCCCTTGCCTCTTCCCTCCGCTCTGCCCTGCTGGGCAGGACAGACCTTTGATCCAGACACCACCGCCCATGAAAGGTCAGCTGATGCCGACCAATCCCTCTTTTGCTGAGGCCACATCCCAGCAGTGCCCCACCACCAGTCCTCTGAAGCTGCTGACGTCTCTGCCTGGGCATCTGTTGCTTTCTCTGTGCTGATCCTCTTCCTTCCTGCTCTAACGGCTGCAAACACTTCATCTCACACCACTCTTTCCTGCATTGCCTTATGCCCTTATGTCTTCCTGCAGCTTCCTCCTCAGGCAAGTGGTCTGCAGCAAAATTCCAACAGTGGGAGTGGCAGCCACAGGAATTGCTGCCAGGCATCAGTGGCACTGAGGGGACAGCCTGCCCAGGAAACAGGAGAGTGCTGGTAGGACGTGACCCCTGCCTACTGCCCAGCACAGCCTGGCTCCAGCCAGTGGCCTCCCCACCTTCTTGGGATCTGAGCAGATGGAGGAACAGCCAAATCTCTCTTTTGTCATCACCTCTCCCTAACAGGGTCCAGGCGATGCAGGCTACAGGAAGGGAGCAGAGTTGCCAGATCAGACGGCTTGGAAACCAAATGCAATTCTTCTGTTTCCTGTTCTTCCAGAGCACCAATCCACTCTGGGAATGGTCTTTCTGTCCCATCTCATCCACAGCCCTGGGTTGGCTCTGTGACCAAGCTGGGCAGGTTTAGCACTAGCATGGTGCCTCTGGAGATGTGAGCCATGGCTGTGTCCATCCTTCCAAGACCAAGCTGCTGCTGCCAGTCCCAGATGCATTTTGTTTCTGCCCCAGACTCCAGTGCAGGAGGAACAGTCCAGCTCCAGCTCTGCACATGTCTTGCAGCTCCAGTGGGTGGGTGCCAGAGCTGCTAGCAGGGCTTTGATACATTTAAGGGTCCATGCATATGCACTTCAGAGTGCACCAAGAGGGAAAGGCCCCTTAACCCACTGTGACAGCAAGCAGAGTTTAGCTGCTTTAAATCTGTCTCCTCATTCACGGATACAACGATCCTCAGAGACAACCTGGAACTCCTGGAAGGAGAAAGGGTGCAGAAAGCAGACAATGCCTCAGTCCCTGAGACATGATAGAAAGGACAGGGCAGTGGATTGGATGCTCTGCTCAAACCTGCTCCAGGCAGTTGTGCCAAGGCTCTCTGGAAGACTTCCACAGGGCACCATTTCCACTCTGCCCTTCAGCAGACCATGCTTTAGCTTGACATCTCATGGGAGAGCTTTTCCCCTGTGCACACCTGAACTGCCCGGGACTTCACCCCTCCCATCTGTGGCCAGAGCAAACATCCTCTAACAACAGTTCCTGCCAACCCTTGCCCCTCTCACCCCTTCCCTGTCTGCAGGCATCACTCCCACCAGAGTCAGTGCTCTAGCGTGCAGGGCAGATGGGGGTGCCAGACGCCCGCGCACAGATTTACAGTCCTCAGGAACAGCTTCCATGTGTGTGTGCAAGCTCCATTGAACCTGCTCCCTCTCCCCACCCTTTGTCACTCTCAGACTTGGGCCCGTGCCTCTGCCTGCATGGCACACGGTCCCAGACAGTGACCCGGAGCCGAGGGTCCCTGCGGGGAGCAGCGGCCGTGCTCCTGCCCCGGTGCTCGGCTCCGCGTGTGTGCAGCGCGGTGACGCTGAGAGATGTGCAGAGGAGCGGGTGCAGCAGCAGGGCTGAACCCCGCTGGTGCCGGGATGGGCATGGGCACAGCTGGGCGAGGACCCGGCCCCCGCAGCCCTGGCCAGGGGAGCGCAGGGGCGGGGGAGGGACAGACCGGGGACGGCTGGGACCTTCCGCTGCAATTAGCGGCGCCTCCTGCCAAAGCAGCTCCGCTAATGAGCGCACCGGGGAGCGAGTACGTGCAGCAGGCGGAGCACGGCCGGGGACCCGCTCCTGCTCCTGGCACCTCACCGAGGGCCCCTTGCCTCCTTGGGCCCGGAAACTGGGGGCGCCCAACCCATCCCCTAATGCGGAGGTGCTCGGGACAGGTCAGACAGACCTGATATGAGCCCAGGGTCCTCCCTCCTCCAGGACAGAGTCATGTTCTTTCCCATTGAATTCTCCTCAGTGCCTTTGGGCAAAGCCAAGGAGGTGAAAAATCACCAGCAGCATCCAAGCATCTGATCACAGCACCATTGGGCACAGCCCTTCGCACTGCTGTGATGCTTTCTCAAGGACACCATCAATTCACAGGCAATATCATATTGTCTTCTACCACCACAGCTGAGCAGGCAGCCCCTGCTGTCCATTCACCCTTGATCCCTCTGGGACTTTCTCATCCTGCATATGAATCTTATATGCAGAAAAGAACTTTAAGTGTCTACTGAACTCAGTATCTCCCTGCCCAGAGTCATCAGAGGAAGGTCCATGAGGAGCCACAGGAAATGGAAATCTGGTTTCCAGCTTTGGCTTTTCCATGGGGTTTGTGTTCCTCAAGTCCTGCCTAGAAATATACCCAAGTTTTTTCTCTGCATAGATATAACCTTACAGCATTGTACATTAAAGGAGCAGAAATCAATACCAAGGATGGATAAAAAAGAGGTGAGTACCACGTGGAAGAGCACTGAAAAACGTCTTTAACATTCTGTAAGAATCTGAAGAGAAATCTCATGTCTGCCTGGGGTGAAATAAATGTATTGCTTCCCTCTGGACTGTTTCAGAGAGATATTAAGGAAAGAGAGATAGAGTATGTACGTTGCATGCCTGAAATGGTCCTAGAGGTACTGTATGCTGGATCAGCATTTCAAAGGCACTGCCCTGTGACGAGCAAATATTAGTGCTGCTCCTGCCCTCCTTCCCTGCACTCCTTACTCCCACACATGTACAGGTTTAAGTGCAGGCAGGCAGACTGATGTACCTGCATAAGGCTTTATTTGAAGGGCTTCTCTGACTATTATACAGCTGACTGCTCCAATCACTCAGCAAGAAAAAGCACTCCAACCATACATGAAAATGTTATCTCAAAAATAACAAGGCAGTAAAACACTTGAGCTCAGAGGGAGAGTGGACAGGCAATTCTGGCAACCAGAATGGGCACTCAAGCTGCCCTTCCATGGGTGAAGGACCTGGAGGGGCACACAAGGACCACGTCTCTTGCAAAATGTCCCAAAAGGCACAAGATGTCGCTTAGCTCATGAGTCAGCTGAGTATGGGAAGCCCAGCAGAGATGTGAGCATCTTCCTAATTTCACTGCAAAGCTTCGGTGCCTGTTGCCACCTGAGACCATCCTCTTATTGGACAAGCAGCAGGGGCAGGGAGGAGAAGGAGGTGCAAAGGCGGCTCTGGGGAGCCCGGGCCTGGCTCCCATCTCCCTGAGGAGCTGCCAGCCGGAGCTGTGATTGATGCCGTGGCGGTGCAGCCCTTCTCTCAGCAGGCAGCTGAGAGCTGCCTCACGCCCAGCCGGCGTGCGGAAACCTCTTTGTCACGGCAGCTAATGAGCAGATTGTATTTCACAGCGCCGGCCCCGCACAGGTACAGCCAGCGGCTTTTATCTCCTGACAGCTCCCACGGGAAAAGAGCAGCCGCCGTCCCGCAGAGCGGGTCACTGCCCGGTCTTGCCGGGCTTTACGGCAGCTTTTTAAACCCTTTGTCGGTTTTCACCTGTCCGTGGCTCTTCTATAGCGCAGGAGTGGAGGGAAAGAGGTTGTGGAAGCACCTGCCTGAGTTTGTGCAGGAGCACAGTGGTGGGATGTGGGATCGGCGCTGAAGAACATGGGAGAGTGAGGAAACAATCATGACAGCAATTGGCACCTCACTTACTGGGAGACTTATCTTTAAAACAACAGCAAAATCCAAGTTAAAGACTTCCATTGTGTTTATCAGCCTGGGGTTTATTCCTCTAACTCCTTCCCTGGCTCCAATCCCGTTCTGAACTGCATTCCTTCTCCAGCTGATATCTGGGGCTGCTGCCCTGCTGTGCCAGCAGAGCTGGCCATGGGCACCCTCTGCCCCCCCTGTGCCAGCAGAGCTGGCCATGGGCACCCTCTGCCCCCCCTGTGCCAGCAGAGCTGGCCATGGGCACCCTCTGCCCCCTGTGTCAGCAGAGATTGCCACACCCTTGTGCACTCAGCAGGCAGGAGCTGGCCCGCACCCATCCAGCCAGGAGCAATCTGGGGTCCTGAAGCCCTGGGAAAGGGGGTGATGTGGCTTGGTCAGGGAAATCCAGGCTCTTCAGGAGAAATCCATTGAGCTGTAAGCTCAGGTTCATCTCAGACAAAGCTCAAAGCCCCCTAGGCTGGGCCCCCAGAGCTGGTAGGTGAGCTTGCTGGAAGGCTGCATGTGGGAACACACCAAGGTGCCCCAGGAGATACCCAGAGCAGCACAGGCAGGAGGCCATGCTCTCCTGCTCACTGGTTTGCTCTCTGGAGCCAGCCTGATGCTCAGGGATGCTGTTTTCATTGCCTGAGCAGGCAGAGCTGGCTGAGATGCAGCTCCCTCAGACTTTGCTCCCCTGCAGCCACCCCTGAGAGCCCAGCACAGCATCAAGGGCAGGCTCACAGTGTCAGGTTGTGCACACCTCCAACAGGGATCCCCATCCTGCTGGCAGTGTCTGCTGGGTCATGGACCAATAAATCCCTTCTAGGAGAGATGCAGAGCACTCAGCTGCTCTGCCAGGCTCTCTGCTTGCAAGGCAGTATATTTACTAACCCCCAGAGGAAAAGGAAACCTGCTACTTTTAACAGGTTCTTTCATATGGTTTCCTTATCAGCACCATGTGTTCTGGGAGTTCCCTCTGCCCAGGTGTTGCTGAGGAGTGAGGGATGTTGTGGGGCACTGATGAGATCACTACTCACTGTGAAGCTTTCGCCTTGGTTTCTAGAAATCTGAAATCAGGTGCTGAAGCTCCAGCCTGGCTTCCCTTGGGCCAGCACCCCATCCACCCCTCCAACTCTCCCACCTGCCCTGGTACCCCTCTGTGGTACCAGCCTCTCTCCTGTGCCACAACCCTGGGGCATCAGACGAAATTTCAGCTACAGAGGTGTCGCTCTCCCATCTGCCTCCAACATGTCACACTCGACATGAACCAACATCTCCTATTAACACTGTCAGGAACAGATCTGGAAAATTCATTTCCCAGCAGAGTTCAGAGAGGCCACAAGGAGAGAATCCCCCCAAACGTGCAGGGAGAAGCCAGCAGCAGCATGACATCCCTGGGCAGACCTACCGGCAAGGGGTTGAAGTTCTGGTCCACCAGGTGGTTGTGGCCGTGGTCGAGGAAGGAATGGCGCACCACCACGTCGATGCCCTGGCTGGCCAGCAGGCCCAGCGTGTTCAGCCACCTGGGGACAGAGGGAACAGAGCCAGGGCACCATGGAGGGGCAGGGGCACCACGGGGGAACACTGGGGGGGACTGCCTGGTCCCAGTGGCACAGCTGCTCTCATGCATATGACCTAGTCCCTGCTCCAGCACCTGAGCTGAAGCCTCCTGATGGTTTTATGAACTGGCTCCCACTATCCCTGTCCCAGCAAGTCTGCATGTCTCTCCCCCTGCCCCAGCTGTGCACAGCTTGCACGTCCCAAACCTGTGCCTGAGCCCCTGTGTGCACCCCAATATCTCAGCCCTCTGCCCAGAGGTGCTCCCCCAGCCTGCCAGCACTCTGCACCCTCTGTCTGAGCAGGGCAGAGCAGACCTTTGCACTGGCCTGTCTTCTCACATTCCCTGGGCAAGATCTTCAATTCTCACAGCCTGCTACAGCCCTGATAGCCCAGGCATGTCCCTGTGCTTCCCTGCAAAGCTCAGATAATCTTCCTCCATCTTTCATGATCACAGCCAGCTCTGAAGATCTGAACTGGGGCTTTGCAGCAGGATGTCCAGGCCATGGGGCTGTGCCAGTGGACAAGCCCCAGGAGCCAGGAATGGTTGTAGCTTCAAAGGAGAGAAAATGGAAAGCAGAGCTGAGGAGGGGTACTAGGTACGAAATGGAGAAATTAACACTCAGGCTGCCAGGGAGTACTGAAGGGGTCTCTGGGCCTGCAGCTTGCCCTCTTCCAGCTGCAGTGCCTTTGCAGCACCTCAGCCTGCAGAGCCCACGGGGGGCAGTGCCCTCGGGGTGCCAAGCCAGTGTCACTCACAGGAACCCGGCTGCGTATGAGTCGGAGAGGTTGTTCATGCCTCCAGCTGAGGTCATGCCAACACCTTCCAGCCAGATCTTCTTCCCTGGCGTGTATGTGTTCACTACCTGTGTGAGAGACAAAAGCAACCAAAATTACTCTGGTGCACCTGTGATTTAAAGCCAAGGCAGACATCTCCTGTCTCATGGAAGACTTGTGCAGACCTTTGGTGATGGTGCTGGTAGACAGTCAGTGCCTGCCTGGCCATGGCGTGTGCCCCTGTGTCCTTACCTTGGCTGGGTGGGGGGACACTATTCCTCACTCTTTCCTTCCATTGCCAACACGTCCACTCGCATCTTCTGGAGCTGCTCCCAAACATACTCTCATGTTTCCAGTCCCAGATCCTGCTCTTCCCCTGTGGTGTCCCCATGCACTCTGTCCCACACACTGCCCTCTCATGTCACCTTAGCTCGCCATACCCCTGTCAAGGTGGCTGTCAGCCGTGGGTCGCCCCCGAGCCCCAATGGGACAGTCAGTCCCACAGCTGAGCAGGGGCTGCTTGGCCACCTGAGGGGTCTATGGCACAGGTGGGACATGCAGGTCTGAGCATGCTGCCCACCCCTCAGCAGGCTTCAGCCAGCAGTGCAGACACCTGTGGGATACTCAGCTGGCCAGACCTGCCCCCTCCCAGCCCGAGCAACCTTCGGCACCACACCCTGTCCCCTCTCCTGCAGTCCCACTTCTCCAGGCTGGGTGACAAGCTCCCAAGACCAGATGTCTGCAAACCCAGGAATGCTCTGAGCAGCCTGATGGATCCTGCCCCATTAGTGAGGAGCGCTGGAATGTGCTGGATGGACTGGGATCCCTCAAAGATGTTAAATAGGCCAGCTCTGGGCTGCCTCCCACTCACAGCCTGTGAGAGCCGACAGCCCTGCCTGAAGCCCCAGAGGTGTTGGCATCCTGCCTGTAATTATCTAAGCCCGCCACCTTCCCGGCCGGAGAGGAAGCAATAAAACAGGCAAGTGGACAAGTCCAGCTGCTCTAATCAGCCCCGGCAGGATGCAGGGACTCAGAGCCAAGCTGGAGGCCATTAGCACCCAGTGCTGTGCTTTTGCTCAGCCACACTGGCATTCCCAGGAGAGCCTTCCCCAGCCCTACCCCGTGCACACCAAATTCTGGCCCATGGGTGTGAGGGTTCCCCTAAACTGCAGCAAGGGCAGCTCCTGGCCACTTCTGGTCTGGGAGTGGATGGAGTCCAACTCCATTCCCAGCAGGTTCCAACCTGCAGCAGAGGTGGGATACATGTCACCACTTTTGGCAGGGCATTGTACCTGTGAGGGCTGGGTAGCTGGTGCCTCTCGCTTGCCCCACTGTGATTCCATTGTGCCATGCCTCCCCCACAGCAGGAGTATCATCCACACACAGGGATGACTCCCAGCTTGTGCCAGAGGGTTCAGCAAGGAGCTTCTCTCCTCCAGCTTTGCTGCACTGACCCTCTCATCCCCTTTCCCAGGGCCTCTTTGAGTTGTTTACTCATTCTATGGTTTCTCCCTGCAGGAATTGCAAGTGAGACATTGTGGTGAGTGGTAAGATTTGAAAACCTAGACAAGACAGATGGACGGACATCTCCTCTGGTCCCTAAGGCCTTTTTCACTCACTAGGTGTTCCTTATTTCTTCCAGGACTGACAGCTGAGTGTGTCAGTCTCAGCCCTGGCCCCTCTATCAGCCAAGCAGGGGAACCCTGCAGAGCCCCTGCCATGTATCCCATTGGTAGAGATGTGAGCTGGGTCCCTTGGACAGGGAGGAAAGGAGCACTCACGAGCCAGCCATGGACTCTGACACCACAGGCCAGCAACAGCTGGGTTTTTTGTCACAGTCAAAGCATGATTATCAGGGAAAAAGGACACTAGTTCATAATGGTCACAATTCTCCACCAGTGAGAATCACTCTGGGAATGCAACTGCCACTACTTTGCAAGCAACATTTCCAGCCACACTGTGAGCAAGTGGGGCAAGATGTGGTGGTAGGAGCCCCTCCTGAGCACACATAGCACTGGCTGTGCTCAGGGAGGTTTGGTACCACCTGGCTGCTCTCCCCTCTCCTTCTTCTGGGGAGCAGGCTCAGTGTCACCCTCATTACATGCTGCTGCCTTCAAGGACAGACAGATGGGAGCCTCAGGCCAGTAGCTGCCTTAGCAGGGCCTTGCATTGCATGGTGTTTTCTGCTGCCTTGCGTCCTAGCACACCTGCACAACCCATGCTGTGCTGCAGCCTGTGGCCATTTCCCTCACAACCCAGCACACACCCCACCCTGGGGCCAGGCTTTGTGCTGCCTGGTGTCTCAGCCCTGCCCTGAACAGGCCTGGCTGCACTTTCCCCGGGAGCACAGGGCCCACTCTCCCTCCCTGCCCCAGCCCAGCTGCCTTGGGAGCTGTGGGTGCTGAGCCCCGGCCATGAGCTGTGCCCCAGCCAGGCGCTGCAGCCACGGTGTCCCCTCAGCCCTGCAGACCCTCTGCACCTGCTCACCTTCTGGATTTTCCTGATCTGGTCTGACAGTGTGTCTAACAGCCGTGTTTTCAGGAAGTCTGTCACCTTGGCCACTCGACCATCAATGTAGTAACTGGAAGGGAAATAAGAAGACAAGCTCAGAAGCTGGAAGTGTCTCTGTCCCCAGACCACGTCCTCCTGTTCTGCTGCTGCCCCACACCAAGATGTTCCTTTGCTCTGGGGAATCCCCGCTTGCACCCTGTCCTGTCCTGGCCCTCTGGCCATGCCTGTCTGGCAGATGCTCAGTCTGGCAGATTTCAGTCTCCAAAACAGGATGTAAGGTGGACACACCCTAAACACTGAGCATCCTGCACTTCAGGAGCCACGGGAAGTTTTGCAATTTCTTAACTTTTGCTGGTGAAACTCTGGGGGTAGTATTCTAAAGGCTGGGAGCAAAATGCCACCTGCAAAGGCTTTGCAGCCCTCTTGCACAACCTACACCTTCTTTGTTTGCTCTTCCAGAAAAATTCTCAGCTGAATCCCCTGACAAGAGAGTTGTGGCTGTTACCAGCAGAGGAAGTCCTGCTCTCACAGAAATACCTTCTGGCCTAAGAATGCCAGGGAGTGTTTCCCATACAGGGGGCTGATTCCTGCTCTCCATGTGCTTGATTTTATGAAGTACAGCTACAGTGCTGCCCATAACATTGTGAATCATCTGTCTCTAAGTGTGAGAGGAAAGCTCTGAAATGTCTCACTGCTGTCTGCTGGCTCCAGGACATAAGGTGAAGCATTCTGTCCTGACTGCACATACCCTGTGTCAAGAGGGAATCCCAGCCTGCTCCTCCTGAGGGAGAGCCTTGGGCTGTCACCTCTCCTCCATGCAAAGAGAAATGGCAGCCCTTGTACATCTCCCAGAGGCTCCTGCCGGTCTTGCAGGGAACAGGATGCCTGCTGCAGCATGCACTGGCATACCCCTGGGCCAGCCCTTTTTCTGATAAATAGGTTTTGCAAGAGAAACTTTATGAACCTTCACCTCCCAAATCTGCATTGTGTATCAGCCACTCACCCCAGCAAGCCCCAGAGAATGTCAGAGCCACGTTGAGGGGATGGAGGTTCCCAGGAACAGCAGCAGCTCTGGCTGGGGCTGGTGGGGCTGAGTCATTGCCTCTGATCCCTCACTGGATCTACATGCACTCAGATTTCACCAGAGTTGCACAGAGCCCTCTCCCTCCCTGCAGGCCTCAGTGCAGCTGTGGGTGCTGAGATGCACAATGAGCTAAAGACCTGGGCTCTGAGGAAAGGTGGATTCACCTTTCCAGGGCTGCTTTCTCCCTGACATGCATCTCATCTGCACCAGTGAGCACCTACAGCAGTTGTAGTGGCTGATTCACTTGGGTGCTGGAATGCAGGAGCATCCCCAAAGGATGCTGTGGGCTAACTCAGCCTCAGACAGAGCACCTGGCACATGTGCAACATGCATGAGTGCTTGGAGAGGATTTTGTGTCTCACTGCTCCAAGTCCCTAACTGTCCCAGAGCAGAATTCTATTACTTGCAAATGCATTCAACGAGAAGAACCTCCTGTGTCAGCCCCCCCGAGGCGTGCAGTCCCAGCTGTGTCCCCAGCCAAGCACGGGAACGTGCCAGGCACCCCAACATTGTGTGACTGGGTAAGGAGGCACGAGGCATTTCTGCACACCCATGGTGACTGGAAGGTGCTAAGGGCAGAGATAATCTCCAGAGAGAGTTTAGGAAGTGTTCAAAATCACTCAGATCACTTACACACTCTCCAACCACTGGCTGCTGGGAGGAGAGCAGATCTGTGAGCAGCAGGCAGTGGTGGGGTTTACACAGATTACTTTTTAAGACAAAATTACAAAGCAATGTTCTCTGGGGATGGCAGATGTTTGGAGTTTAGCACTGCACTTAAAAACTGAGCAGAAATGACTTTTTCAGACTGCTGTGGACTAAAAACCCCATCACCTGGGCTGAAAACCGGCTGAAAGACATAAAAAAAGGTTGTATTCACAGGGAAAAGATGGAGTTAGATAGACCTCAGTCTGTGTATGACCCCTCCAATGCATCAGGCTTTCTGCAGGGTCTAGCTCCTTGTCCAGTATGGTTCCAGAGCCCAGGATAAACCCCTCAGAGAGCAAAGACAAGCTTGCACCTCCTCATCACCTCATCCAAGCAGAGGTGTGCTCTGACATGCAGCTCCCCTGCCAAGGGGAGAGGAGCAGCAGCAGAGCCAGAGGAGGCTCTGTCCCCCAAAAATCACCTGGGGAGGTGCTGATACACCCAGCACAGCCCAGACCCTGTGGAAGGGAAGAGAAATACTCTTAAATATGTGAATATGGAATATGTGCCATGGTGACATTTTTTTTTGACACCTTCATTACCAGCCCAAAGAAACAGACACTGGTAGAGGCACAAAGGGCAGAAATAAAGTATCAGTATTCCTGCCTCAGTATCAAGAAATCTTGGTAGCATATTTCCTGGCAGCATGAGGAGGGGAACACTTCAGCTTTGGGTGTGTAAACAGAGCATGATGACAATTACAGGCTTCAATAAAATGGGCAAGGACCTCTAGCAAATCTGCCTGGGAAGTCCTCAGTTGCCAACAGGTAGTTTTATCCTCCTCAGACTAGGAAAAAGGGAAAATGGCTCCAGTGTCACAAAGCTTGTGAGGAAGAGAGAGGAACTGAGGTCTGTGCTGATACCTGGCTACTCAGGAATGGGTTGCCAGCTGTAGTGTTCATCTCATTGAGTTAAGGCACTTCCTTTTGGTAACTTTAACTGTCAGTATAGGCAGTATAGAAATCCACAAAATGCAAACAACTGTCAGGCCTTTAAAGCAAGAGAAGAGCTCATTAGGCGTGGATTATTCCTTGGAGTAAAGGCTGCAGCTTTGCTGATATTTACAATGACTCAGTGCACTTGACTTTAAAAAAAACAAACAAAACCAACAACCTAAAACAGTCACAACTCTTCAACCTCCAAAAAAGCCAGCAGCAGCTGCAGAGAAATCCAGCACTGACAAATACCTCCCCAGGCCAGCCCTGGGGTCCATGGCACTCTCATCCTGCTCTCCTAAGTCCAGCAAGGAGATGAATGGACAGACCCTCCCCAGCATGGGCAGGGGTCTCTGTCAGCCACGACTCTGCAGAGGCAGAGCACACCTAGCTCTTGGACAAGCTGTTTGTGTCCAGCACAGGTTGACAGGTCTTTCAGTGGGCTCTGGGAACAGCACAGCAACAGCAGTGGCCCTGAAGCCTGGGAGACATCAGCATGCACACCATGAGCACTGACCATGCTGCTTCTCATAATTCAGGAGAGAATAGATATGGCCAATTACATACAGAGCTGGGCCATCGTGTCCCCCTGTTTGATGCCACTATCACTATGAACAGGCAGTCTGCAAGAAGATGAGAAGAGTCAGCCAAGAAAAAGATGGATCTAGCTACTAAATCCCAGATGAGACATACATCTTGAAGGAAAGGCCATGTACCTGTACTTTTGGGTGTCCTATTATACTCTGGATGCCTATTATACAAAGCTGAGACAAATTCTCCCCCCTCTGCTTACATTGCCCCATTTCTAAAACTGTCATTTGACTGTGCCATGGAAAGCCAGGATGAGATCACACACTTTGCAAAGGGAGTTGTGACTGGGCCACTCTGGGATGGCCAAACCAGAGCGTGGTGCAGGGGAAGGACTCAGCCAAGGGCTGGGCAAGAATTTATGCCAGTGCTAGGAAACGAACCACCCCAATTCCTGGCCTCCATCCTTTGATGGATCTGTAGCATGGCACAAAGATGAGCTGAGAACAGTAGTGAGGCAGGGCTGAACACAGCTGCCAGTCAGAAATGCCCTTGTTCTTGAGCAGGCTGCCAGGCAAGGCTGCACACAGCTCCAGAGAGGGACAGTGCCAGGCACCAGAGCACTTGGGCAATTCAGGGGCAATTACATGTCTCTGTCCTCTCACCTCCAGCTCTGGCGTTGCATTTAAAACTGTTTTCTGGCAAGATCCATGATCGGCTGCACGGGACCATAAGCATTATACCATGTTTAATGAAGGCAGTGCACTGACTCCTGGGCAGCTGGTTTCATTTACATCTTCCTTCATTTTAAAGAGAAACCTTTGCCCCTATTATCTGACCTCTTCTTCTGTTGCAGTTAATTACATTAAAGCCCACTTCCCAAAGCTCAGGAATTTCCGGATCTACTTTGTTGCCTGCGCTGCAGGGAGAGTCTGCTTGGAATTAGGGACCTGCCTGCCAGGACACCGAGCAGGGCAGATCCTCACAGCCAGCACGACACCCTGCTGCCACTGCAGCTGTGGGACTGACACACCTCTGCTGACAGGTGCCCCTGAGCATCATCCCCAGGTGAGGGTGTCTGCAGTGCAGGACGTGGGGCAGCCACCCTGCCCTGCTTCTCATGGAGGAGAGGCAGGATGAGACCTGCTCCTTCCAAACCCCTGCAGGCACATAAGAGGTGCTGCCCACCTCCAGTCAGCTAATGAAGGCTTGGATGAAGAGTGCCTGCAGGCTGTTCTGTGGCCCCAAAGGCACAGCTCACACCCATGCCTTTCTCTACCCCACACCAGATGGATTTGCCCATCTCACCACCGGGAGCCATCCCTGGCCTGTGCCATCTCCCCAGCCTTGCCCTGGCACTGCCTGGAAATGTGCAGGTGGCCAGGCCATGGTGCTGCCAGGAACTGTTCCCTCCATCAGACAGTGAAGAGGATTGCAAGCCAGTGGGCAAAGCTGTGCCCTGACCAGGTTTATTTACAGGTTGTAGTGGGTTTGATTTAAAGCCATCACACAGGTGCAAATGGGTCAGAGACTCTTTTCTGCAGCCCCTTCCTCCAGGCACAGCCTGTGAAGACACAGCACTCTGAGCACTCTGAGGCTGATGTGAGCCCAAATATACACCCTGGGTACATACACTGGTGGGTCTGCTCATGCTGGGCAACTGTCTCCTGGTACCTTTGGCAAATCTGCCCTGTGTTACTGCCTGTGAGCATTTCCCCCTGCACACTCACCATGACTAGGCCAGAAGAGATGTCACCCAAACCAAGCCAGGCAAAAGCATTCTAGGCAACATCTCACACATGCCTGTGTGTCTGGCACCTCTGTCTGGCACCCTGATTTGCCACATAGGACAAGTGTCTTTGTATCTTGGAAGAGGAGCTGGCATTCTCCAAGAAGCCACAGGGACAGATGTCCATTGGTTTTGAAGATGTAAACATTTACTTTCCCCATAAGTAATAGGGATTTGTGTTTCAGAGGCAGCATTGCATGAGGATTTGCACATTAAACATGACAAACTTGGAGCTGTGTGAGAGACTTCGAATGGAAAAGCAGTTGTGCAGACTGAGCTGGGGGATGGAACTGGGCACAGCTGCAGGCTTAAGCAGACAATGAATCTTCCCTATGTGTGAGGACACCAGCACAGAGCAAAGAGATGGCTGTGGGGAGGATTCTGAGCAGTGAGAACCCACATCCAAAGGCTGATGGGGTCTGCGTTCACTCATACCCAAACAGTCTAAATCACCACAGAAATGCCAAATCTCTTGGAGCCACTGTCACACCCTCCTTTGGAGGAAACTCCCTGAGCACTTTGAAGCCATTCACACATCTCTCTCCAGCAACCCTTTACTTCTGAAGAGGGAGGCACAGTGATGTGTGCTGAGTGATGTTAAGTATGTAACTGAAACCATACTCAGTTGAGTGAGTGAGGCTCACTGGTGAGCTGCTCATTTCTACCCAGTGTCATTTTTCTATCAATTATATTTCAGATATATTCTGTTTTCACACAGAGAACAGGGTTCCTTGCACTATATTCCCTTCTCAATTCCCCTTCTGGATTGAGCACAGACTTTTCAAAGGAATAACAGATTTGACAAATTTATAACCAATATCCCAGGAGAACTTTAGGGTTTGGAACCAAAATACTCATACTTGAAATTAGACAGCAGTTTAGTTTCCTGCTAATAATTTTCTTCTTGGATACAAAGGAACTTGTTTTGTTTTGTTTTGCTGTTTGGAGCAGAGGGATGAGACACTGTTTTGACATTTATTCATAAACAGTACAGAAGCCCAGCTCAGAGCTGCGGCCATTGCCAGTCCTCACAATCACATACGAGTGCTATCTCCAGAGCTGCAAACCCTGGCTGGGGGAGAAGCAGGAACACTGCAGTGGAAATGGGTCAGCAGGCAGCAGCTCAGCTCTGCTGACCCTTCTGGGGAGCTGCACCAGCCCTCCCAGCCACAAGCTGCTGCTTCAGCACCAGAGCTGACAGGCACTTCAGACTGACCCTATAAGAACCGGTTTCAAAGCAGCCATGCAGGCAGATTCCCTGCACACCAGATGAAACTCCACATCTGAAGCCTGGAAGATTGTTCCTTCAACTCATCCAAGGGCTTGGCCCAGCCATCAAGCCCTGTTGCAGAAAGCAAATTCCTGGACTAAGTAAATGCGATCAGCACATCGTGTAATCATGAAAAGCAAATTCCCAGATGAGACATAGATCATCATTGCACAGCATGAGCCTGTAAGTAACACAAATCCTGCTCCAATTGCTCTGCTACCCCACTGTCCCCCTTGCAGCAAGCTGCTGCTGCCTGGCAGGGAAACCCAAGGAGCTGAACACCCAGGCAAGCACACTGAGACCAGCCAAGCTCCAGGAATGGGACCTACAGGCTGCTGCTCATGTCTGGTGCTACAAACCCCTCTAGGATGCCAACAGTTGCTTCTGCAGAAGCCTCCAAGGTCAACATTGACACAGAGACCATGGCTGTGCTTGCAGGAAAACCTGGTGTGTTAAACCCCACTGAGCTCTGCCTCAGAGCAGGGCTCCAAAGGGCCTTTACAGGTGATGGATTTACAAACCCCACAGCTGCACTTCAGCAAAGCAGCTCCAGCACCCCATGAAGGGTCATGGTGAAGAATCACCTTGGGAACAAGACCTGTGGGCACTACACTCAAGCACACCTTGGAGCTGAGACCCTGGCTCCATGCTCAGGCCAGTGTCCTGCATGGGAAGTATAACCCAGCATGACAGCAAATCCAGTTTTTCTGAGAACAGAATGGTCTCACCATAGTTTGTTTTTTTTTCCTCCAGTGAATACTCGTCTCTGAAATGTGTCCTTTCTGTGGCAGGAGAGAGTCCTGCCTGCCCCACAAACCCTCTTGCTGTCAATTTTGGTGGTCACTGCTGTGCTTGTACGGTGCCTCACCTTGGCACTGGTGTTTGGACTCCCACTGCAGAGAGCCTGCTGGGGAGCCTACCTCTGGCCACAGCATGCAAACTGGGGCAGGTGGAAATAAGAGGAAGGAAAAGATGTTTTTGGATTTTCCCTCAAATAAGAAAACCTCTCCCTCCATAGGGTGTTTGTAACACTCAGTGCTACAGCTCAGAGCTTCCTTTGCTCTTCTGAGATGCAGCATTTGTAGGACCAGGGGGAAAAACAGGCAACAGCACCTCTCTCAGCCTCAGCTGGGCCAGGATCTTGGATGTTCGTCCCCCTTTAACTGATATCTGCTCCTGGGGCTCCGCCTGCATGTAGGACACAGCGGGGTGTCTGTGGACAGCCTTACAAAGCAGAGTGGGGGCTGGGGCATTTTGTGTTTACCATTGGACTAAGATGCTTCTCCCTTGTCTGGATGAACCAGTTTAGATTCAGGCCAGTGGGCATGAGGAGACAGTGATTGGGGTGAAAGGAAAAGGGCTTTCAGATACTCCCATACATCTGTCACACGTGGCTTTTGGCTCCTTGCTGTCCCTACCCAAGCCACCCCTGGAGCTGCCTGTCCTCACAGCTGCCTCTGGAGACTCAGCAGTCCAGTTCAGGGCTCTGTTTCCAGCAATCTGTCAGGCCAGGCATGCAGGCAGTGGTATTTTTGTCCTTAGTCTCAGCTTCAGAGGTAAAGGTTATTACATCCACTCCTGTAATTGTTTGAGAGGCTCGAGAAAGAAGGGCAGAGCCTCCTTCACTTGTTTAAATTCAGCAGGGCAGAGGAGGTGGCTGTAGCACATCTGCCCCTTGACACCCAGAGAGCACATCAGCTCTGTTCCCAGCATCTGTGATCACTGCACTGAGTGTTGGAAAGTAGCAGGAATGGTGAATACCTACTGTTGCCAGGTAACAGCATCCACTGTGCCACCAGCCACTTTCATGAACCTGTGGGAAACAGAGGAAGAAAGCAGGTAAGGCCAGTGTGGTCACAGGGAAATCCTAAACAACCAGTGCTCATCCTACACCACGAGATAACAAAGGTGGCCACTGTACTCACAAATACTTTCTAATGAAGCCTCTGTGTCCTTCAATAGAAGGAATAAATTCTGCTCAATCCAAGTGCTTGTAGCAAGCACAGCTCAGAACAATGAAGTGAGACCCAACTGGCAGCAGAGCTCTGGGCATCATTTCAGAGCAGGTAAGGAGAGCTTTTGAAACACAATAGCATTTCAGGACCAAGATCTTGAGGTATGTATTAAGTTCTGTGACTTTAACAACCCTCAACAGCAATTAAAGAACATGTTTTAAATGTCCATCTTAAAAGGAGATCCTTCTTAGCCCCCAATATGTATTTAATCTGAGGAACTCTTTGCCTGGATTCAAGCAAGGACTGGGAAATGGAAGAAAACGGAAATAAAACCCAGCAAAGCTATTAGGTGCAAAAATGCCACCTCCTGCTCAGGAAGCTCCTGAAGAAGGGAGGAAAAGCTGGACTAGCACTGCTAAGTGCTTTCCTTTTTTTGCCTCTTTCTTTGGCATTGGCTATTAGCAAACTGTGGGATTCTGACCTGGGTGCACTTCTGGTTTATTCCATTCCCACACCCAACCACAGCACTTCCATGGACAAGGTTAAAGTCAGTGATATATGGCTATTATTCTCCTGATGGCTTCTGCCCTGACTAAGAATATACCTGTTCCAGACAGCTCCTGTTTGAGTCAGACTTGAGGCTACACAGGTCCACCTGCTCACACTGCTAGCCCCCAAACCAAAGCAATTCCCAATCCTGGGCACCATGTGCAACCACCACAGGAGGAGATGGTAACTGCAGGGGTCTCTCCCTGCTTCCCCAGCCCAGCAATCCAAACAGCACCTTGGAAAACTGCAGCTCCCACGAGGAAGTTCTTATATTCTTATGTTTAGGAGCATGGATATGGAAACACAGCAAGGCACAGTCTGCCTGCACAGGCACGTTGTCTGTGCGGGAGCGCAACGTGCACTGCGTGGCTGATGCATTTGGGAAGCGATAATGCACACACATGACAGGAGACATGTGCATGAGCTCATGAATATGCTGAGAAAGGAAACGATGCTGTATTTTCTTGGGCTGCTTTAGATGCACAAGGATTCCAGGAACACAGCAGCAATGTCACAGCTGTCCCAGCTCCACACAGGGGTGAGTGGTGCTGGGTCCAGTGACCCCAAGGAGAGCCCCATGACTGAGGGCAGGGAAGAGGAAGGTTTGAGAGGAGAGACCATCAGACTGTTTGTCATGGCAGGGATGAGCAGCAGCTTTCTGGCACACGAGCCTCTAATCAGGTCTGAAACAAGAGCAGCAAGCTTCAGGCTAAATATAGCTCGGAAATGATCATTCTGACTTTAAATTAATGACCATGGTCAATTATAGACTGGGACAAAAGGGCAGCTGGACCCTGTGGAGCATAAGAGGATGCTGGCAAAGGCAGCAATAATAAATCCCTGCAGACAGAGAGGGAAGAGATACAATTAGAAATGGAAAAACAATAACATGCTGTAAACTCCTGTAGCACTGATGCATCCCCAATTCTGCTGCCCAGCAGTGCTGAGAGCTCAGCTCCCAGGCTCTGAAAAAGAAGCAAATGCCTTTCTGAAATGCTTTTACATCTCTCTTTAGGGTCAGGCCTGGAAGACAGGTGGCAATGGAATGTTTGGGGACAGTTCCTCCCCAGCTGAGCTGGGCCAGACCTAGTGCAGCCTTAGGGAGAGGTGTGAGCTCCCCACAACTCACACTGGTCATCTGGAAAAAAGAAAATTACGCAAACATTGCTGAGGAGGCATTGCTGTTGTATAAAACTAAGTGTGCAGAAATGTGCCAAAAGTGTCAACATCCCCAGCTGCCAGGTTTTAAATTCTCTGTACAGCGGCTGCTGCATAAAATGTAATGCACAAAGTCTATAAGAGTAAACTAATGAGCTCTAAACTGAAAGTATGAATACAATCTGTATTGGATTTGAAGATCAATATGTTGCAATTGGATTTGAAGATTAGCCCAACTTGTTTTCTAACCTCAAATGCTTTATATTCTGGCTGAAAGTAAACCAGCCTGGACTTTACTGAATCACCTCTTCAGGCTCAGTTTGGCACTCTCCCCTCACAGACCAAAACTGTGAGCAGACCAAGCTTAAAGGAAGAAACTCTCTGGTTTTTCTTGCCATTTTCATAGGGCCTATAGCCCTGTTGAAGACACACCTTCTACAGTGGTCTTTGAGCAGGGACTGAAAAGCAAAGCAAATCCTCATTATAATCTCCTGGGGCAGCAGAAACAGGCCATCCATATGCCCCATCTCCCACATCTCTAGGAAGCTACTTGGCCTCCTGATAAAAAGTTCCCAAGAAACTGTTATAGGGCACAGGCGTCACTCAGGCAGCACAGTGCAGACCAAAAACAGGACAGAAAGGCCCTGGCTTGCTTAGGGCTCCTCTTCTGCCTCTGTAATACCAAGATAAATCAGTTACTTCTGTTAATATCAAAATCTTATGATAAAACATACATATCTAGCTCGAATTTTCTTTTGCATGTTTGTTTTCCTTTCTTTCAGTTTTCTTCCTTTTTCCTTTTGTTGAGATTTTTTGCAAGATGAAGTTCCTGGTAATCGTTCAAGTCCTGCCTTTAGAGATGGAGTTGTTCCTGGAACACCCCAGATATCTTGGGCAGTGGTCTCTACTCTCCAGAGGGAACCTAGAGCAGCCCAGCAGCCAGCAAGGGGTACTGCAGGAGCAAGAGATGAAAGCCTAGGGGATGCGGAGATGCAGTAATGCACAGGTATCCAAATCTCCGTGTTTTAGGAATAGGGATTCAACTAATCCCTTTATTCCTTTAGCACCTGTGCTGTTCCATCCACAGGTTTTGAGGCCAGGGAAGATCCATACAGCGAGAATGCCCAGCGGTGACACAATTCCTGTTGGGATTTCCTGGCTGTGTGATTTCCACAGCGCAGGCACGGTGAGCCAGACATTTCCGCAGAGCTCAGACCCTGCACATGTGCTGCACAGATGGGCTGGGCTGGCACAGTAAATCTGCCATTCTCCTGCACACCAGGCTCTCTCTGGGAACACCAACTGACCCTGCAGCACATGTGCACTAAATCCCTCCCTAAGAGGAGCAGTGGGACAAGCTCAGCCCCAAATGCTGCAGCACTGCCCCATAGTTCAGAAGGGTGACACCCCAGTGCCTGCCCCTGTAATACCCCTGGCTGGATTTCCACGTATCAGAAACCTGGGCCCATGTTAAAATCCTCAAGAAAAGTCTTTGAAATCTTCTGGGACAGCATTTCTAGGTGGGAAAGCAGAACATATCAGAGACATGTAGAGGAATTGGAATCTTGGGTAGGGAGTTCCTGATTGTGAGAATGAAACGAAGTCACTGAGCTTGATATGGACATCTACGTGACAGGGGGTAGGTCTGGATCAGGTATTAGAAGAAGAAGTTCTTCACTGTGAGGGTGATAAGGCACAGGAGCAGGCTGACCAAAGAAGCTGTGGATGCCCCATCTGTTCAAGGCCAGGCTGGATGGGGTCCTGGGTAATCTGGCTTGCTGAAAGATGTCCCTGCCCATGGCAAGGCGGTTGGAACTAGATGATCTCCAAGTTCCTTTTCAGTTCAACCCACCCCATTACTCTGTGATATATCCATTTTCTTACCCTTGCAGCTGGCTCTGTGCCAGCATGCCATGCCACCACTGCTATCGGTGGGGCCCTGCATTGAGCTAGAACTGAGAAAAATGTAATTCAGCATTGCTCAGTGGCTCAAAGAGTTCACAGCTCTGTCCCACAAATGGTAGTACTAGCACAAGGTGGGGCTCACCTCACAGGACATGTGAGCTGTGGGGGCAAGGAGCAGGAGGGCTGCAACACCTCAAGATGGTACTGATACCCAGACTCTGTACTGGCACACCATGGGTCAAATCTGACCTCTTCCAGAGCATCTCCCATAACCACATCTCCCAGGACCACAACTTTCACTTTAGTGTTGGCAGATACCTGCAACACATCTCCTGCTTTGATTCAATACTTGTCAGTCATGGAGCACCTACTGCAACCTCAAGTAAATTGGTCCCATGGTTAATTAGCCTCCAAGTATGTTATTTCTCATGTGAATGTGTTTGCATTCAGCTGCCAGCCTCTGGAACTTCACAGGCTTATTCCTGATACATTAAAGAGACATCCACATTTGGAAATCTCTTTCCCGTGCAGGTAATTGCATATTTTCATCCTTTAAATTATTAAAAGAAGAAAAAAAAAAAAAAAGCAATGCTGTAACAAAGAATGCAGCTGCACAAGGAGAAAAGTTGTTATTGCTAAAGTGGTTTAGCATCTGAATGACCCCTGAGTGCTGGACTCTACAAACATGGGTTATTTCATCTGCTACTCCCTGAAGAACTACAAAACAGAGTCCCTACCCTGCACAAGCCCCAAATATAGGAGCAAGACTGGCCTGCCTGTGGTTGTGGTGGTGCTCTGGTGGACCCCTAGAGCACGGTGGCAGATCTCTGCCCTTTGAGCCAACAGTGATGGGTAAAAAAACCTTCACCTTATGTCTCAGCTGGCTGTGAGGGTCACTAAGGCCCAGGCTTCACTTACTGACCTCTTCAGGTTCCAGCAGAACGGCTGAATACCTGCAGCAGAAAGAGGTACTAGACCCCACTAAAGCTACATGCTGCAAAGCCTTTGTCCTGCAGTGGATATTCATGAATTTCATTCTGGGGAGCAGAGGCTGGTGTGAACTAGGTATAAATCTATTATATATATATAGGTATATGTTGTATTCTCTGTCTGCTCAGCATCACCTTCCTTCAGCCAGCCTCATCTGTGGTAGGGCTGCACAAGCCTCCCAGCAAGGAGGGCTCTTTGTCCTTGGAGGGAGCTCAAGGAGTTAGGAGACAGGGACTCAGCTCCCTCTAGCCTCCACAGCACCCTGTGACAATTACTTACACAATGCCACTGTGTACCATGTGAATAACCTTCCTCCTTCTATACAAAGCTTCCTTCCAAACTACTTGCTGCACCTTGAACAAACCACCCCATTCACAGGCTCTTGGGCCTCAGTAACACTCCCTCTGAGCCGTCTCTCTTCTGAGCTGGAGGCATGGCCTGTTTAATCTCTTCTCATGTGAAGAAATAACACACTATGCACATCCTCAGCTTCTCTCTGTAACCTCCTGGTTCTATTACATCTTTTCTGAGATGAAATGACTAAGATTGTAGATAGTAATCAGAATGAAGGTACAATGTGTACTTGCACAGTGCTGTAATCTCATCTGTGTTTTCTTATCCATTTTGTTCTTCCTATACAGGTGACAGTGAATCTGGCATTCCAGAAATCAAATTAAGTTTCAGAAGAAACAACTATATTAACTCTTTCCTCCTACAAGAGCAGTAGCTAAATCTTTTGCTTATATCTCAGCTTCTTGACCCTGCTATATAACCAACTGCAAAATGAGTCATCACATCCTTCACACCTCATTTCAACGTATTTATGAATTGAGTCACTCAGAAGTTCAATGCTACCAGAGCTTGAGTTCGCACTGCAGTGACCTCCTCCTCCCTTTGTACCATTAATTTAAAGTTCCTTGTCTTGTGGCTTTAATTTTTGCACAAAATTCTTGCTCTGGATCCCTTGAGTGTCCTCCTACAGTCTGTGCCACCAGCCTTGTGGTAGCTTTTGTAATACAATACAGCAAGGATATACTTTTTTTTAAAAGAAAGTCAAACAGCCAAAGCAACTTCTAAAAATCCAGTGTTTACAAGTCCCTTGTGTCAAATATGGCAGAAGTCCTTCTCAGCAAGAGGATGGGAAAAATGCCTACATTCATTCCTAAAATTCATCCAGAGTCCTTCCATTTGCCAGATACCACCTACTCCAGTTCCTTATTTCTCGCTCTTACTTGAATTTAAACAAACAAGCTCTGTCCATACACTGTCTTTGGCTGCTATTGGGATAAAAACTGATGTCTGAGCTGACTGAGGCGTGCTGTCCTGCACACACAGGCACAGCCCTCTTCATCCTCATGATGGCAGAGGCATAAGGCAAGGGCAGTTATCAAAACACTACCAAGTCTCTCCCATTTTTAACACTTTGATTTTGCTTTGGTGGAACTCCATTGTGCCATTTCATGAACTGTAAGCTAACAGTTCTCTCTACCAGGTAAGTGTTAGAAACCTTGGCTTGGGGTTGATTTGTGGGTGAAAGGAGCAGGGCTGAAGACTGAGTCAGGTATTAACCTGACCCCTACTTGGCTGCCCACAAATAACTGAGACATGCCCCCTCCCAGTCCTGGCATATCCACAGCTTAACCACCACTGACAAAAGTGCTTCCTCAGCTTTGTGGGCTCCTGTCAGACCAC
Organism: Molothrus aeneus; assembly: GCF_037042795.1. Taxonomy (NCBI): domain Eukaryota; kingdom Metazoa; phylum Chordata; class Aves; order Passeriformes; family Icteridae; genus Molothrus; species Molothrus aeneus. Next base: position 22,016,647 of record NC_089653.1, on the reverse strand, counting down.
TGTGGAATGACATTACCAACAGGAGACACAGGGAACCAGATGGATGGTTAAGTCTCCACAGGCATTACAAACCAGGAGCAGGAGGCAGTAAAAGGATGAAGGATGAGGAATTTTTGTGCCTTACAAGGGAAGACTGAAAACTGGGAGCCTTGTCACCTACTTCTGTCACCTGGCTGGAGGTGCTGTGTCCCTGTGGCCAGAGGGTGGGGACTGCAGCAGGAAAAGGGGCTAAGGAGGCTGGAAAGAGGGCAGAGAAAAGCCAAGGAGACACAAGATCTGGTGACTTTGAGATCTGTGAGATGAGGAATAGGGAAAGAGTGTAGCTCCAGACAAGAAAGATTTTCACTTCTCTGGTGACCCAGCTGTCTCAGGACCTAAACTGGCCACAGAGCACCAACAGCCAGTCTAGGATGGGCAAAAGTGCCTGCCAGCCCTTACCCTGCTGACATTGCTGCACCTCCTGTCATGGTGGAGGTAACACACTGAAACTTGTGAGTTACCAGTGGCAAAAACTGGGCTACACCAGCTGAGGAGCAATAGGTCATGAGAGCCCAGAGTCAAATCCACCCAGACATGCCAGTCCAAGTTTTGTACCACGTTCTGAGCTTTAACGCATTTTAACATCTCTCCTTCCTGATTGCTTTTCCTCATGTTTCTTCTCTTCCAGCACCAAATGGGCTATCCAGCCATGCATTAACCTTTGTGTCTGATTCCTGATCTGCTGTTAAAATCTATGCTAATTCCTTAGAATCCCATATTTTTTTCCCCAAGCCAATTCTGAGCAGTTCTGGGATTCCTGTACCCGCAGACACAGTAGGTAGCTAACATGCCGTGCTCTGCAACAGCTCAGGCTGCATGAATGGTCTAATTAACACCTCATCAAACTCAACTGTTGGTCGTGTCTGGAGAAATTCCCTCTTGCACCTGTGCATCCACAAGACACCATTTCTAGCCTCCTGCATAGTAGGCCCAGCCACTGCAGTGCCTGTCCTTACAGCATCAGCTCCAGGCTCCAGGACCTGCCAGCCCAGGGTGACACGGATGGCTGTGGCTGCTCTGAGCCATTGCTCCCTGCAGGCTGCTGCAGGAACTCAGGGACAATACCTCAGCACTGAAGGGTGTGCAAAGCCCAAGCTTTTGTGCCTCAAGCTCTCCTCCCCTCACTATATCCCACCTCCACCATTGGGAAGTGCACAGCGGTCACCCAGCACAGCTCAGTGTCACCTGCCTAAGGACAGCCTCTGCAGTGGGCAGCATGCACACCCTCCTATATGCTGCAAATTTTTGGGTGCCCAAACTGTCAATTATTGTAGCAGACCCCAGAGAAAGGTGGCACCTCAGGAGGGGTTCAGTCCCAGCCTGTTCTGGAGGACAGGCATAAGGATTTAGTCAGAAGAGCCCTGGAGGTGTTCAGCAGATGCAAATGCCCAACTCATGTTGACACTGCCATTATTTCAGGACAAAATTTAAGCACAAAAATAAGTTTAATTCGATTGCTTGAGATAACAGCTAAAAAAGGACTAAAACCTTTGGAACACAGAGCATGGAACAGGAAAATGTTATTCTAGTTAATACTTTACAGTGACACTTTTCTCTGAGTGTTTTGGGACCTCAGGTATCTCCAGAGGCTTTCCCTGGAGAACATCTAATGCCAGCTTCTACTGCTGGAGAAGGCTCCCCTACTGCTTGTCTGAGGTCTCCTGTCCCATTTCAGCTCAGTTCTATTACTTCCCCTCACTTTGTGTAACACAGCAATGCTTGCCTGGCAGACAAATCCATCCATCCCATCTTCACATCAGGGGCGTCATCTCACCCCTCCAGCCTTAGTTAACTCTTGATGCATCATCCTCCACTTGATGTATCTCCTCCTACATGGTTGACTACTGCTGTTCATCACAATTTTTTTTAAAGAAGAGAAAAACTACAAATTTTACATGATCAGGACTCTGAGCTGCACACACTTCACTCAGGAGCCTTCAACCTACCATGAGCACTACACAGATCACTCATGGTGGTCTAGCAGGGTAGGTGGCAGATTTGCCTTCGAGAGAACCTTCCTAAATTCCCTCTCCTCTCTCCTGCTTGCTGACTGTGTGTGGCTCATTCAGGACCCTGAGAGGCACGTCCTGGCTGTGACAGCACCAGGCACATGCTGAGCCACATCCTGCAGACCAGTTCTGGATGCTGCTGCAGAAGACAGAGCTCTCGGTAGCACTAACCCACATATTGAAGAGACCTTGGGGAGCTACTGGGAGTAAAGCTCACACTGTCAAAGAGCTTAGGCACTGGGCTTTGTATGTTTATCCTTTTGCAACTCCATGTCCAAATACTGCAACTGAGTGTTTAGCCCTTTGTGTAATCAGACTTGTCCTTTCTCTTTATGCCCTGCCTGGTAATAATGGGCTCTTTATGTGGAAAGACCAGCAGCTCTTTTTCCAGAGGACCCTGCAGGCTGTAACACCATGCAGGCGTGTGCCGCTTGCTGTGAGCTGCTGACACCAGGATTTGCAGTGCAGGACACAAGGTTTCTCCAAGGGAGACACAAAACTCTTTGAGCACCTATGGAACAGAGTCATCCTGGAAGGCAGGGATGGGCAGCAGAGAAAAGAACATATAGCTTGGAGAGCAGGCATGTCATCAGAGCCTTTCCACACCAGCTGGGGCACTTATGAAGAGCCCCACTATCCCATCACCAGGGCTACAGCTCTTACATATCTTCCCTTTCATTTGAGATGGGATATCTGCCATTATCTCCACCAGACTGAGGAGATAATGTATCTCCACTACAGCCCTGCTCCCAGGGCTGCCGTCAGTCAAAGCACAGCAACATTCAGCTGCTGGACCACCCTGGCCGTGCGACTTGGCTCTTCCGACCCCTCTTCCTTGGGACCCGGCTGCGGCGCACGAAGGGCAAACACAGCAGTAGGACTTCCCTTTCTCTAATAGCTTCTTGGCTCTCATCCCCATTGTTTTCCTTACTCAGCCTGCTCCTCCTGGCGCTAATAGATTTCCTGCTGATCAAGGCTACTACAGCATTTTGTAGCTCCTCGTGTGCCGCTCGGGTGCGGTACCAGGCGCGGGGCTCCGTGGGCGTCGCTCTGGCGTGGCACGGCCGAGGTGGGGCACAGGGGCTGTTCCCCCTCTCTCGTCAGTGGGAGGGATGCTGGCGTCGCAGCTGGTTCAACCAGCTTTATGGTCTCTTTGTGATGCTGCAGCAGAGCTGAGAATCTGGCCCTGGCTCCCTCCCCGCCTCGCTGGGGACTGCATCAGTGTGCTGTTTATTGTTTCTGCCAGATCATTCCTGCAGATGTTAATGAATGCTAGACCCAGCTTTGCTCCCAGCAGAGTCCCTTCCACACCTCCCCCTGCCCAGCCTTCTGCACTGGAGTTTCTGTTTACAGTCCTGCAGGGAATTTCCCTTCTGCTGCATGGTCTTCGAGCCACACAGACCCAACTCCTGCTGCCAGCAGTCTCCCACACCTCCCTGATTCCTGTAGCTGTCTAGTGTCACCTCCAGATGTCTGTGTCCCTCTCTGTCACCGTTCCTTCTCCACCTCTGGCTTTCCCAAACTAGAGACGTGCCAATCCCCCTAGGAGGGAGAAGACAGCTTGGCCAGTGAAGAAAGTTGCAACAGGTTCTTCCTCTGCACAGATGGAGAAAGCACAGGGAGAAGAAATCACCAAATGGGAAGAGCAAAGCAATTTGTCCAGGAGGACTCAGAAATAATAATGTGCACATTGGTAAGTGGTGCCAGGACACACATCCTCACCCTGCAGCTCTTGGGCTTGCAACAGCCAGCATCCACACCCCTGCACTACCTTAACATCCCAACAAGGTGGGCACCTCAGTCTGCCTATAACTGGGAAACGCTGGAAATGCTTGGGAGAGTGTAAATCCATCAGTCCATCCCAAGATCCCACCAGGCACCTCTGCAGAACTTTAGCCATACACACGACTGTGTTCCAAAGCCTCTGGTTCTGTGGTGGCTCAGCCACACAGAGCCTCACTATCCTGGAGGCTGTTGGACATTTGGAAGCCAAGGAGCAAGCCTTCCTGCTGCCAAGGACATTGGTCTCAGGAGGGGTTTCTGAGCCCTTTTTGACCAACCCAACACCACTTACCCTTCCAGGAAAGCAACAACATTCTTTCTGGGCCTTCCAATGTTGGGCCCATAGAGGTGTGCTCTGGAATAGGTGCGGATGAGCTGCAGCAGGCTTCTCAGCTGGGTGTAGTCCTTGCCCAGCTGGCTGCCATTCACCGAGCGGCCCATCAGGGTCCGATAGTTATTGGGCTCTGAGAAAATAAAAATTGACAAGCAAAACTTGTCAGCTCTGCCTCCTCCTCTGTGCTTCCAGAGAGACACACAGCTCACCCTGTCACACAGATTGAGCTCCACAGAGGATGCAGGCAGCTCTGCAGAGCAGCAGAAGGAGCCTTTGAGGAGTGGACAACAGCCACTGCCTGCTCTCCTGTGCCCCTTTTGCTGTGCTCTGGGTGGAGGAGCTGTACCTTGGTGTCATGCTCCTGTCCCCATAGGGTTGCCCATTTCCCCTGGCACTGCAGCCACCATACAAGTCCCTGCAGTAGATGGCCTGGACCCCCAGCACCAGCTGCGCCCAGCAGCCAGGACAGAAACATTTCATGTGCTTAATACCAGCTGAGAGAAAGTCCAGCTAAGAGACTCTCTCACACCAAGTCTTAGAGGTGGTGCTGTCTTATAGCAGGGGCCTTTAAATCCCTCTGAAAGTACACTGGTAAAGCATCCTATGAGCTACAAGTATCCTCTTCCAAAACTGAGCATCTTTCAGCTACAGCAAGCTCCATTCCTGTGGCTCTCCTGTTCCCACACTCACCGTTGCCCAGCTCCCAGGAGATGTTGTACTTCTTGCTGGCACTGTACTTCAGCAGGCTGAGGGCATTGGAGCTGTTCCAGGAGTTGTTGGGATTTCGGCGCAAAGCATTCAGTGCAAAGATCAGGTGAAGGCCAGAGCAGTCAGCAAAGTTATAGAGTTTGTCTAGAGACCTGGCTGGGAAGAAACAAAAAACAGTTTGTAATTCAAAGGAAAGCTAGTTCCAGGAGGGTTCAAATGATCCTGCTGTCCATCATACCTTGCCTTCTATGTAGGATGAGCCAGGGTCAAATGGCATCCCCACGACATCTGTAACCACAGAAAGGCACCTGACCTTTGAAACCCAGATAGGATTCCAGGTGTGGGTTCATCTCCTTCCAGCAGGAAACTTGGATGCCCTCCACCTCTGTGTCAGAACTGGGGCCATGTTACCAGAGACAAGTGACTTTATAACATCGCTTTTCATCTGCTATTGGCAAGGAAATTTTGTCCTTTCCTGTGCTTATTCTGCCTTGCATCTCTTTCAGAGCAGATCCCTGCAGTGTCTGGGGAGAGGACAAGGAAGTCACCACCCTAAAGCTGCCATCTCTCCTGCACCCCACAGCAGCCTGGTCTTTGCTCCCAAGGCTCCTTGCCTAGTGACAGCCTGGCCAAACCCTGCTGCCAGCAGGCCCTCCCAGGGTGCTGGGGGCTTTGCGGAATCTGTGTCCTATCTGCTGGCCCCAAAACTGCCGGGTTGGCATCTCCCTGTACTGCGGCCTCAATGAGCAATGGGGACACCAGCCAGCAGCAGCAGGAGAGACCAAAGAAAGAGCTGACCCACTCTTTAGGGAGCTGCAACATTAGCACAGGGCAGAGAGACAAAACACTTAATGCCCTTTTTTTAATGAAAACTTCCCTAAAAACTCAACAGCAATCAAATTGCTGATGAAGCTAATGCCAGTGTTAGCAGGACACAAACTCACGTGACAGCGAGGTTTGGTTAGAGAGAAATTAGATAACTGTGGTGTTTTCAATCATCCCTGCCTGTTGAACTGCATCCCAGGACACTCAACAAGCTTCCTGAAGCAGCCTTGGAGATGCAACCACTTAACTGTGAAGAGCCACCAGGGATAGGGAGGTTCCAGGGGGCCAGGGAGGGCAGACCATAGGCTCCCCTTTCAGAAGAGGGAAAGGAGGTGCTTGGGAATTACGGAGTAGGCAGGCTGGCTTCAGGTCCCAGAAAAACACTTGGACAAATAACCAAGTTGCTTGTCAGCACTTAAAAAATATAAGGAGATGATCAACAGCCACAGGAGAGTGCCAAGAACAAATCACACTGAAGCAATCTACTGACAGGAGAGCAGGACTGGTGGGCAGCAAAGCAGCCATTTAGGCCTTACACCTTGATGGGTCTGAGGCTTTGTACACAAAGAATTGCACATGGAATTCTCTCCAGAAACTGAGGTAACCCTTATCTAGGCTGGACTGCGGTGAGAAATACTCACAGCTAGGTCAGCTTCCAGTAATTTGTTGTTACAGTGAAGGGTCTAGGCAGCCTGCTCTGGGTCTATTTGCACATTTCCAAAAAAAGTGGGGCATAAAGGAGCAGAGGATACATCAGGCTTGCCATGGCACCAGGATGATAGCATGCACCACCTTTGCCAAGGGAAATGAAGGGGATATAGGGAAGGCCACCACACATTCAAGGAATTGCTCTAAGCCCAGCAGTGATGCTCCAAGATTTCCTGTAGCCATGCTGCCCACCTGAGGTGCAAGTGGAAGAGTAATAAGAGGGAGCTGCTCGCTCCAGGTGGGATAAGCTGTTCACCACATGTCTGTGTTTATTCTGTTGCCTTTCCTGGCCACTGAAAGTCTCAGGGAATACAGACTCAGCTCTGAGAAGAATAAACTTATCTTTAAAGTAAAGTTTTAAGGGGGGTCCAGGAAATAAGCTAACTGAATAGCTAACATTTAATGCAACACAGGAAAGTTATGGAAAGAAGAAGAAGAATGCAAAAATGTGGAAGAGAAATTCTCACACCCTTCCACAACCTTTTTCAAAACGCTACTGGTTGTCTGAGTGAAAAGTAGCTGAATTAGATTAATCTAGTATCCATCCCAGTGGTTCAGGCACATTAGCTGTTTTTCTGGATGTTTAGTGAATTAGAGACAGATACAGTTACTTATTACTGATTTACTTCAGACCCCCAGGCAAAAAGCTGCAGTTGAAATGAGATTCCTATAAAGAGGAGAAGATAGACACCCAAATGACAAAACAGGATAGCAAAAAAGGTGTTACCTGCAGTTCCCCTGCTGGAAATGAAACCTTTTCACTGGCACAGAACAACTGTACTACAAAAGCGAATTTGATTCACGTTTAGGAGACACTGCAGAAGACTGGGAATTGATTTTCCATGCATCCATGAGAGGAAACAAGACGTCTGTTTATCCCAACGCAGGCCTTGCCACTGTGAAATTATATTTTCCCCATGACACTTATTTTGTTTCCGTGCGCCTGGATGCAGAGATGCCACGTGTATTTCATGTTCTGCCACGACTTTCCAAGCTGGAAACCTCAGCAATCAGGGGAGTGAGCTAGGAGAAACACACAGATGTCTGGGGTTCAGTCCTGCACGTTTCCAGTGGTCCCCCAGGACAGATGGACCTATAACCTGCACTGAAGCTACAAAGAGCAGAAAAGTACTAAAAAACCCATCTCTGCATCACACCAGATTGTTAAAATGGCCACTCTTGATATCAAGACTAGCAGGTACTGAATCCACTTCCCTCCTTCATTCTTGCCAACTGTCTTGGGATAGTGCAAACCTGGAAGCACCAGTGCAGTGATCCTGGCAGAGTTTTGATGATCAGTTTGCACAAGCTAGATAACCATTAGTGGTTAAAGGGATGTCTCTCACCTCTGAGATGATTGCCTCAAAAACCCTCATTGCAGACAGCTGCAGTTAGATGACAAGAATACTGTCGTGCAGTCTACGACAGCAGCGTGCTAAAGTGGCCAAGGAGGCCAGGGGCATCCTGGCTTGTATCAGCAGCAGTGTGGCCAGCAGGACAAGGGCAGCGACTGACCCCCTGTACTCAGCACTGGTGATGCTGAACCTTGAGTGCTGTGCTCAGTTTCGGGCCCCTCACTACAAGAAAGGTGTTGAGGTGCTGGAGCATTTCCAGAGAGAGAAAAAAAAAAAAAAGAAAAAAAAAAAAAGTTGGTGAAAGGTCTGGAGCACAAGTCTTGTAAGGAGCATATGAAGGAGCTGGGGATATCCAGCCTGCAGAAGAGGAGGCTCAGGGGAGACCTCATCACTCCACGAACTACCTGAGAGGAGCTTGTAGCAGGTGGGGGTGGCTTCTTCTCCCAAGCAACAAAGGATAGGACAAGAGGAAAGAGCCTCAAGTTGTGCCAGGGGACATTTGGATTGGATACAAGAAAAAATTTCTTCACTGAAAGCATTATCAAGCATTGGAACAGCCTGTCCAGGGAAGTGGTTGAATCACTACCCCTGGAGATATTAAAAGATGTGTAGGTATGGCACTTAGGGACATAGCTTAGTGATGGAGTTGGCAACATTAGGATAATGGTTGGACTGAATGATCTTAGAGGTGTTTTTCAAACCAAATAATTCTATGGATGGCTAAAGCACAAAAAGAAGCACAAAAAGAAGCCTATTTAGAAGACTCTGAGTAATGTCCAGTCCTCCATATGTACAAATAAGGCCATAAGAAAATGCTATAAATATTTTACTGCCATGACTAGGGATGGCAACATTACTTTTGAGTAATGAGAACATGAGGAATCACAGTATTATTAACAGCTGGCTAAAACTCACTTTGAATTCTGGATAATTGCACTGTTTTTTCTTCATCAAACAAAGAAAATTATACAGGAATTTAACCTTTCCCCAGCTAACAGATCATTAAGCAAGGCTTTCACAAAGCACTTCAATAGAAAAAGCCATTGTCATACCAGAATGAATCTTAATAGAGCAGAACTAGATTTATAAGATGTTCTCCTTGCTCCTTCTTCCCCTCTGCCCAGTGCAGAGATGCACATGCTCAGCACTCATGTGCCGCTTCAGCTCAGCAAGAAGGAGTAACAAAAAAAAATTAAAAAGAAAAAGAAATGTGCAAGGATGCCGAGAGTCATGTTCTTCCCTTTATAATGCTCATGTAGTTGGAGTGAGGCTGCCCGAGGCAGCAAAGCCCCAGGCTCATCCCCTCACATCCAGCAGCAGTGTTGGGGGGGGTCTCACTGGGGTGGTGCCTTGGTGGGTTTGGGTCAAACAGCAGCCAGTAGTCAGAGACAGAGACCACTTAGGCCTGGCACAAAAATTAAATCAGAAGATATTTGTGATTTCTCAAACTTTTACATGATTGGTTGCAGAGGCTTCAACTCATCTAGGGAGTGAATACAGCCTGGCAATGCATGGCTGGGTGGCCACCAGTGGAGATCTGCTCCCAGTCCTGCCCTCAGATGAAGCTCTGCACAGAAATTAAAGCTTTTAAGTGCTTGTATTGATCTCAAACCCTGCACAGAGAGAGACAAACAATTTCAAAATGCAGAAGGTGTCTGTGAAACCACAAATGATGGTGGGGGTTCAAGGGACAAGTACGTCCTTTGGGATTCTTTCCCATTATTCTTCTTTTTATACAAGGCTAAATTTTAATGTTCTCTGAAAGATGGATGGCACTTAACTCTGTAGCATGCCAACTCAAAATCTGAGGCACATTAAAATATCTCTGGCAGTTTAAAATAATTGGAAAGACTTTCCAATTGTAGTTACTGAATTAAACATTATACTAGAGCCTTTATAAAAAGAGCACAATATTGACCACTGTTTGGTAAGTTCAAGCATCTCTGGGTTTGAAAGCCTTCCACATTTTTTATTCTGCTTCAGGAATTTTGCTTTGGCAGAGTTTAGCATGAAGAGTGGAAATTCATGTGCATGCTGAGATGGAAGCTGGGATCAGTCAGTGGGCTGAGGGGTGGCAGGACATGGCACCCATGGTGTGCCAGGGGCTTTTGTAACTCTGGGAAGGCAACCAGAAGGATGGGGAAGAAGAGCCTGTTCCCCCTCTATCCCCACCATTCACCACATCCATGTCTTGCACAGAGTATGCAAGCACTGAGGAGGGTGAGATGAGAGCTGAGCATGGGGTGAGCAGCTCACAGCACAATTCCCAAACCCACAGCTTAGCTGAGAGACCAATCCAGTGAACAACAGATGAACCCTTCTGTGGATAGAGCAAAAAAAAAGTAGCTCTAGAAATAATGATTTCAACTAGTCACACATATTGCTCAACTCTGCCTTTCCCATAAATTCTGAGCAAGCCTGGAGCATCCCTGCACACAGCTCCTGTGCCAGCACTGAAGCCAGCAGCATCCCCTGCCCCTGAGCACCCCGGAGGAGACAGCAGAGTGATGGCACTGGGAAAGACCCGGCAAAGAGAAGCCCAAAGAGAACTTTACAGGGAGGGGACAGAAAGGGCAGTACGGGCTGTTCAGACTAGAGATGAGTAAGATGGCTGGTCAGAGCAATGAATGGAAAAATAAAGATATTCCCACTTACAGAAAAACAAGGGGGTACATGGAAAATTTATTTACAAACAAATTTGCACCACAGTCATCTGAATCCTATTTGCTCCATCTCTCTTGCATCAAAAATCCTCATAAAACCACTTGTGTGTGGCAAGGACTTGATGTTTTCTTAGCAAATAAACATGAATCAGAAGATAGGCAACAGACAATTAGAGTAACTCCAGACCCATGGGACAGGTCTGCAACACTGGCTTGAAATCTTTCAAAGGATTGCATCCCCAGTCACAATAGGGTGTCAGACAAGGTGACCAGAACCCCCCCCCCCCACCATCCACAATCTACCCAGTTAGAGCTCCAAAGATCAGCCTTCACCATCGCTGCAAGTTCAGAGGCAAAGCAACAGCCCACACTGTCCATGTGCACTGTAACATCCCACCAGATCATGGGAAGATTTTCCTGTTGTAGCTGCATGCTAAGCCATTCCTTCAAAGTTGTTGCTTAATGAGAATTTTTGAGATTTCAAGGCTACCCAGAAACCCACACAGTTGCTCGAAACTGCATTTTAACGATGACCATCCCAGCTGGGAAATTGTTTGGTTTTGATTTGGTTTTCTGAAGCATTTTGCCATGCAGTAAAACCACACTGTATAAAGATGCTGAAGAATTCCTGCGCAAAATTGCTGGCTGGAGGGAAAAATTTACTTGCCTCAGATACACATTTCACCTGAAATGATCTCTCAGCCTGGTCAGGCTCCTAATGCCCTCCAAAGAGGACTGAGGTTTTCAGAACTGTCCCTTGCTCTCCTTGACCTGCCAGGCTCTCCTGTTGCTCCAAGGCAAGGTGCAACGTTGGAGGTCTGTTCTGAGTGACAAGAAGTGCTTTGGCAGAGCCTAATGGTGCTATAGAAAAGGGATCTAGTTTAATCCCATCTGAAGAATACCTGAAAGCTGGAGGAACTGGCTTTAATACTGCCAGCCAGCAAAGAAACGCTGCACACTGTGTTAATGAGAACCTGGATTTTATATCCAGCTGGAGGACAGATGGGGGATCTGGGGCTATTCCCTTTGGAGTATCAAGGGGGCCTTTTTCCAAGGGAATTGTCATCATCCCTGGTCTTTAAGCAGCTGAACATTGACCCTCAATATTCATTCAGGTCTTTAACTAGATTTTTCATTTCACTGCCAGCGCAGAGGTGATTATGCTGACCACGTGAGCAAGGTTTAGTCCTTAACACCGCCGCACAGAAATAGCAGTCTGGGGGCTTGGTGTCAATCTCTCGCCAATAAGGAGCTTGGCCAGCAGCCATGGATTGTGGGCTGAGTTCCCAGCTGGCATATAACTTGGAAGACAACCACGAGGTCTGGGTTCAATATCCAATTGCTAAGGAGTCTGGCTGACAGCCTCATTTTGTGGAATGAATCCCAAATTAATATAATTCTTTTGATACCAGACAAGGGGCATGGCCTGTTTCCAAATGCTCTAAGGGCTCAGATAAAAGCCATAGGCATTGGGTTCAGTGTGTAAATGGTATCGAGGTTGGATAACAGTCAGGATTGGGCTTAATCCTCAGATGGTGAGAAAAAGGAATGAGTCCTGAGCTCTGCCTTCGTGCAAAAAAAGAGAGCTCAAATGAGCAGAATAGCTCTGTTTTCAATCCTCGCGTGGTAAAGAGCTCACAGGACAGTAATGGTTTCTAGGAACAAGTGTAAATTGACATGGAGCTTCAGAAGAGATGTGGGATCTGGGTTCAATCTCCAAGGGCTGTAAAGCTCAGATAATGGCCAGAGGGGCAATTTCCAAACCCTCTGTTCCAGTCTGATGTCTGGGAAGAAACCAGGATCATGTTACAGCTAAGAAAGCTGTTTTCTCCTGCTGCATAACTTAAGGAATTTTCCCTTTTGGATCGGGATGAATCCAGCATCTTCTAAAGTTTCAGAGGGAAATGGAGGTGAGCAGGGAGAGTGCTACATATTTGAGTGGAGCAGAAGAACAGAGTAAGGGAAAATAAGACTGTGAGCACCACCTGCTCTTCCACATCTTCTTGGCCACCCCAGACCACTGGATTTGAGCCATGGAAATTACTCCAGGGAAAACGTGGGTACAGCTCATCATCATCCTCAGTGCTCAGCAGTGTCTGCATTGGGTGTCTTTGGGCCCTCCGTGGGAGGCAGCTTGTCCTGTCAAGAGACAGTGACAGCCTGCGTGGCAATTCCATCTCCCTGACACTGCTTGCATAGGGGGCTGGTGGGAAACTGTGTGTGCAGCAGTGAGTCAGGTCAGCAGCTTGCTTGAGTCATGCCATTTTGAATAAAGGAATGCAAATAAAATGAGCAGAAAGTATTCAAATATTATTTTGTCCAGGCATTTAAAGCTGGTCTTTTACATAGGAAAAGGAGCAAAGGGTGAGGTTTTATCAAAAGCTATATATTGATCCTGTGAAAAGCTTCAAATTTGATAGCACTATCTTCCTGCTCTTGAGGAAATTTAAAAAATCTAATTCCAGTCTCTGTGACTCTCAGCTTTAGCTCCAAAGTCCAAATAGTATGGACCACAGCAGACAGGCTCTGATCTGTGAATGCTGCTAGAACAGCTTTGGATTGTGAACCTGACCTGCAGTTAGCCAGACTTCGGAACAGCAACAGCAGGCTTGGGGTAAAACCCTCCAAAACCCATTTCAGTGTGAGAACTACCCATTCCTAATGACCAGGGGTGCTGGAGACAAGCCCTGTCAGCACCATCCCCTGCACAGGTGGTGGGCACAGCTCAGTGTTCTGCTCTTTATCCCGTGCAAAGCTGTGACTCTGGGGACAGGTTACCCCATTGCCTCAGAGGTACCTCCCTCCAGGCTTTACCTGTGCGTGTGGAGGGAGCAAACCTGCCAGGCTCAGGAGCACGGCTGCAGACATAACCCAGCCCCACTGCCAGACCTTTGCTGACAGAATGACTGTTTTATATGGCTATAAGAACAGCTATAAGCACAGCTGTCTGAAAAGCAACAAAATCTATGATGTGTGTTTCTAAAGCCAATGACAGCTGGCAGTGCTGCACTGCAGCTCATTCCTTCTTTTACATGGTTTAGGTAAAACACTTCTCTGCAATCACTGTGATTTATCAACAAAGTGCACTTTCTGGAACAATTTAAAAGCATTCCCAAATAGGTCAGAAGTGGTCAGCTCCTCAAGCTCCCAGCAAGCTCCCAAATGGCAGGCAGCTAGAGATGGACAGGGACAGCTGATTCACAGCCCTGTCCTCCCTGTGAGTGGCCAGGGAGGACCAAACGCCCTCCCTGGCCACTCACAGGGAGGACAGGGCTGTGAATCCCATTGGGATGGGGAGTGTTGAGGCAGGGGTACCTGGGCAGCTGCAGAGCATTACCCACGGATGGGAGAATGGCGATTTATTGAGTTTAAAGTTGGCTTCAGGTGCAAACATGAGCCACTTCTGTGCTGCCAGGGGAGGTGACTCGGTCCTTAGCCACATGGAGGGGGACCTCCAGTGACCCCCTGTGACAGAGTCTGACCTCTCAGACATGGGAAATCCTGCGCAGCCCAAACCACAGAGGTACATAGAGGATAATGCCATAGCTCCCTGGCTATGGCTCTCTGGTTCAGCTGGAAGTTGTGACATAAGGCAGAGTGAGAAGGCAAGTACTGCACCATCCCTGTCCCCACACTCACCTTCTCCTGCCAGCTGTAGGGCAGATGACAACAGCCGTGAGGGGAACCCCGTGCATCACTTGCTGCTCAGGTAAAATGCATCCATGCTTTTCTTTCAATCTGCCACGGTTGCAAAGCAGAGGTTTTCTTTAGAAATACTTTTTCTAGCAGCACCTGAAGCACTAACTGCAGCAAGAGGGTAGATGTTTTCAGCACTTCCCTGCAAAAACCAAGCTGGGCAGCACAGGCTGAGCAACACCCTGTGCAGATGCTGCATGGCTAAACAGGGATGAAAGATGCACAGGTACAAAGCATGCTTTTAACATGCTCCTTTAATCTCAGTAAAATGCTTAGCCCAGGTAGGCTGTGCATCTAGCTCACCAATCCCCTTCAGCAGCTCCCATACTCCATTTTTTGCTGCCTAAGCTGCTGTCACGTGGCAGACACACAGCTTGATTCAGAAGAGCCTCACGCAAGCCAGACCCAACCCAAAACATCCCTGGAGCCACAGAAGGAGCAGAGCCTTGTACCAGGCCCTCTGCCTCCCACCCCCCAGATCTGGCTGCTCCAGAGCAGAGTGACATTGATCAGTCATGCGAGGAGCCTGAACTACCACATCGGGAACAAATTCAAACTGAGGACTTCAGTGTTGCCAAACCCCAACATTCAAAAATCATGAGTCAAACTCACAAAAATCATGGGACTGGCTCAAGAAACCTGGTTTTAACATAACTTTCATTGCCTGATGTTTTCAAAAATTTGGGGTGCCTGTATAAGATGGTTTTTGAACTCTTCTACTACCAGGAGAGTTAAAATCTGGCTTGTTTTTATTATTCCTTTTAGGCAGTTGATGTGCAGCGGAACAATCAGTTTACTTTACAAGTTGTTTGACTGCCTTTCCCATGGGTGGGGACTGCAGCTGGTGGCTGCAGGGGATGGCAGGGGCATGCCTGCAGTCCCTCAGTGTCAGGTGCTGCAGCAGGAACGCTCTGCTGCTAAACAGGGATCTGGCCAGCTCCTCTTGCTACTGGGAAGCAAACCCAGAACCCACAAGAATCAGGTGCTGTGTTTTGTGGGTCTGAGTCAGTGTTTCCTATGGTGCAAGGGGCTGCAGGCATGGTGTGGTGCTAGAATCCCCTGCCCCAGTGCCAGAGCATCCTCCCCTGCCCGCTGACCCCGCTCTCGGCATCGCCCATCCCTGGCTGCTCCCACCCAGCCAGGGAGCAGCTGACTTCCCTTGGAGCAAGAGGGAGTGACTAGGGCTCTTCACACACTTTGTGAGCTGGGCATCTGGTATTTTTCAAAACTCTGAAACATTTTAACTGAAAACTGTCTTTAAAAAAAAAAAAAAAAAAAAAAAAAAAAGAACACCCAAAACCCCAACCAAAAAAACAACACATAAAACCGGAAATGTTTCAATCTGAAATCCTTAATTAAAACCACACTCTTTAGTACATAAAGAAGGAAGTTAAAACAGAAATGTACTTTTGCACATTACAGACAGCATTATAATAAACACAGAGCTCTGCCAAGAAAGAGGCATTTTCAAGGCCAAAATTGATGCCTCCAGCTGCACTCGGATAATGTCAGAGGGCTCGTCTGCAGTGCGAGTGTGGCTGCGTTTGAACGCAGCAGCGAGCGGGCGAGCCTGGCGGGTGAGGAGCGCGGCAATCACCGGGGCAGACTGCGAGCGCTGCACAAGGACCGCAGCCCACCGGGGTCAGAGCTCCACCGGTTCCCACAGACCCCAGAGCCGGGCCCTAATCTGTAAAATATTTGAAGGAACTGGCCCTGGCTCTCTCTGCTCCTCTGGGCCCTCAGATATGGCTCAGCTGGAGGGACCCGGCTTGGCAGGAGCTCTCCCCGGCTAATCTTTGGGGAAATCTTGTACCAAAGCACACAGGGTGGAGTCTGAACCTGATTTTGGAGGCACAGATGAATGGCTGGAAAAGACCAGCATCATTAGTATGATGTCCTGCACCAGGCAGCCTGGGACACACATGTGGAGCGTACAAGTCAAACCCAGTCCCTTAGCAGGACAGATCAGCTATTTTATAAAGGTACCCACTGAGAGCTTAAAATCTGCTGCAATTATGAAAATCAGTCTACCCCATGGGAGATTTTGCAGTTATTTAGCATCCGTGGTCAAAATAGGCACCTGGCTTTGAGTCCAAACTTACCTGTTTTGGTTTTCTAGTGATTGGATCTTGCTATACTCTTGCCCTGCTAGATTTTTGTTTCTTGTGGATAGCTCAAGATTAAGGTCAAGCCTCCTCTAACATTAAGCTGTATTTGTTGCAGGTCTTCAGCATCTTCACAATAATGCAAGATGTTCCAAGCTTCCAATCAATTCTTTGGCTCTTTGCTGTCCTACAAGCCTTACCAAGCTCTGTGAACAAACCACTGCTATGTGGGGCATTTAGGATCTCATGAACCAACTGACTAGTTCTGAGAGCACAGGTCTGCCCAGATTCCTTCTCCTCCTCACCAGCTGCAGAGTCAAAGCAGCCTGGTCTGCACTTAAGTGCCAGGAGAACAAACAAGACACACTTAAACAACTACAGCCTCACACATGCTTCATGGAAAGGTTGTTGGAAGGGAATGCTGATGTGGAAGGATGTCACCTGCTTAGGAAACAGAAGAAGGAAATAGAAGGGTTGATTGGGTTTTTTTGTATGAAGAATATTTTGGGGTTCAAAAAGAGGTGAGAAACAGACTCTATGCGTGTCTCCAGGCACCAAGAAAAATAAAAGGAGCACAGAAAATATCCCACAGAACTTCATTAATAACAAACAGAACACAGAGGACATCTATTTGAGTGTCTGACTAAAGCAGCTAAAATAACTGGAGTTGGTAGGAACTAGTAATTTTAATTACCATGATATCTGCTAAAGACAGAGCAGAGCAGGTCCCAGACACAAGTTGTTGGACTGTGTGAGGAAAAGTTGCTCTGGAGAAGGGAAAGTAACAGGGGAGGGGATGTTTATTACTTGAACATTATTGATATAGAAAGTTGACTAATAGTCCAAAAATGGAAGTAAATTTGAGTGCAAGTGGTTACAAAACCAGAAAGCCCAGCAATTTAAGGCAGTGGAAGGAATAAGAAAAACGGATTAAAGATAATGTATTTTAAGAAAAAGCAAATTTGAACAAATTCAGGGCACAGGTCAAGAGGATCTCTGGGGAAGGGAGTTTAAGACAGCATTTCCCAACCAGTGAGACATGGAGAGGCAACAGCTGTGCTGTGGGTCAGGGGAGAGAGCAGCAGAAAGAACAGCAGGAAAATACCCTGCAAATATGTACAAATTAGAGGAAGAAAGAGGAAAATATCAATTGGTAACTGGTGCAAAAGAGTAAGCAACATATTGACATGGAAACAGCTCTTTTCTTTAGTTTTCATTGAGACAATTAACTGTGACATGACTGTTAGTTACATTAATCTGAACTGTGAAAGAGCAGCAGACCTGAAGAAGGACAGAACAAATGAAAGACCACTTAGGAAACCTAAACCACAGAAGTGCTTAAAAATCACTATGAAGTCTGTGTCAAATTGTTTTGCCAAATACAGAAGATTCATATGTATTCAATAAATACCTTTTCTGCATTTTTCACCCAGAATTTTGCCACTATCAGCACGCCCTCTTACAATAATTCTGTATTTTACTGAAGTGGTTTTACTCCTGGTAAATATACTGGAAGTATATTTATTGCTTTAACCCCCTGGTCCCCAATACTCTCAGCTTGTGCAATGGAGGCATCACCTGAGCAGGTTCATTCTTTGAAGGTGAGCAGGGAGGGACGGGCATGACCCATAGTGATATAAACATCCAAAGAGCCTTGTGTGAACTCCCTTTAAGTTCCATACCTCTTTATACTCCTGGAAAATAACCCAAAGCCAGCCCAGTCCTGTGGATCAACACTGCAGGTATATGGACTTGGATGGGATGGATGTTAAATTTCACAGCAGCCACCTTGCAGGCACTGCTGCCACACAGCTCCTCTGCACTGGCTGGCACATCCTTGGTCTCTGCAGTGATGGGGAGGGTGCCTACAAAACCTGCCAGGACAGCAGCTCCAAATATCACCATTAGTGGTGTCATGCCTAGAAGTGTCAAAACCAGAGGGAGCCACGTAGGCAGAAGAGGCAGAGGAGAGCACGACTCACTCGTGGTATGTGGGACTCAGCTAAACACACAGCAAAAGGCTGTGCTGTGAGTTACTCCACTCTTGGAAGGGATTTACATGTCAGATGTTGGCTCTTTTCATGAGCAGATCCTCTGCTTGGCTTTTAATATGTATGTGTACCCAACTGCTGAGCGACCTACAGCACTGCCCTCCCTCCTGCTCCCCTCTCACTACTGAAACACAAATCCTTCAACTGAAAATACATCAAACTCTGGAGCTAAAGAGTCATATTAAAATCGAGCATATGAGGTGCTGGTTTAAGCTAATGGTGTCATTGGCTTGCCTTCTGGGACAGGGATCTGAGGTTTTTGCAATATACTTGTCAGACTTTTCAACTTATTCAGCTAAACAAATAACCACTGTTAAACCTCTGAAAGGGATTCTGCCCCAGCCAGAGCAGACAGCCTTCTGAGACAATTCTTGGGGATAAAGGTTGATCTAAAAAAAGCATAATTTCTCAGGGTTTAACTGACTATCTCACTAGTTAAGTAAATGGTTTTATTTCTGGATATAGCATAATCTCTGATGAAAAATAAATTAATGGAAAATATTAAAATCAACTTATTAAAATAAATCCCCCCATACTTCTTGGCAGTCTCTAATTAAATAATTCTACCTGAAAATCCCATGACTCAGATTACTTATGGGATATGCCCAGTGGCTCCCACCTTTGGTAAATTGGAACCATGTGGGCAGCATTAGGAGAGGGAAGTGCAAGAAAAGGTGAGCCCAGTGAAAGGCAGATGGACACACCATGGCATTCTGTGGGAGATTAAAGGGAGACACCAAAGGAGGGATGAAAGCTTCTAACAGTGGAGAACAGGAAATTTTCTGTGTCTGAGGAAGGTTATGCTTGCTCTGAGCAGGAAGGAAGGTGTTAGCAGCTGGAAGAAAAGACTAAGTCTTGTCCTGAGAGGAAATGCTTCAAAAGCATTTACTTTCCAGATTAGCAATGACCTTGCTACATATACTGCTGACACTGTGCATGTTGGAAGCCTCATCCTGCAAAATGTGGCTTGTTGTGCATTACTGCACAGCTGACAAATGCTCCACGTTCTGAACTGAGAAATATGCTCACAGCACTCAGAAATGACTCAACAGATTCTCACTCAGATTTCAAGTCATCTCTTCAAACCCTCAGTCTGAAAATTTAGCATAAGGAATTCCTATTTAAAGAGAGGCGATAGGATAAAATTATAAAAGCCCAAACCACAGACCAAGGGTTCCACATGATCTTGTGCTATGTCAGCACCAGTGGGACAAACAGGGCAAGCATCTGGACACCAGGAGGACAAGTCAGCCACCAGGATCACCTCCTGGAGAGAAAACAGAGAGACAGAGGGTGCCCAGGATGAAAGCAGCAAACTCGGACAGCCTCGGTCTCTTCCCAGCAGCACTGACCAGATCTGGTGGTGATGTGCTGCTGTGCAACACAACAGCTTTGATCACAAAGACTGATGGCAATGAAGAAGCAGATATCTCTAGTGATTAAGGAAGGAATGTGAAGTATTTTATGCACATGTGTGTAGAAACAGGCTCTATCTTTCTAGAGCACTTCTGGCCATTCAATCAAGAAAGGCACAAAGGCAGCGCTTGTGTTAGAAGAGGTGGCAGCATCAGGGAGAAATATATTGAGCTGGTCTGTCAGGTCCTAGTTAATAGTAATTTCTTTCAGGTGAATTTTTTTGGTCCTCCAGTGCTGACAAGTCCTGGGAATGCAAAGACAACAAGAGCCCACAACTATCAGAGAATCAGGAAAACCTAATTAGCTTTCTGATGGCTCTTCACTGAAATACAATCTAAGCACCACAAAGAGAGAGCAGAAGGGCAACCCGGCCTCCACAGTGCCCTGGAGGAGTTTTGGAAATGGTGTTGATGACCATGCTCCAGGAAGGCAGTGCCTGGGACATTGCATGGGTGCTGGGCTTTAACCACTGTGTTTCCTGTGTATTCCATTCCCTGACACAAGAGATGGTGCAAGTCCTATCACCAAGTGGTGATTTCCCACTTCTCAAAGGATGGAGATCTTCAGAGTTTCCTTAGCCTCTAATGGCTCCTTCCCAAGGACAGACTCACTAGGAGGTGCAAGCTGTTGGCAGCTCAAGGGCCCAGAGGAGCTGTTGACCGTGTTTAGGCCGCGATCCAGAAGACTTGATTTCATCCAGCATAAGTGGAGCTGTTTTATTTATTCTAATGGTCTGATGGTGAGGGAGGAGTGCTCCCTGGCTGCCCAGGCCAGCCCTGTTCCAGGCAAGAGGTCCAACACACAGCCCTTCTCCAGAAAACACTGCTCACAGGGACAAGGCACCCATCCCCATGTGCTCCCTGGAAGCAAAGTTTCAGCAGACTCATGCTGCCTCCCAAGAGACATTTAATCTTCTCTTAGACCTGTTATCTGACATTCTATGTCTTTGCCAGCCAGGTGAGTCTGGGTGATTGCTCCACGTCATGCTGGAGGACTGTTTGAGCATCCCTTCTCCAGCAATGGCCAAAAGGAGATAGCTGGAGAAGAGCACAGGATGGACAACCACACCATGGTTGGCCTCCAAGAATTAGTGGCACAGGGCAGCCAGGATAGAAGGCATCAGGAGCCTTACTTCCCAAACAAAAGCAATAGTAGGAGCCAGGATACAATGGCAGCCCCAGGACATCACATGCACCATGAATATGATGAAGCTCAACTCAGAGTAACCTGTTGTGTCACCCAAAGATCTGAAAGCAAGATGTCCTAGCTCACATAAAACAGTGAGAGTCTGCTGAACCCTCAGAACAGACTCACGCCAAATTATAAATAAAGATCCAAGAAGACTTGACACGATACTGAGGCAATGACTAGAGAAATGACTTATGAAGTGCACAGTGAAAGCCTGCAGGGCTGACCAAATGGAGGAGAAGCTTTTAAGAGCTGCAGAAGCTTTCCAAAGGAACAGAATCTGAGGAGTGCCAATTTGTGTCAAAGATTTTCCATCTGCACACAAATAAATAAATAAGGAAGATGGAAGCAGACAGGGAGAAATCTTTGTTGTCCATCTCAGAGCCCTGTGTGGGTGTAGCTCCTCCAGTGCAGTCTGAGCTGAACTCCAGCGAGACTGAAGTGTTGCAGATGGCCAGCAGTAGTCATCTGCATGGGGGTGAGTTATACTTCATAGGTCCAATTCTGCCTCTGAAATGAATACTGTGTCCTCTACACATCCAAGGTGCTCTCCAGACCTGCACAGCATTGATCTGCCAGAGAGGGAACATCAATGTCCCTCAGGCAGAGAGTGGTTTGGGAGTTCAGCAAGAACAAAGGAGCAAGGCAGGAAGATGTGAGACAATAAGCAGAAGGGGAAAATAAATAAATTTCCATGGCCAAGCCATGATATCCCAGCTCCTATTAACACACACTCCTGTCTCCTCAGCACCTCAGCATGAGGACACCAGCCTTGCCACCCACCAACAAATCCATGGAGGGAGCAGGGAGGGAGGCATGGCAGGCAAAGAGGGGACAAAGGCAAGCCAAAGAGTGCAGGAGGGAAAAAATATTTTGGGGTTTATTTTTCACACAGGATTCACAACATTCCTCAGAAAATTTAATTTTGCTGTCCTGTTCTTGTTTGCTAACCAGAACCAATTTAATTTTAAAACAACATGCAGAGCCAACAGGGGAAAAAAACATTTTGCAATGGCTCTTCGCTCCCACTTGGAACAGCGAGCACAGCTTAACTCATTCGGCTCTTGCAGTTGCAGCACCAGCTCGTGGGGAGCTGGCCCAAGAAGTCTCTGCTCAGGAGGAAGAGGGAACTCACTGGTGCCCATAAATAATAGAATAAAAATGGGTTTTTTGAGCAACTTGACAGGTCCCACTCCTCACATCTGTGGGGGCTGGAGGTGGTGGGAGCAGGGAGCAATTTGTCGCATGGAACATCTTCCTGTAGCCCTGTCTCTCCACTCGACAGCTCACTCCAAGGTTTGTAGAAGAAAAATGAATTGTTGTTGCATTTAACAGAGAGCAGAAAGCTCCTATTCCTCTTCCACTACCAAGAACTTGCACATTTCTCATATCAGCATGTTAGTCTTCTGTGGTTTTATGCCTTGTTGTGACAGTTTGGTAAACAAGCAGATAAAAATCAAGAGCTTTTCAAAGGCAAGGTTAACACACTCATGTGCGACCTGGCTTGTCAGAGTACTCCAGAAACTCCAAACACGTTGCTTCTGCTTACCATCTGCATGAGCTTATTCAGACTAAAATAACAAAGTGTGTTTCCTGATCTCCATCAACGTAAATAGAGCCATTAAACTGCAAGGCTGTTTACATTCTGGGGAATAGTCATTGCATTCATCCTGATTGCTCCTCATCGTGCAGCCCCAGCATCCCCACACTGTGCTAGCCGTGGCTCTGCTGCAGCCCACAACCCCACTGACCACCAGCTAACACCAGGCATCGTCTGTGCCACAAAACCAACGGAAACCCCTTTGCAAATATTGTATGCTGGTGTCCAAATTTGGTTTTATAACTAGAAACAAGGACACACTTGAAGGATCCAGCTCTCCCAGTTGTAATATCTGGCAGGCGTAGAAGTGGGAACATTCACATTTTATAAAAGGAGATCTTTTGCTAGGTAAAATTATAAACATTAGAGCAGAAAAAAACCCTGGAGCTTGCCAGTGGTGTGCTTACAATAGCTCTGTCTTCTGCGTCATGCGAGGACCAACACTCCAACACAAGCACGTAGAGATAGCCCAGCCTCCCCCCCAGAGGATTTGTGTCCTGGAGGAGGAGGGGATGGTGCCATCTGTAAGCTGTTGCATCCCAGAACATCAGAGCCAGACACTGCACTCTTTTGGCCCAGGCACCCCATCTGCTCATAGGGGAGGGCTGAGAGCAAACACTGCCAGCCCTGTGGGGTCCGACCACGCCAGTCAGCACCTCTGCACCCATATGGGCACGGGGCTCCTGGGTGCTGACGGGGGCATTTGCACAGCTCCTGGGAACATGGGCCATTCTGGATGCTGGCCTGCACTGCTGCACTCCTTACAGCCCTAATAGGTGCTCCCTGTAATTGTGCGAGACCGTTGTTTTTTGTTGGCCTAGCTTCACCTGCAGCATTGTCAGGAATGAGAATTCCACATTTGGAAATAATAACAAAAGGATAAAACTGGGCAAATAATGATGCAGGCCAGGTCACACATTCCCATTTTATTAGGCTCAAACCCTCCTGAAAGAATTTCCTTGTATCTGCGTGTAATAGCTAAGTGCAAATATTTTCTAGAGGACATTCTGTTTCACAAAATGGAGTGGCTCTGTTTCTATGCGGGTTACATCATAAATTATCCATTACAAGTGTGGCAGATTTTGCCTTTATGCTCTCTGCATAACAGCTCTGGACCTGCCCTTGTGGCTCTGCTTGGTGAGCCAGCTCGGCAGCTCCACAGATCCATCACAAGCACTCTCCTCTGCAGGGCCAGAGTCTCTGTACTACCACTCTTCACAGCTCCTGTCCTTGTCTCAGTCCCAGACAAAAATATCCTCTCCTCTTTTGCACATGGCTCTTCCCTACCCACTCCCTCTGCTAGCAATTAACTCACTGGAGCATTTGTGAACCAAAATGGAAGACAACATGGAAGATAAAAGGTTAGTCCCATTCCCCACTGTTCTGGTGGGGAGAATGCCACTCTGCCCAGCCTTGTGCCAACTGGCAGTGTGCAGCAGGAAGCCCACGGAGTATGGACAAGGCTAAGGAAGAAAGGAGTGCAGCACATTTGCTTTGGCTGCTGCTGTTCTGCCAGTCGTGTCACGTGTAACCATTTAACAACGGGGCTCGTGAAACCCAGCCCATAAGCTTCTGCTTTTACCTTGGCTTTCAAGGCATCTGTGCCATGCAGGCACTGTTCTTAAAGGAGTGAAGCAAGTATGGATTTGCACTTGCGTTCGAGCACCAGTGAGGTGGGATACGCTGTGGGAATGGCATCGCCCCGGGCAGAACCAGTGCGTCCAAGGGAGCAATCCTGCCTTGGTTCAGAGCTGTTAATCACATCCCAGGAACCACTGCAGGTTCTAGAGTTACACACCCACTGGGAGACAGGCTTTCATCACAGACCTGTAATTAAAGGGAGATGTCAATGTAGCATGTTAACAACTTGGAACATCAGTTATCCTTGGAACATTAGTTATCCTGGGAGTCCAGCGAATTTAAAAGACAAGTATTTAGATAGAGCTCATCAGTTAACATACCAACTTTAACTCCAAATAAATCAAGAAGATTTGATGATTTTATGCCAAGGTATTTCTGCAGAAATAGAAAGTAACTCAGTGTAAGCATAGAAAGTCTCAGCCACAACCCAGGCAGGCACAGCATGTCAGCACAGAGCACCTTACCTCTGTCTCTCTGCATCTAAAACAGTTAAAGAATTACTCAGTATTTTGCACAATAAACTCTAAATATCATTACAACCCCTCAGGTTTGCTTCGTGGGGAAGACAGAGTGAAAAAAAGATGCCTGTGGCTGGATGGCGTGTTTTAATCATGTGCAGCCCTTTCCATCTGAGGTGTACGTATCAAGTGTCTGTCCAAACAGGAAGGGCGCACACAGGATAGTCAGAACAGCTCGAACTCACGCACTTAAGAAGGAAAACATCTCCCAGTTGTGCGTGGGTTGGCTCTGAGGATCAGGAAATACACAGAAGACAATGCCCAGGGACAGGGTGTCTCAGCCCCAGGACGTGCTCGGGCGCGCTGCAGGGGTGTCACTGAGGAGCAGGCCACTGTGGGTCAGGCATGGAGAGAACCATCCCATGCACGGGCTCAGACCTGCTCAGAGGACACCTAACCCACATGGGAGAGGTGAAAGCAGCAGCCATGTGCTGCTCTCAAGTGCGTGGCAATGTTTCATTGTCAAAAAGGCTGCGCTGGCCAGAAATGTTACTACATTATTCAGCATTAAAAAACATTTTCCACTTAAGAACAGACACAAGTTTGAAGCCAGTGTAAAAGCACCCTCTCAATCAGTACTAACAATGGCATCATTCAGTTCTGCTGATGCTTCAGGAGAGATCAGTACTTCTGCCTGTATGGTTTTAATAAAAGCAGCCAAACAATCTCAGTATGGGCTCTCTAGAAAGCCCTGTGGAGGGTTTGTGCACTTGAAGAAGGAGTATGGGATCCATGGCAGTTGAGGTGGTACTTGTGTGAAGGCAGCTGCCCTGGAATAAAGATGTTCCCTGCATAAACTGAAGCAGAACAGAGCTGTAGACAGACAAGCCCCTGGAGAGACAGAAGAGAATTATGGAGTGTTGAGCTAATTAGGTTCACAGCCTTAATTATTGGAGCACTACAGCTGATAATGCAAAACCAGCCTTGTAAACAAGCTTCTATTTTCAGCCACTCATGCCAACAACTTTCTTCTGAAAGCATCTGCTGCACAACTCAGACTTGTCACATCCCAAGGGCAAATTTTGGAGAGCACAAAGAGCTTCTCTGAAGCCCTATAATATCAGGTAATTAGAACAAAAGAGATCTTGACAATTGCCATTTTTAAACAAATAATGAAAACATGATGGAACATTTCAAACTCATATGTGGGCTGGAACATTCATGGCTTTAGTGCTGGCTGAAAAAACCCAAAAATATGGGAATTCAGTTTTATAGATGGCTTGCAAATCTTCAGCTTCTCTTCATAGCATCCTCCCCAAGATCAGAGGAACAGGAGACAGGGTTGCACACAGATGTCTGCTAATCCCAGGACAATATGGATGGAGTCACAGCACCACACCTTAACTGGTCTCACCCTTCTGCCCACAGTAAAACTTTGTAGAGGCTCTGCAGGAGGAGGAACCATCAGATCACCTTGTCTGACCTCCTGTGCATCACACACTATAGTATTTCACCACTTATACATGTGCTGAGCCAAATAACTCAAATTTGGCTGAACCATAGTTCTATAAAGGCAGCCAGACTTAATATAAAGCATTACAAGATGAAGAGAAAACACCTTTTTTTTTTCCTTAGGTAGTTTATGTAGCTGGCTAAATATTTGTGTCCCAGTTCTAATTGGAATTCTTTGGGTTTGGCTTCCAGACCCTGACTCTTGTTCTACCTCAAGTCATTAGATCAAGAAACCTTGCAGTAGATTATGTGGGTTTTTTTTTTTCATGAGACCACACAAATGAATCCACATTTTAGTTGTTTTTTTGATACACTGAACTGCCCAAGTTTGTGAAGGCTCCTTCACAAAAAGGACCCAACACCTCTTGGTACCCAGTGGAGTTTCTTCCTCTCCACCACCTTCACTCATCCAGGTGAAACAGCAAGTTGAATCAGTTCAATATCAGACTCAAAGATGCATGGAGAGCCCAGGGAAGAAGAAGTAAAGAGTAAAGACAACTCTCAGTGATGAGGGAAAAGCAGAGGAGCTTGGAGATTGCACCAAACTCTGTCCTGTAGAGGGTCTAAGCTTCCAGTTAGAGCATCACCCAAAGAGCCATTCCTGTTCTCATGAGAGTCACACATCAGTGCAGAGAAAATGGTCCTTGGAAAAAACCTCAATCCATATAAAGCTCAGAAAAGGTCATCACATCATCAAGGCTGTTGTCCCACAAAGCCAAATGTACCTCCTAGAGCCACCTTCACTGAACTCAGTAATTTGAATTTACTCAATAGCAAAAAACATTAGATTTTAA
Source organism: Molothrus aeneus (assembly GCF_037042795.1). NCBI lineage: Eukaryota > Metazoa > Chordata > Aves > Passeriformes > Icteridae > Molothrus > Molothrus aeneus. Next base: position 21,989,763 of record NC_089653.1, on the reverse strand, counting down.
ATGTTTTTTCTTAAATGGAAAACAAATTATCCACTTTTATATTGCTGTCCACTCAGTGAAGCATTAAATGTTTCCTGGGATAGGGTGAAAGAAATGATGTAAGGTTTTGGGAGCCTCAGACATGGGGCAGCTGGAATAACTGGATTATCACGAGCTGTCAACATGTGAACAAAGATATCAACTATGAGATGAGATTCTTGGGCATTTAAATACACACTTCACAATTCCCAGAGCAGACAGTGATTTATGACTCACCCAATTATCTCTGTCTCATGATGGTGTAGAGCAGAAACATTAATGAGGGAACCAGAGCTAAGAGGAGACAAAAATGGACAGATTTCCACATGGACAGCCATGATATGATATGGCACTCATGATATTCCAGTGCCCACCCAGGGAAACGTGGCTGGGTAAACGGGGCACAGAAGGTAGAAGAGGCCCAGGTCATGTATTTCTGCTGTGAGTAGCAGTTTGAAGAACAGGAGAAGCCAAGAAGCTGCACTTCAGTCCTGGGAGAGTGTCAGTGACTGACAAATCAAGCTCAGATCCCCAAGATACTGCAAACTTCAGGACAAACCTGATTTTTAAATGATGATGCATTTTGTAATTTTATACCATCACCCTACCATTGTAAACACATAGGGTTAGGCAGGTTAATGAAATAACTTGTCACTTAAGCCCTGCTTAGCGCTAAACCTGAGCTCAAGGCTCTTCACCACTAACCTCACTCACCCTACATCCCAGAGAAGTCATGTCAGATGAGCTGCAAGCACACTGCTCTGTCCATCCTGCTCAGAAACTGGGGGGGCTGTCCCTGCCAAGGGACCCCAGTTAATGATAACTGTGTCATTATCATTTCTGTGCATCTTTTATCTGACAGCACTTTCCAACTTAACTCTGGCCAACCACCCCCCCCCCCCCCCCCACTTAATTGCAAGGACTTAGTCATTAAGAAAGTAACACGAATTGGCAGATTATGAGAAACATCTTTCCTGGAAAAGATTAGCCTGAGTTGCTTAATAAATAGCATGATAGCAGAGAGGGTGTTTCAGATTCAGGGGTTGCCAGGCACTCGTTACCATCACCAAAGGTTTTATAGGTTCTTTGGACCTCCTAAAGAAGCCACTTAAGAGACAGGTATGAAATCAGTAAGTCACAAAATAGCAGAGCTGTGTCTTCCTCATTTTGAAACAGAGGCACTAATGTTACCATGAAATAAAAAGAGACTCAGGGCTGTTTTTTTGTGCATTTCTTATGCAGAGTGGATGTGAGGATCCTGGATGGAGCAGACCCTGGGGTCCCAGGCACAGTTCTTCCTCAGTAGCACAGGGAGGCACTTGGGACACAAAAAAAGCGATTTCAAGATCATCAGTGTCAGCAGGGAAAAAACAGCGATTTTAATTTCAATCATGACTTTTAATTAAAGGAACACTAATGTTACAATGAAAACATAGAGCCAAAGCACGGAAGGTGTCTGCCTCCACACTGCTTGAACAGAAACTTCCTTCAGACACCAGGAGGCACCAGCCTCCTGATAGGGATGAACTTCTGTGGGTGATGCTTGCAGTGCACTAACAGTACCTAGAAATTAGCTTTCTCCAGCTGAGCAAGCACAGCTTTTTCCTAAGCATGAGGTTTCTATTTGCATCTAGCCTCCCATATCCCTTCATTTTCTCCCAGGCTTTCTGGTGTATGAATAGCTCCACTAGCTGTCATCTTTTTGCCCTCTATAATGCTGCCAAAGACTTGTACCTGTCTGTCACTCATTAAGTTACTTGAAGTAAAACCTTGCTTTTTCTCCTCAGAATATGATACCCACCCACCCCACCCCCGAGTCCCACACCGTGTGTGTATCATAATCCAGGGGAACTGGAGCAGCTCCCATGTGCCCAAGCAGCCTCCAGCCATCACTGCAACCACCAGCCCCAAGAGTCCTCTTCCTATCATTATTATCCCAAATATCTGAACTGCCCTGGCAGGAACACTCTTTTGCATACAATGCCCAGCTTATTTCTGAGCATACAAAATTTCCTGCCTGTCTCCAGTTAGCTGCACACTGAGACACTTGGACGCTGAGCAAGCTGAAGCCTGCACATCTGCTGGGATGAGAGATGCACTGTGGCAGCTAAATCCCCGGGGTGCACACAGTCCATTTGTCTTTTCTTGCAGCAAGCTGAAGTGAGGACATGCCATAACACCTAGTGCTATTCTCCTCCTCATCTCTTCCACCACCCTGTTCATTCAGTGAGAGAAACCCCTCCCAAGGACAGAAACCCGTGGGAGCTCAGGTCCCAGCCCTAGCACAGGCTGAGTTTCACATTCTGTTCATGGATTGTGTCGGTGGGAGTAGAACTCCCTCAGTGCCTGAGGAGGGGCTACCAGAGAACTGTGCTCCCATGTCAAGAGTCCATAATCCAAACAGCATGAAAACAAACGGTACTGGAGTGGCTGGCACTGAATTACGGTGTTGGAGGCTCTCTTCCTCAGAAGTCACTTCAGGGAACACGTGCCACGGAGGGCTCCCCATCCCCAGGCACTTCCAAGCTCCACAGCCATGCAGACAGGCAGGAGGCAGCACTAATGCCACTGTGTGCCAAAGCACATGGCGCTGCTCCAAGCCTGCAAAAGCCACCAGCATGGATCTGCTCTCCAAGGTCTCAGTAAGCATTTCTGCAAAGCATACACTCCTTAAACCTCATGTTTCTGGAACTTAAATCTGCCATTTTAAAGCAGCTTAAATGTGATGCAAACACTAATAAAAAGACCATCCACCAGCTCTGCTGCTGCAAAACAGCTGGCTTTGAAGCTGGCTAATTCACTTAGCAGAAGCTCAGCCTTGCTGTGCTCTTGAACAAGGACAGAGGGACTGCAGGAGCACCACTAACAGCAAAACCTGTCTAGGTTGTTTCTGTAAACTGCTCAGAGCACTAACAAATTCAACAAGGAGAAAAGCACGTGTACTTTCCTGCTACAAAGGCAATGTGAGCGGCCCAAATGCATGAGGTAACTCACACATGAGCTTTTTAAAGCAGTGGCTGTGACCATTTCTGGGGTTTGGGACGTGATTGCCCCAAGGGAACACATGGCTGCGTGACACACAGCCCTTTGCTGGGCTTCACACTCTCTAGAATTCACTGAAACTACAGCTTTCATTGTATTTTCACTGTGTTTCAGGGTGGGTAATTTTATGGATGCTAATAACACTTAGAGTTAAGTAAGATACGCCTATGAAAAGGTAATCAAATGTCATGCATGAATCAAGAAACCACCAGTGGTTCATTCAAAGAAGGCTGAGAGAATGGCAAAATAATTATCTTTGGAAGAAAAGAGGATATTAACTTAAATATTAGCAATTAGCAATACGTAATTACACATCAAGATACCTTACATCAGCAAATTAAACAAGGGCTGGTGCCTGGGGACGTGGGCACAGCTAGCTCAGAGGTGGGCTTCTGCTGGGACTAAGATAAACTGTGTCCAGATCAGAGGCCAGAAATGCAAGAGGGGATGGATATGACCTAAATTAGGCATCACCACCTTGATGATGGAGGCATTCCTGTGTCGATACAGAACAGGATTAAATTCTGCAGCTACACAGTCCTGGGCTGAGGAGAGAAAATCACATCAAGGAGGAGATTGGAGGCCAGGAGTGGGGAGGAGACACAGCTGATACTGCTGAAGGCTGGCTGGGCTGTGCTCACTGGAAGTTCCTGCTGATCTTCTGCCACAGCACCGGGTGACTGTGGTGGGTGTGGGGGGTGACAGCAGCACTGCTTGCTCTCAGCCAGGAGCCTGTCTGCCCCTGCCCTGCTGTAGGGTCAGCAGGATGCTGTGGGACACAGCCACCAAACACCCTCTGGCTGCACGGGATTGGTGTGCACGATGCCCATCACGTGGGTTGTACTGAAGAGTTTTCCTGCAAGGTTAGTGAGCCTCCAGCACCACCAGAGGAACACACCACTGCTCTGCCCAGCCCAACAGAAACAATGACTGAGGGTTTGCTTGTGGAGTAACCTCCACATCCTGGTGCTGCACTAAATCACCCTCTTTGTGAGGGAGAAAGCAGGCTGAGGATGTGGCTGTGGCAGGGTGTGTTACTGCAGCCAGGATGCATTTCTGCACCCATGTGGTGACACTGGGTCCTCTTGAAATTGCACATTTTTCTGCACTGCACTGGCCCCTTGGGATCCTGGGCTGGGAGTGGAAGAGATGCTACAGCACTTGTCAGAAGAGATTTCCGGATACAGACTTTGATCACAGGGAAGAAAGGGCAGGTTGGGACATTTATGCAGGAAACAAATCCCCAAGAGCCAGTTCAATGCAGTGTAAGGAACAGTCTTTTTTCCCCTCTGTACTCCACAAAGATTGCCAGGGAAAAAGACCCAAAAAGTAACCCCCAGAAAAAGCATAAACTCTGGCAAATTAAATGTAAGAGCATAATAAAGCAAATAAAAAAGATTTTAAGAAACAACTTACTAAAGCCTTTAAAACTAATAAAAGCTTTTTCAAACACATCAAAAGGAGGAAGGCTGCCAGAGAGTCTGCAGAGCCAGAAGATGGCTGAGGCAAAAAGATAAGACGACAGCAGAAAAGTTAAATTAATTCTTGGCATGTGTAGGAAACAGCCTGAGAAGGTTCCCACAGCAGAGCCTTGCTTTATGTGGGATGAGCCAGAGGAATATCTCCAGCAGCAGCACCAGCCACAGAGGTGCAGAGACAGGGCCTTTGGAGCTGAGCAGGACAGGGGAGCTTTGGTCCTCGCAGCAAAGGGAACACCAGGGCCAGGAAATCACAAGGTGGAAGTATCAACTCATGCAGCCAGGGCAGCTTCCCTCCCACCATCTGTAATTAGGCAGAAGAGCTCATTACCAAAAGGGCTCTGAGGGTGGTACCAGGCTGGATGGATTCCCTGGACTCTGAGATGAATGAGGAGGAAGAAATGCACTGTCAGCTTTAGGTGATACTCTGGCAATTCCACAATTCTGCCCAGGCTCTCTGTTTAAGGCAAGAGATGTAGGACATCCATCTGAGGGACAGAGAAGCAGTCTCTAGAAGGACAGAAGGCTGAAAGTGGACACCCAAATGAAACTTGCCATCACCCTTATTATTGCTTTAAGGCTGTTTTTTTGGAAAATGTCCCAGTAATTAGGATTTAGAGTGCAACTTCTAAGTAATGGTCAGCAGTGGAGAGAGAGAGTGGTGCTGCAAAATAGGCCAGTCTTTTGGGAGTTCATAAAAATTTTGCTTGTGGATGCTAGAGAGGTCAAGGTCTGTGCCTAAACCACACTGGATATACTTGGTCATAATCAACCCTGAACCAGCAGGAGCTGGACAATGCATTGATTCCAGCTCCTGGCTGCTTCCAGCACAAATTCATGTGATTTGGTACCAAGCATACTCTGTCATCATCACTCACATGGCTGTGAAGGCAAATCACAGTACCCCAGATAATGAAATTAGGACCAGGGTGCTTATCCTGAGCAACACTTTCTTGGCCTCCCAGGAGAGCCTGCTGCAATGCTGTCTGTGACAGGGCTGTATTATTGAGTTCAATATTGCTTTCATGGAGAGAAAAAGAAGACAAATACAAGAGTATTGTGTTGGGGTCAATTGGGAAAATTGGGGGTCAGAGGTGGAAATGAATAGGCTAAGGAAAGGTGTAATTTTATAACTGGATTTATTTTTTTTAAATATGTAGACTGCTCTGAGCACTGCACAAGCCCCTTCCTCTCAGCACCTCCTTGCCCTGCTGCATTTTCCAATATCAGTTTTTTCACCCCTGAACCTTCCTGATGGGTCAGAGGCAAGTCCTGATCCATTTCTCAAACTTACAAAAATGGATTTAGCCTACCAGGGCATGTGGAGCCTCCTGGATGAGAGGGTTCTGCACAGCCACCATGGTCCCCTGACACCTGCAAGACACCTGGCACCTAGGGAAACTCTGTAGGCAAAAACCCAGGAAGCCAAACACCTGGAGGTTGATATCTTCTATATTTGAGCCTAATTGCCACACACAGTGCACTGGAAAATGTCACCAAAATAAAGAGGTTACAGATTATATGTTCGCATATTTAGTTTGAAAAAATAATTAAGTCTCACTTTCTTATTCACTTTGATTTCCTTGGGACAGGAAATGCAGGCTTTCAATCTGGCTATGGCAAGGGGAAATTTGCAGATGAATGGAAGATGGCTTTGCTCCTAGAAATGCTGGCATAATGACTCTGCAGAAAGATACCAAAGAACTTCAATTTATTCAATTTATTCTAGTGACAGATAGCATGCCAATCAACTCTTAAGCACCGGAATACGTTAAAAAGACTTTTTTTTAAATTATACATTGCATTTTAATTTATCAAAGCCAGAGCAGTTTTTAGAGACAGAATGAAGCAAGATAAATGTATTCACTAGAAATAAGCCTCCCTTTTATACATACATATACTGAAGGCAGTTAATCATTGGAACAATTTATCTGCATTGTGGATGATTCTCCATCACATGTTATCTTTTTAAGGCAAGAATAGAAAATTTTATTAAAATCTGCTCTGGTTCAACCAGAAGCTGTGAGTTTAAAGTAGAAATTTCTAAATAAGATTTTTTGTCCAATGTTACTATGCAAAACAGACAAGATTATTGTATTAGTGCATACTGACTTTAACAGTCAAGATTGCTTGTAATGAGAGAGGTTTCCCATTAAAATAAATTATATTAAGGGCATTAAATTGTATTTCTTTGAACCGCTCTGAAAATTTTTGCTTTGATATAGATATTCTTATTCAGTCAGTGTTTATTTAGATATCAAAAGGTACTAAAACTAATCATGGAACTTTCCGTTAACATATATTTAATATAGCACAATAGACTTACTGAAGCACGTAAAATATCTGAAGTATATTAGAAGTTTAAAACCTTGTAAAACTATGGATTACTAACCCAGTGCTATGAATGCTTTTGGGGATTTAATGGGATGTTGCAGGATATTAATTTCCACCCCCTCTCCATCCCAGCAGCAGGGTGAAGGGAAAGCTCCTCCAGTCCCTTTAGCAACAGAGACAACATACTAGAGCACAGTAATGAATTTCTGCTGGACTTGCTGAGGTCTGGATGCATGAAGGTCCTTCTCTGCTTCACACATGTCCTCCACTAACACAAACAACCGCTGACAAGAAGGAACACTGAACTTTGAGTCAGAACTAAAATAGGTAGAATAGTCAAATATTAAATTAAACAGAACTCCAGATCAAACTTTTCCACATTAGATTGAGCTCCAGCCTGTGCACACCACTCAACCTCTTTTAGACAACACAGACACAATCAGATCTGATTCATATTCCAGCGAGGATCAGCTCTTAATTCCTTTAAACGAAATCCAGACACGAGGTGCCACATGTTCCTAGGCTTTGTGGATTCTTAAATATTTTCCTTCTCCATGTACACGCTTGGGACACCTGAGCATGCACCACCCCAGAGCAGGCAGACACAGAGGGGGCTTTGGGCCAGGTGTGCTCCTCTGCAGCAAAATGCTGCAAGGCTCTGCCTAGCTCTTGCTCAGCTGAAAGGTGCTGCTGTTAGAACTGGCCATGAGCAGCCCAAAAGGACAGTGGAAGATCAGGCATTTCTCACAGAAGCCAAACTCATAGTGGACTCTCATGCTCCCAGGTGTGCCTCTACCCCAGCCGTGCTGTAACACCTTACATCTATGCATGGCCACTGCTTTGGTAACATAAAACTGCCCAGCATCCAAGGGAAATACATATTTTTTTCAACCAATCAATCTACAGCTAAATTTTCCAGTGTTTCAGTCCAGCTGTGTTATATTCAAAGCTTTTTGTCTTTGAATATGTAAAGCAATAGAGCTGGCTGGTGAAGAGCTATCAGCTTATGCTGTTTTTTTAATTTCCAAGCTCTTTCAGTAGTTTGTTTCTGTGTTGGGCAAGGAAGGAGGAGTAAAACCTGGACTAGTCCAGATCAGTAACTTCAGTTTTTCACATCACCCTCATCCTAATGGTGGGGAAGGCAGCACAGCCTCACCCACTGATTTCTCTTCTTCTCAGCTGTCTTCATTAACAAACACTTACATGCAACAGGGAATCAACAATGGATATGTGCTTGTTTGCAAACCCTCTAAATTAAATCAGAATGAAAGGAATGAAATAAGTTAATGAAACTATTGAACAACACTGGACTTGGCCCTTGAGGCTTTCTGCATGATTTCTCTTCCCAGTTTGACAGAGAACTAGATGTACTTATTTTTTTCGATATAATTTTTTCACCTATTTTGTAATTATTTTATCCAAACCAATGTCCTTGGTTTGCTTTAGAGACAAGTACTACCTCACAGTCAAAATATATCAGAGCTACTATTACCCTCCCAAATCAATGGCTGTCAAAAAAGGAAAACAAATTTGTCCTTGACTGGTCTAGGTTAAACCAATGTTTCTTGTCATCTTATCATCCTGGAAGTGTTTTTAAATTGGTTCATAATTTGTTCTAGTATGTTCCTCATTATCAAAGTGAAAATGACTGGTTTATAGTCACCCACGTCTCCCATCTTAGAGAAGAAGGATTATGCTTGTTGTGCTCTTTTTGCCAGGGCACAACCTGTCCTCTGTGGACTGAAAAAGGTGGCTGAATTGTCTACATACTCTTCAAAACTGACCCTTTGATATCAAGGGCACAGGAGGGCACATTGGATAAGCAATTTCACTGTCACCATCGGGTGCCACCATGAGCAGAGCCAGATCAGTGCCAGCAATGACAGTGTGGTTTCAGGCTAAGGGTCTGCAAGTGTGGGCTCACCAGCAGTTGTTTACATGTGTTTGTCTGAAGTTAGGAAAAAAATAAAATAAGGAAAAAGGAAAGAACAAGAGAAAATGAGCATTTTAATTTCCCAATAAAATCTATGCCACAGTATGAGTCATTGTTTGCTTTTTTATGCTAGTTGGGAAAGTCCTTCTGGTTTTAATAACTAATACTGCTGAGTTCAATAAAAAGCACTTAATTTAATTTAATCCAAATCCTGATTAATGCCAGCATCCCCTGGAATTTTATCTTTGTTTTAATTTGAGTCACTATGTTAAGGGGAAAAAAAGACAGAAGGGGTAGGAGTCAATTAGTTTCTGTGCCTGTTTCTGGGCAAAACACTGGAAAATAGAAGATTGACAGGTATGGTCTGAAAGTCTATTTTCCTCCATTCCTTGGGCTGACTTTCCCCTAAGAATGTAATGTTTGCTTAGTCTTAAAAAAGGAAGCTTAACAGCTCACAGTTCAGTTTGGAAAATAAAATATTCCAGGGCCAATTAGGATCAGATTTCTTTGCTGGAAGTATATTGCTTTTAATGTGTTAATATTCAAGAGATATGCTACTGTTTAATTGGACACAGAGAGCCCTTAAAGCTTGAGAGCTCTAACATGAAAACAGCCAGCCTCAGTCATGGGCCCTGGAGTGGCTACAGAAGGAAATAATCTGGGATAAAACCTCTGATAAGAGGTTTTCATCCTTTCCCTACAATTGTCTGCACGTATGTTTATTCAGATTCATATCTTATACAAATAACCAGTGCTAACAGATTTTTTTAGGCTGGAAAGTTGAACATTCAAAAATCCAGGGTAGCCGAGCTGCTGATACTGGAGTTCAACACCCTCTGTGGCTGAGGGGGATTGGCTCTGCCCAGCATCACACAGGAATCCTGTGACAGCGCCAGGGTTAGGATCCAGTTCTCCCACATCCCTCACCCGTGCCTTAACTACAAGTAAACATTCCCTCTCTTTTGCAGTTCTCTATCTTAATCTGCACAAGGAGTAAGCCAAGGTCCTGCCAAGCCAATAGTTTTTAATTACATGATCACATACTCTTGTAATGTATATATACAAGAGAGCTGAATTAAGGGTGCATGGGCCTGGGTATTTTCTAACTTTTGTATGACTAATTTCTGCAGCTTTACAGGGGAGGTTCTGGGTATGCTGTCTGTGATTACCTTTCATTACAGTAACAAGAGAAACAGAAATGAAATTATGCAAACATACTTGCAGAAGTCTGCAGCAGAACTGTAACTCAGAATCTTAAAGGAGCAACATTGGCCTCCATCTCTTTAGCAAACAGAGCAAATTCTGGGAGCAGATGGCTGGAGCATTAATTACATAACAGGCCCTTCACTACATATGGGTTTTAGGTGCTTTTTCCCCTTCCAGTAGCCAGGGATGCTGGAAATTAGCAAGTCTGAGCTCTTTGCTGTGCTGGAAGCATTGGGCAGCGCTCTGGCACCAGCAGGCACTGCACGCTCATTCTCACATGCTGCTTGAACAAGAACTAATTCTTTGTGTGTCAGAGACCAGCAAAAGTATGAGCAAATGTTGCACAGAGAGAGGGGAAACGCTTCTGGATTTACTTGCTCCCATCTTATCCCATCTTCCCAAGTTGCCAAGACAAAGAAAGGGGCACAGACATCATCCCCTTCTCCCTTTGGAGTCCCAGTTCCAGCCCTCATCCTCCTCCTGCTAAGGTGAACACAAAGGAAAACAGACAAGATACACCAGCAAAGAAAAGGGTCAAAAACTGGATGAATGAATTAAAGTCTCAATAATTATCTTTTAAAGAAAAAAAAATTTCAAAGGAAAAATGAAAACTACGTCAGTAGAGAAGTACATACAGGGCTTTGAGCCCTAAGCTGAGCACAGAGTATTTCACCAAGCTCATTACCCAAAGGGGGGACTCATGGGATGGGGGCTACCACCACCATCAGCCTGGCTACACAAAACCCAGAATGAACCATCTGCACCCTGCAGATCCCTAGAGTGACTTGGGCTTTCCTGCTCACACCAGCAATAATGGGAAAGGGATTCCAGGCACTGCCCCTGTACCTTCTAGGAAATTCCTTCCCTGTGGTTGTTGGGTAACTCTTCTCTAATAAAAATTAAACAAACAAATGTAATAAAGAGTTGTATTCAGAATAGAGGCCAATTTACTAGTAATGGCAGCATTAAGGTCCTAAAAGGGTATTAAATTACAGTGCAGTAAAGCCACAGAAAACAGCCTCTAGTTCTAAAATAGCTACAGGTGCCAAAATTAAAGAGGACCAAATTACCAGCCTGTTTCCAGTGTTGGCCTGCAAATACTCAACACAACATGAAAAATGAATAGCAAATGATTGGCTTTATATTAAGAAAAAGTTGTTTGAATATATTAAATGTGTTTCACTGCGCAATTTCTATATTTGCTCTGTTCCCCAAACCAGAATTATTCACCTAATGGATAGATTAATGAGATGACACTAAGCAGAGGGAGAAGGTCGTCTATAATCAGAACAGTTGCAGACAGTGTTTATAAAAGCTATTTAACAATACCAAGGATGAGTACACTGCACTTACAGCTAAAATGCTTCTAGGAGGGGCTGAACACCTGCACTGCTCAGCACACACAAGGGCTTTAAACCAAACCAAATCTGCCTTCGTGTGAAAGATGGCAATTCTGGATGACAGAGAATGAGATTTCCTGTCAACTGACCTCCCACCTCCCAGGCGAAGGGAAGTCAAGCCAGCCATTGGTAGCATCATTGTTCAATTTGAAAGAGCACATGTTCCTTGCCTGGAAATGTAAAATTTGGATTCAATGTGCTAGCTGCCTGTGCAGCCATGTGAGGCAGTATAATGGCACATGAAAGAAAAGGTCAAATTTACTAAGTGTTGAGGAGGTGTCATCAAGAGTCACATATTACTTCAAGATGTGTTTTCAGCAGCAGAGCCTGCATGAGCCCCTCTAACACAGAAATCTCTTCTGCCCACTGGGAGTTGGAGAATTCCTCCCAGCTTGGGTGGAAGTTGTTGATCTCCACAGGCTTGCAGAAGATCTGTCTTTTTCCTGCTCCATTTTTCCTTTTTTCTCCACTGCTACAAAATGCAACCAAACTGATGGGAACGGGCCTCTGGCAAACCCCTGTGCTTCTTTCTTTCCCATTTGCAGAACTGTGCATGTTACCTACAGCAATTAAGCTTTTTCAGAGCAGTGATTGTATCCCACATGATCCAAGGAGCTCCTTTCACCTCTCGCAGCTTTCCTTTTCTTCAACTTGAGTTATCAGTTTCCTTTCACCAGTGGTAGCATCCAGGGATGGGGGAGGCAGATTTTTACCTCTCTCCAGCCCCTGCAGAAATGCTCCAAACATTTTCAACCTGTTTGGTTCCTGACCCATGGACACGCTTCTCTGTCTCTGCATTTCCCATCGAGGAGCACAGCGCCGGTGGGAATTCCCTGCGAGCTCAGGAAGCCTGGCCAGCAGCACCGGCTCCACACAGCACCACAGCTCTTCCTCAGGGCTGTCTTCCTCACTGCCACCCCCCCTTCATTCCAGATAAAACCTCCACCAGCACAACTGTCAGCAGCAAGAGCAATGTGCTAAGGCAAGCAGCAAGGCAAACAGAGAAGCCATAAGGCTCTCTGCAGGGTAAACATGAGCTGAAATCCAGAGTCACATAAATCACGTGGATACATGCAGTTCTGAGGAGAGAGGAGAAAAAGGAGGGACTAATTTTTCTTGCACCAGTCCTGGAGGCCCCTTCCTGAGATCAGAGCAATTCAGCTGGAGGCACCAGTGAGGCACTGCCTGGTTTGACCAAAGGCAAGGAGCTGGTTAGGAGGATGACTGAGAGATATTTGTGCAGGTATCTGCTCCTGGGCTCCTTCCCAGAGTTTTCATCCTCATAACCAGTTAACTCTACTCCTCTGCAGTGGGAGAGCTGAAGCCAAAATGCAAAGCCCCTCTGTTTGACCCACCTCTTACAGAAGGTGGCTTTTGCTTCTCATCCAGATTGGACATCACAGGCCACTTCTCAGACCACAGTGCTGAGATTCAGGAGAGATGAAGGGGTCACCTGAAGAGGTCTGGCTGACTCTTCACAGGACATGAGTGCCCTAAAGATTTCATGGCAGGGAAGTTGGAGCTAGATGATCTTTAAGGTCTCTTCCCACCACAACCACTCTGTGATTCTATGATACATGGGCTAAATATCACAACATACAAAGTAACTTAATGGTAACAGCTCTTGTCATAAATGGAAGGACAGGGAAACAGGAGCTAGACACAGGGTAGTACATCTGTACACAGGGCAACTTGTGGGAGTCCCACATGAGCATGGCAAGGATGTGAAAAAACCTGGGGTAAAGTATTGGTATTGAATTCTAAAAGCACAAGCATTTTCATGCACAGAAGTGAAACCAGCATTTTCAGAAGACTAAATTCATTAGTCATATCAGATGAAGCATCCAACTCAGAATATTCTGTGATTCTGTGAAATGTTCACTGGGAGCTGTGGAAACGGGTTGGCAGGGCACATCAAAGAACAGCCCCTGTGCCCAAGTTTCCAGTAAGTTAATGTGCTTTGCATTATGTATTCTCAAGTTCAGCTTGAGAATTTTGCATTATTTGGGTGTTGAAGGAACTTTGAGCTTTGCACAAACAGTAGCACAGATATTTCAGTATTAAACTCACTTTCAATTTTCTGATAATCTCTGCCTGGCAAAAAATAGCTGACAAAATAAAAATATCATTGCAGCAAGATGCAGAAACAGTGAACAGCAGTTATTTCTTAATTCAGTAGCCTCACATTTTATGTGCATATCTGAACTTAACATCCATGAGTACTGTGTGTTAGTTTAACCAATTTTGCAAAGCTCAGGAGAAAAGATTAATTTGGCTCTTTTACAAGTCTCTCCAGTGGTTGAATATGCTTCGTTTCAACAAAGACATAGCAGGAAATCCAGGAAATTGCAAGAAGAAAGGACATTAAGGCAGTGCCATGTGTGATGTTTCTGATACCTACAGAGATAAGGTGACTTACCTCTGATGGATAAACTTTCCCATCATGAAACAAATATAGAAAAAAAAGCTTTTTTTTTTGTTATCTAGGAAGCAAACAACTGAAAGTACTGTTCCTAAATGCTCTGAAACAGTAAAGGTGGAATATTTATTTTAAATTAGCAGTATACTTGCACTTACTTTTTTTACTTCATTTACATTGTTAGTACAAGACCAGGGGAGTTTTGAAAATCTTCCTAAATAGCATTTGAGAGTGGGTTTGTTCAAACCCAGTAATGTATTTGAATCTCAATATAAAAATCTGTGTTACCTCCCTGTAAGGACTTATTGGACCACCAGTCAAACCAGCCCTGGTACTCAGCTGTGCTGAAGGTATAGGACATTTGCTTCCAGAGACTTTTCAGAGCTCTCCTGACTCTTCTGGGTTTTCTTATGTCTACCTGTGAGCTTGGAAAATTAGTTTTCCCCTCTATTTATTTGAAACCAAACTGTGCATATTTACACCCATGATCACTTTGCTCAGACACTGTGCAAGTGGAAGTGCCACCCATCTTGGGACTCAAGGATGGGGTTATCCAGGTGCCTGAGGACAGACACAAGGCTCCCAGTCCAGCCTCCCCCTGCTTCTCCCCAAACTGCACCCGGGCAACACAGGCTGGGCAGCAACACAACTGCCAGTGGCAAGGGCTGGAAGAACAAGAGCCACCCTCCCATCAAAACTGGGAATGCTGATGCACCCAGTGCACTTTGAGGAGTACTGTCTGTCTGTACACACAGGATGGCATAAATCCCCCAAACTGCTCCAGACAGCTGACCAGGTGCACAAGAAACCATATCATCCCACCATGTCATCCTAGATAGCCATACACAGTTGAAAAGGGAGTATCCCACATCCCTCATTTCTTCCCAAGAAGTCAAGAGACTTTGAATTATAGGACAGGCATAGAAGATGCTCAAAGTGCATATGGATAGCACATTTTGTAGAATTTGGTGCTGGTACATAACCTAATTTTTTCTCTTGCTTTATGTAGATACACATTGATGGAGTAGTGAAACTTCAGACTTCCCTTCCAGGGACTGCCACATCCAGAGAATAACTCTGGAGACTTTACAAGAGCAAAGCCCGGAGGGCTGCTGTGCCAAGTGCTGTATCATACCTGGAAAAATGATACAACAGACCAGCTCTTGGCAAAGACATGAAAGGCCCTCTAGGCTACTCAGCAGAACACAGAGACAAATGTTTCTCAGAGACACCACTGGATACCTGAGCACTGGACATCACATGGAATTACAACCACCCATTGAGGCTTGGAGTGCTCACAATGAGTCCTGACACAGCTCTTCCTTCCATGCAGCACCCCTGCTGCTCACACTGAGGGACCTGGCAAGCCTTGCCATGGAGGCAAAGAAGGGAAGGTGTTTCCCAAATGTTATTTTATGTAAATATGATAAAAGTTTCCCCAGAGAGTACAGGAGGGGTAGAAAGTGGCTCATTGCACACACAATACAGCGATGCTGCAAACAAACAGCAACTCTGATGCACCAGATGTGCTCTGTGCATATCCAGATGTGCTCCTGTTAATTCTCTAGTATTCCCCAGCTGCACTTATGACTCATCAGCTCACATGCCAGAGCAGCTCCCAAGCTGTGAGATCCCCATGGCACACTTGGGTGACACATGCTGAGGGATTTCTCAGGCACCTATGGAGTGATTCTGTCCTCCCAGGGAGCAGAGCACCCTTCCTGCTGATGCACAAAGGCACCACATTTCTCATGGGGCAGCATTTGAGGGCAAGAACAGCTCTGCTTTATCCTATCAAGGTCAAAGCTAAAAGCAGTGTATCACAGTATGGAGAGTTACATGGAAGTATCATAAGGGATGCACAGATAAAAACTGCCTGAAACTGAGATCCATGATTTGCTGTTAGCTGATTTCTTCCCCATGGTATCACCCAGTCATTCAGGTTGAGAATGGGTTGTGGCCAAAAATCCTTTGCCAGAACATGCTCTGAAGAAATAACCTCAGTTTGGAATACAGCCTGTGAATATCTGCTTGCTCAGTTCCAGCAAAACACTGAAGGGAAGTGAATCTTCAAATAATTTCTGGTCCCTCCTACACTTTTTCCAGTTGCTCAGTTTGGAGATGGTAACACACAAATTCCACTATTTCCCTCCTCAGTCATTTGCTCAGGAGCCTACTCTCTGCTTGCTCACAGCAACACTGATGCTCACACTTCTGTCCATAAAGCCTGGTGTTCACATCTCCATGTGCAAGAGGAAAGATTGCTTGTTTCAGTCCAAAAGTTTTTGCTGTGTGTTTCTGTTTTTCCTGATTTACCTTTCCAGATCAGACAACTCCACTGATGTATTAAGCTTCCCATCAATTTCCATAGGACTCAAGACACAGTTGCCCTCTAGCAACCCATAAATCTTCAATTGTGTGCTGAGGTCAGGCACCAGGCCAGCAGAACAAACACATTAGGGAGGGGGAGCAGAACCATGCCCACATCCAGAAGGCACCCCAGCAGGGTTTTGGGATGGGTTTTGGGTTTCCATTCTATGCTTCGGCCAGCCATGGAAAGTCAGCTGGGAGGTGATGCCCCCCAACAAGCTAGGGAGTGAAGAAAAAAAGCCGGGTGCCCACTGTCATCCAGCAAGCAGGGTGACATGAGGCACCTATGCCTTTCTTTCATTATGCCAGTACTCAGCTCCTGGCAGGACCTTGGAGGGATTTTACCATTTGGCCAAGCACAAAGCCAGGAGGACAGGAGCAAGCAGGAGGATGTGTGAGTGAGGAACACCCCTGCTTGTCCCACAGTCTGCAGTGAGTCATCAGTCATGACTTGTGCCAGATTTCCTAGTGACAATTCTGCTGGTGAAATGCTCCTGGCTCTGGAAGCCTTAGCACAGGTCTCATGGCACGTTAATCCCACCACATAGATCTGAGTAGCATATAAACACCATCATCTTCACCACTGCTTGGCACATCATAAATACAACTGCTTGAAGCTGGCTGTTGGACACTCACCCAAGCAATGGTGCTGTAAATTCAGAGGGCAGGAGAGTCTGCACAGGAACAGCTCAGGAGAGAGCAGGAGACAGCTGTTTCATTTCTACTTCTTACGGAAAAATATTTCCATGAAGTGTAATGTTTGGAAAATGTCTAACAACCCAGTTCATGCTTTCTACAGATTATGTGGACTTAGCATTTCTGTTGTCTATACTGGGATAGATGAATAGAGAGATAAAAGGAGGCATGAAAACATAAGACAGTTGGAATGCAGAAGAATCCACAGAATGTGCAAAAAATGTAGGAAAAACTAAATAAAAGAGGAAAAGACAAATGAGATATTGTCAAGGCAGCCAGTGAAGCAGCAGGGTCCCAGTTCAGAGGTGGAATCATTAAACGACAAGTGAGGCAGCTCTTACGAAAAGCCCACGTGATTTTTTAACCCTGGAATTCACTAGGGGGAGTGTGTGGTCAAGGGTGAATGCCAGAATAAATCTGTTTTCCAGAAGAAAAAGGGAATGTATTGGGAGTTCAGTCACCCCAGAACAGGGGCTCAGGGAATGGGGTGGCTTCTGCACCAGCCACACCCAGGACGTGTGCCCCAGCAGCTGGGAAGGAAAGGTGGGAGGCATCCACCCTGCTTTGCACCCAGCAGCAGCTCTGGGAGAGCTCACTCACTTCCAGAGTCAGGACCAAATACCATGGCCCTGTAAGAGAGAAGCAGTAAAAATGCCACAGACTAAAATCTGGTTAATTTGCTTAATGGTTAATTTGTGTTTTACCTGGGGAAAACTATTAAACCTTCCTCCCTTTCTTTCTCCATCTTGTCACAAAATTCTGGGATCCTGATCCAGAAAAGCCACTGTGCCAACACGGCAGCTTCCACACCAGTTCAGTCCTTCCACATCCCAAGTGCAAGTGAGCAGCAAACAGACAAATGTCAGAGCCACCCTGTCCCACCCTCCGCTCTTCTCTGCTGCAAAGAGGGATGGGAGGATACAGATCCCCATGGAGACCTGTGCTGAAAGGGGATGGAGGAGCCCAGCAAGGAAGCACAAAGAGCAAGCAGAAAAAGGAATTGCCTGTGAGCAAGATCACAACACAAAGGGCCTTCCTACTGATCCTGATAGAAAATAGTCCCATGTAGGAAGGCAATGTAAAGGACTAGGACAGTCTGACAGGGATTTCCAAAGTATGCATGCTTGTACAGAGCAACCTGTGCATGTGCAACAATCCTAATCCTAAACCTCTGTGGACATACCAGGACACACACACCAACTCCTCCTTGAGATCCTGCATTTCCTTCAAGTGCACTAAAAGCAATTGCAGCAGATATGTACAGTTGTCCATCCAAAATTCCCTGAGTGTCCAATCCCTTGCACATAACGTATCAGTGATTTCCAGGCAAGGAACAACTCAAGGCTCCTATGCATGGGGGCATATCCTACATTTCCAGACATTTGGCAGCCCCTCAGGATTCCTGCATCTGTGGACACATCTGGGCTTCCCAGACATGGGGCAGTAGAGAGTTTCTGTGCACGCACAGCAGCATGCAAGGCCAGGAGACACATGAATTCCCCCAAGTCTGGCTAGACAGTGACAGACAAGAGAACACATGTGGGGAAACCTGGACAGTTGGTCATGTGAAGAGCAGACTAGCCCACAGCAGCCAGCAGAGGAAGCTGGTGGCATCAGGGGTGAAAGACAGGCATGGCAGCTTGGGTTCTTTTCCTCACGCCTTCTACCTGAGGGCAAGCTGGCACTTGTATCTCTTGGGGACAGGAATGCAAAACTTGTGCTGCTTCTGGACTGTCCTGTCCTCAGAAAGAGAAACGCGAGGCATGGAGCTACTCCCAGTCCCCGTGGGGCTGCCAGAAATAACACAAACCTAACGTCTCGCACCAGCTGGCGAAGAGGACTAATCTGGCTTCAGGAACTGCTTGAAAGAGAGCCAAGCCTCCCATCCAGTTCTCATGGCCCCCTCCACCTCCCTCCAGACCCAGTTCCTTTTCTGGCATGCTGGTATCCTCAGTGCTCAGCTAACAGCAAGCTGCTCCTCGCCTGCTGCTCTGCTGCCCCGCCCTGCCGCGTATTCCTTGGTGGGGCTCCTCCACTTCTCCCATCCCACACACAGAACAACAGCCTTGCCTCTGTGGTGGCCACACCAGAGGCTGCTGGGGTCGGGGACATGGCAGGAAGCCCCATCTGTCCCTCCATGCTGGTCCCTGTCATTGCTGCTGCACCTCTTCCCTTGAATTAGGCATCTCAAGAGATTCCCTGCCCGTGAACCTGCATTTCTCTCCCTTCTATCAACAACCTGTGTCTCTTTTGAGCCTCCAGCTGGAAGGTCTGCACTCCTCTGTAGAAGAGGAGCTTGGTCATATTTTTAAGTATTTTTTAAAATTTCTTTTTAAAATGCAATATAATGACCAGAGCAGATACATCAACAACATAATAACTAGATTTGTCTGCATTTACAATGAGGGTGCTGAGACAATGGCACAGTTTGCCCAGAGAAATTGTGGATGCCCCATCCCTAAAAGTAATCATGATTAGGTTGGGTAGGGCTCTGAGCAACCTGGTTTAGTGGAAGGTATCCCTGCCCATAACAGGTAGATTGGACAAGATAACCTTTAAAAGGTCCCTTCCAGCCTAAAGCATTCCATGATTCCATGATTCTTGATTAATTTCAACCAGCAGCTTGCAAGATAATGAAAAAGAGTGGTTTTGACAGTCACATAACTAATTGCAACTAACCCAACCCTTTTTCAGTGACACTGCATAGCCCAAACCAACAGCTGTGAAGCACAGTTTAAATTAGATGCTGGCTCAAACATAAGGGTTTATTTTCGTGAATGCCATACACCTTGACTCTGTTCCTGCCACCACATCCCTCCCTGCAGCACTGCCTCACTGCGGTTTCTGCATTAGAAAAGCTGTGTTAAAAATATGTGAGAAAGCAATTGTTTTCGTGACTCAACACAAAAGAAGGAGGCTGGCACACTCAAGAGGCTGCACATAAATGAGTCCAAATGCTATGTGTTTCAGAAAGGAAAAGTCCAAAAATTTAATTTTAGAAGGGCAAGACACTGATGGAAAGATACCCTGCGTTACAAGTGGACAGAGCTGGGCAGAGCTAAACTCAAAACATTCCAAGCCTGATTTGGTCTGCAAGGTTCCTATCTCCTTCTGTCACACATTATTAAACATAGATCAAAAACAGGATCTAGGATTACAGAACACACTGGACTCGGGACATCAGAAGACACCTGTCCTATAAATAGGAATCATTTACCAATTCAGAGCAACACACACATGTTTTGGCAACCTCTCAGCCAATAAACGCAGAAGCCACAACTTCAGAATTATCCAAGTGCTATTATTTAAATGAGAAACAATGGTTTACATCATCATGGCTTAACTTCTTATTTCCCAAATTCTCATTATGCATGTCTGTGCTGAATCACACCAAAAATTAACCCTTCCCAAAATTAGTCCATTATCAGTTTGGAAAATTTCCTTTTTTTTTTTTTTTTTAGAATAGAGCAGAAACAACAACAAAAAGCAGAACTTTATGTTTGGAACTGTTGATTTGGTGATTTTGATTTCTTCAATAGATTTTTGCCTGCATCACAACACCCCAGGATTTCAACTTCAAATCTTCAAAGTCGATTCAGTCACTTAGATCACACCTACTTTGCATGGCAAAATGCTCAGAAACACCAGTTTGGGATTTTGAACAGAGTTACAATGCTGGCCTCCAATTTGTTGACACTTGGGTTTCTAGAAAAAATTAGCAGGAACACGTGCAAGGGTGTGTGTAAGGGAACAACGTGAAGCGCTGCTTCCAAACAGGTGCAGCCGATTATCTCAGGCAACGCTGGGCAGGAAAAGAAACGCTGTTTTCTTCACAAATTTTAAGAGCACTAAAAACTTCCAGATAATGGGAAGTCCCTGAAGCTTTTAGAAAGTGTTTTCTCATACTCCATACCTGGTATGACAGCTGCTTCTTTGCAGCTATGGGGAGTTGTGGTTTTCCATTTGTGAAAATTCAAGTGAAATCTATCATTTTTTGGAAAGAGCCTAAGTCCTGGTGTTCTCAAATATCTTTACAGGTTGAACATTTGGAAAGGATCCAAGACTCCAATCAGAGCCTGAATATGAGGAAATATTTAACTCTCTAAGAAACAGTATATAAAATAAGCTGTTTCTCTGCTTGATGACTATTTCAGGATTGACTAATTACTTGTCATGATGCCAAACACCACAGAGATGGCTCAAGAGGATAATTTCTGAAACTTGAATTTGTTACATTCTATCAAAGGAAGACTATTTCTGTGTCAAAACCCTATATCTGGAAATTTATATACAGCAAGATCATAAATGAACTTTTGGACACCCAAGGTCAAGTTATTCAATGAAATACCAGCTAAATCTTTTTTTTTGGGAGGTGGAATGAACAAGCTTTAAAATAAAGAAGGAAACCAAAGACTACTGTATCAAACACAGGTTTCTACTGGGGAAGCACTCACATTTCAGATAATTGGCCTCTGGATCTTGTTTCAGGGAAGGATTTGGTGGCAGGGAGCAAAGACTCCCTGCTGTCCTGGTCAGCACATCAGCTCCTCCCGGGGGTGGTTGTAGCAAGGAGATGTAGCTGAGGTTTCCTAAATTCAGTCACCTCTGTCCAAAAAACCCTGACCTAAACTTGATCTTTCTTCTTATACCAAAGCACGTCACATCAAGGCCAGACAGGTTCTGGCACAGGCAGGGGCTAAATTCACCCCCTATTTTAATGGGAAGAGAACCAGAGCCCATAGTCCAAGCTCAGCTTTGCTTCCAGCTGAGTGACATTTATCAGCAAAGGCTAACAAATTCAGTTTGGTTTCAGGAATATTTAATTCCTGCCATCACCTATTCTCTAGGAGGCACAACACTCATGTTGCACATTTATACAAGTTATAAGGATAGAAAGGACCATTCTCAGCATTATAAATCTGCACATTATTTCTCCAAGGTTGCCCTGCACTAGGTTCTAAATCATAGTTTCCTTTTTTGCCTTTCTTTTCTAATGTTTCAAAATATTTCCCTTTAATTTTTTTTCCTCTTGTTGATACTTGCACATTATGATTAAGTTTCTTTTTCATTTTTCTTAAGTAGATGAGTATTAGTGAAATCTTATCTATAGCACCCTATTTCCAGGATTTGGTCATGTTTACTGCTCTTTTATTAATCTTTCCCAACCATATAGCATTTTGGCTAAAACGGGCATGAGAATTGGACACGGTGCCCAGCACTGCTTCCCAAAACCATTTCCAATGTCAGAGCATCCCTCTGGCCCTTAGAGGGCTCTGGGTGTACCTGTCCCCCCAGCTGCTGCTCTGCCCATGTGGCTTATGCTCACCAAGCTATTTGCAACATCCCAAACTCCTTTTTATTTATCTGCTTCCACCTCAAATTTAACATTTTCTTTTTAGTCCTGTGAAGTCCAGATCTATACTGAGTATCAAAGTGCATGAACTTTAGTTCACCTGTAAAACAACCAGGTGCCAGTCCCAAGCTCAGAGCTGTACGGAGCTCTCTGTCACAGGACTTGCCAAAGGCAAGCAGCAGATTTTAGACCAGTGCCCTGACACACCATGTGGGATAACCAAAGGCTTTGGCACAAAGAGGACAAAGATGCAGCAGCTGCTAGAGAGAGCAGCTTTATCTGTTTAATATCTTACCATTGAAAAATAGAATTTTATTTGTCACTAGGGTTACAAGGGATCTGCACCAGGTGGAGGTGGGTTTGGGGAGCTTTCACCATGCCCGTGGTGGCTGGAGCACAGCTCAGTAACAGCTGGTCAGTGAACTGAGCAGAGGAAAGAAAAGGGGGCTCAAGGCCCTGTTAGCACCATGGGAGGGAGAATGAGAAGGATTTTGGAAGAGGAAGGAGCCAAGCAGAAGGGCACAAGGCTGCGATGAGGGTGGATAACCATCGGAACAGGCTGAGCTCCAGCGTGGCGGGAGGGGACAGCAGCACAGCCAGTGTGTGGGAGAGGGAGAGCAGGAGCAGCATAAGCGTGTTATGAGGCCACAGGGAAGACACAGCTGTCAACCACAGCCCTGCAGAAAGGCATGAGAGGGATCAGCAGGGGAGACACACATGGAGTTTGGTTTTGGCCAGCCTGAGAAAAGCAGGCAGCCATCCACCATGGAGCTTATGTGGGATGAGCAAGGCTGGCTGGCAGAGGGAGGAAAGAGGTCCCTTCTGGGGCATTCTCACCTCAGGTGGGTGAGCTGGGTCCAGACCAACACAGCAATCCATGACTCTGAGGAAGGGAGACTGGAGAGGAGAGTCTCACATTTGGGCAGCAAAGGGGCAGGGGAAGTTACCAAATCCAGGAAAGAGGGAGACCTGAATGACAGGGCTTTGAGTGACCTGGTCTAGAGGAAGATGTCCCTGCCCACAGCAAGGGGGTTGGAACTAGGTCATCTTTAAGGCCCCTTCCAACCCAAACCATCCTACAACTGTATGTGGAACACCATCAATCATTAGCAGCTCTAGAACTTCATTCCTGTATGCCAGCCTTGCAAGGCACAGAAAGCAGCTGTGGCAATTCCTGACACCACCTGCAAACAACTAAGTCTCCTCCTCCTTCTTCCATATTCATGTGCTGAGGGGCTCAGAGGCTGGCAGTGTGCCTGCCTGGCAGGCAAGGTACACAGCACCACAGGAAGCCTTCTGGAGGTGCAACTCCTTCCCACCCAGCTCACCCAAAGCAGCATCCTCCCTTCTGTGCTCCCAAACGCCTTCCCTGCAGACTTGCTCCTTGTTCCTGTCAGCTCAGCACAGCTGGCAGAGCATCTTACTCCACAGCCCACCCCAGCCACAAGAACTAAGAGTCCCAAGCCTGCCTGGCTGCTTATACAGCCTTCCCATACCACTGCAAGGCCCCACATCCACCCAAACTCTCCTGTCACGCCCCACGGCAGGCACAACGGAGCCCCAGCATCCTGCTCTGTCACCCCTGTCACCTTGGGGTGACAGAGCCAGTTCCCCCCACACATGCACTCACAGATAGCAATGCCCTTGTCCAGCAAGGAGACAGAGACATAGGTTGAGTGCTGTATGTGTGAGGAAAAGCAGACAGCTCAGCAAGGCACTAGCACTGAGTGGGTTGGAAGAGATGCTGTTCATGCCAGTAGGCTCAGACAGCAAGCCCTGGTGGCATAATCACCTACATTAGGTGCATAAATTTAGGGGCATAGCCACCTAAATGCAAGAGCTCCAGAGCTACACACTTTTTCTGCTCTGTGTGTACACCCCTATGGTTACAGTCTGCTACTAATCCAAGGACTGTCATTGTTCCCATGTTTCTGTTCTGTGTATTATCTGTAGTAGATAATACATAATGGTTTAGAACCACAGTTTTCCTGTGCAAGTACGTGTTGGGAAGCACCTAGAAACTGTTATACAACGTCAAAATATTTCCAGAAGGACCCTCTGCACTTGGTATGACTGCTACTTTGTCAGACATCTAAGCAATTTCTTGGCCTGTGCCCCCCAACCTCCCCAAAAAGCCTCCAAACAAATCCCAGGGCTGAATCAGTTTCCTCTCCTTAGAGGCTCCACTAAGTTTTTTCCTAGGATTCCCATTTTCTCTCCTTCTTTTTCTTTAAAAATATATAAATAGTCACATCGTCATATGAGACAAGTAGAGACTGACTCTTATGGGTAAAAAACAGATGTTTCCCAATCTTCCCTAACAAAGTAATATTTTATATATGGCTCTTCAATGGATTTATAGCCAATGAAGGGATGTTACAACATTAGCTCATGGAGGGGGTGGGTGATAAAAACTGGAAAGGAAGAGCCAGACAAGGAAAAAAGAAGCTATCCAGAGCGCTGCAATTGGAGAAGCATGACAAATGGGCAGCACAGTTTTAGAGGGCTTCGACAGCAAGGCAGATTGCCTGGCTGGGAGTGATTGTCCACAGCTGGAGCATCGCAGAGACCATCTGGTATTTCTTAAACATGCTTTCCCCAGGTGATCCAATTCTTGGAGTGCCCCAGCAAAGAGAGGAAAAAAAGGCCTGCAAGTCTCAGTCCCATTTCCAGAGTTCCCCTAATTAGTTAATAGAATTATATTTGAATGGTTTCAGTTTCTCCTACAAAACCTTTGTTTTTGCCACCTTTTCATCAGAGGAAAAAAAAGAAAATTTAAACTCATGGAGGTTTTAATTTGTTTAAGAAAGTCAATGATTGTGTCTCTTGGCACAGCAATCCAATATAAAACTTAATGAAGTAAAGAGAGATCCAAAATTTCTTTTGAACACCTTGTAACCTCACTTTTCCCCCACCACTTTTAGCTGCACAAAGCATGCATATCCAGAGCTTCTCACATTACTCTCCAACCTCCGTGTATCCATCCCCAGTATGAGCCTCTGAAAAAGCAGTTCATGGACTGCATGGGGGACTCCAGGACTCAAGGGGCTCTTACTTACAGGATTTTGACCCTTTTCTTAACTTGGAAAAAGTGTTAAAGAGTTTAATTAACTGTGCGTGCTGCACAGTCCCATCCATGGAACAAGGAGGGCTGGCAGAGAAGCAGTGCAACAATATTTGCTGCTGTCCTTGTGTTCCCCATAAGAGAGCCCTTTCCAGAGCCAGGAGCACTGGGAACCAGCTAACGAAGAAAAGAGCAAGGAGTAAATAATAAATGAAGGGACAGATGGAAAAAGGGTTAGAGCCAGCAACCGGAGAAGCAGCGCTGGGAAGCAAACTGCGTTCCCAGCAGCAGGCAGTGCCCCCTCGGAGCAGCCTGGGGCAGCAGCCAGGGGCCAGCCACAGAGATTATCCTGCTGCTCCCCGCCAAGCCAGGCTCACCAGACACGCCTTTCCCCTCTCCTCCTGCTCTCCCCAGCAGCTAGCTCAGCCACAAAGCTTTGGTCTGTCAGATGGATCCTGCACACCACTGTCCCACATCCCGGATCCCGGGCCGCAAGCTCCTCAGCAGCTTGCAAATACCACCCCTGCAAACACACAGGAATGGTGGCTGGAGGGATGAAACCAGCGCTACTCCTACAAACGATACTCCTGCAGCAAAATGTCACCATTTGTCAGAGAAGTTTTTAAAATGCTGAGAACTCACCAAGCACAGATTTTCCTGCTCTGTCCACACAGGCATCTACTTTTCCTGAGTCTGTACTTGAGCCAAGCAAGTGGGATCGTAATCCCAGTCAAAAATACATACACAAGATGCTTCAACATCTCCAGGCTGAAAAATAATCTAATTAAGTTATTGGGAAGAAAATACTGGACAAAAGAAACCAAAGGAATATTTGAAGGGGATATTGGTTGGGGTTTTTTTGTTTTGCTTTTAGGTGATGGCTAAAGTCAGCATATTCCAGCACCATGCTGGAAGGGGATTTTGGCAGGAAACCCATCCCTATGCAGTGGTATAGATAGCAATAACAGAAGATAATATAACTCATGATTGTAATGCAAAAGAAATAGCAGCCAACTGCAAATTACAAAGTATAGAAAATTAATACAGTATTTAAAAATCATGATGAAAAAATTCATGCCTTGCTGAGTTATGAGTGGAAATTTAAATATAGAGAAAAGAAGGGAAATGAGAGACATAGCTGTGCTATTTTGTGCACATGGTAAAATTATCAGTGTAACTATGAAAATATACATATAGGCACTCTGTATTTATGAAAAAATATGATGATGAATTAATCATAAGAGGATTATATAGATCACCATTTACTGATGACCAAGACATGAATTAGATAACATCTGCTTTAGATAAACACTATTAAATCACCCACCCTGGATAATTTGCACCTCCAAGTGCACTAAGGAGATCTCTGACCCGTTGATGCTAATTTTTAATAAATCTTGGAATGCCAAGTAATTCTAGAAGGGTAGGTGAGCCCTAACCCCATGCTGGTGCTTTGGCAGGACTTGCTGAGCTAAGGACCAACAACCAGTCAGGCTGACAGCAGAACCTGACAGAGTAATTAAAAGATAATATGAGAATCTACCAATAATTCATTATATTCATGTCTCAGCTAATTACCAGCCAGCATATGTTGTACAGAATCAAGTCCTTTCTAACTGATGTTACAACTTGATTTAAGAACTCACATTAATAGAAGTAATTTGCCATAAGTAGATGGACAGAAGTAGCTAATGAGACAAAAACCTACCCATTGTTTGCTTCCCATCCCACAGGATGCAGATTTTACTAATCATTCAGATAAATACAAGATCCTTAGAGGCAGCTTGCAGATAGCACAAATGAAGGTTAGTAAATAATGAACAAAACAGCCTTCATTTATCCTGTGATCCAATTTGTATGGTTAAATGGACACCATCCAACCAAGCGTGCTTTAATTCAGCCAAGCACAAGATAATACGCGAACAGAAGAACAATATAGGGCTTGTATCTCCAGGATGGAAAAGTCTGTCCTGCGTGGCCACAGGACCAAGGAGGAGGTATGACAGGACTTGCAAAATGAAGCTTGAGGAGCCAAATCCATTCAGCTTTTGAAAGAAAAATCCACAAGGTTTGACTCTGCATGTGGGCATTACATTAGTGTGGGAGGCAAAGGGGTTTCTAACCTGGTGGTCAGAGGCAAAGCAAGCTCCAAAGTTGCTTTGGAGTTTGAAAGTCAGAGTTAAGCGTGGTGCTGGCAAAGAGAAAAGGTAATATTAGCCCAGCTGAGGATGACAAACATCACACAAGAAGCTCTAGATGATCTTGAGGCCCAGCATAAAAGCAGGGGGTGAAAGTCAGTAGTACAAAAGGCAGGTATAGAGACCGCCGTGTAATGTAAGACTGGAAGGAGCCCAGACACTGGCACACCGGGGGTCTGCTTCAGGCTACAAAATCAGGGAGATCGGAAGCACGGGCTTATTGGGAGCATCTGAAACACAGAACCTGCTGGTAATTAGGGACCTTTAACTGCCCATACGTTTGCTGGGAAAGGAAGACATCAGACACTGCCTTTCTTCAAGTTCCTGGAATGCACAGACAAAAAAAAAATTGAGAAAGAAGCGACAGGAACAAAACTAGCAAGGAGTCTCCTTGAGGTTTGATTCTCACCACCAGAGAAAAACTGGGGAAAGCCATGAAGGTGGAGAACACCACAGGCAGGGAAACCCAAAATGAGTGTTTGTACTTGTTTGAAAAAGAACGGAAAATAGTGGCAGAATAAAAATAGTGCTTTGTAAGGACAGAGGCTTCAGTAATCTGAGAGGGCTGGCAAGTGAGATTTTGCTCCAAATGAAAAGGGAGTTTGGGAAAGACAGTGTTTTGTAAACACACAGCAAGATAAGGGAACAGATGTAAATTATCTTAAGGCAGGGGTACAATTAGGGTAATTCACAGACTCCTCCATGGCTTGAAGCTTGCAAAGGAGAAACGGCATCTCCATCAGGCTGATGTGGATGAGCACAAAGGAACAGCACCAGGAGAGAGGGACAGAGCGAGGGAGCCGAGTGCTCCACGGAAACCGCTCCCAGCAGTGACTGCCAGTGCTTACCAGGAGACATTTGATAACTACATCGGTGGGAAGAGACAGACCAAAGAGTTCAGCACCTCCTGAGGAGGGAGAAAAGGTTAATAGATTGCTTTATGACACTGAACAAGCCACAAGCCCTTCCAAAGCTATTAGTGCGTGTCAGCCCTCCCCCTCTTCCACCAAAATCTGTTTTCTGTTAGGTTTATGTGTTTTCTTTATTCTCTACACAGCACCCAGAACTGGCTGGTTCTGGTAATGACATTACATATTATAATGCATGTATAACTGCTAATTTTAAGATTCGCAATTTATAAAATATCTTCTCTTGTGCAGCTAGTTAAATTGGACAGCAAATTTAATTTAATAAATCCTGAACACGTCACAAGAAGCCATATTTCCCACAGTTACAAAAACAATAACCAAATCAGATAATGAGAAAGCCAAAGTGTGGCTTAACAGACTAGAGGGTGTCACCTGAAAAAGAGATTCACCTTCATGACCTCTCTCACACACACACATGCTGTCAGCACAAAACGAGTTGTGAAACTACTAATTAGGGTAAGAGAAGGCAGGGGATCCCAGGGGTTTGGCTCACAGCTGTCTCAGGAAGCAAAGAGGATAAATTGAACAGAATTTCACAATAGCCAACAACTCACAGAGTTAAAGCAGGAATGCTTAATGCTTTTTTTGGTTCAGACTTCATGAAAAGAAGGATAACATGAGGACCACAAAGTTAATGCAATTAAAAGAATCAGAGTAGAAGGGTAATGTATAGCAGCACCTTAGCAGAACCAAAACTACAGAAGTCTGATCTTTTAAAATAGGTGGAGGTCCGTCAGCAACTATCTGCAGGAATTCCTGGAAGATGAATGAAGTTCTAAAAGATCAGAAAAGGGCAAACATAGTGGCTATGTTCAACAGGCTGAAAAACCAAGGAAATTGCGGGCCAGCCAACATAACTTCAATTCCTGGAAAAATTTTGAAAGAAATCATCAAACAATCCATCTGCAAGGAAGGGCTGGAAGTAATAGCCCTGCCATGTGAAGGCAACCTGGCTTCTCTTTGATGGAGCAACAAGGTCTCGTGAGTGAGATAGAGGCAACAGATGTTCTGTACCTTTACTTTCTCAAGGCTTTACCTTCAGTTCTGTGCAACATTTTAATTAGAAAATTAGGAAAATAGAGTCAAGATTAAATTCCATGTGGGAAATGCACAGCTGGTTGGGAAATGGTACACAAAATTGCAGGCATGAACAAACAATATTGTAGAAAAAAAGTCCATGATTATACAGACAGAAGTGTCATACACCAGGTACATGAAATAACCCTGCTGCTTTTCTCAGTCAAGAAAGGCCTCAGCTACAATATTGGTCTCTTTTCAAGGCAATGCACTTAAAAAACATCCCAGACCCAGTGGAGAGAGCCCAAGGGACCCCAACAAAACCCAGAGCCACAAAAAAATTGTAGAGGGTTGAAAGGGATCTCAAGATGCAGAATCAGCTATGCATGTGTCATTCAACTTGAAAATAAAATGGACATGAGAAAAGAGCAAATGAAAGGCAGTTGTTCAGTGCAGAGAGCAAAAGTCTTCAGGGAAACATGATAACAAGCCTCAAATATGTAAAAGATTTCTGCAAAGAGAAAAGGAGTGCTGTAAGCTGTTCTCCATGTCCATGGGGAGAGGACATGCCATCATGGGCTTAAACTGAAGCAAGAGATTTTAAAAATACCATCTCCATGATGACACAGCTAATTACACCCCAGAACAAACTGCTGAGGGAGGTACATCACTGCCATCACAGAAGGTTTGAAAATAAGGATAAAGCCACCTCATTTGAATCAGTCAACAGTGATGTCCCTACAGCCTGGGCAACGCTGGAGCCTGGCAGCTGAGCCCCAAGAGGCTGCAGGCTTTACATGGACATGCCCAGGAACACAATATATTTCAGCTACAGCAAACACCCTCAGAAGGCTGTGTAGTAAAAACAAACAGCCACTTTGTTTCAGAATGAGCTCATATAAACAACTGATAATGGCACAAAACCACTCAGTTACCCGAGATTGTTTTCCAAGATTTATTTTTCCCAGCACTATTCCATTGGATCTGATCCCAAGATCTCAGAAGACACCTGCAAACTATCCTCAAAAGGTTGGCACCTCTGCTGTCATTCACTGTGGGCTTGGTGCAGACAGTGATTTAATGACATGACAGTTTTCCTGGCCCCTTCCTTGCAGGAAAGCCTCCAGTGTTTCACAGCAGCTGTGTCCCCCTCTTTCCCTCAGGAGCTGATGACATTACTGTGTTCCCTTTGCTGACGGGAGTTCCCCACCAGTACCCCAGTTCTGCTATTCAAGGTGACAAGTCCTGGGTAACTATTTTCACTGTGGTTTTAGCTTTGAATGCCACTTTTTTTTCTTTGAAGGGTTCAAGCCCCCCAGAGTTTGACTGATTTTCCAAGTGTACCAGCTGGTCACACAAAAGATATTGCCTCTTCCCAGACACCTTTCCCCAAGCAGAGACCAGGTACAGCTTTGCCATGGAAAAGGCTAGAAGATGCCCTCTTGAGGTCCTTTCTAGATCTATTTTGTACAATGCTGTGGATAATGTGTGTGATGTAAGGGTCTGTGATGCACAGAAGGGCAGAAAGCTTGATCCCAAAGACACTCCCAGGCCTGCTAGACAGCCCCAGGGCACAGTCTCCTTGAAGGAAAGCTGGAGAGCCAGTGCAGTCCAGACCACCCCTGTGCAGCACTCAGTAAAACAGCCATGATACATGTCACTGCTGTGCAGACCACAGAACACTGAGGTTTCTGATCTCAAACAAGATGCCAAAAAGGCAAAGAAGCTGTACTTACCTTTGCCACACCCCTGTCAGGTACCATCTCACAAGGTGGCCCACCCTCCAGTCCCATGCAGGTAGGTGTAGCTGGGGGATAAAACCCATCTGAGGAAAATTCCAGCAAAAATAACCACAGGCACCAAAAGCACACCCCACCCCATGCCCTGCTTCCTACACACACCCTCTTGCAAGGGGCAGCCTCTGAGCCACGGTTCTCTCTGACCCGGCACTCCATGGAATGAGCCTCAGGCCCTACAAACAGTGGTCCTGCTCAAGGACCACTGCCTCCCAGAGCCACAGCATTCAGCAGGAATCACAAAACCACCAGGGGAGGTTCACAAGTGCAGGAAACCCACATGCCACTGGTGCTCAACCTGAGCCCTGTGATTCCCTGCCAAAGGACAAGTCCAACTGGGGTTCTCACTGCCTTTAGGGAGAAGCAAAAAAACCTATTTCTGTGGGACAGTATCTCAGTAGCAAGCTCTTCACACAGACACACTGCCCTTGTCTCTGCTCTGTGCCTCCCACGCAAGTGTGTTCTGCAGTAGCCTCACATAAACTCTGCTGCCCTACCCTGCTTTGTTCCACTCATCCCACAATACACATCCTGCTTGTGAAAAGTGGGAGTGCACTCTGTCACCACCACCACACACCCCAAACCACTTACCTTGGGCAAAGAGGGTCTCTGTATGGCTGATAACCTCTCCAAAAGTAAACTTTTTCAAGGAGAAGCCTCCCAGAGAGATCACAACTGCTGTTATGGCAGTTTCAGCTATCCAATTAGTGATGGATGCCAGTGTAAAACACCTGATTGCAGTGTTAGACATAGACAGTGAAATGCACTCTCCAGCAGCTCTCAGCTCTGTTCCTCCCAGTTCCATCTGAGTTTAGTCCCTTCAAGTCTCTCTCAGTGCAGTGGGGAGTGACACTGATAAGACCCTCAGCAGGGTGTGACCACAGAGGGTCACCTGGGAGCATTACAAGCTGTGTGAGGAGGGTCTGCCCCCTCAATCACCACTTTTAGAGGCTGTGCTCTATGATGTTACAGGATGGAGAGCTCCCAGCACACACCTTCCAGTATCTTCACTGGCTTCTCAGTGCAGATGTGGTGTGGCAGGACAGGCCAGAGAGTTCTCATCATCAGTCTCTTGATGCAGTGAGGCAACCTGTGTCACAGTTTCAGGCAGGAGGCACAGCAGAAGGTTGTTTCTCCATGTTTTCAAGTGAGTAGTGGGGCACTATTTTGTTTCCTCTGGATGGGGAATCCTAAAGGGAAATTTATAGTTCGTGCTTGTTTCTTGGGAAGCCACAGTTACAAAGGGGCCCATTTTTCACATGCGTCTATGGACCTGAACAGTTCCCTCTTCCACAGACTTAACAGGCTTCACCTGGGAACAGTGCAGAAACCTGTGGATGTCCAGTCCCTTAAACTACAAAGACAGCACACTTCCCCAGTCCAAACTGGCACCACAGGTCGAAGAATGTGGATTTAGTCTATTGGACTATTGGCAGCCTGATGCTGCCCCACTCCCCACCAGCTCACTCTAAATCTGCATGCAGACTGTGTCTCACTGCCCGGGGCAGCTCCTCACACCTCACCTGCTGCCAGCCCAAGTTTGTGCTTTCCAGCCCTCCCCCACCTCCACCTGGTTCCAGGGCTCCAAAATGACCCTCCTGTCACCTGAACATTTCTTCTGAGGGCTGCAAAGGATGGGAGCCTGCTGTGACAATTGCAGCTTCTAGCCCAGCTAATACAAAACATAACAAGAATCGCTGCTTGCTCTGTGAACAGTGAAGGAGCAAAGGAGTGTTTCTAGGGAAAGAATCCTTCTCCTGCCTTGTCCCAGGGCAGGCTGAGCTCAGGATTCCCAGAGAGAGCAGGCAGTGCTGTGCACTCCCCTCACTGTACCACAGACTGACCTGGGAGCACGAGAGATGTTGATCTGTGAAACGAGATACCCATCCCTGAGCATGGCGGGGAAACAGCAAAGATTAATAAACCTCAAAATATTTTACAGCATTTAAATAGCATGGTCACAGATCAAAGGCAATTGCTCATGTCAGGGAGGCAGGCTCAGTAAGCCTGGAAAGATCACATACAGAAAGCAGAGGCAAGATGCAAGAGAAAGCCTGCAGACAGGAGCCGAGGAAGGCTCGACAAGAGAAACCAAAGTGGTCTAAGCCAGAGTCTCACATGTGTTCCTGGAGGAGTGGGAGCCAGAAAGACTGCCTGGTTTCACTCAGTCTCAGTTGTGTCTTAGCACAAAAACACACATTTCATTTTAAGACACCCTCTTACCTTGGAAGTACCTGCTGCTGTGAGCAGCTTAAATCCCAGTATAACACAGCCCTGCCTGATGCCTGAAATAAGGAGCACACTGGGAATTATGTGCAACTGGTAAATAGATTTGGAAAAGCCCTCAACTTACATTGATGCCACAGAGACTGCATGCACTCTAAGAGCTGTCATTCCTAAACCCATGAGGGTACTGCTTGAAAGTTTGTTGGCAGAATCCATTGCCCACACTTGCAGGCAGAGTGGGAGGCCTGAAAGTCTTTCAAATTGTTCATGTAACTATATTACCTGTGAGGAGGAGGAGGAGGAGGAAGGGAATGGGACTTTTTATCCAGATCACTACCGCGGTAGTGGTAGTGATATGGGCATAAAAATGCCACACAGTAGTATTTCTACTCTCAAGCTCTCCTAGCGGAGCTATCCCATCATAAAGCACCTTTATTCTCATATGACTTTGGGCAAGATAGTCCATTTACATTTTTTGGGTACAGTTGAAGAACTAGCAGTAGTAGGAGCCCTCTCACCCAGAGGTGTGGGGTTCAATATTGCTCCAGTCTGGCTTGGACACTGGAGGGCATCCACAGCATGTGCACTGCATGAGGCCAAGTGACTCCTCAGTACAGACCCCTGGGGGAAACCCTGTTCTCAAGGATCCCATGGATACTCCATGGGGGAAACCCTGTTCTCATGGGTACTCCATCCCTGCACACTCAGTCCTTCACTAGGGACTCCCTAAACCACACCTGCATTCTTGCTCCTGCACCTTGCCTCATGACCTGGGCACTCCCTATAGCACTGTACAAACCCACTGTGCAGAACAAAAAGTCCTCAAGCAAACTCTGTCTGATTGAATTTTGAAGGTAAGAAATGTCCTTCTGCAACAGATGTACAACCCCCTCTACCCACCCCAAACACCAGATCCATCACAGAGAAGGGAAATATTTACACAAGTTAGTAGAGTTCCAGTTAAATATTATGCTTAGCTGTCTAGAGACCATGTTCTCAGACTATGTCTATGAAATAAAAGATTAAACTTCATAACAATTATGAAGTTGTTCTGCTCACATTCAAAGGGAGTTAAAGAACATTAAAATAGTTCTTTGGGTAATATTCTGGTGAAATTGCTCTCTCCACCCTGGAGAGTTAGAGCTAAAACCTTCTGAACTATCCTGTAAACACACTTGGAAAGGCTAAGAGCTAAGCTGATAACCAGGTAGCACCTCTGCTCTGCAGGTTCTGTAAAAAATGTGAGCAATGCCAGAGAGCTTTTGAAGCAGCAAGGGAAGGAGGATAGGGGAGAGCAGCTTCACTTCTCGAGGGAAGTTTGTTTAGTGGAAAGTAAGCAAGTTGTCAGGGGAAAAGCTGACAATGTTGATTCCAGCAGTTGTACTGGGAATAAACAGCCAAGTGGATTACGTTACAGAGAATGAGAAACGGCTCTGAGGATCCCATTTAAATGCTGGGCCTTCAGGAATGATGCGACTCAGCTACACTCAGGGCCCCGATATCCAGTGACCCCCTGGCTGAGCCTTTCAACAGTGCTGGTGTCACCATCCCACCTCCGTGGGGTCCCCGAGAGCTCCGGCACAGCCGATGTCCCCAGGAGAGGCAGAGCTCACTGCTGAGGATGCAGACCCATGCTGGCTTCAAGGCAGGGGCTGGGCACTGAAACAGGGGTGGCAGCAGAGTGGGGGAGGTTGTGCAGGACTGGTTTGCCTCTCCCAGTCCAGCAGCAGGGGAGGGCCACCATGGGTTTTGCCATCTCCTCCCCAGACAGAGCACAGGGCCCTCTCTCTTGTAAAAATAAGATGCCTGCCTGCCTTTCACAGGAAAGGGACCTGTCAAGAGGAGAAGGGGGTCTCGTTTGATTTATTAGTCTCTTCCTCCTTCCCATCGTCTGTGGCTCATCCAGCTGTAGTGATAACGAGAAGAGATATGAGAGGACCCTCTTGGCTGCTGGGATACCATCCTTCTGCCCACTCACTGCCTGAAGACATCAGTCCTTTACAAGCACCATTAAATGTGTATCCAAAATGTGGCAGTCTCCTCCATCGAGATTCTATTCCCTGGATAATACAAACAGTTGCCAGAAAAAGAGTATCCTCTCATCTCTGTCTAGGCCATTATCCCTTTATATTTGCTCTTTAATATTTACTGGGTTCACACAAAGTGCATGCTCTGGAAAGAAAAAAAATCAGCTCCTCTTAAAGGACTCCAAATTTAGTAATTGCTGCAGCCCCATCGACGTGAACAGTTAGCAGGGAGATTTCTCCAGCACTTCACATGCCGTGGTATTCTGCTTAGGTCAGACTGTAGAAAATGTTCTGTTCAGGGGCACCAAATCTGGAGTGTTTGCATAGGTGCCAGCTGCAGAGGCCTTATGAGTCCACCTCCAGTTCCTGCTGGTCCTTTCCCTCCCAATACCCAGTAACCCTGGTAGGAAACAGAGGCAGCCAGAGAGATGCTGATTCATACAGAGGCGAGGAACCCGAGGGTTTTAACACACCTGTGAGTTAGCAAGAACCAGACCCAGCTCCTGGCTCCAGAGCTGGTCTTGCAGCCTTACCTGTTAGTGTGAGGTTGCTGTATGTGTTTGAAAACTGCTCCTTTAACAAAACCAAGTGCATCTGAGCTGCCTTTTCCCTCTGTAGCTCCAACATTATGTCAGGATGCTGGGCGATCTTACAGCCTTTCTGCTTATCCAGGGCAATGTCGCTGCGAACAATGTCTACAGCAAAAGGGAAAGAAAAGAGGGAGATGGCCAAACCTCAGCTTTCATTTTTCGCCAGATGCTTGGATCAGCTCCAGCCCATATGACAGTCACACAATCATCACTCAGCAAGAGCAACCCAACAAAGGGATCCAAACCCCCTGGATCCACCTATCAAATGACCCTCCCCAGCCCAAGTCTCCTTTTCTCCCACACAAAGCTCAAGTTATATGCTCACAGAACCTACAGACCCTTCCATCCTTCACCTGCCTTGCTGCTGGTCTCTTACAATGCTGATCCCTCCCCTGCAGGAGAGTGCAAAAGTCTCCCAACATTTATATTGCAACCCTGTTACATGTGTATTTGACACTAAATAATGAGAAAATACTAAATCCCATTCCAGTAACCCCTGGCTTCCACTTAACCTTGCCTGTCAAAGAGGTGATGAAGAAGGCTTGTTCTCACCTTGT
The DNA here is from genome assembly GCF_037042795.1 of Molothrus aeneus. Classification (NCBI taxonomy): domain Eukaryota; kingdom Metazoa; phylum Chordata; class Aves; order Passeriformes; family Icteridae; genus Molothrus; species Molothrus aeneus. Next base: position 21,953,110 of record NC_089653.1, on the reverse strand, counting down.
TTATCCTCACTGCAGCTATCACAGGTCAGCATGGCTTATGACTCTGAACAAGTGTCTGTATCCTTCTAATGCCTGACATTCAGGAGGCAGAAGGATTATTCAACAATTGTTTTCTCTTCATACAAGCATTTTCTAAGCCATATTGCGAGACAAGAATATTATAGTCCCTACCCTAGAACTATTCACCTTCTGGGGAAAGGGAATGATGGAGTAGCAAGGCAGAACAAAAATCAAGTAAGATCTGGAAGTCTAAGCAGAAGGTGAGTGGTGCAAACTAGTCCTTGCTAGGTCCCTTATGAGTTTAATAAACTCTGTAACATGTTCAGATCCACAGGCACCAGATGCTGTCTATTTCGTACAAAACCTCAGGTGGCCAGCTCTGATAAGCAATGACTGAAGCTGGAATTCTTCCACCACATTGCATAAGGACACTTTGCCTCACAAGGCTGATCTTTGCTTGGTTCAATTCCCATCTAGCTAGAAGCTGCTGAAGAAGCTTGTTGTCAGAAGAGAGTCACACCTTACTCCACACACACTGTCCAGCTCCTTTTTTCGTTACACACATTGAGAAACATCAAAGTTGCTTCCAAAAGTCATGCTCTTGTTTCTCAGGTTCAGCAAACTTAGGTTCAAAGCTCTGCTATATCTTGGGCTGGCAGGGAACTGCCTCCAAACATGTGGTGGAGGATTGGAAGCCACATTATCTTCCTGTCTCTGAGCCTCATCCTGGAGTCACAACACGTTTTTGTCCAGGTTGTGTTCTACCCCTTTTCTGTGTAGTTTGGGATGAGTAGAGCTTCTCTAAAGGCTGTCTGAAACAGACTGCTCAGAATGTCAATGTCATTAAAGTACCCATGATCTGTAGTTAGCCATGTGAGTTCTCTCCTCCACCCACAGCTAGCATACTCAGGAGTGGATACTGGGCAGCATCCAGATACCATGAAAATATGGTTCAATATTTCCACACCCAGCACAAGGGCATCAGTGAGATGGAGCAAGAGGAAGGACTAATGCTCCTCTGCAACTAATGAGCATGGACCCTCAACTGTGTGCTTTAGTGCACATTCTCTTGGGTGGGCACTGAGTGAAACTTGGGCCTACCCAACCTTTGCCCAGCTAATGAATGATAAAATCCTGAACTCCTGTTGTGTGAAATATTTGGAAACTGAAGACTGAGAAACACAACCCAACATCTGTCCCACACGAGAAAGACTATTGCTACCATTGCTGGAGCAACCTAGAGCCCATGACCTCCCTGGGTGATAGATTTCCCTTCCTACAGAACTGAAAAGTTGTACATCCCCCACCCCCAAGGAAAAATGAAGATAAGCACATCAACAAGGCCCTGAAGGAGGAGAAGACTGAGAGGCAGACAGGCTTTAGATGGTCAACATGCTGTCTACAATTCTCTTTAAACTGCTGTAAGGGTGTCCAGGCTGGGTCAAAACAAGTTTGTTTTCTAAAAGGAATGGATGACTTCTAAAACCCAAACCAGGGCAAATGTGGACCCATGTGGAGGATCCACTGGCCCAGGACCAGGGTCAGGGGCCAGGACGTTGGAGGGAGCAGGGGACCATGGCATTGGGTCCTATGTGACATCCATCTTTGGGGACCACAGGGATGGCTCTGCATGCACTGTCAGCAGGGCCTGGGGACAGAGGGCAGGCCCAGGAGTGAAGAGCAGGAGCAGTGTTTTGATAAAGCTGCTGTGACAGAGATTACCACCAGGATGTCAAGTCACATGCAGACAGATCTCTGGAAGAGTGTGGGGAAGGCATGCAGGGCACAGAAGTTAGAGCACTCTGATAGTTATCTTCATGGGGTTCTGAGAGCCGCCACTGCAGACTCAGGAAGCAGAGGCAAGACATGCAAGGTCCTGTCTTCTCAGACTGGTGAGGGACCCAAGAAACTTGCCCAAGACCTAAAGAAGAAGGTGGACCCCACAGTCATTATAACTCCAGCTTAAACTGCGGGCAGATGTCTGGGATATGGAGCTCACCAAGGAACTCAGTGCCTGGTCCTTCCTACTCCACCGGGCTGTGCTCAGTGCAGGGGACGAGGCAAAGGCACCTCTGCAGCACTCTGCTGAACCAGCAGCACTGAAGGAACAGAGGTGGCAGACCACAGCTCCGGAAGGCCTAGGGGAATTCTCAGCAAGAACAACCCAAGGGACACGGACAGTAAGGAGCTCACAGCTTTCAAATCTTAAAAGGAAAAGACAGAAAAAAGACAGATGTGTGGAAGCCAAGAAGGAGGACGGTACCCAGGAGGCTCTGGGCAGGGCAGCTCCGAGTGGGCAGAAGAAGGGCACTCACTGCCTTCCTGAGACTCGAGTAAAAAAAGAAAAAAAGAAAAAAAAGAAAAGCGATAAACTGCTCAGCAGAGCACGGGACCGAGCAGCTCCTGCCAGGAGTGCGAAAGAAGAACTCCAGATGTGAGAGCCCCAGAGGATGCCAAATGTTTCCCGAGGCCGGCCGGCCGGAGCCGTGCCCCGGGCGGGCCGGGTCAGTACCCTGGCCAGCTCAGGCTGCCCCGCGGCCGCACGGCCGGGCCCCGGCGGGCGCGGCGCTCGGGGCGGCGGGCGCGGGCCCCGCGGTGGCGGCGGCGGCAGCAGCGCGGAGCCGGGCCCGGCCGCGCCGAGCGGAAGGAATGGCGGGAGCACACCCGTGTGGCGGCCAGGTGAGCTGCGGCTGCCGGGCCGCACCGACCGCCATCCCGGCCCCGGAGCGCCCGCCTCGGGCCGGCCTCGGGCCCCGCGCCGCTCACAGCCCGCCGGAGCGGGGCTCTCCCCCCGGCAGGCTGCGGGGCCGGGCCGCTGCTTTGCGGAGGCTGCTCTGTCCCGAGTGCCCGCACACATCCCCTGCCCGCCTCGGGATATCTCCTGCGATTTCGTGCGCACTGCCCGCGGAGGTCACCGAAACTACGATGGAAATGTTGAAGAACAAGTTAGAAAACACCCTTCAGGAGTGGCACAATCGCAGCGGGCATCCCAGGACTAGTTCAGCTGTACCAGTCCCTTTCTGTGAGTCACCGGCACCAGGGGGTTCAGTAACCATTTCCCACAGGGCAGGGAATTTCCAAGCTGAGAGACGTTGAGAATGGCGCACAGCACGCAGAGACAGCTCCCAGCCAAAGCCGGGTTTCCCTTGCACAGAGTGAAAGAGCTTCTCTAGCCGAGAATTTACACATTGTCAGTGTGGCCTGTGTGCAGGTGACATTCCCATGGCTCATGCCACCATGTGCCCACAGGCAATTCCATTCCAGGAGCTGCTAGAGTCATGGAGCAGACACAGACTGCAGCAGCTGAGCTCCTGGAAGATGGGAGGAGGAAGGACAGGGCAGAGGGATGTGGTTATTGCCAGAGGAAGGTGTGACAGAAGGGTAAAGAGAAGGAACTCATCTTTCCGTGTCTGTGTGTGAAAGTGAGCACTGCCCACAGCGACCACCGCTCCAGCAAAAGCAAGAGTCACCACTGCCATGGCACCAGAACAAGCTGAGCTTAGCCATCCTACTCAGGAGACTGTTTGCTTCAGATTTCCAGTCTTGAACAGTGAATTCAAAAGGGGAAAAAACCCCCTCGATTTCATTCTAACTAAACCTGAACACTTTTTCTAGAAAATGGAATATTAGAAAATTATGTTAGTAGCAAAATTAAATAGATGTTTAATGAGTGACCAGGCAAAAGTCTTACGATTTTCACATTGCTAAACTTGTAAAGTACCTACTTTTTAAATTAACAAATTTTAAAAGCTTTTAAAAACAGGTTTGTCTGCTGGAATTATTATAAAATGCCCAGTGATTGCGAAATTGGGAACACAACTTTTTTTTAGAAAGACAGAAGATTTCTCAAGCCACAAACTGCATCCTCCTCATGTCTGTCTTTAATGGGCAAATTTTTGACACATTAGTATCATTCCTTTATTTTAGCTGGGAAAAATTCCCTGACAATGAGTTCCAGAAGTTATTTCCCACCATATTAAAAAAAAAAGTCATATTTGTTCATTTTATATGTAATAATTCCACTGGATGCTCCCTATTTCTTGTGTCATGAAAAGAAGGAAATAATCATTCCCAAATTGTCTTCTCTGTGTGACACCGAGCTCGTGGCATTTGTCACAATCTCTGTCATTTTTTCCAAGATGAAAAATCTCTATGACTGAAAGATATGACTTTGATCACTTCCATCTTCCTACCCCTCACATATATATCCTTTACACTGATTAGTGTGTCAGCTCCTAGTTTATTTATAGCATAAGAATGCTCCCAGTGATTGTTTCCAATTATTTTCTAATATCCCTATCATTAGATCCACTTTTTACTCACCTAAATGTATTCAGAGACCAATCCATAATACATTCAGAACATTTTCCCTGAATGCCAACTGCTAATTTAGAATGGATAGTTGTACAAAAAGTCACATCTTTCCCTGTGCATGTAATTTTGCATGAATCACTTTTAATTCATACAAAGTAGATGTAGCATGGAAAGAACTGTGAAACTAACAAAAATATGCAATTTAAAAATAGAATTTAGGATACTTATTATAAACAAATACATAACTACAGAAATCTTTTTATCTCAACAATACACAAGCAAATAGCTAACAAATCAGAAGTTAACTGTTTGATTGCACCATTTCCTGCAGTTATTAAAGCTCTTTTCATGCATAATTATAGCAGAACAGTTTTTATTTTAAAAAGAAAAAGTGGAGATAGGCAAGTTGGAAGTATCTCCTGCTCAGGCTCCCTTACCTTGTGTAATGTGATTTCTACAACCTGGGGTTTTTTATTTTTAATTTCTAAGGAAACAGCTAAGCCCTGTGACTCTTTATAGAGGCAGAGCAGGTTGTAGCTCCTTCCCTGCAGTTGTGGTGCCTGGGAACTTGGGAGCAGGAGGCTGAGGCACAGAGCAGCCCCAGGTCTGGCAAATCCCAGAAGTCCAAAGGACATCAGAGGATCTTCCCATCTTGGGGACTGAACTCTTGCTATGCCTGAAATGCTACAGCCCTCTCTAAAGGGCTGTGTTTGAAACACTTGGAGGGTGAAAAAAACAACTATTTCCTTTTCAAGCTCTGAAAGGACAGATGTCTAAACTGTTGAGGGACACAAAGCAGACAGAAAAGGGGCCCTGGGTAACCAGAAACAGAAGATGATTCCCTGAATAAAGGAGAATTCGTTTGTTTGTTTTTACCAGGACAACAGGATGGTTATCCATTCAGAAACATCTAGTGCAGTTTTATGAGCTGGCAGAGCCAAAGGCACACTCCCAGACACATGGCAACAACATTCCCTTCCTCTGGCTCAGGTATCCTCATACCCCATGATCATCTTCATAATCCTAAATCACTAAATTCACAGTAAATCTGCTGCCTTTTTTTTTTTTTAACTTGAAATAATTTTCTGCTGGCTCGGCAGAGGGTCAGAAACGTGCCAGAGCCAGCACAAGGGAAGCAGCAGAACAGTGCACAGATCATAAAGCAAGCATGGGGACCAGCCCTTCTGATGGCAAAGAAACACGAGGTGAGATTTCCTGCCTTCGGGACATAGATTTGAAGGATTTAATCTGACCAAGACTGAGACTGCTGCAGTCCCATCTGCCTTCAATGCAGGCTTTCCTTTGCCAGCACTGTCCTTTACACCTCTGCCTGGTCACACAGCATTGATCAATTTGGCAGCCGAGCAAGCTGAAGTGCAATCACATCTTTACCATCAAGTTTTGGTTAGCTGAGATCCCTGAACTAATTTACCACACCACACAAACTCAGGCTCCAGGCAGGGAAGAGGAGAGGAACACGCCAGACAGGGCAGGAGGGTGGGAACAGCAGCCCTAGCTGGGGTCAGCTCCAACCCCTGTGTAACCACATAAACAAAATCTCAGGTCATTTAACATATCCTCAGGATGCCCCAGGATCCTTGGCATCCTAAAAGACACTTGTGCAGTATGGATTGAGCAAGGGTGAAAATAAGTTCCCACAGCCAGACGAATTTTGAGGCTTAGATGCAGTGTTGGGTACCTGAGGATGCCTGAAGGAACGGATGCAACACTGAAAGAATACACGGAATGCCAGCATTACAGAGAATGATGTGAAATTTCCCACACTATACTGCCAAATCCCCTGACTAGTATGGAAGGCTTAAGAAACATGTCTTTACAATTTTCTTTGTTGTAATTGGACATTTTTCAAATGGTATCCCCTTTAAAAAAGTGATAAAATAGAAGGAAGCAACTTACCAGCAATTAAAAGAGTATTTTTGAAATGTGTTGTCCGTACACACTTCAGCTCAGAAACTTCTTTGATGCACTACCTATAGCATGCAAATGTTGCCCCCTTCCCCTCTCCCTCCCACGGCCACACAGGGACACACAAAGTGTCCTTTGGTCTCTTCTCAGCCATGAGAAGGCTACAGAAGTCTACACAAGGCTGAGGTGCAGGAGCGAGAAGCTGTGCACTTGAGCCAGCACATCTTTGAGAACTCCAGCTGTGAGTAACTCCTCTTTTTCTGCTTTCCCTTCCCTGACAGCACGTTTGCCCAGGGGGAAGCTATACCAGTGTCTGTGCCACCCAGGCTGTCCAAAGCTGGCTCTGTGGCTTTAGGGTGAGAGGCAGTTTGGGATCACCCTGCAGATGAGGAGGCTCCACATTAGCCCACTAAACTCATACTGGAGAACCAGCAAGGAGCTTCCAAAATGGGAAGCATTGAGGGTTCAGGCACCTGCAGCACCTGCAGCACCTCTTGCTGAAACAAGACCAGGACTCCACACACATGTAACACTCCAACACCAGGCTCCAGGACAGCAGGCAAGCCAGGTTTTAACAAACTCAGCTTCAGGAGAGGTTTTGTACCAACAAAAATCCATGCCTTTGCTCCAAAGAGGAGCTGCTCAAGCCTGTTTTCCTGCAAACCAGTGTTTCCTGTTGTCCCATTCCTCAGACCCACCTGGTCCCTGGCACATGTGAGGCAGTTGAATGGACAGGCTGAACAGATTGCTTGTTAGGAAACCCAGCAGCAAAAGGAGAAGCAGGTCTACTACATAGACTGAGCATGAAATCTTACATCTTGGTACCTGCCCTGGAATCAGACATGTGCAGAGAAACACATCTCCAGATAACAAAACACAACGCTGAGCACAGCTGGGGAAGAAAAACGAACTCAGCAGGGCACATGCAGAGAAACACCATTTAAGGGAGGGAAAAGTCTCTCACGCTAAAAATGTTACACCTCTTGATCATAAAATGTCAAAAAGTCTCTGGCACAGCCCCACCTCCTGGTGCCACAGAGCCTGACATACATCAAACTGGGTTTCTGTTTCCAGCAAACCTCAGGCTGGCCAATGCCTTATCCAAATAGGGTGGGCTCCAGGACTGACCATCCAAAGTTGGGGCTGCATGAGATGGAAGCCACCAGGTGTGCAACATAGGTGGGGTGTTAATGTAGCACTTTAGATTACCTAATGTTTAGCAAAGTCCAGGAGGTACCTAGAGCCATGCTACCATAGCAGAGACTGCACACCCTGTGGCTCGCCAAGAGTATCTACCATAGGCATCCACTTTTAGGAGCTGCCCTGTCAGGTACTGACAAATCTGCCAGCAAGTGATGAAATTGCTGTGCCAGTTTCATACACTATGCTGCAGTAAATTGCCACATGCACCCTCTTCATGGGCATCCCAGGCAGTAGCAGAGCATGCATCACTTTGTTACCCTTGCTGCCCAAACATGACCAGTTTAGACTGGGGTGAGGCTGTTCACACATACAAAGGAAAGCTATCATACACCCCTGGTAACACACAATACTTCCAAGTCTGTGTTTCCAGGAATAATCTGAATAAGAAATGAGTTACCCTGGAACCTAAAGGAGACACCTTATTTCAGGAAAACAAAGTACATTTTAGATACAAGATGAAAGCAACTACTACTACCCTCAGAGAGTACCCACACTCTCTGTGAAAGAAGTGGGAAAAATGGGTTGGTGAACCCAAAGGCTGTGGAAGGTAAAAGCAATTTCCAGAAGGTGGAGGTGTGCATAGTTGGGACCATTTGAAAGGGAATCAAATACAATTTTAAGTGCAGGGGAAGAGCAAGGTGAATCCCTGAGGAGGTCTGATAGCCAGGAAGGCAGAGCACCACAGAGACAGAAAAAAACATGGAAGGGAACAGCGAGGAATACCCTGGTCTGAAGAGCACCAGTGGGGCAGAGCGGGTTTACAGGATGAAGATCCCTGTCCAGAGATTCATTCCAACTCCAACAAGCACAGTCACAGGGTCCATGAAGGATGACACAAAGCAGTCCTGGTGCTGCCTCCCATCTGAATGCCTGAGAGAGCCACACGGGTGTGGGCTGTGAGCACACAGTGGGGTGCAGCTGCCTGGGATGTGAACACCACTCACAGTCACTCACTTGTAACTGCAGTTCTCTGAGCAATCTTGCACACGTGCACTTCACCTCTCAGTCCTGCACTCTGGGAGCTGCTGCAGCCTAGAGGAACATAACAAGTGCCCTTCCCTCCCCCTCTGAACACAAGGCATGGGAGCAGCTGTGGGGGCTGCAAAGAGAGCCCAGACTCTGTGGGCACAGGCCTGGAGTCTGTCTGCACCCACAGGCAGAAGTGGCAAAAAGACAAACACTCACAGCAGAAAACAACCAAACAGTCACTTATGACATCCCTAAAAATCTCTAGGGTGCTGCATAAGACTTTAAAATTCACTGGTTTCTCTGTTAAATGTTTTCTGACTTTTTTAACTAATCAAGCCCCCCAGCATCTTCTCTGCTCCCATGCCATTATAAGAAATTTCAGAAAATAGGTACTGGACATATAAAAGCCCATGGACATGGAAAACAACTCCAACCACCCCAGACAGCTTGGGGAGAAGGAAGGGTACCTAGCAAGATGCTTGTTGGCTTCCCCCATGTTCAGGTGCTGATTGCCATCAGTTTTCTGTGCTGTCTGTTGAAGCTGTAAGTCCTCAGCAGCAAGAACAAACTGCATGTCCTGATTCCAAGCAGGTCCTGGGTGAGCCACAGATGAGGGAACAAAAATGGAGCCAGGGCTCCAAATGGAGACGGTGGCTGCTCATACCCGGACAGCAGGGCAAAGAGCTGTGGTGGCATCAGGATTTCATTTTGGAGAACTGGATCCCTCTAGTGAAGTACTTAGTGCAGCCTCAGCACAAAAGGACGTGAGCTACTAGCAACTCCAGCCCTTATCCACATAGGGTGAAACTCCCTGACCCTGGAGTTTGCACACAGATCTTAAGAACAAATACGAGAGCTTTGCTTCCAGGCAGGAAATCCCTTTTACCACACCTTTCTGATTTACACCAATGCTTGATACACACCACATGTGTCTTCCCCTTCCTTCACCCACATTCACAATGGTTCTGTTCCATATTTAAGTGATGAAAAGTTAAGACCTGTGGTTACAACTTCTATGAAAAGCTTCATTTTGAAGGCTGCTACATTTCAATTTTATTGCCATGAGGAAAACTGAAAAAAAAAAAAGCCAAAATATTTCACTCCTTCCTTAACATGAAAGCTGTTGTGAAGACATTTAATAAGTAAGTTCTCTCCTGCAAGTTGTTGAAATATGGAAGGTGGGAAAATTTATTCTTACAAATGTTTTGTATGTGTCCCATCCACAATTTTATGCATGACACCTAATTTCTACTGTACAAGGTGTCTGTGGCAAGTTTGGTCAACATTTTTTCCTGAAGTGCATCTCAGCTGGCAAAGCTTACAACAAACCCTTCCACTGAGATTTGTTACAAGGAGAAAAACAAGGAATAACATCGGGATTGCCCCAGCGAGGAGAGCAAGTGAAAGATGGAGCACAAAAACTTACCCACCTGCCTGCGTGTGGGAATAGAAGGACATTCATCTCAGAGATGTTATGTAGGGAAACAGCAGGAGTGAGAGCCATCAGAAAACTGGCAAATGCATCTGCTTTTTCCATTCAGGACTGCTGCTGACTAGATCTCTGCAAAATTTCCTCTGTTCCACAGACCTGCCCAGTGGGATCTGTCTGGCATTAATTGGCCTTCAAAATTACTTATGGAAAAATCTTAAGCTAATTTTTGTAAGTCGTTGAGTAAAGGGGGAAAAAAAAAGCTTGTTTCTTTAAAAAAGAAACAAACTAAGCAAGAGAGAAAAATCAATAAATTCTTGCATGTGGACATCGTATTCTTCTTCTTAATAGAAATGCCTTAGGACAGAGATATGGCCCTAAATTTTCTACTCAGTTTCTTTGTGTGAATTATGGGCCGCGAAAGGTGAAAGCCTTTTGTGTACTGAGGTCCGACGGGGAGAAGGGCATAGGGGGAAGAGGGGAACAGCGGGAAGGCGGGGGCCAGGCGGTGACTTTGGAAAGAGCTCGGATTGCCGAGGGGTTCGGAGGGGGAGCAGCCCCGACCGGGCACCAGCAGGCGGGGACCGACGGTCACCGAGCCCGGAGGGACCGCGGGGAGCCCAGGGGGCTGCGGCGGGCACAGAAAGGCGCACAACGGCGACGTCCGTGAGGAAAGGCAGGGCTCCGAGAGCCGCGGCAAAGAGAAGCGCGGGACGGGGCATCCCGGGCTCCGATGCCCGGCCCCGCCCGGAGCCGCGGCAAAGCCTCCCCTGCGGCCGGCGCTGCCCGCCGGAGCTCGGGGGCAAAGGGAGGCAGAGGACGCAGCGGGGCGGGGGAATGTGAAAAGTCCCGCTCCCCAGTGCTGGTCTTTTGTTCCCGGGGGCCGACACCCGCCGAATCCCCCGGCAATGGGGGGAGCGAGCTCCGCCGAGCTGCTCGGCTCCCCTCTCTCGGGAAAGAAAGGGAACGGGAATCTTTCCCTGCCCGGTGCCCGGCGACAGCGTGCCCGGGAGCGACACGGCCCCGCCGGGCGCGGGGAGAGCGGGGCAGGCGGAGCGGGACCGCCCGGCTCCCGCAGCCCCCGCTGCAGCGCCCGCCCCCGCCCCGGCCCCGGGGCTCACCGTCCTCGTAGTTCTTGAGGTAGTAGTCGGGGCCGGGCCCGCCGCGGCTCTTGGCCGGGTTCTTCACGTTGTGGAACTGCAAAAAGTCCGTCCTCTTGCCCGCGAAGCGCAGGAAGGCGGGGGCCAGGCCCCGCGCCAGGGTCACCAGCCGCCGGGAGCTGGGGAGAGGAGAGAGAGGGCTGAGGAAGCCGCGGGCCGGGCCCTCGCTTCCCCAATACCGCCAGCGACCGGGGACCACGGGGCTCGAGGACCCGCCGTTGTCCCGCCCGGGGCAGTGCGAGCGGTACCAGCGGCTGCGGGCTCTGCGCGGGCCGAGCGGCGTGGCCCTGGCCCGGGAGCCGCCCCGCCCGCCGGTGGCGGCCCGGAGGCCGGCGGGCCCGGCTCCCCCCCGTCCTGCCGGCGCCCTCCGGACAAGTGCAGCGGCGTCCAGGAGGCAGAGGCGCTCAGCACCACGGGGGACCGTGCCGCGGGCCGAGCCGCCGGGAGGAGAGAGGAGCGGGGAGGGGAGAAGAGCGGGAGCCGTCCCGGCTCCGCTTCTCTCGCGCCTTCCCGCATCCTCGCCCTGCTCCTTCCCCGGCTGCCGAAAGGACCCTCGCAGCGGGCGTGCGGAGGAGACCCGCTCTCCCTCCCCGACTTACCCAGCAGGGAGAAGGCTCTCTGGCCGTCCCAGCGCCTCCAGGCCGCGGCCGCTCCGCACCGCCGGTGGAACCCAGCGCAGCTGCAGCCCGGCTGTGCCCCCCGCGCAGGGCTGGAAGTCTGGGGAGCGGAGGGCTCGGAAGACCTGGCCGACACCCGCTCTCTACCCGTCGGGACCCGGGGAAGGCTCGGCTCGGCTCGGCAGGCGGCCCCGTTCCTGCTGCTGTTTTTTGTTCCATTTTGATTTTTTTTTCCCCTGTGCTGCCTCGGCCCCGTGTTGTGCTTTTTTGCAGAGGAGCGGTTGCTGGAGCGAGGGGAGCACGACATTTTTGCAGTCATAACTGATAAGTCTCCGAAATGCTTTCTCCATTGCAAACATGTGCATCTTAATGGAAACCATGGCCTCGCTCCCTCCGTCACAACAAGCGCCGCCAGCAGCGCGGAGCCCGGCAGGGCTGGGCGGCGGGGCCGCCGGGGCGCCCCGCGGGCGGCGTGGGGAGGGCGCCGGGGGGCTCCTGCCTTACCTTAAGAAATCGAGCCAGCCATCATGAATGATGGAGGGGTCCAGCTGCAGGGAGAGGAAATTCTCACTGATTATCCTGACAGGGCTCTTGGTGTTGACATCAAGGAGAATGAGAGTTCTTCCCTTCACACCTGGAGGTTTCTCCACCGGCAGTGCTCTCCTGTCCCCAGCCTGGGAAGGCAGCGAGAAGGTGGCCATGAGGGCCAGCCCAGGTGCCATCAGGGCTAAGAGCCCTGGGGGGCAGGAGCTGGGACAGGGCATGCCGGAGAGCAGGAAACCCCTAATTAACTCGCTGTCTGCAGGGGCTCGCTGGTGGCTAATTGTCCTTATCTAAAGTGTGGGGCGCTCTGCCTTTTTTTGCAATGTTTTGGTGTTGGTGGAGGGGAACTCACGCCCCTGACCAGCCTTTCTCGCAGCCGGTGCCAAGACTCCTTGCAGCCAGCACCGCCCCTTTAAGAGATGCAGGCTCCAGACATTTTTAACTTTTTGAAGGTAAGGGGAGGCTCCTGGTTTAACCCCCTCGGCTCGGGGCCCGCCGCCCTGCCGCAGCCCCGCCAGCCCCGAGCTTTCGCTTTGCGCCGGCTCCGGCGGACGTTTTCGCTCCCGCACCACGCGAAACAGGGACGGAGTCGGGACACCGAGACACCGGAGAGCTCGGGACGGGGACCGGCGCGCGGGGGCCGGCCAGCATGGTCCGAGATGGTCGTCGGCTGCAGGAACGACAGAGCCGGTAAGGCAGCGAGGACGGCCCTGGATGGGGAGGGGGGTAGGGGGGATGGTAATCACCCCGGAAAAAGCCCCAAGCACTACCTGAGGGAAGAATTACCTCCACACTGCGCCGGGACCCACTACGCTGGGCGAGGCCCTCGGGGCTGAGCGCTGGAGGCTCGGACGGGCTCAGGGGGGCTGGGGGCCGGCAGCACCCCGGAGCCCGGGCGCGGCCGCTCGGTGCGCCCTGCCCGAAGCACAGGGCCGGTCTTCGCACGAGGGCCATCGGCACTGCGGGGAACCGGGGCACGGGGAATCGAGCCGCCGGTCGCCTTTTCCCGCCTGCCTCCGAGCCCATCCGTGTCCGACCAGCGGCAGGGAAAGGAGAGGGACGGCAGCAGCAGTGCCTGCTGTGGAAACGTCCGCGTCAGGGGCGGAAAGGACAGCACGGTTTGATGGCACCGACGAGGAGCCCTGTGCTGGGGCCGTCGCTGCCTCCAGGACGGACCGGGCTCGGCGCACTGCAGAAGTGCAGGCGGCTGCGGTTGCCAGCTCTGGGCGCAAGGTCATGGCACCGGGCCGGGGATCGGTGGCGGCTGCTGACGATGCCGAGAGCCTCAAGGATTGCCCATCCGACTCGGACATTGTGTCCGTCAGCAGCCGCTCCCCGGGCAAGCCCCGAACTCCCACAAGCAGGCTGCTGCCTCCGGGACACGTAACGCGCCCGCACCTGGGCTCTCGGCCGCCGTGGCCCGCCCCGGTTCCCGCGTCGCCCAGGCCATGCGGGACGGAGGGCGGACGGCGGGAGGGCTGAGGCGGGCCAGGTGCGGTCCGTCGGAGCCCCGCAGCCCCGGGGATGGGGCGGCCGCAGCACCATCTGCTGGTGAGGGGCCCGGCGCGGCGGGGGAGCCGGCACCCACCTGCGGACACCCTCCGCGCCGCGGCCGGGAGGTGCCGGGGCTGCGGGCAGCAGCGCGGCTTCGGCATCGAGCCATAAATCTCACCGCAAGCGTGGCCGAGCCCCGGGAACCCGCCAGCCGCCCTCGGGGAAGCCGGCGGGGCGGATTCGAGCGGCCCGGGCAGCCGGATCAGGGGCCCCCCGAGTGCACGGGCAGCCCCCGATCCCGGCAGGGCTGCCCGCCCCTGGGAACCCTCTCCAGCTTCTCCCGGTGTCCGTGCGGAGCTACTTGCGGCCCCCGACCGCCCCAGTCAGGGCCCGAGGGGCGGCGGGAGCGGCCCCGGTGAGCCGGCGGCAAATCCCGGAGCCCGGTGCGCTCGGCGGAGCCCCGCAGAGAGGAGAAGCACTCGGCCTGGCCCCGGTGAAGCCCGCGGACAGACCTGTCTCCGGCGGAAATCTCCACTCGCCCCGTCTCTCTGCCCTTGAAACGCCCCAAGAGAAGAGGGGCAGCCACCCCTGCCAGCCCCGGCTCACTCGGGCAGCGGCTGCGGGGTACGGAGCCGCGGCGGTGACGCGTGGGGAAGGATGAAACGTACCTCTGGCTCTGCTGGGGCTGAGCAGGGAACACTCGAACTGGGATCTGCCGTGAAACCATCCCGCCAAAGCGGAGACGGGAGCAGGCTCCAGCCGCGCCTGGGAAGAGGCTGCCGAGCGCAGGCTGACCCAGAACAGCGAAAGGGTGCCCGGGGCAGCGGGCTCTGAGCGCTGGAAAAAGTAAGAGGATCCGGGGAAAAGAGCTGTGCAATTTCAGCTGTGCAAAGCCCTGGCATCCCGGCACAGGAAGAAGGCAATTTAAGCCTGGAAATTTGTGTTCGGCTGCAAACATTTCTGCCGAGGTTTGCAATAGCACTCAAAACTGACCCAGGACCTAAAGCCTCTGCTTCAGAAGCTGCACAGTTTTTTGGGTCATCTCCAAATGAGGAATGCGAGTTTCAAAATTATCTCGTTATTTTTTAATAATTTTTTCTATGCTTACAGAGGATGAGAAAAAGGCTTCAGGGGTATTTGTTGTGATTGCAGGCCGAAATTTTGTACCGTGCCTCCCTCCAAGGATGGTTCTATTTTCAAACGAAATTCCAGAGTGTTCTGTAGTAAAAGGGGGGAAAAAAAGCCACAAACAAAAACTAAACAAATTATCCCGTTTAACCTCCTTTATATATATATATATATATATATATATATATATATTTTCCTTACAAACACATTACTTCGAAAGAGAAATGTGTTTATTCTGAAAAGTTCCCCACAATTTGTCTCTGCTTTGAACACAAACTCCGGATGCACTGAAGTCACTTATCTGCAGAGATATCACCAACAACATTAAACAGCTGGGAAAGAGGCAAAAAAAAACCCCAAATGCCGGAGTCACCTTCCAGATTCTGGGAAGACGACGTTAAAGGAAATACTCATTTACCTGTCTGAGCTTTCCAGACCAACACCGGGAGCTTGCCCCAATCCTGTGCCCTCGGAAATGCAGTTGCACTCCACTTTGCATCTGACCCCAGCAGCTGCAAGTTAAATCTAAAAATACAGTGCTTCGGGCTTTTTTGTTTGTTGGCCTGTTTTTCAATAAATTGTAGGCTTTCTATAGAAAACATTTAAACGCTAAAAATTCCCCGGTTATCCGCGAGCGCCGGGGCAGCAGCGGAGGTGCGGGAGCCCCCAGCGCCGCCAGTCCCGGGAGCCGCCGCCGCCGCTCCGGGACGGCCCCGGCATCCAAAAAGAGGGGCCAGGGCCACCTCCTCCCCAGGCAGGCACGCCAGATAGGAGCTATCTCAATTTACACCAGCTGCGACCCTGGCTGGCCGTCCGCAGGGGCGGCGAAGCGATGATCCTTTCTTATATTACGATAATTACTTTCGAAAGCCTGACTCACATAAAAAGTATCTATAAAGATTTACTCGCGGTTTTGTCAATTTCGAAATAGGTTTCTCCGTTTTCCATCTACTCTAAACTTGCTGGTTTCAATCTCCAAAACAGTCATTGGAAAAGAAAACTGGGGGTGGAGAAGCATTTCTATAAAGAGCTTAACCAAAGCACATTAAATATTTTCCCAACATCACCAAATAAACAACAATTCTCCAGCTCCCTATAAACTATTTAAAGCATGTCATATCATCTCTTCTGCTCTTGCCAATGTACTTTTCTTTTAATTTACAAGCTGATTAGAGCAGGGGCCTGTCTTTTTGTATATATTTGCAAAATATTTGGCACCCTTTCAGTCAGTTGCAGTTCACAAACACTTAAAACTGCATTTAACTTCATTATTATAGGTAGTCACTTCGATTTTTCCTCTCTTTTGTAGAGCTACTGCCTGTGAAAGTGCTTCTTGTAAATGGTCTGAGCAGTTGTTGAAGGTTTTCAGCAGAGGAAACCTCTTCAGATGGAAAAAAAAAAAAAAAGAAAGAAAGAAAAAAAGAAAAAAAAAAAAAAAGAGAAGAAAAAGCACAACGGAAATCTAAACTCAGATCTCAGGCTATACAAATTGGCCCAAAAGAAAATGGGGGAAATCTCCTTCGGAGGAACATTTTTAGTTCTCTAAAGAATAAACTTTGCTCATAAATGATGAAAGTTATTATCATCAGAGGATGTCCTGTACCAAACAAACCTCCATTAGGCTGGGAAGGATAAAACAGGCTAGACAGCCCTTAAAAAAAAAAATCATCATGTCTTTGATTCCCAAGATATCAACCATGTCTGTTTCTTTAGTGCTGTCAAGTAAATCTGAGTTATGGATGCTCTAAAAGAAGCCAGCAAGGAGAAAATTTAGCAAGTGAAAATTAAGAGTTATACACACTTCACAAAAATACACTTTCTTTTCAAGCTCTTAAGTTTCTGCCCTGTAGAATGGTATGGCAATTTCTTAGAAGAGCAAGACCAGTGAATGTGGGAAATCTGTGATCATCAGAGCATACAGTTGCGTGACCGATTCTTTTTACTGAGCTTTTTGCTCTTTCTGCAATGCAGTGTCCATCATTTTCACCACAAGAGCTTTAACGTCTGGAATGCAACCTCCTAAAACTGCCAGTGCCTCAAGGTGGGTGTCACAGCCTGAGCTCCACTGCTGAAACCATTTTCTAGCCTGTTTATGTATCATGTCTAACCTGATCAAACAGACAGAGGACAGTTGCTTGATTTAGTACAGCATCCACATATTGCTCTTTAATGTAGGTGATCTGGGAAGTTGTGTAAAAAGCAAATCCCTCTGTCTGAGCGAGAAGGACTGGCTGGTTAGGGAGCTCAGGCACAGCAGGAGGAAAGCAAGCCTACTGAGAGAGCTTCCTCCCTCCATACATGCCAAAGGCAAGGCATCCATCAAAGCCAACAGCCTGGTCAGGAAAAGCACAGTTGGTTGGCAATGTTGTCTTTGCATTTTTGCCAGCATGAAAGGAGCACAAACTGGTATTTCCAAATCTAGCCATAGGAAAATAGAGCACATTTCTTTGAGAGTCATTCTGTACTCACTAGCTGTGTAATGAAGAAACCTGTAAAAAAAAAAGGTGGGGGGGACAGGGGCAAAAAGCACTGGTGCCATAAAGGTTGTGAGGTTGTGAGTGTGGGCTCTCCCTGGGTGGAACACCACCGAATGAAACTGGAAGGTTGAAATGGAGTTTTAGGCAGCTATCAATCAATGATTTTTTTTTTCTTTATTCCCGTTCTGTGAGAAGTTAGATTCCATGTACTCTGTTGGAATAAACAGCATTTATTTTTTCCCTTACCTGCCTTATTGTTTTACTTTATCTGACTTCTGATGCATAGTCTCAGAACTTCTCTTACAATCCCAGGGTACTCTGGTCCTGCAGATTTGTCCATAGGGAGAACTTATGAAATCCCAAAGTGCTGAAGTCCCAACAGGACTTTGAAGTCCTAGAAAGACAGAGATGCACAATTTCCATAAAGCTGTAGGAATTGCTCTGGGGTTCAAACCAGGTGCCATCTCAGCACACAGAAATCCCCTTTGCCCAGTGCCTCTTCTGCAAGCAGAAAAAAATCCACATAATGACTGAGAACATTTCAGTGTACAACAATGCCCTTGGACAGACAATGCTCTTTTGCTCCATTAACTTCTCTGTACTCATCAATGGCCAGGTCTGATTTCACTTTTGTCTTTCATATCTTGAGAAGCAGCAAATACAGCAGCAATTTGTCACAGTCAAAGAGATACAGAGTGAGAACACAACAGTGAGACTGGAGCTCTGCAGTGCCCTGAAGACACAATAGCCTTGGAAAACTTTTTCTTCAGACTGAGCCCCACCCTGAGCAGCAGAGAAATGTGTAGAATTATTCCTGTTTCACATCATCACGTGAAAAAGAAAGAGAAGTGAATATGCCAATTTTACAAGCCTGAGAATGAATGCAAGTGAGTATTTGTCCCACCATCTGGGGGAGATGATAGAGGTGAAGGAAGAGGGAATATGAGGGGGATGGTAAAAGTTGACAGAGACCTTCTATTTTTCTGGAGGGATGCTTTACATTCCAGCAGCAAAAATGGAGGAAGCGGACATGAGAATTAGATCAGAGAGGGGAAGTAAGAAGATGGATGAAGTGCAAGACTGGAGGAGCAAACGAGTCAATTATGAAAAAGAGGAAGGAACTGTGTGCCGAAATCAACGAGGAGATGGAGCTCAGGGGAAGGAACAGCAGCCAAAATGCTCTCAAATCTGAGAAGCTGCTGGGGTGAGAGAGACAGAAAAGAATTGGAATATTTCAGGTAATGATAAAATTGTAAGCCCCTGTCTGCTGTATTTATTTGCATAGGGCAAGTAAGCTCTCTGTCACCAGCTCTATCCAGACATCTGAGCATGGCCCTGCTACAGACAAAGACAAATCAGCCATGTCAAAGCTGCAAACTGTTGGTGTGCATTAGAGAAATCAGAAGCAACACATGAAACTCAAGGCTAGAGAGTAAGAGGAGAAAACTATGGGTCATGCCTGAAAAACAGACGATGAAGTAGAATGATGAAGTAGAAAAAAAGTTAAATGCCCATAAGGAACCACGGAATTTGGAAGCTCAGAAGAGAGCACCACTGAATGAGGGGGAAAGGCCAGCAGTACATCAGTGACCTGTACTCATGGAGGGAGGAGTCTCGGGCTGATGCCAGATGGACTTTAAACCAAATATTCTGCTTCCATTGCCCAGAAAAAGCAATGTTCTTTCTGCATAAATTCCAGAGCCCTTCAGGAACTTATCCTCACCTCAGCATTGCTTAAGGGCTGGCATGTCAGCAGAAGTGAGGGGTGAGGTGCAGAGTCCCTAACCCAGGCACAGAACCTTATTGACCTGTTGTAGGAAAGGTGCATTTATTCATAGCACAGACATTTTTGCCCTTTCTACCACGGGCAACTGGGTATTGCCTTGTATCTTCTCCCTCCACAGTTCCCCTTCTGTTGGTCCTTTAGAACAGCAACAGTTGAGAAAGCTAAAAATAAAGATATATAAGCAATATAATAGGCATGCAATTGCATGTCTATTTTCTTTGAAAAAATGATGCTTTATTTCCTGTTCAATGGAAAATACAGTTTGATGTTACAACTATTAGGTTTTGACTGAATGCAGAAATTTGACTGAAACAATGACATTTCCCCCTGTATTTACTATTACCATATGTCACTGATTATATATTTAAGTTGCAAAGATGAATTAAATTTCATGGCTTCCTCAAGCTAGATTCTCTTGGAATGGACTGTCTTTTGTTACTAATCAAAATGCTTGGAAAACAGTTTAAATCAAAACAGCAGACTTTTGGTATCATTTCAGGAGAAAACTGGTTATCACAAACCAAGTGCTTAACACATCATCATCCAGAAGGCTGGGTGAAGCCTTGCAAAGCTGCAGCCATCATGGCCAGGATAGAGAAAGAGGGTTAATTGAACACCACAGACTTTGAGATGGAAAAAGGAGAGGAAAAAAAAAAAAGACACTGTTTGAAGCTCTCTTGCCTGGGGTCTTATTCCTTCTGCTTCTGAAGTTATCATATATCCCACATCACAGTGCTTATTTCACTTACTTAGGCAAAGCATCTTCTCTAAGCTGGCTACAGAGCATTAGTGACAATCAGATTGCACGTATGTTCCAGGAGAAGCCAGCCTTGTCCTTCCTAGATTTCCTCCTGCTTTCTGGGGAGAAAAAAAATTCTGGTTTTTCTTTTTTTTTTTTTTACTCCTTCTGTTTCCCATCATGATTTGGATTGCTAACATTTCTATCCCCACTAGGAGTCCCTGGTGGCTCCTGGCCCTTTTCTAAAGGACCAGCGGACAGCAGAGCCCCTGGGCTCCCATCAACCAGGAAGGAAGTGAATTGCAACCCACAGCCTCCCAGACTCCGATTTCAGACTTTAAGGTGATGTAAAATGACTTTAGGAAACTCCCCATGTCCAACTTCCCACTTCCTCCAGGTCCTGTCTGGACCTGAACAGCCAGAGCTGGAAGAGGACAGTGGTGACTAGAGAAGTCACCTCGGGAAGGTTTGTGGATATTGCAGGCTGTGACACAAGAGGGATCTCAGTGGTGACAGACACAGTGTAAAGCAGAACCTGAACAGAGCTGGTGAGTGGGAATCAGGTTGTCATTCCTAACTGAAGACTTTGGGAAGAATAGGTAAAAGAAGTAGGATTCAGCAAAGAAGGACAGCTATGCTGTGCCTGCTGAAGGACTCAGCAGGCAGGATACAGCCAGGACAGGCCTCAGTGAGAACATTGCATATTCATGTCATACTTTGCCAAAGACTCAATCAATTGAGCATGTGCTAAAGCTGAGTTTGTTTTGTCTTATTTGGAGCTTTGGAAGATATTTCCTATCTTGACTCATTGAACACACTCCAACCACACACCTGCAACTTCTGGAGTGCATCCTCTCAGCAAGAGGCTGGCTAGCACGTCGTCACTTATGCAGGGCAAATCCTACTGAAAGCACATCTGACCACAGCTTTCACACCAGTTTACTTTTACATGTAGCACATGTAAGCTAACATCTGGCAAGAACACAACTATGTCCTGATCGAGATGGAGCTCATAGCAACAGATGGTGTTTGATACTGCAGGGCCAGAGGGGCTCTACCTTAAACTGAGCATTATTTTCTTTCTGAGTTTTTCCCCCCTCTGGCCACATCTTTTCTGGGTGTAGCCACTGCCACTATGGCTTTGCAGTCCCCTCAAGACCAAACACACTCTCGGCCTGCAGATCACTGCCTAGTCCTAACATCCAGGTGATTTTGCTCCCATTGAGGCATGTCAGTGCAACCATTATATTGCACATCAGTACAACACGAGGTTAGCAATGCCCTGAACCAGACAGTGCCTCCAGTGCAGGAGGAAACTTTCTCTCCAAGCACACAGTAGCTCTGCCTGCAGGCACGCAAGCAGCACCGGTAGTTAGCAATCTAACAAGCAACATCTGCTGCCTATTTGGGGGCAAAGGATGAAAAGCCAGCAAAGAGTAGCCTACAGATCCAGCTCCTCGAGACTGAGATTTTCATACTAAAGGGAAAAGCGTTCAGAAGAGAAAATCCAGCATCAAAACCAACGTTGCTGTGACTCTGGAAGATACAAGATGTGACTAACCGCCTCTGCAGCTTTACACAGTTACTGTCCACGGTTTTTGGTTTTTTTTTTTTTGGCCAGATCTTTATTTTGCCAGTTAAAGTGCGGCGAGAGATTGCCACCTTGTGGTTCCTTCTCCTGCAGTGCCATGTTTTTCTTCCCACATGTTCCAGGCTAAACCAGTGGTTTCCAAACTGCTGTCCGGGGATTTCTAGTGACAAGGGTACTGTGGACAAGAATACCCTCCACATACTTAATTAACTAGAAAAGCACATCTGTAATTCACAGTCTTCAGTTCCTACACTGAGAAACTTATCACTAGAAAACCTTTCAGGAATCTAACTTGCAAGTTAATAAACACGAGTAACTACTGGCATGGGTACACAGCTCCCAAACAGCAATACAAAACACAATGGCAGTGATGCACAAAACTCTTTACAATATTCTCAGCACCAAGAAGTCTGTGAGAAATTCAGGGCTGATGACAGCCTGCCATTGCTAAAACATGGGATGGTCTCAGACAGTAGCTCCCACAAGGTCCTAATAAAGAAGGAGCAGCCATGTGCTCATGCCCCCACCTTGCAGACAGGATGGCAGAACAGGAGCAGGCTGTGCTGGTCCTGAGTCACTCTGGGTACTGCTTAGGGCAGCTTGTGAGATCTGTCCCTCAGGCAGCATAACTTGGGGCGAGGTCTGCACAAGTAGGTTACCAGGTGGCTCCTTCATCAATCATGGCCAGGTAGAGCACCAGGTAATATTTCCCCAGTGGTAATAAAGGGGAGTTACAAAGTGGACGATCAGCAAGACCTTGTGAAGCAGCACACAGCCCCTGTGAACACCCAGTGAATTCATCACATTTGAAAAAAAAAAAAAAAGCTGCCTCCCCCCGGAAAGAGTGAGAGAAGAGTCTCTCATAACATAGAAAGGAGCACAGATCTCCCTGGTAGCTTTTCATGCCTGTCTGCCTGCTGACATACTGACACAGAAAGTGACCTATTTTCATGGGAGCAATAATGAGTGAATAATCAGAATTTTTCGGGCACTTCCTTTGCCTCCATGACATTTTCTAGCTTATTGCTTTGCCACTACTGAGCCTGTTGCAGTTGTAAGCAACTGCTTTCCAGTTCTCCAGCCTCCTTTCAAGTTTGTCGTCAATGTTGGTCCAGGGAAGACACAAAAGTTTAAGGAGTCCCTAAGTGCATTCTTGAGCACATACTTCTGAAGCTGATAAACCCTAGCAACATTCCCCGTCAGGTCTAGACACGAGAATAAATGTAGCTACAGTGTGGTACATTTGTTTCCTAGAAATACTGCAAATCTAACGACTACCCCCATTAAAAAAACAAAACCAAAAACAAACAAAAACAAAAACAAAAAAACCCCAAACAAACAAAAAAAAATCAAACCACTCCCACGGGAAGAAGGGAAATTAATCTGAACTGAAAAGCTGAAAAGTAGGGCCTCGACAGATAACAGAGGGAGGCTGAATGCAAATTCCAGCTCCAGAGAGTGCCGGCAGAAGCCCCTCAGCAAACTCCGACCGCGCAGCACAGGGGAGGCGCAGACCCCGCTGTGCAGCCCCAGGCAGTGTACCTGGGATGGCAGCGGGAGCCAGCGCGGCCGCGGGTGCTGGGGCAGAGCTCGCTGCTCGGGCCCGCAGCCCACTCTGGCTGCCAGGGCTGGGGGCTGTTCCGTGTCACCGCCGGTGTGCTCCGCCGCGGATCCGCCAGCATCTCACCGGGCGCGGAGAGCGCGCGGTGCCGCCCGCCGCGGGGACGCTCCCGCTCGGCGCGGGGAGGCGAACTCCTCGGTCCCCTGCGTAGCGTCCCGGTTGGGCGGTCCCCGTTGTCGGTCCTGGTTGGCGGCCCCGCTCCGCCGGCCCCTCCCGCCGGGGCGCCGCAGGCCGGCTCCCGGTCGCACGTGGCGCGGCGGCCGCCCGCCCCCCCGGCCCACGTGTGCCGCCGCGCCGTGCAGTGCCGTGCCGTGCCGTGCCGTGCCGGCTCCCCGCTGCAGTCCCGGGGCGGCGGGCGGGCGCTGCGGTGCCGGCACAGCGGCATGGCGGCGGCGGGCCCGGGCCGCGGCGGCAGCGGCGGCGGCAGCTGGGGCCGGAGCCGGGGCGCCGTGCTGCTGCTCTTCTTCTCGCTGTCGCCGCGGCCGCCGGCCGGGGCCGCCTGGCTGCTGGGGCTGCGGCCCGAGGACACGACGCCGGGCCGGGTGTCTCTGGAGGGCGGCGCGGTGCAGGCGGCGGAGGGCAGCCGCTTCCTCCTGCGCCTCTACTTCCAGCCGCCGCCCGAGGGCAACGGCAGCCGCGGGCCGGCGGGGGAGCGGGAGCCGCGGCTGGTCTTCATCGAGGAGGCGGCGGCGGGGAGCACGGCGGCGCGGGGCCCGGCGGAGCGGTGCCGGGAGCGCAGCGCCTGGGCCTCGGACGTGGAGGTGGTGGGGCCGCTGCGCTCGGGCGGCGCGGCGGGCTCGGCGCTGGCCGAGGTGCGGGTGCGGGAGCCGCGCAAGGGCGAGGCGGCGGCGGCGCCGGGCGGGCGGCTCTTCTCGCTGTGCGCCTGGGACGGGCGGGCCTGGGCGCACCACGGCGCGGCCGGCGGCTTCTTGCTGCGGGTGCGGCCGGCCGCCCCGCCGCTGGGCACCTGGCTGCTGCCGCTGCCCGAGGCGGGCTGGCTGCGGGCGCTGGGAGCCCTGCTGCTGCTGGGGCTGTCGGCGCTGTTCAGCGGGCTGCGCCTCTCGCTGCTCTCGCTGGACCCGCTGGAGCTCCGCGTCCTGCGCAACAGCGGCTCGGCCGCCGAGCGGGAGCAGGCGCGGCGGGTGCAGGCGGTGCGCGGCGGCGGCGGCACCTACCTGCTGTGCACGCTGCTGCTCGGGCAGGCGGGGGCCAACGCGGCCCTGGCCGGCTGGCTCTGCGCCTCCCTGCCCGGCAGCGGGACGGCGGCGGCGGCCGGCGGGCCGCGGGGAGCGCCCTGGCTGCCGGTGCTGCTGTGCACCGCCGCCGTCTTCCTGGGCGGCGAGGTGCTGCCCTATTCGGTGTGCTCGCGGCACGGGCTGGCCATCGCCTCCCGCACGCTCTGCCTCACCCGGCTGCTGATGCTGGCCGCCTTCCCCCTCTGCTACCCGCTCAGCCGGTTGCTGGACTGGGCGCTGCGGCAGGAGCTCAGCGTCTTCTCTACGCGGGAGCGGCTGCTGGAGACGCTGCGCGCCGCTGGCCCCCACGGCGACCTGGTGCGGGAGGAGCTGGCCATGGTGCAGGGCGCGCTGGAGCTACGCACCAAGGTGGTGGAGGATGTGCTGACACCGCTGGCCGACTGCTTCATGCTCCGGGCCGATGCTGTGCTGGACTTCGCCACCGTCTCTGAGATCCTCCGATCTGGCTACACCCGCATTCCAGTCTATGAGGGTGACCGGCGCGACAACATTGTCGACCTGCTCTTTGTCAAAGACCTGGCCTTTGTCGACCCTGATGACTGCACTCCCCTGCAGACTGTCACCCGCTTCTACCGCCGCCCGCTCCACTGCGTCTTCAATGACACGCGCCTCGACACGCTGCTTGAGGAGTTCAAGAAGGGTGAGGTCGCCGGGCCACCCTCCGCACCCCCCCGGGCTTCCCCTGCACCCCTCTGCACCCCCAATGATTTCCAGGTCAGCAGCCTCCACGGGCAGCCCTGCATGGCCTCCTGGCAGGATGTGGCAGGTACCAGGGATGCTGGGGGGAATCGGTCCCTGCATGTGCTGGTGTGTCGATGACCCTGGTGTCACCTGGTGGAACATCCCCGGGTGCATTGAGGGCCAGCAGCCCTTGATGTACCTGTGATCTTATGAAGACTTCAAGAGCCTTTGGCCTCACAGCTTGCTGGCTCAGCAGGTGAGCCTGTCCCCCAGGGGCTGATGGCAGCAGTGGCCGGGCAGCACGGGCATGGCCCCTGCCTTGCACCATTGCCCAGGAAGCATTCACTGCTCTGTTCTGTGCAAAGGAGTTTATGACAGGAAATCGCTTCTCATGACTTAGCTTTCACATTTTCAGCTTGGCAGTGAGAAGGAGGTCTATAAAGTGTTTCTATGCAAATGGTTTAAAGAAAGAAGAAAAGATGAAGCCCTTAGAGCTGTGCTTTTTTTGCAGCTGTGACAGCATTCATAATGCAGCAGCTGCCAGCAGCCCGAGAGATGCTGAGAGCTGTATTTCATTAAGCATACCTTAAGAATACGCACAGCATGTGTTTTTCTCCCCCCCTGGGAGCTGTGTTTTGCCGCGTGCTACTCACTACGTCATGCTGTGGTGAGTGAGCCCAAGGAATGGCTGCAGCAGTGGCAGCTGCATTATGTAATGCGGGAGGGCAGCGCTGGGCTCCGGGGCTGCCTGGTGCCACTCTGCCGCAGGCTCAGCTGGTCAGATGAGAAAGGCCAACCTGGCCCACTCCAGATACAGAGTAAGCCTCTCTGTGAGTCATCTGCTGCTCGTTTGTGGAGGTGGGAGGAGGAGAGGGTAGGACGTTTCTCAGTGTGCCAGGAATGTGCTCGTGCAGGTCAGCTTCTTCTCCAGAGATGTTCGGCTGTGTTCCCACACCACCCAGGATCACAGGCAGAGGAGTTCTGTGTGCCACCACCTGCCCTCTCTGCCCCTCAGCAGGACTGGAGACTCCCAAGGGAGAAAATCAGAAAATTCCTGGGTTTTATACAAGACTGTTAGCAAAAGCATTGAGATTGTTCTCTGGGTTCAACCTTGGTGAGCTGCAGTAGTCCATGCCCACCCCCTTCCCCCCATGCCAGCTGTCTCTTGTCTTCCTAATGCCTTATGTGCTTCACAGTTCCTTCCTAACTGTGTCTTCCTGCATTAACACTGAAGTTCACCTGAGGTCTCTTCTACCTCTTCCTTGTCTAGATATGTCAGATGATTTTGGCACCCTCTCCCTTGGTGAGGCTCCCCTGCAATTTATCTGATTTACTTTGATACACTTCCCCTTCCAAATTTCTTCTCCAGCATGGTACCCTATGGGTCAATAGACCTATAAAATGGGCTTGTGGTTGCTTGGTTCCCTGTCCTTTGCTTGCTGTCCTCTGTGCCCTCCTTAAACAGAGCTGTTTGGTGTGTGCTGCTCTGTGAGCTCATGAGTATGGCAACAAACCTTGCTACCTGCCCTGCACTCTCATATGCTGGTCTTCATTTCAGATGAAGATTATCCATCCTTCTTTAATATTGCTCCTTTAAACTCTTGGCATATCACTTCAGGTTCTTCCTCCTTTGTATCTGTCTGCCACTGTGGCCTTCTGGGGTCTTTTGTTACAGCTCCTAGTTAGAGCTCTCCCTAAACCCTTTATCTGTTCCTACCTCACCTCTCCTTGTCTTTTCTAAACTACTTTTTCAAGGCTGAAAAGCCTTGCTTTTGGTCTTCATATCTAACTCTGCATGGGGTTTAGCAATTCCAGCTCTTCCCCCAAATATTCTTCTTCCCAAGAATTGATGTTTTCTTCTGATTCATCTTTCCTCTATTTGTAGGCATTTGGTCACCCCCAGCACCCTGAATTTGCAGTTATCCCCCCCAGCCCAGCCCTGAACCCTCCTAACCTGTATTTTTCCAGTTCCAAATACAGATTCCAAATGCTGGCTCCCACACTGTGACAGATGTTAGCTCCCAGCTGCCTTCAGCCCCATCCACTGCTGCGTCAGCCTGTTCACTTGACTAGTTAATTTCTAAAATAAAGATTTCCCGTTTGTAATTAAGAATCTTTATCACTGTCTCCTCTTCTGTGTCCATTTGAATTATGTTGAAGTATCTCCAAGTTTGATCCAATCAAGGTTGCTTTCCATGGCCAGGTCTTCTGAGACACCTTCACTAATTAGAAAGTAGGCTGATTGCTTGTTGGCTCAGCGAGTGTTTAATGAAGGAATTCATCACTTCACACATCCAAGGTGCCTGCAGGACAGCAAAGGCTCTCACTGATAAACCCCAGCCTCTTTCTAGGAAATTAAAGTCTCTGGTAAGGATGGGCATTAATAACCACCTCCAGGTCCTTATGTCCCTCACAAGCCTTTGGAAAAGCCAGCTTTGCTTTCATTTTCTCACTTTTTTATTAACTCCAACAATTTTTGTATCTTTTATTTCTTTTTGTTATTATAATGTTTACACAAAATTCCTATAACATTTTTTATCCTTCTTCCTTGGATAGCAATGTGTACTTCTGATCTGTTTCACTAATGATTAATGTTCTGCCACATCCAGTATACCCATACTGTCATTTTTTTGCATAATGTATAAGGAACACAATTTCACTGCCAGAGCTCCTTGCCACAGTACACAAACATTTGTTCTTTCTTTCTGAAAATGTCAAGGGATCATTAAATACAGTGCTTTGTGATTCTTGCTCACACCTCTGACAGCACTTTCATTTTCTGTCTCTTACTCACCAATATCTCACCATTATCCTTGTTTACCTGAGGCATTTCTTTTCTCTTGCTGTTCTGTCCCAGCTATGAAGATAATCAGCCTTTTTTCCCCTTTGGTCTTCTGTAGCAAGGTTTGAGGGGAAGCTTTCCTTAATTTGTTTCTAGGTATGCTCACACTAACCTCGTTTGAGTGCAGTTCCATTAAGATGCATTGGTGTTTACCTTGATTTTAATCCACAATTAGATGTGCCACAAACTGCCTGTCCCCCAGCAGGACCTTGTGTGGAAGGGGTTACTCTCCACAGACCTGCAGCATTGGCTTTCCATTTAATTTAACATTTAAATTGTATGAAATAGTAGCACACACTCAGTGGCACCCAGGGAGCCGCTGGCCCAGTGTGGTTATGGTGCCCAAGAGCTGTGAGCTCCTGGTTAGCAAATCCTGGCCCCTGCTCCATCACAGCAGAACCCTTCAAACTCTTCGCCTCTGCCTTTTCACAACCCTGCTGCTGCAGCCATTGCTTGATTTCTCTTTCAGTGCTGATTCCTGCAGAGAGGTGGTTAAATTGGAGGTCCCAATGGGAACTGGGAAAAACCCAGAGAAGACCCCAAACAGCACCAGAGGGGCAGTCTGGCTTGCAAGAGAATAGTGTAGACTTCAACCTACAGCCCAAATGAGGAGGGCAGCTGCAAAAACCATGCAGAAAAACAACATTACAGCAGCGTGAGACAGGTTCAGCAGAAGGAGGGAAATACTTGTGCTGCAATATGGTTTTGACTTCATCTTCTCAGCAAAAAGAACACAGAAATAATGAAAGCTGGACATCAAATTTGCCATCTTTTCAGGGAAACTAGACACAGTCTTTTCTAGAAGGCATACATTGTTGTGCAGCATTAACTGAGAAGTGCTAAGTGAAGGACCCAAGACAAAATGTGTCCCCTCTTCACTAGAAATAAGAAAATACATACCAGTACAGTAATTTTACCACCTGCAGCCTGGTGAAAGAAGATGAAAATACTGAAGGAGTGAAAAAATTGGGAGACAATCTCTTGGCAATTTGTATTGGTACACCTTGGAGTACCTGGCTTTATTCTGGGCTCCCAGGAAAAAATATCTAATACACCAAAAAAATAATTACACCATATTTAGCAAGCTACAGCTATGTCGGGAGGCAGATGAGCTTTCTGTAGGATAAACTTTACCTAGGGAATGTGGAGCTATGAGGAAGGCTTTATGCATTTATTCAGTGTGAAATGTTGTGGGTGATACAATCTGTCTCTCCTCCTTTCTTGAAGATAACCAAGCAATGCATGTTGCAGCTCCAGTCCAGTGATGTAACTCCTCCTGGAAACCTCTTCTGTGAGGTCCACCTCCTTGTTTTGTAGTGCCTCTGGGAAGTCACAGTCTTGTCCCTTCCTCAAGTTGTTTATGGGTTTTGTTGACTGATTTCCTGGAGGGGTCCATATACAGCACTGGCACTTTTCAGCAAGTAACTTTCCTCTGTGAGAGGAGCAGCAGAAATTTGCTCTTAATGTTCATTTTCCTGTAGCAGGGCAGAGGCTGAGCTGCAACTCAAATTAGCCTTCTGTGGCTTGGCATCTTTTAAGAGTTACTAAAAATAAATTCTCCAAACCCCAAATTTCAGGCTTAGCAGGGAAAACAGCCTGTCCTGTGGAGGACAGCTCTGCCCTAGGGTCTGTCTTTACATTTCAAAATGCTCCACAGCCTCTATTAGACTTCTGCAAATTGAATGTAGCTGGAGAAGGTGCTTACATCTGCCAGGAATTGGGGTCAGTACCATTTCTGATGCATTTTGTACCATTCCTCTGATCCCGCAGGCACTGTAAGCACACAGTGTTGCTTCAAATTTAACTCAGCCTTCAAGAGATTTCTGCAAGTGTTCTAGTCACTCTGCTGGGCACCTTGATGAGCTGAAGCAATGCCCTCCCAAGGCAGTTGTATGGGTTAAGGAGCCAGTTTTTCCTGGGAACTATCACCTACATGTGCCCAGGAATGTGATTGCCAGGCTGAGAGCAGGAATAGATAGACAAGAAATGGTCTCAGTATCTCATGCTGCAATTCTGCCTGAACCATTACTGTGCTTTTCCCACTAAACTGTGCTAAATCTTGCTGTGTAAACCCTGGACTGCTCTACCCCACCCCAATAATCCCAGGATCAGGTCTGCTCTGGGCAGGCATTCAGCACAGCAAGAAGGGAGCCAAGTCCTTGGGAGAGAGGGCACCCTGCCCCCCACCTCCCTCTTCATATCTGTCAAAGGCACCTTCATGAGGAGCTGTTGGGTACCCAGGAGGTCAGGATCCTGCTGCACTACAAATAGAAGATGAGGTTCTGTGTCGCCTCTTATCTTCTCCTTACCTTTCTGATCTGCAATGGTAATAGATCAGCTATTCCAAATATTCCATCTTTTTTACAGTTTTCCTTAGGATTAGGAAAAGCACAAAAGAGAGACTATGAGAAAGGCTACAAACAGAAGCAGGTGAAGTTTTTGTCTCTGAGAAAGTCTGGGTTAGGTTAGGATTTACAGTTTTTCCTTCACATAGCTCTTATTCCTGTAGAGCTGTGGGACCCTGCAGCCCCCTTGGTTATTTCCCCCCTGCTTAGATGTGCATTTTCCCTGTACACAATGTGTGCTTTCACCCATGGTGCAGAGGGGTGGTAACACAGGATCACACTCACACACATTGGCAGTTCCAGGTGCTCAAATCAGGATCCCCACTTTCTTCAGATGCACGTCAGCAAGAGGGCATGGAGATACTGGCAGCCCCTGTGAGGAGCTGTGAAGAAAAGCACACAGAAAATGGATTTCAGTTTCATCATGGCATCATGGTTGTTTCACAAATCAACCTTATTTAAAAATTACTCTTCTTTTTTTTTTTTTTTTTTTTCCTTCCATTTTGTCGCTGCAAATGGTTCAGGCACAGGTCTGTGCCTGTACCTTTGATCTCCTAAGAACAGCTTCATCTCTTACTGTAAAATTTATGAAAATTAATTCCATGCTCAGGATGTTCATCCTGTGGAACAAGAGACAAGGCTAAAACATCTTTAACATTCCTCTGGCAGGGTAGCTATATAAAAAAATGATAAAGAAGTTGTCTGGGCTATAATTGAACCCAACAGCACTTTCTTTCCCAGAAGTCAAGGCATTTCCATGTGTTCACACCCCATTCCCTCATTGGGGAAGATACTTGGAGGTGGATCTATGAGCCCAAGGTCATTTAGGTGCCTATGAAAATCAAGGCTCCTAAAAATGGGCATAAAAGCTTTGGATAGCTGTTCAGATGCTTGTTCCATCTGGAAGCTCTCAGCTGTTTATATTAGCTCTGTAATTTAGCATTTTGAGGCATTAACTTTCCACTGAAGCTGTTGTTTGAAAAGAGCAGATTTCATGTAGCTCATAAAGAATTTAGTGCAGTTGTATCCCATGCTGAGCCGACACTTAATCACCTATAGACTTCCTGTGCCAGAGCAGTCCTGCGGAGGCCGGCAGAGCTGCTCACACAAGGAAAGTTAATTGCCCATTTGTTCTAGCATTTGCCAAACCAAGGCTTTGATGCTCAAGTGTTCCACTGTGCTTTCCTGCATCAGCGATAGCCCTGTAAAGTTTACGTGTGACAGCTTGCTAGTGGGGAAGCAGCTCACCCTTATAATTCATCTCATTTGAGCTATCAAGCGGTGGTTACAATAGCATGGGTTTTGGAATCAGTTTTACAGATCTTAAAGCTGTTTTAGGCCAAGTTTGGGGGTTTGTTTAAATTATTTACCTCCCTCTGTTGTGCTCCCACTGAGGCTGACCTGCTGGATAATGGCAGCAGAGGCAAATGTCACCCCCCTGGTGTCCCCAGGTCTGTCCCTATGCCACCCTCCCTTAGACATTGCTTCCACCTCATTGCCCAGATTCTGCCCTTGTACATGCTCTAAAGGCCACTGCTTTTCCTCCCCTGCAAGCATAGCAGCTCCCAGGGCTGGGCAGAGGGATCTAGCTGAGCTTGGCAGCACTGCCCAGGAGGGAACAAGCCATGGTCATACAGCCAAGGCACCTGCAAACCCCACACCGAAATTTATGGGGTCTGTTAAAAAGCTGATGGGAGGAGATACAGGACCCAGTCAGGCCAGGAGGGTGGGGCACAACTCCGGGAATGATCTCATGTCCCTCGGGTGGGAAATGGGAGCGTGTCAGCCCTCTCCCAGAGGGGAGCAGCTGTGAGCAGCACTCACTTGAAGGACTGGGACTGGCTGGCATTCAGGGCTTTTTGTGACATGGACACCACTGGCCAGGCATGGGCTGGGATCAGCTTTCCTGGAATGGGCGGCAGCAACCACACTGAACTGCAACAATTTTCCATTGTTGGGTACCTGCTCCATTTCTAGCGTGGTATTAGCCTGGAAACATGAACCTGGGGGCTTGGAGTGTGAATACAAGTGTTTATTTTCTGTGAAAATAAAGAACTCTGGAGTCCTCTAACAGCCCTATTGGCTCTGCCCCCAGTGCAGTGAAGCCATGGGTCTCCTTCCAGGCTAATGGTGCTGGGCTATTTCTAAATAATCTCATTTGCAGCTACGTGAACATGGAGCTTGAATCACATTTCTAGTGTAAATTGCAGTGTCGATGTAGGTGTTTGGCCAAAAAAAGAATTGCCTCCATCACTCTCTGACTGCCTTTAAGTAGCACCTAAGCTTTTTGTAAGGGCTTGGTGGTTTTGGGTTGCATGTAAATGTCATTAACAACAAGCTCTCAGCCAAAAGAAATAACTTTTTCCCCCTCCTCGCTCACCCAAGGACTTGTAGGAGACCAGATGGCCCCAGTGTTTGGGAGCAGAGTTTGGCAAAAGAGACCTTTTCAAAAGCTGGACTTTGCTAAGATGAAATGTAGCTGTCGCTGCTGTCTTGCAGCCAACTCCTCTGCTTTTTTCTTCTTAAGTGCTGTGTTGCTTTATGAACAGAAAAGATGCACAAACCTATGTATGAAAGGAGTGAAATAGCCCAGTCTAAAGAACATGCTGAATTTTCAGTGCCCCAGGGCTATTGATTTGGGCTTTTTTTAAGTAAATCTCAGTGCTACTTGCTGCAATGTTATGTTCTCATTTCTAAATCTGTAGGCGTGGGAGGCAGCGAGCTGCTCTCTGAAATCTTGCAATAAAAGCTTGGTATGAGGAGGAGGGAATTTATACTGTGGAAAGTGCCCAAGATTTGCTGTGAGAAATGTATAGTGCTGATCTTCAGCTGAGAAATGTCGTCTGCTCGTCCCAGATCCAGGGCAGGGTTATTTGAAGGTCACATGATCCCCAGCAAGCCGTGTCTGTGGGGCTGCCAGGCTGCACTGGGTGTGCTTGTCCCTGCACCTCTGCAGGGGTGAGAGCTGGCAGGGCAAGGAAGGAGCTGTGCACCCGGCAGGAGCCCACCCTGTCACATCTGTATGCATGGATGCTGTTCACATCCCCTGTCAGGAGCAGCAGGAGAGCTTGTTGGGACGGGTTTATGGGAGAAGTGGATGCAGAGGCAGCTGCATAGCAGAGAGGACCTTTCCCTGTTTTGGGTGACCATTGCTGCTGAAGGAGCTCAGCTCCGAGCCCAGGGGGAAATAAGGTGTTAGCAGCTTCCCAGAGGTCACTGCAGCTTGGAATTTAGGTGTTAGCAGCTTCCCAGAGATCCCTGCAGGACTTCTGGGCTTGTGCAGGCATTGCAACAGGAGACCCCAGGGATGCAGAGCAGAGGGAGCAGAAGTTTTCGGCTGTGGTGCCAGTGAGGGTGCTTTTAAGTAAAACTAGAGGTTCAGAACCCGTGTGCACTGGTGGGCAGTGTGGGAGCCACACAGGCAGTAAGAAACCCAGTGCTGTTCATTGGCAGGTCCAAGAGCATGTTGGAGCTGGAAACCCAGAAGTTGTTTGTGGCTTGGAAGTTGGGTTCTGGTCAAGATGCTGAGCAGGACCATAAATCAGAGCAGCCACTAAAAGAAGGGAGAGGTTGAAAAAGTCAAAACAGCTTACAGAGAACTGGACATGCAAAAACAAATAGAAATGTTTCTAGTATGCCAAAACCAAGAAACTTGAGAATGTGTCAGCAGAGCTGCCAGCTTACAAGGGACAAGTGAGGAAGCTGAAACTGTGATCCAGGAGCACTGGAACTTCCAAGCAGGAGTCAACATCATTGCAGCGGAAGGTCCTGGACTCACTCTGTTTGTTTAAGGTAACACAGAGAAGATGCTGTTAAGGGCAGGACTTGGAGAGGTGCAAGCTGATGGGTTGAAAAGTGTTCAGTGTCTGCATCCAGATGGTTCACCCAAGAGTTCTGCAGGAGCTGGGCTGAAAGCTGCAAACAAACATTCATGTTTCTGCATAAAAACCAGCTGCTGTTTCAAGTAGATGGAGGCTTTGCCCATATTTTATGAAAAACCTCAGTATTGGTCTACACAGTGATGGATAGAAAGATGAGGGGGAGCTGTTCCTGGCAATTTAATAGGAAAGATAATTAGCAACAGAATAAGAAACACCAGGAGGATATGGGAAATCAGTAGAGCCAAGGACACATTCGCATTTCTGTGTTGGAGAACATTGTCTCATTGCTCTGTTAAGAGTTGTTTCATGTCAATGAAGCTGAGGGTAAGGAAGAGGTGGTGTAATGTACACTTCATTCCTGCACAGGAGGCTTTCAAAGAGCTGAACAGAGTGACTCACAGCCTGTGTAAAGAGGGAAGCTGGCCCCCAAAAAGAGCCAACATCTACAAACCAGTCTGGACAGCAGCTGTCCTGTTAGGCTGGGCTGCGTGTCCAGCCCTTCTCCTTGGGTTAGCACATGTGGGTGGGTTTGGGTGACAGTGTCTGCTGTGATCTGTGCCTCCCACCAAACCCTGCCCACCTGCCTGCCCATCATGCTGGGCATCCCTCTCAGGATCACCAGGCCAGGTGTCTCAGTGCCACTCTGCTTTTCCCCTGCAGGAAAGTCCCACCTGGCCATCGTGCAGCGGGTGAACAATGAAGGGGAAGGAGACCCATTCTACGAGGTGATGGGCATTGTCACCCTGGAGGATGTCATCGAGGAGATCATCAAGTCTGAGATCCTGGATGAGACAGATCTGTACAGTGAGTGTTGCAGAGCAGCTACTGTGGTTGCAGGAGGCAGGGTGGGAGCCTGCACAGACGGACAGATGTGGGTAGGAAACAGGCCAGAGCAAATTGTGGTTCTTCCCCAGAGTAATTTGCTGTCAAGATGGGAAAGACAAGACTGATGGAGAGAGGCTGGTGAAGTGTCTCTATCTTGGATGCTCAAGATAGAGAAGTACCAGCATCAGCAGCGGGTGGCTGGGCAGGGCCTGACCTAGGAACATCTGTGTTGGGCATGAAATGGATGGTTCCCAAGCTCATTTGCAACTCTGGGTGATGCATCCAGCCTGGAGAGCCCAGGTTTACAGTCCTGTGTGGTTTACAATCCTGCTCCGTGCCCCAGGAGCTGCTCCCAGGGCTGCATGCACAGCAGGTTGTATGTGCCCCACTGCTCCATCTGCTGCTCCACAGCAGCCCTGCCATAGGGTGCAGCCAGACATGCCTGTCCATGTGTGTGCATGTGACATGGGGCCCTGCAGCTGCAGCAGCTTTGTCAGTGCCTGCTCTGCTCTGCTCTGCCTGCAGCTGACAACCGGAAGAAGGAGCGGGTTCCCCACCGGGGACGCAAGCCCCAGGATTTCTCCATCTTCAGGCTCTCAGAGAGTGAGATGAAGGTGAAGATCTCCCCACAGCTCCTCCTGGCCACCCATCGGTTCATGGCAACAGGTACACTTGCCCTTGTGCAGGCCCTGCAGCACCAGCCCCACAGGGCATCCCTAAGCCATTCCTGGGTTGGGCTTAGGGATGGGCATCCCTGGGTCGGGCTCCCCCTCACTGAGCAATTTCCACCCTCTGGACCTACAGCCTGGACATTCCACTGCCCCGCCTGCATTTGGCATTTGGCTCCCCTCTTGGCAATGGGTGCTTAGGCTGCAGGAGCAGGGCTGTGCAGCTCAGAGATGAGGGGTTCCCGGCAGTCCCGGGCCTGCTGAGCACAGCATGTGTGTGTTGCCTCCCCTCTAGAAGTGGAGCCTTTCAAGTCCCCCTACCTCTCTGAGAAGATCCTGCTGAGGCTCCTGAAACACCCCAATGTCATCCAGGAGCTCAAGTACGACCGGAAGAACAAGAAGGCAGCAGAGCATTACCTCTACCAGCGCAACCGCCCTGTCGACTACTTCGTGCTCATCCTGCAGGTGCTGGGGCAGCAGCGAGCAGAGCGTGGCAGGCCTGGCCCTGTTTCCTCCTTGCCACCTTGTTCTGGGCTGCTTCTAATAGCAAAGATGCCCATCCTCTTGTGTGGGGCAGCAGGGGTCCCTGCACCCCTGCAGGGTGGGTCAGGAGCACGGGGTGCTTGTCTGAGAGGGTTTTCCTCCTCCTTCCAGGGGAAGGTGCAGGTGGAGGTCGGCAAGGAAGGACTGCGTTTTGAGAATGGGGCCTTCACCTACTATGGTGTCCCTGCCATCATGGCTGTTGTCTCCTCAGGTGAGGCCTCTCTGGGCACCATCTGGCCCTGCCTTTGCTTCAGCAGCATCCATGGAGGCTAAACCAGCTGGTGCCAGGAGAAGGGGCTGGCCATGGGGTGGGGTGGCCCTGCTTTGGGGCATGGGGCAGGAGCCCTTCCTCTGCATTTCCCACACCTCCAACTGTCGTTTCAGAAAACGATGTGCGAAAAATGGGAAGCCTGGCAGGATCCTCCTTCCTACGTAAGTATTTTGGGACAGGCTGAGGCCCTAAAATCTCTCTGCAGCACTGGCTGGCTGGAGGGGCTATGGCTTTTCTCCCCATGCAAAACAGCTCAGACTGTGCTGAGGTAGACAGAGAAACAACATGCTGAGGGGCTGATGCAGCAAAGACCCCACAGAGTGACTTGGAATTCCCTTTGAGGTCCCTTTGATGTCCTTTTGAAGTTTCTACCATATGCTGGCTCTCTGCTGGTAGGTCCCAGCACGGCTGGTGCTGCAAGGGGCAGTGCCCACAGGTGGGTGTTATACTCATTCTAGGTGTCAGTATAACACCTTTAGACCCATTTGCCTTCCTGAGGCTCAGGGCACAACCTGAACACGGGCCCCACATTGGGCTGCTTGGGAATTGCAGAGATGGCTGATTTACCTGTGAGCTATTTGCATGTG
The DNA here is from genome assembly GCF_037042795.1 of Molothrus aeneus. Lineage (NCBI taxonomy): Eukaryota > Metazoa > Chordata > Aves > Passeriformes > Icteridae > Molothrus > Molothrus aeneus. The sequence goes on along the minus strand of NC_089653.1, from coordinate 21,916,214 downwards.
GTGATGGTGGGAAATTAGCCGAGTGCCAATAAATTCCCTGCCTGCAGAGCTGATGGGTTAAGAAGCAGATCCCCTGCTTGCAGGAGGTAAGAGGGAGCTCTGACTGGGGGAGACTGAGAGGTACCCCCTTCTTTGCTATAACCCCTACAAAGGTTTGGTCCTGTGAGGCTCAGGAACAGGTTGAGGTGCTGCCCAGTCTCAGTCCATCACATCCCTCATCAAACCCCAGCTGTTGCAGTCAGATCTGCAGTGCTGATGGTAAGCTGAGATGCTCTACCTGCCTAATCAAAACAGGGGCCTGCTAAATGCAGTCTTTAGGGAGATGTAAAGAGGAATGTCATCAAGAGAACAGGGCCAGTCTCTTGGGGCAGGTGGCTCACTCCAGTGGGTCCCAGTCTTTCTGCAGCTCTAGAGTTCACCTATTTCCTGCTGCTTGCTTTGCCTCCTGCAAAAGGCTGGCTCTGGACTGATGGATTAACCCCTCAGTGCACATTCCTGCTTTGCCCTGTGTCCACGGTGCAGTCAGTTGGGACAGAGGAAACCAATGAAACGGCCAGTTCCTGCCAGAGTGCTGCTGGATGTCCTGTGTCCTGTGTCCTCGGTGACAGTGCTCCCGGGCCCACCGGGGCTCAGGCAGTGAGCGCTGCCTTGGGCCCGCCAGGGCAGCAGCCGCAGTGGGAGCTGTGTCAGAGCAGCCGTGCACGTCTGCAGTGCCGCCTGCTGGGACGCTGCTGCTCAGGGCTCCTTGGCTCCCAGCGCTCCCCATGACGCTGCCATGAGGGGCTTTCTGCCGTGCAGCCATTCCTGCCTGCAGGGGGACAGAGCTGTGTCACACCCCTGGCCAGCAAGGAAGCAGGCTGGGAGGCAGAGGTGACAGGGCATCTCCCTTGTGGGGGAGGCTGGCATCCTCTTTCCTCCTTGAAGGAAAGGACTGTGAGTAGAGTATCACAGCTGAGGATTCAGACAGCAACCTAGAGCATTTAATAGGTTGTTATTAATTAACTGTTATTATGCAATTGTTTTATCTGCAGCTGATCTTTGGCATTAGTGCTGTGTGGGAGGGTCAAGCAGTGGGAGCACAAAGTCAGTGCTAGTGGTTATCAACTCATCCTTTGCTCCCATCAGGACAAGGTCATTCCAGCAGTGCTTCATGCTGATGTCTTTTTTATTTGCAGAACGTTTTGATTCAGGGGAGGTCATGGAACAGGAATTCCTGGGAGAGCAGCAGGGAGATTAGAAAAGGGGACTGCAGGGCAAATTTCCTGGGGGTTTTACATTTGAAGCAATTTTAAAACATTAATCACATAGGCAGCAGATATTCCTAGAGTGCTGCGGCTGTGCTGTGGAGGCAGGGCAGGAGGGCTGCCAGCTGGGGGAATCATGGCAATGGCTGGAGTTGGGGCTGGCAGCCAGCAGGCTCACATCTCCCACTGCTTTCGAGGTGGGCAATGGCAGTGGTGAAAGCAGAGACTGGCAAGTGTTGAGGAGTGCATCACTGACCCTGTGTGTTGGTGTCTCTGTGCTCCCCCATCCCCTGTGGCATGGCCCAGGAACACTGTCCAGGGCAGCAATCGCCGGCAGGGGGAATGGCCTGCCCTAGAAATTGTCATTGCTGCTGTAACCCATGGCAATAAAACATGGAAAGTGAGTGTCTATGATTCACCTTCTCTGTGGCAATGGGTCAGGCAGCCCCAGATGCAGAGTCCTGGCTTCTTGCAGCTCCTGCAAGGATCAGCCCCAGTGGGTAGCTCTTCTCAGCATCACCCAAAGGCTGCTGAGACCCAGGACCTTGCAAGGAACTGCAGGCAGCCTGACATGAATCCCTTTGCTTTGCATCACCGTGAAGAGCTTCTGTCAGCCCCTGCCTGCAGCTGTGGGGCTGGGGCAGCAACTTTTGCAGATCATATTCCTTCTCTGCCATGTGCCCGCACACACAGAAGCATCCCAGATACCAAGTGCAGTGGTTTGGCTTCCACCCATCTCCCAGGTGGCATATGCTGACCACAAAGTCCCCTGTCCTGGCAATGGCTGGTAAAGGGCTAAAGCCAAGTGCCAGCACTTAACTCATGGAGGAAAGATGCTTTCTACCCATGCCAGGGCTCCAGGAAGTTGTGTGGCTCTGCAGACAGGCCTGGCAGGAGCAGATGCCCTCTGCCAGCCTCACCTCCCCTTACCTTGTCCCAGAGCAACCTGCTGATAAACAACTTACAAGTCTGTGTTCCTGCCTGTGGCCCTGTCCCCCCACTCCAGAGCAGAAGCAGGAGGCTGTAAAAGGGGTGGGAAGGGATGCTGGAGACAGCAATGGGAGCTCAGCCCAGGACTGCTGGCACATGATTTTTATTCTTCTTCTTCCTCTTGGTCTGTATCCCACCCTCACCTCCATCCCTCACCTTTCCCCTGGGTCCCCTCCTTCCCTCTCCCTCCGTGTCTCTGCAGTGCCTGTCTCAGTGTCCCGTACTTTCGCCTTCAGCAGAGGGGACTCCCTGGCTGGCTCTCCAGGTAACAGGGCATGGCTTTGGCCAGGGGCCTCTGCATGTGACAGGCTCTTTCCAGCACCTGTCCACAGTGCCCAAGCCCCCCTCCTCCCTGCATGCTGGGCAGTACCCACGCCACCCCTGGGCAACCCCTCACAAGCTGGAGCATTGGTGGCACACTGGGGCCAGCAGTCCTGCCACAGCCTCCCCAGTGTGATGCAAATCCCTGGAAGAATGGGATGGGGACAAGGGGAAGCCATGGGGTTGGGCTCTCTTTGGTGTCCACTTCCTGTAATTTCCTGCACTTAGCACTTGGGGTTTTGGCTTGCTGCTTTTGGTGACAGTGACCTGCAGCCCTGCATGCCTGCTGCCCTGCCCCCCTTGCTTTCTGCTGATCCAGGTAATAAAAAGGCATTCTAGCACCAGAGCAAAGTCAGCACGACGTCACCTATGCATGGAACAAGCTGCCTTTGTTCCCTAATAAATCACTGAATAGACAAAATCCATCATGCTGTGTGTCAGAGGCCATGCTGTGTGTCAGAGGCCATCAGTCAATGTGAGTGACAGACCAGCTTGCCATGGCAGCCTCTCCTCCTGATCTGTCATAGTTGGGGTGAGCAGGAGCATGCCCTTGAGACAGGTTAAGCAAATACTCACAGCCTGCCAGCTGCAACCAGGAGAAGTTGTGCCAAATGTGGTGCAGAAGGCTGGCATTAACAGGAGAACTGTCAGCAACAGGCAGGGAGCAGCCCTAACCTCTGCTGCTGCTGGCCCCGGGTCAGAGTCCTGCCCAGTGCCTCTGGTTTGTGTGGGGCTGGCATGGCACAGTCTCACACCAGCCTGCAGTGAGGAGGACAGGCTGCAGGGCCCCTGCCAGCCCCGTGTCTGGGGAACAGCTGCTGGAGGCCCACCTTGGCTCTACACCGGCACAGGGAAGCCAAGCAGCAGCACGAGTGAGAGTGAGTGTGTGCCTGTCCCTGCTGTCCCCTCCTGCAGTGAACAGGTCACCGTCGCGCTGCAGCGGCCTCAACCGCTCCGAGTCCCCCAACCGGGAGGACTATGGAGGCAGCAGCACGCAGCTCCACAGCAGCAGCAACAACATCTACACGCCCGACTACTCCGTGCACATCCTCTGCGACGTGCAGTTCGTCAAGGTATGGCCAGGGCTGGCAGGGACTGTCCCACCCTGGCCACCCCTGTCCAGGCGCCCTCTTGCCCCACTGTGCCCCAGGAGCCTGGTGGGTGCCCAGTGGGTGCTAAGGAGTCTTGCACTTACTCCTGCTGGAGGTTTGGAGCCACCAAGTCTCCGAGAGGTGCCGGTGGGCCCGGTGCCCACTGAGCTGGGTGCACGTGTGTGTGCCAGGTGACCCGGCAGCAGTACCACAACGCGCTGGTGGCCAGCCGCATGGACAGCTCGCCGCAGTCCCCGGACATGGAGGCCTTCGACAGGGATTCAACCAAGGCCTCGACTGCACGGGGAACCCCACAGACACCCAAGGAGGACCCTGCCACCCTCCTGAATGAGAGGAACAGCATCATGTGTGAGTCACCCAACAGCATTCCTCCCCTGCCACAGGCCAGTGCTGCATGTCCCCTGGGGGGGTCTGTGCTGGGGCCCTCTGGCATGATGCACACACCACCCCTGGGATGCAGTTGCACATGGAATGGGGCTCGCATACAGTGCAGGCATTTGCACACACACACCTGTGGATGCCTGTATGTCCACACAGCTGCCAATGTGCAGCGTGTAATTCCCCATTGCCTTGTGCTCGTGTCCCCCGGGGTCCCCGGCGGTTGGACCTGCTGCCATGGCTGGCATCCTGCCACGTCCTGCCCCAGGGCACAGCAGCTCCGTGCCCCGTGTCCCTGCAGGCAGCCGCTCGGAGGGGCTGCGCAGTCCCAGCGAGTCGGTGTTCCTGCGCATGGAGGGCATCCCCTTCATCCAGGAGGAGCTGGCTGACAACGAGGAGAACAGCAAGCGGCAGAGTGAGTCTGGCCGGGGGGCAGACACACCTGAGCCTGGGGCTGGCGAGGCCACGGTGCCCTGAGGTGCTGCAGCCGTGCTGGGCTTTTGCAGACAGTGAGTGCTGCGGGACCGTCCTGGAAGCAGAGTCCCCAGGTCGAGAGGCCAGGACCAGCTCATCGCCGAGCAGCTCTGAGGAGGCGCTGGGCAAGAGGCTGCTGAGATCCCTCAGTGAGTGACTGACCCAGGCACGGCACACCCAGGGGAGAGCTCTGCCTCGGCACCCCGCTGCCTGTGTCAGCTCTTCCTGTCCTGGGGACACCCTGCATGGGGCTGGTGTGGGACAGGGGACAACCGAGTTCCCTGTCAGTACCTCAGCAGAAGGCAAAACGGCACCTAGGGCTAGCTCAGGCAGAGCCAGCCACTAGGTCCTGGCCCGGCCCTATGCACCCCTGCCCCGAGCACCCTCGGCTCCCAGCACCCCAGCCCTAAGCACCCTTGCTGCTGCAGGTGGGCGCAAGCAGCGGACATCATCAGAAGGTGAGAAGTCGCCAGAGGAAAGCTCCAATCTTGCCCCATTGATCACCTGAGTAGTAGCGTGGCCAGAGCACAGTGCTGGAGGCCCGTGCAGACTGGAGGTAGGATCCTGCCTCTTGGTGTGACATTCCTTTCCCAGCAAGTGGGAGGTCACTCCGTTTAAATAGTGTAAAATAAGTTTCAGGCAGCAAAGCCAAATGGGGTGGTTTGGAGCCCATGGAGGTGTGTGTGTTGATGGGGGCTGGAGCAGGATCGAGGGATATGGAGCAGGATCTGCTCTTAGCAGCAGACTGAATGTCAGAAATGAGTGAGAGCTTGGCTCATGTTTTCACTGTCGGCACCAGCATACACCTGAGCTTGGCTAGGAAAGGGGCTGCAGGCTAGAGCAGCAGCAGTCAGAGAGGGCAGGCTCTGGCCACCTGCACCAGGCTGTGCTTGTGTCTTGCAGGTCTGCAGCATGGGGGTCTCCTGCCGTGAGGCTCACGTCCAACAGCAGGAGGTCTGCACTCGCTCGCTGCCTGCCCGCCCGCTCGTGCCGCCCCTCCCTGCAGGATCTGTGCAGAGCCCCATCCCCAGGCGAGAAAGGACGAACCCCGGCAGGGCTGAACCACGCAGGCAGCCTGGACCAGCTAGCTGGAGTCCAAGGGTCCTTGCCCTTGCGAGCCGCTCCCTGGTAGCATCTGGTCTCAAGGAAGAGGTGGAAAAAGGAAAGGTGAAAAAGTGTCTGTCACGGCATCCCTGCAAGCAGTGCAGGGAGGGGCAGCCCAACCCAGAACTGCCCTTTAACATCATTTACCATCCCCATCCCAGCGAGGCCTGGAGCCCCGCAGTGCCGGTGCTGCAAGATGTGGTCTCCAGCAGGAGGAGAATGTGCTATTTGGGGGTGCCACAGCAGCTCAGGGCCCCAGCACACGTTTGTGCCATGCCTGGTGACATGCCCGCTTGCAGCGCCTCGCTCACGCTGACCATGGACACGGCCCAGCCCTCCCCAGCCCTGCCAGGCTCAGGGCAAGGAGCCCCACTCACCCCCAGTGCAGCCCCCTCGCTGCGGAGGGGGCTCTCCATGCTACATTGGACCATCCTCCTCTCCACACACGCCTGCCGCTGTGAGGGAGGCTCGCACCAAGACTTGGGGGTGGGACAGACCAGTCAGTAGTTTTTGTAGAGGCTCAACGCAACGGGGATATCAACATTAAAAGTGATTTTTCCCTGAGTGATGCCCTCTCTGTGTCCATGGGTGAGGGAAAGATGCTCACCCCTCCCAGCAGGCCAGGCTGCCCTCATACCCAGGGCCACAGGTGCCTGGAGTAACAGCACTCAGCCTCACTGAAGGGACCAAGAGAATGGGTCAGCACGTGCTGCCTGATTTCTTGGTCTGAAGCTGGGCTCTCTGTCACTCCTGCTGCCAGGACAGCATTGGCAAGCCCAGCAGTGCAGACAAGGACTGGGGAAAACCAGGAGTTAACATCAGGCCATTGCAAACACAATAGTGGGATACACGTGCTGGAGTACGGCCTGACAGATAACGACAGAAATCTCATAGTCCACCCATGCTGATGGCAAAACTTCAGCTGGAATAACTGTAGCCCTGTCTGGGCACTGCCCTTCTGAGGAAACACACAGCAATTGAAAAGTGGACAGAGGAAAGCAAGGGCTGGAAAACAACCTACCCCATAGGCTGAAGGAAATAGAGTCACTTAATCTTTACTGGTGAAGGATGTGAAGGGGAGAAAGGAAGTTTTCAAATACAAAAAAAGCTGTTGTACAGAGGAAAGGAATAATCTGTTCTCTGTTGCCATGGTAAATGGGATAATTGGTAATGAGCTTACACCACAGAAAAGGAAAAATTTAGGTCACTTGCTAGGAAAAACAAGGTTGGTAAGACTAGAAAAACACCAATATAGATCACATGGGGTGGGCCAGCCTTCACACCAGGAGGTCTGTAAGGGCAGAAGTGTAAGCAAATATCATAAATAAAACAATTAACTCCTCCTGAGATGACCCCGAGAAGTCATCTTTTAACCACTTCATCACCATCCCTGTTGTGAATGGACACCAAGAGGAAAAAAAGATCCTCACCTGCAGAGAGGAGGAAAAGCTGCCTCTGTCTCACTCTTGTATGATATGAATACTGATTAAGAACAAACAAGTGACCCCATGCACTCTGTGCAAACACAACAAGGCAATAAGGCACTATTTTTGCCTTTTCTGTCTAAGCTGCAGCACAAGCAAATCCATCAGGATAACAGCAGCTACTGCTACCTGACACAAGGAAAGGAGCTGATCCCTTTCTTCACACGATCCTGTCAGGAGGCTGCTCTGTCAGCTCACAAATAGATCTGCAGTGACTGCAGAGAGCAGAAGCAGATGGTCCCAGCTCTTTTTCAGTGCCAGAAACACAGGCTGTTGCTGGCAGACCCCGCTGAAGTTGAGTAGATGGGGGTTCACTAGGAGCCTGCTGAAAAGGATGAACAGAAGAGATCTGCTTTTTGACACCTGAGGGGCAGCCCAGGAGCCCTGGGCCAGGAAGGGATGGCCAAAGGGAAACACTTGATCATCCAGAAAGCAACCACAGACAGACAGACAGGCAGGATGAGCTGAGCGGTACGGGGCAGTGGGGCAGAAAGAAAACAAGATGAGCACAGGAGGAACTGGTTGGCTTCATGTAGTCACAGGGAGCTCTCCACAATACCCTCCCAGTAAGACTCCCCCTTTAGTAGAGGCTGTGATCATCAGAGATGAACATACCCTGAGAGAGAAAGGGACAGCCTTAAAACAAACTGAGTAAGTGGACAAACAAGGGTGTTGAGGCTTTAACCTCAGCCTGGGAGAGGTTTGTGTGGTTTGAAGACATGACACCACACAAGGCAGAGGTAGCATTCAGAGACAAAGGTTTAATTTCATGTCAGCAACACAAAGAAGCAATTATCACAATTACAAATATTTGCTCGTATAAGGCTCAGAAATTAGGAAGGGGTGGGACGGGTGGAGAGAAGAAGCTAACAACAGCTTTACCCCTCCCCAAAATACTACTGAGTGACATTAGTTCACAAGCCATGTGAGATCCCAACCTCTGTGCTGTTATCACACAGTGCATTGCACTGGCACCGGACTCTGCCATGATCAAAATGATCAGTTATGTGGAGTTGATTTGGATGTGCTAAAGATGCAGCTCTAAGGGCCTGGAGACCAGGCTGCTGTTGTGAAACAAGAGCCAAAGTGGCTCATGCTGCACCCACCTCCTGGGGCACTGGCTTACCATATTGCAAGGATCACTTAAAAAATGTCAGAAGACGATTATCCCTGATTGAGCTACTGCTCCCATCTTTATTAAACCCCAAGAGGTGTGGGAAAAGGCAAGCCATGAGCAGAGAAAGACATGGACTACACACTATAGCTTTGGTGACTTCATGTAAGTTTGGTTGTTCATGTGCTTCATTGGATTTTTGTGACAGCTTCATGGATGGACTTGGCCACATAGTCCAGGTTCTTGGTAGTTAGACCACACATGTTGATGCGCCCACTAGCCATCAGGTAGATGTGTTTTTCCTTGACCATGTACTCCACCTGCTTAGCTGGGGAAACAATTGGACATCAGGTCAGAGCAGTGACCCACAGCTCAGAAAAGCCCAAAGAACTAATCAGAGATGCTTGAATGTTTCACAACAAGCAGAAGAGTTCAAGCACTGGACACTAAAATACTGTGTGATGCTTCATCCCTTCCCAGCCACAGATGCAGGCATGCCAAAACTCCAGTGAGACCAAGAGATTCCTGCTTGGACTGCTTCAGCCCAGTCCACCCATAGCAAAACTGCCCCCACCCAATCCTCCCTTCAACAGCCCACTGGATACTCACGGTTCAGGCCTGTGAAGCTGAACATGCCAATCTGCTCTGTGATGTGGTTCCAGGTGCCTGGGGTCCCGAGGGCCTCCAGTCGGGAGCGGAGCTCTGAGCGCATCAGCAAGACCCGATCTGCCATTGTCTTCACGTTCCCCTTCCTGCAGCAGGCACGAAGCACAGCATGACGGTGGGCACCCATCTGGTTTGAAGCCATCTGGCCAAGCCTGACATTCAGGGAGACAGCTTCCCCTCCCTTGCCCTCTCCCACCAGCCCTGGCATCACGTACCACTCATCAAAGAGCTGCGGGGAAGCAAGTGTAGTGGCCACAATGCGCGCTCCCTGGGAGGGAGGGTTGGACCAAGTGGTGCGCACAATCTTCTCTATCTGGGACAGCACACGCTGCACGTTGTCTGCATCCTTCCCCACCACGGTCAGGTTCCCCACCCGTTCATCTGTGGACAAGCCAAGAGATGTGAGCCATTGGTTCCAGACGTCGTGGCAAAGCAGAGAATTCCCCACCCCTCAGCATGCCAGCCCCATCTGTCTGGGTATGATGCTACTGGGCCAGCTTACTGCCAGACACTCACTGTAGAGCCCAAAGTTCTTGGAAAACGACTGTGCACAGAAGAGCTCAAAGCCCTCGGAGACAAAGTATCGCACAGCCCAGGCATCCTTGTCCAGGCTGCCAGAGGCAAACCCTTGGTACGCTGAGTCGAAGAATGGAAACAGGCTCCGGCGCTGCAAGGAGGAACAGTGTTAGAGGGAAATCCCCTCCCCACAAGCTCTCTTTTACCCCCCACAGTACCCGTAGGAGGGAAAAACGACCACTGAGTTCCTGTGGGAATTCAAAGGAAACATGGTCCAGCAACATCAGACTGAAATACTCTCTTTCTACTGGGGTGAAAGAATAGAAAGACTAAAGTGCTCAATAAAAGTCAATGCAGGAGAAAACTGCATTTGAGGACATAAGAAGTGCACCACTTTATGTGCTACTATCCAGCACCTTCCTGCAGATAATCCTTCCAGCAGGAGAAATCTCACTACAGCCCATTCCATACAGTGTGAAAACAAGAACTTGGAGGCACAACAAGAACTGCAGTGCATCTCTCCTCTGAGCACAGACAACCAGCATTCCGTTGTCCACCTCTCCCTTCAACACTTGCCTTGGGGGACTCTTTCAGCTTCTGCTACATCTCATGCCATTCCCTCAAAGCCCATTTCAGATGCAAATGCTCTGGCTGGCTTGAGAGCTATTTGTCCCCTCAGCATCGCTTTAGCCCCAGCAGCAGCCCATACCTTCATGACAGCAGCAATCTGCTTCCACTGCTCAGGAGTAGGGTCTGTGCCTGTTGGGTTGTGCGCACAGGCATGGAGGATGAAAATGGAGAACTCTGGGGCTTGCTGAGGAGAGAACACATCTTGGTCACACACTCACATGGACAGAACTGGGCACCCACAGCACAGGGAGAGGCCTGGAGCTGCTCTAGGCAACAACAGCCTCTTTTGCAGTGATCCACTTCCCAGCACAGCACACCAGAGTCTAGCCAGCTGCAGATGCTGACAGTACAGCACCAAGCTCAGCCCATCCCATGCCAGATTTACTCACTTCCATGTCATTCAGCAGCCCCTGGAGATCCAGACCCCTCTTGGCAGCATCCCAGTAGTGGTAAGTTCTAATATCTTTGAAGCCAGCATCCATAAACACAGAATTGTGGTTCTCTGAGGAAAGAAATATCTTCTCAGAAAAGCACACCCTATCTCCAGCAAGCTTCCTTCTCCAGCCCCAGCACCTCCCCTTACACACACGAGAAGGCTGCTCACTCACTGCCCCGGCGCCTGCAAGGAGCAGGGCTGTGCCTCCCTCACTCACTGACCCACAGGGCTCCCTGGGAGCAGCACTCACCCCAGGTTGGAGTGGAGACGTAGACGGGGGTGGCCGTGTTGTTGTTGCCATTGTACCAGCGCCTCAGGAAGTCTGCACCGATCCGCAGAGCGCCCGTCCCACCGAGACACTGAACACTCCCCACCTGCAACAGAGACACTTGCCAGCACTGCCCACCCGGCCCAGCACCGGGAGCAGTGCATGGAAAGAGAGCAGAGCATTGCAAGAGTGAGACAGGATCCCAAACGTGTCCCCTGGGGTCAGCTCAGTCAGAATGCCATCCCCTTCCCATGGTCTTCAACCTCCTTCAGTGCTCAGGCCCATCCTGACAAGTTCTACCATTATAAATAGACTCCAGCCATTCCTGTTACATTTTGGCACAGAGCAGATTCTCAGCTAGTAGTTTATTTCAGGAAAGGTGGTGTATTATCTGACTTGGGTTTCCTGTGGGGAAGCTATTAAAAGATGAAGGAAAACACAGATTCCAATCACAGGCCACGTTCGGCTTTTCCCCAAAACCACAACTACCTGCACAAACAGTTTCAACTGCATGAGTTCATCAAGTAAGCTATAGTCAAGAAAGACCATGTCTGAGAAACCCCCAAATCCTGCCAAAATGCAGGACCTCTACACATTTGTGCTCCTCTACTCAGTCTGCTGTAGAGACAACCCCAGGGATCCCAGTGCTCCGTGTCTGCCACATACCCGCTTCTCCTTGATGGCAGGGCTGTCATCACCCAGGGCGATCCGGGAGGCGTTGGCCCGGAACTCGGGCAGGCCCAGGATGGGCAGATACTCATGGTTCAAGCTGTTGTCGTTCGCGATCATCTGCTCCACCTTCTTTACCACCGGCAGGACCCATGGCTGCCCCTCGTCCGTGCGGTAGGCTGCGGGAAAGGGAGAGCCGTCCTTACTGCACCGGGGGGACGCTGCGCCGCCCGGCGCCCCGAGCGCCCTGCCCGGGACACCGAGGACGGCGGCCAGGCCGGCCCCGCGACCTTGACGCCCGCTGGACCTCGCTGCCCCCCCACCCCCCCGCGTCCGGCCGGGGCCCGGTGACCTTTGGGGCTCGGGGCCCGCCGCCGCCGCCCGGCCGCTGCAGCAGGTGCGGAAGCCGCCGCAAGGGCACCGACCGGCCCGAGCCGCGGGGAACGGCGCCGCCGAGCGGGACGGGGCCACGGACTCACCGCCCACGCCGAGGTTGACCTTCCGCGAGTCGCTGTCCTCCCGGAAATCCGCCGTGAGCTTGAAGACGGCGACAGGCGGGGAGTGGGGGACGGCGGCGAAGATGGAGGCGGCCATGGCGGCGCAGTCACTGCGTACCGGTCCGCTCCGGTTCGGTACGAGAGGCGCGCGGCGCTGGAGGAGACGCTCACCTTCACCGGCGGGGCGGGGCCGCCGCTGGCCGCGACCAATCCGCGCGCCGCGCCCGACCCCGCCCCCGCCGCCCGCCAACGGGTGCCCCGGCGTGCCACGGGCCCCGCCCGGGCGGCCAATGGCGGCGGGTAGCGCGCCCGGTGACGCGGGGACGCAGGCACCGCCCATGGCCGGCCGTGCCCCCAGGCCGCCGCTCCGCTCTGCCTGGGGCCGGGCCCGGCTGCGGGCGGGCGTGCAGAGCCGTCACCGGCATGTGGCGCCCGTCGCTGGGGGACTCCTGCAGCTGCAGAGATGGGGGGAGTGTCCCGGAGTGCGATGCCCCGTGCAGTACGGGGTGCGGCGGGGGATGCCGTGCCCGAGGCGGCGCTGCGCTGCGGCAGCGCTCGGGGGTGCAGCGCTCGGGGTCACGGCACAGTCCCCATTGGCACCCGGAGCTGCAGATCAACCCTGGAGCGCAAAGGCGAGGTGAAGGCAGCCCCGCGGTGCTGTGCCCTGGGTCCAGGATGGTGCCGGGGTGCAAGGCTCGGGGGGCACGGGAAGGTGTCGGGGCGCCGTGGCCAAGTGTGACGGGTCCGGGCGGGCGGGGGGATCCCAGGGCTGCAGTGACTCGGGTGCGGGACGGGGACCGCTGTGAGGACGGTGGGTGTTTCCAAAGGCACTTCCCTAATTCACAGCAGGTCAGGCACTGTGGGGTTACCCCCGAGAACCTCCCAGCCCCGAGGAAATCCCAGAGTTACCGGTGCGGGTCTCCGCTACCACTGCTTAGCTCGGGACGTGGCACTGATCCGTGGGGTCTTCCTCGCAGCGCCTCTCTGCCAAACTCTCCGCCCTTCGCGCAGGCACAGCGCTTCCCACGCTGCCCCCAGCCCTCCGCTGCTCTTGCGGGCCGCCCTACAGCCCCGCGGGACCCCCGGGGCTCCTGGGCACGGCCGCCGTCGGGGGCGCGGCGGTGCCGAGCGGTACCGACAGAGGGCAGAGCCGGTCCGCGCATCCCGCCGCTGATCCCGCTGCTGATGCCGCCGCCCATCCCTCTGGCCATCCCGCCCATCCCACTGCTGATCCCGGCGCCCATCCCGCAACCCCCGCGGGGAGCGGCACCCACTGCTCCGGCCCGGCCGGGGGCTGCTGGAACCTCCCACCCGAGGCTGGCCCCAAGCCTTCCCGGGGAGAGGGGTCGGTGCCTCCCGGTGCGTGGCCGCCTCCGTTAGGAACCTGCCGCCTATCTCGAGCAGCTTTTGAAGTTTGTGAGAATCTGCCCGCAACCCTGCTACGTCTCGGAAAGGTTTTGAGGGAGACGGGAAGGACGTCTCGAATAACAGCTCTGACAGCGTGACACACACACCTCACACACCTCCCTTCCTGACATAAAACACGGGGGTACAGGACGGGAAAGGCCATGCTGTCCCTAAATGCTTTTGCAGACAACCGGCGTTGTACACTCCCTTTGTTAAGTCAGACAAAATCCCTCTGAAAATCAGTTTGGATCCTTGCCCCCTTCCATGCCCAAGGTGGCTCCATGGCCCGGCTGCCCAGGACGGAGCCCAGGGGCACAGCCCTCGCCTCCCCTGGCTCCAGGCAGCACCTGGAAGAACTGCCCAGTGCACTTTCTGCTTAGCATGAGAGTGGGGAAGAGGCAGAGCTGTCTGTCGGCACAGTAGCGTGCCAGCACTTCTGCCTTCAGAGAAAACAGAATAATGAGAAAGGCAGAGGAGCAAAACAGCAGTGATAGACCAAAGCTTTGGCCCTGGTGATAATTTTAGTCCAACTTAGATAAAATTTTATTCACACCTGGAGAAAAAGCTACATGGAAACCCCAAAAGAGCTTGGGGTCTGCTGCTGCTCTCTGCAATAGCTGTGAACCTCTGTAAACACCTGACCTGGCCAAGCTGCTGTCAGGGCATCCAAACCCTAACCCTAACCCTACCCTTAAATCTAACCCTACCCTTAACTCTAGCCCTAATCTTAACTCTAATCTCAACTGGATGAAGAATTTTTGAGTTTCTCAAGGTCAGTGGATTCTGCTAAATGAGAGATGCTGGGCAAGGAAGCAACCGCTGGAAACAAGGGCATCAGAGGGATCTGAGGGTAGCCCACTGCAGGGTGAGTCATGTTTTCTGCTCAAAGAGTAAAGCACTGCACAAGTGGAATGCTGCAATGGGAAAAACAGACAGATCCTATTTCTGGAGCAGACAGAAGTGCTAGGGAGTCCCCAGACTATCAGGCTCTCACTGCACTTACTGGTTTCTAATCCTACCACTTTCCAAAGAGCACTGGGATACTTGGGGACATGGCCAAGTGCTTTCCCAGTGCAGAACAGGGAAGTCACAAAGGCACAGGGTGCTGCCTGCCAAGCTGGCTGCACCAAGCTGCTGCCTGGGACTGCCAGAGCAGGCTGAGCAGTGCTCGTTGCAGGAAAAAATGCAGTTTCCCCAAATCAGCACCATTCTGTTCCCCTTCCTCAGGAGCTCCTGGGCAGTGTGAGCTCAGTGCTGCCAGTCTGGTGCGAACTGTCTGTGCCGCTGCCTGTGCCTGCGAGGCCGGGGTCACTGACCCAGCAGGAGTTACCTGCCAGGGTGCTTGGTGCCTCTGGCTCAGCCGGCGTCCCGTGCCCTTGACGGCACGGAGTGGGACTCCGCTGGGAAGAGATGCAAGAATGAGACAATAAGAGACAAAGCAGCAGGCTGTCGGGCCCCCGAGCTGGGTGGCTTTGCGTTAGCAAGATCCCTCTGGCCCTGAGCTTTCATCTCCTCAGCCTACACAAAGGGTGCCACCAACACGTATGTAAAAGCAGGAGGAACATGGGAGCCAGCCCTGAGGCATCCCTCCCTTCATCTCCTGCCTTGGACTGACAGCCAGCAATGACCTGCCACTCAGTGGGAAAGCTTGCACACCTTACAGAGAGCGAAGAAGCCCCCGGGCACACACGGCCATGCCGCATGCAGACAGGGCCCCCCGCACTCAGCTCCTCTGGGAGCCAGAGGCAGGGGGGCTCACAGCCAGCCTGGCTCCTGCAGAGCTCAGCCTGCTGCGGGGATACAGCCACCAGTGGGGACCAGGTGATGGCCTCCCGACACCAGCAAGCCTCATGTGGTCTTGGAAAAAAGTGCTTTTTATGAGGGTGAGCTCCACTGACCCCATCTCATTCACTCCCTCCCACAAGATTCACCCTCACACCCCTTTGGCCTCTGCCTCATCCTCTCCAGAGTGCCCTGCCCAGTGCTGGGACACTGTCGATCTTGGCATCACAGCAAGGGTTTAGCAGCCTGTCCATCCCAGTCCGAGGCTGGGTGCAAGCAGTGTGTGGCACGGAGCAGAGCTGAGGCTGTCCCCAGCGGGTGCCGTGCGGGGGCTGTTTTCCCAGCATCCTCCAAATACAGATGTTTTCTCAGTGCAGGATCCAGACAGAGGAGGGTAAAATGTTTTCATTCCAAGCTCTGGAGGTCAGGTCATGGTTTGTCTAAATGGCTTTTGTTGCTGTAATTATCAGATTAGCTGATCTCTGGCGGTGCATTTAGGGGCAGCTACATTAACTGTGGATCCTGACCCTTCCACTGCCACCCTGCCCAGCTGGGACGGTGGGTTTGCAATGGAACAGTAAGGATTGGGAATGTCATGAGAGCCAAGTGAAATGCTCAGGATTAGTTTTGAGCTGGTACCCAACTGGACCCAGGCTCAGGCAGTATATTTGAGGAAGACAGCAGCAAGGCTCCTTGACCTCACAGCACACTGAGCTGGGCCTGATCCTTCCCTCCCACTCCAACCTGCAGTGCACTCCAGCCATGGAGCCCCGTCCCAGGCACCTGCTTGCCACTGTGGCTGATGCTCAGCATGCAGACACGGGATGGGGGCATCTGTGGTGCCTTCCCTCGCTCAGAGCTGGTGGCGCTTGCAGGCACCAAGCCCAGCAGGTCCTAGGGGAGGGTGGTCCAGAACCTCACCCTGTGCCTGGCCTGCGGGAGCCTGGGGCTGTGCCTGGCCGCAGGGTGCTGTGAGGCTGGGCAGCCCCAGCAGGAGCGTGAGATACCAGGCGAGACACAGAGCATGACAAGGAGAGGAGAGAGCAGGCTGAGGGACAGATAAAAAGGGATCAGGAGTTTCCAGCCCCAGCCAGCCCCTTGCCGGGTCCGTGGGTCCATCTGTCAGCGCCTGCGAGTGCTGATGGCATCGGGCCCTGGTGGCAGCCGGGGCTGTAGGTCCTGCCGAGGGGCACCGTCAGGGGCGGGACGGGCCCTCCCCGCGCCTCCCGCGGCTCCAGGGCCGGACAGCAGCCGGGACGGGCCCTGCCCGTGGCTCCAGGGCCGGACAGCAGCTGGGACGAGTCTGGCACTGCTCGCGGCTCCAGGGCCGGACAGCAGCCGGGATGGGCCCTGCTCCCGCCTGCCCGCGGCTCCAGGGCCGGACAGCAGCCGGGATGGGCCCTGCCCGCGGCTCCAGGGCCGGGCAGCAGCCGGGACGAGTCTGGCACTGCCCTGCAGGTGCCCCCCAGCCTGGGCTCCCGGCCACGCTGCCTTGCAGCACCCACCTCCTGCCCTCCTGCCACGCCAGCCCCACTGCACACACAGACAGGGAGTGCCAGGGCCTGCACACCCTGGCACAAAAATAATCGGATCCCGCTCTGCTGAGCTGCAGATCCACACCTGGGTGCTCAGAGCCTGTCTGCTTGGGCACCGTGCCTGTGGCAGCCCCCTGACACGTCATCCCACCTCCCCTCTCGCCTGTGGGTGGGAGAAACAGGAGATTCCCTTGAGCAAAGCAAGAGCTCTATAGTGAAAGAAATCAAAATCAGAAAAGATGTTATTGTTTCTCCATAAAACAACTTATTTAAAATGTGGGTTCACTGCATTTCAGTTTCTGAAGTTTTATAATGCCAGAGCATAACATCCCACTGAATGAATGCTCCTGGAGCAGAATATCTACATCTTGTCTTTCAAAGAATATTTCAATCCCTTCAAATGCTGCAGGAACTTTCAACAGGAAAATTTTTCCTTTAAACATCATGTTCCTACAGGAAGTTTTGGCTTCAGCAAAAGATATATTAAAAAAAAATAGTGAAAGCTATGTTCCTGGTATTTTGTTAGTTTTCCTAATTGCCACCATGACAGAACTTGGTTTGCTCGAAGTCCATCTTTGCTTCCAGCTCAAAGCCAGAGAACAATACAGGGCAGCAAGGACAAAGTCTGTGCACCCCAAAAAGGAGTATATCCACCCATCTAATCAGGCTCAAACCTTTCCTGCCACTGCAGTTTCTTGGGCACAGCCAGAGGTTTGCTATTTCTCTAAAACCATTTTGCACATTAGTTCTGGGGTCCCAGGAATCCTAGCTTGGCTTATGGACCACTCATGGCCATGCTTGCCTATTCTGTGTCTACTCATTCCCATGGGCACTCAGGAGTTTCCCCTAATTTTTCCTTTTGCATCAGCACCTGCTGGCAGATGTCAGGGGACTGACCCATGCACTGTGACCTGCTCAGGCACTGACACCTGGTACCCTGGTGCATTGAAGGTGGTTTCCTAAGGGTGTGGAAGACCAGAGGGGGAAAGGACAGGCACTTCTATGTTAAGGCATGGACTTCTGCACAGCCAAGGAAATGAGTTTTGGGACATCTGACATGAGGAGATAGCTGCCATTCCCAAAGGCAGCAAACCTCCTGGCCAAGCCTCTGCCCCCTCCCCAGTGAGCCTGGCTCTAGTGTTGGGATGGAGACACTGGATGAGTCGCAGGGAGCTGCTCTGCCATGGTGTACCCAGGCTGCCAGGCAGCTGTGGGAGCTGTGCCCATGGGGCTGAGGCAACTGCAGCACAGCTGGTCCCAGCTGGACCCCTCTGGACAGGGTGTGTCCCCCAGCACAGGCAGGACAAGGCCAAGGAAAGGGAGTCCAGCTCTCTTGCAGGGAGCCCAGCGCTGCGGGTAGCTTCTGGACCTTGGTGTAGGAGCAGATTTACTGAAAACAATTTATTTAATATCAAAAATAATTTCTTGCAGCGTTTCAGCTGGCGTCAGCCAAGCGCTTACTCACCCGGGAATTCAAACAAAGGCAGGGCTGGCGCCCAGCCAGGGGGTCGGGCGCTGGGTGGTCGTGTCCATCCCGGCCTTGGACACGCCTCTGGGTCACTTGCAGGCTTGTGGCATGATGTCTCCATTTATTTATTGGAAATGTTTGAACAGGAAATGCTAATGGTTTGGGTTTGTGGAGACAGCTGGAGGGGTCCGGACGGAGCTGCTGAGAAAGGGAGGGTGCACTGGGACAGGGCAGGCCAGCAGAGAAGGGGGAATCAGTGCTGCCACTGGGGATTTGTCCCTTGTGTTTGTGGTGAAGAGCCCAACGGGAGGTGAGGCCAGGGAGGGTCCTGCCAGCTCTGCTGCCTCCTCCTTCACTGCTGCCTGCATCCCACAGGACAGGGGTGCACGGCAATGGCACTGGCAAGGTGGTGAAGGAGGAACAGCAACCACAGGGCATGGCACATCTGATCCCATTGCTGGCCAGCTGGGTGTCCATTATCGTGGGAGAGATGTGAAAGTGCTGCCTCCCCCCACAAGGGGGTCGAGAGGTTCCTATGCAGCCCAGCTCTGGAGCGGGCAGTTCCGGCATTTGCTGATAACAGCGGAGGTAAAGCCTGACCCAGGAAAGCAGGCAAGATCCGCAGAGATAAACTCCCTGCAGCAAGACAAAGGCACTGACCTCCCCACTGCACCAGCTGCCGCATTCCCACAAGCACAGCAACAATTGCCCAGGAGCAGCCCTGAGACCTGCACCCAGCCCCACTGGCCAGCCACCAGGAAAGGCCCCCGTGGCAGCCAGGAATGCCTCTTGTTAGGATCACAGCACAGAAACCACAGCTTGGGGTTTTTAATCAAATCTGCTGTCCATAGCATTCTTCTGAGCAGTGAGACTGAAGAGCTTGCTGCCATTGCTTGCTCCTCATTCAGCATCTTGGCCCTGCTGCATTGCACAGCCGGAGGGATGCTGTTCAAGCACTCCTTTGTATTTCCCACCTCACTTCTATCTGCACATTTGCAGTACAAACAGGCTTTAAGTTTCATTCCCAAACACAGCCAGAGCTGTGCTATGCACTCACTGATGTAATTCAGGTGTGAGTGCCTGGAGCCCCACACACCCAGAGCACACCCAGGGTACTGAATGGCAGGCAGGAGCTCAGCTCTGTCTCCCCCTGCCCTGCTGGGACCCACCCATGGACCAGGAGGCTGGAGCCTGCATGGCATTTCCCCATGTCAGGTCTGCCCCAAGAGAGCATCAGCTGAAAAAGGCAGAGGCACTTAATGGGATTTGCAGAACACAGCTCAGTTACACACCATACGGCTGTTGTCTCAGGCATGTTTTTAAAATCTTTATCTCTGCATCATTACACACTGATCTACATTTGAAAAGAATCCCTTCGGTTCCCTACCTCTGAAATGAGGATAACTATCCTTCACCTCATAGCAGGGTTATGAGGATAAACAGATTAAAGACTGTCATATTGTTGCAAAGAAGGTTAAACAAGCCCCTGTGACAGACAGCCCAGGGGCAGGGACCAGCATCAGAGCCATGCATGCCGACCCACGTCTGCACCATGCTAATGACCCCAAAATCCCAGCGACAGGTTTGCACTGTCTGCCTTCCCAGGACACAGCTGCATGCCTGCAGAGGGGCAGTGCCCCAGCCTGGGATGTGCACCTGTACCCTGAGAAAGGAGAGAGCAGGGGTGCAGGGGGAGCAGGGGCTGGGAGGTGCTCATTGGTAGCACAAAGTTTCAAGAGGACATCAGAGGTCCAGGCGCAGCACTGTGGGCAGTGGGATGCAGCAGGGCAGCTGTTCCCTCTGCACATCCCTCCCCACAAACTCAGAACAGGGCAACCCTCTTCCACTGCCCTCAGTCCTGCTCATCCCTGTCCCTCTGGGTGCCCTGGGCTGCCAGGGACAGTGGGGAGATGTGCACTTCTGCAGAAAGAGCTGGTGGGGGAGAGGATGAGCTGGACAATTACTGTCTGGAAAGTCTCACCCGGATCCCTAGTAAAATAATGGCACAAATATTAAGAAAAGGAGCTCTGTAAACATCTAGAGGATAATGAAACCATGAGCTATAAGCAGGATGGGATTTGTAAATAAAGGGCTGTGCCAAAAACAACAAGCCCTCCATAATTGTTTTGGATAGAAGGACAAGATTAGTGCGGGAAGGGGACTTGGCGGATGTCATGAGAGGAGACCTGGAAGCACCGGGTTTGTCCTCCTGCCTGGCCATTGGAGTCTCTGGCATGTTTGGGCAGATTTCAGGAGTCTGACATGTACAAAAGGTGCCACTGATGGCATGGCTGGCACCTGGGAACATACATGGCCTCTGCAGCTGGACACCTGCACTCCCCCAGCCTGTCACATCAGCACTGCAGCAGCTGCTCACACCTTGGCCACCTCAGAGCTGCCAGGAGAGAGCAAGGCTAAACCTGAGACCCCATCCTAAATGAGACACAACTCGCCACCACATCTCATGGGCTGGGACCTGTGCAGTGCAGGAATAAGCCAGTTGGACAGTCATGGAGTGGCAGAATGAGAAACAAAACCAAGCAAATCCAGAAGCAGGAAAATAGTGCTGGCACCTTCCATGATGTTTCCCAGGTTTGGACAAAACTCTGTCTTTTGTGAACATCAAAATAGCATGTTCTGCAGGACTGCAGGGTTCCCTGGTGCTCTCAAGTATCAGCTTTTTGGCCAGACATACAGGAAATGTGCATGCACCTCCTTGCAACCAGCCCTTTGAAATGCTACTGTAAAAGCACACGTAAGCACCACCAGTCATCAGCACTG
This sequence comes from Molothrus aeneus, assembly GCF_037042795.1. NCBI lineage: Eukaryota > Metazoa > Chordata > Aves > Passeriformes > Icteridae > Molothrus > Molothrus aeneus. The sequence goes on along the minus strand of NC_089653.1, from coordinate 21,895,338 downwards.
CACAGGACAAACTTGTCCAGTGCAGACATTGCAGGAAGGAAAAGCAGAAGCCTGGCCAAAAGGTACCTGATTTGTGCTGCAGCCCTGGGTCTCTGCAGCAGCCAGTGGTGCTGGGCTGGATAACGCGCGCCTGTGGCATGCAGGGCAATGCTCGCTCGCAAAGCCAAGATGAAATGCACCATATATGGTGAAGGTATTATTAGTCCATGGCTTCTTCCTAGGATCTTCTGAGGATATCCTGCTTGAAAATGGGGAACAAAGAGGTTTGACTGTGTCTCAAGCAGGGACTTGAACTGCCCACAGGACCAAAAGCAATGGCTTCAAAGAAACAGGGAGCAGTGAGGTGTCAGAGCCTTGGTATCTGTGAGGTGCTTAACAATATTCTGGTTTAGTATTTGTCTTAATTAGTGCTGATTGCCCACCCATTGCCTACACCCTGACTGGCATCAGGAAGTTGTTCTCAGCAGGGAGATGTTGCTGCAATGGTATCAGCACTGGTCTCCAGGTACCCAGTGCAGGCACAGGCCGGCTCAGAGTTGGCTCCAGTTTGCTGCTGCCAACCCTGGCTGCAGCCCTACAAGTCACGGAAAAGGTGGAGTACCTGGTTGTGGAATGCCAAGCTGGATGTGTTGGCTATCCCTCTGGGTGGCAGGGGCTAACAGATGACTCTGGCTCTGGCAGGGGTTGGTTTGGGGTCCTGAGGGTGAGCAACTGGATGTGAGCTCAGTGCTGGGACCACATGATAAATGCAGTCCTGGGCACCAGAGTTGGGAGTGCAACAAATGGGAGTTGTGAGGCACTGCTCTGTGCAGCAGAGCATGGGATGCTAAACCTGAGATACTGTGAATAGCCTGATGCCCCACTTTAAAAAGATACAGATGAAGTAAGAGATGTGAATGTGATTCCCACCCCCCCATATTTCCCACAGCATCCTGCAGACAGAGTGGGGAGATATGGGCTGGAAGGAGGAAGACACAAGGTGGCTTGAAAATTGAATGAAGGGATGGAATCTGTGCTTCAGACATTTCCAAAATTCAGTGGATCAAGGCCCAACCAGTGGGCTGTACTGCCAGAGTCCCTGAGGCCAAAATTATTCTGTGAAATGAGAGAGAGTGCAGAAAACAGGCACAGAAAAGACACAGTTGCAGGAGAATGCACCCCACAGTGACAGAATCAAGCTCAACCTGTTTTCTTTTTAAAAAAGCTCAAGAAATTTGACTGCTATGCACAAGTACTCTCATAGTAAGAAAATACCATGTGCTAACATCCTTTTATTCTAGCCAAAAAAGGCAGAACAAGAATCAATGGTTGGAAATTAAAAGCCAGACAACCCTGCATAAGAAATAAGACATACATTTACTGAGCAATGCTGATTAGCTGGTGGATTAACCGTCAGGGATTAAATAAGACCAAACCATGAACTCCCTTGCTCCTCCAGACCAGATGCTTTTGTGCATTAGTGAAACCCCAGGTTATTTGGATCCATAAAGGGTAACAAGACAAGGCAGTCGGGTAGATCAGCATAGGTGATCTAATGACTAACTCTGATCTTAAACACCGAGAGTAAAAATACATCGTGTTACTAATACACATAGAAAAACTCCCATTGCACAAGCTCCGTGTAAACACTGGACAGTTGAAATCTGCAAACCCACAGATGGAGGGGGACAACAGTTGTTGCTCCTGTTTTAGAAACACAAAAACACCCAGCCCACAGATGACCTGCATGGGCCTTGAGACAGGGCTGAGAGCAGGAGTGAGGCACGAGCTTGGAACACCAAGTCTGTCAGCAGTGAATTCATGAGAGGCTGCCCCAGGATGCTCCTGGATACTGTGTATTACACATGTGGCACATTGGGGTTGGGAAGAAATGGCCTTTCTGTGCAGAGCTTCGGGGAATCACACAAGGCATATGACCATTCCAGGAAAAGTAGGGTCAGAGTGATGTACAGAAACAGGGGAAAATTTGGATAGGAAAAAAAATGGTTAGGAGTAAATACCAAAAAACCCCAAACTAATAATACCAAATAAAATAACAAAAAATAAAGTAAAATATCAAAAACCCCAAAACTCAAAAAAACCCCAACCAACCAACCAAAAAAAAAACCCAAACCAAACCAAACCAAACAAAACAAAACAAAAAACAAAACAACAACAACAAAGAAACCCACAAAAAACCAAGCCACAAAAAAACCCCCACAAACAAACAAAAAAAAACCAACCCACACAAAAAAAAAAAAAAAAAAAAACCAAAAACAAAAAACCCAACAACAACCTAATGGAAACCTTTACAGCTGAAGCAAAACACACCTGGCAAGGACCAGTCCTGAATAGACTGGCCACAGGCAAAATTATCTTCCCTTTTTTTAGTATCTGTATTCACAGAATTATAAAAAATAAGCCTGGAAGGCCCTTGAAAGGTCACCTAGCCTGTCTGCCTGCCCCCAAACAAATCAAACCCTTCCTGGTGGAGCTTTTGTCTAAACTCTTCCTAAAAGAAGCCTCTAGTGGTGATGACGGCTCCCAGGAAAAACAAGTTTTAATCCCTTTTACCGCAATCATTACCGGGTGAGTCTCTGGCTTCTTCTACCCACCTGAAAACAAGCAATAGCCCATTATCTCATACTTTGTAGCAGGGCTTTATGCATTTGAAGACTTTTATCTTATTTCCCTGTAGTCTTTGTGTTGTGATACTAAGCTACCCTTCAGCCTTCTCCAGTATGTCATGTTTTCTGAATTTCTGATCTTGTTCTTCCCTGGGCTTTCTCCAAGAACAGCAACTTGAAATGCTGAGCCCCAAGTGGGATTCAGTGCCGAGTCTGACACTCTTTAAATGCAGCAGGATCAGATCAGGTGTCTTACAAACATCTTGTTCATATGTCCTGGTCTGATTTTACTCTTCTCACTTGGGCTGCTGCTGTCTCACACTCCCTGCAGGACCCACTGTCACCTCCAGCTACTTTCCCACAGAGCAACCTCACTCATTCCCCAGCCAGTGCTTGCAATGTTGATTTTTCTCAAATCACAGAAGAGCCTTATATTTGTTCTTATCAGCAGGTTTATTTCAGGTTCTTCACCTTCTCAAGAAAATCATTCTTGCAGACTTGTGCTGCAGGTGAAAATCACTGATGAAAGCACTGACTACCCCTAAACCAAGACTAGGCCCTGTCTGAGGGCTGAGCATGGGAAACTGCCCTTTCAATACCTTTTCCCAGCCAGCTGTGTCCTCATGTAGCCACACACTCACCTAGACCACATTTCTCCACTACTCACAAGAATTCAAGAATTTCATGTGGAAATGGGACTAAACTCCTGTGAAAGTCAAGATTTAGCACATCTTGTCTTTCCTATGTCAGGCAGCACGGAAATCCTCAGGTAGAAAATTTGGTTGATTCAGCTCTTAGCTGATGGCCGAAGCTGTCACTTACTGGCTCATTATCCCTGCTCTTGTGTTGTGTCACTTAATGATGTATTTGCCTGTCTTCAGTCTGTTTATGATCTGTTTATGTCAAAGGTCCCTTTTTCCTTTACTTCTGCACCCCTAGTCTTGAGTAAAACTCAGGAACTTGGAAAGCCACAAAGATTCATTTGGGGAAAAAAAAAAAAGGGAGGGAAAAGAAATACTCAACAACTACATCCTCAGAACTCGCATGTTTATCCAAATTCATCTGAACCTTCTGGGGACAGTGACTTTTTAGGGTAAAATGAAAACAAGTTCAAGTGACTTTTCCATCCCTGCAACAGTACAGTAATTCCAGCCAATCTGAGACAATTTTCCAAGAAGATTTCCTGCAACCTCACAGTGATTAAAGGAAATAACATTGTGAATAAAGGGACATTCTTCAAAGTCAATGAAGGAGCCACAAACTGTACATTCTCACAGAGGGCCGGAAAGCGCCGGCGCGAGGTGGATTTTGCGGAGCGTGGTCCCCCAGAAGGAAGAGGGTGGGCTGCCACTCCATCCCTCTTCCCCAGGCAGGGGTTGTGACCGGGCTTCTCCCGGAGCAGGGATGAGGGAAGAGGGTCCCCAGGCCCTCCATGCTTGAGGCCAAAAGGCTTGGCCCCACAAGCTCTGGCTCCTCACCCCCAGGTGAGAATTCAACAGCTTTGGGGTCAGGTGGCAAGGGACAAGAGGCCGCGGACCCTCTCAAATCCCAGGGTGACTACGCAAAGAGAGTGCCACCACGGCTGTTTCATGCCACAACCCTCGAACTAGGACCCTCCCCATGCCTCGCTTTGCCTCCATCAGTCCCTCAGTGCCTTTTCCTGGGGAAGGTGAACAGGCCCAAAGAGCCACTTGGGCCGAGGCGAGAGCGGTTGGCTGCCATGGGGAGTGGGGTCCTGCCCGGAGCCACCCCTGTCCCTGCAGGTGCCCCGACACTGGGACCAGCCAGGCAGGGAGGAGCCTGCACTCCAAACAGCGGAGCAAGGGCACTCTTAAAAGCCCACCTTGTTAGCTGAAACAAAGGGAAGGGGGTAACGAGGGAGGGAGAGGAGAAAGGTGAGAGGGGCTCCCGGCAGCCTAAACACACAGGCTTCAGTTGATGCTGCGTAATAAGGGAATTAGCTAATGAGCTTACTGCAGCACAGGGACAAGTCCTTTAGAAATATCATGGCCACCTGGGGAGGCTTGCAGAGGAGCCAGGCAGCCTTAATCTGCAGTGCTGGAAAGACAAGCCCCCTCTGCCCCTCCCCAGCACCGCTTCCTCCCTGGACAGAGCGTGTCCCGGGGTGCCACAGAGGGCTGACACAAATCCAACAAGAACTGGGCATGAAAAGGATAGTAAAGAGTGGTTTAAAAAAAACCCAACAGCCTGTGCTCAAGGCGGATCTTAGATGTCTGTGCAGTGGGGATGGGGCTGCTCAGGGACCAGTGGGATCCAACTGCCCCTGGACAGACAGCACTGCCCCAGAGAGCCAGCAGAAGTGATTCCAGAAGTATGGATTGCCTTTCCCTGCACTGGCAGCTGTGACGGATATGTCAGACAAAACCAAAATAAGGATTGGGTGGTTTTTTGCAAATCGTCCAAACACGGCATTATAAATCTGAGGCAAATGAAAATTCATATAAAAGTGCCTGTGAATGTGCTAATTTGAAGGGAAAGTGGGTGAGAGAATCTGATGTTGAAAGTCACTTAGAGCAATGCAAACACTAAATATACAAATACTCATCAAATACTTATTTAGAAAGTGGCTTTAGACAGTGAACAGGCTGGGTTGAAAAAAAAATTATTTGCTGATAAATATTGAACTCATTGAGGAATTTGGGCATGTGGCAATATTTGCATGAATTAGAGTGGGGGAAGTATGAAAGCATCAAAGACAGAACACTTCTCCACTGAAAAAGGGACAAGTAAAAACTTCAGCCAAAAATAAGACTCCACTTAAAAATTACTTTCACACTAGTAAAGACATGACCAAATCCATGTATTCACTGGAAAAATGTAAATTGATTATTTTTATTATCATATTGAGGCAGAATTATTATTAATGATGTAGAAAATAAATTATAAAACTTACACTTATTCTGTAAAAAAATTGTTTAAAGCTTTCTAGCTCAAAAATAATTAGATTGACAACTATTCTATGGAAACCAATTTAATTTAACTTTTCAATGGGATATTTTTAACTGATTTTTTAATTTCAGTTTTCTAAAGCAGAAATCTGTTCGAAATTTTAAGGCATTGTGTTTCCAGGTTTTCCTTGTCCTCTTTTTGTCCGCTGCCCTGAAGCTGCTTTATGATGGTTGACGTTCGTGCTGGATTTCCTCCTCTTTTCTGATCCTTTATTCCCTACTCCAAGCTTTACAAAATTTTAGCATTCTTGTAAAAGAAAAAAAGAAAAACCTTAAATGCAATTATCTCTTCCTCAGCCACCGAAGAGTTGTAACAATAAAAGTAAAAGAAGAAAGAAAAAATATTTGTCCACATTTAAATAGTTTTTCAGCTGTAGCAGAAACACTCAGAAAATGGTGGGACCTATAGCAAAATTATCCTCTTTTTTTTTTCTGTTTTCTTTTGTGCAAAGATTTTTTTCTGAAATACTTTAGTTGGGTTTTTTTTGTTTTGTTTTTGTGTTTTTGATTTTTTTTGTTTTGTTTGTTTGTTGCTTTGGTTTGGTTTGGTTTTCAGTTTTTTGGGGTGTTTTTTTGTGGTAAGGAAAAATCAGGGTCTGTTTTCTGGGCTGCTGCTTTCTGATTAGTCTTGACGATTAAGGCCCTGGGGTCCCAACCACCTTGGGGATTCAGCTGCCACACTGCTGGCTGGGGAGGGAAATCTCTTGTCTGCTGCACCAGGAGCAGCAGCTTCTCCTGCAGCCAGACCATCCAGCAGAAGGGGTGACATTAGGGGGGCATGGCTGCTGGGCTCAGAGGTGACACGAGCCACGGGGATGACCCCTCCACTGTGGCAGCAGCAGCAGGTGTGTGGGGCTGCAGACACCCTGGCTCCACACTGGGGGAGATGCCAGTGCTGGGCACAAGAGCCTCACACACCTGCAGTGTGGCTAAAGGGAGCACAAGTGCCACAGCTGGCATTTGGGAAGGAGGGTGGGACATTCCCTTGCCTTTCCAGTTGGTCACTCAGAGCTGCCCCAGCTACGAGTGCAGAACAATGAGCACAGTGAGTGATGCCCCAGGTGCCCGCCCATGCAGGGACCATGCCCCAGGAATCGTCCCTTCCTGGGCATGGCGAGGTGGGGGCTGATGGAAGCAGTGACCTCAGCCCCTCTCTCTGAACAACAGGGTCCTTCCACAGCTCCTCGCTCCTCGAGTGTCCACTGTGGGGTAGGGCACAGCCCCACACTGAGGGCGGGGGACTGTCACTCCACAGACACAAAACAATAGTCAGTGTCAATTATTTATTTTCCAAATAAATCAGCGGGTCCTGCAGGAGAAGGGCTGGAAATCAGCGAGTTTAGATTAGACCCTCCCCAAACCCCGGCTGGGCCTTGAGCCGCTGTCAGGGCTGCAGAGAAACAGCAGCGAACTCTCACGCAAATGGCCTATAAAAAAGGCCCCTGTCAAAGGCACCTTGACCTGGAGGCTCTCTGTGGTGCTGAGCTCCCCGTGGCCCTCCCCTCCCCGGGCCGCGCTCCCCTCGCATGATGTATTTCCCCTGCCTTTTTTAGAGCTGCATTATGTTAGCTCCAGGAAACAGCCTCTTCCTTCTTATAAACACAGCCCTGGGTTACTGACCAGCGGCCCTGCCACTCCACAGCCACTCTCTGTCCATCCATCACACCTCGCTGTCACCCTGGCAACATATCTCTTGGACCGGTCCGGCTCCAGGGATGGGAGAGGCAGGAGGGGGGGATAAGGGGGGGTCACATACACAGAGCACAATTCCAGCCTGCTGACTAATTCCCTGGAAACCCTGGGGCTGCACAATGAGAAAACCTTTCCGAGGGTTTCTCGAGCGTTACTGGAAGGTCAGATGAAGGTCAGCGCAAGGACACGGCTCCTACTTTCCCCACCGTCAGCAAGGGCGGGTGCGTGGGGCGGACATGGGTGAGCCGCGGGGGTACCACGGGTGCACGGTGGGAGGGATGTTTGGAGAAGGGAGCCTGGGCTCAGGCGGCCCTGGGATGAGGCACAGAGCCCGCTCGCCACTGCTGGGCGCAGGAAATGTGCCTGGGACAGAGCTGGCAGAGTGTCCTGGCAGCCAGACAGGCGTCAGTGCTTCCAGTGGGACAGGGCATGGCCAGTGGTGTGGCCTTTTGCCACCCAGCGAGGGAAGGGAAGAATTACTTTGGCCCCATGTGAACTCCCCACCACCTTTGCTATGGCCCCAGTGCCTTCAAACTGCTGGCCTGACACAGCATCCCTGCATAGGTCATGCACAGTGCAGGATGGATCCTGGGGGAGAGCACCAGGATGGGTCTTGGGGAGAGTATCCCAGACATGCTTGGATACCCATGGTCTCCAGTGTGCTGGGATATCAACAGCACAGGGACAAGACAGGAACCATATACAGAGATCCAGGTTGTCCTGTCAGTGCTGGCACAGGGACATATTTTGGCTGAGCCTTTGAGCCATCCAGCCTCTTGTATGCATGGCTGAAGCACAGCAACCACAGCACAAGGGGTCCAGCTGCGTGCTGCTCCTGGAACACCACCCTTGTCCATCCCCACCTGCTTGTCCTTCATGTTAAGCCATTGTCTCCAAGAGGAAATGCCATTTAAAGGCAGGTATTTCAAAAGAAATGGGAGATCTCTGCTCTCTGAACAACACAGCACTTCACTTCTGCCTGTTCCCTGCGTAAAGCTGGGAGTCAGGTTTACACAGGGATAGAACAAAAAAGGCAATGCTTTTAAGGACAGATCTTCACAAACCCAAACTAAAGCCCCATGAGGGCAAATCCTTTCTAATCCATGCTCTTCCTCAGAGGTGTAAGTGGAGTGGAAGGGTAGAGGGGAGGGATTTAAAGCTGGAAAACAGTTCCCCATCTCTTTGGTCTGGCAAAGGGCCCACTGATAGACTAAAAACAAGTTTGCAAAGAAGCCTGTGTGGGATAATCCAGCTATGGCCCCGGAGGGGATGAGAACAATTAGGAGTCTTCTCTCAAGTCTCCACTCCAAGATAGAAAAACAATTTATAGTTTGGTCCAGAGTTGTTGTTAGAAAGTTCTGAATCATCAGGATACACTAACAATTTCTGCACAGTAATTGCCAGGATAATTCATTAGGCGGACTCAGAGATAAACTATTAACAGAAGCTTTCAAATCTCCTACCTGCCTTCCCGTGTGCAGGACACAGGGGCTGCCCTATTTATACAGCAGCTGTCAGTGAGGATCTGGGCTCAGGAGGGAACCACATGAGCAGCCATGGCTAAATACGAAAAGTATTTCAAAGGAAAACAAAAGAATGGGTATTTATTAGACATGTGCAGGCCAAGCACATGCTCTGCCTTTAACCTTTCCAGGCATGGTAATCAGCCAGGGAGCAGTTTGCCTTCACTGCCACTGAATATGCCGCAGTCTCCAGCCACAGCAACCTTTCTACTTCCAGAGAGAACCCACCACAGCATTGGAAGCTGGCCTGCTGTGGCCTCTGGAAGGATAGTGCAAAATGTCTTTGGGCTGAGTCTGTCAGGCTTTTGACTCATATTTACCCAGAAGAGACAGAAATTACGAGCTTTCCCAGCCTCATCTTCCCCCCCAGCCCCCAAGTGCAGGTTGTTGCATGACAGAGGATATTTGTGTCCAATCCTCCTGAGCTGGTCAGCCTCAAATCACATTTGGGAAGATGAAACAGTTCAACAGCCACTGGCTGTGGGTGCCCCTCAGAGCAAATGTCAGCCTCACAGACAAATGCCAGCAGAGTTGAGGAATGCCACATACAGAGGCCAGTGCACCTCCCTATGTATGCACTCAGCCAAGGTTGCAGCATAATTTCTACCAAAGCTGATTCCTGCGTCCTTTTTCAGCTCAATTTCCCTGAAACCACTCTGGCAAAGCCAGAGCTGTGTACCATTTCTTTCACAGCTTTGCAAGCTCTGGGGTAGCCATGGCCAGGATGGCTTCATCTGCATGGGAACAGCCGGAGGAATCTTGATTAAGCAGGGAGAGAAGTGGGGACTGGCTGCCAGGCAGATGCCCTAAACAAGAGTAACTTATCAGCTCTGTTTCCAAGATGAGACATCTGTCACCACCTTGCACAGAGCCAGCCCAGCCACTTGCTCCTCACCAGCAAGTCTGTACAGAAGCATGAGGGCTTCCCTCTCCTTGAAGGAAGCCATAGAAATAGCCACCATATAATTTGCAAAATTTCTTCTAGAAAATGCTTTGCTTGGGCTCAGAAAAGCATTACACCCAGAATGCTTTGGGGGACAGCGCTGGACAGGAGCAGGAAGCAGCATGCAGCTGCATTCCCAGCCCCTGTGTTTGCCAGCGAGCCGGCAGCAGTGCAGGGAGGTCTCCAGCCCGGAGGAACACCAAGTGCTGCGGACAGCAAGGAACCTCTCCACCAGCACACACACAGCAAAGCCCAACACGGTTAATCCCTCCAGTTTATTATGTAATAAAACGCTTTCCAGACCTGTTAAAATTTAATTGGTTTAATCTTAATTGTTCCATTTTCTGTGGCACACGCAAACACAGAGCCTGACCCTGCCAGTCTCGTGTGAACTGTCCCGCGGGCTGTGGTGGGAGCAAGATGAAACCCGCTGACCTCAGCGGGATTATGTGCATGAATCAGAGCAGCAGGCCTGGGCTTGGAGCTGAAATCCAGCACTGGGCAGGTCGCCAGCACAAGGCCCAGGGTCCACTTAGGTTCCACTTAAGCGCTATGGGATGCAAGTGGTACGCAGGCCGGTGGATGCGAGCGGTGAGCAAGCCTCGTGCTGGGCCTCTGCTGAAGGATGAATTTCAGCTCAGCTTCTCAAATTGCTGTGTGTTTGTCTCACGGACACAAACACACAGCAATGGCTTCTGAGACACGGAGCAAAGGTACTCCCAGAAAGGCTGTGGGGTGTGCTCCACCAACAGGGTGGTGTACGTGTGCCAGCAGCGGTGTCCTCCTTCAGCTGCACGGGGGACCCTCTCATCACACGGTCAGTAACTGTGATTTATGACAGCTTCTAATCCAGAGGAAGAGGTGTTTTGCTACCCTCTGCACGTCCACAGTCATGGGGCTGTGTTGTGCAGCAGGGTACCTTTGTGAAGCCTGGATATCCTTTGTGCACAAGAGATGCCAAATAAAAGCAGGCAGGAGGGGGTCCTTAGCACTGGCATTTCCTATCCTGCATTGCCTTACATGAAGGATGACCTTTACCTGCTCCTGCAAGGTGGCTCTCACCAAGCTCAGCATGTCAGCCTCAGTTTCAGAGGCCCATCTGGCACTGAAACCAAGTGCAACCTCCCCTTTGGTGTCCAAGCCTACCAAGCTCCCCTTGCTGCAATGGGCAGCACCCTTGCATTTGCTGTTCCTATCCCTCAAAGTGCTGAACACTGAATGTTTCACACAGCTACTGGTATCCCTCAAACCAACCTCCCACCTTAAAACTGTTTGTGTAGGACGCTAGAGTCTGGATCTGACCTTTAGAAAACAAATTTATTTTCCACCGAGGCTTTGTTTCGGGATGTATTTCCAAGCCATGCATCCCCACAAGAACTGTGAAGCAAAAGTAAATCAGCCAATGTCAATGGAGGAAAAAAATACTGAAGAAAAGCAGATATTTGCAATGATGTATTTCTTAATAAAATGGGCATTAGTTGGCTGGTTCTTGGCCAAACCAAGACAGCTGTTCTGAGGATTCAGAGAGATGCAGGCAGGTGTCAAGTGGCAGACCTGAGTGAACAGGATGGTGCAGGCACTGCCCGGGCACAGATGGGACACAGCAGTGGGACATGGAGCCAGCCTGTTGCTGGGTGAGCATGCTGCACTCCCTTGTCTGGACCTGGCTCCGCTGCCTGCAGAAGCCCTCTCCTGAGGAATACAGATAATGTTTATTTTCAGAGTTGTGGAAAAGAGCCATTCCTGTGCAAGTGGCAGGGCAGGGATAAACGCCATCCTTTTCCCCGGGTGCTGTGACCAGGTGGGCGCACTCAGGGAGTGAGTCCGGGCTGGGAGCTGCGGCGGAGCCGCCCCGTGTGCGCTCCTCACGGAGCCCCTCAGGGCGCGCCCGCTGGGCACCGAGAGGGGCGCCGAGGCTGCGTACGGAGAGAGCCAGACCCCGGAGACAGCGGAGCGCCGTGCCGTGCCGGACAGGACCGGACCGCGGGGTCCGCTGCCGGCAGGTGACCGAGCCGCGAGGAGCCGGTGCGGGCTGCACGGGACGCGGCCCCAGCGGCAGCCCCGGCGGCGGGTCGCTGTCCCGGGACCCGCCGCCTCTGCGCGTCGCGTCGCCGGCCCCGCCGTGCGGGGGCGTCCCCGGCGCGCTGCGGTTCTCACATAAATCAGGACCGAACTCCTGGGAAAGGGCCATCCTTCACCGGGCGCTGCTGACAGAGAACGAGAACCAGACGGGCCCTGAGATAAACCACGGCGCGCAGCGTTTACACAAGGGCAGGCTCTGTGTAAATAGAGCCGGGCGCGGGGGGCAGCTCCCGGCGGCGCGGGTCCGCTCCGGCTACGGCCCCAGCCCGCGGGCCGCCGGGCTCCCGGGGCGGCGGGCAGGTGGGTGCCGCCCGCCCAGCGCCTCCCGCCGCCGTGCCCCGCTGGCTCCCCGAGCACGGGGCCTGGAGACAGGGCCGGATTAGCGTGTTTGTTTGTTTACGGCCATTAGCGCGGGGCCGGCTCCAGCACTCCGCACCCGCAAGACTAATGGAGCAATTAGCAGCCCCGGTGCTGATAGCATCGCCCCGAGCGAGACCCCCGGCCGCGGCCGCTGCTACCGGGCTGCCTGCGGCCGGGGCCCTCGGGCGGGAGCGGGCTGCTCGCTCCCGCGCCCGCCCGCCGCGATGTGCGCGGCCGCAGCGGGGCTGCTGTTCGCTCCCCGGGCCTGGGGGGGAGGCTCTTGGCTCTCTTGGCTCCGCTGCAGCATCCGCACGGCGAGCTCCATCCATTACAATAATCCCCTGTCTAAACAGAGCGCAGGAGCGGCCGGGACAACAAGGCCCTGCTGTAAACAGAGCTCAGGGGACGCCGCTAATGATATAAATAAAATAACCATTAATAGCCCGGTGACCCCAGCCCAGCCAGCTTGGGAAAGCCCTGCAGCCGCAACCCGGGCTGAGACCCGCCGGCAGGTACTGGGCTGCCCTGCTCCTTCCTCCCCCTGGATTCTGTAACTCCGCACCGCTCGCCCCGGTCCGGCCGTGCTCCTCGGCGCCAGCCGCCTCGGTACGGGCACGGTCGGGCCCGACCATCTCCCAGCTTGCCCGGCTTTTCCAGCCGGGAACTCACCACCGATCCGCCTACACTAAAGGGGGCATGCTGGCATGGGGGGAAAGCGCGGACCCAGTTACCGCACTGGGAGACTGGCGGAGGGTGAGGCGGCCCAGAGAAGGCCGGGCCGCGGCTTGCTCCCTCCGTCGGGCGTGGGCTCCCCGAGCATTACGCGTGGCCGGCAGCAGCACAAATAAGTGGGTCCCAGCGGGAGAACCACTCGTACCACCGGGGAGAAATCCCAATGTGCCCTTTTCGGTCCGACCCAGGTTCCTAGAGCCCGCAGGCCGCGCCCGGCGATCGGCCCGTCTGGGATCCCTGAGCGCGATGGCGCCATACGAGTCAGACGGTGCCGGGGTGCGGCCCCGGCCCTCGGCACGGCGGCTGCTGCTCCCGCACACGGACGGGCAGGCGGACATCGGCAGTGGCCCGGCAGATCTTATGCCCGCCACCACCGAGGGCAGCGGCCCTCGACGCTGCTCTCCCCGCCGGGAAGCTCGGCCGCAGGGGAGCTCCCGGGGAGCGCGGCGCTGTGCAGAGCCCGGCCGCTCGCCGCGCTGCCACCGGGCCCCGGGAAGGTCGGGGCCCCGAGGCGGGCGGGAGTGGCCCGGGACGGTGGCGGATGTGTAACACGGATAAGGAGCTAATTGTTACTAATTATTTTCCGAGTCCCGGCAGCCACGCAGTGCCGAGCTTCTCTGCGCACCGGCGGCACAGGGCAGAGTCGGGCCCCGGTAAGGCCTGCTTACTGCCGCTGCCCTTCGTCAGGACCGCAGGAAGGCGTCTCCCACGGGGAGCGGCGAGAAGAGACCGAATCGTCATATTTTTATGGCGAGGGGTTTGAAGCTGCGTGGTGGTAGCGGTCCGGTGCGCCGGGGGAACGGGAACCGGCCCCGCCGCGGGACCGGCAGCACATGAGCTGCGGCGAAGTGCGCGGGACTCGGGCTCCTGTCCCGGGCTGCGCCCTAGTAAATACGTCTCTGGGACGTGCAGAAAGATGTAGATACGAGGGCACCGACAGAGCCGCTAAACGGTGGAGCCGCCGGACGCTAACAACACGAGAGAAACTCCCGGCAAGGCCCCGCCAAGCCCCGGCGCCGGGACACTCACCTGCCCGGCGTACGCGCCCGGCTCCGGTGGCCTCCCCTCGTCGCCGATCCAAGCCCTGCAGGGCAGCAGGATTTTAATCACAACGAAAAATCTCATCAAAGACCCCCTGCCCCTCCCTCGGTGCGCCCGCTCCCCGTGCCGCGGCAGCCCGGAGCCCGTGCAAAAGTCCGGGAGCCGCGGGGAGCGCCGAGGGGCCGCGGCTCCCCCCGCATCACCGCGGCGCTCGGCCGGTGCCCGGCGAAGTCCTGTGCCCGGGGACTTCTCAGTGCGGAAGAGCTCGGCAGGCTCATTCGGTGCGTCACCCTCCGGCACGGCGGAGAGGTGGCTCCGCGGAGCTGCTGGCCGCCCGTTACCAGCGGGAGAAACGAAAGAAAACGAAACGAAACGAAAGAAAACGAAAAACAACGAAAGGAAACACAGACGATCGCGGTATGGCACTCCCCACCTAGCCCCGCGTTACCGCGGTCCCGGGCTGCCCACCCGGCCCGGCCCGGTCCCGCCCCGACTGGGCCCGGCGGTCGCGGGCTGCGGGGCCCGATCCGGCGGGGCGAAGCCCTGTGCGAACGAGTGCCGCACCGGCAGCGGCGAGCTGGGCCGGCCTGCAGACCGGCCGATCGCGGGGGTATTTGCGGGGACACCGGCGAAGGGACCGGAGGTGCAGGGGGTGAGCAGTGGGTCGGCTACGTGTACGTCGCATGGCTACGGCCCGTCCGGGACAGCGGGATCTCCGTCGGCTGCGGGAAGGGTGTGGGGTGGCGGAGGCGCCTGAACCTCCCCTCCGCTACGCGCCCTGGGCCGCGGGAGGCACTTGCGGGGCCGTGCTGGTGGGGCGGGAGGCCGGGCTGGCGGGGCCGCACATGTCGGCCCCTGCCGGGGCCGGACCGAGCCGTGTGCGGGCGGGCAGGGGCCAGCGGGGCGCGCCCGGGCGGGGGTCCCTACCTACCTACACGTGCTTAGCACTGGGGGGCGCGGCGGCGGCCGCCGCGGCTCTCTGCGGGCACCCCGACCCCGGCGCACCGTCCCCGCGCCCGCCGGGCGGGTGCCGGGCCGGCGGGGCGCTCTGCGGGAAAGCAGCCTCCCCGAGTGCAGCCTTAATACATTGCTATTTCTGGCCGGGCGGCCGGAGCCGGGCAGGGGGCCGGCTCTGCCTCCCCCTCTCTCCAATGGCGAGGCCGCCCCCGGCCCCTCCTTGCCGTGACGTGCCGGCCCGGGGCAGAGGAGGCTCCCGAGCCTTTGGCTGTCCCTGCAGAAGCTGTAACAAAACGCAGACCCCCAGCGCCGAGCTAATGGAGGCAACTTAGACAGAAGCAGGCTCGGCCCCTCGTCTCTCGGCGCTGCCTGCTCCCCCCGCACCGGGCGCGGCGCTCCCCGCCGAGCAGCCGCCCGAGCGCCGCCGGGCCTGCGGGACTGCCTGGCCGCTTGCGCTGCCCCGATGATGTTACCGAGCCCCGTCACCTCCACACCCTTCTCTGTCAAAGACATCCTCAACCTGGAGCAGCAGCAGGACCCGCACTATGGGGCTCAGCTCCCGCACCACCTGGAGCACCACTTCCACCCCGCTGCCTGCCTGCTGGCGGCTGCCGACGGCGCCCGCTTCTCCGACGGCGAGGAGGAAGAGGAGGAGGAAAAGCTCTCCTACCTGAGCCCCATGGCAGCGCCCGGCAGCCAGGCGGACGCGCGGATCTCCGCCGACAGCTACGTTCACGCCGTGCTGCGTAGCTCCTGCGAGGCTCCCGGCCCGGGAGAAGAGCTGGACCCGGCGGTCCGAGACCCAAGTGAGTATCAGCTCCGCCGCGCTCCCCGCACTGCACCGCCCCGCCGGGACGGGCCAGGCGCTGGCTTCCCATGGTGCGTTCCCAGCCCTCGGGCATCGCCTCGCGAAGCCCAGGTCCCTGTAGCCTGCCCCACGTCCCTTGGCCATGTCGAGCTGGGACAGGCACGTCGCGGGGCTGCCACCGTCCTCCTCCGCGCCTCGCTCGCCTCCTCCCTGGGTAGTGCCTCCGCATGGCCCCAGTCCGGAGGTGCCGGATCAGGCCCAGGCTCTGCAATTTCGGTAGCGGATGGGGAGGAACGGGTCGGGTTAGGCCCAATCCGCACCCGCTGCGGCGGAGCCCGGCGGCGGAGCAGGTGCCCGGCGCTGTGCGCGGCGCGGCCCGGAGCTCTCCTCGCGGTGCCGCAGCGGTAACGCCGCAGCCGGCCCGCAGGTGCGGAAACATGCCCGGCCCCGCCGCCCGAATAGGGCCCTCGCAAACACAGGCGGTGCCGGAGACGGCCGGTCCCAGCGCTGCCTCCCCGCCCGCACCGCGGTGCCCCGACGGGCGCGTAGCGGCGCGGGGCCGGCCGGGCGCGGAGCCCTCGTCCGCCGGTGGGGCCCGCCGGGGGCAGCGAGCGCCCGGCGTCGGCCAGGCGCACCCGTGACCTGTGTTCCCCCGTACAGAGAGCTGCGTCCTGAAGAAGCCGCTGGACGCAGCGGAGAAGGCGGAGGAGACGGAGAGGCCGAAGCAGCGGAGCCGGAGGAAGCCCCGCGTACTCTTCTCCCAGGCGCAGGTCTTCGAGCTGGAGCGTCGGTTCAAGCAGCAGCGTTACCTGTCGGCGCCCGAGCGGGAGCACCTGGCCAGCAGCCTCAAGCTCACCTCCACGCAGGTGAAGATCTGGTTCCAGAACCGGCGCTACAAGTGCAAGCGGCAGCGGCAGGACAAGTCGCTGGAGCTGGGCGGCCCCGCGGCCCCGCCGCCGCCGCGCAGGGTGGCCGTGCCCGTGCTGGTCCGTGACGGCAAGCCGTGCCTCGGCGGGTCGCAGGGCTACAGCTCGGCGTACAACGGGCCCTACTCCTACAATGGCTTCCCCGCCTACGGCTACGGCAACGCAGCCTCCTACAACCCCGGCTACGGCTGCACCTACCCGGCGGGCACCGGCGGCGCGTCCATGCAAGCCGCCTGCAGCCCAGCGGCGGCCGCCAGCCCCTTCGTGAACGTGGGCGGCCTCGGGGGTTTCAGCGGCGGTGGCCAGCCGCTGCACCAGCCGGCGGCGGGGCCTTCCTGCGGCCAGGGCGCACTGCAGGGCATTCGGGCCTGGTAGCCCGCACGCACTGAGGGTCGGGAGCGGACCGACAGGACGGCCCGGCGGCTCCACGGCCCTTTTAGCACCCGCACCGCAGCCCGGCTGCGCGCCACGCGCCCTGGACCGGAGGCGGCGGCGGCGGCGGCGGGACGGCGCGGCGGGACCCCGGCGCTCCCGCGAGCATCGGTGCGGGGCCGGCGACGGACGGAGCGGAGCGGCGGCAGGACGGGGCCTCGCGAACCCGCAGCGAAGCGCCGCCGCCCCGCGGAGCCGCCGCGACGGCCGGGCGGGCCGGGCGGGCCGGAGCCGATCGCGCCGCGCCAGCGGAGCAGCTTTGCTTGTAAAAAGCCGACGGCGGGGCCCGCTAGTGCCGCGGCCCCTCTATCTACTCTGTATCGGTCACTGCCAGCGCCAGCTCGCCCAGTCAGTCAATAAACCAGGTGCAATACTCGCCGCCCGATCCTCCTTCGTCCAGCGGCCGGTGCCCGGCGGAGGGGCCGGGGCCCGTGCCCGGCGGCGGGGCGGTCGCCGCGTCGTGCCCGCGGGGCAGGGCGGCCCGGCCGGCTTGTGAGCGTGCCAAGGGCGCTGAATGGGGCCGCGTAGCTCAGAGCCGGGCCCATTGTGGCCGACGGGCCGGCGCTGAAAGGAGCCGCCGAGGAAGGTAGCGGGAATAGGCGCTTATTGGATTCGGGAACAAAAGGTGTGGCAGGGAGGCGAGGGACAAAGGGGCCCCGGCGCCGAGATTGACGGGCCGCTTTGCCCCCCACTGAGGCCCAGGCCCGGCGCTTTATGCGCGGGGGCTGCAGAAACGTGCTGGGTTTTGTTCCCCATTCTGGGAGCGCAGGGGAAGAGGAGGGGGGTCCGCGGGCCGCTGATTAGGGCCGGCCGGGCCGGGCAGCCTGAATGCCGGGTCATTATTGCTACATGTTCAGCCATTTCTCTCGATCGCAGGGGGAGGGGGCGGCCGAGGCCCCCGAGCCCCACGGGACCGGCCGCGGCGTCGCCTGCCGCTTGCCCCGTCCCGGGCCGCCCGGTCCCGCTGTCGCCACCGAGGCGCTCTCGGGGCGGTGGCGGCCGCGCTGCCGCTGCCGTGCGGGTCCCGCCGAGCCCCGCCGCCGGGGCCGGAGCCGCGCCGGGGAGGGCCGGACACCCGCGGAGCAGTGCGGCAGCAGCGGCCGTCCGGGGCACCGCGGGCGGCAGGGGGACCAAAGGCGCCGGGAGCTCTCCCGTGCCATCCCGCACATCTGCCCGGCCGCGACCCTGGCTCTCCGATGTTGTTTCCAGCGGAGCCTTCTTGGAGCCGGCGCGACGGACGCAGACCAGGGCCTGGCTGTGCCACCCCCCTGACCCAGCGCTGCCCACCGTGTCCTCCCCATGAGCTCCCCATGTGTGTTGCGTGACAGTCCCTGTGTCCCGAGCAGAGGACCAGGCTCTGCCCTCGCAGAAGCAGCAGGTAACACCGCTGACGTTACTAACCCCGGGTTTAAGCTGCACATTCCCACCATTCAAGCTGAACGTGCACCTTCGGGGTTTGCTGTTTGAAAGGAACCGGAGAAATTCTTTCCACCGCGGAGAGTGGGAACCCGCAGGCCCCGGCTGCCAGCCTGGCTCGGCACGGCACCCCGCTGTCCCGCGAGCCGCCCGAGGCCAGCAGGCTTCACGGGGCCGGCGCTGGGAGAGGATGCGGCACGCCCCGCTGATTGTTTGCTGGATGGCAGTAAGGTGTCGCAGGAGAGGAAGCCCAGGCCCTGCTCTTGGCTTTCAGAGATGAGTGGTTAAGGCCCTGTGGTCTCGTGGGTAGAAACAGGATAGCCAAGAACAAAGGTAATGCGCTTTCTTCACAGCAGCAGTCAGGCTGGAGAGATTTGTCTCTGCCATAGGAAGGAGTTGCATTTTCCTCCATGTTCTGCCAGACTGTTGTCTGCAAAAATAGGGGACTCGTGTGAGTTCATACTTCAGCATGCAAGCCAGAGGAACCGTAATCACAATAGAAGCTCCTCCAAAATCAGGGTGTGTGAGAGGAGTTCCCAGCTTAACACATCCCTTCAAAGTACGTGGCAGTTGATGAGAAATCCACTGCATCTCAGCAGCACCCAGAGCCTCTGGCTTAGGCCAGAGCCCCAGCATGGGACATGCTGCCCAGGTCTATAGTCACAGTCTCTGGAGCACAGACTGTTCTGTAAAGCAAAAGGACACGCAGGGACCTCACAGCTGTGTTGCAAGAGGTGAGGCAGTACCAGCATGATCCAGCACCGACAGTACCCCGCCACAGCACAGCACTCTCTGCTTGTGCCTGGTCACAGCCCTGACCCCTCTGTCCCTGCACGGAGCTGGAACAGCTCCCAGTCGGGGGATTCCGAGAGGCCTGACTGCAGGCTGATGTCTCATGGCGCTGGAAGGTTCTAGATGTCCACCATAGCAAGCCCCATTCCTGGGACAGATCCCAGCTGTCCCACCAGCTCAGCCTGGAGGAAGGGCAAGGGGTTAGTGGGAGGGACCCCTCTTCAGAGCCTCGCCCAAAGCTCCTGAGCTGATGGGGAGGACAGACCAGTACAAAGAGACGGCGGTAATGGAGGGCCCAGGGTGGCGGAAGTGGAACGCTCCAAAGAGGAGGAACAGCCGGCAGAGGCGAGTGGGAGGGAGATGGTGGGAGATTGCAGATTGGACCGGCTGCCCAGGGAGGGGAGACACAATGGAGGGAAGTTGCTGCATGGCTGTGCTGGAGGCAGCACCCGCCCCTGATGCGCCCTGTCCCCCAGAGCCCAGGCTGGAGCAGGGTGCCTCCAGCAGGGTGAGAGGCACGGGGAAATCTCTGGAGGGGATTCCTGTGGCATGGTCCTGCTGCACCATGGTGGTGCCATGGCCAGAGGGACATCAGGGAGGGAGGGACAAGAATGGCCATGGACAAGGGGCAGAGGGTGTGTGTTTCTTCCTGGTTGATTGAGGGATTTACTGCTATTTGGGAATCAAGCTGTGAAGGTGCTGATTGATTTCAAACAGGAATGAGATGAGATTCTCTAAGTGCACTGATTTAAAGGAAAGGAGGGATTTTTGGGGCAGCTAGATTTTAACCTCCAGGCCTCAGACCCATTCTGTGTGCAGGCTCCAGCTGTGTTTTTTATTCAAGTTTCCTGTTCAAGGAAGAGCTCATCAGCAGAACTTGTCTCATGCAGTGGCTCCTAGGGAGGCTCCATCCAAAGCCCAGTTATTGCTGGTTTTCTGTGGCCTTTCCATTATGCTCAGGATCACACAGAAGCAGTGCTGTTCCTTCTGCAGCACCACAGACATGCTCTGGTTTCCTCTCTTTCCTGACATCTTTTTTCTCTTCCTTTCTCCCCCCCTATTGCTGAGCTCGTCCCTCCCCCTCTAATCCCTCATCCTTCTGTCTCCACCATCTACCTGCAGCCATCAGCAAGGAGCTCACCTGAGTGAAGAGGGAGATGCCTGCTCCCAGTGAGGCTGCTCAGGCTGCTGGTGGATCTGGGCAGGCATCACTGAGTCCTGGTCCCATCTACTCCAGCCTGGTCAGAGCCACCTCCTGCTGCGTGCATTGGGAGCATGGGGACCCAGCTGTTTGCTAGTGTGGTGCCCAGCTCTTGCTCCTCTATTTGAGTGCCAGCTCCTGCTCTGCTGAGCTTCCCACCGCAGCCACCCCAGCCCGAGCTGGGAGCTGCCGAGGCTGCTTGGCCACTGGGGCTCTGTGGAGCCCTCAGGTGCTGGAGATGCTGGAAGCTCCTCCTGGCAACGGCAATATGGGGTTGTCACATAAGAACTCTCCAGTGCCAAGAAAACTGTTGCCAGCCATGGATCAGGTAATTAAAACATTGTTAGTCGTGCTCTGGAGCCTCCAGAAAGGGAGGCTTTCTCCCACCACATGACTGCAGCACGAGGGGCAGGGACCCGCCTCCCCTGCGTGCATGAGTCGCTGCATCACAAGATGACTACACCTGGCTGAGCAGGGCGACTGGCACCTGCATGTTTCAGCTGATGCCTCTTCCTGCAGTGGTGAGATCAGGCACAGTGCTGCCAACAGGGATCCAGGTGACCCGCGAAGGATTCACTCTGATTCAACCAAGGATCCAGCTGACCTGTCCACAGAGGGGGCTGAATCTTTGTCCCCTCCAGAACAGAGTGCTGCTGGAGGTCAAAGCTGCCCCTGTGTCCTGCCAGAGCCCTTCCCGGTGACATCATGCCACTGTCTCCCGCCTAGGCAATAAATAAAACCCACAGACGCTTCCCCGGGACGAGCTTTCTCCGCGCCCGGCGCTGCTGCAGGCGGGCAGTGCCGGGGCCAGCGGGGTCCCGGGTGCTGCCCGGGATGCTCCGGTCCCCCCGGGCTGCCAGGAGGGCCAGGGACACTTGCTCCCGGGGCCTGTCCCCAAGCGAGATACGCCACCGCCATCTATCGGCCAGCGCCCGGGGACAGGCAGTGACAGACCCCGTCCTGTCCCCGCCGTCCCGCGGAGCTCCCGCAGCGGGGCTGGACTCGCTTTGGGGTGCCCGGGTCCCCCCTACAAGGCTCGGAGAGCCTCGGGGCGGGGGCAGAGGGACACAGCGGACAAGGGAAGGCTGGGCCGGGTTCGTGGGCTCCGGGCAGGCGGTTCGTGCCCACGGCACGGCCCTGCGGGAGCTGCGGGATCCCGAGCCCCGCGGGAGCCTTGCTGCACCGGGCAGCATCACCGGGGCTGTGCGCGCTGCAAGGGCACCCACCCGTGCCCGCCGCGAGGGGAGCTGGGGACAAGGCCAGTGTCCCTTCCCTTCTCTAGGCACCGTGCGGCTCCCTTGCTAGTGAGCAATGCTTTGCTGTGTTCTTTAGGTAAGCAGGAGCACCCAGTCTCTGTGAGACCCAGCAGATTTTCAGCTCTGTTTTTTTTTTGTTTTTGCCCCAAAATAATGCAATTCACCTAATTACAGGAGCCCCCCTAAAATTCCTGATGCCCTGACACTGCTTGGTGACTCCTTCCTGCAAGTTCCTGCCCAAGGACGCAGGATGGCTGGAGGTGTCCAGCGCCCGGTGCCTGTCGCAGCTGCATCCTCACCAGAGGGAGCTGTGTCCCACACTGAGGCACAGCCCAGTTTTGGCCCAGTTCCCCACCTTTTTTATAGCCCTTGGCAATGCTCCAGGTGACACTGCTCAGGTCTACGCACATCCAAAGGTGCTTGGATTTCCATTCCTCCTGGCACCCACCTAGCCGTGCCAGGAGTTTCCTACGTCAGTCCCAAAGCTGTATTGCCCCGGGGGGCATTGCAGGCTTTCTCTGGGGCTGACTCTGGCTACCAGTGCAATATCTGCAGACATGCTGGGCCAGGGAGATTAGGGCTGAAGCCTCCAGCAATCCCCTGGAACAGCCATTGCTTCAGCTGCTTTTGAGGATGATCCCAGACCAAGCTCCAGTGTCACAGCGTGGCTGAGCTGACCTCACCCATGTGAGGATGCTTGCAAGAGTGACTCCTGCTGCCACCCCTGTGCCACTCCCATCCAGCCCAGGAACAGTTCCTTCCCCACTTCTGTCACCTCCCCAGTGCAACAGGCCATCTGCCCACACCCCAGTTCCAGCCAGGATGCTACGTTGCTGTCCTTTGTTGGGGGAATTTGACACAGAAGCCTGCACTAAGTATGGGTGTTCACCCAGAATCTTCCCATCAGAGCAAACATGCCCAGAGCTGTCCCAGCCCAGCCTAGGGGATTGCTTCTTCTCTGTAGACAGCAAAGAAGGTTTCCAGCCTCAGCTCTACCTTTCAGGGTATATTCCCTGCCTAGAAAGGGAGATAGCCTTTCAGGCTATTCCCTGTCCATGCTTGGACAGAGCCAGGCAGGCTGGGACCAACCCAGCCCGGAGATGCCTCTGCCAGGCAGTGATGTGGGTCAGGAGGGGCTTTCCCAGCCCACCAGAGGCAATGTCTGCTCTGTGTCCAGGAGCCCCAGTGCTTGTGTTCAGCACTGCTGCGAGGCCGGGAGGTCATGAGAACTCGTACAGCTTTATTGGGGTCTGACACAGCCCTGAGGAATCCCAGAGCCAGGGTAGGCTGGGGCTGCAGGGAGGCTGGGAGCCCATCTCTGTGCTCCCCATGGGCTCCAGCCACCTCCTCCCACCGGGCAGGGCTGTCAGGCACCCACTGCAGAGGGGCTGTGGGGCAGGAAAGCCCAGGGGCAGCCCAGGGTGCTGGCAGAGCACAGGGATGTGGTTTCCAGGGCAGTGCTCCGGCCCCCCTGCCTGCCCCTGAGCTGGGCTGACAAAACCCTCTGAGCACTGGGACCCCGGTGCCTGTGTGGGGTCACCAAGGCAGGAGCAGCTCTTGCCCACTGACCCCAGCTGAAGGTACAGGACAGACACTGGAGAGATCTCCCCGCTTCTTTCTCTGAGTAAGATGAACCCTCAGCCCCCAGCTTCCCTCACGCCAGCTCTGCCCTTAACCTGCAGGGGTGCAGCCATCTCCAGTTACCCCAGGAAGGCAGCTGGGGGCTCCTGAGCTGCTCCTGGCACAGCAACCTCAAGGCTGCCTGAAATAGTTTGGGCTTGTGCCATAGCACAGCCCCAGACCTGTCACCTGGAGCAGGGCCAGGCCAGTGGTGCTTGGTCTGCCTGGTCAGGGGCTGCAGGGCTCTCCCCACCCAGAACACACCAGGACAGGGCTCAAGGGGCAGCTGGACACAGGAAGGCAAGGCAGCAAACCCCTGCCCGTGCTGGATGTGGCTGGGGATCCTGCACGGAGGGAAAGGAAAAGGGATTGTCTCCAAAACTCTGCTGGGCTGGGCATTGCTTCCTTGCTGGAAAGCCAAAAATAGTCTCTTTACTCAGAAGAGGCTGTAGGAGGAGAGATCTCCCTCGAAGCACAGCCAAATACCTAGGAGGCCATAGGACAGACCCAGAGCAGTGTGGCTGCACTGAGAGGCATTATCAGACTTTGGAAAGACAGCAGCCACAGCTGAACCAGCCAATAACTCCATTGCCTCCAGGCACCTCATCATGCCAAAGGTGCCAGAGGAACCAGTCTGTCTGGCAAGAGAACACCCCCACCCTGGCAGAGCTGGGCAGCAAACTGCCACGGCCAGCCCTTAGCTTGTGTCAGGCATTCAGCTCAGACATGGCAGCAGGAGGACATTTCTCCTGTCCACTGTGGCCTGGCCCAAGGGATATCTGGGAATCCCCACGGCAGCTCTACTGTCCCTGCAGTGCCAAGCCCAGAGCAGGCAGTGCCATTCCCTGCAGGGCTGCTGCTGCCTGCCCTGTGAAACACCCAGCTGCTGCTGGGCAGGCTGGCACAGCGCCCTGTGTGAGAGCAGAAAGGCTGTGCCCTTGCCAGGGGAATGCTTTAGGCCAAGTGCTCACACAGCAGCATTTCTGGGCTGTGCTGACTTATCATCTCCCTGTTCCTGGGGGTCTCACTCCCTCCCCAGCACTTCTGTGGGCTGTTACTCTTGGAAAACATCCTAGAGACACTTTCAATCATGCCTTCATCCACTGACATTTATAGAGCTTCTTCCAGCAGCTGATGGATTTAACAGTGTGAATCTTCCCCCAGCCCCAGTCTGTTTATGCCTTTCCCTCCACGGGCTTTGTCATTACCCCAGTGCATGGCTAAAGGCAAAGCTGCAGCTCTGCTGCCAACAGCTTTCAGCTTCTGGGCACAGACCCGTCTTGGCAAAGCCCAGTTGTACCCATCTTCTGCACACTCCTGTCTAATGCCCTGCCCTCCAACCCAATCCTGCTCTGGTCTCTCCCAGCCATCTCTGCTTCTCCCCCTTTGTGAAGGAGCTGCAGGGCTGCCAAATCTTGCAATACTCAGACTATTTCTTGAAGTCTCAGCTCCTGAAATAGTGGGAAAACTTCAATTTCCTGATCTCCTGCAGCTTTTGTGTCTTTAAGGAGTTTCTCATCCTTCTGCTTGTGCAGAAAAAGCAGGGACCAGGAGCTTGCAGCCCATGCCAGGGAGCAGAGGACGGGCACAGCACACAACCAGGAGGACCCAGGCTGCAGAGCAGTGGCTGTGGCTGCTCTGTGCCAGGGACACCCAGACCTGCCAGGCAGACATCAAAAATCCGACAGGTGGTCATTCAGCTTCCCTCACCACCTCGAGGAACCAGGGCAAGAGAGATGTGTAAGGGAAAGGTGGATGCAGGGCTGGGCAGGGGCTTGGGCAGGGTGTCAAGCACCCAGCCCTGGAGTGCAGGCGTCCCTTTCATCAAGCTCTGGTGGAGCCCAAAGCCACTGAGGGCAGCACATCCTCCCTGCTCACCCAGCAGCTTTTCCAGCCACAGGAAATCCCCTCTGTCCTCACCACAGCCCACTCCAGCAGTCTTCTGGGCAGGTCAGGCCAGCAGATCCTCTGGAGCAGCTCTGATCTGACCCAGATACCCACTGGCAGCACATACCACAGCAGTGAATGCATTTCCTCCAGGGAATTATTTTTTGGGCATGCTTCCGTGGGACACATGCCACACCTGAAAGCACTGGGAGAGTTCACCCATGAGCACCTTGTTCAAGAAACCCAGAGATCTGCTCTGGGCAGGTCAGCACTATGAGGCAATACTTTAGTGCTCAGCTCACAGCTCCACAGTTGGGTGGGACCCTAAAATAAACTGGTATCAAGACAACTAACATGCTAAAAAAAAATTATTCTACTAATTACCACTAGATTGGAAAAGACATTAGCACTCTGAGCAATTTTGAGACACTCATCAAGCATCAAACCAGTCTAATTACTCAAACTCACAGGGCAAAAGCTCTGCCAAGCCCCAAATCTCCTATACGAGGTGCACAAAGCCTACCAGCTTCACTCAGCACCAAATTCCTGTGCTGTTCCTGACACACAACCCCTCCTGCCAGCATCTCCCATTTGGAGCAATTTGGAAGCATCCTGAGGACCACCAGTCAGACTGAGGGTGTGGGACTACTTTGCCACGGAACATAAATCTCAGTGATGGACCATGAGGCAGAGGGGATGGGGGCACCTTCATCCCTGCAGCTGCCAGGGTGACTGGGCCAGACAGGCCCCCTTCTCCCACCACCACCCCCAGACTGCTCCCCCCTCCCCTGCTCTGGCATCCATCAGAAGAGCTCAGCACCAGGCACAGTCAGAAAGGCACAGTGCTGGCAGCTGGGCCATGCTGGAGGTAAGAATGGGACATGAGGATAGAGCAGAACTGTTTTTATTGGAGGTGTCAAGAGCAGGAACAAGAACAAACCTAGAGGCTCCCTCCTCAAGTGCCATCCTCCCCTCGCCCACCACCACCACCACCACCACCACGGGGGCAGCCAGCATCACATGTGCGTGCTACGAGACAACGGCCAGACTTACACTGTGCTTCAGCCAAAAGCCAGGCAAAGCCCCCAGCACCCCGCTGCCACCCCCTCCTCGGTGACTGCGAGCTCAGCTTGGCCCCGCCAGGGGAAGGGCAGCACATTCACCTTCCCTCTGAGCAGGGCTGAGTTTTGCGTGAGATGCTGTGGTTAAGGGAAGTCGGGAGCACAGCTCCACCAAAGTGCCAGGGCAGGTGACCTGGGCTGCAGCTCCCATGGGATCTTGGAGGAGCCCAGCAGAGAGCAAGCTGTGCAGCCTGGGCAGGGCTGCCACAGCCACAGGCAAAAACGGCATCGCTAAACCCCAAAGGGCTTCGCTGCCCCCTCTCTTCAACACAAACCAAACCAAAGGGGAGAGGGGTCAGAAGACACACCAGGAGGGGATGTGAGACGGGTCTGGAACGGCGTTTGGCTCTGCATCACTTGCCAGCCCGACGCTCCTCCTGGCGCTTGGTGAGGATGTATTTGAAGAACTCGTACACGGACCAGGCAATTGCTGTCGAGGGCATCTGAAAGATGACTCTGGCCTGGACCCCTCTGAAGTAGGCGGGCACACCGCCCACCTGGTACACCGTCCTGAAGGCATTAGCCATGCCTGTGATGTGTCCGCTGATGTTGGAGCTCAAGGCCAGGGACTCCTGGGTGTTGAGCAGCGTTTTGCAAACGTCCAAAGGCGTCGTGGCGGCAGCAGCGACGGCCCCCGCGCAGGCTCCAGAGACCACATGGGAGCCCGGGTTGTACTGTCTGTGGGGGTTGAGCTGCTCTTGCAGGAACTCATAGGTCATGAAGTGAATGGCTTGGAAGGGGATGTTCATGGTGAGCTGGGTGGTGTAGCTGCGGTAGAAAGCCCCGGCCCCTTCGTTGCGCCACACAGCCCGCACACAGTCCATCACGTGCTGGTAAGGCGAGTTGTACATCTGCATCCTCTGCTTCACCACTTGGGACAGGCAGCGGCAACCAGCACCCGGGCACGGAGGGGGAGAGGAGAGAGAAGGGTAAACACAAAGCCAGGCTTCCTCCAACTGCTTGGAGTTTGGTGACACTGGCCTAAGAGCTGAAGAGA
This sequence comes from Molothrus aeneus, assembly GCF_037042795.1. Taxonomy (NCBI): domain Eukaryota; kingdom Metazoa; phylum Chordata; class Aves; order Passeriformes; family Icteridae; genus Molothrus; species Molothrus aeneus. The sequence goes on along the minus strand of NC_089653.1, from coordinate 21,867,977 downwards.
GACAACTCGAACCACCGGTGCCCACGGGTCTCCAGACAGGACACCAGCTGTTTAAATCTGCTGAGGCATCACTGCCACAGAGACATCACCATTCACATGCCACAGCCTCAGGGAATATCCTGATATCCCATTGCTTACAGTCCAGATCCACCCTTGCTCCTGAGCAACCAGTGTTTCCCCATCCACTGCTGCAGAGCTATCAGTCAGTCAGAAGAACCCCCTGGCATCCAGTCTCTTATTTCCCAGAGAACTCTCGATCTGGATAAGACTGTCCCCCCCCTGCCACCCCCACTGCAGCCCAGAATAACCACAGCTCATTGCAGAGCCCACTAGCCAGGAACTGTTAGCAGCCACTGCCAAAATGCAGCCACTCTGGGCAAGGTTCAGAGCCAAACCCCCCTAAACCATCCAAGAGTGGGACAGGGAAGTCCAGAGCACAGCCTGCCACTGTTCTACCTCCCCCTATCTCAATGTGACCATAAGGAGCTGAAAACTGCTGAACTACTACAGTCATGACAAGAGGAGCTCCATGACAATGGTCTGGCAGCTGCCTGCTCCTCAGGGTCCCTGTCATGCAGTGGGGAGGCAGGATCTGTGCCCACACCAGCTGGAGCCTGCACTATCACAAGCCCTCCAGTTTAAAAGGGAAAAATACCTTCATGACTGGCCTTTGCTCATTGCTTCTCCTTCTCCCACCACTTCCATGGACTCAGTAAAATTACTAACTCCCTATACCTTTTTCATATATACCAGGCTCATCGAAATCAGCATCTTCCAGACATTTCAGAAGATCTCCCTTCTCCCAACTTGTCTAGCACGTTTTTATACCCCACTCTTTTAGTCTTTCTCTTGAACACAGGCCCACAACTGTACCACCTCTTCCCTAGATCTCAATACAGCAGTGCCCAGCTTCCACACACTCAGAATGACTTTGGCAGTGCCCATCACATCTCTCTTCCCTTCTCTCCTGCTCCAGGTTACAGTCCCCAGCCAAACTCCTGGATGAAAAGCCCATGCCCTCCCTCCCAGCTTCTCCTGAACCGTGGTTTGCTGTGGTCCCGAGTTAATCTCTTCTACCCACCCTGCTCACAACAGGCAGCCACCAGGGTCCCTAACTGGAGGCACGGGCCCCCAAAGAACCCCTGCAGTCAGGCAAGAACAAGAGCACTCTCTGTGCTACAGAGGGGACCCAAGAAGCTCGGGCAGACCCTGACTGTCCCTTCCCAGCAGGCCGGGACCATCATTACCTTCAGCAGGGTTCATGGCTGCATCGTGGAGCAACGTTGCTACACACCCGGCTGCACCTGCAAAACAAGAACTGCCACATGTGAGGGGGGGGAAAGGTGAGGGACCCTGGGACTCCAGCACAGCCCCAAGTCCCTGGCCAAGGCACAGGAGGAGGCCCATGAAAAAGGTGAGATCTGAAGGCAGCCTCCATGTCCCTTCCAAAAGGCACGCTGGTCCTCAGGGGTTCCCACCCAGAGCGAGATAGAGAGGGGGAAGATTGTGACAGGCTTCCATGTCCCATGGGCTGACCAGGACTCATTTGTGCCCATTCCTTGGGGGACAGGGCAATGCCCCAGCTGGCAGGGAGGCTCATGGTGAGTGTCCCCATGTCCCGCTGGCACTCCACTGCATGCCTGCCAGGGGCGGAACGTGCCCTGCTCTCCCCTCAGCCCCATGCTCCCCCTACTGTGGCGGGTCCTGGAGAAGGGTAACGGGCACCATGGCGAGACGGGCTCCGAAACCACATGGCACTCCTGGGGCGAGCTCTGGCACTGCCGACCCACGGGGCCACGGCCAGTCCCAGCTTGTCTGCAGGCAGCTCCCGTCCACCGGCATCCTCCCGAGCCAGGGCCACCGACCTGCTTCAGGCCAGACCTGGCAGCAGCTCTGGCAGGCGCGGCGCGGAGCGTCCCCGTGCCCGGCACCGTGCGGCTGGCTCATGGCTGGAGAGAGCACAGGGCTTTAGGACATCCGCGGCACCCCGAACCCGCGGCGGGACCTCCGTACCGCCACACGGGCCGCTCCCACCCCGCTCCCCCCCGGGCCTGGCGGGGCCGGTACCGTTGGCCACATGGCTATTGCCCCCCGCGTGGATAACGTCGCTCAGCGTCTTTTTTAACTTTTCGTAGCAGGCGAAGTAGAGGGCGTGCGCCGGCCCGGCGCCGGTGGCCGTGATGTTCAGGCCGCGCATGGGCCGCCAGACGCCCTCGGTGCGGGCGATGCGCCACAGGGCCTCCAGCACGTTCCGGTAGCGAGCAGCGGGCTCCGGCTGCAGGCTCTGCATCCGCGTCTGCAAAACAGGGCGGGCCCGGCCGTGCGGCTCGTCAGACCGTGCCCGGGGCTCCCGGTGGGACGCGCCGGCCCCCCCCCCCCCCCCTCCCCGCGCCCGCGCGCCGCCGGCACCTTGACGCAGTCGATGGGGTACATCACGCAGTGCTCCATGACGCCGGCCACGGCGCCCGCCAGCATGTGCGTGGACACGGCGGCGCCCTGCGGCAGCGCCTCGTAGTCGGGGGCGGGCGGGGAGCGCGGCTCGGGGCCCCCCGGGCCGGGACCGGGACCCGGCGCCACCTCCGTCTCCGCGCCGCCCCGCCGCGCCCGGCCCGCGCCGCCGCCGCCCATCAGCAGCAGCAGGACGCGGCCCGACTCCGCGCCGCCCCGCGCGCCGGGGCCCGCGCCCGCCCCCGCTCCCGCCCCCAGCTCCATCGCGCCGCCGCCGCCGCCGCCGCCCCGGCCCGCGCCCGCCGCGCCCCGCGCCGCCCCGCCCCTCCCCGATGCCCATTGGCCGCCGCCGGCCGCCACCCGCCCCTGAAGCGCGCCCATTGGCTAGGCGGGCCGCGCACCGCCCACACACACCGCGCTAATTGGCCGCCGGCGCCGCGGCTCGGGCGCCGCCACTGGCCGGCCGCTTCCTCTGGCGCGTTCGGGCGCGCTGCCCATTGGCAGCCGAGACTGCTCGCCCTGCCAGCCCTCACAGCCCATTGGCTGTCTCAACTTCGCGCCCCGCCCTACCGCGCAGTGCATTGGCCGGCCCGCCCGCGACCTTTGGCCCTCTCGGCCCGCCTCTCCGGGGGACTGAAGAGCCACAATTGGCGGGCGAGTCCGCCACTCCGGACGTCGGAGCGCGCTGTGTATTTGGGCGCCCGCGATTGGCTGGCAGCCTGCGCGCGCCGCCTCCCGGCGAAGGTCGGACGCGGAGCAAGGGCGAAGCCGGGCACCGCCCCCGCCCGCGCGAGTGGGGGCGCGTTCCGCTCACTACGATTGGCCGTCGGGCAGCATGGGCGTGGCTCCAGCAGGGCGGGCAGAGCCGATTGGCCGCCGTGGCGCGGGGGGCGGGGCTCCGCCGGCGGGGCGCGGCGGCGGCGGCGGCGGCCGGTGACGTGTCCGCCGGTGCCGGCGGCGGTGCCCGCAGCGGCGATGCGCTGGCGGGCGGCAGCGGGCGCACATGGCCAGGTGAGTGCGGCCGCGCCGGGGTTCGGGGCCGGGGCCGGCGCGGTGCCGGTGCTCAACAGTGGTCTCTTCCCTCAGGGTCGGCGTTTTCTGCCTGTCGTGGCGCTCGGTGGGATCGTGCCCGGGGCCGCGGCAGCGGCCGGCTGTGCTGGGGCTCGCTCTCCTTTTGGGGCTGCTGCTGCTGCTGGCGGCCGCCGTGCCCCGCCGCTGGGCCGCGCCGCCCCGCGCCTCCCGGCGGGACGAGAGGTGAGCGGGGACCGGGCTGCCGGGAGCGGGGTCACGGCCGCCGCCGGTGCTGAGCCGCCGGTGCTGAGCCGCCGGTGCTGAGCAGCCGTGCCGCCGTGCCGCAGGTACCTGGCGCGGGCGGAGGAGCTGACGGCCACGGACACCGAGGACTCGTCCCTTAATTACGGGGTGGTAGTGGACTGCGGGAGCAGCGGGTCCCGCGTTTTCGTCTACTTCTGGCCCCCGCACAACGGGAACCCCCACGACCTGCTGGACATCCGGCAGATGAGGGACCGCAGCAGCCGCCCCGTCGTCAAGAAAATTAAACCTGGTGCGTGCTGCCCCTCTCCGGCCCCGAACCCCCCGGCACAGACGGGGCGGGCTGGCTCACGGTGCTTTCCCCGCCAGGCATCTCGGTGACCGCGGCAGCCCCCGAGCAGGCCACGCCGTACCTGCGGCCCCTGCTGCGGTTCGCGGCCGCGCACGTCCCGCCGCGGAAGCACAAGGAGACGCCGCTGTACATCCTGTGCACGGCCGGCATGCGGCTGCTGCCCGAGCGGTGAGTTCGCCGCCCTTGTCAGGAGAGCCGGGGGTGCCCTGGGATCCCTCAGCCCCGGGAGGAGCAGGACAGCTGCCTGCTCTTGGAGCTTGCGGGAGAATCGACAATCCTCTGGAAGGGATTGGAAAAGGAAAGGGCGCGTTGTAGGGGCGAGTGGCAAGGGATGCCGGGGGTGCCCTGGGATCCCTCAGCCCCGGGAGGAGCAGGACAGCTGCCTGCTCTTGGAGCTTGCGGGAGAATCGACAATCCTCTGGAAGGGATTGGAAAAGGAAAGGGCGCGTTGTAGGGGCGAGTGGCAAGGGATGCAGAAGGAGGGTTTGAGCGTGCTGGGAAGACATACTTTTGACTGAGGATCTCAAACAAATAGACCTGTTTTTCATCTCCAAAACATGCTGGCTGCAGCAGCAGGACTTGTGGGGTTGAACAGGGATGTAGTGCGGTGTGATTCCTGGTGTCTCCACCAGCATCAGCATCTGTCCCTCTCCTGCAACCTTGCAGGCAGCAAGCTGCAATCCTGGAAGACTTGGTGACAAATGTGCCCCTGGAGTTTGATTTCCTCTTCTCCAAATCACACGCAGAAGTGATCTCAGGGAAGCAGGAAGGTAGGAGCAGCCACAAAGCACTGCTTGTTCTTCTTTGGTATGTTGTTGTAATGACCTTTTCTGTCTTGCGCAGGTGTCTACGCATGGATTGGCATCAACTTTGTCCTGGGACGGTTTGATCACGAGGATGGTGAGTCTGGCTGCTTGTAGAACAGCTGGGAGGGTCTAAGCAGAGCGTACTGGAGTTTGTACCAGTGCTGTAGCTAAGATCAACCTCTGGAGTAGGCAGCAGTGCCCCACTCCTGTCATAAGTGTGAAACTTTCCTGGAGCTGGAAGCTGATCCTTGCAGGTGGCCCTTGGGATCTGCCTGCAGTGGGGGAGGAGCCCTATGAGGCAGCTGTGGGGTGATGATGGAAGGGAGAAGATGCTGCCCCAGGCCCTGCCTCTTGTTGACATGCTGCTGTGGGTTGCAGAGGAGGATGCAGTGGTCACCGTAGAACTTGGGGACCAGGGGAAGCCCCTGGTTCGGAAACGAACAGTTGGGATCCTCGACATGGGAGGCGCCTCCCTGCAGATTGCCTACGAAGTGCCTGACTCCGGAGCCATCTCCTCCCCACAGCAGGTGTGTGTCTGGTCCCCGAGAGCAGCTCCTGCCTTCCCTGGACTGCTGCTGATCATGGACCTATCTGTGTCAGCAGGACGAGGCTGCTAAGAGCTTGCTGGCAGAATTCAACCTGGGCTGTGACGTGCAGCACACTGGCCACATGTACCGTGTCTACGTCAACACTTTCCTGGGCTTCGGGGGCAATTTTGCCCGGCAGCGCTATGAGGAGCACGTGCTGAACCAAACCTATGTGCACAACCGGTATTGCTGCCTCACCTAGTGGTGCCCCCACTAGAGCCTTGTGAAACGGGGTGCTGATTCCTCCATGCTGTGCTCTCCCCCTTGGATTTGCCTCACGAGCTGCCTGTGGTGATAACAGCTCCCACAGCCACGCTGGCAGCAGCTGGTGCCTGGGCTGGCACAGAGGGCTTGGCTGCTGCTGTTCTCCAAGCCTGGCAGGCGTTATCAGTGCCACAGCTCCCTGCCTTCCTCCTTCTCTCCTTGTGACAGGCTACAGGGAGGCCCCTCCTAGTGGCTTTTGGCTTTTCCTGCTCTGACTTCCCCTCCTCCAGCACCGATTCACTCAGCACATCTTTCCATTGCATCCCCACCTTGAGCTCTCCTGTCTCCTGTCTCTCCTTTCCTTCCAAGAGCACTACATGAAGCTGTCGCCAGAGGTGGAGGCTTGGTGCCCAGGTACTCCTGTGCCAGGAGCAGCCCCTGCCTCCAGATCCCCCGGGGCTGTGCAGAGGCACAGATGCCCATGAGCTGGGTGGGGTGGGCCGTGCCTTGTTGCACCCTACAGGTGCTCAGAGCATGTAGCTGCAGGCCAGTGTGACAGATCTGGTGATTTCAGCCTTAGCAGGAGGTGGCAGGGCAGGCACCAGCTCTGCAGGGTACAAGAGGACAAAGCCTGGTCTGGTGCAGAGGGTATCTGGATGAGGGACAGGGCTAGATTAGGCTTTTAGGAGGTGGTATAGGACCCCCTGTGCAATTGCCATTTTTTCCTGGACTGTTTTCTAGCCTGCACAACCAGCAGACAGGGCTGAGCCCCAAGATGCCCTTCTTGGACCCCTGCCTGCCTGTGGGGCTGGAGGACACGGTGGTGAGGGGTGGCCAAACCCTGTACATCAGGGGACGAGGGGACTGGCAGGCCTGTGCAAAGCTGCTGCAGCCCCTCCTAGCAGGGTCCAATGGCAGCCATGTCTCCCTGGTGGAGACCTACAAAGCGCCCATCGACTTCAGCAACAGCGAGTTTTACGGCTTCTCAGAGTTCTTCTACTGCACCGAGGACGTGCTGCGCCTGGGGGGCCAGTACAGTGCCCTCACTTTCACCTCTGCTGCCCAGGTGGGTGCTGCCTCAACCCAGAGCAGCTGGGCTGCTCCTGGGGCTGGGAGTGAGGGCGGTTTCTGTGCTCTGAACCCCAATTTCTCCTTCCCACAGGAGTACTGCAGCCAGCGATGGGAGGTGCTGACTCAGCGTTTCCGTGGTGGCCTCTACTCGGCGCACGCTGACCAGCACCGGCTGAAGTAAATGGGCTGGCTGGGAGGGGCCATGGCTGGCCCTTCTGGGGGCCTTTTGCTGGGGTGGGGCACTGCTGCAGCTGTTAGTGTCTGGCTGATGCTCCTGTGCGCTGTGTCCGCAGGTATCAGTGCTTCAAATCAGCCTGGATGTACAAAGTCCTTCATGAGGGCTTCCAGTTCCCAGTGGACTACCCCAGCCTGCGCACAGCCCAGCTGGTGTACGACCGGGAGGTGCAGTGGACCCTGGGAGCCATCCTCTACAAGACGCGATTTCTGCCGCTCAGGTACCATCGGCTGGTGTCACACAGGGGAGGGTGGCTGGGGAGGAGCAGCACTAACTGGCACTGGGTGAGGGCTCTGCATGGACCCTGGCGGTACCTCACTGCATCTTGTGGCCAGTCGTGATGTTCCTCTCCACAGGGATCTCCGTCAGGAGAGCACCCGGCAAGCACACCCCTCCTGGCTGCGCCTCTCTTTCGTCTACAACCACTATCTGTTCTTTGCCTGCATCCTGGTCGTGGCGCTGGCCATCGTCCTCTACCTCCTGCGGCTGCGCCGCATCCACCGCCGGCAGCTGCGCTCGGCCCAGCACACCCTGCTCTGGCTGGACAAGGTGGTGGTGCCACTGGGCCAGGGAAGCGTGCCGTGATGCCAGAGGTGCCCAGCATCCAGTTGCACCAGCAGAACTAGGACTGGCTGACAGCCTGGGCTCTGAGAGCTTGGACTCCCCCTTAAGGACCATCTCAAAGTCTGTGCTCCGTCGTCTCTGCGTCAGAACCGGAGTCCGTGGCCTGAGGCAGCTATGGACACGAGAGCTTTCCTCTCCACCTTACTCCAGTCCTAATCTTTGCATTCCTTGGCCTCTGGCCTTTGCCTCACTACAGGGTGTAGAGCAAAGTCCTCAGCTACCAGCAGGCTCAAGGCTGCAGCCCTGGCAGATCCCTCAGATAACAGGACACTATTACTGAGGCAGCCAACCCAGGGCTCTGGCCTGAAGTACTGAGCCACCCCGTGACTCAGCTACCAGTTTGTAGAGCAACCTGGTGAGGTGCTGTGGTTCATCACCTGGGGTGGCCTTCTGCAGGCCCTGACAAGCCCAGGGGTGGGAGAGCAGCAGGCGCCAGCTGGAGGAACTGCAGGAACAAGGTAAACCATGAGTTCCACCAGGCTGCTCTGCCCAGCCTGGCTCCTCTTTGAGTATTCCTGAAGGGCTGTCCTGCTCTTTGCTATGTCTTCCCTCTGAGGACAATCCTACAGTCCTACCCATCATCCCAGATTGAGCCCTGAGGGCTCACTGATTGATTCTTGAGGCACCACCAAAGTGGGCTGTCTTTCACTCATTCATTCCCTCCTGGGCACAGCTGCCCTGTGCTGTCCCAGGCACCAGTGTCAGGACCTGTGGTTCTTTCCTCCATGAGGGTGGGCTGGGCCTGCCCCTGGGAGAGCCCCCTCAGCCAGCCCAGCTCAGCTCTCAGCCCCAGGACAGGCCAGGGCTGAGCTGTGCACAGCACAGGCACAAACCTTCCCCGGGGCTGGAGCCCCACCGGTGGTCCAATGAAGTTTGTCACTTTACAGAACTCAGCTGTTCCCATTCCTGTAGCAATAAACAAACCCCTTGAGCCATCCAGCACTGTCTCATTTCCTAGTGAGCAGCTCCCAGCAGCAATGGCCCCTGGCTGGTGGCATGGCAGGGTGGCTGCATGGCTGCACAGCTCTGCTGCTGCTTCCTGCTGCCACAGTGGGATGATGGAGCTCCTTTCTTTCCTGCCAGTGTTGTTCTGATTCCAGCAGGACTGAGCTTAACTGAGCTGGTAGCAGCAAGGGGAGCTTGATCCAAACCAAACTGCTGGGATCCTTGGAAACAGCATCCTTTGCTGCCCTCTTCCTAAGAGGAAAATCCTGCCCACTCAGAGGCACTCAGAGCCTCTCCAAGATCTTGGGCTCTGCTTTTTACCTCGTTCCCCACCTGACTCTTAGCTGCCTGGCAAAGAGGCTGCTGAGCTGCTCCAGCACCATGGAAATGCTCCCAGCACAGCTGCAAGAGGCCGGGCAAGTACCCAGTTCTCTCTAGCACACACAGTTCCCTCCCTGTGACCCTGGTCTCACAGCATGAGCACACAGGTGCCATCAAGGATAAAACTTTCCATGCATCAGTGTGCTGCTGACCTCCTGCTCAACAGCTGAGGATCCCAGCCTTGTTCTCATGGTGCAGAACAGTGTTGGGGAAAGGAAAGGCATCTGAATAAGGCCAAGACTTGTTCAGCCTCAAAGCAGCAAGTGACTCAGTCTCCAGCATGACTTCCTAGAAAAAGGATTTATTTCCACAACACAAGTTAAACGACACAGACAAATAAATAAATAGATAAATTATCTAATAAATAAGGGGAAACCTGAAACACAGTGCCCTACTTGGCTCTCCTCAGAACCTGGACCCATCTTGTTGTGGTGGAATACCTAAACACTACTGCAGCTGCCTCCCTGCTCAGCTGGGAGACAGCCTTCTCTTCATCCCTGCCAGCAGACCCCAACACCTCCCTTACCACACCCACGGGGGTCTGCATGCTCCTCCAGGGTCAACCCTTTGTTCTTCCACCCACAGCCAGAATCTGCCTTAGCAGGGACCACCCCCACCACAGGGCACTGCTCACTCCACAGGGATGCAATGGCTCCTGTGTTCTCATGCAGACGGGCAGCCAGTGGATGTGATGATCAGGGACAGGGCAACTAGTGGGGCAGCTTGGGCTACGAGCAGGGGTTTCATGTGGGGACTAGGGCTGAACACACCAAGAGGGCAGGACAAGCACTGCTGGAGCAGGATCTGCTTGCACCACACACAGATCCCTCACAGGATGGGGTCCCAGTCACTGCAGCACTGGGCCAGCTGAGGGGATCTCTCCATGGTAGCGTGGCTGCTCCTAGGGCCAGATCAGCAGGCTCTCATCCAGGGATGCTGCCTGCTGGGCTTGGTTCAGGCTGCAGTGCTCCAGGTGTGCTTGGGCAGTGGGTCCAGCCTCTGTCCAGCACCTCTGGGAGCTGTTTGGTACAGGAGGGTGGAGGCTGGAACAGCTACAAGAGCTGGGGGAGGGAGAAAAGAAGAGAAGTTAGCACCAAACTGCATTCATGAGGGAGCTCCCACAAATTTGAGAACTACAGTGCTGGATGTGCTCAGGCCCAGCGCGCAGCCAGCAGCCCCACACTGGGACCAGCTCAGCACAGCCACAAAGCACTGAAGCCAAAGCATTTCCCCCAGCCCAGCCAGGGCTGGCTGCAGCTCCCTCCCCAGGCAGATACAGGCAGGCGAGCAGGGATATCTGCCATCCCAGCTCCCTGGCCACTCACGGTGATGGATTTGATGGGGGTCTCTGTTGAGGCGCCAACTCCCAGGAACTGCTCACTCCCAGAGGAAGCGCACGTACCAGATGGTCTCGTTCTTCAGCTGCGGCCCGAACAGGGGGTTGGCCTGGGCCAGGATGGCGATGAGCCAGCTGCAAAGGGACGCAATCCGCTGTCAGGCCCCCGGCAGGACCAGAGCGCCAGGAGCGGCCCCTGCCCCGGGAGTGATGGGCCCGGGAGGGAGGCGGGCCGCAGCCCGGGGACCAGCCTCCATCCATGGAGGACGCTGGGCAGCAGCCACCGGTCTCGGTGAAGCCAGGGGAGGTGGGGGAAAGGCTACCGGGCCCGGCCCGCGGTACTCACAACAGGTAGCAGCACACAGCGGTGGTGACCAGCATCGTGATGATCACCCTGCGGAGACACCGGTGTTAGCACGGGAAGGCCCAGCTCCAGAACCCCCGACCGCGGCACCCCCCGAGGAGCCCCGACTCACCCGCGGTTCGGCCCCTTGGGCACGAACCAGGGCGCGGCGATGCCCACGAGGCCCCAGAAGGCGGAGAAGAGGACGAGCGGCAGCGCGAAGCTGTGCGCCGTCATGGCCGCTCCGCACCGGACTGCGCCCGCCCGCCGCCGCCGCGCCCCGCCCGCCGCCGCCGCGCCGCCAGCCCGCGCCTCCCATTGGCGGATCCGCTCGGCCCGGCCCCCGCGTCGCTCCGCAGCTCGCTCCGCGCAGGAGCACCCAGCCAGACACAGCCGCTTCACAAAACTCCTTTATGTTACAAAGCTCGCACTCGCCGCCTCCCGCGCCAGCCCGGCTGGGCGCACACCGCCCTGCGCACCCGCGGCTTGGGGCTCGGCCGCCCCTGCGTTCGGCGGAGCGGCTCCAGGAAGGGCTCCCCCGCCGGTGCGCTACTTGGGAACTCTCCGGAGCTCGCTCATGAGCCATAGTGCCATGCTGAGCAGGGCCAGGGAGCCCGACTGGTGCGTAGCAGCCAGAGGCGTAGGGACATACAGCAGCAGGGTGCTGATGCCCAGGCCCACCTGCCAAGAAGGGAGAAGAGGTAAAAGCAGTTGTGGGTGCACCAGGGATCCCATGCCCAGCACAAAATGTGGTGTTAGAAAGGGTCACGGCCACACCATGAGCCACCTCAAATTCAGAGTGTGCATGCAGTATAGTGAGGTCTGGGGTCTAGGCAGCTCCACCTCTCAGCTCTGGACTCTTGGAGCCAGCACAGATCCAAGTGGGGTCAGGTCTGCCTTGTGAATGTGCTACAAAGGAGTAGGAAAAAAATAAGGGCAGTACCTGCATGCAAGCTACAGCCAGTAAGGAAGTCACAGCCATCCTGGTCCTTCGAGGCAGTGGGATCTTCCTCGAGAAGAAGTACAGCGCTGTGACAGCTGTGATGGAGGCAATTCCCTACAGAAGGGAAGGGAAACAACCACCCTTCAATGAAAGTACAAGGGAAATGGGTGCAGTGCGCCTTCCATGCAGTAAAAGAAATTGTGTGAACAGTATTTAACTAAAGAAATGTATTAATGGCCATGACCAAATCCTAGAGCTTCCACACCATCAGGTTAACAACCCTGAAATTTAAGTGAAGTTACAGAGACTTTTAATTTCCTCCAAATGAATGCTTTACTTTTCAACAGCTTCTCATTAATTCAAGTCATTAGAGATTGTGTCTGCCCCTTCCCCAGCTGCCACCTTGACAACTGAAGGTGGAAGCTGTCATCTGGAAAGCTGATCTCACTTCCACCACTCAGCTGTAGTTCACCAGCATAATCTTGCTGTGCAGGTCACCCAAGGTGATCCAGCTTAATCTTTCTTTTTTTAGTCTTAGCCACAGCTTAGTTCACAGCAGTGCTGCCAGTGGCATTTAATATCCAGATTGCTCTAACTAGCTGAGATATACCCACAGGGCACTCCTGTGCAAAACAAGTTCAGAAATGCTGCAGGAAGCCTTCAATATCAGGATTTCCAAGTTTGATTTCACACAGCTTTCCCAGACATTTCAATAGCAAGGGCCACCCCAGATTGTAGCTCATGTTATGGAAAAGGAGAATCAGAGAAACAAAGTGTGTTACTTGCGCAGGAGGAAGAGCTCCTTAAGGAAGAAGGCCACACTGAAAATAAAAAACAATGCTAAACTTCCTCTTCCTGCAGAAGCAAACTGGTAAGACGCTCTCAGGCCCTTTGGACACCCTGGAAATCACTCAAGCTGACAGAACCACAGCCCAAAGAAGACAGCTTGGCTGCAGGAGGCAACCAAGAAGCAGCCCAGACATATCAGGAAGACAGCACTTACCAAGATCCTGTGATCAAACTGGACAGTTGTAGGATTCTCAAAGATATTTCTCAGCACGGGGGAGAAGGCAAGGAGATCATCTGGGATCCAGCGCTCCCCCATTTTGGGGAAGGAATTGTACACAAGGCCAGCATCCAGCCCTGCCACAAAGGCACCTGTAATTCCAGAGCAGAAAATGAGACTACCAGAGTAGACAAAGGTGTCACTCCAGGTTGCACAGCTCTCATTCAAGAGCTCAGCTTGATCCTGAATTTTTTTTAGCAAGATATACAGAGATGACACAGCACAGGAAGGCTGGAAGGTGCCTCTCCACCTGGCCAGGAAAGACCAGTGAGGAGGTTCTTGACTGTAGGATCCCTGACAGCAGCAGTTTTCCCAGAGCATGGATGGGGTTGCTCACAGAACAGAAGAAAAAAACAAACCAGCAGAGAGGAATGAGTCACAAAGTGGACAGCAGAAAGAGCTTTACCTGAAAGAGCAGTAAGAAAAATGAGAGCTGTAGTGCCGTGAGCATATTGTCTCAAGCGAAGGAGCTGTTTGGTTTCTGGCAACTGTAAAATAAAAAGAAAAGAAGAAATAATCAAGGCATTTCCAGTGCTGTTGGCAGCAGCTAAGAAAAGCCTTCACAAAACACACAGGCCAAGGAGTTGGCTTGTATTTTAGAGGGGGATTTTACAGACCACCATACAGCAGCCATGCTTCAGTTAATCAAGTCCAGCTCTGTGCAGAAACTGAAGTGGCCCCTAGACAGTTACTGGCATAAATAATTTACCCCAGCCAGGCACACCCCTGGCTGAGCTTCCACAAATTCTGAGACTCATCAATTTGATCCAAACAGCACGAGCCAAAGCAAGTGTCCCATAACCATAAGTTTACAGAATGGGTGTTTGTAACACTGTAAGTATTAGATCAGAGTCAGGAACAGAGACTACAAGAGAGGCACCATCAGCCTTCACATCCTTTCCTTACGTTCACATCACACCCCAGCCCTGTGAACTGACGCTGCCCTGACACACCACTGCGTACCTTGTGTTGTGGAAGCAGCAGAGACAGCCCTGTCCACAGGCTGGCAGAGTACAGGACCAGTGCCGAGCCCAGGTGTGCTGCCAGACGGTACTGACTGACCCGGGGGATGTCGTACGAGTCTGGCTTCTCTTCCAGACCACTCTTCACCATGTACCATCCCAGCAGCCCCTAACAAAACAGGAGAGGGCTCAGGGCCAGACAGGACAGCAGCAACCACTAAAATGGGATAAACATTAGGGGCAAAGCAACTTGTTTCCTCTACTTTCAACTAGCTACCAGTACTGACACACTGTCATGGTGTGTCACTGACACCAAGCCATCATGAATCCCACTGTCTTAGTTATGCTGAATCAGAAGATACCAAACTGACAGAGGGCAGGTTTAGATTAGATTTGGGAAAAAAATTCTGTGCTGTGAGACGTCACCACATTTCTCTTCACAGAGAAAAGCAAGGCACAATTTTTCCCAAGAATATTTCTGGGTTTCACATTCTCTGAACCTCGGAGAAAGGAAAAACAATTCTTATCTCATTTGTTGTGCCTGTGTTTGTGCAAAAGTAGAATGCAATATGGAGATTGTTTACTCAAAGTGATGGTGTTTTGTTTCCTTGGCCTATCAGGGCCGTGTGTGTGTGTGTCAGGACTGTGGGCTGACAGTCACAAGAGTCACAAGTGTGTGCAGTTGGGTGCCTGGCACATTCAGTTTAGATGTAATGTAATAGAGTATAGAATAATATAGTATAATAAAGTAATCAATTAGCCTTCTGATATCAATGGAGTCCTCCTCATCATTCCTCTCCTTCGCTGGGGGCAAAAATATCCACTATAGTGAGGGTGGTGGGCACTGGAACAGGTTTTTCAGAGAAGTTGCGGGTGCCCCATCCCTGGTCAGATTGGACGGAGCTCTGAGCAAACCGGTGCAGTAAAAGATATTTCTGGTTCGGGGGCTAAAACTAGATGATCTGTGGAGTCACTTGGTGATATTCAGAGGGGGGCTAACACTGGATGATCTGTAAGGTCATTCAGAGGGGGCTAAAACTGGATGATCTGTGGGGTCACTTGGTGATATTCAGAGGGGGCTAAAACAGGATGATCTGTGGGGTCACTCAGTGGCCTCAGAGGCTGTCAGGGCTCTCACCTGGAAGCAGACAAGCGCGCAGAGTGCCAGCACACGGCCCTTGAGGGGCGGGCTGAGGCAGCCGCGGTGCCAGAAGTAGGCGGCAGGCAGCAGGTAGGCCAGGCCCACGGCACGGCCCCACATGCGGTGAGAGTACTCCATGTACCAGATGAACTTGAACTCTGGCAGCGTCATGTCGTGGTTCAGGCTGTTAAGGGACAATAAAGCAACTGTTTCACAGCCCCCCGCTGAACTTTGCACAGCATGGGATGGCCTTCCCCAGAGAACAGCAGAGGAGCCACCACCAGGCAGGCTTTGTGCGCCTTCCCAGTGACTTCACAAAACATTTTCTTCCTTACCATGGGTTGATGAGTGGCTCAGTCGCAGGAGGGATGCTCTCAGCCCACCCTCCTTCCAGTATTGCACACTCACATTTTAAACTCTGGGAACTGCTGGTACTTCTGGAACTCGGCTTCCCACTCCTGCTGCGTTCGGGGGGGTTTCATCTCCTTCACCAGGTGCCAGTCGACCATAGAAAGGCCTGATTCTGTCAGCCTGGGAGCAGAGACACCCACAGGTACAACTCACTCCTTGGCAGTCAGCAAATCTACGGAACTGAAGTGAGAGCTGTGGGCTGCACAGCAACCCAGGAGCTGGGACTTCGATGTCAGTATACTCTGTGGCTCTATGATAAATCTTAAAACCCTTGTTCAGACAATCCTTAAGCCCTCAACTAGAAACAGGATGGAGATCAGAGAGTCTGTGAGTGACCATCCCTAAAATGACGATAAATGTGTAAGAGCTGCCCCGCAGTGGCACCCACAGACCATGAACGGTCTCCGCGGTACTCCCAGCCCTATCCCACCACGGCCCCTTGCAGCCAAAAAGGGCAGGCATGGGAGGGGCTCTCAGAGGCTCTCGGTGTGCGGACAACCGCAGAGGGTCACCGGCGGCGCGGACCGGAGGGCACACACGGGTGGCTGCCTCCACGGCCCCGCTGTGCGCCCCTGCCGGCGGGGCTAGGGGTGCCGCGCTCACCTGGTAACGCCGCCCAGCACCACGGCACCGGCCACGGCGCCGCTGCAGACCAGCAGCCATCGCCCCACGGCGGGCGGCGGCGGTGGTGGCGCGGCGGGCTGGGGCGCCTGCTGCAGCAGGCGGCGCGGGAGGCAGAGCGGCGGGGGCAGGCGGCCGTGTGTCGGCGGTGGCGGTGTGGGTCCCCCCCGCAGCAGCCGCCAGGCCCCGCCGCGCGCCGCTCGCAGCATCCCGAGCCACGCCGGAAGTGTCGCCGTCGGAAGCGCGGGACGAGCACTTCCGGGCCCGCCCGGGCGTCGCCATGACGATCGCGCGGCGCGTGACCAGCAGCGCAGAGCAGCGACCCCCGCGCGCCACCAGCGCAGGTGCTGAGGGCGCGTGCGGGACGGGGGCGGGGCCCGCGCGGCGGCGGGGGCGGGGCCGAGGCGCCCGAGGGGTGGGGCTTGCTCGCGCCGCGCGCCGGCGTGGGCGCGCCCGGCTCGCGTCCCGCGCCTCCGCCCGCCCGCGCGCCTGCCCTCGCGCCAACGGGCGGTTCGGGCCCGGGCCGCGAGGGGGCGGGTCCGGAAGCGCGGGAGGGGGGTGGGGCCTGAGGCGGAAGCGGGGCGGGCCCGCGGCGGGGCCGGCGCGGCCCGGGAGGGCGCCATGGGGCGGTCCGGGGTGACCGCGCCGCTCCCGCTCCGCAGGCATGGACGATGGCTTCCTCATGGAGGTGTGCGTGGACTCGGTGGAGTCCGCCGTCAACGCGGAGCGCGGAGGTAAGGCCCGGGGGCCTCGCGGGAGGGGGCGGTAGCGCGGCGGGGCCGGTTCTGACGCGCCTCTCCGCAGGTGCCGGGCGGATCGAGCTGTGCGCGGGCCTCGTGGAAGGAGGGACCACCCCGAGCATGGGTGAGCCGCGGCCGCCCCCGGGCCGCCTTCCCCGCCGGTCTCCCCGCGCTGGTTCCCGCCGCGCCCGCGCCCGGCCGGTGCTGAGCCGCCCCCGTCCCGCCGGCAGGGCTGCTGCAGGTGGTGAAGCAGTGCGTGCGGGTCCCGGTGTTCGTCATGATCCGGCCCCGCGGCGGGGATTTCCTCTACTCGGACCGGGAGGTGGAGGTGATGAAGGCCGACATCCGCCTGGCCAAGCTGCACGGCGCTGACGGGCTCGTGTTCGGGGCCCTCACCGAGGACGGGCGCATCGACACCGAGCTCTGCACGGCGCTGCTGGGTGAGGGCGAGCTCTGCCAGGCGGAGCTCTGGGCCTGGCGGGGCTGTGACGCTGCTCCGGCTGGTGCCGTAGAAATGTACAGAGGGCTTGGGTCTGTGCATCCTGTCTGCGGTCTTGCCATCTCTTTCCACCGTTTTCGGTTTCATGTCCTGCCATACCTGTGAGACATTAAGTACTTTAGAAACTTTGCAGGCCGAGGGCCACAGCTCCAAGCCATTCACACAGAGTTTGAGGCCACCTGGGACATAATAGCAAAGTGTAGGAAGGCTTAGGTGAGCTGCTTTAACCTGTTGAATTCTCTCTCGCATTTTCTTTGTCCTTTGTTCTTTTCCTTATGTCCTTACTGCAGGTGTCTAGGGTCTGTATCTCCTGGACTTTGGCCTTGTGTGTAGCTGGCAATTCATCTTCATTTTTCTCTCTTAACAGACAGAAGGAGAAAAGATCATAAGAGAGAGGTGTGAACACATGAAAAGCTGCAGTGGGAGACTGTTAGCCCAGACCACAAACATGCAGAAGGAAATTCTCTTTCTTGCTGCATGTTTTTTGGGAGCTACGGCCAAAGCTGAAGAGGCCTGGGGCTTTCCCTGGTGATGTGGTGCTGAGGCTCTCATACGAAGGGGAATGTGCTGTAAGGAGTGCAGCAAAGGACAAGGGTCTTGCCAGGACTTAGTAGAGAGTAGGTGGATATCTTTTTGTAGAAATAAATAAGCTTTTCTCAGTAAGTAGAGGACCTCGGGTGAAGTTTGCTATGGTCTGAGAGCAGAAATTGTAGGTAGTGAAAGAAATCACAAAAATCAGCTCCCCTGCTTCCAAAGAGCAATGGTCCTGGCCTTTCCCCAGCTAGATGATACAACTTCCCTGCTTCCTTCCTGCTGAGAAACACATCTGTGGTGGGAATGAGGGTTCTGCATGTCCCAGATAGGATGGGGGATTTTGGTGTTACCCATAAAACCAAAGGTTTGTTGCCTTCTCAAAGGTTAGAAGAACTCTTCCCCACGAAAAAGCTTGGATGAGCAGTATTGTTCCCAGCAAGAATGGGGACTCTCTGAGCTCCCTAGGAATGGTTGAGAAGCCTTTGCCCTCTCAGGTGTGTTTCTGCTTGTAGCACAAGGGACTCTGTTCCAGCCCTGACTGACCACGTGTGTTCTTTTGCAGCCGTGTGCCGTCCCCTGCCCGTCACGTTTCACCGCGGTGAGTCTGCAGGGACAGCAGCCCTGGGCAGGGGCCAGTCTGTGTGTGTCCCACTGCTGGGGGAGGGAGGGGCTGCGAGGGAGCTGAGCTTGATCTTCTTTGGTTGCTCTTTGTGGAGGGAGAGCTCTGCAGGCTGTGCTGTTCCCCACAAGAGAAAAGGTCCAGGGGGCTCAGGTTTGGGAGCTGTCTCATTGCCCTGTGAGAGAGGAGGTGTCTGAGGAGCTGGGTATGCCCTGGCACTCTGCAAGGGGAGTGTTACAGTCAGGAGCTGTGAACCCAGGGTGTGAGCAGGACCCTTCCTATCTCTGCCTTTGGGGAGCTGGCTGAGGGACAGAGCTTGAGCACAATGAACTGAGTGATTTCTGAGCTGCTGTTCTGGTCCCTCAGCCTTTGACATGGTGCATGACCCGCTGGTGGCACTGGAGACCCTGATTTCCCTGGGCTTTGAGAGGGTGCTGACAAGTGGCTGTGACAGCTCAGCACTGGAAGGATTGTCCTTGATTAAGAGGCTTGCAGAACAGGTGAGTGCTTGCTGTGCTCTGCTGGGTTACTGTGGCTGCATCCTGGCACTGCCTGCAGGCAGCTGCTTTATGGTATCCCTCGTTTCTGGAAGGGAATTCTGTCAAGGACTGTTTGCCTTCCCTCTCTTGCTTGGCTTTAATCTGTTTCCCCAAGTCCATGTAGGCTGGGCCCTGAAATCTCCCACAGCAAAACCTGGTTGGGTTCTTGCTTGCAGATTTGGGGTGGGTGATGGGAGAAGGTTTAGACAGCTGGCATGATGATCCCACACAAACAGCAGAGTGGGGTCCCTGCTGAGTGTCTCACAGTTCCTTTTAGGAAAGTGCAACAGGTGAGGCAGGAGGGAATGGTGACAGGTTGTCTTAGCTGTAACTGCAAGTTCTTTTCCACTTTTCATTTTAAAACATGAATGGTACAAAAAAGATGGGTGAGAGCACACAAACTGTAAACCATGGTGACATCCATGAGCTTATGGAAGATGCTGCATGTTAAGTTTCTTTGCTGCCTCACAAACGCACGTGTGGATGTGGTCCTCAATAACATCACTGACATGTATGTTACTTTTCTTTCAGGCAAAGGGCAGAATTGTGGTGGTGCCAGGTAATGTTTTTTGTCATCTGTACCAGGTCCTGCAATCCTTAGCCTTTCCTGGCTAGCCTCCTTGCCCTGGATTCCTTGCCCTGGAATCCACTTTCTGATCTGGCTTTCTGAGCCAGCTGCCCAGGAGGAGCAGCTCCTGTCCTGGTGTGAGTAAAGGCCATGCAGCCTGTTGGGGAGGGCAGAGCCCTGCAGCTATTGCTCCCTGCAGGGTTTGGGGACAGCTCTAGATCTGTGGGAGAGCATGAGCCAAGGCTTCTCCCGTCCCTTTTCACTTGCCCATGTCTCTGTTGCCCCAAGGGCTGTTTCTTCCCTTCGGTGTATGAGGCTCCTGTCCCTTAGTGGTGAGGTCTGGAACAGTGTCATTGCTCGGTGTGTGACATCGGGCTTGTTCCCACCAGGAGGTGGCATCACGGAGCGCAACCTGCAGAGGATTCTGGAAGGCTCCACTGCTTCTGAGTTTCACTGCTCTGCTCGCTCAGCTCGGGACTCAGGGATGAAGTTCAGGTAACTGATTATTTGTGTTTATTTTTTAGCAGAACTCTGTGAGGGAAAGGCTAATGAATGTGAGCATGGGTTTGTAGAACTGGCATTAATTTCAAACGGCTTCCTGAGTGCTAGTTGTGCTTTTCTGTTTGGGATCATGGTGCCTGATATTCTGCAGTGTATGAATCCAGCAGTGCTCCTCACGTGGACATGAGTTCCATGCAGCACCAGATCCTTGGGGCATTTCTCTTGCTACTGGTGCCCTAGGAGTTCTGAGGGCACTTGGGAAGGTGGATTGTGGTGTAGTTGCCTTAAACTTTTAACATAAACATGTAGGATTTGGCAAGCCAGTGGGATGTGCTTCTGAAATACGAGTGAGGAATGGGCTATATTTGTCCCTACGTCTGCACTTCTTTGGATTATTGTTCTTTCTATTACTGTCCCAACTTAGGTTTGGCTGGCACCATCTTTGGCCAGTGCTGAAGCTAGGGGTAATATGGGGGTGTTTTTCTTGGTGGATCTTACTCCTCCGTGTCCCCAGCAGGTCACCACTAATCACTGGTTTTCCTGACAGAAACCCGAACGTTGCCATGGGAGCGTCCTTCTCTGCCCCCGAGTACTCCATAAAGGTGGCAGACGTGGCCAAAGTGAGGACCCTGAACGCCATTGCCAAGAACATTCTGTAGTGGAGGGCCCAGAGCACAGAGACTCCAGGGTGTGCCCTGGCACACGGACTGATGGGCACTGCTTCCGTCCCCAGGCTGCAGAGGATGTGCACTAGGTGATGGAGCCTGACACCTCTTCCCTTGCCTTCCCTCAAGTCCCTGGCCTGGAAACTTATGTTGGCCATTTTAAATAAAAGGACTCATTTCCAGATGTTGCAGCAGCAGCAGCTGTTGGGCAGCATTTGGGAGGAAGGGAGGTGAGCAAGCAGGGGGACTGAATTGTATAGCACTGCATGTGATTGTCAAATAAACACTGCAGCTGCCCCCCTCTTGCTGTGCTTTTCTAGAGTTTGTTTATGTTTTCAGGTAAGACCGTGACCCATGTTGCATAGCCTGAATTGGGACCCTGCTGTGCCAGAGAATACAGAATCACATCCAGAATGCCAGGGTGGGAAACACCATGGCCACAGCTGGGAAACAAGGCCAGCTGTGGTCAGCCAGCAGCATAGGTGGGGATTAGCAATGCAGCAGGTGTAAGTGGTGAGAAGCACCTGGCTGATGGGGTGAGGAAGGTGTGAGCCATCCTGGGCTGTGGGTCCTCAATGCACAAGGTGGGGTTGGTGTGTGAGATTTCTTGGGAGGACAAGCTGCTTTTTCTAAGGGAGTTTCCAGGTCCTTGTCCCAACATAAAGCATAAACTGCTTGTTTTCTAGACAGTGTTTGGGGAATGTGCCTGTTGGATCATTGCTGCCTAGTCAGGATTGAAGCGTCAGACTCAGCTACTCTGTAAAATACCCAGTGAAAGATTTAAATGGTATCAGAGGGTGCATTAGAAGTGTAGAGTCCTAGAAGTAAAGCACCTTTATCCATCCTGCCTGCTCTTCTGTAAAAGATCACAAAGCTGAAGAGGATTCCTCTGACAGCCAAGACATTGGACCTCAGGACAAAAATGCTGGGTACAGATTTCCCATCTTGGCAATAGCTTACAGCCTGTGAGGATGTATGGAAAAAATGTGATACCTGACAAGGTGGCAGCACCTTTGTCACCTTAAATACAATCACATTATTGAAAACCCATCATCAAGACTACATATTTTCAGTTTAAAGGGTACATCCACTTTTTCACATGAATCCATCAGAGGTATTGGTGTCTCCAAAAATACCTTGGGAACTTAAGTTCTTAACAGAGGAACTGGGAAGGGAGTGACTGCATGGTGCTGGTGTCAGAGCTTGCTTCAGCACTGACAGATGTGCGGGCTTTAGGGAAGAATCCAAACTTGGAAAGAGTGTTTAAATTTATTATTATGGTCAATAGAGAGTTCATGAGAGTTCATAGGAGTTCATGACTTATGTTGAGATTTTATGAGTCATGGTTGTGATTATGATACTGGTAGCTCTGTTAAGATTGGGCTACCAGTATCATAATAATGATAATTAAGGTGAGAATATTCTGCTGACCAGGCTGCCTCATGTTTTTGAACATGGGGTAAGAACACGACGAGGCAGAGAAACTTCAGAGAAGATACGAGCAGTGAGGGCTGGAGCAGTTTGGCTGATTGCCTGGCAGAGACCTCAGGATCAGACCCTGTGTGAGACAGGCACGAATCAATACCTAGTTTTGAAAAGCTATAACATGCTGTATAACAGATGGATAAAGAGAGGTGAGCACAGGGATATGATGGTATTGCTGGCCAAAGAGGTGCTACTTAGATTACCTTGGTCCCAGTGAATGTTTTCTGGGTATTTTAGTGGAGGAAGATTTAGGGAAGGAGCTGAAGGACAGTAAAGCTTTGTGGGTTTTTAAGAGGAGCATGCCCCAGCTGTGAGGGTAGAGAAAGTGGGTTATGCTTGCTTTGAACATCAGAGGGAGCGGAATCCTATGCTGAGGGCAACACTTCAACTCTTGAGTGAGAGACTAAAGCCAGGGTGAGGATGAGATAAACCTGTACTAAAAACTGAGATAAACAATGGGATGGGGCATTATGTAGGGAGGTGTCATAAACAAGTGTGCCCCTTGGCAGCAGTGCTCCAAGTGGTTTTGAGCAAGGCCAGAGGACACCTCTGCCAGTGCCAGAAAGACAAATCACATCAGCAGTCCAGATGGAGGAGGGCTGAGTGAGTGCTCCATTCACTTCTTACTCATTGCATCAGTTTACAGCTCTCATGAGCAGTGTAATGGTTCTGGCCTGGAGGACGTAGCACTATGGATAGTTTTATTTACAAAAACATGTGGATTTAATCAGAGAAATTGCTAATAATTAACCACTGAGTTGGACATTGAGCCTTTCTTAGGTATTGATGGTTCCTGAGGAATTACTCATCGTGTCACCCTTGACTTCTGAGTTATCTTGTAACTCCGTGTACAATGAGACAGCACAATAATTGCAGTCACCCTACTGTCCTCTTTTATCTGCTGTTCCCCAAAACCACACATGATAAAGCAAATCCAGTTCTAGCCTTAGTAGCACTGTCCCCATGTGTTCCTGTCACACTTAGGCCTTCCTAAGCAACAAGGGTTCAGTGGCAGTCAGTCTCCTTGGGAGTCATCCTCTTTCTGTCAGATGTTGGGGGTTACCTTAGCATGAAGATTCAAAGTCTCTTTGGGGTTTTGTGGTCAGCCAACTGCCATAACACACAGACAACATGGAAATGTGGGAAAGAAAGAAGCAAAAGAAGGAATTTGGAAAATCTTCAGGCCCTGCAGACTGGAAATTAGTAAAAAGAATCTGGATCCTGAAGACTTAGAAAGACCAGTACAGCATGTGGTGAGCTCAGCTGCCAGACACTGCAGATTCCCAGGCCAGGGGCACTGCTGGTGTCATGGGCCCCCTTGCCAAGTGGCACCAGCCACTGTGGGACCAGCCTTTGCTGGACTTTTTGTTGGCCTTCAGCATGCTTCTCACCAGAGAGATCTGTTGCATCAAAGTAACGTCTTCAGCAGGTCCAGACGAGTTTGTGTCTGTTGGTGTGCACTGATCAAGGCTATGGTTTCTGAGCAATGGCTGTGGTGTCCTGCAGTGACTCTGTGACTTCCCTGTATCTCCCCTTTGGTCTCTTCCTTGGGTCTTCCTCTGCTCTCTTCTCCTGACTGTGCAGCTTCCCAAGCCCTTTTGGTCACTGCTTTGGTTTGTAGGGTTGTGCAATAGCACTGAGTTAATAAATAACTGTGGGTCATCAGAGTTTTTTGTCCCAAGACCGCTTGAGGGTGTGGGGGGACTTTTATCCCAAGCATCTGCCCAGGTCTCTCAGTTGGGCAGAGCGAGAGGAAGGAGCTGCCGTTTCTCCTTCCCCGAGCTATGTCAGCGGCCCTGGAGAAGTTCTGTGGCTCTGTCTTCTGGGTGAGTGACTGCATCATCCCCTGTGCCTGTTCTCTGGGTAGGACAGCCCCTCTGTGGGGAGGGCAGTGGATTCCAAGGCTCACAGCCTGTCCTGCCAGTGAGACACACGTGCCAGTGGTCAGCAGAGGGTCTGGGGTTTATCCAGGAGTGCTGTGGCACTGAGTGCTGTGCACTGCCTGCACAGTGTTCACCAGACAGTGAGGCAATGATGCCTCTCTTACTGAGCTCTGTCCTGTTTTAGCCTTCCTGGGAACATAGGACAGCCTGTACGGACATCTGGAGAATGATTTGGCTTCAGCTGCTTCTGCTGGCTTGGCTCCAGCAAGGGGTGGCCATCTCTCTTTCAGGCAGAGATGGGGATGGGGATATCGCCTGGACCTTGGCCGAGTGCTGAAATGCTCAGCCAGGAGGGTGGGTGTTGAAGGGGGATGCAATGGCATGGAGTTGGGTGGGCAGGACCTGTAGTAGTGTTGGCTCTTGTCCTGTGTGCCAAGTGAGAGCCAAGCCATTGCATGTGACCTGGTGTTCTGTCCTTGCTGCCCCCAGAATGATTCCTATCTTGCTCGTCCGGATGCCGACCTGCCGGTGTGCTTCCAGCAGACTGTGCTGGTCTGGATCCCCCTCGGCTTCTTCTGGATTTTGGCCCCATGGCAGCTCCTGCCCATGTGCAAATCCAGAGCCAAGAAATCCTCTGTGACCAAACTCTACATCATCAAACAGGTAGAATGGAGCTGAGGGGTACAGATGACAGGCTGGAGCAGCCTGAGGTGTTGGTGGTATGAGTGGAAGGACTCTGTGCTACAGTCAGGTGTGGGAGGGAAGGAAGAATGGGACAGGGAACCATGCAGGACAGAAATGTAAAGGGGAGTCCAGCAGGAGGCATGTCTGGGACAGAGGGCATAACAGGGAGGGAGGGCAGAGTGTGTACTGGGGCCTCTCATCTTGTGGGCTGCTGTCTTCCAAACTGAAAATGATGGCAGTGCTCCTGTGGAGCTGTGGCACATTCACAGGGTTGAAAGCTGCCCCAGGCCAACTCTGGGTTGAAAAGGCTGTAAGGGTGTATTTTATGCTGAACTCTGTTACAGTCTCCCAGTGGTTCCAGTGTCCCCAATGGGCTGGCCCTCTCTCCACAGGTGCTGGCTGCTCTGCTGGTGCTGACGGCGGTGGCGGGGCTGGCGCTGGCATTTGTAGATGCGGAGCAGGGCGCTGTGCCAGCCGTGCAGTACACCAACCCCAGCCTGTACATCGCCACCTGGGTAAGGGCTCAGCCTGAACATGCTGTGACACTGCAGCACCGAGCAGAACGAGGCCTCCCTAGCACAGAGATCAGAGGGAAGCTGTGTCCACGGGGCAGGGGTAGCCTGGAAATCGGGTGGGACTAGCCCCAAACCTGTGTGGGTGGTGCATGAGGATGATATGTTGAGGGCAGGTGCCTGGCTGTACAGCGCTCACTGCTGTTATCCTTAAAACTGGGATGATTCTATGCCTGCAAGTGTAGCTGAGTCCCTGACAGAATTTCACTAGGAGCAGTGTGCTTTTCAAAGGACTGATTTTGCAGTGTGAACATCAGGCCGTGGTTTACTGCTCTGATGTCTCACAGCTTCCTTTACATTGCTGCTCAGTTTAGGGCAGAGCGCCAGGAAGTACTGTGGGGTGCCCAGGCAGAGGAGAGAGCTGGCTAAAGAGGATCTAGTGGCTATTAGCTTGATGGAATATGTGCATGGCAGTTACAGACATCTTGTGTGAGACATGGAGTATTCTAACAGTCTTAACAAATGCTCAGGAGCTACACTTCAAAGCGAAATAAGACCTTCATTCGCTTTCCTTCTTATTTTGCCATGTCATTTAGTTTCACATGCAGAGTCCATGTGAGATGATAAGGCAAGGGGACTCACCAGAGAGGCTGCACAGCTGGAATGTGATCTGGGTTCAGTTCCAGGTCTGGAGGCAAGGTGCTGGAGACAGGGTGTGACCCCTCGTGGCTTGACATGTCTGAGAATCTGGAGAGAGAACAGCTAGAAAGAATAATAGTGCCCTGCTGTAACATCAGGGTGCATTCAAACCTGATCTTATGTCTTCCTGAAGTAAACATTTGCCCTCTATAATTAATTCTGAAGCTTATGAAGGATTGGTGGTGTGTTCAGGGTTTTCAAGGCAGTGAATCCCAGCAGACCACGTGTGCTGGCATCCCAGGACACACGCTCCAAAGGCACTGTTAGAGCCAGCCCTCGTCCTGCAGCTCTGATTTTCTTTCCCCAGATGATGGTCCTGCTGGTGCAGGATGCACGGCGCTCCTGCTTGCGCAGAGATTCGGGGGTGCTTTTCTGCTTCTGGACACTCTCCCTTCTCTGTGGGATTCTGCCATTCCAGTCGCTCGTCCGGAGAGCCCTGCAGGTTGGGTTTCACAGGAAGCTCTGTGCTTCAACGTGGTCTTGCTCTGCTCCCAAACAAGCTTCCTCATACTCTTCTCTTGACAAGCTCTCTGTGGTATCACTGGGGTCCCAGCTGCCCTGGGGACCTTGGGGAACCACAAAAGACCTGGGAAGGAATCCCTGTTTGAATTCATCTTGTCTCTTTGCGGAAGTATAAACTCTCCAGGACTAATTTCTCTACTTAAACACTTATGGGAGGAGGTCGGGGATAAGCAGGGAGAGGTGGCAAAGGGAAGCTGATCCAGGACTCAGAGCGAGTTTTGCACTGCTCTGTTGGGCTCAGCCAGGGGATGGATCTTGTCTCTGAGTACCAGGGGCCTTGAGACAATCCCCAGCAATAACCCTGGGCTTTCCATTTCTGCAGGAACCAATCTCTGACCTGCCACAGTTTATCCTTTTCTTCATCTCCTATGGGCTCCAGCTGCTGCTCTTCCTTGTCTCAGGCTTCTCAGATATTGCGCCAGAAACAAAGGAAATTGGGAAGAAGGTATGAGGACTACAGGGGACTGGGTTTGGGGCGCCACATCCTGAGCATTGTGTGGGGCAGGGCAGGCTCCGTGCAGGCTCCAGGCTCCTTGGGAGGACCTGAAGACTTCAGCACAGGGCTCAGCAAGAGCTGGAGCCTGGGGTATCTGCATGTGTGTCCAGTGTGGGCTGTGGCTGGCTCTGAGCTGAGGTTTCTGGGGCTGGAGCTGGCACAGTTTGAAACCTATGAGGCTCCTTAATGGCTGGGGGTGCTAAAGCAGCTTTTGTCAAAACCATCCCCCACATAAACAATCTCTCAGTACCCCCTTTGCTTTGTACCACAGAACCCACAGGCGACAGCCTCCTTCCTGAGCTCCATCACCTTTGAATGGTACACCAGGTGAGCAGGGCTCTGAGGGAGGTCGGGCTGGTAAAATGCAGAGGTGGCTGAGGGGAACCTGCAGCTCAGGCTGGGAGAGGCACCACGTTGGGTGCAGCCTGTGCAGCCTGAGCCCGGGGCCAGGGTGGTGTGAAGGCTCTGCATTTGCAGCAGGAGTCTCCAACAAATGTCATTGGATTTCTCTGTCCCACAGCATGGTTTTCAAGGGCTATCGCAAGCCTTTGGAGATAGAGGATGTCTGGGAATTGAAAGATAAAGACAAGACAAAGGCTCTTTACACTGCTTTTGAGAAGAACATGAAGACTGCAATGCAGAAGGCCAGAGCAGAACTGGAGAAACGGAAACGCAAGAAGAGGCGCCAGGAGGGTGACCCAGACCATGGGAACAGCATGAGCAAGGCCCAGAGCCAAGACATCCTGGTGCTGGTAAATCCATTCCTACTCTTGGCCTCGTGTGAGACTGAGACATCCAGGTCCAGCCTCAGGGAGTAGGGTCACCTCACCTCCCTGCAGTTCCCTTCTTTGATCCCACAGGACCATGGGCAAGGATAGGGGAAACCATGGCAGGGTCTTCCTGTCATGTCCTTGGCAGATCCCCATATTTTGAGAGACCGAGAAAGTCTCCATCTTTCTGCCTTACATAAAGACAGGAACCACCCTCAAATCTGCAGTACAAGGAGTTCCCTTATGTCTATCTACCTCAGTTACTTTCCAGCAATGAGGTCAGAGGGAACATCATTCCATGACCACCCCTGGCCTCAGATTCTTCATGATTTTTGCCTGATTTTTGGCCTGAGGTTCAGGCTGGTTTGGGTTTTAACAATTGTCTTTGGTACAAAAGAGAAGGTCTAGTCCTGGCTGTGTATGGCATAAGCAGAGATCAGTGAAAGGGAGTGTGACAGGAGCTAAAGCCAAGGCTTTGTTCAGGATTCCTGATCTGAGGTCAGTGAGGTGCTGCCCTAAAGCATCCTTCCAGATGCAGGATGTGTGTACAACCAGCTCCCTCACTTCTGTGTGGGCTTTCCTCTAGGAGGAGAAGCAGCCAAAGAAGAAGAAGAAGAAGGGAGACAATGAGGACTCAGGCCTTCCCAAGGATTACCCCAGGGGCTGGTTGATGAAAACCTTGGGCAAGACCTTCCAGCAGAATCTCCTGCTAGCAGTGGCATTCAAGGTGGTGCATGATGCCCTTGTGTTTGTCAGCCCCCAGCTGCTGAAGTGAGTTCTTTCTCTCTGTCCTGACTTTGCTCCCAGCCCCACCACCTCCCATTGTGTGCTCTGTATCCAGCCCCACCATCTCCAGGTGTGCCTCTCCCAGCCACAGAACCTGGGGACATTTTGTACCCTCACCAAAAATAGGAGAATGTGTTGGGGTACAGTTTAACAAAGAACTGATCTGAGCTGGCTGCCAGCTCTTATGTGTGTTATCCTGCTCCCTTGCATCCTGTTGTGCAGCCCTGCTCCCTCCCTGGAGACAGTCCTGGCTCTTTTTGGGGCCCTTCCAGAGCCAGTGCAGCTCAGCCCAGCAGGGCCTCCCTGGTTTGTTGTGCAGAGCAGCACAGTCTCTCTGCTGTGGATGCTCTTCCATTAGTGACCCTCTGCCCTGTCTGTGGCAGAACAGGGTTCCCAGCTTGCTGAGCATCGAGCCAGCTCTCTGGGGCAGGGTTTGGCTCACCACTCTTGTGAGGATGCTCTCCCTGCATTCACTGGGAGCATCCTGCTTGGGTGTGTCTCAGTAGGCTGTGTGTCTCATGAGCTTCCTTCCCTGCCAGGCTGCTGATTGCCTTTGTGTCAGATGAGGATGCCTTTGCCTGGCAAGGCTATCTGTATGCCATCCTGCTCTTCCTGACAGCAGTGATCCAGTCCCTCTGCCTGCAGCAGCACTTCAGCTTGTGCTTCCAGCTTGGCATCAATGTGCGAGCCAGTCTCATCGCTGCCATCTACAAGAAGGTCTGTATGGTCCTGTCATCATCCCTGTTGGCTTCCTCCAAGCTGGGCTGTGGATAAAATCATGCACCTGCCCCATCAACCTGGGGTGTGTGCACTTTCCTCCTCAGAAGGCAGAGGGAGAGCTTGGGGGACACCCCCCCAGCCCTGAGGACACTGAGAGCCCTAGTTCTGCTTGGGACCTGGGTGCTGCAGCCATGTGTTTGACAGCTACCAGGGGCTGGGGCAGGGTTCTCTTCAGAGCAGTGCAGCACCTGGGGCAGGTGCACAACACCTAGGATTCCTGCACAGGGTGCTTTTCTTTGCACCCAGTGGCTCCAGGTGTGCAGGCAGTGAGGAGAGCACTGGTGCCCAGTACAGAAGCACCAGGAGCAAACCCAGAAGTGGTTTCAGCCTGGTCTGCTGATTCCCTGCTCTGAGCCATGCTGCTGGCAGCAGGGCTGCTCCCCGGCTGGCCTCTGCTGACTGAGGTTTCTCTTTCCAGTCGCTCACCATGTCCGGAGCCACCCGCAAGGAGTCCACGGTGGGAGAGACTGTCAATCTGATGTCAGCTGATGCCCAGAGGTTCATGGACTTGGCCAACTTTATTCACCAGCTGTGGTCATCCCCCCTGCAAATCATCCTTTCCATTGTCTTCCTCTGGGGAGAGCTGGGCCCCTCTGTCTTGGCTGGCATTGCAACCTTGTTGCTGCTGCTCCCCATAAACGCATTCCTGGTTGCCAAGGCCAAAACCATTCAGGTCAGTGGTGGGTGCAGTATCCTCCCTGGTCTCCCACGTCCAACCCCACTGTTGCTGCCCTCCCTCATCTGCCACACTCCCTACCCTTTGCTTTTATGCTCTGGATCTTTCCCAGCCTAGGAAGTTGATCTCACTTGGGCTGGGGGTGCCTCCAGCCTGAGCCAGAGGAGATCAGCTGCCATGAGGAGGAGATAGGTGAGATCTGTTCTACCATCACAGCTGAACTTGAACCAGACTGGGCACAGCCTTGAGGGCTAAAAATGAGATATTGCCACCCATAAGATAAAGCTTTAGCTTCTACCTGACAGCGGGGGGGTGTTTTTCCCCAACTTGTCCAGACCCACAGGGAGCCAAGGCTCAGCTTCATGGGATGACTCCTCTGGGCTGTGGAGCCCATCCTTCCCTTCCCTGTGGCAGCCCAGATGGATTTCCAAGGGTGAGCTGCTGTCTGCTTCAGGTGATGTCTGGCTCTTCTGTTTGTAGGAGAGTAACATGAAGAACAAGGATGAACGCATGAAAATAATGACTGAAATCCTCAATGGAATCAAGGTGGGCAGTGGAGTGGAGACTCTCTGGGCAGCTGCTGCACCCCTCTTCTTGGGGCACTGTCCCTGGAGGCAGCACCTCTATAACCCTACAGCACCAGTGTTAGTCTAGCTTGGGTCTGGGTCTGAGCAATTCCCTCAGCTGCCTCATCTTTTGAAAAGTTGGCTGGGGAGGAGCTCTGGGTACTTGGACTAAGAGTTGGGAGCCAAGAGAGGGTTTTCTGCATGGCTGTGGTAGTGGCATGGTGGCAGAGGAGATGGCAGTGAGGGAGTGGGAGTGCAGTGGGGAAATGCTGTAAGCAGGACAGCAGAGGGGAGATGGAGTGGCCAGTTGGCTTCTGGGCAAGCCAGGTGATGGAGGTGCTGGCCACCAGTGAGCTGAGTGTGGAGGGGGGCATTCCTGTGAGACCAGCACCTGCTCACCCTGCTCACCCTGCAGATCCTGAAGCTTTTTGCCTGGGAGCCCTCCTTTGAGAAGCGAGTTAATGAGATTCGGGCTCGTGAGCTCAAGAACTTGGTGAACTTTGGTTACCTGCAGTCAGTCTCTATCTTTGCCTTCACATGTGCTCCTTTCCTGGTGAGTGAGTGACAACAGCCCTGGGGAGGGTGTCCCTTCCTCTGAGCTGGGGCTGAGCTGTGGCCAAGGGGATGGGAAATATTTGGGACCTCAGCTGGAGTGTTTCTGCAGTGAGGAAGGGGCTGGCTGGGGGATATAGATTATGGTTCTGGTTCCTGGCAGGAGAGCTGTGGTGGAAAGGGAGAGGTCCCATCAGGGTGGTGAAATGGGGCCCAAGGGAGAACAGAAGCAGGAAGGGAACAGGTCCCCAGCATGAAAGCACTGCTGAGGCCTTGGGGTAATTTGAGGGTCTGGGCTGCACACAAACACACTGATGGTGGCTTTCCCTTATATCTGTCCTAGGTCTCCTTGGCAAGCTTTGCTGTCTACGTGCTTGTGGATGAGAACAACATCTTGGATGCACAGAAGGCCTTCACTGCCATCTCCCTTTTCAATGTGCTGCGCTTCCCCATGGCCACGCTGCCCATGGTCATCTCTGCCCTGGTGCAGGTCAGGCCTCACCTGGGGCAGGGGGTGCAGGGGGATCCCATGACCTCTGTCCAAAGCAGCAGATGGGGCTCAGGTGTGTGATGGACCCCCAGGGCTCAGCACCAGGACTCTGCTGGCACTGGGGTGGGACAGCACTCACCTGCATAACACAGGTTTGGGGCCCAGAGGTTAGGTGGGGACTGTGATGTGATGCTCTGCCTATGGGGCTCTTGCCAGCCCGCCCATGCCCATGTGCCATCCTCATCCTCTTTCCACCATGGCAGGTCAATGTGTCAACTGTGAGGCTGGAGCGCTACCTGAGTGGAGAAGACCTGGACACCTCAGCTATCCACCACAACCCCATTGCAGGCAGGTGAACCTCAGATTGCTCCCTGTGGGCCTCAGGCTGGCCCAGCCCTGGGCTTTCCCCTCTCTGAGGGACATCTCTCTCTGGCAGGCAGTGCTGTGCGTTTCTCAGAGGCCACCTTTGCCTGGGAGCAGGACGGCAACGCTGCCATAAGAGAGTGAGTGCCCCATCAGGGGACAGAGGGCTGGGCAGGGGAAGCTTTCTGTGTTATTAGCTGGGGAGGGCAACCACCTCTCAGTGCTGCTAGGCATGAGTGTCCCAGAGACACTGCCCTGTCCCACTCAGGAACTGATGAGGGGCCTGGCAGTGCTGCTTCCTCAGCCCTCGTGTCTTTGCAGTGTCACCTTGGACATCACACCTGGGAGCCTGGTGGCTGTGGTGGGGGCTGTGGGCTCAGGCAAATCTTCACTGGTGTCAGCCATGCTCGGGGAGATGGAGAATATCAAGGGACACATCAACATCCAGGTGAGAGGAACCAGCTGGTCCACAGGGCTTTGGAGCTGCCTGGGAGCTCAGCAGAGAAGTAGAGCAGGACTGTCCCAGAGTGGTGGCTCTGGGCAAGGACAGGCTGCAGGAGGTGTCAGTGCTCAGGCTGGTCTCTGACAGGTTCTTGTCTCTCCTTCCAGGGCTCCCTAGCCTATGTCCCCCAGCAGGCCTGGATTCAGAATGCCACACTGAAAGACAACATCATTTTTGGGTCGGAAGTGGATGAAGCCAGGTATCAGCAGGTTCTCAAGGCCTGTGCCCTCCTTCCAGACCTGGAATTGCTGCCTGCAGGTGACCAGACAGAGATTGGAGAGAAGGTATCAGCCCTGGGCACCAGGGGTTTCCGATAGCACCTGCAGCAGAGGCCAGAGCAGTTGCCCTGTGCCAGCCCCATGTGCAGGGAGGTCCTTCCCTTCCTCCCAGGGAATCAACCTGAGCGGGGGCCAGAAGCAGCGGGTGAGCCTGGCGCGGGCGGTGTACAGCGACGCAGACATCTACGTCCTGGATGATCCGCTCTCGGCCGTGGATGCCCACGTAGGCAAGTACCTCTTCGAGCACGTGCTGGGGCCAAAAGGGCTGCTGCAAAAGAAGGTGAGCACCCACACCCTCCGACCCACCCCCCCAGCCAGGCAGGAGTGGCACTGGTGTGGTGTTAGCCATCCGAGGAAGTCTGAGATTGCTTGCCTGGGACAGAGGGGAATCCTGCAGCTTTCACAGGGGGCTGCAGCAGGCAGGAGAGGCCTCAGGAGTCCCCAGAGGGGTACCCTGTGTCCTCATAGCCAAGCATTGCTAAGCAGACAAGTCCCCAAGTGGGAGATGGGGAGCCTGCAGAGCCATGGCTGGGGATGAGGGGTGCTCTGATGATCACTACCCTGCACCCCTTTGTTGCAGACACGGATCTTGGTGACGCACAGTATCAGTTTCCTGCCCCAGGTCGATAACATTGTGGTGCTGGCAGCAGGAGCAGTGTCTGAGTATGGCTCCTACAGCACCCTGCTTGCAAACAAGGGGGCCTTTTCCCAGTTCCTGAACTTGTATGGAAATCAGGAGGAGGATGTTTCAGAGGAAAATACTGCAGGTATGGGAACACAGTGGGGCTGTGGCAGTTAGAGTGGCTGTGGGTGTATCTTGGGGATATGAAGGTCTGATGTGTCAGCCTGACCTGGCCCTATCCAATCCAGGCACCAATGGTGGCTGCTGTGAATCCTTCTCAGCTTCAGGCAATCAGCAGCACAATAACTTCTGACTAAGACTTGCATTCAAGCGTTATGTTGAACATCCAGCACAGGACCTGTTTAATTTTTTACTCCCTTTTTAGTTCATTTATTATGGGTCCCAAAATCTTATGTGGCAACAGGCTTAATATTTTTGTGATGCTGAGGTCAGAAAGACCCTTTGGTTAGTTCTAAACATCCCATTGGATAATATTTCATCTTTATCATATCCCCCAGTGCTATGGGTAGCAGTGGTGTGAGGTCAGGTGGGTGCTTACCCTGTCAGAGCTCAGCCCAGTTGTCCTGCTGCAGCCTGGCTATTCCCAGTATGTCTTCAGAGGGCCCACCTCCACCTGCTCAAGGAGATGCTTCTGAGCTGGAGTGACATGAACTACCAGATCTTGCACTACTAAACTAGCACAAATCTCTGCCTGAGGTCTGGCCCGTGGTGCTGGGAGGAGTCAGCAGGAGGGATTGCCTCTGAGCAGGCCTTTAGCCCTGTGTCCCCTATCACTTCTCTCTCCAGCACAATGCATTTCTTCCTCCTCCTGCTGTGCTGGTCTTGCAGCAAGGTTGGAGAAGGTGTGATACGTGGTGGTAGGACACAGCCACGGCCTGGGGTATGGCACAGAGCAGAGGTGTGGTGTATGGGACCTGCTCTTTCCTCAGTGCCTGACCCTACCTTCCCTCATCCCTGTGCTTGTAGCTGTTGCTCTAGCTGGGGATGAAGAGGAGGCTGATGAAGCTGTGGATCCTTGCATGGAGGAGCGCACTGAAGACGTGGTGACAATGACCCTGAAGCGAGAGGCCAGCATCCATCGGAGAAAATTGAGTCGCAGGTGGGCCATGACTTGAGCTCTCAGCTCTTTCCCCTGCCACAAGCACTGCTCCCTCAGAGACAGGGATCTGGGGGCTTCCCAGGGAGTTCCTGCTGGGAGCCTCCCTGCCTGCTCCTACCACAAGCTGCTCTGGGTCAGGAGCATCTGATTTTGCCTTTACTCACTCTAGTGTGCCACAGCCTTACTCTGCAGTCTTCCCTGAAACTTGTGCTGATGGCTAGTTCTGCTTTGGGAATGAGGCTTTAATTCTATGGCTGCACATGCCTAGTGCTTCCACAAGGCTCACTCAAAGCTGCCCCAGTTAGGACATTATTTTCCAGAGGACTCCACCACTGAAGACCCAGTGCAGCACAGGGATGGACCCCCAGGAGATTAGGACCAATTCAACACCATATGACTAATGGTACTCATCACCTCCCTGCAGCCTTAGTAAAAGGAGCACCAGTTCCCAGAAGAAGGCCCAGGAGGAGCCCCCGAAGAAGCTGAAGGGACAGCAACTGATCGAGAAGGAAGCTGTGGAAACCGGCAGGGTGAGGAGCATGGAGGGATGAAGCACTGTGCTGCTCTGGCCAATTGCTGCCAGACCCTGACTGTGGCTCAGAGAAGCTGGTGTGGGCTTCCACAGCCAAGGAGACAGAGCTGCCTGGGACTGGTGGTGGGGTGGTGGAGGGGAGCACGGTGGGCAGCAAGGTGGAGCCCCAAGGCTGTGCTGGGTGTTACTGCCTGCGGTCTGAGGGCTCAGTTGGTCCACAGGTGAAGTTCTCCATGTACCTGCGGTACCTGCATGCTGTTGGCTTGTGCTTTACCTTCTGGATTGTCATGGGCTACGTTGGACAATACGTGGCCTACGTGGGGAGCAACCTGTGGCTCAGTGACTGGACCGACGACTCTGTGCGCTACCAGAACCAGAGCTACCCCACGCAGCTGCGGGACCTGCGCATCGGTGTCTTTGGGGCACTGGGGCTCTCACAAGGTCAGTGTGGGAGGACAGCAGGTCCCACTCACCTCCTCTGTGTGGTCCAGGAGGGATATGACTTGCAAGGCCTGCAGCCAGCAGTGCGGTAAGGAGCAGGGGACCCAGCATTTTGTTCATTTGCCTGCTGCTGCCTTCCTTCCAGCTCCTGGCTGAATTGTGGACACACACCAGTCTGAAAGCAGCAGAAATTGTCCCAAGTCTGTGTTGCCCCCTCAGTTTAAGATAATTTTCCTTAATCAGATTAGACATAGTGCTAGGGCCCAAGGCTTTCCAATAGGGTTAGTATTCCTCCCCTCTGCTGGGACACAGTTGCTGGGCCTCCCAAGAAGGAGGGATGCAGGATTATCCCAGCGGCTCGCTGCAGAGCTGCTGGCTTGGCACTGCTTGGTGTGTCCATCAAGCCAAAGGGTACCTGGGGCCAGTGTCACCCATGAGCTGGTGACAGCCCCGTGCTCTCCTTGCAGCTGTCTTCCTGCTCTTTGCAACCATGCTGTCTGCCCAGGGCGCCATGCGAGCCTCCCGTGTCATGCACCAGCAGCTGCTCAGCAACATCCTGCGCGCGCCCATGAGCTTCTTCGACACCACCCCGGTGGGCCGCATCATCAATCGCTTTGCCAAGGTAAGAGAACAGCCCCAACACACAGAAGGTTTGTTCCACCACATCTGCAGAACGTTGGGTAGTGGCATAACCCTGCTCCTGTTGAGCACTGCAGAGCTGGGCCCAGGTAAAGGCCAGGAAGGGACCAGGAGGACATGGGGATGCAAGGCTGACTGTGAGCCAAACCACATCCTGGGCTTTATTAGAAAGGCAGTGTGGCAAATCACAGGAAGTTGTTACCTGCTCTGCTCAGTGCTGAGGAGCTTACACCTGGATACTGTGTCCTCTTTGGAGTCACCTGGGCAAGAAGGATGTGGAGAAACAGAAGAGGGTCCATAGTAGATGACTAAGAGAAATAAGAGCCTTGAGCTCATGTCCCACAATAAGAAGTCCTTCTGTTTATAGGCTTCCAGCAAAATCTACAATCTTTTCTATCTAAGTGAAGGTCAAAAACCTCAAACAGGTAATTTCAAGTGTGCTGCTTCTCCACTTCTTCCTTTGGTACCATCTCTTGATTTTTGAGAATCAAATTTCTTCTTAAAATTAAGCCTATGGGTCTGGGTTTACTCTGAGTTGAGAGAATATGTGGTGCCTGGCTAGGAGATGGATGAGGACCAGCTGGAGACCTGGGTGTACCTGCATGGACCTGGAGTTTGCCCTGTCCCTCTTTTTGCTTCAATTACTGCTCCTGTATCCTAGGTCCTGATGAAGATGCAGTTCTTAAAGCTGGTCTATGTAACAGAGGAATATTATAGGAAGTTTCTGTCACAGCATATGTCACAGTTGAGGGGGCCATGACATACAAAGTATCACCATACAATTTCAGAAAGCTTTAAGCATTTGCCCAGAGTGACACTATACCACATCAGAAGGCTTCAGGTGTCTGCCCATACAGTACAACATCACTTTGCTTCAAAGGGCTGCATCTGCTCTTCTTGCTTTTCAGCCCAACCTTTTATACCCTTTATCTTACATGTTTTACACCTGTGTGTCCTCTTTACCCTTTTGTGATTGGTCAGTGCACTTTGGCACTCCATGTCTCATTACCTTCAATGCTGTTCACCTGTTTTTCACAGCTGTAGCCCATTGGGGATGAGGCTCAGCTGCAGCTCCACTCCCACTTACCACAAACTGTGTACCTACAAGTTTCTCTGTTAACTCAGCTGTTTACAAGCTAAGGACTGTGGCCCTAAATGAGGTTGTGACCATAACACCAATTCAGGATGGTCTGATATTTTTACAAGTGTCTGGCACTCTATTATCACAGGAGTGTGTAGGAGCCCTGTGTGTATGGGGCCTTTGGGCTTCTCCTTCTCTCTGGGGTCACTGACTGCTTCTCTATACTTTTTTTATATGCTCCAGGACATCTTCACGGTAGATGAGACCATTCCCATGTCCTTCCGCAGCTGGATCTCCTGTTTCATGGCCATCATTAGCACACTGATTGTGATCTGCCTGGCCACTCCCTTCTTCGCTGTTGTTATCATTCCCTTGAGCATCTTCTACTATTTTGTGCTGGTGAGTAACTGGGCCCTGAGTGAAGCTTCTGCCCTGCTGAGAGCAGTATCTTGGTGGCGTCTGTGCTTTGTGTTGGTAACCAGTCTATGCCGTTCATTTCAGCGCTTCTACGTGTCCACGTCACGCCAGCTGAGGCGTCTGGACTCTGTCACCAGGTCTCCCATCTACTCCCACTTTGGTGAGACAGTGTCAGGCCTTTCCGTGATCCGGGCCTATGGACACCAAGAACGATTCCTGAAGCAAAATGAGATCACCATGGACATAAATCAGAAAAGTGTTTATTCCTGGATAATATCGAATAGGTGAGTTTTACCACTTATGCCACAGCACAGCTAGCAGCACTTCTGCCTGGGCTTCTGGGTCCTGAGAGAGATCCCTGGGATCCC
This sequence comes from Molothrus aeneus, assembly GCF_037042795.1. NCBI lineage: Eukaryota > Metazoa > Chordata > Aves > Passeriformes > Icteridae > Molothrus > Molothrus aeneus. Next base: position 21,830,300 of record NC_089653.1, on the reverse strand, counting down.
TCCCTGCAGTCCTTTGGTCTCAGCATTGAGGGTCTGCATAGGTACTGGGGCAGTTTAGGAGAGGGGCACCATCTGTGGCAATGGGACATGTTAGGGTGATTTTGAAAGCCAAAGTATTCTCCCCTACATAGTGTCCAGAGGCTGGCAGGGTGAGTTGTGCAGTCAAGGGCTGAGATGCTCTTGGTGAGTTCTGGGAAGAGGGTGATCCTCCAGGCCCAGCAGGAGTGCAATGTGAGCACTTTCTGGTTTTGAATCTTATTGGTAAATGATTTGGGTGTTTGAGGGTTGAATGTTTGGGGCTCTTCTGATACATGGCACTACCAGCACAGGAGGTTATGTGTGAGACATGGACTAACATAAATGAACCTGCTTGCAGGATTGGCCACAGATGACCTGCTGTGTACATGCACCAATGTGTGCAGTGTGCAAAGCACTGGGCTCGGGGCTGGCTGTGGGGGATGCTGCTGCAGTGTGCTGTTACTGGCGGGCTGTGTGTTGGGCACAGGCAGATGCCTTCCTGCCCCTCTCAGCTGTCCTCTCCTGGTGCAGGTGGCTGGCCATCCGTCTGGAGTTCGTTGGGAGCCTGGTGGTTTTCTTCTCTGCACTCCTGGCAGTGATTGCAAAGGGCACTTTGGAGGGCGGCATCGTGGGTCTTTCTGTCTCCTCTGCTCTCAATGTGAGTCACTGAAAGCATTTTCTCCTTCTGGGGCAGGGCTGTCTCTGGGAGCTCTGGGCTGCTGGCAGGATGCTGCCCTGCCACCAGCTCTGATCCATGGAAATGGGATTATTTGGGGTGTCCCATCACCTGGAGAGTGGCTATAGAGCCATGGAAGCACATATTCATCCCAGTCTGAGTGGGATACTTGCTGCCATGGGGAAGAAAATGGCCCTGCTGTGGATCAGAGATGCTGCAGCAAAGTTTTTGAAGGGCTGGGGAGAGGGGGGCTGTGTCTCAGCAGTGGAGCATTAGGGGCAAGGCCAGGTGTGCTTGTGCCCAGGATGATTCCCTGGGCTGAGGTGGGAGGTGGTTTTCCCTGGGTGCCACTGAGCTCTGCACCCTCTGATTCTGCCATGCAGGTGACCCAGACACTGAACTGGCTGGTGAGGACATCTTCGGAGCTGGAGACCAACATTGTGGCTGTGGAGCGGGTCCATGAGTATGTGACCGTGAAGAATGAGGTGAGGGATCCAGGATCTGAGAAAACACCTGCTGCACAGCTTGGTGCTAGTCAGCATTGCAGAGTGAACCCCCTTAATGCTCCTGTGCCCTCCCCCAGGCTCCATGGGTGACAAAAAAGCGTCCACCACGTGGCTGGCCCAGCAGAGGCGAGATCCAGTTCATTGACTACAAAGTTCGCTACCGACCTGAACTGGACCTGGTTCTTCAGGGGATCACCTGTAACATTGGGAGCACTGAGAAGGTGCCTCTGCCCTTACTACACTCTTTACTCTGTTAAAGCTGTTTCTTCTTCTTGGCTTCAGTCCGTGCGCTGGGGTGGGATGGTGATGGGATGTGGCTCCTGGGGACTTGAGCTGCAGGAAAGGAACTAAAGCAGACAGTCTGGGTGATGGTAAGGGCAGGAAGGCCCACCAGACCAAGATAGAGAGCATCTGCCCTGTTTTCTACAGTCCTGTCATCTGGTCTAATAAGCTGCTTCCACAGGTTGGGGTTGTGGGCCGGACTGGGGCTGGAAAATCCTCCCTCACCAACTGCCTGTTCCGGTTGCTGGAGGCGGCTGGAGGGAAGATCATCATCGATGACGTGGACATAGCAACAATTGGCCTCCACGACCTGCGCAACAACCTCACCATCATCCCCCAGGTGAGCTGACCCCCACCTTTCCACATCCCACTGCTGCATGGCCCCTGCAGGCACTGCATGGCCTCAGTGTGTCCCTGGGTGCTGTGGACGTGCCAAAGGCCTGTGAGCAGGCTGTCACCACATCCCTTGCCAGCTGCAGGCAGTGGTGTGAGCAGGATGTGGCCACACTTGGAGGCCAGGAGCCATTGCCCCTGCTAAATGGCTGTGGTGGGGCTGAACACGGTGCTGTCCCTGGCAGGACCCCGTGCTCTTCACTGGAACCCTGCGGATGAACCTGGACCCCTTTGACCAGTACTCAGACGAGGAGGTCTGGAAGGCCCTGGAGCTGGCTCACCTGAAGACTTATGTGCAAGGCCTTCCCGAGAGGCTGCTGCATCACGTGAGCGAGGCAGGGGAGAACTTGAGGTGAGCAGAGGAGCAGACACAGGCCCAGCTCCCCTCCCTTCTCTAAATCCCAGGGACCAGCCTGGAACAGCAGCCTCCAGCAAAGTGGTTGTCCAGGGCTGATGCACAGAAGCTTCTGGGAAGTGAAAATGGAAGAAAATGGCAGAGGAGTCAGGGCTCTTAGCGAGCTAGTGTGAGCCAACCCTTCTGTGGTGGCTCAGAGAGTAATATGCTGAGGGACGTGGTGCTGAGGGTGGCAGATGGTCAGTGAGGAAAGGCCAGGGACAGTGTTGGGGTCAGAGCAGCGAGATGCAGAAGGTCCACTAGTGTCTGTCTTGTAACTCATGCTCTTCATCTCCTCCCAGTGTTGGACAGAGGCAGCTGGTGTGCCTGGCCCGGGCCCTTCTCCGCAAAGCCAAGATCCTCATCCTGGATGAAGCAACAGCAGCCGTAGATCTGGAAACGGATCATTTAATCCAGACAACAATCCGGAGTGCGTTTGCTGACTGCACTGTCCTTACTATCGCCCATCGCCTCCACACCATCATGGACAGCAACAGGTACCACGGGACCATACTGCAGGGCAAAGGCAGTGGGCATCTGGATTCTTGGGATGGGGCTAGAGGTGGACAGCAGCGGAAGTGAGAATGCAGCCAGCGGGGAAGGGGTGGATGCAGAGCCTGGGACAGTAATACACAGTGGTGAAGAGAACAGAAGGATAGTAGGGATGTCCATGCAGAAATGCTGCCTTTGTGGGAGAAATATTTTTTGAGATCCTTCAGCAACAGACCATAGGAGCATTTGCTCTTGACACCTTATGTGTGTCACCCATAACACAGGGAGGAGGGCTGTGCCCTCTCACTGCTGTGCCCTCAGCACTGCTGCTAGGAGAACCACATAAAGTGGCTCAGGAGGAGTGAGGGTTGGTGGGCTGCAGTGCTGGCACCAGCTGTGCTATCCTCTCAGATCCTGGGAGCTGAGGCCTTGTTCCCTTCTGCCAGGGTGATGGTGCTGCAAGCTGGGCAGATTGTGGAATTCGACAGCCCCAAGGAGCTGCTCATGAAGCAGGGCATCTTCTCTGCGATGGCAAAGGACGCCGGCATCACTGCTGCAGAAACCACGGCTCTGTAGGCAGGGGCCGGCTGTGAGACAGCTCCTCCTGCTGCCACTCACCCACAGCCAAGCTGCCAGGAATTGGCCTCTCTGCAGTGGGGAAGCAAAGAGGGTGGCTTCTCTGGCTGTCCAGAGACTGAGCATCTGGACTTGAGCGAGCTGTTAACCTTACTACCACATCCTGCCTGCTGCGCACACAAGGGTCTGGAGCTGCATAATTTATTCCAAGGTAGAGGGGAAAAGCTGTCTGCCAGGCAGGGAGATCATGACCTCCAGTGGTGGTGGTCTTAGTTTTTGTACTTCACCATGCCAGGTGAATCTACCTTAGAGATGCTTTAGCATTAGGGAATGAAATTTAGTTTAATCAAAGACTGAATGTTATAATGTATTTACTTTTTGTAACTATTTGTAGTCGTCCAACTACGAGGCTGATGTCAAGGCATGTAAGTAAGCCTCAGTTTAGCTTTAAACCTGGCTAGTGCTTGGGTGGGGAGAGCTGCCAACAGTTACACAGAGCTGGGCAGTCCAAATCGAGGGGCACAGCTCTACTTGTGCAGAACACTGCTCTGTAGCAAAACCAGGGCTGCCTGCCTTCCCGGGCTTCTGCTCCCTTTGACTGTATTGCAAATAAATGAGCCTCTCCCTGAGGCTATCACAACCACTTGTGAGGCAGATTTTGGGGCTGTGGTTCTAGACTGCAAACGTGATGGTGGTGGAGACAAGCTGGAGAGAAGCAGGCACATGTCTGTGTACAGCCATGCACACACCAAGTATGGTGGTTATTGCTGACAAACCCTTGACTCTTTGTTCTTGGGCCAGATCTCCTCAGGCAGAGAGCAGGTGCCCACTTAGAGCGGGGCAAACCCCACTAGCCCCAGAGTCATGTAACATACACCTGGGGAAGAGGGCAGTGCAACAATTTCATCTTAATAAAGAAGGTTCTCTAAGTGTTTCCTCATGCCTGAGCTGCAGCTGGCACAAAGACCAAGGCACTAGAATGCTGGATCCCACCAAAACAGAAATGTTCCTGGCCCTGCAGGCTCTGCATGAAGGCTGCAATACCTGCCAGACACTCCTCCCACGTCTCCCAACACTTGCAAAGGCACCTTCTATACACAAAGGCAAATCTTTATTTGCAGAGCAGCAGTACAGGGAATACAAACACTGCCCTATGAAGGGAACCTCTTCCCTTCAGGACACGGCAGCAGCTGTATCACACACCAATGCAGCAAAAGGCACCACAGCCCTCCCAGGGATGATGCTCCTGCTGCTCCAGAATGTCAGCACCCTCTCCAATGCTGTTCAGGAAAGCACAGGTGAGGCACTTCTGGTCAGACCCCAGAAACAGGCTGGAGGACAGCTTGTGCTTTGCTTTCTCCCCTGCTCCAGCCCAGAGCAGCCAGGTGGGCATGTCAGTGCAAAGATGGGTCCTGGGCACAGCCAACACTGTGCTGACAAGGGTTTCTGGCTCACCTGAAAGATGGGAATCTGATGGTTGCTGGCAGCAGCAGACCTTGGAAAGGCCAAGCCCCTGGGAGACCAAGCACAGGGAGAAGGCACCTGCTGGGGGGTTTATTGTGAGGGTTTCAGAGGCCATATCCAGCCCAGGCCTAGGGCTCAACTACTCCCAGCAAACCTCAGAGCTGCTTCCCCAGGCAGTGTGTAAATATCCCACCCCAAGTCCTGCAGAGACAAGCAAGACCAGGCTCCTGCTGCACAGGGAGTGTATTCATAAAGTCTGGGTTGCTTTTAATACTACTTGACTAAAGACAATCTCCAGAAACTCAGCATTAGCCTTCCACAATTTAAATCCACAGCAGCTCCTCAGCCTGAGTCAAGCCTTACCCTTCTGGGCAAGTGACAGCCCCAGGCTTTGTTCCCCTGCTCCTGGCTGGACACAGGAGGCTCAAACACACCTCAGAGGTGAACTCACCCCTGCCCTCACACAAGCTGCCTGCTCCTGCTTACCTGGCCAGCCCACCCTTCTCTGTCCCCTAAAGGGACGATGGCAGCCAGTGTTTGGGGCCCAGGAGCACTGCACAGCTGTGAGGCATAGCCTTAAGGGTGAGCAGTGGGGGCTGCAGGGCTGGCCAGCCTCCCCCAGACCCTAGCAGTCCCAGCAGGAACAAGGCACGGGGTGCAGGCTCTGTCTGCAGATTCACGTGTACTCTGTCTTCCGGATGTAACTTGAGGGCACGTAGCCCTGCTTGCCGTGGGCCTCGGCCAGCCACCACTCTTGATTGCCTGTGATGTCCTCAAACTGCAGGATCCTGAGTCTCTGATTAGCTGACACGCTCAGCTCATTGGTGTTTCGGCCTTTGAAGGTGTAGAGAGCGTAGTAGACCTGCCAGACAAGGGGAGAGCATCAGTTAGATGGTCACACCACACAGCCTTAATCTCACGGCATAGGATGTGTGGGCTTTTGTCCTCCCCAGTGACAGCCCTGGCCCCATCCTGGCTCTGCCCACCCCCATCTGAAGCCTGGTTCTCTGCTGTTGGAAGAAAAGGTCTCATACCCCACCTCCTACATATTCATGGTCACTGCCAGGGAGGAGGATGATTCTGTCCCCAGCCAATCAAAGCAGTTAGCCCTTGGCATCCCCAGCCCCACGTGAGTGGCTGAAGACTCACCTGGTTGCCCTCTGACTCGCTGTTCTCCAGCCCTGAGTCTCTGTCCTCCACGGAGGGCGTGGGCCTGAGATGTGCTTTGGTGGGGTGCCCGTTGCGAGAGCTGGGGCTGCAGCCCTGCTCGGGGCGGCTGCAGCGGCGCTGAGATGTCACAGTAGCAGCCAGCGGGGCTGTCCTGTCACCAGAGCCAAGCTGGGACACACAGGGGGAGTCCACCTCCAGTGGGGACTCTGCTGGGGAGACAGAGTCCTGCAGGGGTTTCTGAGTGAAGGTGATGGCCGCCCCACTGGGGCTGAAGGTCAGGGTGGCGTTGCTTTGGGGAGAGGAGCTGCCGTGCTCTGACTCGTTGGAAGAGTGGCTGCCCACAGAGACGTCGGACTGGCTGCGGCGGGGGTTGTAGGGCTTCAGAAAGGAGCTGTACACAAAGCCTTTGGTCACTGCAGAGAGGGAGAGGAAGGGAGCTCAGACTGGGGCACAGGGAGACCAGAAGAGGAGACTCACAGCAAGCAGCAAGGGCAGGGAACAGCCACCTACCCCCATTGTCTATGAGCCAGCGATTCTGGCTGCCCATGGGGTCCTTCTTCTTGATGACGCCCACAATGTCTCCTTCCAACAGGGAGACATCCAGGTCCTGGGCAGCATTGAAATTGCGCTCTGCCTGGAAGAGACTCTGCGGGGGATAGCGGCCCAGGAGGGCAGCGCGGATGTCATCCGACTGCAGGAAGTGGGTCGGCTGCAGAGGAACAAGGCAGGTGTGAGTGGCTGTGCTGGGCTCTGCAGGCCCTGACACGGGCAGAGGGAACTCACCAGGCCAACGAGGGGCTGCCGCCGGGCAGACTGCCGCTCCATGCTTTTCCTTTCAAAAGTCTTCTTGGGAGCCGCCTGGGACTCTGGGAAGAAGGTGAAGGCCTGGAGCTGCTGGAGGACTCGACTGTGCTCATCCTGGAAGATGGCAATGAGGTTCCCTTCCCTACCAGACACCTTCAGCAACTGGAACAAAGTCAGGATCCTGGTTAGGTGACAGGTACAGGGAGAAGTGGCCAAAAGCTACAGTGTAGACCATGGCAGGGCTCTGAGTCCTGCCTATGACTTGCAGTGCCGTCTGGACTCAGCTCTAAGTGGTCCTCAAACTTGTGACCATTCTCCCAGGCGAATGCTCTCCTGCCACTGCTCCAAGAGCCTTCTACACACAACTGCAACATAACCCTGCAATCCCTGCCCCAACACCATCCCACAGGAGCTCTCCACAAGTCACTAGTGGCCTGAAACTGCAGTAGCAGCTTCCCCCACGATGTGACAGGTCCCAGTGAGGCTCAAAGCCTGCACAGATTCGTGCTGCTCTAAGCCCAGAGCGCTGCCTGCAGTGTGTGAACTCACCGACAGCAGGGGTCTGAGCTCCTCCAGGGCCAGGCGCACGAAGTCGCAGTGTGCCTCGGCATAGCCCCGCACGCAGCTGGCAAAGAGCTCCTTGGCGAAGCGCAGGAACTGGGGCAGCTCGTCCAGCAGCTGCGCATTGAGGGCCTCGTAGTTGTTGCGGGCTGACTGCAGCTCCTCCAGCGTTCGCTTGTCCTTCAGCTTCTCCGCTCGCTCGGTGCAGTTGTGGAAGTCGAGCAGTTTGTCAAAGCGTTTCTGCACCAGCTTATGGGGCCCCGCAAACATGCTCAGCAGCTGGCTCAGGGGCGAGCTCACCAGCCGCTCCGTCCGCTCTTTCTGGTGGGCAGAGGTGCAGGGAGAAGGTGTGACTGGGTGCTCTCTCCCCACTGTGAACACCAGCAGCTCACTCTCCAGCACACAGCCCCCCCAGGACAATACAGTGACTGTCTCCTGGTGGCAGCCACTGGAGCTCCAGGTGTCCCTTCCAACAGCAATTATCCTATAATCTTACATAACTGTGCCAGCATGGGTAACTCTATGCAAAGTACCTGAACCACTCGCATAAAGAGCTGTAGCATTTCAGGTAGGGCTCAAAAAATGTGTATCTAACAGGCACAGTCATAAACTGCCAGGCATCAAAGCTCTCAGGAAGGCACAGCTAAACAGGAATGCTCACAGCTCTCCAAGTTACCCTCCCTGCAGCCTCCCAAGGCCTGCCCATCTGCAGCAGACCCCCAGGGTGGGCCTCAAAGGGGCACAAGCCTCACTCACAAAGCTGGAGAAGAGCTGGTCGCTGATGAGACGATTCACTTTCTGGAACTGGTCCAAGTCCCCACTTCCCTTCTCTGTGCACAGGTCCCACATGCTCCCTGCTGCCAGTGCCTTCATACAAGCTGACTCCTGCACCAGGGAGACACAGCTGAGCCATGCTTGCTGTCCCAGGGCAGCCCAGACCACCCAGCCCCAGCAGAGTTGAGGCAGGAGCTGTGGCCAGAGGCACTGCAGGGACACACCATGCAGACAGGAGGGACAGTGCATGGTGAGCCCCACAGGCCTGGCATCACACCCAGACTGGCTCACCCGGACATGCTGCAGGTACAGGGAAAGGTCCCGGATGAAGGACTTGATGAGACGCTCCTGCATCCGGAAGTTCTTCTCTATCTCTTCAAAAGCTTCATCCTTTAGCTGTGAGAGAAAGCGTTTCAAGGGAGGCAATGCAGGACTCAGCCCCTCCCAGATTACAAGATGTGAGGCTCTCCTGCCCCCAAGCTGGACAGCAGAGATGGGTGGTTCAGACCCTAAGCTCACTCTGCCTCGCTGGCCTGGATCAGAGCTGGACAGGGGGAAGGGGTGTGGAGGGACAGCAGACACTTCTGGAGAAGCACTGCAGGGTGTAAGTGCAGCTGATGCACGGTACCTGGGGTGCAAAGCCTGTGAGATGCTTGAGGTGGCTGCTCACACGGTTGGATTTCTTGATGATAGAGTGGAAGTTGAGCTTGGAGATCTTCTCCATGAGGCTATCCTCATCCCCTTTTCTGTACTTTAACACTAAAGAGATTGATACAGAAATCAAAACCCTTGTAAGCACAAACACCCATGTCTTACACTGCCTCGTCAACAATCACCCTGTTAGTTCTCCTCTTTCCCAAGCTCTGCAGTCCCAAGAACCCCACATTTCATCACAGAATGGCTTGGGTTGAGGTGACCTAAAAATCATCTAGTTCTAACCCCTCTGCCATGGGCAGGGACATCTACTAGACCAAGATGCTCAAAGCCCCATCCAACCTGGTCTTGAACACTTCCTTGGGTGGGGCATCCGCAACTTCTGCAGGCAGCCTGATCCAGTGCCTTACCACCCTCAATTGTAAAGACTTTTTCCTTATATCTAATCTAAATCTAAATCCTCTCAGTTTAAAGCCATTATCCAGCCTTATCATTGCATGCCCTTATAAAATATTGTATCATAACCTCCCATCCCATCCAGCACTGTGTCACCTGTTTGGCTCTTGAGATGCCCTACAGTCTGAAGACAAACCATTCAAGCTCTTCCACAGGATTATGCATAGTGCCAGCATAAGATGAGAGGAGAGTAGTCCCTGGACATGCAGAAGGTGTCTATATTGCTTCTTTAGCAAATACAAGCAATCATTACATGCAGCCTCTGTCACCTCAGCTTCAGTGGGGCTATGAGGAAAGACTAAAGTGTAAGATTTGCACAAACTGGGGACTTTCAAGGGAAAACAGGGTGGCTAGTAGGCATCAAAGGGAGTAATTTTCTCCCTTTGTTCAGCCCCAGGGAGGCTACACTTGCATATTGTGTCTAGTTTTGGTGCCTGAAGGCCATGAGTGACATGGGAGAACCACATCTCCAAATCCACAAGGAGAGCCGGGGGAGCCAGGTAGGCTGGACACGAGGAAGCAAAGGGGGATCTGCTCACAACCAGCAGCTACTTGAAGGGCAGTTACAAAGGTGATGGGGCCAAACTCCCTTAAGCAGTGAGAGTTCCTCCATGACCATGGTTGCCAGCTGAGGCTCAGTGGCCAGCAGACACCGACCTCAGCACACTCACTCCTGTCTCTCTGTGCCCAGCACTGCCCAGCTCCTCACCCAGGTCCTTGCGGCGCTTGTACTCGTTGATGTTGACGTTGATTTCTTTGACTGCAAGGACAGCAGCTGTGAGTGGTGCCTTATCAGGGTGAGCCTCAGGGGTAGCACTCAGCAGCTCCATCAGCAGCAGCGGGTACCGCATCACCCTCTGCACTGGCTTGATGAGGAAGGAGCCCAGGTTAATGTAGTTTGTGCAACCCCTGGAAAGTCAGGACAAAGGAGATATACCAGGCGTCAGTCCGGCTCTGTCACACACATTCTGCCCCCTCAAACCAGTGCCAACCAGACCCAGAACTCCAATGCCTCTAAATCCACTGTACTCCCTAAATCAAGCCACCCTTATGTACAAATTCACTGCACTCCTGAACTCCTAGTGCTCTCAGATAAACCCCGGGTTTCTGCTCCTCACTCACAGCAGGTGATACTTCCCAGCCAGGATCCTCTTCATTACCAGACCCACCATGAAATCCTACAGAGGCACGGCCTCATACTTGCCAGAGAGCCACTTGTTTCAGATGCTGATCCACCAACCAACTGCCCAGGTCTGTCTCCCAGTGCAGGACAGACTGACTGCAGGATGGCAGTCACTGCAGGGCTTTCCTGGCTTTGGGGCTGACAGCTCCCAAATCCTGTTTCCTGCCCAAGACTTCCCCTTGCTTCATCACTTGTGCTGCCCATCTGTGCAGCCCACCCACTGCCTCTGCTGCAATGATGCCACAGACACCCCTGTCCTCCCAGTGGTGCCTCCACAAGGCACTGTTAGGGCAGCCCAGCATGCACCCAGCCTGTGGCAGAAGGTTAGTTACAAGGGCATGGCCAGACCAACACAGACAGACAAGCAGGGACTAAGAGGAAGTACTCACCATTCACTGTACAGGCTCCTGCCGGCCCACAGAGTGCCAAAAAGCAAAGAAAAGCAAGGGTTAATGGGGTGGCAGGTGTGCAATCCCACAGCCAGTGTCTGTGCCCTGCCCAGCGAGGCTGCCAGGGCAGTGGGCAGCCCTGTCCTCCCAGAGCAGCCATCTGCTGGCTCCCGGGGCAGTTGCCTCCACAACTTGGAGCCTGGCACCCACTGAGCCAGGCAAAGCAGCTCCCTCCTCAGCAGCTGTGGTGGCTCAGGGTTTGGGCAACAAAGCCCTCAGTCCAGGACATGCCACCTTCTCTATACATTGGTGGCTTCTACGAAGATTTTAAGGGGGTCTACAAGTTTCCCAGCACGTGTGCATTGGGCAGGGGGCCATTTGAACCCAGAGCCTGGTCAACTATGCAGTGCCATCATCAGACCCTCTCCAGTCACCACCTGCACTATCTAAACACTGCTGAAGAGGGGCAGGGATGCTGGAAACTGATCCCCCTATCCCAGCCTAGTGGCTGCCACCTGAGGAGGCTCAAACCTGAGGCTATCCAGCAGGTCCAAAAGTAGTTTCTGCAACTTCTCATCCTTCTCATAGGTTTCCAGCAGTGCGATGGCCTCATCATGGTTCTGGCAATACACTCTGTAGACACTCTCCAGCTCTGCACGATGTGTCAGGAACACTGGTCCTGCAGACAGCAGCAAAGCAGGACTTCAGAGTCTACTGGTCCCCATCTGCCTCCAAAAACACTGGTGTGTCTCTTGATAAGACATCCAGTGTCCCCATTCCACACACACGGCTCAAGAAAATAGCTCTAGTACAGCATGCAGGACCCTTCCTCATCACCCACCAACACAGAGAGCTCAATCAATCCAGGTCTCCCAGGGGGACTAGTGGAGACATTGGTCACAGGAGCCACAGAGCAAAGGCACAGGCAGCCCAAAGCATGAACGGCCCAAGCTGGCAGCACTCTGGGACAAAGGGCCATGGACAGCCACAGGCACTGTGTCTGAGCATAGTGACCCCTGGGGCAACATAGATCTCCTTGGCTTCACTGTTGATGATGAGTGGTAATGGGTACCAGCAGGGAGAAAGCCCAGTCCCACTGATCCTCTCCCATCATTTAAACTGTTATGCCCTGCCACTAGCAATGCCCATCTCAGCCTTCTGAGAACAGGTAACAGCAGAACTCATACCTATGGCATCTGAAGCCTCCAAGGCGGACAGCAGCTGCTTGGAGAAGTTTATTACCATGTGGATGTTTCCAAAAAGGCCCTCAAAGTCTATGTTCTGCATCTAATGAATGGGAAAAGAGATATCCTGGATGGGGAACACGTCCCAGTTAGACTCAACAGCCCCGCATTGCCCTCCTGCAACCCATCAGTCCTCAGCTTCACAGCAGACACCTGGTGTGACCTCCTCTGATCACAGTGACTCCTGAACACATTCCCTTGTCCTCAGTGCACTGAAACTCTCACACCTTACGTGTCCTTCTCTTTCCCAGCAATTCCACCCCTGCCTCTGCTCACCTGGTTTTCTCTTTTTCCTCCCACTAAGTCTGTCCCCATGCCAAGACCCCATATCTTATTTCTCCTGTCAATGAATTTAACTTATAACCAAACAAAGAGAAACTATTCCTGCACCAAAAAATTCAATGTGTGATACTTGCTGCCAGGTCTCTTGTTCCCAGCAAGGATGAGGGTTCAGCAGGATCTCAAAGCAGATGGGCATATTGCAACAAGTGCAGGGAACTGCAGAAACAACCTTCCTCCCATTGGAATAGCTTTAATTTCCTCTATGGGTTCCCATGCTGCGTAGTCACCTCTGAGAACTGAATGGACTCAGTATTCTCACCCCAATCCACCAGTGCTGCACCAGTTTCCCCTCCTTTCCCAACTCCTACCTGTGCCTGCTGCAGGGGCACCATGATCCTCTCCACACACATCTCCAGGTCTCTGATATAGTCCCGCTCTGTCTGGAGCAGTTCCTCAATAACCTTGGCCCTCTTCTCCAGCATCCTTTGCTCTGCACTCTCAGTGGTGGCCGAGGACGGCTCCAGGGATGGTGTCTGGGAGGACAGGAGAGTCATCTCTGCAAGACAGATAATCGAGATCAGCCTGCTCCAGCAAGGATACCAGGACAGGAGACAAATAGCACCTGCACTGCTACACATGTAACCCATGACACCGAGAAACAGCAATATTGAGAGTGGGCCAAGGGCCTTTCCAGAGGGGCCCTTCCCAGGCTGCAGGGAGAGCCGGCTGCTCCCACAGCCCACCCTCGCAGCACCAGGGGCGCCGCAAAGCCCTGGCACCGGCAAGGGGAGCAACAAACCTGCCCCACACGGTCTGCCCTGATGCCGGCCGGGGCCCGGCTCCGTTCCCACCCCGCGGCTCCGGGAAGCTGCAGACACGGAGGGAAGCCCCCGCTAGGCAATGGCGGCCGCCCCTCCCTCAGGCTGGGAACAGGGTCTCCATTCTCCAGGCCCGGGGCATTTCCATCTCAATGGCCGCGGAGGGCCCCGGGCACGGCAGCGCTGCTGCCGCCGGCAAAGCCTGGAGCTGGAGCCCGGCCAGCGCGGCCGGGCAGGGCCGCCCCGCCCGCAGGGCCCGGGGCTGCGGGCCTCCCTCCGCAGCCCCGTCCGGACCCCCGGGCCGCCTCTCCTCCTGGTTTTCTGCGCCACCTGCGGCCCCGGGCCGGCCCAGCCCCCTCCGCTTCCATTGACACATTTCATCCCCCCGCGGACTCCTGGGCCCCGCCGCTCTCCGCCCCACCTGCCTGCGCTCAAAGGCTGCGCCCCCGGACCGAAACCACGGACACGGTGCTCCCCCCGCACCTCCCTGGTCACCCCTCCAGGCCAGGAACACTCGGGGCTCCCCCATTTCAGGGCAGCACGGAGCCCCTTGCAGCGCCAGCCTGCCTCGGGTACCCTACTTCATGTCAATGGCTGATTCCACAAATGCACCGTCTGCTACGGAGCCCCAGCTGCCCTCCATCAGCAGAATTTTTTTCAGAGCTGCAGACATGCCCCAGTTCCAGGAATGTTTTTGCAGGACAGGCACTTCCAGAGGTCCCTGACCTCTCCGGTGACAGCGTCAGACAACAGAGGCTCAGCCCTGCTTAATCTCAGGGACACGCAGCATATCCCTTCTCCCGGTACCACAGTACCGACTGCGCACAGCCCTTCTCCCGGTACCACAGTACCGACTGTGCACAGCCCTAGGAGACCCCCTTGCTCCAGCTGCTTCTGCCCAGGTGCTGGGCAGGCTGCAAGCAGCCCCCAGGCACGCTCCATGGGGTGATGGCAGCGCCCAGCACAGCATCATGAAACATGGGATGGGAAAATTGCTGCCTCAGCCTAAGTCCACTGCTCCTCCAGGCCAGGGTCTTCACACTGAAACAATCCAAGAAAGAAAAGACACCCAAGCTGAGACACTGACTCAGCCCATGATTATCTGAAACCATGCCAGCCCTTTTGGCCCTTCCCATTGCAGAGCAGCCTCGGCAGAAACCAGGAGCATCAGCACCAAACAGCAAGTTCTTAGAGCTATCTGGGCTGAGGATGAACCACTGTGCCTCTCTGCAGAAAGAGCAATTTCAAAATCATTCCCAGTGCCAGCCTGGCAAATGGGAAACCCAGCTGAAACACAGATGCCCTCAATGTGGGAGGGAAGATATTTGTCTCTCTAAACTGGCATCTCTGCTGCCCTGCCTTGAAATCTAGCCTGGGGAGAGGCAAAACAACCAGCTCCATGAAGGAGGATTCAGTGACACAACCAGCACTTCATTTAGTAGGCAATCGCTGGGAAGAAAACGCCTCACTAATTCCTACTGGCATGAGAGCCTGTCTGGGCTTCCAGCAGCTCCCAGTGATGAACTTTACCAACTCAAATGCAGCAGGAATCCACAAGGAGGGCCTCGGAGCAGATGCTGGGTTTAACTTATTTTGCTCTTTGCATTTCCACAGCATTTGCAAAGTTTCAGGAGCAGACTGGGCCCTGCTGTGCAAGGTCCTTCACAAATACCCACAGGGCTATCCCTAGACAGAGCACTGGGAGGCTGAACAGGATACGAGCAGAAAAACGTACAAGAGGGACACCTAAACACTAAGATTATACAGTCAGCAGGTCTTTGTGGCTCAGGGAGTTAATGAAGTAACAACAAATGAGTTATTTTAAAGAAGGTATGGCATTTGTCTTGCAGGAGAGCAAGCTCAAGTGGGAAGGCAGCCTGGAAGAAAGAGGAAGGTGTTAATTTGCAATGCAAACAGGTGTGTGAAACCCAGAGGGGGTGGGCGGTGAGATGATACTACTGCATGGGGTGGGCTGGGAAGAATCTTGAAAATTAAGACAAGCCAAAATCACAGCCAGAAATGACCCATGCAGCAGCATTTGGGAAGACAAATGGAAAAGATTACATTTCTTTGGTCGAAGAACAGGATTTTTTATTTAGCCCCAGGAAAAATGCCACCACGTTTAAGTTTTGTACAGGACACCTTGGGAGTTTACTGCATCACCAAACAACCCTGCTGTGCTCCCAGCCTTAGCCATAGCTAACTGCAGTGGCACCATGTGTTTGGCTCCAGCTCCCCTAAACAGAGCTGGGGATGCCCAGTGCTGCTGGCAAATGCAGCAGCTCCCCACGCTCCACCAAGCAAACCCCAGGCAAGTAAATCTAGGTCAGGCCCTTACAGAAAGTACCCTGTGGCAAGGATTCAACCCACACTTGTGAGATTGCCAGCTCCATGACACCCTTCTTTGGCAAGTCTCAAGTCCCTGCCTATGGAAGGGAAATTAAAACCTTCCCTGCACAGATTTTAAGCCCACAGTAGTTATCAGCTCAGCCTGGATGACCTGGCACAATGCTGGACATCAGTTCTACCCACTTACACTGTATCAGTATTTGCATGATTTTGAAAACTCATACAAATTAATTCTCTAGTCTTCTTGCTCTTTCTGAACATTTCAAGACTCCTTCAAAAACAAGGCTACGTTGCAGTTAAGGCTCCTCGAACTCTTGTTCTTAATCCCTAGTCCAGCATCCTCCTTCAGCAATTAACTCAAAAGTTGTTGAGTTTCCAAACACTTACAGCTCAAAATATTCAAACACAGAACTTATTTGGCTCTTATATCTGTATCTTGTAATATTTGGCTCTTATATCTGACCAATATGTATTACTTAGTGTTTGTTTCTGATGCATTTAAAAACTCTCACTTTTTGTATTTCATACTATCTCTGTTAATTGTCATGAATTTATTTTTTCTTGTTTGTCACACATCCTTGTATGTCTAATAGCAGCTTTCTCTAAATGAGGCTTTTTAAGCAGTTAACTAAACCCACCAATTTCACAGCTGTGGATTTTGGTCACCTAGTAAGTATTTTTAAAATACATCTCCATTTTTCTCCACAGATTTTTTTATTTAGGTGTTACCTTTCAATTTGATTCATCATGCCCATCAACTTTGGAGATGCTAAGACATACCCCACAGCTTGAATGGGCTTTGTTGGCCTGCAGGAATATGACTCGTATTTTTAACGAAGCCAACAAATTCCAATCCAGTGACAAATTCATTTTTACCCATGACACAGTTGCCAAATAGGCATTCAGAAATACATTTCCAAAAACAAAGTTCTCAATCACAATTTTCAGAGATTCTGTTCTCCTGTTTCTCCTCAGTTGATGGTCTGAGACAGCCTCTCAGGAGCACCTGCTTTTGAGCTTTGCTAGTACCCCTGCTGGACCCATGAGAGACCCAGCAGCAGCTCCTAACCCAGCCCTGGCAATGAGGTGTGAAGATGGAGCACACTCCCACCTCTGCCCTTCCTGGGGAGGCTGTGCTTTGCTATTGCAATCGCACTGCTCATCCTGCTCGTCTGAGAAATGCCACTGTCATCAACCTTCTTCCAATTAACGAAAACTTTGAATTGCCATTACGCAGCCTCCTAGTGGGAGCACACATGCAATTAGACACATCCCTGCCCTGCTCTGGGAGCAGAGCTGACCCACACAGAGCAGATCCAAGGGGATGCATGTCCCCCACGCTGCAGGGCTCACCCCAAGGTCTGCCTCGCCCCCCAGCTGCTGCTCCTCAGGGCTCACCTGGCAGCATCCCGCAGATGCTAGTGCTCCCTGGAGAGGGACGGACGTGCCGCCCATCAGCGCCCAGGACAATCCCAGCAATCTCCGGCAGAGCTGCTCCCAGCCGCCAGGCAAGCCCGGCCCCGGGCCCACGGCTCAGCACAGTCAAACAGTGACTCAGGACAAAACAAACCAGCTGCAAATATTTGAAGTATGTGGAGGCCAGGAGGGGAGGAGCCACTGCCGACCATGAGAGGGGGGGCGATGAAACTAGGGCAGGGAATAATTGATCTGAGCAAAAGGCTAAACTGGCTGCCAGGAGCAGGATCTGGCTGGGGTGAAAACTCTTACTCCAGACATTGGTAATACACCAGGGAGCTCAACAGGGGCAGAACGGGGATGCTTCTCCAGGGCCATTGGAGTGGCTTGGTATCCCAAACATGCCTCATGCAGAGCTTGGTTGGGATGTTTCTATGCTAGGTAAGACCACAACCATGGCCCCAAACAGCCTCTGGTTGCCCAGACAGCCCCGTGGCATTCAGTGTGAGCTGAGGATGATTCCAACCCTTGACACAGAAAAAAGTGAAGTAATATGATGGTGTAAAAGA
This sequence comes from Molothrus aeneus, assembly GCF_037042795.1. Lineage (NCBI taxonomy): Eukaryota > Metazoa > Chordata > Aves > Passeriformes > Icteridae > Molothrus > Molothrus aeneus. The sequence continues at coordinate 21,812,830 of NC_089653.1, read as the reverse complement.
GCTAAGCTGCTAAAACTGAGGCAGGGCATCAACAAAAGTGTGAGCAAAGCCACTGATGGACAAAAGAATGAAAGCTGAATTAAATCCTTCTTAAAAAGGATGTTTTAAATATACAATCCAAAAAACATTAAGAGAACCGTACTGATGAAAAGTCTGTCCTGCCTCTGTGCTTCAATAAAGACAGCAAATGCAAATATATAAATGAAAAAAGTAAGCTAGATAATAGATAATAGACACACCACAGAAAAATTAGAAAAGAAAGACACCAAGAAAAATCCATGGATGGTAGAACTCAGTTTTCATCTTTTAAATGAGGAAATAAAATGCTACTTTATAATGGACCTTTATTTCCATCCAGAACAAAGGAAATCCTACAATGACACAATCCCACAAGTAGGCAGAGAGAGAGTATATTTTTTGGCAAACCTGGCAAAAAGGTAGAATTATACAATAAATTTTCTGCTCATTTCTTTCTAAAAAGCAAAAAGAGGGAAAAAAACCCTCCAAAAAAAAACCAAACCCAAAAAACCCCCCACAAACAAACAAAAACCAAACCAAAACCCCACCTTTAAAATCCACTGCCAGTGGAGTGGAGATTATCCAGAAAAGAAGGCATTTCTAAAGAGGTTCTCCAGAGACTGGATTTAGTTAATCCCACATCACAGAGTAAATGGAAAATCACTGCTGTCATGTAGAGAAGTGAGGATCGATTAACAGGATCACAAATAAAGATGAGGCATATGAGTCACTGAGTGATCCAGGGTACCCTGAATAAGATGGAATTATTCAAACCAAGCAGGTTTAATGCAGACAAACACATTAATGGGAACAAGAAATGCAGCCACATGCAGGACTGTATTCTGGGCAGTAATTTTTTGGCTTGATCAGACAAAATTCAACAGGAATTCCCTGAATATTGCAGAGGACCACTGGGGTTTTGGACAAGGGCACAGGAGCATAGCAAGGTAAACTAGTGCTGACACCCACCCAGAATGCCTCACCTAGCTCTGAAGTCCACTGTTTTAAAAGAGTCTGAACTGAAAAATGAGTGAACATCAGGAAGAATAAACACTGAAAGGTCTTCCTGTGAGTCTTTGACAGGGGTATTTTAAGACTCCATTCACTACAAAGAATTGAAGACTGAAAAATGATTAAATTACAGTACCTGCCTGAGAAGAATATCCATCAACTAAAAAGCTCTAATTTAGGAGAAAAAGGTGGGGGTTCAGAGCTGAAATGCAACACATTAGCACGCAAAACCTTTAAGAATGATGGTGACTAAGCAGCAAAACTATGACAGGTGGGTTCTCCTGTGGATATGTCAGGCAGCCAGACATCTGAGTCTTATCCCAGAAGAGGTGCTCTAACCCTGCAGCTGTCACCCACTTACACTGTACAGAAATCTGTAAAAAGTGTGATAACCTTGCAAACAGAAAAGATCACCTCTACTGGCTTGGAAGTATTCAAGTCAGGCCAGATGGGGCCCTGGGCAACCTGATCTAGAGTGTGGCATCCCTGCCCATGGCAGGGGCATTGGAACTAGATGTCCCTCTAGTTCTCTTCCAATCCAAACCATTCTATGATCTCTACTGAGGCTTTAAATCCCAAATTCTGTTACTCAGTGGATGGAGGAGGAACCTGGCAGAGAAGTAAACAGCATTAGAAAAAGTGCCTGGAGCACACACTGAGGGAGAACCAGAGCTGACTTTTGCCTGCCCTCTGCACAGGAAGTGTCTGCCAAGCACAATGGGAGCTCTTATGGGGAGGTGCTGGTGGGATCTCCCACTGAGGCAGCTACAGCAGCAAAGCAGTACATGCCAAGGAGAGATGATCCAGCACTGTGCCCCAGCAGGGCAAGGAAAGGAAAGTAACTGACAATTGCAGCCAGAAAAAGGCCACAGGATGGAAAGACAGTGTTTGAAATACCTGAAGCTTACATCCCTCCTGTTCTGCTGTGAGACACTGGTGCAGATGATGAGAGCATCCTGCCCTGCACCTCTCACAGCTCCTCCCATGCCCCTGAGCCTGCCACAGTGGAGAAGAATCCTATAATCCTGAAGAGCATAGGCTTTCACTTGGCATCACAGTCTGTCCCTTCAACTCGAGCAAAAGCTGGAGAAGCAGCACTACTCCAGCCTCCTAAGGCTTTGTGGACCATTTCCCACCCCACTCTGTTCCTGGCCTCCTCCTGGCTCCCCTGCTGCCCTTTGGACATCTTGGCACCACAAAGCCTCTCCCTTTCCTCACCCTGGGGACGCAGCTGAGCAAAGTCCCACCCTTACAGGGTGGCCTGAGAGTGCAGAAATGCAGCCATTGGAGCCTGCTTAATCAAATATCTCCAGAGGACAGACTTCTTGCTAAGGCAGAGGTAGGCACTGCCTCCAGCTTTGCCATCACTTTGGCTGTTGCAGTTTTCCTCTTCATTTCAATCCCACTTCAAGAGAATTCACACACAGCTACATGAGACAGATGCTGGCAGAAAGGGCACAGGAACAAACAAGTTTTCAGACACTTGGAGGCCTGTCCATCAAGAAGGGCTCCTTCTGTCCCTCTGCCCAGACCCCAGCACCCTGCTTCCCCTCACCCCCCACCAATAGTCTTGCACCAACAAACCAAGCTGCACAAATCTGTCTGCAGCCGACTCTGACACAGCCATAGCATCAAGGGAATGATTTCACCCATGCCAAGACAGCCTAAGCCTTCCACTTTGGTAATTCTGCAGCTCCAGGGTGTTATTTGATGGGACTGGAGACCTGGAGATGGCTTGAGGACCCAGGACACAGGGCATGCAACTGTTGTAGCACAGGCAAGGGACCCCTGCAGTACTGAGAGGTGATGGTGCAAAAGGTTCCCATTGGTGACAGCCCCCCAACACGCAGGTGCCTGGGTATCCTGCCCAGGTGAATTATGCAACTCTGAGTACTTGCTCTCTGCATATGTCTGAGTGCTTCAACAGCTTCCTCTATTTCCTGTTTTGTGCTGCCTGCGAACAGCTGCCATACTCATGCTCAGGGTCAGGAATTGGTTCCTACAGAATCTATTAATGCTGGATTATAAAGAGACAGTGGGAGTAACCCCAGCATCTCTCCCTCTCCCTCATGAGGAACCTCCTCTGAGCCCTGAGAGAGCAGACAAACCAGGGACACAAGTTTTAGGGTGTACCAAAACCAGGAGCAACAGAAAGGACAGCCTTGAGTCTGTGTCACCTGTGCTTCCCTCCCACCTGGGCTTCCACAAAACCCCCTTGCAGAGGCTGCACGGAGGAGTGACAACCATGATGCTGTTTCACTAAGTCCCAGGGAGGAGCCTTCCTGAGAGAGGCTGGCTGTGCTGGCCACCCACGTGTACCAGACTCCCAGCACTGCCCTGCTGCCAGGGCAGGGTGAAGGCACACCCAAGGGAATTGCCCCCCATTTCCCTGTGTACCTGGGTTTTTCTTCCTGGTCTGCACAAACTCTGAGTGCCGCAGGGCACTGGGAGCCGTCCGTCTGTAGAAGCTGTTTCTCTGCAGCACAGAGCCCACCCTGTTTTCTTCCTCGGCCTCCTGCTCCCAGACCTGGCTCCAGTCGGGCCGGCCCGTGCGTACCCTCGAGTGCTCTGCTGCCCTGCTGCTGCTCTTGGCTGGCCTCCCAGGCCCTGGGGCTTCTCCTTCCAGCTCCCCACAGCTGTCGGAGTCAAGGACACATGTCTCGAACTGTGTGTAGCAGGTACCTGACCCTTGGTTCACACTACCATCTCCTGAGGACCTGACTGCAAATGCAGGAACTTCATAACCTCTGTCTGGACTGCTGTGGTCCATGACATGGCCTTTGGGCCTCCTGTGCTGTTCACTGTCTTCTTCATCTACTTGGTCCCTGACACCTACATGTGGCCTTTCCTGCTCTCTATATGCTCTAGGGCCTCCATCATCTCTATACCACTTTTCCCCTTCCCTATATACTTGATTGCCTCCATCCTCTCTATACTGCCTTCTCCTCTCCCTATACTGCCCAGAATCCCTCTCTTTCCTGTGCCTATAATGTCTTCCATGCTCACTGTAGTCCCTAGGATCTCTGTAGTCCTGATACCACCTTCCCCCCTCCCTACAGTCTCCAAGGCCTCTATCCTCTCCATACTGCCGTCCTCTCTCCCTATACTGCCCAGGTACTCTGTCCTCTCTGTTCCACCCTCCTCTTATCTCAGAACTGCAGTTTCTGTACTGAACACCCTCCCTCTCACACACCCTGTAGTTTCTGTCCTCTATATCCTGTCTTTTGCCTTCCCAAACATCGTCTGCTCTCCTGCAGTCCATGTACTGCATCTGTCCCTTCCAAAAACCTCTGCAGTCTCCATTCCTGCTCTGTTGGTCCACGGAGATGTCCCCCTGTGTCCTTGAACTGTCCCAGCCACTGTGTGCTCCTCGGCTGTCCGGGTATGGCCTCCTTGTTGCCCTGGGTCTGTCGCTGCAGCCGGCCAGGTCCCGTCTCCGTACAGCACAACAATCCTCATATTCCCAGCTGAGGAGCCGCGGTTCCTGTCTCGGATCCTCCATGCAGCGTCTCCTCTAAGGACAGGTGCACATAGTCCTGTGGGGTGCGGTGCAGGGGCTGGCTCCCCTCACCCTCTGCTCCCTGAGCCCAACCCCAGGCTGACGGTGCTTCTCCCTCTGCTCCAGCACTCCCGTCCCAAGTGAAACGCAGGTGCTGCTTCCTGAAACCAGCCAGCAAAGGCAGGGGCCCAATCGCTGGCAGCCCTGGCCTCCTCCACCTGCTGCCCAAAGTAATCAGTAACCAGCCCCGAGCGAGCGAGGAGGGGAGCCAGGCTGGGCGGGCCTGCACCGCCCAAACCGGCTCCGCGGCTTTGCCAAAACCTCTCCGCAGGCAGCTCTGAGGCAGGGAGGAGGAGGGCACTGGAGCATGCAGAGGCCCTGCCCCAAGACCAATGTCCTCAGGGAAGGGAAACAGAGCATGTGTAACACCACAGGAAGCCACAGAGCAGAGGTGGGATACCAGATCTTCTACTAGATCTTCTTTTTTCCTCCCCTGATGGCATGGAGCAAACAACGTGGTCTACAAGAGCTGGGCTCTGCTCCACACTTTGCTGGGGCAAACTGAGGCCTTCAGGCTGCCCCTGGCTCAACCCTGAGCCCATCCTCTTCCCAGCCCTCACCACAGTCACATGAAGCTCAGGAAAGGAGCTGCTCCCTGCAAGACAGACCAGTGCCTCCACAGTGCCATGCAGTCACAACTGCATGGTTCCCTGCTCCAGGGGGAACAGCTGGTCCACCCACTGACAGGAACAGGCTTGAAGGGATTACTTGGGTTATGGAGTCTGGTGCCAACACACCAAATAAGTCTCCAGGAGGCTAGAGAAATACGCACTCCAGTAATGCTTCTCACTGCAGGGCACTACATATTCCCAATTTTCCATGCCAAACACAGAGCTCCTATAAGAAACCAAGAGACATCCACAGCAAGCCCTTGACAGAGAGTGCGAGAGTCTGTGGATGTCATCCATGTCTCAGGTTCTTGCAACACTTGTTAGGAACGCAGAGCCCATGCCCTCAGCTGGTAGAAGACAAAAATAAAACCAATGGACTCTCCTACTCCAACTGCAGGAGAGCAAGTGCTAATCCTGCCCCAGCCTGGTGATCAGTAAAACCCCAGTGTGCTCAAAAGACACACCAAAAAAGCAACCTGATGATTTTAAACACTTACTGTAGAAAACCACGTATTTTCTACTCTTCCTTTGGCTTCCCAAAAGATACACTGAAGGGCTGGATTCCCCACTATCAATTATTTCTCCTGTAAGACGATGCCTGCCCTGCTTTGGTTGCTGGTCAAATCTTAGTGAGAGCTTTTCTGCCTCCAGTGTCTCCATGTTCCTAACAGTGGTAAGGCAGAGGTCATGCCTCAGGCATGCCACAAACACGTTTTGCTGAGTTGATGCAACACCAAATTACTGTTCTGCCTGCTGCACTAGAGATGGGCTCTCTGGCCACATTCACATGTGTCAGAAGGGACATGGCAGAGCTTCGGTAGAACACATCTTTATCACATGGCTAGAGAGGTCTCTTGAATGGGAGGAAAGTCCCCTAGGACTACTGAAAGGATACTAGCTTGAGGATGCCTCAGGATAGTGCATTAGTTCTTGCCTAAAACTTCTAGTTCCAGGAACCAACAGGTTCCACAGGATCAGTCCTCTACCAGGAAGCACAGGGACAGTAGGAGACACTTCCCAGCAAGATCCATCCCATCAGAAAATTTCCCTTGAGATTCAGCCTAGACTTCCCTCTTCCTACCTTCAAGTTATTTCATCTAGCTTCGAATCCTCTAGGCCTCCTTCCAAGCATCCCTTTTGCACACCACTGACATGAAGGCTGTTTGTCACCCTGTTTTCCTGGTGCAGCCATACCAGCCTTCATTGCCATGTGCTCTGCCTCTGACATGATCGTGCAGCAAATGCCTGGGCTCCCCAATGCTGACTAAGCAGTGGGAGGATGGAGGCAATGAAGTCAGAGTGAGTAACTCCCAGGCAGGAGCTGGCATTTCATTCCATCTCCCGCATGCAGTGCCCACATTTCCTGCACGCCGTGGGTTTCAGTAACAGAACTGCAGTGTCAGAGCTCCTGGGAGAAGCCTGGGAAGGAACTGTGGGAGAAGATGTATGTGATTCCATCTTTCCATTTGTCTACTGTAATATCAAGTGTAGCGTAATTAACAGCACTGATCTTTATGTGGCATGTTCAGGTTTCAGAGACCAAATGTGCTGATATAATCATGGGAAATTCCTCTTTTCTGAGTAATTTTTTTGGGGGTGCAAGAACAAAAGTCACATTTTCAGCTACAGATATACCACAATTGTAAGCTCTTTGCTGCTGTTACCAACAGAATAGTCCTATTTTCTTGTCCTGGACTTCATGGATGGCAGGAGCACAGGGGCAGATTTTACTTTTTGCCCAGTAATTCATCCCACTCCCAGGTCAGGTTCAGTCCCCTTCTGTCCACCCCTTCTCATATGAATAACAAATCCCCACAGGTCTGTATCAGCACCAGAGCACAAAGCACAAGAAACCCAGTGCCCTGACAGGTTGAGAGCAGTCACAGCACTGATGTCAACTCAAATCTCAACTGCAGAACCACCAGCAAAGCCACCCTGAAGTTGCTGCTCACTCCCCTACAGATAAGAGGGGATGAGGCAGGGAGGTTGGAACTGCAGCAGCAGTGGTTTTGCTTTCCATCACGGATATATGGGAGTAGATGAGATGAAAGCTCTGGATGTATGGTGGGGCTAGAAGAGATGGGAGAGTTGGAAGGAAAAGGGGATAGGGAAGATCAGGGCAAAGGGATATCCAGAGAAACACACAGTGATTCTCCAAGGCAAAATCACGATGATATATCCTACAACAGTACTTACAAAATGATCAAAATCAAGAAATAAAGGGTATAAAAGACTGCCTTCAACAGTGTCTGTAAAACAGCAGAGGCACCTGTTCTCCTGAAGTATTCCCCCTCCCACACTGTTGTAGACTCACCTCTCAACTCCTGCAGCTCCATGCTGAGGCTCTCAATGTTGGAGTCACAGAAATCAAGGTTTTCCATGGTCTCTGCTCTCACCAACTCATCCTGCTGCTCCTCCAGCATCAGGCTTAGCTCAGCACGGGTCTTGCTGTACGCCTCCAGATCTCTCTCCACCTCTCCAATTCTAGTCAGCAGGATGGAGCTGGAGGAGGCTGATCCTGCCTGTGTCAAGTCCTCACATCCCTCCTCCACCCGCTGCTCTGGGGTGCTGGGCTGAGGCTGTGCAGGGGCCACGTGTTTCCGCTGGTTGCTGGATGGAGGCCGGGGCGCAGGCCGGGAGGGTCTGACCGAGAAGGACAGAGCCCTGCCTTTGGGCACCCGGCCACCCTGCACCTGCACGGCGGCTGTGGCCAGGCTGCTGGGCCGAGGAGGGGGTGGCCTCAGGGCCCTTCTCCTCTCTGCCTGCCTGGAGTGGGACACAGATTCAGGAGACCCACGGACAATGTCCTTCTCAGAGCTGTAGTCCAAGATGGAGAAGTGACGGGAGACCTTGTCCTGCTCCACACCAGTACCTGACAGGCTCTTCTCAAACTGGGCCAGCTGCTCCGTCAGTTTGGAGTCCAGGTCCGTGCAGCTATCCCCCTGCACTGCAAGAGGGCAGCACTCCCCCCAGCTCCCAGCCCTTGTGTCCAGGCTCACCTGGGCAGTTCCTAAGCTGGGACAGGGCTTGGACTTCTCCAGTTTACTGTCCATCCAATTGTCCAGGTCCTCGGTCCTGCTCTGGCTCTCCTGGGGCTCAGATGCTGCCCAGCTATTAGCGGATGAAATTGCTTGGCTCCTGCAAGGATTCTGGGGGAAGTGGGGCGCCTGCAAGGGCACAGTGGGGCTGTCTCCATCATGCTTAGGGAGGGAGTGAGTTTCTGAGTTTCCTGAGGTGGCTGAAATAGTCCCCCCAGGCTCCAGCTCACCTGCTTGGCCAGGCCTGTTGCCCTGTGGGGGAGGCAGCTGAGCAGAGGGGTGAATGCCATTGACTGACTTGGTGTGGTTAGTGGGCACCGAGCCCACTGTGCCTTCAGGATGCAGCTCCTGCTGTCCTGTGCTGGGAAAGGCCTGGTGCTGTCTCAAGTCAGTGCCAAGAGGACCCTCTGACCTCCCTGCCTTCTGAGACAAAATGGTGGCAGGCTCAGGATATGCAGCCAAGCCATCCTCCTTTTCCCTGCTATCTTCCTGGGGCAAAGGAGTTTCAGAGTAAGTGATTTCTGGATCTTGATGGATGTTCAATCCACAACTGCCTCCACCTTGCAGATCCCCAGCACTCACCATTTCCATGCAAGCATCAGAGGCTTCCAGCCTCACAAATCTGTGTGGAAAGATGCCACGTTTTCCTCTCAGCTCCCCCTCCAGCCAGCCATCCTCCAGAATGCCTACAATCCGAATCCTGTCACCCACATCAAAATCCAGTTCCTTGGACTCCAGGGCTTGGAATTGATAGAGGGCAACACCATAAGTACTCCCTGGCTCCTTGTCATCTTTGTGGGGCATCTCTACTGTCCCATTGGTGTCACAAGTCCCCGTGGGCTCTGGGTCCACTGAGGTTCCTGGTGCTCGCAGAGGAGTAAGCAGTTCCACAAAACCCTCTGGGAAGATGCCCCTGCAGCCTCTGAGCTCACCCTCAAACCAGCCAGGCTCTGGGACACCAATGATGTTGATCACATCCCCTTCCCTGAAGTCCAGTTCCTCCTCCAGCTGAGCAGACAGGTCCATCAGGGCCTGGGCTTGGCCCAAGGAGTAGGCAGGCACCTCCAGGAGAGGGCTCTGGGACAGCTGACGTCTCCGAACTGAAAGGCACAGCTCCCTCACACATGATGAGGGGAAAAAGCCCTTGGAACCCCAGCTGCTTCGGCCCTGGAGCCAGCTGGAGGCCAGGGACCCCCCCAGGATCACCAAGTCTCCTGCAGAGAATGAGACACAACAGTTCAAAACTGCTCTCATTATTGCTTCCCACCTCTTATTCCTGCCTCCCCGTTTCCCTCCTGGCTGTGGGTGAGGACTGGCCCTCTGTTATAGCACAGTGCATGCTGGGGATGCACACAAGCACAGGATGGGATTAAGGCATGAAGTATCAGCAGCCTCTTGGGGATGGGATTAAGACATGAAGTATCAGCAGCCTCTCAGATACACAGCTTGGCTGCAAAGCCATGCAGGTGCATTGAGGCTTTCATTCTCCCCCAAATGCAAGTCTAAGATTTGGAGATTACAGGTCAGTTAAAAGGCAATTGTAAATTTACTATGATCAGGTGATGCCAATTTTTGGAGTTTCATGAGTAATGACAGAGAAACTTGTATCCAAGTGGCAGAAGCCTAGAGGACCATGGTGGATTTGACATGATCCATGTCATGAGGAATTAGGAGATTCACCTCTTTGTTCTATCACTCTAGGCAGGATGCTGTGACTAGGCTCATCCATCCAGAAGGACAGGTGAGGCTTTTGAGGTGCAAAGCAAAGGAAGGGAATGGAGATTACCTCTCTGCAATGACAAGCTCCCTGGCTCTTGAGATGTGAAGTCATTGGTACAAACAAACAGTTTTTCTCCCTGCTTCAAAGGGGGAATATCCACAGGTTCAACAAAGCTGCTAGGAAACTGCCCTAAAAGGAGAAAGAGTTGTCAGCAATGAGTCTTTCCTGTGATCCACCACCATTTCCACCCTCCTTCCAGTTTTTGGGATCTATTCATCTCTGGCTAAAGGAAAATACCCAGTTACCCTGGGTGCTTCAATAGCCTGGTGGAAGAAGAACGAGTTTGGGACCCAGGAATTCCTGGGGTTTTTAGTACTTAAGAGCTAACAGAGAACAAAAAGCTTTGAGCCCTTGGCTCACTCAGGCAACCACAGGCTGTGTGCATTACTGGGACTGTGCCATCAGCATGGAGCTTCCAGGAACAGACATCCTGGGTTTTCTCTGCCCTTGCTGCTTCCTTCCCAACTCAGACCCATGGTGAGGACTAAGGGATCCAGCAGTGCTGGATCATGGGAGCAGTGTCTTTTGACTGGGCAAATCCACTTGGTGCTCCTTCCCCCAGAGGGCTTGGCCCCTGTGCAGCCTCAGCACAGAATTCAGGCTGCCACCCTGAATGGGATGGCCACACCTGTGAGTCACAGGCTTTGTCACAGCTTCAGCACTGCTGGGACTCCAGGGACCTTCCCTACTGTCATTCTGAGGATCTGTTTCACCATGGCACATTTCTTGGCCACCAGATGATACCCATCAGATACTAATTTCAGTCCTGAGAGCACATGACATGGCAGAGTCCACTGCAAAGGCCACAAAAAATGTCTTATATAATTTGAGGCAAGGGGATATGATGAAGTATGGGCTAGTACCACACTCAGCATTGCCTCTGGGTGACCAAGGATTTTCTAATAAAACCTGGAAACACCATATCCTAGACACCCAGAGCTTTACACTGTGATTAGGCAACTTGACACTTGCTATTCTCTGCTGCTTCCTTCACAGTTTTAACCAACTCTCTTTTTCCTTATCTTAGTTTCCTGCTTTGTACATGGAAACAACATAATGCCGTAAGAAAGGAATCACTGTACATGGAGTTATAGTAATTATTCTACAGAGTAATGACTACTAGGCTGCAACATTTCCACAGCTTCTATTCCAAAGTGCTTTTTCAATTCCCTATAACTTTAACTTAGAAAGCTGGGCAGAAAACTACAACAGCTGTTCCAAGGAAAAGCACAAATGCAATTGGGTTTTGAGTTAAAGGTCATTAAAAACATTCCATTTGACTTCAGCATGTTTCTTATCTTTGAGCTATGGCACACATCTGTTTGTTATTCCTTAATAGCTTCATCTTCTATATAACAACCTGACCAGTTATGCTGGGAGACAAAACTGTTGAAAACTGCACACGTAATCCTTGCCCAGTGACTTCAGCAGCAGCAACAGGATCAGGCACACGCTCATTCAATGCCCCTTATCAGTCACATGGAGCACAGGAGGGAAGTGCTCCTGTCCACCTTTGTTTCAGACAGTACACAGCTTGTGGCTGTCAGGAGAGACCAGACTGCCGCTACAATAGCAGCCCCGTCTCTACAGCCAGGGATGAAATCAGTCCCACCCTCTGCTGAAGACAGAGGCGGGCTTATGCTTTGAAGTGGCCTGGCTTTCATCTCCCCAAAGCTCACACATCTTCTTAACATCAGGATTAAGATGAGAAAGAGCTGCCTAAACAGAGACTATGAGACTCTTAGTGTTTCACTAAGAGCATTCTGCTGCTTCAGAGGCTTCTCACACCCCCCTAAAAGTTTAAGATACTTGCACACCATTCCAGGCACCTAGATATTGATGGCAATTTGTGCAGGAAGATGCTTTGAAACAGAAAGGAGGAAATGGGGCTGAGTCAGAGGGCTTGGGGGGGACACATGGTCACTGTTGTTCTATCTCCACTGACAAGGTCACTTGGACTGGTTTCCAGAGTGGATGCATTTCCACTCCGAGTGCATCTGTTTCCTTTCTCCCCTTCCACTGCCACAGCAGGTCAGCACATAAGCTAGCCAGGAAATGGGCAGTCTCTCCACAGAGACTGGAACAACCAGTATTGTGAAGCTCCTATCTCCTCAAGAACTGACTCTCCACTGACCTTTCTCAAAAAACAACACAAAACTTGTCTGAATAGTTGACACAAAGCTGGCAGGAGACCAGCGGCAACTCGCACTCTCAGTCCCAATCAAAGCCCATGAAAGATTTAGTAAATCAAATCAGGTCTTTCCCCACCAAGGGAAGACATGCTCATGGAGTGCACATTTAACTGGCACTTGGACAGACCCAGGTGCAAGCATTTCCAGCTCTTACCTGTGACACCTTCCTTCTTGCCAAGGAGCCAGAACTCGTCCACCACAGCCAACACCTCGATGACATCTCCCACGAAGAGGGGCAGCTCCTCAGAGACGCTGGGACAGAAATCAAAGACTGCCCGCACCACAGAGCCAGCCTCCATTGTGCAGGGTCTGAAGGCAGGTCAGTGCCTAAGGCTGAGACAGTGAGAAATTTGTCAGCACCCAGAAACACCTGAAATTATCAGAGATAAGCCCAGGAAGTAAAGCCCTTCCTGAGCACGGAGGCATATGTGGGGAGATCCTGTCCTGAGCTCCCTGCCAACCCTTGGTCACCTGCCACAGGAGCCAAGGGGCTGCAGCAATGCAGCCCCCATGGTCTAACCTGCCTTGTCCCACTCCTGTGGCTATCTCTGTAGGAGCATGTGTTTGTGTTGCAAGAGGGGGGACAAGCAGCAAGAAATTTGGAAGTGAATTCCCGTCAGGAAGGAAGCAGGAGGAGGGGAGGAAGCTCAGCATTTCCCTGACATGTGGGGCACAGCTCAGCCTGCAGGGCCTGGTGGGCAGCCAGCACCACCCAGCTCTACGTCCCACCACACATTCTCTGGCAGGACGGGCACAGGAATCCCCCTCCCCATGCCACCACTCAGGGCCACAGGAACTGCATGCTGAACCAGCACCACAATTCTGGCCCAGCAAGAGAAGAGGCACAAAGTCCACTCAGGCAAGCTCATACCACCATCACCCTCATTCTCAGACCTGACTGGAAATATCTTTTCTGCCTTCTAGGTACCTGGCTCAGACATTCCCTGGGTGGCCCCACCATGGCTTTAGGCAGAAGTCAGACTGAGATGAGGGTACAGACCCCATTCAAGGTTCTGGGAGCCAAGGCTAAAATTCCTCCTGGCAGGAGATTTGAAAGCAGGCAAAGACCTCCTTGTCAAGGGCTATGTCCTGGATTCCCCCTTACTCTGGAAGTGGCTGTTGAGGACACTCTTCTGTATAATTTCTGCTTTTCAGCCTCACTGTCAAAGAAATACAGCGCACCAAGGCAGGAGCAGTCCTGCAGCTAAAGCTGCTCCTTTGCCTCCTCCCAAATTCCTCAGGATGGGAACAGAAAGGTTCATCCATCCAAAGCAACCAGAATTCCTCACCTTCACCTCAGACCAGTGAGTTTGCTTTCACTTTCAGACCCACTGCAAATCCAGGCACAGGACAGCGCTGCCAACACCTCTCCGTGGTGCTTTCAGAGCCCTGCCCTCTGCGACGCCGGGACATCGGCGTCCTCCCCACCAGCGCCCTTGGCACGGGCTGCCCTCCTCCCACATCACCACCAGCCCCGTTGTGTCCGTTTGGACACACCTGCCCTGCCGTGGGACACGTTCTCCTCCCTCCCCAGAGCGGCTCCAAGCGCACTGGGAGCAGTCCCGCTCCAAGCCGCTGACACCCGTCCCATGTCAGCACAGCTTGTCAACCCCCTGCCCAGCCAAGGGCAGAAAGAGAGCAGTGACAACTCAACAAAACACAAACACACGGCCCCAAGGGCAGCCTTTCCCTGTACAGCCACACACAGCCCACCTGAGCCCCGGAGAGTCAGGAAGAGGGGAAGCTAACACAGGCAGGAGAAAAATGTCCCTGCTAATGAGGCGCAGCCAACTTCCATTGAGAGTGCCAGTGGGGGATCCAGGCAGGGAAAGGCTTTCTGCTGACGGGACCGTTCTGTTTATCCAGTCCGACTCACCTCCTGGGAACAAAGCGGGTTTGTACTCAGCAGGAACAGCTTCCTCATCACGTCTCTCCCCGCCCCCAGCCATTCCTCTGCTGCAGCCAGCACGCTGCGCCCCTGGCCACCCTCACCTCTGCCATCCTGTCTGCCTGTCACTCCTATTGCTCTCCACTGCCTTCCCCATCGCACGTGGGCTCCTTGGGACACAGGCTGTCCCTTTGTCACCAGCTTTGTGCTGGCTGTACAAACAAAGAGCCCAATATCCAGCAGCAGACAGCACTCTGCCACCAAAAAGAGATGAATGGACTGGAGTGAATCAGGAGCACAAAGAGCTGTAGTTCAGGATAGCAGAAACCCACTGAGGCAGAAGGAGTAACAGTATTAAAAACATGACCATGTGGAGCAAGGAAAAAGATGGAAGAGCTATCAATTAGCTTAAAAATGCCAAAGACAAGTAAGGATCCTTCTGCTGTTTGAGGTGGGATGCCTGGGGCGTGCTGCTGCATGTTCTCATGGGAAGAGGAGCAGCAGCAACAGGCACAGCAGCAGCAGCCCCTTGCAGGCACCCAGGCTGCCCTCCACCCCCAGACAGGCTGCCAGCTGAGCTCAGGCCCCCAGGAATCCTTGCCATACTCTGAATATTCAAATTCACAGCAGCACTGGACAAAGAGGGAAAAACCTATTGCAGGCATAATTGCTGCCTTGGGGTAGTTTCTCCAGGAGCACATGATAGTACAGTGAGATTTCTTGTATGTCTTCTGTCAAAAGGGTAATGTAAGAATGGGCAGAGGTATGCAAAGATTACAGTAAGTGTGCTGCAGACCCAAACCTGGCTTTGCAACAGTAACTGGTGCTGAGAATACAGCCCTGCCACTGATCCCACCCATGAGAACAGGAGTGTCACTTCCTTTACCACACCTGCAGCTCTGGAGACTCATCATTAAAATGTGCAAGATTTTCCAATGAGATGAAGATAGAGAGGGACAGGCAGGACTGCAATAGTTCCAGCATGTATATTAATTACAGTCATAATAAACCACTAACCTATTCACGTCCAAAGCATTCCCTGAGAGGCAACTTGTAAGAAAGCGTGAAGCAACTTTCTAAACTGCCAAAAAAAGAATCCCAACAGGCTCATGTTCCCTCAGCAGTACCAAGAAGAGCAAGATCACTCCCTGACTCCACTGGAGTATAGACAGCACGCTCCTGTATTTGCAAGTAGTGAATCAGTCTTGTGGAGCTTGCTTGCCCCATAACATGACTTGAACACAAAATATTACATTTTCCAGGGCCTTGGCCTTGTCTTACTCCCTGTAGTGCTGCCTGCCAAAATTTTCTACAAACCCCCACCTAGAGAAGGAAGCCTCCCAGCATATTCCAGACTGGAAACTTACTGAGTCCAACTCTTCAGGCTTAATAGTAGATCCGACCTTCTTCCAGATCCACCCTAGAAAACAAGCATTCAGCAACAGCTCACGCAGAGGCTCCAGAAGGAAAAGCAGACTGCAGGGAGAGCAGGGCTCTGCCTGTGATCCCCTCTGAGTCACAGCTCCTGACAGCTGGCCAAGCACCTCTCACCTCAAGGATGGGTGATCCTTGCCTGCCAGAGGGAAGGAGGGAGAGCTGTGCCACAACTGAGCAAACTCTGGGATTTCAGGCTGGGGGAGCTCAGCACTGTGGATCTCAGGGCTCCGGCCCCCGCCCAGCAGCAGAGCTGCATCCAAAGAGAGCCTCACTGTGCAAGTATGAAGCTGTGGCGCAGCAGGAACTCGCCCTGCTGAGAACACACAGGCTCTGTCTCGCTGCCTGATCCTGCACAAACCAGGTAACGTGTTCCTGGCGCCTGACCACAGCCTGCCTGCTGCCGAGCTCTGGGCCTGACACAACAGCATTGTGCAGCAAGGCAGAGAGTGGATTCCCAGGGCGTTAATCACTCCCCCCAGTCTGCATGCATGCATGCTCAGCACACACTAACATTACCTTCATGGAAGAGTGCTTATCCCATTTTGCTATTAGCTCTGGAGTGTGTCTGGTCCAGCGTGGGCTGATGGAAGCAGGGACCAGAATGAAATGATGGCTATTAACTCTGTTACAATATTGTTTTGAGATCTTCAGCACAGACTGGGTCAGCCAAGAAATGGCATTTGCACACAGACTGACAACTTCTTCTATCCCTGCTCTTGCAGCTGAAATTGTGCAGGGTAAGAAATCCCAAATAACGGACTCACCAGCATCAAATGTAATCGTCAGGCACTTGCTAGAAGTACCATCACTTAGACGGAGGCAGGACTACAAAAGATGCTGAAGCAAGGATTTTAAGAGATAAGGCAGAAATGTGAAGAGGCCATTTAGGCTGATTACAAGAAGTATTAACAGCCCCAGTAAAAAGGGAGACCCAAAGGGTTTGAGGGCAGCTAATCCACTCCTATCCCAAAGCACTGCTCAGACTATGAGATAAAAAACAGTAACGGGGGGATGCCACAAATTAAGCAGCAAGGAAACCAAACTTAACAGGTGCTATTGCCACTTGTTTCTCCACTAAATAATACATTCCAGCTTCTCACTCAAGAAGCAGCACTGTTAGAACTGACTATGCAGAGTATGACTTCATTGTAACTGAAAAACTAACATTTCACCAAGCAGACCAAAATATGCCATGTGGGCATCCACAGGCATGAAGGATTTGCACAACAGGGACAAGTGGATTCTTGTCCAGTGGGTCTCTCAATCTCTGTAAGAACTTTAGAACCTGCATGAGCAGTAGACCAGGAATGGTCATATTCCCAGAAATGTACAAAGACAAGTTTGTCACAAATTATTAGAGAAATTAATATTAAAAACATTAAACAAATGCTGTCGATGATCTTAAAAATTGAAAAACACCTTGCATTTCACCTAGGTCTTTTTGTACCCCCTTCCACTCATTGTAGCTCAGTGTCTGTTCACTGAAAACACAATCCACCCCCAGTGACAGAGACACCCCTCAGTTCAGTGCATCCTTCAGCTGCTGGAGGACTGGCAAGAGATCTGCTGCAGCTCTTGCTGTACTGTAGGCTGCAGGATTAGTACCCAGCACACAGTGGGAGGAACCAGCAGTTATGCTTGGCTTCTCACACCACTGTGTCAAGAACAGAAGCTTACTAACTACATACTAAACATTTCTACCTTTTTTCTCTGTTCCTCCTTGTGTTCTCCAAATCTGGACAGCCCTCCTTCCCTGCTCCATACCCCAGTGCATCTGCACAGCCTGCACTGTCCTCATTCACACTTCTAGGAGAGGACATTACCTGCAGAGTAGCATGCCCTGACTACTCCCACCAGCCTTCAGAGCTGAGGCCACCCACACTCCCTCTCCCTGCTCAGAGCAGAACATGTTGCTCTGTAAAGCTCCCTGAGGTCCCTGCTCGCCTGCACATTCCTGGGTGGAATAAACAATACCCCGTTGAGCCAGGCTGCCTGGGCCCCAGCTGGAGATGGTGCCAATGCAGGGACTTTGGCTCCAGCAAATGCTGAGCTGATCCTGTGAATCCCAACAGAATGGATAACGCAGCAAGCAGGGAAAACCCCCAACTGATGGTGCTGAGGAGAGGAGCTTTCTCCCACCAGGGAAGGCTGATCACTGCAGCTTCTTGATAGGACATGCTGCTTGTCTCAGCAGATCCCAGAGTCCCCCAGCTGAGCTTCACAAAGCGGGAAACATGAGAACTCTTCTGCACTCCACCTCCTAACGCCACATAGCTCCCAGGAGGAAGAGGAATCTTCTCACTCTAAAAAGAAATAGCTTCTTTTGCTTTGTCTGTGACCTGATATATCAAAAATCATGGATTACGAATACATTTTTGGTTGGATCACTGACCTCCAAAGAACCAGGACTATCAAGTAAAGGGCTGCTTAAGCAAGCTCCGGCCTCCCACCACACCTGTGTGGCACAGGAGCTCTGCAGTATACCAAACAAGTCATTCAAACCACTACTTCTCTCCAGCTGGGCTCTGGCTGTCAGTGTTCTTACCTGCTCCGTTGCAGGACGTGTCTGAGGACAGGCCGGTGGTATTTGTGTGGGTCAAGAGTGGCGTGGCAAGGAAGCAAGAGGAGCTCGTGCTGAGCCAGATGGCAAGCAAATGACAATTATCTGGAAACTAGAGCACAGCATCAATTTTTAATGCAAAGCAGAACACCTTGCCACAACATATGAGCAAGATGACTGTGATGGATATTTAATCTCTGGCAGTGGGTTGCCAAGCATGCAAAGGCCAGAACACCAGCTTGGGGACCAGAGTTTCCCAAATTCTGTATGCTGCGGCAGCACACACCTTACAGACTGTGTTACAAAGTCCTGTCTTCTCCCACCCCAAGGTACATGGTTGTGTCTTTTCCCAGTTTTGCAGACTGGCTAAAATTATACAACTTAGAATAAGGAACAGACAAAACCCCAAGAGCAGAATCACCATTGATATGCAGTATCTGTGGCTGGGCTACAGGTGGTAAGTAGCATACAATTACAAAATTAGTCATTACACCTTGAGTACATATTCAAAACAAGTTGAACTGGGACTACAAGGACATTCCTTAACCAGTACTGTAGCACTTGATTTTGCACCCTGAACAATATTCTTCAAAATAACTTTTGGACAGAAACCCAGTATGATTCTTTGGCTGCTGGGTGGGGAGTCCAGAAATCTGGAAATTACTTGTAATTTTGACTTGGAAACTCTGTTCTTTGCTCGCCACGATTCCTGTTCTGTACTGTATCTGCAAAGAACCTCAATCCTCAGCAGGTACTCTGCTGCTACCTGGACCTTTTCCTTTCAGAGTCCCTGGGTGCTCCTGAGAAGGAAGCAATAAATTTCATCTCCCCACAGAAAAGTTCTAAAAATAAGACAAAGTAAAAACTGTGTCATTCAGAAGTGGGGTTGAGTAATGTGATTAGAAATATATTTCTGCTAGAGGTTGAAGGGAAATTATCAGTTAAGGCAGTGAAGTGCTGAGGTAAGCACAAGTCAGGCTGTCCCACCTAAGGTTACATCACCACTGTCACAAAGTCCGTCTGAGGTCACCTACTGCAGGGACACCTCATCTGCACTCAGAACCCCAAGAGGTCACACAGCCATGGTTCCCATGACAGCTGGCAGAGGTGGTGCCCTGTAAAGCTCTAAAAATCACTCCTTTCCTCTGCCCCTACTGCTCAGCTCCTGCCATCCCATTATCAACAGTGCTTTAAAACTGTTGTATGTTCAAGCTAGTTTTTAATGTCACTGCTAAATTCTAAGCAGAGCAGCTGGAGAGACAACTGAAACCTTTGGCCCTGAGAGAAGAGAGGATCTCACGAACGGAAAGTGGAGGCCAGCTCAGAGACGTGGGCACTCTCGGCGCTATGGAGGCCTCACACATAAGCAGGACGCATTTAGACACTGCCCAGCACGACTCACAGCCAGAGTGAGTCAAGATGAGGGGGATGAGAGTGACGTCTTGTAGCACGGTACTGAGGCTGTATTTGGCAAAGTATCTGCAAAACTGAAAATTCTGTATCTATGAACTCTTTCAGATGAAGAAATAAAATCTCAGTGGAAGCAGAGGCAAGGGGAAAGAAAGCCTTTCTTCTTTCAGAAGAAACTGAAAGTTGTGGAATCATGAAAAACATCAACGCAGACGTTTATGCGTATGACACAACTGCAGGCTTCCTAGGTACTACAGAAAGAATGAAAGGCCAGAAGTAGAGAGAGAATTTCAAACAGCAGGAACAGCAGCAGAGATGTTTGAACCCAAAGGTCAGATTACATCAAGGAGAGGATCGGCTGAGGTACCACTTAAGGTCAGCAAAGGGACAGCGGAGGAGCAGCAGCTGCCTCTCAGACTATTCTGAGGGTGACCCAAGCCTACATCCCTTGACGGCCACTGGAGGAGACACCTCCAGTGTCAAGGCAATGGGGCCAGGCTGCCAGTGTTGCAAGAGGGATTTGTGTTTGCAAGAGTGAAAACAAACAGGGAATTCTTTTAAGTTTCTCTTTTCAGGCTGCCTTGAACCGAATGAATGCCCTTGGAGGAGCAGCCGGGAAAGGCACAGTGCTGCAGCCTTGAGCTTCTGCTCTCTGTGTACAACCACTTGTGCCACCCTCACGGGTGCAAAAACTCCAGACTCCCGCTGCCAAACCACTGTGGGACAGCCACATAATTTCTAAAGGGCCAGGTGCTCTCCTGCAACAAGCTATCCAGGCAACACCAGCCACCACCAGCTGCCTGCCTGCCTGGGGGTGACCACCCGGTTTGGCACTGCCTGAACAGACACGGCTTGAGAGACCACAATCACAAAGTGCAATGTGGGGAGCAGACGGGCGGCTCCCGCGGTATCGCACAGCTGCTCCACGCTGCCCAGGTGCGTGGAAGTGCTCCCAGAGCAGGGCGTGCAGTGGGACGGGGCACAGCGAGCACCCAGCTGGGCACGCAGGGCTGGAGGGCCACACGCTGCCCTGGCGCGGCTGGCACGAGGGGAGCGCACCCACCCGAGCTCGCAGCACCCCAGCCCGGGGCAGCCGCCGCCGGCCAGCGCGGCCCAGGGCAGCCCCGGCACAGGCAGCCCCCGTGCCCGCGGCCAGCGGGGCCCGGTGCGGAGGGCGGGAGGCGACGGCGGGCCGGGGGCAGGGCCGCGCCGGGGCCCGGCGGAGGCGCAGGCCGGGGGCGGCCGCGGGATGGGGGGAGGCCGGCGGGGCAGCGGCCAAGCCGGGCAGCGGCAGGCGGGGAGCGCCCGACTCCTCTCGGCCGCTCCGGCGGGTCCCTACCTTCTCCCGGCCCGCTCCGGGCGCTGCGGCCGCTCCGGCCCTGGGGGTCCCGCTCCCGCCTCCGCCCTCCCGCCCGCCCGCGGCCGCCCAGCCCCGCCCGGGCCCAGGCCGGCCCGGCCCCCAGCACCGCCCCGCCGCCCGGCTGCCTCCGCCCGGCCCGGCCCGGCGTGGTGCCGCTGGGAAGGCGGTGCTGCTCCGCGGGGCCGGCCCGCAGCCTGGGGAGCCCGGGACTGCCGGTGACGTGGGGGCTTCGCCCTGTGCAGCACCGCACGGCCCCGGGCTGCGAGGCATTCCCCCCGGCGGCCTACGGGGCCAGCCCGCCACGGTGCCCCCCATGGGGTGCAGCCCTCGCCGGGCTGGACACGGCACTCGTACGCCATGCACCGAGCCAGGCTGCTGGCAGAGCACCCGGGAGCCCGGCAGGCAGCTGCCTGTGCAAACCGTCTTCTGCTTCCCCACAGAGCGCTGCCGCCTCGCACACACTGCCGGGGCTCCCCTTCCCGCTGCTGCCTTGTGGGAATCTCGCTGCCTGCTTGGCTTTGGCAGCAGCTGACGAGTGGGTCTACACTGTCCATCTGGTGCAGTCTCAGCTTTGCCGCTAGCAGCCTCCTTGGCTGCTTAGATACATTGTAAGATCGTGCCAAAGCATTAAGATGGAGAAAAACAAATAGCTCCCCAGCAGAAATCCATGATGGAGAGGGCCAGTTTGTGCATCACAGAGGATCTGCATACAAAGTATAGAAGGTCCCGCGCTGGATTTCCTGGCAGGCTAAAAAAAGCCTCCATGCCCCAAGGGATACCATCCCTCAGCAACACGTAAAGCCCGGAACCTCTAAATCCCCCTGAGCAGTTACCACTGTTTGGCACTTGTTTGTGCATTTAGCTACAGTTCTCCATAGCAACCACACAGATCTCAGCTTGACTTGCCACCAGCCAGGAGCGGTGAGCAGAACGCGTCGCATGCCGGCTCTCTGAGTCGTGTTAGTACGTGCACAGGCTGGGTGCTGATTCGCGTCTGTTCTCCTGAGGTGGGGACCCACACTGCTGCCTTGGCATGATGCCGTGGGCAGGGGGCCTGAAGCTGCACAGGTGCTCTATTCCCTGCAGGTGTGGTTGCTTGTAGACGGTTTCTTGGTGCTGAAGAAAGGACACCAGCTCCTGCCACAGGGCTCTAGATGTCCTCTGACCCAAAGTTTCTGTTGTTCTTGCCTGCCAAAGAAGTTTATGAGTGATTTTCATCATCTCAATCCCTCCTGCAGCCTTTCAGGTCACTGCCATGACCAACTCTCTCTTGCTGACATCCCCATCCAAGCTGCTTAATTTTTCTTTGAGTTCACTTATTTGTATTTTCCCAGATAGAGAAATGAGAAGGCATTGCATGCAGAGCTCTAATCTGCCCTCTTGGTTTTCCCAAGATCCTCATGGTTTTGCTTATAAGAATTTTGGTTCACTTTCCTGGGCCTAGCTTCACTTTATTTAAATGTTTTCCAGTGTGTGCATAGTTCTGGTCCTTTCATCTCAGAAAGGGTAATAGAGAGTGGAAGAAGGTTTGAAGGCAAGCAGTAAGGATGCTCAGAGACATGGGAACAGACTGTAGTGAAAGTACAGTAATCACTGTAGTGACTATACAGTGAAAAACTGTAGGCTGGAACTCTTGAGCTTGGTAGAAGGATGTATGGTAGGGAAGAGGTCTACAAAATCATGAGTGGCCCAGAGAAGATGGGGAGGGTTGACTGTTAGCTGTGTCTTTTGACACAATCCTGTCAACTGTTTTTGCCTTGATTGAAGCCTAAGAAATCCCTATCTGGCAGATGTTACATCCAAAGGTTGTGCCCTTTTTAGCCCAACCTTCTTGCAACACTGGGGGCAAAGCTCATGGCACGTGATTGAGGGGTGTCCTAAAAAATCCTGCCTCAGGAACATTTTGTAACCATGTTTTCACGTGGAGAGCTCAGCCACAGCCAAGTGGAGCTTTACCAAATTGTTCAACACAAAAATATTCAGAGCTGGGAGGAAAATGAACTGGACAAATCCCAGCCCAGAGAGAGAGACATCCAGAGGGTTGTATATTGCAGGAACCCTTTTGTAGGGGAAACACTTGTGACTGAGACTAATTTTTCTGCTGCACTGCCAACCCCACAGCAGCCTGCAAGGGTGACTGATGTGGCCTCTGGAGCTGGTTGTCCTATTCAAGGGAAGGAGTCTCCCTACTCTGACCCTGCCCTGAAGACTGGAATTGAGACAGTCCCATGTTTTCTAGCCCAAGACTGCTTTTACTGCTAGGGTTAGGGTTCCACCTAGGGTTAGGGTTCTGAAAACCACAAAGCCCAGAACCCTAACCCTAGGTCTGGCAGTAAAAGCAGCCTTGGGCTAAAGTTGGTTCCAAGGAAAAAGCTGTGGAGGTAGCCATGTTGTGGCTGTTTTGCACTACCCTTGGGATGCCTTTTGCAGCTGCAGTGTGCCTGGAGCTCTGGGCTTTGTGGTTTTCAGAACCCTAGGCCTAGCAGTAAAAGCAGCCTTTTCAAGTGTCCTTACCTGAGGGCAAAGCACAATACTTGCACCCCCCAGAGGACTATTGTTCATGTGCTCCTTTTCTGAGCGCAGCCTACACCAAGGACTGGATTCATCATCCTTGGTATACACTCGTGGCATTTCATGTGGGCTGTAGCAACAGTCCAGGAATAAAGGGAGCAGAGCTCTCTGATATGGAGCAAGTGCAGGAGAAAAACTCAGCACCCACAGACACAATGCCCAGGGAAGTGTAGCCCAGGCTCACTTTGTTCTGAATGACTTCACAATTTGCTCAGGGATTAAATACTTCCTTGTTTAATAATTTGGGCTAGTTTCATGCTGAACTGTTGGAAAGTTCACTGGCTGGAGTGATCAGCCAGGCCTCATGTAAACGGCTTCCCCAGCTCTCAGCCAAATGAGCTGTCCTCATCTTTGGGTCCCCCTGCGGGTGGCTCTTGGCACCACCTTCTTCTGAAGGGCTTTGTTGTTCATCCGTGTGCCTGAGGTTTTACGCTCTGCAGGCTTCCTCACTGCTTCTTGTTTGAGCTGGAAATGCACCTGGAGAAAGAATAAAGATAACTGCATTTAACACAGTGTATGTGCTCTGCCTGACCTGCCTCTACCTTCGAAGGGACTCTGGGGCCAAGTCAAACAATAAGGGGTCTCAGCCATCGTTAAAGGAAATCAGTTCTTAAAGCAGCTGCAAATTTTTTTCCTCCTGTGGAAAATGTACTAACAATGAACTACGTTTCTTATGCAGAGTTGCTCCTGTGGCTATGTGATGTCCTAGGATGGTTTGGAAGATGAGCTGTGAATGGCAAGGGACTGAGCTATGTCCTTTATTCTCCTTTTCTCACCAGAGAGTGGACACATAGCATTGCTTTGCATCTCTGAGAGTATTTAATACAGAGGATGGTTTAAGACAAACAGTTCTTTTAAGCATCTTGTTAGCTTAATCAGTCTTTCAGCAACCAGTCCTCCCAGTGGACCCAGGCAAAAAAATTTCAGGAAAAAAACCTCCATCCACTACAGCCACACAAGCAGTACAAGAGGGAGAAGGGGACAGGGAGTGTGCAAAACACAGCATCAGATAAATGGGGAATAGGGAGGCCATACAGAAAGGTGAAACTGGAATGGGACTGCATGGGCTTCTTGGGGGAGGGATGGGGTGAAGAGTGAGTATGGGAGGTGTTGCAGAAATGGGAACTGGAGGCTGGAAAAGGAGGGCTGCTGTGAGAGGAGATATGCAAGAATCAGACCATCAGGGAACAAATCAGTCTTCTACAGTAACACAGTAAAAAGAAAATCTGTTTTAAAAAGGAAACCCAAAGAGCTGGGTGCTTAACCTAGCAAAACAAAGGATTGGGCTTGACAGCTCCCTATAAATATACTAGGGAATAAACACCAGGCAAGAAAATGAGCTATTTAAAGCACAACATTGGCATAAGAACAAATAGGCAAAAACTGACCATAAATAAATTTAGTACGAAAATTAGAAGGTTTCTAATCCTGAGAAGAGGGCAGCTCTGGAAGAACTTCAGAGGCTGGGCAGGGTGGGATGAAGTGATGGAAGGTGGGAGAACAACCACAGTGTATTTACAGCAGAGCCTGACCAGTGTACATAGAGTGAAGCAAATGATGTGCCAGGATGCCACAGATGGGGGGGGGGGTTAGGGCAGTCCTGCTGGTCTCTTGAGGAGCCTGCATCTGTGGTTCCACCATGTTCACAAGGCAGCAACAGGGGCAGGGATCACCACCCACTGTTTTTACAACCAATTTCTAGCTGTCCAGCCAGCTCTCAGAAAGGTGCTGTAGGAGACACACCAGTGACTCAAGAACACTTCATTTCCTGAAGGTGCTTGGCTGCTCTTTGTTTGCACTCAGTTCCCATTTGTCTCTGGTGCTCTCAGCAAAAAGAAAGGCAGACTTCAGCCTCTTGCTATGAGTTTGATAACATGTTTGGTCTCAGGCAGAATGTAGATGATAGCAGCGTACTGAAACCCACAAAGCTGGAGGAGTAACTGAACCTAGGCTGTCTCTACATCATCTCATCCTGGAGAGTGAAGAGGATGGAGGGAGAGCTGAAGAGCAGCAGTCCCAGCCAGCCAGGAGATCTCCAATGGCCAAGAGGCAGAAGGACACAGAAGCTGGTACGGGAGCCCAGTGCAGCTGCAAGGCCTCAGTAAGGAATTGAGAGGCACATGGCATTGTCTTCACTCTGTTCACTGCTGTGAGCTGTGTGGAGCCTTGTCTGCTGAAAGAGATAATCTACAGCCTCTGGAAATGCTCTACATCCTATCTCCTTTCTCTGCTGCTCACTAGACATCCCCCACCACATTTCTTTCTCCCTGGGGTGAAGATATTTTGAGAAACCCTTGTGACTATGCAGCCTGACTCACCAATGAAGGTGCAGCTGGGCCCACTGTTGTTGTGACTGTCAGGGGCTGGTACCCCTCTGCAGAGGCTGTGACAGTGTAAGTGCCAGGCAGCAGCAGCCGGAAATAATCTCCCATATCACCTGGAACACAAGGTAGGAAAAGAAAGCATTCAGGATGTGCAGGGAGCAAAGCATAAGACATACCAGTAATTCTCACTGAGTTACTTCCTCTAGGGTGTGTAGCCTTCAAAACCCAGATTTTTTTTTTCCCAAATCTGCTGGCTATCTCAAGGCTGGATTCACACTGGTATACTGCAAGTGATGTCTCATTAGTGCAATGGAGAGGTCAGTCTGCAAGTAAAAGCCAAATAAAAGGGGACTGTACAGCAGCATTGGCTGTGTAGGGAGGATGCAAAGCTGAGCACTCACCAGTCAGATGACAGCAGACCCAAGGACAATCACAGCTCCAGTCTGACTCCTTATGCATAACACAATCTAATTCCCACCATACACAATTTTGCCGCGTTTAGGTTAGCAGGTTTTAGTTGCTCATTAGCTCAGCTGCTCCCTGACTCCCTGCATAAGAAAGCCTCAGAAGCACTTTAACAGACTGTGCTCTGGTGTGCTTAGGGACAGGGTATGATCAACAGTGAAGTAACACCACATTATGGATCACTTTGGAAATCTGAGTATAATCCCATCTATGTAACTGGATAGGTATTGCAAATTGCTTCAGAGTGGAGCTGGGAGTGCAGCTTCACCTGAATGTGGTAGAACCCTGGTACAGGGTTAGTTAGGCTGTGAAATATCCATCCTTGAGGTCAGTGAGAATTGGCTGGAGGGAGCAGTGGCTGATCAGAGCCAGTGCTGGGGAAAATCTTGCTCCAAGCTAGACAGAAGAATTCAGAGGGCCCTTGACAGCCAGTTCTTCTGCTATTTCTTCCACAGTCCCCTTTCCTATGCAGGTTGGCATAATAAGTCCCAAGTATTAGTGTTACTGACTCACAGACTTACAGCCAGAAGGAGCTTTAATGATTTCAAATCTGACCTCTGAAGAGCTATAATATCAGCTATTTTCTGCAGGCAGTCTGTAGTGTTCCATCTGCTTGGAAGAGGGTGTTCATGGAAAGGAGGTTAAAATTGGCCAGCAAGGGAGAAACAACCACAACCTGGGTAACTGTAAAGTGGCACTTAATTCTCAGTCTGGTGTGAACTTTCAGTCTTTCATCTTATTCTTTCTTTTTTCATCTTGTTCTTTGCTATCTTCTGTTTCAACTCTTTGCAGATACTTAAAGGCTTGAGTAGATTATCCCCTCAATTGTCCCTCCCAGATGAAATAGAGCTGAGTTTCTGAAGTCCTTTACAATAAGGTTTCCATTCCAGTTCTCACCTCTGTCCTTCCTAGGTGTTCCTAAGCCCACCGTGGTCAAGGATAAGGATAGGCTTATACTTTTCTAGTGTCTTTGGGAAGCAAACCATGATGGCCTCCCATAGTATAGCCTTGCCTGCTAGCTTCACTCACATATTCAGACACATAAGCAGATCGACAACCCACCAGAGGTGATGTCATGGCTGATTCCCTGGACAGAAATCACTGCTCCTGCAATGCCATTGTTGTTCTCATCTGAGACCATCCCTTTGATGCCCTGGTGAACCTGCAGGGAGGGAGAGAGATGGATGGGTCAAGGCCCCTCCTTTGCTCAAGAGGGTATCGCCGAGAAGGGCAGAGCTTTGGGGACAACCCTACCTTTCCCTGTACCCTTGGTGATCCTGGTTGTCCCCACCACAGCCAGTCTAGGACACAACAGTTTCCCCAAAGACCACCAACAAGAGCAGCCCATGATCTCCATAACCAACTCTCTTCCACTCCTGGTGCCTACTGGTCCCCTATCACCAGGGCCGATGGGGATCTGCAGAAGGGTGTAGGTCTCAGGACTGTCCCTTTACCTCTTCAATGAAAGCAACAAGGGCCTCCCGGTTGGCCATCCACTGCCTCTCCAGGTCCTCCTCAGGGGGAAACTTATTGCAGCTTAGCTCCAGGGTGATCTCAAAGCAGTTGGTGTAGAGGTAATTGAAGTCCTGCATACCTGGAAGAGAAGAATACCCTATGGCCAGGGCATGGCTCCCTTCCTATTCCTATGTCCCAGTCATCCTGGCCCATCTTTCTTTGACCAGAGCCATCTCACTCTCCTTCTCTGCACCACAGGTGCAGCCTCCTCCCTGCATGACAGCACAACTAGAGCCTTCTCCACCCATACAGCTCTCTCCTTGTAGCTGCCAACTCTCTCTTCCAGCTGGATCATTCATTAACCCCCCTTCAGAAGCCCAGGGAGGTTTGGTACCACAGGGGGCCTATATATCTCTTCCAGTTCCTTTTCAATCTTTTGTCTAGTCTTATGTGTTGATTTTTCAGTTTCCTCACTGCACCATTTTTAATGAGATTTTTCAGGAACTAGCAGCTGCCTTCCCTTTGGTCACAGTTTTGGGTTTTGATGGAATTACACCATAGGATTTTCAAATACACTAGCAGATTAATGTTTCCTTTGTCTAGAAGCACATAGGATGAAGGTCTCTGCAGACCTTGGCTTTTTCTGTGGCTCTTTCCCAAGCCACTTCCTGGTCTGAGATACAAAACACCAGAATGGTGTCTAGTAATGGGCACAATCCTATTGCCATAGTCCTTCCCCAACCCATCCTGTCCTGAGGTTTCTTGTCTATCCCTTCACCTCTTTTAGCTGTGGGGGGGTGCTCACTGGCCCAGTCCTTACCTTTGCTGAGTGAGTACCAGGATGCCCCATTTGTGATGCCATCAGCAAAGTAGTCCCCGCAGTTCCAGCCCCGATGCATCCAGCTGTGGGCATATGAGTAGGTCTTGGCCAGCTAGAGGGAGAGCAGCCAGTGGTCACTGCTCCAGCCCCACATGGCTGGAGAACCTGCCTGGCTCTGGACAAAACATGCTCCCTCCTTTGCTGAAGACCATGGAGGGGAAGTCAGACAGGAGAGAGTTCCTGCATTTTACTGCCACAAAATACAACATGAGGTGCCCAGGACCTCTACAAGACTACAAGGCAGAGCAGTAACCTGGCAGGCTGGAAGCTTGTTGATGGCAAAAGGGCTTCTGCCCTGCTCATACTGAAAAGAGAGCGAGCAGAAGGCACTGGACCTATATGGGGACACTTGGCCCCACACAGCAAATGGCACTAATAGAGGAAAAAGCTATATGAAGAAAAGCAACCAGTATCAGTCCTGGCAAATAGCAGATACATATCAGGGGAATTTCTATTAGAAAAGAGTTTGTGCAAGTTCTGGTTCTAGCAACGACTTGTTTGTTGCCCTTATTAAGATTACTGTTTATTTTTAGACATGAAGGCAGGGCTAAAACTGGGCTGCTGCATCCAAAGCCAGTCCTTTACGTAAGACACGGTTTAAGAGAGACTGGCATTTGCATTTTCTAAGGCAAACTCTATACCCTTTATTATGGTTCAGATTCCAGTGCAATATCATTCTGTTGGCAGGAAAACAGTTACTTCTCTACATTTCTGAGTCCTGAGGCCATGTGGGTATCATTAGCCTACGCCCCAGACTGCAGCATCTTGACATCTGGGTCTGAGCACAGCCGTGATCCCAGGAGGTCCTGACAAGCCCCTGCAGATTCTGCTTCCAGAAAAGGCTGGACTCCAGCTTGGACTTATTTTTCTCATTAACTGTTCTGAGGCAGACTTACTTTTTTCTTATGCTGGGTATTTCCTAATGGAAGCAGTGACTGAAGGCATTGTTTTCTGGGATAATGAAGAAAAACCACGAGCTTCAGCTAGCACTAACAGGATCAACAGCACAGACTCATTCATTCTCTGCTGTCTGCTTATGCTCCTGGAGCTCTTGCTGTTTGTTGTAGTTGCTCTTTGCCATCCATAAGCCCCTGCTGGGCACCCACCTCCTTTATCTTGGTATCAGCAGGCTCCCAGTCAGCTCTCTAGGAATAAAATCCCTATGCATTCTAAGATGGTGTGTCAAAGCTGAGTGCAGCTTCCAGCTTTGGAAGAGCAGGTTGTTATTGAGTATACCAGTGGTATTTGGGTTATGGGAAAACCAAGCCCGTACAAGGAGGGGGCCCCTGAGAGTTAAGCATGGCCTGTCCCTGTGGTGGGACTGTCCTGACCTGGCTCCTGAGCCAGTGGCTGGCAGAAATGCTGTAGTCTACTAATGATTATTTCCAACACGTTTCTTGGCTCAGCTCCTGCATGATGCAGTGACCAGAGCTCCCATCCAGCCCTAGCTCAGCACCCTTTGCCCAGCGTGGCCGTGCTCACCTTCTGAAACAACTTATCGTCAGGGGTAGGCGTGTTGACCGTGCGCCGGTGGCTCCTGAACCGCTGATCCTGGGATTTGTCATAGGGGTAATTTGCCACCACTGCTCCACCGTGCAGATTGGCCGAGAGCACAAAGTTGTAGCTGCTGATCCACTGGATCACAGCCAACGTCTCTGGCTCCACCTGTAAGGAGAAGAGAGAAGGAGACAGGGAGAAGAGACCACTGTGCCAGCTGCTGCTCCATGCCAGGCTGTGGTGTGATTGACCATATCAGACCCTGTCCTGCAATGTGTCTGCTACAGCTCTTGCAGCTTCCTTTGTTCTCCACCAACTGCCCTGATACACAAAGCAGCTCCCCCAGCTAAACCCCAAAACCTGAGGCACAGGTGTTAGCCAGCATGTGCCACCTCCTCTGCCCTGTGCATTGCAGCCTGCTCTCCCAAGCTGGTTGCGAGGTCAGCCTCTCCTGGCAGAGGGGCAAGATGTGATATGGGACCAGACTGCATCGTTTCTCTGCAGGTAGAAGGCTCAGAGAAGGAAACAAGCACTATGCAAGCCAAAGGGCAGTGTATTTGCTTGCATGCTGAGACACTCTAAGAGGATGCTGTAGCCCTCACAGTATCCCAGACTGGTACCTGGCTTTTCCAGTTGTCAGGCAGTGGGATGTGGTGATTTGGCCCACTGATTTCCCTGCTGTAGTACATGAGTGTGTTGAGGTCAGGGAAGTTGCGGTTCAAGTCCACTCCATTGGCATTGTTCCTCCCTGTCAAGTACCCGTTGCTGTCTGGGCCCTGTGGGGCAAAGATGCATCACAGGGGTGAGTCCAGGTTGGGTGCAGTCACGTTGGGCATCAGAGAACGGCCACTGTAAAAGCACTTCAATGCCTACAAGTTACAACATGTGTTATTGCTGGCAGGGCAATAAAGAGTATTGGCACTGACAGGGAAAATCAATAACAGTATCTTCATTTTTCAGGGTGACAGAATAAGCCACAAGACAAATAAACAATTTACTTTAGCTGAAAGAGCCACAAATATCTCCCTGAAGTCTAGAAGCACAAAGAAATGGGTGATTTTTTTTCAGGAGGACTCGGGGCCTTATTTCCACCCCCCCCATCTCTCATGTCTCTGCATACTTATGACAGTGGCATTCAGCTGTCACTTTCCCAGTCTAGGGCTGGGGATTTGCAGTGACCCTTCTGTGACAAATAACTTCTAAGGAGAGTAAGACAGGTATAGGAAGTCTTCTCCATCATCTGCCAAGGTCACCTGTAACAGGACACATAGCACAAGCTCTCGATAAGGAGGTGACAAGCAACAACAGCAGTTGACAGGGACAAATTTGGCAAAGCATGAAAATAAAGGATACCCCCTCCTTCTAGCTGCAGTGAAGAGGATCCCAAAGGGATTTGAAGGGCTTTCTGCCCCTACCCTGGAGGAGGTGATCACTGCCTGGTACCTGCTTGGCAGCCACTTCGTACCCGTCGGGGTTCATGGAGGGCATGATGTGGATGCGCGTGTCGTGGATGAGGTGCGTGATCCGCTCGTTGCCCCGGCGGTACTCCTCACACAGGAACTCTGAGAGCTGCAGCAGCAGCTCACGGCCCAGCACCTCGTTCCCATGCATGTTCCCAACATACTTGAACTCTGGCTCCACTGGAGAGAGCAAGAGAGCGACACCATCAGCCAGGGCTGGGACGGGGGGGAAGAGCAAATGCCTACCACAGGGAGCCCCAGGCAAGCCCAAGGGACACTCAATAAATGGTCTAAAATGACCCTTCCCCTTGGAAAATGCAAACCTCAGTGAGGGAGAGTTGTCTTCTTATTGCAAAAGTTCCATACCTTCTCAGTGATTTCTCACAGGCAGCTCCTCACAGCACAGCCTACAAACTCCAGCTCTCTTCTCACCCAGCTAACCCACTCTTTTGTAGCACTCTTCTTACTGGACACAGATGTGGCCTATTAAGGGCAGGCCTGTTCCTAATCTTTGGGGATTAGTACAGCTGCAACTCCTCAGGTGTGAGATTACCTTCTGCACTATCTTAATTTTCTTACATTCTATCCCCCCACAAGGGAGAGTGGCACAGTTCTCATATGGGCTCCACTGCATTTTGCACAGCACTTTGAGAGCAGCTCAGGCTCTCCTCCAGGTTGCTTTGGGCCTTTGGAGCACACAGGAAGAGTATTTGCAGGTGGTTTGGTCTTAGGTTGGTGAAAGGCAGCACAAAAGGACCAGGGAGCACTGGCAGGATTGCCCCAGGCTGCCAGGGCCTCAGAGCTCTGGGGTAGGTGGCGGTGGAGGGGACAGACTGTTTCTCCCACCTCTGCTCTTCTACATTTGCTCTCAGTGCCCCTCACCAGCATGGTCTAT
Organism: Molothrus aeneus; assembly: GCF_037042795.1. NCBI lineage: Eukaryota > Metazoa > Chordata > Aves > Passeriformes > Icteridae > Molothrus > Molothrus aeneus. The sequence goes on along the minus strand of NC_089653.1, from coordinate 21,780,419 downwards.
TCCCAGCTCTGCATCTCTCCTTCCCCTTTACCTGCCTCCAATATCAAGGTTAAGGCCCTCCTCACCCTCAAGGGAAAAGAGCCTGGAGAAACCCTCAGCAGCTGAGCTGAATATGGATCAAACCGTCCCTCAGGCAGCTCCAGTATGACCAAAAAGGTCTCTTGCCACTGGCTTTTCTAAAATAAGGTCTCAAAATACAGACTTGGAGACCACAGGCAGACAGTGCCTGGAACAGGACTTGCTGCTTTGCTGAAGGAGAGGCAGGACATGTGAGGGACAGGTTGTGCTTTCCCAGAGGCCTTTTAAAGCAGTTACTTGTGGGAAAATAAAATGTCACATTGCAGGCTGGAGCCAGCATTGGTAGAATGAAAGACAACAGGGGAATTAAGTTAAAAAGGGAGCCTGGCTGTCACATGAAAGACTCAGGAAAAAAAAAGTGTTGTTACAAATCCTGGCTTGCCGGATCTTGAGACTCCTATTGCACTGTGAGCTTTCTGGACACCAGCAGGGATCAGACTTGCAGTGGCAGAGTGCAGCCCTGCTGCCAGGTATGATGTCTATCAATCAGGATCCTGGGGTAAAAGGCATCACATCCCCAGATTGTGAGCTGCTGCTTGCAAAAGCCCCTGTGCCTTTGCTGCATATAAAAAAAAAAAAGGTCTAATTCAAGCTAAAGATTTTGCTTTTCCAAGTTTTTTGATTGCTGTGTCTCAGTGCAAGACACCAGAGGTGAGCAACATATTTTGATCTTGTTAGATTTCAGGGACATAAGAAGTGATTTAGTTAGATAATCCAGCTATAGAAAATACAGAAAAATCTTGGGCATATGTGCAGCCTTTAAAAAAAAAAAAGGTTTCAGCAAGGATTCTCTGCTTTGTTGAGTCTGCAGCAGGATTTGTCAGCCTTTTTCAGTATGCAAACACCTAAACTTTATGTATATGGGCACACAAACTCTAATTACTGCATGTAAGCCCACTGACTCTGACCCATTGCTTTTCAGAGTTACTTTTCATGTCCTTCAAGGAAATCCACAGTTTTCCAAATTCCACATGCTACTCAAGCTGAAAGTACCAGCCTGACAGTGGCCCATGCTACAAGCAGGGCCACATGTCCATGCTGCCTGCCTGGGGCAGGGGGGATCTGAGTCATCTCCTATGGCCTTTCCATCTGCTTTCATGTGGTTCTGCAAGTCTAAAATCCAGTGGTGCACTGCCAGTGCCCTTTGCTCACTCTGTGCTTTGAATCAGCCCTTGATACACTGTGGAGGAACCCCAGATGCCCTCAGTGCTACGCAGGCTTCCCAGTGCTGAACAGGGCTGTCACAGAGGTAGTCAAGGTGGGAAGCCTCCCATCCTACCTCCTGGCACGCCTGAAAATGATACTATGGGCACAGGATGGGAGTAGTATGCCCCCAGAGCAGTGCTGCCAGACATGGGGTGCTGTGGGGTTTGTGGGGGCTGCTCCTCGGAGGGGGGCACAGGTTCTGCACACCCCTGCAGCCCTGCTGGCAGTTTTCCACGTGACTAGGCTGCCTGCACTTATCAGCCCCTGCTGATAAGCCAGGACCTGAAAAGGCAAAAGATCCTGCAGAAAGCTCTGTCCTTACCTGCAGCCCAGGGACACAAGGCAGGGATGCGAGGGAGCCCTGTGTACAGCCCCCCAGCCTGGAGAGGCAGCTGCTCTCCTCACCCCCCCCAGGACACCTGGCTGCCAGCAAGGTCTGGCTCGGCAGCATCTCCAAGCTGCTCAGGCAGCAGCTCACGGGGCCATCGCTGCCAAGGTTCCACAGGGCCACGTGGCAGCAGGTGGCGATTCCCGAGACCAGCCTGACACTGGGGCTGCACTGCCCACGGGGCTGCGAGCGCTGTAGTGGCCGGGCGCCCTCTCTGCTGGGGTCCCCGCTCGCTGTCCTCCTGGTTTTGCCGTCTGCAGGAGGAAGAGCCGAACACTTTCTGTCCTGTCACTACCCAGCAGCACAGGGCAGAGGGTGGATGCTGCTCTCCTCGCCTGGACAACACTGTTTTGGGAGGGAGAGCGTGCTAAGGCAGGCGGGGTGCTGGGATGGACTCGCCTGCGTTCTCGCATTAGCTTGAGCTGAAAACTCAGAGCTCCGTCCAAAGTACGCGCCTGGGCCACGCTGCAGCTCACGCAGGCACAGTGCACGGCACGGTGCATGTGTGCGGGCCGGGCGGCCGCGCCCCTGGGCCGGCTGCGGGGTCCCTGCCGGAGACCGCGCCGCCTGGCACCTGGGCACTGCCAGGAGTCCTGCCTAGAAAGGGAGATACCCTCCACCCAGCAGTGCCGCGTGGCAGGGAGCGTGCCAACTCCTCTCGGGGCCGCTGACCCCTTCCCCCCGTACTCACGGGGCTCGTGGATGCCCGGGTAGTCGCTGAACTCCAGCACGTAGAGGTGCCGGCCCTCGACGCTGCGGCCGATGCTGTAGATGCGGGTGACGTAGGGGCACTGGCTCTGCACGCGGAACAGGGCCTGCACCAGCTCCTCGTAGCGATGGTGGAGGAAGCTGAGGGCGGCCGCCCCCTCGAGCAGGAGCAGGGCTCCCACGAGGGGCCGCAGCCACCGCGCCATCCTCCCGCGGCGCCGGGCGCCCGGACCAGCTCCCAGCCTCGGCTCCCTCCCCGCCGTGAGCTTAAAGTGCAAACTCCAACCAGCTCTTTCCAGCTGCCGAGTGCCAGCCCCCTGCACCTGCGAGCGGGGGGCGGCGGGAGCGGGGCGCGCCGGGGCCCCGCGGCGCAGGAATGCTCCCCCCGCCCGCCCGGCCGGCCCCCGGCGAGCCCGCTCTCCTCCGGCGGAGAAGTTTCCCCCCGCTCCAGCTCACTTATTAACTGGACAGCAAACAGGGCCCCGCAGCCACTGGCTGTCACCGCAGAAGAAGCGCAGGGCTGGAAAACTGGCTGCGGAGGGCGTCGGGGCTGCCAAGCGCTCGGGGAGCGGCGGGCGGGGGAAAGGAGAGGAGAGGGGGCCGGCGGGCGGGGGGCTCTGCTGTGCCCGTCACTCTCCCGTGGGGCAGGAGCCCAGGGGGATGGGGATAGCGCCGGGGCGGCCGCGCTGCTCGCACGATCCCCGCAGCCCTGCCCGGCGCGGGCAGCTCCCACCGCTCCTCCCCGCAGTCCGGACCCGGCTCCGCGCCGCGCCTCCTCTCCTGCCCCATCTCCTGGGGAAACGGAGGCACCGCCGCGGGTCAGTCGGCCCCTCTGCCCGGCCCTGCTCACCCGGCGGTCCCATTGCTCCCGGGATAAACAGAGGCAGGGACTGCATGGCCCTTGCCACAGCTGGCTGCCCGAACTGCCGAGCTGGGACGGTGCAGGGGGAGGGAAGAGCAGCGTGGGATGTAATGCAGGAGTTGTCTGCTGATCAGGAATCATCACGGAGAGCTCCGCTCGAACAGTCTGCTATCACCCCGCCCTGCTCTGGGAGGGTGCATGAGAAAGAGCTCTGACAGGCGCTGTGCAGGAGGACATTGCTTAACTGCATATAGACAAATGAAAATGTCCTGCTGTCTGCTAACAAAGGATTACAAACTGTTTCTGGATATAGGGGAAGCCGGTTCCTCTCCACCCCTCTGCCATGCTTATCCCAGTGGGCAGCAGCAGACACCTCATCGTCCCTGCTCTCTGCCCACTGCCAGAGGCAGCCTTGCTTTGCAGTCTTGCCCCACAAGGCTAAAACTCCAGCAGCCTAGTGGCTCTGACAGAGGTATTTACTAGAACAACCCCGACACAGAGACCAAACATGAACACAAACATCTGAAAAATTTACTATCATGGCTGGACAGGCCAAGAGAAAGGCCCCCTTGGGTAAAATGAGGATGCTATTCTGCTATATCCAGGCCATGCTGGAGAGGAGCTCCTCGGGCCGCCAGTAATGGGCTGCCCGGGATACTCAGTGCCATGCCAAACATTTGCTTTCCCTTCAGCCTTGAGGTGGATCTGTGCTGCCTTGCTCTAATTTCTGTCAAGGCTTGCTTCACCCAGCAAAGCATTCTTTCCCAGTGCTTTCGTACCTGTTCTCCACATCTGCTTGGGCTGCTGTCTTTCTACCTCAGTTTTCCAGGAAGAGCATTGGTAAAACTAAGGAGTCCCTGTTTATAGCCTCTAGCTGCTGTTGATAGCCTCTGGTGCAGACAGTACAGGCTGGTGGTCAAGGCACATGGATTGCCTGCTTATGACTTGGCTTACTCAGACTTTCCCATATTCAACATTTTTCTGCCCCAGCACCATCATAGTGATAATTTCTCTTCTTGATCCTCTGCCTTCCTGGTCTTCTGCCCCACCTGCACAGTTCCCTCTTAACCCCTGTTTCTGAAAAAATACCCTTTTGAAGACATGAAGAGAAAAAGAAAAATATTACACATACATAGAGATAGCAGTAACCATATTAATACTTTCTCCCAGGTAAGCCCCATCCCCCCCCCATCCCTGCTTGTCAGCCAGTCTGAAAGCACCACACGTTCAGGAGCAGGAATGGCATTGCACCCATCTGTGGCTAGCTAACAAAAGTCAGTGCTGGAGGTGATAGCTTCTCCCAGCACATGCCAGAAACCAAGGTAAAGTAGCTGAAGCTGTGGCATGGAGAGCATGGGTATGGTAGGACAGTTCTTGTCTCTGCAGCAAGACATGTCTGATGGTATTTTGCAAAGCTGGAAGCCCACAACAGCAGTGGGAAATGCCTTCACCTCCTTCACATCCCTGCTCCCAGGGCTGCTGGGTTCCCGTGGAGCTGCTCTTTCCCCAGGCTTCAGCAATGAAGGCCATGTGAAAGAGTCACGGGCAGGCTTCCAGCACTACCCAGTGGTACTTGGCAGCCAGAGAGTGCTAGGCAGGGCTATAGTAAAATAGTGCAAGCCCCATGTTTGGCCAGTTTCACCCTCCCCTTTCCCTTCCTAGGCTGCTTTCAGTAGCCTGGGACAGTAGTGGCAGAGTTGGAACTGCAGTTCTGCCAAGGGACACATGAGGAAAACTCTCACTTTCCTATGGAGGCAAGCAGCACTGATATGAGAAACAACAGTAAAAAAAGAAATGCCAGAGCATTAGAGCCTAAAAAGGAGCCTTGGGCAAAATCTCATGTGAGCGGAGAACACATCTCACACACTACTAGGTTTGGAGAGTTGGTTAGCGTTATCCATAGCACAGGGATGGAGGCAGCCTATCATCAGGCAGCAGGTTTAAAGCATACAAAAGGAAAGAGTTTTGCACAAAAGACACCCTGAAATTACATCATCAAAGCTGAAAGTTAAATGAGTGCAAAAGAGGATAAGATGAATTCAGAGAGAACAGAGTCAGAGTTATCAGATCTTGAGGTAATCATTTGATCACAAATTTCCTAAGCCCCTGATGTGTAGAAGAAAAGGATTGTGCTGTTTCCCTAACTATCCCTCTAAATCCTTGCTCACCACACAGCTGGAGACGAGTGCCAATGCCCTGCCTATTTGATCTGACCTAGCATGGCTTTACACATTCTAGGAAAATGACAATAATAAATTTTGACATATTTGAAAACACCGATGAAAGCAGAAGCAAACAATAGATGACATTAGGACTTAGAAACAGTGAAGGAAGTAAATAAAAACTTCATTTGGAAAATATGGCTGATACATCTGGGATGGATCATACACTCCCCCACCCCCCACCCAGATGTTCAAAAATGGAGAGACCGTGAGGCAGTGGGAGAAAGAAGGGGAGAAGGAATGCTCTGTGCCACTGAGGTGAGAGTGAGAGGAATGTGAATGCAAGGCCTGTCTCCCCACCCTTGCATTGCTGGTGGGCACAGGCAGCAAGGAGCTGATTCTGCTGGAACTGACCATGGAAAGACTGCATCTGCTGGGTTCACTTTAGTTCTGGCCATATTGTTAACAGAGGAAGATTGGAAAATTTGAGGAAAGTTCAAGCTAATAGCCATAAGAATGAGCAAACTGTGGGGAGCTCTTGCTGAAAGAAAAAAAACAACCGTGACAAGCATTGTTTGCCTTGGCAGAGCTGTGGCTGTGGCTGCACACGGACACACACAGCCCTGTGAGCAAGGGGCACAGGCCCACTGTCCTTCACCTGTTAGGGTAGTGGAAAGGTGGGCTGCAGTGCCAGCACGATGCCAGGGGGCTGCCTGCAGGAGGGAGAGGGAAAATGAGAACAGAGGACTGCTTCTGTCCAGTTCACAGCTTGGGAGAACAAACTGCTTTGAGGAGGTCAGGATGAAGCTAAGGCAAAGAAAGATGTGGTTTGGGCAGTAGCAGCCTTCTCAGGAGTGAGGCAACCTATGTGAGGTGCCCAGAGCCTGGGAAAGACCACAGTGCATTTCTCTACCAGGAGGGGATGCTACCCATCCACTGGGATCTTCAGAGCTGACCTAGGAGAGCATCAGGGAACTGGCAAGAGAGGAAATCACATCTCAGGACTTTTCCATGTTTAGTGCCAGAAGCTCCATTCCACTACTGGCAAACTCCCATCTTCTGGAAAACAGCATGAAAACTTTTCTGGCGTCAGTTCAGAAGTCTTTATTATGATAAGCATACAGAGGCTCGTGTGTGCATCAAAACAAAGATCCATTTCTTCAGGGTTGGGCCACGGAAAGAAAACACATGGCCTGGGTGGCAGGGACTACTGTCCTCAGTGTGCTCTCCCCAGTCCCTCCTGAACAGGCTCTTGAGCCTGCGTCAAAGCTGCCAGCCCTGCAGAGCCTGCACATCCTGCCTGGCACAGAGCATGGGAAGAATTGGGGTGGAGAATGAAGGGGCACACATCCGGCCCAGAACTGCTCTGGGAGAAACTGGAAAGCCCTGGCCAGTGCCAACACTTCAAATCAGCCTTCCAGTGCAGAGGTGATGGCCCCACTTCTGAGAGCTTTCTTCCAAGTGGAGGCCCCGCTGTGCTTTGCTGTAGGTCTGGAGGAATCTGCTGTAGCCTGTGCACAGAGGAGAAGCAACTTTATCTAAGGTACTTAGAGCCTGTGGTGGGGAGCAGTTTTCCTGCAAGAGGTGAGGGTGCTGCAGGTACCTGGGCTCTCTCTTCTGACAAGTTCCAATAGCTTTGCCCCACATTTGACACTCAGCTGAACATGGCAGGGCTCACAGAGTTCATCAGTCCCAGCGAGACCAGGCTGCTCTTGCACGCTGCAAAGCTATCAACTCCCTCTGCAAGGAACCTCCCCAAAAATGGACCAATCAACATTTGAACCCAAACCAGAGATGCTCATCCCACCTTGCTGCAGCACATCTGAGCTTCCTGGGAGCCCAGGAGAGCTCTCTCTTCAGGAGAGACCAAGGTCTGGAGTCTTGGCAGCACAGAGCTGAATAGTGAGTAAATACATGATAGACAGAACATGTGATGTTAAAAGATGCTTTACCCAGGAAAATCAAAATGGTAAAGCAGGAAGTGTCTAGAAATTAAAGCCAGAAGCTATCAAATTAGAAATAAGGCACAGATAATTATCAATGAGGCAGATCAACTGTATTAACATGAGAAATGGTACGTTATTACTGGCATATTTGGAAACTCCCTCCGCTATCATTAATGGTCTTCATGTACATGTTGGGTGGCTCTGGAACACACATTTGAGTTGAATACAGCTAGATCAGATGCAACACAGAAGCAAAAAAATGAATGTTCATAAACTTGAGCTCTTTGACCAAAGATTTTGAGTAGCCTCCATGAATAAAGTCCTGCAATAACAGAAGAAATATAGAGAAAACAATCATAGGCAGTTCTGTGAATGTTCACTACCAGGGAATGACATGCAATGGTCTTGCCCTGACACGATGCCTTCAGTCAATCAATTCCTGAAGCCTCAGGCTGCTCAACTGGCATGTTGTCACCTCAGAAGTTCTTATCCTGGAGAGATTGATTTATGAATGGGGTCTAAAAGTCATAAGGTTTAAAAATATTGTAACATATTTAGCATTTATCTTTGTTTGGGCCCTTTTGGTTGCAGTCAAGTCATGTTTAAAGCTTAAAAAACCCCAAAACTCAAACCAAAAAGTGAGATAATTAAGACAGCAGGAGCAAGTGAAGATGTCAGCTGCTCATCTGGCTCCAGAATCAGGAGCTAACAGTATTAATACTATGGGACTTGCAATGAAGATACAAAACATTGTAAAAGCTCTTCTCCCAGATATTTGACATTTTCCTTTGACATAAATCCTTAGCAGGGACAAGAAGACCAGACTGGAACAAGCTTTCTTTCCACACCAACTTCCACATGAAGTTTTTGCATCAATTTCTGATATTTCCTAATGGATCTGCCAGTTCTCATCACGGACACAACTGAGCAGCTGCCAGATCCCCAAGGAGGTCTCAGGAGAGGTAGTGCCACCCTACAGGTTTCCATGCTGTTCACGGGAAGGACGGATGCGCCAGCTCACCTGGGGAGCTTCTCCATGGCTCTGCTCTGCTACAAGGGCTCCATATGCAAGGAAGGTGGCATGTGATGGGCTGTGCTGCAGATGAGGCTGTCTGGGCAGCAGAAGCAGCTCTGATCACACGTTTCTCCTGAATGCCTTCCAGCCAAAACCTGCTGCTCATCTCTCATCTACCTGTCTTTGCTGCAAACAACAGAAGGAAGGCTGCATCCCTAGCTGAATTCCGACATCGCAGAGTATTTGCAGATAAACAAAACCTGGTCAGCGGACTTACTGCTGGTGAAAGGTCATTTGCAGATTGAACTGGATAATCTGCTTGGGGCAATATTCTTTGAATAATATGTGTTTCAGTGGAGCCACACAGAAGGAAAAATGGCTCATATTGAGAGACAGTGATGTAGGATGTGAGACGGAGGCTGTTCTGAAATATCATGGCTGGGAAAAAAGACCAAGTTGCAACAGTCCGGCTGGACTCAAAAGCCTAAAAACTTTCTGTTAAGTGAACAGACCTGGACCAGAGATATATGAATGGATAACATAAGGCATAGATCAAAACCAGATAGGTACACTATTAGTGACTCAACTACCTGCTGAAAACTTTGGTGTCCAAGTTTCAGAAAGATGTACAACTTTTAAAAGAAGTGGAGTCGAGAGCTGCAAGTGAGGTCAGCAGAGACCACTTTACAGATTGAAAACCAGTCTATTTTAATATGATATAATGACAACTTGCAAGCACCACCGAAGAAAAAGGGATTTTAATAGCAGAGTTACTCAGTCTTTTGGAAATGGGCAGAACAAGATCCAACAGAAGCTGAAGCCACCTAATTCAGAGCAAAAATAAGACACAGGTTTTTGGAAGAACAATGATCTGCCCAAAGACCTTAGGACAGGGTAGATTTTTCCCTTACCTTTAGGTCCTTCAATATATTAGGGCTTCTACTTCCAGGCATGAAGTAGAAATAACTGGGTGACATTTTCTGGCCTGGACTATGCCGAGGGACAGACTGGGAGAGCTCTGTGTCTGTGCTTGCCTGAAGGAGAAGGCATTGCTGGGGTTGCACATCCTGACCCCTCCACACTGCCTGCACCTCTGCTTGGGGAAGGAGGTGTGTCTTTGCTATGCCTTCCTCTCTACAATATCTGCTTTCTTCTTGCCTTTTACAGGTCATTAGGAGAAGAGATTTCTGAGATTTTGTGGGAGGTAGACAGGCACCAGTGGTTTCTGAGTGTTTCTTAAAAAATGGATTTCTGACTTACCTCTCTTTTTTTTGGACCAAGAAATGGAAAAATGGAAGAAAGTGATTCATAAACTCAATCAGTGGCATCGTCCTAGTTGTGTGGGCTGCAGTATGTGCACTCACAAGCCCTGGGTCTTGTGGCCATAGGATAAGCCTGTGCTATGAGGAAAGGAAAGGCAAATCTTCACTAATTTTGCTGGTGGAAAGAATGGTTCTATCTGTGCATTCTCATGCTGGTTAACTACTGCCAGCTGCCTACAGGAACATTAACTAATAAACACTTTCCCTAGGTTGGAGGGTGCTGTGTTATCAGCACAGTGACCCTGGATTGCTTTAGTGGGTTATACCTGAGGGCACACTGATCACACCAGAGTCCCTGCAGGCACAGACAATCACTACTGGCCAAGGAACCTGGGCCAATACAAGCTCTTCCTACAAAAAGCAGCTATGCCTGGTTGGGAACTTGTGGCTTGATGTACCTTAGGGACACGGGAATGGCTCAGTGCAACAGTGAGCCAGCTTTGGTCCAGCAACAACATCAGGAAGACGTGGGGAAAAGGCATTTTGCCACCTGCAAAAGGAGCTGACAGCAGACAGAGCCCAGCTAAGGGCTGATGACCACAAGCATGCTCATTTCTTCATCCTCATCCCTTCTTTTCCCAGAGTGGCATTTGGGAGCCTGACCCACCTTCAGGGGCCAGCCAGGCGCAAGAGCTGTACCCAGCTGTAGGGCTGCTAGAGCTCAGGGTGCAGGGAGGTGAGCAGAGGCATGCTGGTGCAGAAAGGGCTCTTGGGAACAGCTTCAGCAGAGAAGCAGCAGGATCACCCTGTATGTGACAGCTCCCAAGAGCTCAGTGGGATGTGTGACCCTGAGATAACCCTTGCAGGAGCACTGGCTCCCAAAGATTGCTCCCACTTTTCTCTTTATAATGCTGTGCACAAGGCAGAAACGAACAAGCAGCAAAGTTTCCTTGAATGAAAGTACAACCCACTCAAGGAGGGGACACGAGCTTGTCTGTCCTTGGCAGAGAAGGTGGCGAGCCTGATGTCCCAACATCTGTCAGTGCAAGTGTGATTCAGAAGAAATAAATGCCCTTGTTGTACAGTCAGAAGCTTCGGTAAGAGGGACTGTGCAGTACAGCCTGCTCTGCTGGGGTCTCCTAGCCCTGAGCAGCCAGGATGACATGGCTCCTCTCGCCTTCAGGTTCTTCCTAAACAATCCCCTTCTGCAGGCACTTGGGCTTGTGGAAGAGAAGCCAGGCAAACAGGAGCACAGACACCAGCACAAGGGAGCACAGCACCATCAGCCCCACGTAGCTGCCGTGGGAGAGAGGGGGCCCGGCTGGCTCCTCTGCAGGGATCATGTTGGTCAGGTTCAGCATGTAGCCCAGGGTCCAACCTGCATCACTGCTGCCAATCTGAAACAGAAGAGCAGAATCAGTGCTGGGAGGCTGCCTAGGGCATTGCCTGAACAGTGGCAGAGGCTGCAGAGAACTGCTGGGGTAGGGCCCTCCCCACCATGAAACACACCTTTCCAAGGAAGTGGATCATTTGCCAGTTGTCTGCAGTGAACTCATAGCCATTTTCCAGGAGAGAGAGGATGTAGGCTCCAGAGAAGCAATATTCACTCAGGTACTTTTCTTTGATGTGGTGATATGCTGTCTTCACCTAGGGAAGGAGGCAATCACCAGACTGTTAAACACACCTTCCCACTGCTCCAGCTTGTGCCTGAGCATCCACTGCAGGTGCTGGGGGGATCTTCCTCATCTTGCTCTGGAAATTAATCCCAGCCATTTATCCCACAGAAAAGTATCAGCAGCCCCAGTCTACTGCAACAAGCATGGCTCACCTCTTGCCAAGGCCGGGCACAGAAGCTCTCAATGGTGCTGGTCACTTTGTTCAGGGCAAGGGGGTTTGGTTCACTGGTCAGGTTCAAAAAGTTCATCACAAAATAGAAAGCAGAAAAAGCCTGAAGGAGAAAGATTCTTTTAATCTGACTAAGCCACAAATCCCACAAAATAAAATGAGTTTGTTTATAGATAAAGAAATATAAGAAGCAACATCACACACACAAGAGCAGGAATGTTTTCAAGAGTGATGTCATTTTGAGGGATACAGCTCAGAGCTGCTGCCAGATGGAGGTAGGAATTATGATATCCTAAAGAACTTCTGTGAGCTCTCTCCTTTATGTGTGCCAGTGGCATACAGTGAATGCTGATTGCCATCACAACCATGACCCCATTTTGGCAACTGAGTGAGATGAGTCGCAACCAATATCACCACAAAGAGCAGAGGTGATGGTCTGAAAGGATTGTACAGAGCCCCATCATATAATCCAAGGTCCAGAAACCCCATCTCTGACCATGGCCAGTAGCTGATAGGTAGGAGGCAGCTTAGGAACAGGGCAAGATTGTATTAGCAGTTCCCTGGAAAGCCTCACAATCACTGAGCAGCTTTTTGCAGCTCTGGGACTGATGGTTAGCATGGTGTCACACATAATGTTTGTTCAGAGTGTGCACTGTCTCCTCATCATGTCTGGGAGGCAGATAGGTGAGCTGACTGCTTTCACTGGTAGCACTCAGACACTGCTGGGTGAATTTCAGGTCTGGTGGCACCACTGCCCTCAGGAGACAAGGTTTGCAGGAGCAGTGTTCCTGCCTGCAGCAGGCTCTCCTGCCTTGGTGCTAGACAGCTTAAAAAGTGAGTAAACACAGCAGCCCAAGGAAATGGATTAGAATGGGAGCAGTGCAGTGCTGGTAGGCCAGTATTTACTGGGGTAGCTCTTAACATGTCTGTCCTCACAGCAAGTGCAGCACTGCTTTCGTGTCCAAAAAGTTACATGTCCAAAAAGCCATCTTGTAAATGATTTCCTGCCTCAGTCATGAAGAATGCGCTCTAGCGTTACTCTGAGTTTCTGCTCTTCTAACATTCTGGATCACAGATAGTTGAAGAATGAGTGAAGACTCACCCCAAAATCCCCTTGTAATGGAGGTAGGTATATCCCATTGAAGGAGCAACTGGAGTAAGGACAATTGCTTTTGTTGAAGAGTTTCTGGATGTTTTCTCGGCACTTCTGATAGTCCCCCTCTCCCTTAATGTACAGCTGGCTGAAAGGCAATTGCTTTTTCTTGTCTGATGTGCAAGGGTTTTTGAAGAAGTCACTAATATTTATAGTCCTCTCATAACCCTTGTGAAAGCATGGGTCAGGTAGACTGCTGTTCTCCACGGTCTGAAAGTAAAAACCAATCCAAACTGTTACACTTTGCTCTAGAATAACACCCTGGGAAAAAGCCACAAGGAAGGGTGGCACTTGTCCCAGTACATCAGATCCAGGTGCACACATCAGGTCAAAGGGATAAGGATGGATTAAGGCACTATCTGTACAGGGGAAGATGTGGGTACTGCCACAGCCTCCCTGTAGGACCCTGGACAAATTATTTTAAGTCACAGTTTGTGAAGCTGTGCTGTTGATTTGGGTTTCTCAGAGATGGTAAAATGTCACCTTCCCTGAGTACTTCAGTTAAACGCAGTTCTCTTGCTACCCCATTCCCAAGAATCAAGGCATCTCAAATTGGTAGTTTGTATGGAGAACAATGACATTTCCCTAATCCAGACTAAGAGGTAAGCTGGGATGCAGCAACTTTTACAGCACCAGTATCCCAAAGCTGGGAGAGTCCAGGATTGTTCAATTACAGATGTAGATGTACTTGCCTGTAGATCCCTGGCCAGTTTCTGCTGCAGAGCCTGGTCCTTCCCATAGCAGAGAAAGCTGTGCGTGTACACTTGGTAATCCTTGCCGTAGAGACGGAAGTAGAGCTGGTTCTCTGGGGACTCAGAAGTGAGGTCCTTTGATACAAAGGTAATCTGTGTGGAGGCTCCTCCAAGGTCTAGTGCTCCTGATGTCTCACTTAAGGATTTCAGGGAGTGCAGAAGCTTTTTCCAGCCAGACTTGGAAAAAAAATCAAAGTAAACCAGATATATTTGGCATGGAGAAGATTTATTTTGGAGAAATAAATAAGAGAAAGAACTATGAGGAGAGAAGCAGAAGCACAGAACACAGGAAACATGGGAAGTCCTGGAGGGGGCATGAGATGAGAGCTGGAACAAGACATAAGAAAAAGGCAAGCTTGTAAATACAGAAAATGGATCATGTCCAAGTGTTTGCAGGAGGGCAAAGAATATGAAATCTAATACTACTGTTATGAGAAAAAACAGTCCACTTACTGTTTCAGCTCTCAGAAGATTTATAAGCTCAACAGGAAAGAACCATAGTCAAACTTTTCAGAAACAGAAATATTTTAGATCAGAAAATGAAGAGGATGCTGTACCCAAGCAAAATTATTGAAGATGCTGGTGTTTTATTTCAGTGCTTGAAGCCGATTTATAGTGGTGCATCCTGATAAGACTAAGTATCAGGATGTACTCACAGCAACTGCTGAGGCAAGATGTGCAGCTTCCTGATCCCTGGTAAATGGCTTACAAGGGAAGAGAGTGCCTGTGACACCTTCTTGCAAGGCAGGACTTACAAAGTGCTGCAAACCAATAATTCAAATGTCTTGCTATAGATAAACTACCTGCTTGAAATTGCCCAGAAGGTAGTTAATGGTGATCCATCCATAGGCTCCTTCTTCCTGACCAGTGATGATCCTGGCACCCTGGAAGTTGAAGGGAGCTGAGCGTAGTGTGTTTCCTACAGAGGACAAGACTTTGTCCGCTGCACTTTCATTCTGCAACCTGGATGAACAGAAGAAAGGATGGAGTAACTCTGGCTGACAGCTCTCTATGTGCTTTATTCTGAGCAGGCAGGCTGCAACTCCCCACCAATCAGAGGTTGGTCATTCGTGTGGGTCATCCAGCTCTGACTTGCCATGGTCCTCCCTGTCACACCTTGACAGCATAGCTGCCACCAACTCTGATGCTTACAGACCCTGCAGCTGGGAGTGGTAGGTACTTGGAGCAGAGACCAGAGCTCTTGTTCTATAGCATGTATTGTGACAGGAATTGCACTGTGGAGACTCCTCTTTACTGTCACCATTAGAGAAGAAATCCAGAAGATATCCCCAGGAAGATTTCCCAGGCAATATATACCAAAGATCAGTTCCCTGTCCTAGCCAGGAGAGGTCTGGGTCACCCTCCTGAAAATCACAAATTGTAATTAAAGGAGGTTGTGATTATAGAATTACCTTAGCCTCTGATGGCCCTCTGTGGGGTGTAGCAACATATTTGGGCTCAATAATCTGAGCCTAATACCAGAGTGTGGGGATGCTTGAGCATCCCCTTATTATGGGGATGTCAGAGCATCAGCTTGGGCACTGCTGATCTCCCAGTGTCTCTGTGCTGCATGTGGATGCAGGAGATGATGGAGGGTTGGAGTGAGTGGGGAAGCAATGGAGAAGTCCAGGGGACTCGGGGCTCAGAGAGGGCCGCAGCAGAGGAGGCTGTCTGGGCACGGTGTGAGCTGGCAGTGTGTCCAAGGACTGTCCCCCAGAGGCCCCCACTGCACATCCATGGTGGTCCCAGGTGCAGTGCTGCAGGAGAAGGGGACAAGCCCTGCAGTACCTGAGAAGCCGCATGCCAGCAGTTGCTCCGAGGTAGACGGGTGTCTCTTTGTGCTGTGCTGAGGGAATCACCTCTTTTGCTTGTTGTAGGCACTGTGCCAGAGAGGGGCCTGCCTTCTCTGTGGCATGGGAGTAACCTGAGATCCCAGGGCCTGTAAGAAGTTTATAGTTTATAGTTCAGACTCCAAGCATAACCCCAGAATGCTGTCATGAGCGGGTGTGTCAAACCGTATCACAGGCAGCAGAATCAGATTCAACCACCCCATTTCTGAGGAGCTTTAGGAATCCTACAGCACCAGATAAGCCCAATCCACGTAGTGGGTGGTCACAGTGCTCAGCATCTCCCACCCTTTCTCTGCAAAGCAGGCTATGAACTAGCAATGACGGCTGAGCCGAGCCATTTCTTTAGCATGCCCTGAACATCTGCAGTCTCTTCTATGAGTCTGCCTGGGTGTACCCTGGATCTGTGCCTGAATATCCCTGACCCTTCCATGCTGGCTCCTCTGGGGGCAGATGCTGTCATTTGTTTGTGTACTTTCTGCTCACACTACAACACTGGGTGTTCTGCAGCTATTGTGTCTCATGCTAACCCAAGGAAAAAATCGTTGTCCCTCTCTGCCATGTGTCCCCTGGTTCTGCCCCAGGACCAGTGCCTGCATGGCAGCAGTGAAGCCCCATTTGCTCCAGCTTGCTGTATGCTCAGTGTGCTGCTCGTGACGTGGGATGCTGCAGCACTGAGCAGCTATCACAGCAGTTTGATAGCAGTAGGGCTCTCTCCTGCACTGCAGAGGCCTGAAAAGACCCCAGGCAGGTCTGACAACATCTCAGAATGCAGCGATCCATGATGGTCTGTGCTGTTCCTTGTTGTGTGCACCCCTAGGCTTCATTTATCCCTTCCTAAACCATACAGTATCTACACAGCAATTAAATAGAATTAAAAAAGCACCATGACATGCATAAGTTGAGCAACCTTGAGCCACAAGCCTTGTGCAAAAGCCACAAACTTGCACAGAAGCCTTGAAAAAGAGCAAACCATGCTCTCCCCTCTCATTGCTTTCATCAGCACTTTAGCAAGAGTGCATGCAGATATTTTATTTATTTAAGTACATTCTTTGGTGTAGTTCTTTCCAAAAAGCAATTAATCCCAAGCATCCTGAAGACAAAGGAAAAAGTGGATGCATTTTTTCCCCAGGAAGGTCAGGCGCAAACAGCTCGCCATGGGAACCGGTGAGAAGCATTATCTCACAGGTGTAATGCTGTTTCTACTATTGACCTCTTCCTCTAGATTTCTCCTCCCTCACCCTTTTATTACATTATCTCTTCTTCATCCCACGCCCCTTCCCCAGATCCTTTTTCTCCTCTTACCTTCAACTTTACACACCTCCACCTGCTTCACCACCCCGGTGTCGTTCTCCTTCTCTGCTGGCCACTCGTACACGTAGAGGTTGGTGTGGGACGATCCCGCATCCAGCACGATCCCATACTGTGGGCAAAGCAGAGCCCGTGTCACACCTGAGGCACTGTGTGCTGGCCTCCCCTGGGGCACCAGGCACACACAGCCCCTCTGTCTGGCAGCTGTGGGACTGTGTGTGCCATTGCTCCTCTCAGCAGAGCTTCAGTGCAAAGCTCCCGGCAAAGGAAACAGGAGCAGAGAAACCGCGAAGCTGGGACTGGTGACTTAAGAGATGATTCCCTGTGAAGCTGTGACTGGTTTTCCCACAAAGATGTAAACCAAGATGTTGAGGTGCATGGAGCCAGAAAAAGAGGTTAGCCAGAGCCAGCAAGGGCAGCAACATGTCCATGAGCACTATGGACACCTAACCCCCCAGCTTGTTTTCCTCTAAGGGTACCAGCTTGTAATACCTTAATATTCTTCGGAAGTGGCTGGTTTTGGGTCACTGCTACAGCAATTAAAGCAATTACAGCCAAAGTGGAGAGGAATCCCAGGATGAGTAGAATCGTTCTTGTTGAGGACATCTTTGGTTTGGTACCTGTGACTAGAGCAGAAAAAGGATGTTAGTGTCCCAGTAGCCCATCTTTCCTCACACCCCAAAGGCATGTCTTTTGGCATGTTCCTGTAGTCCTTTTCCCCTATGAATATCTGCCTTTGCCTACCAGGTTGTGAATGGCCTGTGTTTGCAGAATTGGCACAGTATGATAAATCACACACTTTGCAGAACTTGTACCACTCTAATTCCTTAAATGTTACAGGCATATTTGGGATAACCTGTCTAACAAATTATGATTTTTGTGGTTTACTATACATGGTTAGCAGTAGAATTCTGTAAAAAAGGCTACTTATGGCTGATGAAAATCATTCACAACCAATATGTCATCTGAGCTTTCAGAACCAATATACATATAGTTGCACTTGTTAGTGGCTAGCATGATGCTGTCTTTCACATTTTTCTGCTTTGGATAATCCTTCATGCATCCCACAGTCAAAACGTCATTTCACAAGTTACACTTGGCCGGTGTTGCAACTGTTTAATAAAATACCATCTTCCTACATGGAGCTCTAGAAAGGGTATCAGCATAATTTCCAGATTTATAATATTTGATGTAAAGTCAACATTTAAACAAATGACTCCATAGGACATATGTGCTCCCACTATGACATGAAATCCATTTCTACCAACAGTGATGCTTCATACTCAAAAGCACTGATCAACTGACTAGCATGGGAAATTGTTTCTCTTCTCCTTTTACACAAACACTCCAGGAGATGTTTAGAAGTACATTACAGTCATTCAGGATGGCAATACCTCAGTGCAGGCAACCACATCAACTGTTGCCACGCTCTGAGAGAACCTGCTCTGCACCTGTATGCCAGAAGTTGGGTTCCAGAGGTCTCCAGACCTCCAGACACAGATTAATGCTCCAAATCCATCCTGGCACTTCATATCATGCATGGAATTATGAAAAGCATTCAAGTTCTGAACAGGGTCAGCTTCTAACTGCTCCGGTTTTATGTGAGAGGCAGTCTCAGGTTCCAGAACTGATCTTAGAAATGACCCTAAATCCTCAAGTTATTCTCAGAAGTTAGCCCAAGTGAAAAGAAGCAACACACCTCTGGAAATCTCTAACTATAGACAAATAACAGCTTCTTACCTTAGAGAAAATGGAACCTAAAAGTGCCAGTGGAGCTCACTTTGAAGATGCCTCAGACAGGCCCATTGGGAATGTAACATTGGTGCACTGGGAATGCCTGGAGCTCTGTGCTCTCTCTGTGTAAATCTGCTGTGGTTAACTGTGAAATTTAGAAGCTTGTAATGCTTGCATGTTGTGAGTGCCTATTAGAGGGCCAGCATGCTTGCCAATATCTCTAAGAATGCAGCTTAAAAAAATAACCTAGTGCACATACCAGAGAGTAGGAAGTAAGAATGCATTTTATCCAACTCTATTCAAAAACGACCAGAACTCAGGGCTTGAAGTGATTAGAAACAGCAGAGCATGACAGCTGGGAGACCTTCCTTCTCATTGGAGAGAGTAGTTGGCTCAGGTTATGGTAGCACTGAGCATGTCTGTTGAACAAAAATTATTTTAACCCCAGAGAAACGAATTAAAGCAGATGCTATAATTAAAATTAGCTGCACAGTATAGATATGAAGTTAGCATGCCTGAAAACTGAATCTGCTGCTGACAGTTGCACAGCACATCCATATAATTGTTGCCACCCTTCCTCTGAGATCTTGTTAGGTATTTGCAGTCATGGGAATGAAGGATATGTGACTTTGCACAAGTTCTAAGATTTTCAGATTTCCTGTTGTGATGGGTATTGTCAGACTGCTGTATCTTTGCAGCAGCTCTGAAAGTGCCAGCACTGGCAGCAAAGCAGGAACATTGTTCTCACTGTAATGGACCATCCCAATTATGAACTAGAAATCCCTTGTCTGAAGGCAGAGACATAATGATAATTGTCTGCATCCCATCTGTGGCCTGAGATCAGTACTTTTTTTGCCAAGGCACATTCTTTTCTTAACTCTGAATATGACTTTTGCCTGAATTTTAGTTCAGGATCATGAGCACTTTTCAGGACTCTGGGGTTTGTAGATAGGTGACCGACTTCATTGCTGTATCCCATGCCCCACCATCCATCTCTGTGAACTCAAATGCTACCAAGAAGCATTTTATTGAAATGTTTTATACAAGAAAAGGTACAAGGTGATAAGCATAATCCAGAAGGTAGTGTAACAAAGCAATAACCTTCCAAAGAGCACTCAAAGTGTACAGACTTGAATACTTGACAGACTTGTTTAAAAAAGACAAACTTATTTTTAAGAATCCAAACAAAAACCAACACTGCAAATCTATCTAAAAAATTCAATGTAGTTAAAATTCACTTGCTGTTCAGAAAGGTGAGGTATTTCAATAAATTCCCTTTTCTGTGCACTTGGTTACCTCCATCAGCTCTAGGTGTAATTGCAGGTTCTGCAGGGGCTAAACAATTAAGCTATTGCAGCTTCCTCCTGCTCCTCAGAGTTCCACATTCTCACTGCTGAATGCCATGCAAACACTCCCTCTGTGTCCACCAAGTGGAGCAGTACTTGACTGATTGCCAGGCCCCAGGGTTTTCCTTCCACTAGCAATTTTCCTCAGCTAAAGATTAGGCAGACGCGATCTTCTGTCCCTGTGCCCAGTCAGAATCCAAGCAGAGACAGATCTCTACTCTTTCTCTCACACTGCCCACTGTGTGCAGTGACTAAAACATCCCATAGGGCCATAAGCAGGCATAGAAATGATGCTGCTTTCCTCCTCTCAGAGCTCAGAGCTGCTTGATGCTGGAGCCTTGCCCGGCTGCACGGGCATTGAGCACTCTCCAGATGCTGGAGCACAGCCCAGCTGCTCAGGCAGCTCTGTCTGTTTCCAATTTTGGTCTCTTTGCTTTTTTGTAGGGGCTACCACTGGTTCCATCCAGTGATGGCCCTAAAACATGAACAGATCTAACATCCTTTCTGTCTCCAAGACAGAGAACTGGGAGGATGTTGTCAGTCACTCCAGGTGGCAGCAATTTTGCTGTGGAAACCCTGTTGCTCCTAGTGAATAACCAGGAAGGACCGCACCAGCGTGGGAGGCAGCTCTGTGTGAAGGCAAGGAAGCAGATTTGACTCTTGTGTCTTCCAGAGCTCAAGACTAATAGGAAATGGCCCCTCCAGCCAAACTAGACTAAATCAACAGCACCTCTGCATGTCAGGAGATGTCACTCACAGCCAAGGCTGCCCACCCTCAATTCCCTTCTCACCAAACAAGACTTACTAACATAAGTTAAAAGGAATCAGGCAACCAGCTGCTTTTAGACATGCAATAAGCAGAGACTAAGGCTTGTTTAAGGAGTGACATTAGGAATGTCAAGCAGAAAAGATGCTGAACATAGACCAAAGCCATGCTTGGTTCTCACTGTGACCCATCATCTCTAATAAATACAAATGTTTTTGTAAGCTCTGACTTCGCACAACAGATAAAGCTGATGTTTGATTTTCATTTGGATGTTCATGCTCAGTCTATTAGAGGAGGGATCACAAGAAGTTGTACTGCAAGGCCATCCCTCTTCCACTGCACAAGTGCCACACTGACAGAGACAGTTCCCACCATCACCTTTATCCTCTCAGCACTCCTCTCTGTGGTCAGAAATGTTCCCATTTTCAGCCTTACTTTATTTATTGTCAGTCTATTCTCTCTGCCTGTCTTCCACTTCTATCTCACAACTTCTGAAGTGCCCAGTCCTAAGAGAATTTATTCTCTTAGTAAATTTGTAAGAAATTATCCTTTCTGGATTTTTGTCTTGCCTGGCCTTTTCTGTCTAACTGAAGAGTCCAGCATCACTTCTCTGCATGTAGAATTACTTGCTTATATTTTTCTTGAGCATTCTGACCAGAGCTGCAAGGAGACTGGCCTTGCACGGCAATGAACACAGGAGATGATACAGTCCCAGCCTAAATGAAGTGAGGTGGGGACTTGTACTACTTCAGAAACATGGTCATCCACCAGCACAGGCTGTGCTAAGTCAGCCCAGAACCTCTCATGTGAACTCAGCAAACCCACCCAGGAGAGAGGGGCTCTGGTGGTGCAGACTGTGCACATTTTCTAACTGCAGGAGTTCATGTCTGTGGAGTTCTGCTGGCAGTGATGGTAGGGAAAGGGCATGGGAGCAGTTAGTGCTGCTGTTCAGCGTGGAGAGGAGACACACACATCATCCTCCTGATGAGTGAAAATGAGATTTCAGTTGTCATGAAGTTTTTCAGGCTGAATTGCCTGAAATTGCCTCACTGATTACTCTGTGAGGTTGCTGAACTTGCAGGGTTCAGGGTTTGATACACATTACCCAAAAGGCCCTCCTGTCTTCACTCACCATAACCAAAAATCTGAGTGCATTAACACTCAGAAGAACAACATTGCTTCATTTATCAATCCTTTTATGAAATTTTCCCTGTCCCCAACTGACTTACTCATTCTTCATCTGCCTTTTTCATTTCAACATGCTTGTATCCAAGTTACCTAGAAAGGCTTTGCTGCAAAGTAATGTAAACCACCTGTTTCAGGCCAGTATATTGGAAAAGCCTTTTCTTAGGCTGTCAAGAGGCTCAGGTTTGGCTTACAATTTACATACAAGCACATATACAGTAAGTCAATGGCTTTGGTTTAAGGGGCTTTATAAAATTTATAGAATTCAAGCTCCAGATCAGGCTTTTACATCACTTTTTACAACTATTACATGGAACAGTGTGGGAGACTCTGCTCCAAGTTTTAATTATTCATATGGCAAAGACTGTGGCCTAAATACTGGTGTGATCTCTGCCTCTCCTTGTAATGCTATGTAGAATAATAAACACACATTTACAGGGTTATATTTTTCCAGTTGAAGGGTTATATTTTTCCAGATGAAATACTTGTAAGTGCTGAAGTACAAACATTGAAGTGTCAGTGAAACTGATAATCCAAACAGTATAATGGGTTTTTTGGATGTTGTCTCTCAGAGACATTTGATACTGAAATCATGCATCCCTACATGTCTCAAAACCCATGGAGTCCTATGAATTTGGGCTACACAGCTTGGCAGCTTGAACTGTCCTATGTGCACACATACCTGTGCATTAGTGAGCTGGAAGATAAAGAGTGTGCCTGTATGTGAGACAACACCAAGCTGGGAGCAAAGCACACTGACACACAGGGCTGGAACTGAAAATAAATTTGACAAATAGGCGAGAGCCTGGTGGAAACATCTAACTCACTTAAGGACAAGAGCAAATATGACATTTAGGTAAGAGCCATCACCTAAGGACAGTGTGGTGAGCAATCTGTTAAGTAGCTTTTCCAGAGAAAATGTTATTGCAGCTACAGCAGTTTATAGTAATCTTTCCCTCCATCTGAAGCTGGTAAATCCTCCTGTGAAGGTTCTATTACCAATTTTGGACACTGCCTTTCAGGAAAGATGTAGACCACTTGGAGAAACTCCAGAAGCGAACAAGGAAGATCACAAGCCTAAAAGTTTGACCTATGAGGAAAGATTGAAGGAATTGAATTGTCAAGTTTGCAAAAAAAGAAGAGTAAAGAAGGCTCATTAATTGTCTTCAGACAAATGACAATTCTGTCTGCCAGCACTGGTGTAGCCAATCCTGCCTCAGGATGAGGGTGGCTCCTGGATTTTCTCCCAGTTCCGTTTCCTTGGTTCAGAAGGAGGGGAATCAGCAAAAAGGGGACAATGCACTCATAAGTTATGCTGTCAGCAAAGCCAATGCAGTGCATATGCTCTCCCTGTGGGATACAGATGCAGTTGTACAAAGGTGCTCCCTCCTTTGCCCAACAAAGCCCCAGGTTTTGTTCAGACATCATTCAGCCCCAGCAGCCACCCTGCTGGGTGCTATCCATGTGTGCAGCACTGCTTGGTGTGGGAGTTCCTCATCCTTTTGCTGCTTTTAGTGTTGTGGCTGAGATACAGCCCTGGGAAATTGCACAAGACACATTGAATGAGCCCTCTTTCCCTGGAAAAAAGAAAGGCACGTGGAAATCCTGGAGAGCTGCTGGGTGCTGGAGGCAGCAAAAGCTGAGCAATAAGAGCAGGAGATGGATACAAAGGAGCAGGCAGCACACACTTCTCTCCCCTCCACAGCTGCCTGCAGCACAGAGGGGCTTTGTGCAGCCCCCTGGCCCTGCAGTGCAGTTTCTGCTGGAGAGGTGATGTCCAGGGGTTCTGGCCACGAGCCCCAGTGGTCCAGACTGCCACACCAAGTGCCCAATTAACCATGCACAAAGAGACCTTCCCACAGTGCAGGGCTGGGATGGTGCTCAGCCTCCCTAGCTCTCTGCAAGGCACTCACAGCCCTCCCACCTTGGCCTCACAGCCCATCTCCCTGGTGTTGTACACTGCCTCCACCAAGTCTTTCCAATGCCCATTAAATAATCTCTCTGCCCTGCTCATTAAATAATCTCTCTGTAGGAAGATATTTTTCTGGCTTGCATCACAGCAGTCAGACCCATATACTCAATACTCGTAAATACAACCAGCAAGTGTCAGGATACTGCTGACACAATACCTTTAGATAGGTTTTTTTTCACAGTTATATGATGGTTATTGGACTTTTAAGCCTGTATCCTACTTGTACTCATACTCATTTCTTTACAATTCTCACATCAAAGATGTTTTTCAAATCAGAAGAGAAAACTGTTATCAGTTACATCAGTTTCCTGTCAGGAAACCTCTGGCATTAATTTCCTACTAGCCATCAAAACTATATTTTAACTGGAGAAGATTTATTGCCATTATCCACAAAGCTTGAAGTTTCATCAGAAAATATCCAATGAGCTCAAGGGGGCTTTCCCTCCTCCCTGGCTTACCAGCTAAATTATTGCTTGAATATGCTTGACTGTCACTTGATGTGAAGGCATTTGTTTGTCTTTTTGGGAAAAAAAAAAGGATGCACCAAGCACTGACACCTTTCAGCTTTGTCATTGTTGATAGTTTGAATACACAGACTTGCAGTGGCCAATGGTGCTGCCAGGCTTCCACTTGGGCTCAAGATCTTACATTCTCCTTTCTTTTAACTCCCTGGCCATGATTTTTTCCTTATGCTTCTTTTGACCATCTTTTACACTTTCCAACTTTAAATTTGCACTAATTTAATAATCCTTTTTTTGCCTCTGAATATGCATCTTTAATAGATTTCATTATTTTCAAATTAACATAGCTTTCAGTGGTTGGATTATGGCTTTTGTGGAACAAAATAAGAAGAGAATGGGCTGCTTCTTATTTGCATTCTACATTTTAAATACTCGTCTGATTCAGCTCAAGTATTTTTTATTTTGTGATGTTACTTCTTTTAAGAGCTACTAGACATTATTGACACAGAAGAAGTGTGCATTACTTTTATAATAATTTGAAACTGTCATAGAAATTCCTCTTTTTCTCTTGTGACTGGGGTCAACACATATTTCTCTTGAGCTAGAAGTAATGTATTGCAAATTGTGAGATGGCCACCCTTAGTTCTGAGAAATTGCCTTTTCTTTCACTAAAATCCACCATCATATCAGCTTTTCTTGTCCCTGCATAGAAAACCATGCCTCTCTCTGTCCCCAGCATCCTGGCTGGTGACAGGCACTGATCTTCAGTTGCTTTGGTCTCTTAGCTCCCAGTTCAGCCCCAAGCAGCTATCGTGTACAAATATTTAATTATGGTTGCTGCTGAAGGCAGCAGGACCACTGCTTACACTGGAAGATGGGTGATGTGTGAGTCACATCACCAAAGGCCCACCCTTTCCTGTGTCCCATCAACCACCCACACATGAGGGGGATGTACAAGTTATTATGAAAAAAAGAGAGGAAACAGCCTCCAGAGCAACCACTCCCCCCTTCAACACCCACGTTGGGCCAGCAAGTTCAGAAACTTCCTGGAGAACAAAAAGTCCTGAGCTTTGTAAACACTGCAACGCCCCACAGGAGGTTCTGATTGGGAATGACCACAGAGGAAAGAGATCCAAATGCCCCTTCACCCACAGCTTGCCCTGCACCCAGCACCTTTTGACTCCCAGTGGTGGCAAATCCAACCCCAGCAGTCCCCACTTTTCCTGTGAGCCCTCTGCACTGACAGCCTGCCCTGCCCTGAAGGGGCTGAGGCCACCAAGCCTCTCACCACACCTCAAGGATGTTTTTCTCTGAACTGTAGACTCCTGGGATCACCTTGTGTGTTGAATAACATTACTGCCTTCAGGGGCTCACTTCCCTGCTTTCCAAAACAAGCAGCACATCTGCCCAAAGTGCCACATGTCAGCCAGCAGAGCTGCTGCCTGTGCTGCCCGACGATTTCTGCACACAAAAGCAACCAGCATTTCTCCTGAAGTTTCACTTCCCACTCAGGACCAAAACCATTGGAGACTGATCACAGACACACAAACACTATTCCAAGCTGGTGCAGCATCAGCAGAGCCACTGGCAAGGCCCCTGGGGTGATGCCCATTCCACAGCAGTCCCACATGCTGCAGTGCCTAACTGCCTGGGATTTTGCCTACACCCAGGTTGTGCCACCCCTTGGTATTGTGATTTCCAGCACATCTGTTTGCTGTCTAAGAACAGCATTTCTCAGTCCTATAAGGTATCCAGTGAGTTTTTCCTCCCTTAACATGCATAGCATCCATTTGTAGCAGAGAATACTGTAGGCACCTTCCCTTTGCAACTAATCCCCAGCAGAAGAAGCAAAGACCCTTTGCTACTCAGGCAGGGCAGCAGCCCTGCTCCCTCCTTTCAGCAGGCCAGGGTTAGGGCTGCATGCATAAAAAAAGACAGCACTCTGCTTAAACACTTCCCAACTCACCCCTTTACCTTCAGCTGTCAGCACTGGAGTCTCCATTCCTCATTGCAGAGCACAGGACAAGAGACAGCTGGAATAGTTTCTTTTTCTTGCTGAGGAGCACATCCACTGTCTAGGCCTTGTGGAAAAATATACTGATTTCTCAGAGGTCAGCTTTAATAACTAGGATTCCCACAAACCATGAGGAGAATTCAGCTCATGATATTTGGCATGAATATCATGAATATAATTCTCTGTTCCTCATGCTGCTACAATTTCCATTTCAAATAGCAGGAAACAAATTACCCTGTGGTATTTTTAGTGACAACCAATGGTAAGGAACATGGGATCAGAGGCTATTGCGGGGCACAGACCTTGACAAAGTTCCTGAGCGTAAGAGAAGAAATACTTCTTGGAAGCTACAAAGGTAATAAGGTAAATATGAATCCAAAGTTTCGTGGTCAGAGGAGCACTTTGAAAAGGCTGGAGCCTCATGCTGACATGTAACAAAACAGCAAAGGAGTTTTGCTGGATGAATGGGCTGGCACAGGGTGCTATGAATCTCTAAAGTTCAAATTACTTATTACTGGGATGTGCAGTGAATCCTGAAAGAAGAATGAGGCTCAGGGAAAGAAACCCATTTATAATCAAGCCATAGTTTGGCCTTCAATTTGTGTATCTCCATTAATCTTCCTTCTCCCCACTATTCTTGCCTCAAATATTTCAAAATACAAACATGAGCTATTCTGGATAAGGCAGCACAGGTACAGGGGACAGTCACAGCAGCCCACCCTTCTGTCCAGAAACCCTGGCCCATGCAAAAAGGAGCTACAGGTCTGCTGCTTCCCTGGACCCACCGTGCTTCCCAGCCTCTTTCAGCACCATTCTCCCTCTGGCTTGGGATGGGAGGTACCAAGCTCAAGCCAGAGCCAACCTTCCAGCCACAGGATCTCCAGCCCAGCTGCAGAGCTTGCCGCAAGTTCACATGAGCACACATTTTTCTCACATCTCCTGCAGGAGCAGGGACATTGAAAAGGTTATTTATTAACAGCTCTAGGACAAATGAGCAAGAAAGAAAACAAATCCATTTATAAATCAGCTAAAGAGAAAACTTGTGACTCTAATGGTCTCCTTTGTAATTCCTTAAGTGTGGCCTGGAGCTGCCCTGGCATCATTTCTTGTGATGCTGAATCAGCAGAACAGCCCCACTTGTGCATTGAATAGCCTGATAAGAGCAAAATACACCCAAGAGAGCACTAACTTACACCATGTCCAGATTTTTCTTTGTTTCTGTTAGGATTTGGGGCGGCTGATAGCGCTCTAATTTCTCACCACTAAATACCAAGTAGTGACTCACATTAGCATCTACCTCTGCAATTCAGGACAAATGCTTTCCTCCTGGACAAGGTGGAGACAGGATAAGGGGACAAAACTCACGCTAGAGCTGTCTGAAAGAACAACGTCATTGCTATCTCAGCTCTCATTTAGGAGCATACCAACCCTGAATACTTTGCCAGACTTTGTTCTTTGATAACATTTCTCAAGGGGGCGGGGGGAGGGGAACAAAAATAACAAAACACTGTTCTGTTTAACAGTTACCCATAGCAGAGAAAAGCTGAGCTAAAGTTTCCAACAATTATCAGTGCAAAATCCTAAAATAGACACGCAATGTACCATGTTTGAATTTAAAAGTAGCTGGACAAGAGTTCCATCATGTGGATTGAAAGTTGTGTAAAGAGAACAAGGTAGCTTATTAAGATGACATGTTAAAATGCTATTAAGATGACGTGTTAAAATGCTCAGTATAGCAGTGATATGGATGAAGAAACCAAGGTCTCAAGCAGATATGGCAAATTGTTGTGTAAATCATTGGGAGGAACTGTATGTCCAGGAAGGAGTGATAAATGATGTCCAAGGTATCTATGGAAACCACCATCTTAATACAGGAAACAATTAAACTCAGAAAAAGACAAACAAGAGAAAAATAACTCAAACTTCAGATGCTCATAAGGCAAACAACACTAATTGAAAGCAGGATTTGATCCCAAAGAGATGGGGCTCACTTAAAGAGATGTGAAGGATAGAAATGAAAGCTAGCAGCTGAAGGAGAAAGAGGAGCTGTACAGTAACTCTTTGGAACTGTCTCCTCAGAGAAAATGTGGGAACCCTAGCCTTAAATCCATTTATGAACTGGCTGGGCTCCCACAGCAGTCTTATTCAGAGGACTCTCAGCAGTAGGTCTCTTCCTGGGCCATGACCTGCTTATCTTTTACGCAGGCATGTGGGAAGTCAACTTGCTTTGGGTGGGAACAGTGAAGTCAAAGTGCTTGGGAGAAGTTTCAGTTTTGCACTTGCTATCACTGAAAGCATCTGAGAATTTTCCTTGCCCTCCTGTTTTGTCTGATATTTTTATCCAGTATTTTTCAGCCCTTAGAGCCTCTTATAGCTCAACTTAGGCCTGATTATATTTTTGCTACACTGATCACACCAAAACAAAAGCTTCTTAAACTCTGATGGTCTTAGCAGTTATAAATGAAAAAAGATGTGAAAGCTTTGTTTAAGAATGGAGAAGTTTTTAATGTAGCTATGATACAGCAAATTAATGCAGCAACAGTACATGACCTAACGAAACAGGAAGAAGATGTTCGTTTTGAAAAATTGTTCTGGTCCCATTTTCACACTCACTCTTCCTCACTCCCCCTGTACTCACAGGCACCAAGCTCGCTGAGGTGCTCCAGTGGGATCCTCTGTGAGATGAGACTCAAGGAGCCAAGTGCCAAATCCTCACTGCACCTCTTGGGTTCCTCTTCAGTGACAAGCTACAAATTCTTGAGCAGGTCTTTTGCCATCTTCAGGAGTTAATGGTTACCACAGGCTGATCCTTTTTCCTGGAAAGCCCTTTTATCTAGAACAGGTGGCTGCTCAGTGCCTTTTTTCCCCCCTCATTTTCGGTACCTTAGCTCCCACTGTCTATCTGCTTGCCCTGAGAGGAGGACAACTTGCACAGGGGATGTGCTGTGAGTTTACTGTGATCCCTCTGTTATTTGAGCAGTTTTGTTCCCCAAGGACTAGTCTGCACTTTATCAGCACCCAAGCCTTTTCCTGACACGCCATCCATGTGAGGCTTATCAGGGCACAGGCAGCCAGACTTGTTGCAAAGACATTTTTCAGCACTCACCCAGTTTTAGTGCAGTCAGTTACGTCCTTGGTTATCAATACAGACCATTCTGTTACTCCTTGATCTGTTGCTTCTTCTCTCTCACACACACATATTCCATTCACATTTCCTCCAGGCCAGCTGGAGTATTCCTGCACCTCCAGCTGCATGCCTACCTTAGGCACGGTGTATTTTCACAGGCCATCATTGCAGCTGGGACAGGGTCTCCATGGTTTGGTTAGGTTATGACAGCAGCAAAGGAAGTAGGTTTTAGGGCTGCTGTGGTTACCATGCAGTTCTGCTGCTCAGATGCAGCCAGGTCTCCTGCTCAGAGCTTGTGGCACAGTGTGTGCTCTGTGGCACTGCTGTGCTCGTGCTGCTTCCACGAGCACAGCAGCAGTGGCAGTCTTTGGGAAGTCAGAGGATGCTGAAATCCTGCGGAGCAACACTGAAGCCTGTCCCTGAGTGTCACTACCAGGCTCACCACTGAGGATTTAAAACCGTTTTCAACCAAGATCTCACCAGCAATGTTAGAGCTGGAGCTGTTTTTCAGCCTGTCACCTGCTGAGCAGCTGCCTGTGACAATACAGGGTGAGACCATTGCCACCAGTGTAGCCAAGACCTGGTACTGTTCCTACACCCAGGCTTGCAGGGCAAGGCTGGCATTAACCTCAGCTTCTCCCATAAAGCTCCTGTGAGACAGGACAGCTGCAGTTATCCCAGAGCAGAACCCCAGCACCCACAAGGAGGTTTTTTGCACTCACATTTTCCCATGTCACATTCTTATGAGTCCAGCCTTCTCCCAGCACATAGACACCAAGCAAGGCCAGGACTCTCTCACTACTTTCCCAATATTGCCAGGCTCCCCTTGGCTCTGTGGCTTTCACAGCTGACTCCAGCTCTCAGCAGTGCTGTCTGCCCACATCACACAGGAAACTAATGCAAAGCAGGTAATGCTGGAGGCCCCATCACTTTGGAGGCCCCATCACAGTTTTGTCAGCCTTTCCTTAATAACAACTCCTAACACTTAAATTTGACACAGTGCTTTTCACTCATGCATTGCCAAGGAGTTTACAGAAGTCAGCACCATTAGCCTTATTCCCTTGGTTGCTGAAGAAGCATAAGAGAGCAGCAGACATCCCAGTGCTCTGCCCTGTGGACCACCTCACCCAGTTGTCTGGGTAGCTGCCATGGACCAGGGCTTGCAGCACACTCTCTCCTGCAAAGAGGCAGAATTCCCAAGGTCCAGGGAAAGAGCAGCACACTTTGGTTACAGCTACTCTTAAATTCATCTTCCATCATTTTGATATATTCTCTGATGTTCTGCCAGACTAACAGCAATTTGGAGATTAATGGTCCAGTAAAGTACGCACATGACTCATGCTACAATTTCTCTGCAGTTCTGCTACAACTTTAAAAACAGGGAATAGAAATTGAAAATGTCATTTAGGTTAGAAGAAACAAGCTGGAAAAGGGTAACAAAGGCATCAGAGTCCCGTGGAGGAATGAAGGCATTCCCTGTGCCTCCTTCCTGCAGACTTCAGGGATGGAGGAAGGAGAAACCAGCAGAGTTAAAAGAATTCATTACTACATTATAAAGATGCCAATAAACTAAAGACTAACTGCTACAGCACACCAAAAATTCCTGAGATGTGTAAATTTATTGTTACAATCTCCTGAGAAACAGAGAGGCAAAAGAAGTTCTCCAAATCCCTGTTTACAGAAGGACATCTATTCCCAGCAAGGCCTATGGGATCCAGTTAACATTCTTAGGTGCCAAGTGGCCACAGGACTGAAGATTCTTAAATTGGTAGAGAAATTACTGGTCTCTGTAGCTGAGACACGCTTTGTAACCTAAAAAGCAACAGTGAAATTACTGTCTTTAACAAGGAGTGCATAGCATGGGGCCAGGTTCTATTGTAAACCACTATTTTTAAGATGAAGTGCAGGGGTTTAGTTTCACAGTTTGCTTAACTGCTCTGTTTGCTCTGCCACAAAAAGGGACTATCCTACCTTTGTCTTATGCCATAGTTCCACCTTTCAAATACGGTCCTAATTCTCTTTAGTTAATGACAGAATAAATTCTAAAGAACAGTGCTGGAGCATTCTTTTCTTCTTTTCTGTATGGCTTTCATGCTTTTGGTCACAGCAGTATTTCTAAGTATTGTAAACAAGAGCCTGACGACTAGATTTACCAGAATAAAGTTCTTTTTGGCTTCCACTGTGTTCATGTTTACCGCAGTCTCAAACAAAGCTGACAAACAGTAAGCTTCCTACATTATTTCAGTGAAGTGAGACTAAATATATAGAAGCTTTAGATCAACTTATTTGGCACATTCAATTCAAGACAAAATTGCAGATTTCCAGTACATATCCCAAAAGAATCTGGAGCCAGCAGCTAGGGGCTGGCTGATTGTGGCAAAGAGCAGATGTTCTCCCTGGCAGGAGCTGCCCACTCCCATTCTGGCAAACAGCAGGGAGGGACAGTTCTCAGCAGAGGAACAAATCCCATTCTGTTACCTGTCCCCACCACCAAACCCACCCTCCACAAAGCAGCTCCACCTTTCCTCCCCCTGCATGCCAGCTCCCTGGGCCCTGCCATGCACTCTGGATGTTTCCATCCATCAGCTGTACTGAAGGGACTCCAAATTCCCTCCATCCCTCGCTTTTGGAGGAGTCTATGCCTTCTTGCTAAGCCCAGGGAGGAAGGTGGAGATGCTGCTGCCTCCCCTGACCCAGCTGCAGCAGAACTTCTGGTGAACGTTAGAAACCACAGCAGCTGAAGCAGCAGCTGAAGCAGCAGCTGAAGCAGCCCCTGCTGTGTCTCCTCTGTCTCGGGAGCCCTACAAGCAGATTGTGACAGTGCTGTGAACCAGCTGAGAGGCTGAAGTGGTTTCTGAGTCCTGAGCTGCTGACTCACCTTTTCCAGTCAGCACACAGAGCTCAAAGGCCAGGGATGGTTTGAGCTTTGGCTGAGAGGTTGCAGACAGTTAAAAAAAACCAAACTAAATCTCATTCCTTTGTAAAAATAGGTCCTTTTTCTTTACATCCTCTCCATCAAGAACGCCCTGGCACTCACCATGATTTGTGATCAGGGCCAAGATTCTCAGGAGGAGAATACAAATCAAAGGGGAGAATACAAATCAAACAAAGATCCTTTAACTTCTACTTAAGCAACATGAAAACGTTTGCTTAAAGGTACAAGTTCCAGCTTGTAAATCAGTCAGTTACTCTGTAAGGGGTACTTTTTTATTCAGAAGAGATGTAGTATTCAGCTGGGTGAAGGTCACAAGGGAGCATAGGACAGCACAGGTCAAACTGATGGGTGTGTGGCTTCTCATACTAGAAACTTAATCCCTGTGTTGATAGCACAAGGGGAATTTGAAAGGCAATGTAAAGGAAGACAGTGAAGTGGCTCTGCAGATCCTCACTGAAAGCTCTTCCCAAGCTGGAATGGACAAATATGGGCCCCAAAGGTTTCAGACAAGAACCACAACAGGCAGAGTGGTGGCATTGCTGGTGGTGGCTAAGCACCCACAGGACAGTGACAGCGCTGACCATTACACTGCATCACCCTTGAGTGTGAACAGCCAGTGCAGCACTAGGGACAGAGGGACAAGGACAAAAAGCAGCCTAGGAAACAGATCTTTGCAGCATTTTCCACATTTGGGGGCAGCGAATGCATGAGATGATGTGAGCAGATGAATTTGTTCAGTGTGCACTTAGCCGACTCTGTTCTCTTCCATCTGGTCTCTCACACTTTCCCCCTTTTCTTAATTTGTACTGTTAATGCAATGTTTCAGAGTACAGAGCTTGTTTCGTGTCTCTCCTTGTGTTGCAGTGAAGATTTTCCTCCTGCACCTCCCAATAACTTTCATGAAAGTGACTTTTACCCTTACCCTCCTTCTGTTCTCTCACTTTGGGCCGGTGTTGACTTTCAAGTTGGACAAACTGAAAGTTATCACAGAATAAAAAGAACAAGGCTAGAGACAAGGACAGGTGCCTTTTCTCTTTCAGCAGCAAGATTTATATGAAATGATAAAAAGTAGAAGTGCACCCTTCGGCTCTGCTGTTCTCCATTGTGAGCATTCTGGCAACAGCTCTGTGACTAAGAGACTCTGACGGAAATGCCTGCCACAAACCTTCAGTTCTGCTCAGAGGGAGGTTTCCAATGAGTTGAAACTTAAAGCCAATTCTCACACCTAGATGACAAAATAATATAGAGTTTTATAAGTAATCCCCATCTAACTTGGCTTACAAAAAACCAACTGGGGTGCTTGTCTTGTGAACATGATCCAAAATTTTACAATTTAAATTTGATCAGTCTCAAGCAATACTAATCCCTTAGGAGGTGGCCCTCCAAAGTAATTTCAGTATCACCTACTTCATCCCAAAGTTGAGCCCAAACACTTCTGTCTCTAACCAAGTCTTAACCACCTTGAACAGATGATTTCTAAGCTGAGAACTTAGCTTCTGTCTCAACATACTTCCACACACATTCAGCTCTGTGGAACACAGTTATTGGGCATTGGGCTAGTAAGAAGGTATAAAATACCTACCCAGAGGGTATTTACCCAAAAGCTTCATTTCCTAGCTGCTCTCAAACCCACAGGTGGAAAGATGTCTTCGGAAAAGAAGGAATGTAACTAAGCATGATACTTTTATACACGATGCCAGTTTTGCAACTCAGGTAAAACCACTAAGATTATAAATTATTATAGCTTCTGTAACACTTTGCTTTTCAGGTGTTCAGCCTCTTAAATTTATTCTTTCTCCTCTAGAAATTCCTCAAGGATATTCTGTATGTTTCTGGTAATTACAAGTCAAGGCGCAAACAGATTGCAGTGGTCACAATAAGGTTGACTAGAGGACAACCTTCTTCCTCCATGGTAGCAAAGAAAACCCAAAACCTCTGAGTTATGGCTGTCCCAAACACATATATATTTATAGACATACACGCACATGCACACACCTCTACACATTTTTTTTCTGAACAACATTGTCTGGAAATCCTTCTGGTCTATTCAATGTTTGAATGTCCAATTTTCCTCACAAAGTCACATTAGCTGTGCTTTTACAGGCTTGGCTTAAAGCCTTTTATTTGCTCTTTATCTTTCCAACCACTCTTGGCTTCTTTAGACTTTTTCCTCTGACTTAATTGGTATTTGTACTGGTCCTCCTAGCATTGACAAACTCCATCTGCAAATCAGCAGTGAATTTATGCTTTTTAGATAATTATTGGAAATGTCTAATGCCATCAGTCCTCTTGCAGAATACCTCTGAAAACACAGCTGTTTCATGATTATTTCCTTTGATAACTATTTTTGAGGTCTATTGTTACCCAGGTCTTAATCCATTAGTTCATTCTTTGCTAGAGAGTCATAGGGAGACTTTTGCAATCAGAACAACATTGGAAGTGTATCTATTGTGAAGAAGTTTAAACATGGAAGGTATTCATATTTAATCTTTTCAACCACATTTTTTTTCCTCTGGAAAATAAAACAAGTGCAAATAATTAGTTGGAAAATAAAGGACCAGTGCCTTCCCAGTCCTACACTTATAATCCAGACCATGGCTGTGAAATACCAGCCAGGGAATTCAGTTCTTCCAGTTCCCCTTTTGTGTGGTGGTTCTTAACTATCCAGAGAGTCAGGCTTTGGAAGTCCCTTAACTTACAGCCCAGATTTATTCAACAGCCACTCAGCTTTTAAGAATACTTATATTTTTCCCTAGAACTTCAATGAGTGTTCACATGCACAAGACAAAATGCAGCCTGTTTTTTTTTCCGAATGGGAATCACACCAGGCTTGTGTGACAGCTATTTTTTAAGTCAGCTGACTTACTGTGTAAACAAAAGAGCCTTCAAGAAAGTAAAGACAGATTAAAAGATCTACCAGTACTTGAAATACTTCCCACCACTCCTTCTTTTAAGTGCATTCTCTAGCCAAGTTCCAAACGCAAAAGAAACGTATTCCTTGAAGTTCTTGCTACAGACTCTTGTAAGTGGGACTATCTCCATCCTAGGATGCAGACCAATCTGCTCACTTGAGGGGGCCACATGAGCTCATAAGTTTGCTTCTGTCTGGGATGAGTAACTTCCTTTTCGATGCATTCATTCTATTATCCATTTTGACAATGTTACCCATTTCTACAATATTATTCTGAAAGTTACTTTGATATTCTCTACAAAGCCAAAAGAATATAATCAAACTAGCCATTAAAACTAGGTTACTGAGGAGATCTATCCAGTAGTTTATATAAGACTAATGTCAGGCTATATTGGCAGTAGCTCTCCAGAATACCCACCATCATACAGCTGGGATATTGGGTGAACAATAGCATTCCCACTGTCAGAGATATCCATAGTGCTCCAGCTTGCTGAAAATTAACATTATTGCTAATAGATCTTCTCAGTAAGTATTAGGCACATTTCATTTCAAGTTATTGCTAAACTTTATTGACCCCAAAACATTAATCTACAAAACAAACTACTTCCATGACCATCCATGAAATATTCCTTTATATCAGAATTCATTGCCTCCCCTCCTCCCCCAATTTTGGAAAAGTATTTAGCCAACACTTTTCTGGTTTTGTCCTGCATTGTCATTAAAATCTTGCCCTGTCCACCTCCATAAAGATCTTGCAATTGATCTACACACATTATTTTGTTCCTAAGGCATACTAAATGCCTTCTTTGAATTGTGCCTGGCCCTAATAAATTTAGATTTTCCCCTGACATCTTTACTTTCTCTAAATAATCTTCCCCAATTCAGAGTCTATGTTTTCCATCAGATGTTCTCCACTTCCTCTTTCTCCATTTCCTTTTAATTTACTTGTTTTTCCTTTAATTTACTTGTTTTAACTTCACTGCTTGAATGAACAAATCAAAGTCATCTTCATTCTTGGTTTTGATGTGCTGCTCAATATGTCTTCTTTAAACTTGTGATTTTTCCATTCACATTCCTTTACTTTTTTTTTTCCCTGTCAGATTTTGCTTTATTACTGTTCCATGCTGGAATGATCTATAGAGAGCAGTCATCAGACAGCAATTAATTAATCTCTGTGTATATAGAGACCTCCAAATCAATTACTACATGAGTGCCTTTTATGTTAAAGTAGATAAATTTAATAATGTTTATTTCTTTTCACTGCTGTCTACATGAGATCAGTGTCATGCTCTTGCCAGACTGAAGCACACCCATGCATCTTCCAGTAACATGTATTTTTAAGGTTGTCATGCTTTCTGCCCAAGAAAGTATTCAGTGATCAATGATATAACCTGTTGCTATGTAACATCCCAAACAGAATTTTTTTTTTGCCATTTTAGCCAATTTCAAAGCAGAGCTGACGGTGTCAGTGTTTAAAAACAAGCTTCCTAAAACTGAAGAACAGTGTTCCAAAGGCACTTATCACAGTCCCTGTGGACATAGGTCACAGGAAACAGGTGTCTTACTGAAACACTTCTTAATAATTCCTTTCTCATAAAAGGACATGCCCTTGGTGTGCATTTGTGCCTCATTTCAAGGTGGAGCCTTCCTACTACTTGATGAATACCACCTGTACCAGACTGCCCCATGTTGAGCCCATTGACTGCTGGAAAAGATACTGCGAGAGGCAATCTCAGAAACAGTGTGGTGTTTTCTTTTCCCACACAGATGAAATGCAATTCCTTGCTATTTATTGCACTAATTTTCTATGGGGTCTTGCAATACTTGCATGCTCTGCAGGTCAGCCTGTTACAGAACCATCATTGCCTCATCTGCAATTGGCTTGAGCACTCTCGGTTTCCTTTAGTTTCCTTCTGTCTCTTTAAAATTCCACTTTGTAAAAGAAGGCTTACGTGGTCGTTTTTCCTAAATCAGTTCTCATTATCCAAGTTTCTTCCCTGTGATTCCTCATCCACTAGAAAAGACATCTCTGTTCAAGCATTGTATTTCATTTTTGGAATGAAACTTTTGGAAGACTCGTTTCAAAGCTATTCTTATCTCCCTCCTCAACAGAGGCAAATTATCTCCAAATATTTCCAGCTTCACTCATGACTGCCTAAACTAATGAGCTAACCTTCTCCTTCTGCCAGTCTTTGCTTTAAATTTTGATGCTTGTCAGACTGAGAAAATGATCCTTCCCCTCAAATGCCATTTATCACATTCTATGAAGATAAAACGTTGGAAAGGTCCAGTTTAACATTTTATTTATTCTAGGGGGAAAAAAGAAATCACATTTTGTTTCCCCGTTGTCATAACAATGATAAATGAGAGACTTCCACCTGGTACTGAACAAGAAACTATCTGCCCAAATAGTTTTCCTGTTTACTGCCTCTTGTGAATTTGTCCGAGTTCCTGCTTTGTGTTTGAAAGCCCCGCACGGAGCGCAGTGCTGTCAGCAGCGCGGAAAGACGGACCGTGTTGCAGAAGAAGGCGCTGTAAACAGAGGGTAAGGCACCCAGATAGAAAAAAGCTGATACTAAACTAGGAAATGTTTCTGCCAAACGTTGTGACTAGTGCTGCTACGTGCACCCTGTCAGCTGATTATAAAAGGCAAAGCCAAGTACAAGACATGTATCTTGTAGAAAAATCACGGTGCAATAAGCATCTGCAGCTATTGCCGGTTCCTGCCCCGCTCCTCAGGACCGCACTCAAGGCCAGAGGGCTGCCAGGCTGCCGGGTGGGGAATCCTCCTCTTCCGAGCCCATGCACCGAGAGCCCCTCGCACCCAGCACTGCTTCCAGCCCCCGAGCCATTGTTCGGCTCCTCACCGAGGTCTCCTGACAGCCAACACTTCACCGAGTTTGTGCTCTGCCCTCCCCGCCCCCGTCGCCCTTGGAGCGCGGCGCCGGCCCGGGGACAGCGCCGGCGGCAGCCGGGACCGGCCGGGGCTGCTGCCCGCCGCGGGAGGGGATCCCCCGCACTGCCGCGGACAAACTCCGGGAGCCGCCGGCGCGGAGCCCCCGCTCCCGCCCGCCCCGCCCGGGGACCGCCCGGGAACCGCCGGCCCGCGGCCACCGCCGGCTCCCCCCAGCAGCCGCGGCCCCCGCCCGGGCTCCCAGGCACAACTCCCTGGCATTGTCCCTCCAGGAGCGACCAGGAGTCCAGGGGCTGGAAGATGATGTCAGCCGGGGGCGGACTGCGGCAAGGCTGCGCCCACCCCGGCGAGCCCCCGCCGCGGAGCCCTCGCCCACCGCCGGCAGCGCTCCGCGGGCGCGGAGGGAGGGACGCGCCGCTCGGGGATGCCGCAGCCGCAGCTCCCGCCTGACTGGCACATCCCGAAGGAGCTCCTCATGAATATGCACAGCCTCCCCCGAGCGCCGGCCGCGGGATGCCGCCACCCGGGGGGCTCCCCGCCGAGCCCCGCGCCCCTCGCCGGGGATGAGAGCTGCCTCCGGTTCGCTTCTGTCCTTACCCTTTGGCTCGTCCATCAGTGCCGGTGCTCGCTCCCTCCTCCCGCGCTCCCCCCTCCTTCCTCTCTCAGCCTCTGCCGGCTCCGAGCTGCCTTAGTGAGAGGTGCTCATGAAAACGGGCGCTTTAGTGGTCCATAGCTGTGGGAGGGGTTAGTTTAACTCTACATGACTCAATCCGTGTAACTTGCAGGCTGACCTCCCGTTTTCCTCAGAGCACGGATCGCCTCAGAGCTGCCACGTTACCAGCGCCTCGGGCTTCTCCTCCGGGCCGGAGGGTCCCGCACGGCCGGGGGCAGCGGTGCGTGCCCGGGGCTACCCGAGGGAACCAGGGCGCTGGAGCTGCACTGCATCCCTGGCTCGGGGGGCAGATGGGCATCGTGGCTACAGAGAGAAAGTATTTTGTTAGAGTAGGGTTTTTTGGTGGTTTTTGTTTTTTAAGTTGCACGAGACTGAGAAGATACCCTCCACATCAGCGAGGTACTGAAAAGGCAGTGTCCAGAGAAGAGATCACCTTCCTTGTTTCTAGATCTGAGGTCCAGCCCACAGGAAAAAACCTCAACCAAATAATGAAAGGAGATAAAGTTGCAATAACTGCTGGAAAGTAATTTCCTGCACCTGCCTCTCCCATAGAATGAACTCACACCTCTGGCTGCATCTCCTGGGAAACTTCGTGAAAGAGCCAATTTTAGACTTTTTGCCTGGAGGGCCTGAAGGGATCCTACCCTCCACCACTTTTTAATCCTGAGTCACCACAAATAAGAAATACAGGGTAGTGCTGGAGGGGTCCCAGCAACTTTTCTCCATAGCTTATGACATTCAGGCCCATTCTAGGAACCACAAGTGTCTCCACACTACTGTCTACAAAGCTGTCAGCCTCCCAGGGCAAAGGAAGTTGTAAATCAATCTGGCTCTTTCACTTTCTTTTCAGAGAAGTGGATATCAGCTTTCCAGCATCTTCCCTACTGGTCACCTGGAGCACAGGCCACCAGAACGTGCAGCCAGCTGCCCTGCCCAGCCTGTGCCAGAGCCTGCTCCCCTCTCAGAGCTGCCACCTTTTCTTTCTCTCTGAGGCTGGGCACCATCCAGCTCTGCGCCTACCACGAGCTTCCAGAGTTCTTGCCCCTAGGAGAGACAGGAAAAGCAGGATCCTGATGCTAGGA
This sequence comes from Molothrus aeneus, assembly GCF_037042795.1. Lineage (NCBI taxonomy): Eukaryota > Metazoa > Chordata > Aves > Passeriformes > Icteridae > Molothrus > Molothrus aeneus. The sequence goes on along the minus strand of NC_089653.1, from coordinate 21,740,764 downwards.
CCTGGAGAATGACTTCTGGACATGGGGTTCCAAATCCCTTTCGTTACTGCAGCCCACCATAAACAATGATCAGTTCCTTCTCCTTCACAAACAAACATCGACCTGGCTTGTATTACTCCAGCTGGTAGGGCAACACTCCCATTTCTAATCTTCCTGGGAACAGGAAAATAAGGATCAACAAAATAAAACAATTTACATGACCTTATCACTCTACACCTTCCTGAGAGGTGGTTGTAGTCAGGTGGGGGTTGGTCTCTTTCACCAGGCAGCAACTGACAGAACCAGAGGACACAGGCTCAAGCTGCACCAAGGGAAATTTCAGTTGCCTGCTAGGAAAAAGTTTTTCACAGGATGAGTGATAAAGTTCTTAATGGCTGCCTGAGGAGGTGGTGGAGCCACCATCCCTGGATGTGTTCAGAACAAGACTGGCTGTGGCACTCGGTGTCATGCTTTAGTTGAGGTGTTAGGGCATGGGTTGGACTTGATGATCTTAAAGGTCTCTTCCAACCTGGTCATTCTGTGAAAATTTAGGTTTTAGTGATTAGTATGATTAGTGATGTCACTGTTAGTTCAAAAGCTCAAGGAAGAGTGTTTCATGAGGTGAAGGTAGACACTTAGTGTCATCTTAATGAGACAAATTGGCCTGGGAAATGCAAGAGAGAACTGATCTTACTTCCAGTGATAAGTCAGCAACATATTTAGATGGTTTGGCATGGCAGAAATAATTTTGTTGGTCACCTTGAACATCAGTTTTTTAAAAAAATAGGAGTGCAGTTGATGCAATGCTTAGTTAATAAATGAAAATTTAAAAGTATTCAGTGTAATAAATATCAACTGCACAGATGTATCAGTAAGAAATACATTTAAAAAAAACCAAACCAAAACCTTGGAAAAAGTATGAGTCCTTATCTACCAGCTCACACACTGACTTCCCTAAAGAATGCTTGCTGGCAGAGTATCATCACAGGAAATAAATCAAATATATACAAAAATTCCATACATTGAATAAATTAACTCAACTGAACAGTAGTTTTAAAAAATAGCTGGAATTTATGACTGATTTTTCAAATGCTGGGTTAGACTTGTTGTCTCTACAGGCAGAAATTCAATAAACTCAGTTAGCTGAGCTCACTGATGAGCTGAGAAGTCCAAATTTAAGAAATGGAAGATATGTACAAGCTCCCCTCTGAGAAAAATAGATACAATTTCACACCATGTTGAACAGCTCTTAGGATGCCCAGAGCCATTTATTTCAAGTCCTTTAAATGCACCTGACAAACCACAATAAGCTTTTTATAGCAGTCTGCCAGTGACAGGCTTTTGTTTATTTTTTCCCCTTAGGAAAGTTCACTTTCAAACTGAAAGACATGAAACTTCAATGGGGAAGGATGATACATGATCAGTCAGTGACCATGAAGCACACAGCAATGTTTTCACATAAGAGGAAGTTGTTACCTGGAACGTGAAGGCCCCGTGGGGAAGAATTGCTGTGAACAGTGATGGTCTACTACACCTAAAAATACCCAGGTCATTTACAGAGCCACAGGGAACAGATTTCTGTGTTCTGTAGTAGGATGATCTACTCTAACTGATGGACTGATACACCTGTGAGTGGTATTCCACAGCTGCAAGAGCAGGGAATTGGTGGCATGCTCCTGCAGCCATTCAGTTTAGGTGCAAGAGACAGCAAGGAAACTTTCCTCATCCTCTGTCACAGCCCAAAGGGAAGAGTGGCCTTTGTAGCCTCATGTGACATGAGATGCAGAGTTCCCCTTCCACAGAGGGTCAGATCAGATCCACGTTTGCTAGAGCAGTTTGATTCTGTCTGCTGATCCTCCTGCCTTCGGGCAAACCTCTGCCTGCAATGCACAAACCAGCAGAAGGCAACAGCAGATTCTTTGTCACAGTCATTTCCATAAGAAAACAAAATGAGGAAAAAAGAGAGCAGCCCCGGAGGGAGGCCCGGGCTGGCATTTGTACTCAGATAAGGTTCCAGACAGCTGAGGAGGAAGCTTGAAGCACAAATAAAAAGAGGAAACCAGAGAACTCAGGATGTAGTTTCCACACATCTTGTGCAGAGGGTAAGAATAGCAAAAAACCCAGAGTGCCAGTTTTCTACTCCCTGGACAAAACTGAGCATCCTGAGCAAATCTGGAGGAACAAAACGCATCTTAAATATCCACATCCTTCCTAGCCATAATAAGAACTTATTTACAGTCATTTTGCTCTAAGTTTACACAAGTTTTGTGTGTGTTGGTTTGTGGCTAAAATTATGCAACTTCCTAGATCTCTAGAATTTGCAATTTTGCAGATGAGCTATGCTGATTTTGGGACTAAGGAAAAGGAGCAAGAGTGACTGAAGACTAGCATCATTTCCAGAAAACAGGGGATGGGATTGAAATAATAATGCTGGAATCCAGGGCCAGAACCTCTCATCTTTTGGGATGGGTGAAAGAAACATCCATAGGAAAAGAGAGTCATGGAGCCTGAAAACAAACCTATAGGCATTAGATGCACAAGTAGCCTCTGTTTCTACAGAAAGAATTGGTATGAAAGAATCTGAAATATTTTAAATGAAAACAGGCCATCCCATCACCAAGCTCGGCAATATTAAGTCTGTGTTTGCTTAGGGGTGTGAGGGTGTTTAGATTACAATTTATCACTCTGTATGTTTAAGTGACAGGGGGGAGTGGCAGCTTCAAGAAATGCAAACATTGAGTGAGGGATAGGCTGAACAGTCCTTGGGCTTTCCCAGGCATTGAGTCCCAGTGTGCTGGCTCGTGTCACCACTGGGCAGCCATCAGCCCTGGCAAAAGGACAGCAAAGGTACACAGGCACCCTTCCCCAGCATCTCTGAAACACCACGAAAGATGAAGCTCTCCAGAAAAAACAGTGAACATATGAAGTTGCTGGGACCAGAAGGAGCAGAATGCTCTGCAAAGGGACAGTAATCCGAGAGATTAGGACAACTTCCTTCTGGAAAGAAGGGCAGAGAAGAGAGGCCAGGCATTGAAAAAGGACACATAACCAAAACCATGCCTGGTGCCAGATTCTTTTTTTTTTTTTTACAGCTTCCAGCTCCTTGGCCCACTCATCCCACATTGCAATCACCTCAGACTTGACAGTTTTCACAACACAGTAGGCCAAGTCCTCCCCACATCTCCGGGTTCCTCTGAATAGCTGAAGTTCAAATGCTTAATTTAGATTCCCCAAACACTTCATTTGTGTAAAGCAAACCTCTTGGTTGACTCTTGAGGAAACAGACAAACAAGCAGTGAGCTATACACTATCTGTGTGCACTGAACATTACCTTTTAAGAATGCAATTCTCAGAAAACAAAAATAAACTGCTTTTGGTATTTAGGTAAAAAAATGAGATGACATTCAGCTTCATCTTGCTGCAAACAAGTATTGCTCTTTAGCCTTAAACGTATGAAATGCACTATTAAAAGCATTTAAGTTCCTTTCCATCATCCTACTTCCTTGTCTTGGTTTAAATATTTGTAATTGTCCTTTCAGAAAAGGTCCCTATGCTGTATTTATACCACTATTTACAGGTATTGTCACCCAAAACCTGTGCATCACCTTTATCACCTTGAGATTGGCTCTGCTGCTTAGAGCACAGTGCTGAAAACACTAAAGTTGTGGGTTTGATCCCTGCACGGAGATCTGCCTATCTCTGTTTATTATTTTTGTGATATAGGGATAATAGTGCTCAGATGACATTTGCAGAGCAACTGTTCAACTGTGTTTGTATGATTTCTACAAAACTGATAACACAAAATTAATGATGCTCATTGAAACTGGAAAAAAAGTCCCTGTGCCTTTGTAGAGGTGAATCAATTTTCTAGTTATTCTGCTAGGTTTTTCTATTGAAGAAAAATTGTATTTTTACACAATAAATTAAATAAGTTAGCGCTCTTATTGTTAAAAATTCACAAAACTTCATTGAAACATGCAGACAACTCCCATGCTCAGCCTTGGTATGAATGATGGGCACTGACACATGATTTGGAAGGAGCAGTACCAAAGTCCCACTCTCTAACGCCTTAAACTGCCCACCTACTTTACATATTCATTAGCAAATTATCAATTAGGTGAAACTCTTTAACATGCTTGCAGTGCCTTATTCTGTAGGTTCAATATACTTTCAATACAAGTCTCATAATATCATTAAAGATTATATTACTAATTTCATTTAACCTTTCATTTAACCTTACAAAGACATGCTAACATACTAAAAGTAAAAACAATTAGTATTTTTGTGCTCTACAAATTAGTGTTAAAAAAAAAGTACGTCCTGAAAAGGAACATGTTATTGCTCATTAACTGGTTAAAAAAACACAACTTGCTCTTTCTGTTCAGGTTTTTTCACACACTTGGTACTTTACCCATTTCACTCTAAATATGATAAACCAAATTTACAGAGTCTTCATTTTGCTGGGTAATTTTAACAAAACTGTCACAGTCCCAGTCATAAGCAGCACCCTGCCCCACAAGCCTGCTGCTCAGATTGTTGGTCATTGTGTTTATCCAGGACATGGATACTCCCCTGCTGGCAACAAAGCTCTTGTTTTTCCTTCCAAGCAACGGCAACAGAGATAGCCATAGCTACTGTCATTGGTTTTTAGCAAATGCACAAGTCCTAGTGGTATTTTCAAGTCTTTTTATCTCTTATTCTTACAGTTTGCATTTCTTTGTATCATCCTACTATTTCATCTGGCAGGAACAGCAGAAAATCCCTAATAATGGCTCACTGAAGCAAAAATTTCCAACATTCCAATGCTCCCAGGGTAGGAAGCCCATGGGAGCAACTAATAACAGCTTTAGTCTGATGTTTAATATAATGGGGTTACCAATATCTAGAAGAGAAAGGGGCTCTAGAAAAAGAAATAGTTGAAGTTTATGAAAAGGTACTCCAGTAGAAGAAAGAAAAAGGGAAGGAAAACCCAGAAAAATATCCTTAAAGCTCTAAGAGGATATAACAAGGAAAAAATCCAATCAGGAGTGTCAGAATAATAAGTGATAACTGTATCATGAATTGATAAGGGAAGATAGTGAATGCCAGTTGCCCCCTCTAACATGCAGGGTACCTCCCAAACTCGGCAAATTAAAGACAGAAAATAAGAAAATGTGAATTAGCAGCACGGATATGGGCCTTGAATAACTGCTGCCTTAAGACTGAAGAAAGGAGACCATTTTATTACCAGCTCATCTCAGTGGTTTTTTGACCAATCTGAATTTATCATGCAGCACCTTGGTAGTTAAGGCAAAAATATACAAACCATCTCAAAGCAGATATTTCCAAAAAATGAACTGCACATATTTAGACCAGATTGACACTCAGTATTTCTTCAAAAGAATAAAAGTAGACATAACGTGGAAAACATACGTAAAATGAAAAAGAATAACTTTAAAATAAATGCTTTTTAAATGTCGGATTTCAGCTTGACTACCCACTCACCCTCTGTTAAGTGATTTGGTCTTTATTAAGTGAGCATCCACAGAGGAAACCAGCAGCAGCATGGTGATGCATTGTCCATCAGATGTCACTCAGTTAACAGCAGAAGAGAATTTGACTGTGTTCATCCAGAAGGGCCATCTGAAGACAGTGGCAAAAAAGGGAGAGATCTTTAAACCCCCAATCATTTCTGATTTGCATTTGTTTGTTAACACAGCCATAAATAAACCCATGATAAATCACCCACCTGCTTTCTTGTGCTCTAGAAGCATAAAATGCTCTCCCTTCTGAGAAAGCCTCAGATGTAAACTTTGCTTAGGAAGATAAGGAAATTGGTTATTTACCATCCTTTATCAAAATCTTCACAACTGAAAAAACCTGCTGCCCTCTTTCATCCCGCTTCACTTCCACCGTGTGCACGTGCTGAGCTTTTGCAAGTCCATGAGCATCATGGAGAACTATCTATAGAGATGAGAGCTCTTGGATATTTTCACACTTGCTTTTGGATTCTCACTGCCAGATTTTTCTCCCTGTGGGTTTACGTACATTTTACATGACTTCATTTTATATGCATTTCAGTGTGGTCATCTTTATTTAGCCTCTGAGAGGTTTCCTGCTCTTTAATTCTGCACTTCAAGAGACTGAGAAAGGAGACTTCAAAGAAGTCCCAAATTTTAGGAAATAATATATCTCAAGTTCAGTCGTGATTGATTATTTATTACTTCCACAGGTTTTAGTACTTTTGCTTTATATAAAGTCTTCTTCATCCCATTTCAATTCTCTTTGAATTAACTGAAAAGAATAAGAAACCATATGTTTAAAGCAAACAATTTTTATTTTTTAGTCTTTGCAATGATTTAAAGAATTTGGGAAAAAGGTTAAGATTGGTCAGTTCTAGTGTGTCAAGGTTCATGCTCAATTCTAAATTGAGAGACTTAATTTATGAAATGCAGTCTTTGTGTATGAATTTATAAAGGAGGATTGGTTTGAGATCCATAAATTCATACATACTGACTGCATGTTATAAATGGCTTTTCAATCCTTCTATTTCCCTTAGTGGTTTTCCGTTTTTCCACCACTGAGTACAAGTTATTAACTACAACACTGTGTCGTACTCACAGATCTTCCTCCTTACTAAATATACGCAGATTGTTTCAAAGCACATTTTCTCCTTGAGCTGTTCTGTGTACCAAAATGTGTGCCTTCATCATTCTGCATGCAGGAAGCATCCTTCATCCACTTTTCCCATGAACACATCTCCAACTTGGCATCCAGTTTAAACTGTCATTTGTATTGTCAGTATTTTCCCCATATAAACTCGGCAGTGTCTTCACCTACTTAAATGTGTAAGTATATTCTTGTCCAACAATCTTGATTCTAGAAATAGCCTTTCTACATCTCTCAGCTACATCAGATGGCTGAGCCTTTTCAAGTTGAAAACATTTTTTCTTAAGTTAAATATCCCTGTTCTCCTATTCAGTCATTAAATCATTAACTCTTCAAACCTCTGACCTGTCTAACAGTGCCAATAAAATGAATCTATTAACTCTCCATTTAGTAAGCTATTTCCTACAGTAGGAAGTTTCCATATGTTTGAGCATTATTTTAGTATGTGTGAGAGTTATGTCAGTATTTCTCCCAGGCATCCTTTGGCAAAAAGAAAATTACAAAGGGAACCAAATGATATGAATAGGTATTCACAGGAATACCTATGATACCTTTTCCCATAAAGGAAAGATTTAGGTCTGAAAAAATATTCCCAGCTGAAAAGATTCAGGAAAGACTAGACAAATATGCTTGACTGTCTTTTTAAGGAATTCCTGCACAGAAGTTTCTTTTCCAAGGAAACTGTCACATTTCCAAAGATTTTGCACAACACATTTTCTGGCGCAGTGGTTTGCCTTTTTTTTTTTTTTTTTTTTTTTTCCACCACAAATGAGATACCTTAACTATCTCAGTTACAAATTAGCAGGCTCTGAAATCATTCTCATTTGCAGACAAAACCCTACTTGTCAGATGCTACCCTTTCCCAGTTGTGCTCACCACACTTGGAATAAGGATTTATCCACCCACTGAGATTCTCCTGGTGATATTTCCAGCCAAGATTTCATTGTATGGCAGCACATGCATTAAAGAAGCAAAAAGTTGTATACAGCCTTGGGTGACATTTAGGTGGGGAGGGATGGTGGAGCTGCAGCAGGACCAGCCTGCCTTGGGAGAGAATTCTGTGCCAGAGCTCTGCCCTTAGAGCTCCAGCCCTGCTGGGCCCAGCAAGGCCCCGTGAGGAATGGATAATCAAAGGCTGCCATTTGTGAGCAGATATTCATTTAAATACTCTGCAGGATGGCTTTCAGGCTTTTAGGAGAGTGGTTCTGTTGTGTGGATCACAGGCTTTCAGCAGGTGCTCATGTCACCAATCCATTACTTACTTAGATATTAAAATACTGCATGCAGAAAAAGAAAAAAAAAAGTTTTTGGCCCTCTGAAATTATCTGAACTAACAGGCACATACGGTCAATTATCATTTTTCATTGTCAGTCTACTTCCTAAAAGACATTGGAGCAAGAAAATAGTACCAAAATGTGAACCCAGTGAATAAGTTGTAGTTTCAAATGGATTAGAAAATGTCATATTTCAAACATCCTATACAGATTTCAAATTTCTTAAGGGTGTACATGGAGTTTCTTTCTCTAAATTGGTTGCTGGTCTTTGAAGACCTGTGAGTCATTAAGTAAAATTTTTGTACCCATGCAAAAAGCCACAGAAAGAACAACTGTCTGTAGAAACTACCGATTTCACTTCTACTGTTCACTCTCCAATTGAGGAGACTTCCTCTAACTCAGCTGCATCTCCTAGAACATTACATCACAGAAAATCTAACAGGCTAAAAATATATTTTGTAGGTATAATCTTAATTACGTTCAGGTTAAAAAGATTTAGTAACCTTGGAGATGGAAAACAGTGTGAGAAATTATTATTTTTAGCATCAAGGAACTTCTCCAAGCAACACAGTGTAAAAATATACCAGGTCAGTACACTTTGGAGATTTCAGATGTTTTATCCTCTTATGGTCTAAACTACAATACATTTAAACTGTATTACTCTGGAACAATTTTCTCCCCACAAATTTTTACTCCATATGACCACAGCAATTACACAGACACGTGAAGATGTACAGGAATTTTAAGCACATCATTCTTACAAACTGAGCTTGGCTCAATAAAAACAGAGTTTTTCACTTGCTTTCAAGAACAACATTCACTGCTTTAAATAATTTGCAATATAGAGAGCAGAAGTTTCAAGTGGCGACCTAAACTTGAAGACAACTGAAGTAATTTCTCTGGGTGCCATGGGTTTTTTGTATGCTCCTCATAACTTAGAAGTGCTCAGGCTGCAGCCACGGGCAGAAGTGCTGTGCAGGAGTGCTATGGCAACAACAATCACATTATTTGGTCCTGTTAAAAATGTTTGTGTAGTGACAGTCCCACCCATGCTCCTCTCTCTCCATTTCTTCTCTTAGGAACATGCTAAACTGCCTGAGCAAACACAGCAGCATGCCGACCCTCTCCAAATCCTCACTGGGTAACAAGTGTGAGTGAATGTGCCTGTAGGAGGAAATAATTGAAAGTACTGTGTGAGTAACTATCTGTTAATAACAGCTTGCTTTTATTAATAGCATCCTCATTTCTGCTAAATAAAGGAGAATTTCTTCTAATATTGAAAGAGATTCTCCCTGACTTGACACCCTACCAGGGAAATGCACTGCATAGTGATATTTGCCTGATTTTGTTAGCTATGTGAAGAATGCACACAAAAATTTCCTAGCTCAGAAAAAATGAAAATTTGAGTTTCAACACAGTGGCAAAGTCTATATGAAAGTGTAAATGCTGGAGGTTCATTAATAAGATTTACCAGAAGGACATATGTGGGTAAGTCATTACACCCAACATTTCCCCGAGTGCTCAGATTCCTCATAGGCTTCTCTCCCTGATGTAACTCTAATTTTTACAAGCTGAACAGGTGGTGAGATTTCCCAGTCATAAAGGGCAGGCCACCCTCTCCTTTACCAGAAATCAGTTTAAGCAGGCTGAGAAAAATTGAATGGCCCTGGAAATCACAGAGGTCAACTCTTCCCTGGAGCCACTGAACGCTGCTGCAGTAACTGGCACATGCTTTCCCATCATAAGAAAACAGAATTTAAGACAGCTTGGTTTAAATGCAGGCAAAATTAAATACTTAACATGGGAACAATAGGGTTCTTTGTGGTAGGGAAATTTTTTTTTTTTTTTTTTTTTCTCTGAGTGCTGGCAGATTAGCCCTGCTCTATTCTGCTTCTCTTTTGCTCGGTGTGCTTTTCATTATTACTATTTTTTTTAATATTTTGTTTCAAAGAACAATCTGGAATTCAGGGAAAAGCATTAGCTACTGCTGTGACACAGGCCTGCCTAGCAGTATGAAATAGGAAAATGCATTTTCCCAGAGTAACCTTTCGCTTAAAATTCAAGCTCCTGGAATTTCAGGAGGGGGCGGGGGCCTGGGTGGGCTACATGAGCATGTACAAACACAAACCCTGCCAGCCTCGGGCTGTTAGTATTTTTTGCATAGTTCCCATTCCCATCTTTCAGCTCCTGCCTCAGCAAGATTTTTTCTTTGATTTTGTAATGTTTCACTTTCCTTTGCACCCTTCCCCCATCTCTTTTAAATGTTCTCTTCTCTCATTTCTCCTTTTCTCCTAAAAATAATTCCTCCTTTCATATTTTTACCTCAGGATTTTTCACCTGAGGTTTCAATCTGTTTCTTTGCTGTGGAGAGGATTTAGTGTCTTCCATTTCTTACTGTTAGTGTGTTTTTATGCCTAAGAAATTCTGAATGAAATGCTGCTAAGTTTAAAGCACAAAGACTTGTTTTACTTTAGAAAAAACTGTAATAACATTCCTTTAAATTATTTCCAGATGTAGTCTATAAGAGTAAGTTGAATTTGACAGCATATACTGTGTATTAGGGTTGCATAATTTATGTAGTAGCTTGTCATCACTGCTCTGAATGACTGCCAATAACAGAGACCTAGCAAATGTCTTGCAGATATTTATACAATTATTTTTGGAACATAATAATGGTAACAGAAATGGGCATCTATGACAAGCTGAAGATCTACTGCATAATGCACCCATTTATGAAAATGTTGTTTTCCTGCATTTCTTATATAGTAAGATTTACAATAAAAAAAATAGCTACTTTGATTTGTCACTTGCAGAAAGATGACACTTAAAATCTTTAGTTTTTAAAGTATTTGGGAGCATTTGAAAAACTGCACTCATTTAAGCTCCAGAATATTGTTCATATCCTCACTAGTAATAATTCTTTATTTGAAGACAATTGCAGCTGTTGATTTTCCCCCCCTATTCTTTTCCTCTTTCTTTTTTTTTACACCCCTAGGTAAGAATCCAAAAGTTCCATCAGATTGATTCTCTATCCAGCTTGCACTCTGGAGTACAGGAATAGCAAAATGCAGGAATGTAGTACTTACATTAAAATTATTTATTGAAACATACATCTGCATAAGTCTCCTGATAAATCATAACTTCACCAGGATTTTTCCAGGTAGTTTTCATCTTTCTAATGGAAGTTGGATATTTATGGTTCATCCCTTAAGCTTGATTTAATAAAAGCAATTTAACTTTACCATTAATTTATAGGGAGGAAGGACAAGTGCCCTGAGTAGTAATTTTCACCTCTCCAGGCTCACCCAGTCCTGTTCTCTATTCCTTTACCTTCTTGATCTCATTTCATTACCCCCTTCCAGGTAATCTTCTATACCTTCAGCATCCTCATGAATCCATCAGCCAAGCTACACTGGAATAAACCATCTTCCTTGAGTCTTTCCCTCAATTACCCTTTTAATAAGGACATCTGTAGGTCTACCTTACACTCTAAGAAACATGACTACAAAAAAAAGGGGCAAGGATAAGGTAAGGAGAAAAATTCCTGCAACACCAAATCCTGTTGCCAACTAGGCAAAGCCATCCCTCAGGCACTGCTCCCTGAGTCCTGATCTTAATGTCCTCAACTGCAATTCAAAAAAACTGACTTCAAGAGCAAATTAGGACTTCAGACAAAATTTAGCACAAGAATAAAATCGTGCTGGTCATTCAGACTGGAGTTGGAAACTCAAAACAAATGGCAGCCCAGCCTCTGTGACTGCCACCATGTTAGGTCACTGATGCATCAACTGTGCTGCCCCTTGGCCACTGGGGAGACTGGGCAGCTGTGCCCAGATCACTGCTGAAACAAGCTTTAGAAGCTGTGAGATTCATTAAGAGATCATTTGTGTAAAATTAAATAAAAACAAAATGAAAAATCCCTGCTGTAATCAAGATTCTTAGCTGAAGCAAAAAGAACCCAAGCAAAAAAAAAAAAATACCTCTCAACAAACTGGGATTAAGCTGTTTCTTTGATTGCCTCTTTCTTTAGTCTTCTAATTCAGGGTGCATATAGGCCTTTTTTATTTTCTCTGTAGAAAAGATAAATAAATACAAGAAAAGGCCTGGCCCATTTGGTGCAGTGGAATACTGTGATACATGAGCAGAGAGGCCTTTTTGCAATTACTTAGAAAGAAACCAGTGTCCCATTAGAATTTAAATGACTTGTGGGAGAAACTGAGAGACTGGGCCTTGCAGGGGCTGAGCAAGGATGAAGAGCTGTGCCTTGTGAAGGCTGACCTAAAACAGAGACTAGACAGAGCTAAAGAAGAAAGTAGGGATTTATTAAGAGGCCTCAAATAGATCCACCTTGGGCAGCACAACCCAAAATGGCCATGAAATGGATGACAGGTCCCAGAGTCTCACACTTTTATAAGTTTTGGTCCATTAGGATATTGGAGGTAATTGTCCAATTACAGCTCTAGCCCATGAAGTCCCATTCTGCTTGTTTCCTCTCTTTGGTCCACCATTGTTCATGCTCTTGGGCCTGAGATCTGGATTGGCTGTCCTTGGGTCCCCAGCTAGAGAAGGAACTGTTCTGTCTACCTGTTCTGTGGAGAGAGCTTACTATCCCCTTTAATATGAAGCCTAGACTTACACATTAAAGCAGAATAGAATCTAAGAAATATAGAAGCTAAAACCTGAGGCATCACCATGGTGCCATGGTGTGAGCCCTGCCGACCAGGGCCCTGTGTCCCTCACCCCACACAGGCTTCATTCTCACTCAGGAAGGTCTGGGGGTAACAGGCAGTGCCAGTTCACTGCTTTACTGCACTGTGCTCTATCCTAGGCTTGGCAGAGCTTAACCATCCCTGGAGCAGTTTGTCCCGTGTCCTTGGGCATCTCCACACTGCAAAGCCCTCCTGGGCTGAGAGCTGCCCTGCAGGCTGCACACTGCTGGCCAGGACAAAGGGTCAGGAATGCTCGGAGAGATCTATCCAGACATTGTCTGCCTTAGTTTGTGCCATTGCCTGCTTCCAAAGCAGCTGCCCCATGTAAATATTCCCCAGGTGTTCTGATGTGTAAACACTGATGAGCTCTCGCTGTAAGTCCCATGGCAAAGCAGCAGATTTTCCTCCATGCTGGTCACCACAGCAACATCAGGGAGGACGTGAGTCTCTTGCCCTGAATATGCATTTTCTGAGTTAAAGCTGGTACTGTAGGAGCTCTGGAAACACTCTGGGTCTGCTGCTGCTTCAGTCTAGCTCACTCCAATAACCTGCTCTGAAGCACATCACTTGATGTAGGTTAAAACTTGCCAGCCAGGTGATATTTGTGAAGTTTATAAAAACACTTGCATTTTCACTTACATTAAATCACTGAAAATAGTGACCTGTACAAAGCCCTGAATACTCACGGTGTCATATTTTCCCTACTCATGTTAATTATACTAATTTCCCTATTCCCAATATTAATAATTGTCTTAAATTCTTTTCAAAATAGACCAGTGCAAATGCACTATTTCATTCCATATGAAGTCTCTCACAAGGATATATTAGAAAAGCACCTGATTTTATTATATCACAGAGATTTTATCATGGAAATAAATTACTCTGAAATAAAGCTAATTTTGTGGTGGAGTTTCTGTAATGAGCAGTTTCATTTCACATGACACTAAAATCTAAATAATAGAATTAGTTTTCCACATAGCTTAGGCAATCTTTTCATTATTACAGGCAGAAAGAATGAAAAAAAATTTAAATAATCTAAGTTATAGTTGTAGCAACAGTTAACTGCTCGTACAGCATAACTAAGCCAGTGTTATAGTGTTTACAAAGATAGAAATCTCACTCTGAACTACCTGAACACTCAGACAAGCAGGATTGTTTATGCAATACAAAGATCTGATTAGATAAGAGTTATCTAAAGACAAGGAAATAGTTGTAGTTACATAAAGCTGCTGCCTGAAACAAGCCATTACATCTGTCACACTGTCACCTCAGCATCCAATACTGTGGGGAAAGAATCCAGTTTTACCTTGCTCTGCATATTTCCAACATCAGGCCATAGGTATTAAACAGCTTTGCTTCAGTAACTTGTCACCTGTGCCACTCCTGCAGGTGAATGAATTCCATTCATGAATTCCACACCGTTTTAACCAGAAGGGGGTGGTTTGGGTGGTTTGTGGGAATCCTCACAGCCCTGGGCAGGGTCTGTGTGCCAGCATGCCGACCTCCAGCTGCTCCCCGAGGGCTACCCAGCCAGCCAAACCTTCTTTCCACCGGCTCCACAGCACTTCTTTAGAAACTAACACAGCTGATATTTTTCTGGGGTTGGAATGACCATCCCTGATAATGAAAATACCCACAGAACCTGCCTTGGCCAATCTTTCATTAAATAATAATAATAATAATAATAATAATAATAATAATAATAATAATAATAATAATAATAATAATAATAATAATAATGTTATTATTAATTTTTTTTAAACGGTGATTTGCAGATGCTGCTGCATGCAGCCCATCTGGGCAGGCTTTCTGCCATGGGAGTGTCAGAGAGCCCCGGGCTGGGGCGGGCAGGACGATGATGCTCGTTTGCCCCCCAAAGCTAGGAGGCTGCTGGAGCAGCAGAGGGGATGCGGAGTGCGAGGATGGTACCACACTGCCACCCTCTGCAGGAACCAAGTACCGCCCTTCTTCCAAAGGAGAAGGATCAAAGGAATTTTAATTTGCTTTCAGTGAGTAATAACCAGCCAGTAGGAAAACGGGCAGAACAGAGTAAACTAGAGTTACAGCTTGGGCCAACCCCCCCCCCCCCCTAATATCATGCTGGAGTTGTACTCCAAACCTAAAATATATTAATATACTCTTAGTGGTGTTTTTCTTAAAGCTTGCTATTTTATGTGATGGCAGTAGATGAACTATTTTAAATAATTTTTATTTACAGAAAGTAGAGACAGTGTTCCATATTCAACTCCTCAAAATTTCAATTTTCTAGGCTCACAGCTACCCAATTTTTTAAAGTTGATATATATTTTAATAACTAAACTATTGAACATATATTGCAGAACTGTTTCCCTAAAATTCAAAAAGTTACCCTTCTCTTAAATTCTAGCTGTACAAAAAGTGATAACCTTCTCTTTGTTTGCATTTATACTAAAATTCCTGGAAAGTTTTTTTACTTCAGAGATAAACCTAATGCTTCTTCAAAAACGTCAGCACTTTTGCTATTAAAGTTGCCAGACTTAATTCTAGACATTGTGCAATCATACTGCCATTACAGAGCTGACAAAACCTTAAATACTATTTCACTGTTGAAATTGAAATTACTATTTCTGCAGCTTTGAATTTGTTTTCAATCTTCTTGCTTAAGGAAATAAAGTTATCTATTTGTTATCTATTTGCTGATATCTATTAGCTCCCACCTAATTTTTCTTGAGGCATTGGAACTGGCCAAGGACCATTCTTTAATTTGCTTCAGGTTTGATAATTATTCTCAAATAAATTGAATTAACCAAGTTTTCATGCAAACAAACATAGAAAGAGAGCATATGTTTTAGTACAGATGAGATGAGCTTCCTTTGCTGCAGAAAAAAGGCAGAATCCCAAACCTTCTCTGGTCCTTAAATAGTTGATAGTTAATGATACTTCAGTCATAGGAAAAAGCATCAGCCCAGACTTCTTTTTAAACACCAGAGATTACAGCCATGGGCTAAATAAAGGAACTGTGTTCTCACAATCCTGTTCCTCATAAGTAAAATATTAGACACAATTCTGATGTTCCAGCTGTTTACTGCCAGCCCAGAGGCAAGGGCAGAAGATTTTGCCCAACTACATTGGATTTCCAGACTTTTCTTTCAATGCAGGGTCAGAGCATTCCTCTAGCCTGATAATTAAATTATAAAATGCCTATGCACAACTTCACTACTCTGTTTGATCATAAAGTAACACAAATCAGGCCAGGAGATCAATAATTGCATAACTTCAAGTATTAAAGGATGATTTCTAACCTAAATATCAAGACTTCAGTCTAACACATTGAAAGAACAGAAGAATGCAGGGCAGCATCAGGACAATAAGAGCAACAGCAAAAACAAAATAAGGAAAACTAGCATTTGGACTACTCTAAGCATACACACACACTTTAAAAACCAGGAGCTTTATGAGGCTCTGAGCCTCAGAACTTCACATCCCAAGGACCATTTGAACAAAACTCTTTGCTGAGTTCATTAAAAGAGACATTGAAGATAATCCATTCCCATTTCATCAATTTCTGTGTGATTTTGAATCAATGTGGCATTTAAGATCACTGTTGATGTTGAATTGCATTAACTTCTGCTAGGAGATTTCCATGTCATATATATCTATAACTTCTTTAACTGCCTTTGGCATTCTCTACCACAGATTTGTTTTTTTCTTCGAGTTTAGTAGATTAGAAAGATGATTACATTATATCTTTTGAATTCAAACAACTCCACATGCACTCCTGAAGAAAATGAAAAATGATTTGAGCATTACCACACACTTCTCACCTGGTCTTTTTGCAATTTAAAACTTTTTAGCCCCCAGGATAATGTAGATAACAGTTTTTCTGTAAATTAAAGTCTGGTCTTGCACAGATTAGAATTTTACTTCTGACTTCAACAGGAACATGAAAAAATCTTTTTCATGACCCACATTACAGATATGTTAATATGTGATAACTTTCTTGGCTTCTTTTGAAGTATTGAGGACATGGCTATTTAGGCTTAGGCCTGGAAACCTAGTTCAATATTCTGTATTTATTTCATTCTCTTGCCAATTAGCTCTGTAACCTGCAATTCCAAAGTCAAAATCACAGGCATTGAGACTCATGACCTGCATCTATTACACAAGAGTCAGCTGAGGAGGGCCAGAACATTGGGATACTCATTTCTTTATTGGAATCTGAGATTTTTGCCACTGCTGCTTTTCCCCAGGCCTGCCTGGACTACGTCCCTGCTTACTGCAAACCACAGGAGGCTTTTAATGCTGAGTACATTTCTTGTGTACTCCAAAGAACTGCTGAGGCAGCCACTAAAAATGCACACCACTAATTTCACCCAGATACTTCCAATTTCCCCCTTGTATTACTTCCAGAAAAATCCACTTATCTTGCAGTGAGTGCAAAAAATCTTCTTTTTTTTCCTGTTAATTTTTCCTCCAAATATGACAGCCTTACAAAGAGGCATTTCCAATCAAAAATTAACCTTGTCATCACATACTTAGAATGACTTGTAGAAATTTTAACTTCACCAGCTTATGGTGTAAATACCATTGCATTAATATTTCTAAATAATGATGTTCATACACAGTATATTTATAAGGCAGAAGTGATATTACATTTTAATTGGTTAAATTTAAGACATCATAATTTAAGTGGAATGTAAGAGACTGTTATCCCTTGCTATTATTCTCCTTGTATAATTTTACAGTAAGTGAAAGTCTGACAAGTGCCTATTAAAATACTTCCTCTATGCTTGTACCTAAATTTAAAATGTAAAATAAATACCAGCCAATTTTAATTTTTTTAAAATTTATTTTAATTTAAAGCTGGTAAGCTTTAACAAATATCATTGCTACTACTGAAGCTCACATTTAGTACAAGTAGGAGTCACATTGTGGGATAGTGCACAGCCAACTACAGAAACAGATTATTTCTTAATTTCTTCAGTAAGTTTTGAAAACAGTTAAGAGTACCTTAATAGCAGAAACCATCCTGTGTAAAGAATGCAGTGTTTAAAATTCAAGGGAGAAGCAAAATCAATTATTTCCTTTTACAAACAAAGTAGATTTATTTGCTTTACAACATCCCTAAACTTTGGCTCTCTAATGTCATGTAATATATTGATATAGAGAATAGCAGAACAAACTAAGCCATAAACAGATGTAGCCATGTGGTACACATTCCCAGCACAACTTGATTCCATTTGGGCTGGAAAAATCATCTTTTCTATCAAAGCAGAGTTTTAGTATTCTATCATCAATTATTTTAGTCTTGCTCAGATTGCACAGCAGGTAGGGCTTAGGAAACAAAACTGTGATATACAGAGGAATTAATATATCACAGAGTTGATGATGAAAAGATAATCATTACATGCATGAACTCTGGTGGCATCTTCAGGCAAACTAACCATGGGACAGGAGAAAGTGGCATTTTTCCAAGAACCACTTCTTTGATGAGGAAATATGGGAAAGGTGCAGTCATCACGCCAGCTTCTCTTTGAGGAAAACAACTCAGTCTTCTCCCAGCATTTCAGGTTTATCTCTAGAACTACACAACAGCAACTCAAATTTGTTTGGCTGGGCAGTTAGAGGGAGCTTGGTGCCTCACAGCTTTTTTGGGTCCTGCTTAAAACTGGGGTTTGCCCACTACACCCAATGTATTTTTCTTACTCTATGTGATACCCACATGTGATACTCTCACTCATCATTAATGTCTGTACAGCTCCCTGTGGCAAGGGCATTGTCCAAACTGCTTCTTGGTGTCTCATAGCTCACTTCTGGAAGGCTTTTTTATTCATAGCTGAACATGGTGAAGAGTAAATGCTCCAGGTGAGTAAAAAACCCAAATCCAAATCCTATCAAAAAAGGGGTTTTTAACACTGGGAGACATCCCAGCCATAGGCTTTCACATTTCCACAGTCCTACTGAAAATAAAGTGGAAAACTGTGTATGGTGCAGGACTAGCACAAGCCTGCCTGCTCTTGACAGTTAATCCACCTGGCCTTTCAGACCTTGACAGCATCATGCAAAGAAAATCAATTACCCGAGGTAATCAAATCCACTGTCTTCCCCCCAGCTCTCTCATCCATTTAATCTAATTCTCGAGTATTGACATTATTGCAGGCATAATGAGAGCAAAAGTGCTTCATTAAAGGCAGCACCTGGACATGTTCAGTAGTGTAGCAAGAGCTAACAAAGCTCTGACAAATGCAGCCGGGCTGTTAAAAATAAACTGACAAGTGGTACAACAAAAAATATGTGCTTCTTCAAACAACCTCTAAAGGAATGGTGGTTTCAGGTGAAGGTGCCTTGCTCCCAGGGAGGTTCTGTCCTGGAGTGCTTTGCCACCCCATGGCAAGAGTGGAGGTGAGCAGTGCCTCGAGCACAGCCGGAGCTGGGGATGTTCAGGTGAAAGGTGCAGCCTGGCTGCTGCAGCAGCATCCTCCAGGTGACACAGCCACAGTGCTCAGACTGACAGAGGCTAGGACACCCCAGGTTCAACAAGAATATGCTTTGATCTTGGCATGAGTAATCCTACCGGATGCCAGATGAACATTAAAATAACTCATTAAGCTTCAGTTACTTCAGTGGAAAAAGCAGCAAGCAGTGAAATAAGAAAGGAAGTTCACTTGACAAGTAAAGGCTTATCAAGAGGTGAAAAAATTTTAGTCCAGGATGGGTCTAAAACAAAAGGAAACCATGAAATACTTAATAATAATTGATTTTTTTTATGTGTGACTTTTGATACAGGTAATGCTGTGTGACCAGGTAACAGGATGCAAAAAGAAAAGGCAACCTTAAATTTGAGCCATTTTATATGCTCATTATTTTCCACTCAAATAATCTGTAAGAGCTGCAGAGTATGTAGCCCCCAGGTTACTGAGAATTATTACAATAAATTAAAATTATTACAATAATTTAACTATTCATTCAGTATAAGAAAGTAGACTTTCATGAACAAACATTTCTATTAGAAAATAGACCTTGTATTAGAATGCTAATTGATTCATCCTCTGCTTCACAAAATTTGTAGTAAGAAGATAACTTTATTTCCTGATGAATTCTAAAGGTGGAACACATTTTATTGTTAGTTTCAGTCTTTCAATTACATCCTCTGGGACACAGATTAATGGAATAGAATTGTTACAGTAATTTCAAATCAATACTCTACTACTAGCGGATTTTAAAAGCCCTAAACATTAGCCTCACCTGTTACCTCATTAAAATGGGAAAAATTAAATCAATACAATAGACCAGTGAGCGTTTTCTCCCTCTTTCTTTGCCTTTTGCTTAGATACATATTGTACTACTCGATCTAATTTTCAGGTCCTCACTCAATTCTGCATTTATTCCATACTCATTTGATTAGCATTCCAAGCATTTCCAATTACTTTAATATGTGCAAAATAATATCTAATAAGTGTGAATGTAATCAAGTTAAAAATGGGGACATTTTGATTAATGCTGCACCCCATTTCATGTATCAATGTATTACTTAAGTGGTAATGCTAATGTTGGTTTATTTGTAAGGGTTATGTGTTATTGGACAAACAATTCAAGCATCAAAAAAAAAAAATCTGACACCCAGACTGCTGATCAGAATTTAACATACCTCCAGGAATCCCTGGAATACCAAAAGCTCAATGTGTTTTCTTTTACTCTTGGCATTACAGCTGCTGAAAGCTATTACAGATTACAGTGTTGTTTAATCAGTGCTGCAAATGTTACAACCACCCTCTGAGGTTACAAAATGTAAGGAAAATCCACTAAAAAAACCCAACTTACCCAACATGGGCTCCAATACAGATGCAGAGGACTAAGTGCACAGAGGAGTTAAATAATTTCTCACTGTGGGCATCTAGATTTTTGTTTTCAAGGAATATTCTCTGCAAGCTGTTCTCTAAAACAATTTCATTACTCTCTACCAGCCTGAGGATGGAGTCAGCTGATTTTCCCTGCTGATGAATGACTCTATTGAAAGACTCAAGCTTTGGGTTAATAACTGAGCTGTTCCCTTCTGGGAGTAGCTTAAGGGCAGGACATGGTTTGGTGCCTCAGAGGTCCCACTGCTGCAGGGGGCACAGAGGGGACAAGGGCTGACTCCTGAGGTGACAGGACAGGTTTGTGCATGGGGACAGATCATACCAGCCAGCTGCTCCTGAATTAGCTGGATTAGCACACCCCTTGCTGAGGCTGCACAGCCCCACGAGAAAATTAATAAACAGAGAACCATAGGCACTCTGAAGGACCAGTATAAGCTTTACAATAAACCAGCATAAGTTTTAGTTTTATGTTATCAGGTTTTGCTGACGGCCTTAACATTACAGGCCACAGCAATTAATTTTGAGTGTTTGTCATTTACTTGCTTGTCTCCAGCAGTCACAGCCCAGGTGTTGCTTCAGGTGATCTGAAATCCCAGTGACCACTGCTGCTCAAGGGCTCTGGTAAGAAGAGGAGAATATGCCCTGCCCAGACTTTCAAATGCATCACAGCTGCCTTAGAGCCTTGAAATGCAGACAGGTGCTGAAAAAGAAGGTCTTAAAGTGGGAATTTAATGTTCTCCAGCTGGGCACTGTGAACTGAAACAGGCAACATCACATTGATGCTTTGTGTTTTCAAACAGAATATTTTCATTCTGATTAAATTATGACCTGCAATTAGTGGAAACTTTAAAAAGGTTTTAAGATGTAAATAGGAAGAGATCCCTAGAAATTTGAGGATTTCTGATATTGTGCATTAGCTAAACTTATGCTTGGAGTTCTATTGGGAGTAACAATCAGCACTGTTTCTGTGCCAGTTGCTTACAGAATTTACTTTAAAGCTGTTTTCTCACTTCTAATGCTACAGTAGGCCACATGAGACCAAACTTGCTTATTCTCCCACTTACAGCTGCTCTGTAATAGAAGCAGCCAGGGATTTTATTTCCCACTGGGTTTCCAGCTTCTTTCAGCTTGACCGATGAATGGAGATAAACACTGCACACTTTATGCAGCTAGACAGACTGTTCAAATGAGATGTGGGGGAATTGTCCCAGAGCAGGCACACTCAGCACATATTCTTGACTTTTAATTGGATCAACACTCAACATGTGCAGGAAAGAATGGTTTTTACATTTCTTTAATTTCTCCCTCCTACAGATGCAGTAACAAATAAGAGTTTTAGCAATAACAATAGAAAGGCAAACAACAGTAGAGGAATCTGCTCAATTTTTTGCCATGGAGAGATGTGTTTTCCTCTCCTAGTCTGAGCCTCACATCTTCCCATGTTCTGTTACCTGGGGGGGAGCTTCCAGTGTAGTCACAGCAGATAAGTGACATCAAATAGCCTCTTAGGGCAACGTGTCTGTAACTAGCTTTAAGATAAAGTCAAGAAAAAGGACCAAGGGTAAAGGTTTTAAACTGAAAGGAGGTAGATTCAGACTAGATAAAGATGACACTTTTATGGCATTGGTGAAACATTGGCACAGGTTACCCAGAGAAGCTTTGGATGCCCCATCCCTGGAAGTGTCCAAGGCCAGGCTGGATGGAGCTCTGAGCAACCTAATACAGCAGATGATGTCCCTGCCCAGGGCAGGGGGTTGGAATTGATGACCTTTTAAGGTCTTTTCCAACCAAAATAGTTCTATAATTCTGTGAAAAAGCAAACAACATGTGCTTACTTCTGATATGAGCTGAGACTAGCATGTTCTAGGAAGAAAAAACAGGGCCGGTACTGCTAGAAGATACAGGATTGAAACCTCTCAGCCTTTCCCTTCCTCAAAAGTCATTAACTCTTTAATCCCAAAAAACAGCACCAGGATTGAAACTGAAATAGTCAAAATCATCTTCATTCCCCTGTTTCACACCTTGCTCCAGTACCACCATATTTTACTACTGGTGACAGCATCAGGTAGGGTTTGGTGTGTTCCTGTTATCCCTCTCATCCACAATATTGTCGTCACAGGAAATGATTTCTGACAGCAGATGTTAGATTCTGTCTGAAGTGGTTTTTCCTAATGCAACTTTTGTTGGTAATCACATTTCCTAAGTGGTTTCCCTTATCCTAAATTTTGTAGAATGGTGTTTCCCCAGAGAAAGTACTACCTTAGTCTTTCCAAAAACTGCCAACAGGTCCTGAAGCGAGAGAGCAGACAGGAAAACAACATCTGCAAAACGACCACCTTTCCCTTTTGGAAAGACTTGAACAATGCTGCTCAAAGGCGCCCAGAACATTTCCACACTAAATAGAGAACAAGGGTGCAAGTTTCTACCTGGGGTTGCTGGGATGTGAAAATTGCAAGAAGAAAAACCGAGACAATCAGCGGGAAGCGTCATGCAAGCTCTGTTAGAGAGGTACGGCAGAAATTAGAAGCCATGGAAGCGCTGCCCCGACTTTTGTCTGTCCGGGATCCCCCGCCCCTTCTCTGTCTAGCATCCTTTCCCCCGGACACGCTTGAACCTGAACAGGGGTGCGAGCGAGATGAAGCAAAGGAGGAGTGGCAGGGAAGGGGCAGCGCTTAGAGGCTCCTGTGGGGGCTGGAGCGAGCGGCAGCAGCAGCAGGGCAGCGTCCATCGGGAGTGCCGCCCCCGCCGGGCCGTGGGCGGGCTCGAACCCGCGGCGGGCGCAGAGCCGGGCCGGCTGCCAGGCTCCACCAGCGGCTCCTCCGCCCGCCCGCCGCGCTCCAGGTAAGGCGCGCCCGCCCCGGCACCGCGGCTCCCTCCCAACCTCCCCCTCATCCCTCCCCCTCCGCTCCGTTAGCTTTTATAGTGCTTTTAAAAAAAAAAATCTATATTAGTGCTTCCTCTCTGAGGTATCGTTAAGCTGCTGGATTAGAATTAGAATAATCAATTAGAATAACTCAAATTTCAATTAATAAGTCAAATCGAAGATGTGAGTGTCTCCCCTAAATAGCTGCAAAACCTTGCTCTTAAAAACAGTGAGTGAGAGTGGAGAAACTTCTCCAAGAAAGATAACGTAAGAGCCAGCTCCCGTTTTCCACCCCTATTCCTCATCAAATCTGCATCCCACCTCAAATTAATACATAGATGAACAATGCACTAATAGTTAAAAAGGTGTACAAAATTTAAAGTAGATCACATTGATTAAACCTGTTGTTAAGCACTGACTAATGAAGAAAGGAAATATTTGAATTTAAAGAAGCATTTCATTTCTCTAGGAGGCTTTTTTTTTCCTAAATATTAAAAAAAATTCCTGTACACACAATTTCAATGGCTATTCAAACTTTATAAACAGGATTCTTAAAGGTTGTGCTCTATCCTGAACACTCCAGGTAATTCTAATAACCTGTCACAGGATAAAGCTAAAGCAGTTTGTGCTGAAGGCAAAGGAAGATCCTGCAACAGGCACACCCTTACAGATTTAACTAATCTTCCCACGTGGTAGCTGGGGAAAAAAATAGGAAATATATATTTTATTGGAAAAATGCCTCTTGCTTTCAAAACCCCTCATGCGATTTCCTCTTAGACCAAACTCCTGATTAGTTTGAGCTCAGCTGCACCTCTCAGTTGGAATAACTCCTCTGACCTCAACCTTAGCAGGTACAAAAGCTTACAGCTGAGCCCAGGACACTTAACTTGGACAACATTCACATTTTTTCATGGCTGTACAATTAAAAGCATTATATCCTGTGATTATTATTTGCAAAAATATGTAATTCTACTGAGTAATTTTAATTTTATTTGTACCAGTTAATTTTGAATACAAAATCTTAATAGATTTTTAAAAACCAAAACTGCTCTGAAAACTGATTTTCTCCTTCCCAGTCTTTCATCCTGCTGCGCTGCTCATAATGGTTAGTTTGTAAATCACCTGGTTACAGACACTTAACAATTCACTAAGGAATTTGAGTCTAAGACCTTGGACCCAAACTGAGAAGTAGATATTTGGTGACTAAGAAAAAGGAAGTTTTGTCTGGAAGGTTTCAGATATGCATAACAATAATCAAATCAACAAAAGTCTATGATTCAAATTCATAACTTGGATGGAAAATAAGGGGCTCAGCTCGGGTATATTCCCTTCCTTCTTCCACTTTGTTCCCAAACTAACAAGAATTTGGAACTGAAAACAAAATGAATTGCAGACCAAGGGGCTGTTCTCTGTCATAAATTTCAAAGGCACATTGCACAACATTCACTGAGGAGAGAAGATGGATGTGACTGATGGTTATGACCCTAATCTGCTCCTGCAGGGCCCTTGTTTTTCCCTCAGAGGGAAAAAGGGACAGAGTGCGATGTCCCTCATTCTCCCAGGCCAGAGGCTGCACGGAGGGAAACTGCAGGAGCCTTTCTTGGGTCCTGGATGGTTTCTACAACGTGAGAATGCTGAGCAAAGCTCACAGTCATCATGGGCTGTGTGGGGAGACTTGGCCCCAGGTTAATGGCTGGAAGATTCTAGATCTGCTAACTCTCATAGGAACAGTGATTTAAACTGGCACAACAAAGACAGGATTTCATTCGTCTTTCCAAATCAAGTTGTTATTTTCTTAATCTGAACCAACATATCCTGTCCAACTTTTTGGGTTTTCAACTATTTATCTTAATCCTATCTAGGCTGATAGTGCCCAAACAAAACTGTCTCCATTTTGCTATAGGCGATAAAACCACATTATTTATCCTGGTCTGTGTAAACAGTGAAGGTTTCAGTGCTGCAGGAGGGCTGTGTCTACCTTCAGCCCACACTTGTGGGTGCCCTATAAAATCCTGGTGACCTAAAGTGCTCACCAGGCAGCTCTCAGGGCTCAGAGGGTCAATGGGAGACCACCCAAGCCATCAGTGTTTGCACCTTCCTGCGCAGTCAGAACCTTCCCAAAGGTGTCTTTGAGGTTTCATCCATCGGTTGCAGCCTCTGAAGGTTACCTGCCTCTCTGACCCAACTCAAACACATTCATTCTTTAAATTGCACAGAAATCCAGGGCCTCTTGAAGCTGCTTGGGTGGGCTCTGAATTCCGACTCTAAAACTGGTGTGGC
Source organism: Molothrus aeneus (assembly GCF_037042795.1). Taxonomy (NCBI): domain Eukaryota; kingdom Metazoa; phylum Chordata; class Aves; order Passeriformes; family Icteridae; genus Molothrus; species Molothrus aeneus. The sequence continues at coordinate 21,715,173 of NC_089653.1, read as the reverse complement.
AGAAGGTAATCCCCAGTTGTCTGTGGGAGGACCTTGGAGTGTTGACAAGCACCTTAAAAAGCCAGTAAAGGTCTCAGATTTGAGATTTGGACTTTGGTACAAGAGGACTCAAACATCTGCAGACTTATGTAGAGGTCCTGCTGCCCAGATAGCAGAACTGAGATGCACAGAGCAAAAAGTTTTATGAAGTCTGTATGCACATAAACCCAACCATTAATAACCCCATAAACCTCTGATTTCTTTGGGTAATTACAAATGGCAGTATTCATCAGCCATGACTCAAACACCACTAATATGCCAGACTTTTGAGTGTCAGCTATCTGAATTCATATTTAGGAACAAGGTCAGATAAGTTACTTAGTTCTCTGCCTTTTAAAACTAGAAAATATCCTGTGGGGCACATTTTCTGTAGATTTCTCAGTAGATATAAGCAGAGCTTGTAATGAGCACTACATTTAAGCAGTCACAATGAACATGTTCATTTCTTACAATCTATTCTGTGAATGTTTATTACTGCATCCATTTCTGTACATTGCTGAAATCTTTCAGTTCAGTGTTAGGCTGGTTGGGAGCACGACATCTGGCACTTGCTGCATGAAGGTAACTCCTAGAATTGTACTGTCATCCTAAGCACCCAGTTTTTATAAATCTGAAATTAATTTTCCAGAAAAACAGTATAATGCTAACAGCATCCTTGCCAGTTATTTTGCAGCTAATCCACAATATGTAGTGTATTTAAAATGCACAGAGTGAAAACAACAACAGATAAACATATAAAATAATCCTATCATGGGTTATGTAACTTACTCTAAGGCTTTGATGTTCATGAAATTGATAATACAGGGAACTTGGTGAGAAATAAAGACCTCAATCCAGGGCACCAAATGTCTCTCATACACTTAATTATGTAAGTATTAGCAGCATACTGCTAGTCCCTACTCCTTTGGTGGCTAGAAGTGCTGATACTAAAAATTTTAAGGCTGTAACAATAGATTTGTTTGACTTTGATTCTGAACTTCCAGTGTATTTTGAGTATAGTGATTTTACATATAAACTTGTACATTATATGGGATATTGAAGTAAATCACTGAGTTGTTGGTTATGTAGTCTGAAATCCTGCTATGGTAATTTTTTAAAAATAAATATATTTGTCATGCTGATTTGTTTGAGATAATTTTAAAGACTCACGTGTGATGCTTATACCTATATAAACAATTTCTAATTATGAAATTTCAATTACAGCTCATTTTGCTATACCAGAGAAGAAGTTTTAATTTCTGGGGCATCTTAAATTCATTCCACTCATTTTACACTATGAGCTTCTGTTGCTGAAAAATATCTTTGACAAAAACATCTCAGAGTGCAGAACTTGAGAAGAAGCTTTCAGACTGCAGCAACTTCCCAAGCTTTTTCATTGAGAAAATGACACTTCTCTTGCCTGGCACACATAACAACTATTGATCAGAAGATCATAGCATAACTGCACTCCAGTGTTTCACTTTGAACTATTGGCAGATACAGGAGCAATAGAGGCCTAAGAGCCCTTCAATTGCTGACATAACACTGTCATAACAGATGGCCCCTGTGCTGCCCCTCTGCAGAGAAAACACGACAAGACAGCTTCTTTCTATGGGCCAAGTGCATCCAACTCTGATTACTTGCCCAAGGAGACTTGCATGGTTTTGCCCATGGTAGGCAAGATCAGATGTGCCTAGGGTTTAAAAACAAGCTAGCTGGTGTGCCAAAAGCCAGTTGTCAGCCCCATAACAGGGTGCCCCTTATAATAGGATGGAGACATATGCATTTGTCCACTTTCATCAGTCAATTCCCCAGTTAGACCTGGAGTTTTGCTGCCACGGGGTTTTATTCCTTCTTTTTAATTTGCTGCATTAAAAAAAACCCTTCTTGATACTTTTCACTCAAGCTGCAGTCTCTGCAGTATTAATCCTAACATGAAAAAAAAATTTGAATGTGTGAAAATTTTGCGTTTCTTTGTCTTTTGGGGAGTGTTAGGAAGTACCATGAAACTGCAGCCATTATAGGTGGACATGCAGATTAACCCAAAGACAGATATCAGATATCATGGGTATCAGATATCACTTTATTCCACAAAGTGCTTTGTCAGTGACTACTGTCAGTCTGTTGTATGCAGTTGACTTTTCCAAGCTGTAGTGGTTTTGGCTGGAGTAAATTTTCTTCAGAGTGGCTGGAATGGGGCTGTGTTTTGGGTTTGTGCTGCAAACACAAGTGTTGGTATTTCAGGGATGCTTTAGTTACTGCGGAGCAAAGCTTGCACTGGGTCAAGGCCTTTTGTGCTTCTTGTACCAGCCCACCAGTGAGGAGGCTGGTGTTGCAAAAGAAACTGGAGGGGGCACAGCTGGGCCCTCTACTTCCAAATCTTACCTTGTGACTGCCTTCCATGTACCCTCTCCCTTTCTCCCATGGAGTCCTCAGTGTTTCCAGCTTGTTTCCAGCTTCCCATCATTTCCCCTCCAACTGGTTCATTTTGATCTAACAAACAGGATGAAGTCAAGAACAGATAAGCTCACAGGTTAATTTGCAGTTCCAGTAGACAATGCAAGCAGAGAATCCAGAGCAGGGGAGGCAGCTTTACTTCTCTGGCACTCTGGGTGAATCCCTCCTGAGTTTCTCTCTTCCTTTCAGTCGAGCACTTAAAGGCACTGCCATTCAACAGTTTGGATGTGGAAGTAAAATGCAACTGTAAAGCTAATTCAGTTTATACTCTAAAACCCACCATCTGCTTTTTATTTTAAGATAATTCTACATGCAGTTTTAGATGCCTGCAGTAGCAGCCATGGGAATTCAGGCATATGGCTACTACCATATGACAAAGTGTATTATCTAATAATTTCTAGTCTTTCTCATGCATCCACTTGTGCATAAGGTACTCAAAATAATAGGCATCTTATCCTTTAATTCATTCACACAAAATTCACTTCCAGTGAAATCTTTGGATATTTCTACTACCCATGCCAGCTGTCTGCCTCACCCCATTTCAGCTCAAAGGTTTGTGAAACTTGCATAATTCACTTTTCCTGTCATGCTGAAGATAATAAATAACTGAATTCCCATGAGAAAGTCAAAACATTGGATGACATTTTACAGTCTTAATCTGATCTGAATAAAAGTAGAAAAATGTTGTCTCATCATATAAGAATCTTGGGCAGATTTGTTACCTTCACCTCAATTAAATTTTTAGAACAAGATGTGTCAATATATGCACAATAATCTGGACAGCATGCAGTCTGTTTAGTTAAACCAAATGGCTCAATATTCTATGCAGAAAACAGGTTATGCTTATTTTTCTAGGATGGGAGGAAAATATTATGGGTTTGGCTGAACTAGAGTTAAACCAGTAGTTCCATCCATGTATGCATGCAGGAAGGAACCTTGCTGTGAATGTGTAGCATTTGATAAAGGAATGTGTGACAGGAAAGGTCCAGATGTGCAAACATGCCAAGAGAGAGGCTTTTCAGCAGAACAAGCCCCCTAAGAAAGGGGTGGCAGGGAAAACGTGTGCGTGCACGCAAGCATGTACACACATGCGGCAGAGATTTATATCCAACTTAAGTATTATCTGTGAAACAGCTTAGGACTCCAGCAGTTACTCAGTTCTGTTCCGTGGCTGGCATGCAGTGTCTCTGCAGTGAGGGCAGGCCAGCTGACATGGCAATTAGATCTCTTGGTTCGTATTTCTTGCACAGAAGTAAGAGATCTTCTCCCTTCTATTACCTCCATGCTCTCTTTTTCTGAGCATACAAAAGCAATCCATGTACCATAGGATGGATTTGACCTTTGATGTGTAAAAGACCACAATTCTCCACCCCACCCTCCCATAAAATTGCTACCTTGGATGTTGGTTAAGAACTGAAGGTAAATCAGTTCCTTTAGAAAGAAATCAGTAAATAAGCTTGCTCCTTTTCATCTTTAGTACTGTAAAAATGAAACCCAAACAAGTACAGAAATATCCATAGGTTTCCTTAATCTCTTTATAAAGGATCTTCAGTCGTATTAGGAACTCATAGTAGCAATTCAAAGGCTAAATATAAAAGCAGCTTTTTGAAGTACTTATGAAGTCAGTAAGAGGCTTTTTATTTTTAGCATATTTTCCTGTGAGATAAAGATAATGAATGTAGAAAGCATCCAAACCCAAAATGAGATACGCAAAAGAGATCCCACGATCTGCACCAGGAGTGCTACAGAATCAGCATGTAGAGAGCAATGTTCTGACAACACCATCTGCTCATTTGTTCTGTTTTTTCCTATTACCAGCTCTCTTAATGTCTCATGCATGATTTTCTGTGGAAGTCAGGAGGAGTCTATGATTTATTTTGACATTAATATTTACCAGGCTGGTGTATGCCTAAAGTAGCCAGGATGCTGAGAATGTTTGCTTGTTTAAAAAGCCATTGAAATGGTTTTCCTTTTTCTTTGGAGACATTAACAAGTTATTTTGTCACTTCACTGTTACATAAAAGTCATATCCCATTCACATGACATTAATTTAGGTAAATACCACTAGTTTTGCTTTTACTAGAGCTGTAGACTGAAAGAAAAATTACTTTGGTTTTTAAAAAGCTTTCTGGCATTTTACGCTGGTCACTAAAGAACAGTGAAACAAAGTTTGAGGCTGTGAAACTTGAAGTTCTTTACTATTAGCAGATTAGTGGGAAATTGAAGTGCAAGATATTCCTGCAAAACTCATTCTGGACACTGAAAATGTTATGCTTGATTGTCCCTTCGTGAAGCCTGAAAAAGATATTTTATTTGCATTTATTAACATTGAACAATTGTTTTGCAGATTCTGGGTAGGTAGTATTACTGACATGTAGGGTTTTTTTTAGAGTTTTGAAGCAACTCCTACAAATAAGGTTTGTGTACTCTGCTGAAATACAGCAAAAGTGTGCACAGTCTGTGTATTTCAGATCTGTTGCATGACTGCATTATACTATGGATTGATACTCTTTTCATGCAGAAATAGATTACAGAGCTGACAGATTTCTTAAAATAACCATTATGGATGTGAATCATACTGACAAAAGCAAAGAAATCCCATTCAGAAAAGACATCTTGCCTCAGCCAAACATTCTCATGAATGTTATATGATTTATATACAAAGGATTTTTTAAATTGCTAGGCATAGAAGCCTAAAATTTCATTTTTTCTCATTAACAAAAAGACTACCAAAGTTATGTACCAGTGGTATTGAGCTGTGCATGTACCAGGAGGTTGCTCTTATATAGCTCTGTGTTCTAAGGTGGGGTCATGTATTGTCCCTTATGAAGGGACACTGGTATGCCAGAGATGCACTCACAAGCATGAATAGCAGAGACAAAACTCAATGCTTGCAAGTCTCCTGCACAGGATGACATTATCTTTCACAGCAATTACTTTTCCTAATATTTAAAGGACAGAGGCTTAAATGAAAGAGCTGTAGTATACTGGAATGCAGCTTCTCTTGGTTAGTTAAATTAATCCTGATGCCACCTCTTTTTTTTCAAATGTTGTGATTTTTAAAAAATTGATGTAGTTATTTACTAATATATTAGAAGAAGTTATTCAAGACACAATATCTTTAGTGTTTAAAACCTTTGGAAAAATTCATGTATTAGAAATGTATATGTGCTGTAAAACATTAACTCTGCACCTTTTGTTTTTTTAGGAGCTACAGGAACTTCTGAAAGAATTTGTGACAATGTACAGTCTTAAGTGCTGCAGACTCAGAGCCTTTTTTCTATTGCTGCTCTATAGGTAAGAAGTATTTGCTAAAATAGTATTTTTTTCAATATATTATTGTATCAGTTAGTTTATAATCAACTTACTTATAATTAGAGACCTATCTGATGAGGTAACAAAGTAAAATCTTCTTGGCATTTGAATCTTGTCTCTTACAAAAATTAAAGAACCTGGGTATTAACAGGAACACAGGACTGAGCTTCATGAATTTCAGTTGCGTTGATTAACATATTTTTTTAATTGGAAAGAATGATGAGGGAGAAAAAGAATGGAATTTATGAAGCATAGGAACCCTCAAATAAAGGATTACTGGGTACAAAGTGAGTACTGTATCAGATGGTTAACAAATTCAGATGGGCACATGGTCCTTGCCTGGAGCATAGTGCCTTGCCCTAGGACAGAAGCACACAGTCCACCTAGATTTACTGCAGGCTTGAGATAGTAAAATCATCATTGTGCACTAAAAGTAGAGTATCTTAAAAAGCATTACCTGTTCTAAACACTATTTTCTTATTCTCTGTTATGAAATTGTGAAGTCTTTAGGAAATCTGAGTTGCAGTATGCTGGAAAGTAAAAATGATCTCTGGCTACACATAGCCCTTCTTACAGTACAGCTGCCATGACAAAAAAGTATAGAAATGGAGCACTTAAAATATATTCCTTCTATAAAAATGGGCAAAAACTTTCTTTAAGTAATTCCAATAAGAAAATGTAAGCACGGACAGGTTAAACATTCTCATCACTAGTTTCATCAGAAGTATTTAAAGTCTGTGAGCCAGTTCTTTATCTAGAATTGCCTAACCTACTTCATCTCACAGTAGATTCCTCAGGGGAAGATTCTATCTGAGCTTTAACTCAGGTGGGTGTGCAAACACTCATTTAGATAAAGCTTTCTCTTAGTAGTGGGAAAAGGTGGAACAGTCCCCTGAAAATAAGTTTAAAGCATCAACCTCCCCCACCTTCTCCATTCCTATAGAGGGGTCTTTGTACAAAACATGCACTTGCTCTAATTCCACCTTCTTTCCTCATCAGCTGTGAATTGCCATGCTATAATGAGCAGATGACTCATGGCTTAGCCATAATAAAACACTGCTAAAAGACCAACAATTTCAGAAGTGCATAAAATAACAAGAAGGCAAAATTCCCCCAGGAGCTCAGCCTGTGGTACACATTTCATTAATATCAGACAGACTTTGTGAATGCTCTTACAGCTTCATCTGGCTGTGAGTGTCCAGAAGCACAGGGGGTTCATTCCTGAGTTCATCCATGGGGTAAGTGCACACACAGCACCTGTGTGAGTGCCTGGGTACAAGGGCACAGCATTGAGCTGCTGTGTCTCTTGTACCCAAATCCAGACACAGGCTGAGAAGCAGCTCTGACCCTTGGTTATCTCACACACAAGATGATGCTTGGGTACAAAAATGCATTTTTCCAGTGCACAAATCAGGGAGGGTTAGTGAAAGTGCTGTTTAAAACAAAAACTATCCTGCTTGGCACTGAAACAGAGAAATATTTCTAAACAAAACCCGAGGGCTGAGGAGCACCCAAAGCAAGGGCCCTGATTTTTTGCCAAGTGGTCCCTTAGATATTCCACTTGGAAAAGCTCTGCCTAACATGTGAAGAGAGTTTCTTTTACTGAATAATTTACAGTCAGTAATGGTATGGGGTTGTTTTTATCCTTTCTATCTCTCCCTGCCTGAATGACACCTCTTCACTTCACTTAACATTAAATTATATTACAATCACAACATGGCCCCCTTTTTACTATTAAAATCTGTATCTGGGGAGTTTCCTGGATGATTTCTTTCCCAGATTTTTTTTTAAGTAGTAATGAAAAAATTGAGGAAAACTGATCGTTATCAGGAATCAGCTTAAATAAATGTATGCTATTTGGTCTGAAGAAGGGTTCTCATTTGTGCCAGATAGGGTGTTTTTAACATAAAGAATGCTAGTTTAGGTTTATGGAATCAGAAACAGAACTCTATGAAAGTTCTTTTTTTTTTTTGCCTGAGCTCAAGAGCATTTATGGTGTTTCACTGTTTGTTCTTGTGCCTGGTAACATGATGCTAATTTCAACCTCACCATTTAACAAAAAAAAAGAAGGTGACAGTACTGTCCATTTCAAAGCAGAGAATTAATCAGTGATGTGGATTTTGCTACAGTTAATCTGCAAAGACCATATAAATCCCCATATCATTGAGCAAAGGTATGAAACCAGAAATAACAACTTTATTTGCATCTGTAGCCCCTTCGCCTGTCAGTGAATTGCCTGCAAAAAAGCTTTTTTTATTCTTGTTTTCCTGGAGGGAGTGTTTCAAAAGCTTGTTCAAACTGTATCTGGCATTTTGTTTATCTTCTTGCAGTTCTAAGGTGTTTCTGTCTCTTTCATACTTTCATGATACATATCTTCTGACAAAAAATAGCCAGAAAATAAATTCTCGTACATGTGTCTAGACTATACTTAAGCCTAAATAAATGATACATACTACTGTTTAGGGCAAATGTTCCTTTCTCCCTTCCAGTTACCCCATTCTGTTAAGACACTAACTTGAAAGTACCTAAATAACAAACAGTTGTTGTACCTTTCAAGTTTAGCCAAACCCAAAAAATTCTCAGTTTTTGAGTGTAAGAATTACTTAGAAAAATAAACAATTAAAAATCTGCTTTTATAAAAGCAACCAGAGGGCATTGAACCTGATGAGTTAAAGCATTTATTATGCACTGACAGCCCAGAACAGATAGATATTCTAAGCTGAAAAATAATTATATGCTCAGGTTTTTTTCTGTAAAAGCCTCTTCACGCCTCAGTTGCTGGAACAGCTGTTGCAAGACAATTCCAGACTTAAATACATGCCAAGGTATTTCACATACATTAAGAAAATGGAGGAACTTAAACAGCTTCCCTTAACTATGAAACATAAATATAATGGCAAATATTGGTTAAAAGAGAAGCTTAGATGCATTGATGAGAAGATCCAGATGCAGAAGTGGAATGAGTCTGAGCTTTATCCTTTGTGAGTGTGTGCAGCTGTGAGCTCACCGTGCCTGAGCTGGGAATGGAGCACGTGAATCTAAGAGCACTGTAAAGGTAACAGGGCACCGTCCCTTGAAACCCAGAAACCCAAACTGCTTAGGGCACAGAACCTCTGGAGGCTCCTTATCTCTCACCACTGACAATCTGCCTCTGAGTGTCCCCACAGTCAGCAAACTGCTAACAGCACACACTCGCATTTGGGAGGCCTCAGGTTCCTTTCACTTGTTGGCTTGCTCTGCTAGGACTTCTCTAGGGTTTTGTGGCCAAACTGCACACAGGGGACCATGCCTCTTCAATTCACAGCCTCAATTACAGCACAACAGCTTTCCCAGGCTTACTTAACCATAAATCTCAAAAGACCAGTGATATGAGGCTACACATCATGTGTTAAGGAGGAAAATTATGAATTATCACAGGTCATTTAAGGAAAGGACTTCCATAAACATTTTAAAGATATATTTTGGAAAATAGAGTTAATGACAATGAACCAGACCACTCTGCAGTTGCATGTTGATTGGCAGAATAATGATATACCCTAGCAGTAGAAATGAAACAAGTTTTCCTTTAACATTTCACAACGTGTAAAACTTGTTCAAGAACAATCCAGTAAAGCTGTGAAATTAAGCTCATGCAGCTCACTGAACACTTAGCTAAAATTTATATGTAAATTACAAAAGGAGAGATATCTATTCCAAGTGCAGTATTTAAGAAATTAATTACATTCAAATGCATTTCCAATTTTAACACTTCTTTGCAACATAAAACTGGCCTTCTTATTTATAATCACATCTCAATTTAACATGACTCTGTTTATTTCTTTAGGAAAAACTTACAGGAGAAACTTCCCTTATTTCAATGCTGGCATTACTCAAGGGTATACTTAAGTAACAACATCATTCTTTGGCAATATAGAAATAAAAAACAGGGAAAAAATAAAGGAAAAAAATGAGAACATTTAAATAGCTAAGATATTTGTGTTATAAGGCAGCTAATGAAAAACAGCTATTTCTGTGGCAATAGGATCTGGTGAATAAAAAATTATACAGCAATAGCAGCTTTTCAATCCAGTGGACACCACATTTAAAACCACAGTGTGATTTGGCCACGTGCATTCACTGAGGTCATCTTAGCATGTAAGCTTTTCCAGTTTAAGATACTGGATTATTCCTGGTGTCTCAGTGTCCTGACAAAACAACTCAAGCTTTCTCAGAAACAGCAAAATTAAAATGAAAATATCAAGCTTTGGAAAGCTCCAAGAGACCCAGAAATATAATGCAGAAGAGAAAGCAAGAGTTTTCAGGAGCAGCTCCAGAAAGAGCTGAGACTAAGAAATTCAGTGAAGATTTAGCACTTTAAGGGAGACCACAAAACACTGGTAGCCCCTTACCTAATGGTCTATGCTTAGATTCTTCTCCCTAAGAGCAAATCACTACAGCTCTTGCACCTCCTGTTGGAGAGCTGATCATTTTTAGGGGCCAGTAATTCCCAGAGCAAGGATTAAAATCTCCAGACCTTCTCCTGGTGTTTATGTAGGTGTCTGTTCTCCATCAGCAGAGACAATGCCTCTGCCAGCTGGGCTCACTAAGGCAATTAATTATTTGCCTCTCACCTTCATAATTCATACCCCACCTTTCTCAAATCATTGGGAACAAGTAGCTGCTGCCATCTGTGCTGTAATTTCTGAAGGGCACACCCTGCTCAGGGTCTGGGGGTGCTCACCTTTGGGGTTAGGTGGAAAGGGTTTGTAATTATTTATAAATCACTTCTATGGATTGTATTTGTAGCTGTTTCTGAGCAGAGGAAGTACTTGAATTCTCATTATGCTTCACTGATTTTGCTCAACAGGATTATTTCTGTAGCCTGTTTAAAATTGTGTTGTGAAAGCAGGATTTTAAGAATGGTTTTATGCACTAGTCTCTGAGGTTGGTTTCTGTCTCTGAGACCTAAATATAATGTATTTCATTATGTAAAAAGAAGCTTTATTTTAAATGATGAAATAAACAACCAGCATCCCTTCCACATTCCTAGATTATAACCATAATGCCTTGTTTACAGATGAAGTATTAAAGAAGATTGTTTCTCAGATGGAATGTTAAGAAATAATAGACTTTAAGGTATAAAAAGAAATAGACTAAGACTTTAAGGTATAAAAAGAAAGAATAAACTCTAAGGTATAAAAGATATTTTTTTTCCAATAAGAGACAAATACAGATTATGAAACTTGATATTTTTTTTATTTTTATTATGTCCTTTTACAATATCCTCATTTTCAATTCCTTTTAGGTCCATGCAAATTCCTGAAGCTGAAGGAAAAAGTGAAATTCTACCTCCAACAATACAAAAAATCATAAAAGGGTACAACAAGTATCTACGTCCATTTTTTGATAGTAAGTAGAAAAGCTTTTTCAATAAGACTGAGTCATAATGTGATGTCTAAAATTCAGCAGTGAGAGTAAATGGGTTTTTCTGTACTTTTTTCCTCTGATATCTGCCAGCCACTGATCTGATTATATCTGTTCTGTGATATAATAAGATAGAGTTTAATAGCTTTTGTGGCCCAAGGTGAAACTTGTATTTTCCAAGTATTTTCAAGCTAAACTTCCAGACTGTTAGAAAACTTGACTATCATTGTATGTGTGTCTTCATGAAATATGCTGTAACATCTTACCTATTTAAAAGTGTAATTTCCTCTAATTTCCTAAATAATAACTATAAAAAGCTTTGATTAAGGATTTGAAAGCTTAATATATCAAGCTGTTCATAACAGCACAGGCAAGTCTTGTTACTATGCAAAGTACTATATGCCTCAGCTATAAGATTGCAAGATAATTATTTAATAAATGATTCTTGCCTCAGGTCTTATAGGTCACTGAACAGATTTACTGAAAATTGTGGGGGGAAAATGTATTGAAAAGGGAAAATGAATTAAAAATGTCAGTTCCCTGCATCAGACACCAATGGTCACCAGATTGGAAGAGCCACAAAATCTACTGCATCAAGGTGATTTTTCTGCCCTGCAGTACAGTCAGACACCTGAAATCTCAGTGAAAAACCTTCTTATTTGAGTCAGGCTATTGGATGTATCCGAAGTACTGAGGAGTTATGAAGTGGTGTGAAGAACTTGTCCTGGAGAAAGTGCAGAACACTGAAGAAGAAAATATTCTGAATGTTGAAAAGAAGCTCAGCACCATGTGTCTGTCAGGAAATGAACTTGTAGTGTGAATTCTAGGCAATAGATCTTAAGCTGGATGTTTGGAAATGCTAGAGGTATGAGTGCAAATGAAATATTTTATATCCCATTGTATCCTACTTAAAAAATTGATTAACTAATGAGTTTCTAAGACCTCTAAGACCTGTTACCTCTTGCTATCCAAATACCTGGTTCAGTACGGATGTTCCACATCATGTGCTGTTTCTGGATCCATTTATAATAATTTTAGGATATACCTTTATTTTAGGTTGAAGAAGAAGGGGAAAACTATTTCATCAGTTTGTTTTTATTGTAATTGTCTTAGCTGATGATAAAACTGCTATAAAATATTTAATGCTCTAAGGAGACTGACAGCAAAATAAAAGTAACTTTAATAAATAAACTAACCCTTCCTCATTGGAGATGATGCATAATGTAAAATAACTGTGTTCAGTGGCCATTAATATATTTTATTCATTACCTCATGATAGTACTAGAGATATGTTGGCACTGCCATGATGAGTGTGCTTGGGTAGACAGCAGTCTCATTTCAAAATCCTGTAATAGCAATTAAGACATACCGTAAAGCATATTTGAGTTACAAATCTCCCTTTTCTCCATCTTTGCCTCAGCTGTTGTGTTGCAGCAAGGCTATAGTTATTTTTTTGTCTGGGTGTTTTGTTCAGAGGGATGCTAAGGGCTCTCTGGGTGTGCCTAGAAATCCCAGAGGAGCACAGATTGAGTCTGTCACACACAGCCAGTCTCACACCTCCAGACAGCGCCAGCATCTCTGCAAATGCTCACTGCAGCTCAGGCATGCAAACTCTGCCTCACAAACCTTTGATGGATCTTTATTAGCTCCAGTGCTGAAGGAATGAGATGACACTCTGAAAAAAATACATTTTATTGATGCCGCTTCTAAATGTAGGGTTGGTGGTTTCGCGAGAAATTACTTTCTTTGTAGGAATAATTTGAGTTAGGGTGACTCAGACAATGCTTCTCCTGATTTTTGAAGCTTTTTGTGAGATCACAGGGTATCACTTTGCCTGTCATAGAGGAAGGTGTGCTTGGGCTGAGGAGTGGTATCAGCCTAGTCCTGACCCCTCTCTGTTACTGGCAGGGTGGGCTACACTTTGCATCAGGGCCAGGCCCAGGAGAAGCTATTGCTCTTCTCAGAAGCAGAGCTAGCAAACCATCCTAATCCTCAGCTTAAGAAACTGTGGAATTTATTTATCTCTGTGACCTCAGCTATGCTAATTTTGTTCCATGTAATATTTTCCTGGTTTATTTGGTGGTTTTTTGCCTGCAGCTGATGTACCTTGTGTCTGTTCTTGGTAACTGGCTTTACTCAAGTGGCACTGAGCTCCTTAATATTTAATAAAATGGGGTTTTAGTCCTGAAAAGAAAGCTGGGTATAAACAAATGTTCATAAAATGACAGTTCCTTTCTCCCAAAGCCAGAAAACCAGAAATATTTACTAGTTAAGTAAAATGTATGGCAGCTCATAATTTTTTTAGTTTAATGAGCCCCCCATTTGCTTATTAATTTGTGTTTGGTCTTTATGATAGGACTGGGAGTTGACTGGAAATGTCCCAACCACATACCCCAGCTCGGGTAGTGTCGTTAACAAGGGGAGTATGAAGATCTTTTCCATTTGAGTCCAATGATTGCATAGCAACATAAAAACTGTCTTCTCTCCTTGCATGGAGTGAATCTCCTGCTTTCCTAGATTTTAATTCTGGGTTTATCTCATCTTACTTTGGCATCTCCTCCTGCACAGTAACCCCTCCAGACCCTGGCTGCACAAACGTTGCCATTTTTGTGTAACTGTCCTTCCCATCTCCAAGCACTGAAATTGGGTGCCCAAAGTGGGATTAGTTGCAGGCAGCCTTAGTGTGTCAGAGGTCTGCAGAGAGGTAAAACTGGCTGAGTATTCTATGTTTGTCCATGGTGGGTGACAGGAACCAGCTGCCACATTGTGAGGGTACTTCAGACACTGTTGGCACAGAGGAATCTCAGCTGGGCTGGTTATTTAGCTCTGCCCTCATCTGAATGTTGCTATTAAGAATGTTCTCTTTCCTTATCTATAGCACTTCAGTGTTCCTCTTTGAGCTGATTCATCAAGCAAGTCTTTATAAATTAAGCAGATAGGTGCAATTAAGAATTAAAAAACCCCAAACCCCTGATCTGGAACGATTTTAGCCATTCTTTGGACTGGAATATGAAATGCTCCTATACTAATGTTAGTAGATATTACTCCTCAATATCCTCTATCCTACCCTTATAGATATATATGGAATACTTCTATAGAAAAGCTGGCAAAAGGGATTTAAAAATCAACAGTTATTTCCCCTAAATGTGCTACATTACCCTGATACTTTATCTCAGCAATACAAGTTGATTTCCACCTCAGGTTTTCTGCTGGAACTATGTAGATCAATTTTATAACTTTATGTGCTGTGCCAAACTCTCTGAATTAATGAGCAATTCCTGCAGACTTCAGTGAGCCTTGGATTAGGTTCATAGGGTTGTTAAGGGATGCATAAAATCTTGTAAATAATTTTATACAAATAAATTTTGTTCTGTGATTGAACGTGATAATTTAAGTGTTCTAATTAAAAAGAGAGATACTAGGAAAAGGTCACAGCTAAGTATATTTGAATATGGAAGCTGCTTTCAAGTGGTACAGAAAAGTGTCATGCTTAAATCAGTTATTCTAAATCACATTTAAAAGATTATTTTCCTTCACTTTATAATGAGTAATACATTTCATAGACTTGAGTTTTAAATTAAAGCAAATAAAGTTTTTGGGTTCAACCTTCTGTCTAAGACCTGTCATCATGGGTTTTTTTTCCCCTCAAATGTTGTTTATTTTAAGTTCTATAAATGTAATTAGATGAAGGCATTTTAGTCTTCAGAAGTGTACAAATGAGGCATCAGAATGTTAGCTGTGTCTAACACCCTTCAGTTTAGTGAGGCAAACTCTCAGGGTACATGAGAAAGAAATACCAAATAAATATCATCTAAAGACTATTTTAAGTCCCAGCTAGCCAATATCTAGTCCTTTAGAGAAAAGCAAAAAGCCCAGAATATGTAAACTTCAGCATACACATGGTAATGGAGATTTTCCTTCTTTTTCCACAAGACACGCAAAGAGCATCTGATTGCCACCAAACCCAGGTTCCTGCATGCAGGACAGTTTGGGTTTTGGTTTTCAGCAGGATTCTCCCCTGCCTCTCCAACCCCTCCAAACACTTAGCTCCAGACTCTAAATTATAAATGGTGGTTATGTTCAGATAGTAAAAGATCAATTTATTTGAAATTTCCTGTTGTCTCCAGCTTCCATAAACTGGGATCTTACTTTGCTAAACAATGTGCACAACTACTGCATGCATTTTCTGACATTGGACAAGTCACCTTTCTGACTTCTCTTTGAGGAGCTGAGTAAACAATGCTCCTTGGTTTTTATGTTACAAGATTTGATATAAGATTTGATAAACTTCCAGATTTTTTTGTATTTTGGAATATTTCTCGCTGTGTCTGCTGTTTGTGCATTTTATTCAAATGTGGAAAAGGAATCTTGTCACAGTCATAACAGTCTTGCCAATACAGAATAGATTGCAAGATAACTTAATTCTGTGCATTACTCCCCATTGTAATAATGCTGCTGCCAAAGCATAAGATGGAAAGAGCATGTTAAAATGATTATCTGTGACAGCCTCTAAATCCTTCTCAAAGGCACTGCTTGCCAAGATGGTTTCCTATCCTGTGTGTGTTGCCTGTCTTATTTGTCCCCACATTAATTGCTTGCATTTGGCTGTACAGAAACATGGGGGTTTTGACAAATGATTTAACAAGCTGTTGTTAACATGGTCCCCACCAAATTTTGTCTTGTCCACAAACTGTACCAGCAAAGCAACATCAATGTCTAAAAGTTATTGATGTAAACAAATAGGATTGAAATTGATTTGTGCTAGAAATGGGACTGTCTTCTCATGCCTTCAAATCAAGAATTACAGTTGAGATCTGTCAGAAGGTCTGTCCACTTTCTTCATGTAACTATTTGTCAAGAAAAATGTCTTGTGGCGGGAAGTTAAATGCACTGAAAAAAAAAATCTAATCATTATATAAGAATTCTGTTATACTCCAAAGCAAAGGTGGCAATCAGAGGGACAAAACGAGTTTTCTAGGAAGCTATTATGAATTATTCTAGTGATAATTTTCCTTCTAATTTTCTGTTTACTTGCAGTGTTTTATCCAGTATTGCTTCAAAGAAGAGGGATTCTTCCAAAAAGCCTTTTGAGGCCTTTCTGAATGTCAGAATTGTTTTGAGTTTTCTTAAACTAAATGAAAAAGGGCTCATGCTAATGGCTCAGCACTGGAAGTTTTTGATAGTGCTGATCCATTGCAGTAGTAGGTACACATGTGACACAGTGGTGGTTTATTTTGCTGCTACAGACTGGGATCATTACAGTGAGTGATCCAAACTTAATTTTTAGGTACGCTGTCTGCCACTCTTCTAGCTGCTTTCCCATTTGGCATCACTATGAATATCTATAGAGGGCACAGAGGAACAGTTTACATAAATTGCAGTAAAATGGAAACGTGTGTTGCTTGTGCTGCACAGCCAGTGCTGTAACAAGGCACTCCCTTTGGCCATGCTCTGCCATGCTTTGAAGATTCCCTTCAATAATGCAGGACACAGTGACTTCAGTTTTCTTCTGAAGATCGGGAGATTTCTTCTGATGTTGTCATTATACATAGAACTTCTGCCAAACATATGGAAATGTAGGAACTGACTGCCTCATCTGGTTTGCTGCCCAGTTTTTGACACTGTCAACAGGAGACCTTTCAGAGGAAGTTCAGAGGGAGCCCTGGTGAATAATTATGAGCAGACTCATTTTGTTATTAGTACTTTACAATTTATGGTGCCTTCCTAAACAAACATTTATCCTCACATGCAAAAAAGAAATCAGCATTTAACTATTAATGTTGTTCTGATTTAATTAACTGCTGGAGCAAAGCTGTTCTCAGCATCTTGTATTGTGTTTATAAAGATCCTTTCCATAATTTGTTTTCCAACTCCTCCCATACAGCACAGTGCTGTATCTGGGGTGATGTGATTTTCTGCTGAGTTTTTGTGGGTGCTGGGCTGGGCAGGCTGGGTGCACCTGGGCAGTGAGAGCTGTTGGCTGGGGTGAGTGGAACAGGATGGTTTGTCCTGACTGCTGCCACTCCTTGGCACTTGAGCCCCAGGGCAGGTCTGTGTTCAGTCACTTTGAGCCTGAAGTACGTCTCAGCCTGAGCTAGATGTCTTGTGGTGCTTGGGAGTCACCCAGCGCTGCAGTGCCCTTGTGTTACTCAGTCATATTTTGAAAAATACTTCAGCAGGAAAGAGAAAAAAAAGATCTACAAAGTCCTGCATGTCTGATTCCAGAGAAATTACCCCCTGCTTAATTTCAGTAATCTTTCTGGAAAGTCAGCTTTTTCCCTCACATGTGTAACAACCTGGCACTGATGATACTGAAGTGCTGCTAATGGACATTTTCCCTAATCTGTATCACCTTACTGGGCAAGGATCAGGTGATAATAAATCATTATATAATAGGAAGAGTCTGATTATTCCCAGCCATGATTCCTGCAAAATCATCTGAACACTGCATTGTCCTCTCCTTGGGATGGTCCATCCTTAAACATATGCCTTGCTGGATGGGATTCTCCCCAAATGATCATGTGATAGTTGGCAATAATATGCTCTGGTACAGTCACACATGGGAATCTCTAGGAAGAAATAAAAACCCCCAGAATATGGATTATAAATCACATTATTTTAAAATTCAGTTTTTTGAGGGTGTGACATATCTTTTGAGGCTGGCAATATTGCCATTATGATATAATACAATGGTAAGTATAATCATTAATTGTTGTACCCCAGGTAGCTGGGATGAGTTTTTTAGGGGTTGAGCTTTTAATCCTGGAGGGAGAAAAAATTAATTTATTCATGGAGTATCAAAACATGAAAAGAGTGGGAAGAAACAGAAGAAGAAGCTGTCAATGATCTGAGAGTTTTTCAGTCAATTTTGTTTCAAAGTTTACCTCCAAAGTTTTTTCCAATATGTGAACAAAAGTTTCTAAACCCAATGTATAATGTAATAGTATATATAAACATGCATATTAGCAGCAGTGCATCTTGTAAACCTGCAGTTCTGTTTTAAGCTGGAGCTTTATATTTAAACTTTCAATCAAGTCCAGAACAAAGGACTTACAGATTTTTCTCAGGAGTGACAGATATGTAATGATTTTAACACATACATTAAAACCAGAAAATATTTTGGAAAAAATAAAAATACTATCAAACTGACATGTCTTAGAATGACACATTTTTTTCTTTAGTGTTATTCAGGAGGGTGAAGTTGGACTCCATGTTCCTCTGGATGCCATTTGGGAGATTTCTACAAAATGTATTGCAAGGAGCCAAGGAGGGCTTTCAGTGATTTGCCTGTGAGATAGGGGCACTACCAGCTGCAGAGATCTTACCTAAAGTATTTCTGCATTTCTCAGTGCTGTGTTGTTCTCTCCTCAATTGCTTGGAAAGATGCACTGATTTAATATTAATTTCTTTGTACAAGCACTCTGTTAATTATTCTGCACATATTCATCCAGGAATAATGTCGTGTTTTCATCAAAGCTCTGCAAAAATTCTGTATTTTAAAATGCACAGCTGGTGATCTTCCTTCCAACAGTGTGAAATGCACATTCAGGAGGAAATGGGAATCGGAGCATACTGACATTACAGTAACAGCTACTTAGGTAAGGTGTCTAACTAGGCTGAATAGGCCTTCTGCTCAGGACAAGTTTTCCTTTATAAATGTAATGTTTGAATCACAAGTTTCCTGTTAGTGGTCAAAGGCAGGATATTAAATTGCAATGATACAATATATACACCACACATTCTTAAATGGAAGTCACTCAGCTGTGCCATCTGGATATTAACCATGCGACATTGCCAGGTGAAACTCCTTACTTCACCCACATCTCATGGACCAGATGTTGCAAGAAAAATTCTTGCACTGGAAGAATTCTTTCTACTGCTCTGCACCTCAGAGAGTGTGATGTACCTTGGGGATTGTGCCTTCCACACCTGATTGAGTAACATTTTCCCCGGCACTTTTTTTCTGCGGGAAAAAATATCATATAAATCAGAAAGTATTTAAGAAATAAAGCCTGTTTCTGAAAACTAAAATAGTTTTAGCTGAGAAGTATGACATTTTGGTTAAGAATGTGGAAATTCTTGCATAATCTGTGTTTGAGGAATATTTAAGATAGCTTCTAAACATTTAGGAAAAAAATGGAAAGATTTTGTAGGCAGTTCTCATGAACACTGAATATTAAAGAATTATGAGCTACATTCTGACTTCCTTTTTTTTGCAGATGGCCCTGTGTCAGTGGGAATGAGTATGGACATTGCAAGCATTGATACAATATCAGAAATAAATATGGTAAAGTAGTTTTTGCAGGCTTTTTTTTTGCTTGTTGATAAGCTGACGTGCTTACAGCTGCTGGCAGTATGACTTTGGGTTTGTCTCCTTGTGAAGACAGTATGGGTTAGGAGGTGGAATTCTCTTTTTCACGACACATAGTGTTTATAACACTATAATAAGCATAGAAATGCAGCTGTGAATCCCACCTCTCACAGATACAAACAGAAAGCTGCTACTGAGTATTAATCTTAATGAGAAGCATGTGGATCAGTTCTTATTTTCCAGCTGAAATGTCTAAATCGTTATGCATTTCATAAAAATGAAGATGTATTCATGTGCCTTTGAAGCCACTCTCCCTATGATTAGATACAGCTGAACTCAGGCTGTTTTTCTCTTCTATTGTTGCTGTCACACATTAATTTGTTCCAGCTGTGTTTCATTTAATTTGTATCATTTGTTCTTGAACAAACTATGAAATGGAATGTACTTTTCTACTTAAAGATCCATGGGTACACAGAAATAATAAGAAAAAATAATTAATCAGATATTAAATATGAGTGTATTAGTAATTAGTAATTATTACTTACTATGTAGAAAGAGGAAATAAGGTCAGAACTAAAGATGAATTTATAATATTGATAAAAACACACCGTAAAAATCAAAATTTGTTTTAAAAGTGTTAAGAAATAATGTGATCTTTAGGTAGGACTGCAAGGCGTATCTAAATTGAAGGGGAATTGGACTGAATGCTGTGTTCAAGGTCTTGATAAATTTGGTACCACTGTTTCCCTTGTGATGCTAAAAAGACAAATTGTGCTAAAAAATTCCTTTCCTGTTTCACTAACTTTTTTTGTCTATATGAATTTATTTAACTTCTTGCAATGTGCTCTTAAAAAATTCTTTATTTACTAGCTTATGTGAGCAAAATGAGATTTGGAACCACTTACATAAATCATTCTAAAACTTCGAGGTTTACAGAGCCAGATGATCTGCTTACAAAGCTCTGATGACTTCAGCTGATTCATAGCCCTGACTAAGGCCAGCAGCTTTTACGGTAAATGACCATTAGAACAAAATCTACCAACCTCACAGGGAGTGCTAGAAAATTTGGCAGAATTCAGTACAGTTGCTCTTGGAGTGCCAGGGACATGGAGAATCACAGTTTGTGCCCAGCAGCTGTTTCCATGTACTTCTGTAAAAGTGAATACAACACAGGCTCCCTTTGTATGATAATTTTGATTTTCTCTTTCAGGACTACACAGCCACCATATTTCTCAGGCAGAGATGGACTGATGAGAGGCTTTGTTTTGATGGCAATAAGAGCTTGAGCTTAGATGGTCGACTTGTGGAAATGCTTTGGGTACCAGATACCTTTATAGTTGATTCAAAAAAGTCTTTTCTTCATGATGTCACTGTTGAGAATCGTCTTATAAGGATATACCCTAATGGAACAGTCTTGTATGCTATCAGGTATGTAAATACCATCGGCCTTTATGATTGTGTCTACTTATGTTTTAAACTTCCCAGGTTCTACTTAAGAAAATGGGTCTGTTTGAAAAAGTAGAGTCTTGTATTTTATGAATACATGATATTCTTGATCAATATGAATAAATTCTTAAATTCAGTAATAGATCTTCCCTAAATAGACCCTTTTGCTTTCATGCAGGCTGAACACAGGAATTGCATGTTGCCATTCCAGTTTGCAGTGAAGCCATCACGGGGAAAACAAGCTGTGATGATGGACTTGCATGATTTATTGTGAATTACCCTTTGTAAAAGGTTTTGATAAATATAGCAAAATCTTAAAATATATTGCAAATAACAAAGGAAAGTGTGCACTGTAAATGAGAAGGGAGCAAAGGGTGGCCTTTTTAGACTGTCACTGAACTCAGCTGTTCTGCTGTGGTTTCTGGTTGGGATTGTATTACTCTTGTATTTTAGATACCAGTCAATAATAGATTTTTTTTTTCCCCTCACAATAGATATTAGGCTGAAAATATTATTTCAAGAAGGATACATGGCATTTTTTATTTTTACTGATGAACATTTTTCTCCTATTAATACTTAGAAAACTTTTTTTCCCCGAAGGATCACTACAACTGTTTCATGCAGCATGGATCTGACTAAATATCCAATGGATAAGCAGACATGTACTTTGCAACTGGAGAGCTGTAAGTCACCTCATCCTTATTGTTTTATACAATTAGAAAAATATCTGTGATCTATTTCTGCTAGATATTACCAGAGTGGCTGGAATTTTCCTAAAAGGCAAGGGACATTATGTGGCCAGTCCCTGCTGAATTACAGCGGTATCTGTGTGCAAAGATGTGTGCACATATGTGCACGTGCCATCACTGAAAATAGCATGGCAGTACTGAACTGCTGCAGTGCTAATTAATGAGTGAGCAAATTCTCACAGGCTTGGTTTTGCAGTGCATCCTGCAGTTACTGTCTTGGTCTTCAGAGGGAGTTCTGTGAGCAGGCATTTTCTAGCACAGATGAGATAGGTTTTTTTTCCCTTTCATAGAGTATGTAATTTTTTCTCCCTGAGATAAAATTCCTTTAGGAAAGAAAGAAATCAGAATAAGGCTTCTTTGTAAGGCATGTAGTTTGTATTTAATAATTTGCCATTTTCAGATCTTGCTCTGACTTATTGTCTCTGTGTCAGTGCCCTGGTAAAAAATGTGATCAATTGATGAATAAGAGTAAATATATTTTTTTCATTTTATCAATCAATATCCTCATATTTTCCTTGGAATAGGTTCTCTAATACTTTGTAGGCATGGTTACTTTGCAAACACATAAACATGTACTTTTTTAGTTAAATGTTTGCTATTATTCATATGACAAGACTCTAGAAAATAATTTTTGCAGGGGATAACATAGGAGAATAACCAGTTCTGTAAGATGAAAATATATATTTAAAATATATGCCAATGCATGCTCAAAATCTTTTGGAAGGCTTTCCAGTACTTGTCAAGTTTTATTCTGTATCTTTTCAGAAGTGTGTATTGTTCATCTCTTGTTGTTAATGACCAATCAGATTGCCACAAAGTTTCATTTTAGACAGAGACACAAAGGAAATGAACCCAAAACCTTCTTCACACAGGCATCCCTCTAGAACAAGCAGCTTTATGAGAGCTGTTTAACAAACAGTGGTTTGAATTGTAATTGGGATTTGTCTTTATTTTCCTTTGGAAGAGCATATTGGTAAATCAATGTATATAGATTTAAATCAACAGCACTGCCTAATGAATCATTTAGTATTTTCTTTAGTTCCAGAATGAAATACATGTCCCACAGGAATTTACAATTTATTTGACAGGATTAAAAAAAATAAAAAGGAGAATTCCCCATATAATTAAAACCAAGCTTTTTTCAGATTGATTCCATCTGCTTTTTGAACAGCACACAAGTGTCTCCTGTCCAAGGGGAAAACCCAGTGCCACAACAAATGCTCCCATTACATTGGTGTTTAGTTTTGAGGAAAACAGCAACAAATACAAAAAGGAAAGAGTGTGCCTTGGGCTTTTCTCATCAATGCACTGCAGTCCTTTCTTTTGGGTAGGCTGGAAATGGGGTTTGCTTCCTCATGTGATAAGCTATGTTAATTTATAGATGAATAATGTCATCATTCTCCTGGCACACTGCTTGCCAAGATCATTACCTGGGTTTAAGAATTGTGAATGCAGACATGCACACACATCTGCACAAATATTGATGCTTGCAAATAAAATGTAAAATCTACAGCAAATATTTGAACTGAAACAAAGAGTAAGGCTTTTATTAAGTGATTATTAATATAAGGACAAATATGTCATGATATTATGGAGTAATGGCTTTACCCCATAAAGCATCCCCAGTGACCTTTCCAACATTCTTTTCTGCTATTGCTAGTTAGTAACTTTAATTGACTTGTACTTCCTACATAGCAAAACACATTTTGGCCAACATATTATTGCATTTCCCCCCCCTTATTGCAACACTTTAGAAGGTAATGCTGGCATTTGATAGGAAACAGAGACTTGGCACTCTGAGTCTCTTGATATGAGTGCTGTGACATTTGGGAGAGTGGAGGGATCCTGCCTTGGTTGGTGCTGCCAAGGGGGATTCCTGCTCTCTGCCATGTGGCAGGGAACACCACCATTCATCCTTGCTGGGCTGAAGGGTTTGTCCTCACATTTCCCTCACATAGACCCCCAGTCCAAATACATATTCATGTCTTGGGCCCATCTCTGAAATTTTATTTATTTTTGAACTTGTCCTTTACCATTCATTCAGTGAAGAGCCATGTGAAGGCACTTAACTTGTGCTTGACAATCAGTGAAAATTAAAATTAGCAACAGAAAGGTAAAGAAACTAATTTGTATTAGGCATTATGAATGTTTAATCCCAAATTTACTATTCCTGTAGTTAACCCTATTGACATTAGCAGCTCATACTCTATCAACAATGTACAGGAATGAGACATTCTGGGCTTGAGGAATTAGCTAGGATAAAAACTCAGTGTCACATAAAGAGAATAGAGATTACTTGTAAAAGCCAAATAACATGGGCTTAAGGATTTTGTCTCTATAAACTTTTGAAATGTTTTATAATTAGTAAAATGTTAATCCCTTGAATAAAGAACAACTTTGCACAGAGGGAGCACTGTACTATTTAACTTTACTGACTATTGGGAAGGCTCTCTCAGTAAAAATTCTTCTTAAGAGTTTTGGAATTATTATACTCAAAAAATCTTCATAGGAAGGATCACCCAAACTTACTAATTGTTCCACTAATGAGAATATTTTGGAACAAAACCAAAATAACCTCTGTTTCAAAATATGGTCGTTATCATTCATGTGGGCACCAAGAACTTATCCTGTCTCACACAATTTGGAAGGCTGAATATCTTATAAAAACAAAAAGAAATTTACTGTGGTACTCTCTAGTTCTTTGGACTTTATTTAAATGTCTGTAGTTCATTTAGACTGAAAGGAAGTAAAACGAATCCATGGCCAAAATCATGCATAAAACCTGGTTATATGAGCCTCCTTGTTTTGACTAAGGACAATGCAATCATTTGTTTATAGAAAATGTTACTTCTATTTTACATCTCACAAATCTTGGAAATTTCCCAGAATATGGTTTTAGGGAATTGAAAACTTAGCTTGGACGCATATGCTTTTGGCTTAGTCTTTTGACACAAAATTGTTTTGGCTTTAATTGCTATAAATGTGATAATGTGAGCAGAGATTCCAGGCCATGACACCTTTTCTTATAACCGCCAGTGATAGTGAAAACAAAATGTACATTTAAAAAATGAGCAGAGAAAAATTTTTCAGGTGAAATTGTCATTTAATAGATAACCAGCCCAGTGTTTCCTTACAATAAAATTTATGAACTCCTTTTTTTTCCTGCATGAGATAGCTGGATAAATCAGTTCTGTTTTGTCATTGCAAGAAAAAAATCCCAATAACTTAAAAATATTAAAAGGCACTTTTGTTTTTGTTTTAATACATCTCTTTTTTCTGTGATTTTAGAGCTTTGTTCTTTTTGCAGCATATACCCTTGTGCAATGTATTGCATTATTGTCTCACTGTAATTTACTTAACAGTTGACTAAAGTCTAAAAATAATCATCAGCTCATGTTTCTGTTCCCTAAGCTGAGCTATTAACTTGCACAATATAAATCTGTCAAATACAAGAATGATTGATCTAAGTAAGCTAAAGAAAAAAGATGTTCAAATGCTCCCTGTTAACATGTAAATTACATTAACATAATCTTGAATTAATCAAATACACTAGTCTGTAAAGTGGCTGCCTTTTATATAAGGGGGAAAAGCTACAGAGGTATTTTAGCTGTGATTGTGCTGCACATTGACAAGTGTGTGCAAAACACAGTTGCCTTCTGATAGATGATTCATCCAGCTCCTAATTACTGCTTGAAGGTTAAGAGGGAACCTCCTGGGGCCCCTGAAGCGTGCCATGCTGTTGAGCCTGCAGAAACATCAGCTCTAAGCTGGTGTTCTTGGCAAATATCCGAGCTCCTCAGCCAAAACCTTGTCCCAAGTGATGATTCAAGCTCAGGTTGGAGCACAGCACCAGTGAGCAGCAGCTGTGCTGCTCTCCCCATCCTTCATCTCTATGGGAATGAGGACCAATGCACTGCACTGAGAAACAGCATTTGGGATGCAACACACGGCACATTTCACGTCCAGTCAAAATGCTGGCAAGTGCAGTAATTCATAAAAGCTCTATTTTCTTAGAGCCTAATAGCTTTTGCCTTTAGAATACCAGGTGGTACTAATCTATTTTATTAGTTTGTCATTTATACTGAAATAGAAGATATAAAAAGACCACGTCCAAAACCATCAGCTTTTAACTTACAAGATTTTGCATGGTATTGGAAATTTTTTTGTGAACAGGCATTACAATCTGCCAAAACCCATCATTGTTTATGTCTAATTGCACTTCCACAAATAAGAAACAGCTGAACCATAAGTGTGCTCAACACAAATTAATTATTGCACAAAATAAACACAATTGTTGGCTTGTGTCTCACTACAGGGGGTTATAACATCAATGATGTCATGTTTTACTGGACCAGAGGAAATGATTCAGTTCGAGGTTTGGACACACTCCAGCTGGCACAGTACACAGTAGAAGACCACTTTACCTCTGTAACTGAAGCTGTGTATGAGACAGGTAAAACCACCCCTAAAACACTTTCTGGGTGCAGTTTTGAACTATGGCTTTGGAAACAGAGCAGCTTAAAGAACTGAGCACACTGCTTTCTGTTAGGATGACAGTTTTCCATTCTTGAAACCGTAAATACTTTCCAAGTTACAAGCAGAAATCCAAGTTACAAGCAGAAACCAAACTAATATAAAGACTGAGCATTTTCTTGGAGGCCACACATTATCTAAAGAATTACAAACAAGAACCTACTGCTCCTTCCATTTGTCAGGGAGAGCTCTTGTGGAGAAAGAGGAGCATGCAATTGGGCATTTAAATTGGAGCAGACCAGGGACCTTGAGGTACCCAGCTCAGATCAGCCATTCTGGCTTTACAAGGCAAGTCAAAAGCCTCTATTCATCTGTGGAAATTCCAAGAATATGCTGTGTGCTTTCACAGCTGCAGGAATTTGAGTTTCATGGCTACTGCTTGTAGGAGTTGCTCTGTTTGTGTGGCAGCCTCTGCCCAGCCTGGTGGGCAGCAGGAAGGAGATTGCCTGACCTGAGGTTCCTGTGCCCAGGGAAGGGTCGGGAGCCTTTCCCCAGATCTGCTCCTCTGCCCACCTTAGGAATCTGCTGTTTCCTCTAACTGCAGGGCTTAACCTCAGAGAACAGTGTGCTCTTGATTATTTTCCAGAGATTTTGAAAGAGATTTCAGAGAGGTCAAGACCTGCCAAACCTTTTTGTTCTTTGAGTTACTCTCAGGTCCTTCATTGCTGCTCTTCACTGTGTACCCAGTTTCTCTTCTGCTCAAGTCAGCACACCCACACAAGGGTGTGATCTTTAAATCAAGACACACACATCCTTCAAAACTGCAGTTTCACCAGAGGACATGTTTCTAATTCTGAATCACAGAGATATACTTTCTCTATTCCATTATTGGGTATTTCTGCTTTAATAACACAACACAGAGAAACTTGTGATCTAATTTCAGGTATTAATTCAGGCTAAAAAATTGAAGTTCTCTAAATGGATGTAAAAGTATAAATTAAATACCAGCAGGCTTGAGGATCACAGAATTTCTTGTTACTTATGTAAGTGACATCTGCTTGCCTTCCTCTTTACAGCTTCTGAGTAAGCAGCATCAGGTTCAATGAATGAATAATCTTTTACTGCTGTTCTGCCCAGAAGGGTATTAGGACCTGTTCACCATACAGGAAAGGGGAAGAGGAAACCTGCTTAATTCCTATCACATTCTATCACAGAATCAGGAGTTTAAAGACAAAAAAAAAAGTTTGGTTGTTTTGTTTGTTTGTTTTGGTTGGTTGGTTTTTGGTTTTGTTTGTTGTTTAACTAAATTGACTAAAACCTATTTCCAGTTAGAGTTGAAGAGGTATGATCAGATCAGAACTGTGCTCTTCTTCCAGTAAATGATGCTGTTTTCCTCCCTTTGTCTTGGCAGGAATCAAATGTATGAAGTCAAAAGCCACTTTTTGTTTTAATTATATGTTTTAAGACGTACAAATTAATTAAATTAAAATTTCTCACACCTGCTTGTTCCAGTTCTCCTATTCAAGACAGCCATGTTATCAAGTGCTTGGCAGTGCTTTTAAAATTTAATCTCTGAATCCTCTTAATTTTCTACTGAGTCATTCTGAACTAGGTGCTATTTTGTACAGTTTTTTTGGAAAGCAGTGCCTACTGTAGGCCATATTAAAAGAAAAAAACAACCAGATTATGGAGCTGTGTAATCAATTTTGAAATGAAAAATGATGTTTTGCATTTCCTCATTACCATTAATAGGTATGAGAGTAGCTTATAAATAACAATAACATTATAAATAACAGCTATTTATTACCACTACAATTCAAAGGGCTAAAGCAAAAGTTATGAGAAGAGCTGTGTGCAGTATTTCCTAACACAGCAGAAAAAGCAATCAGGGTTTGATACTCTGTGAACATGAACAGGCAGTACAGCTGCTGTGCAAGTGAAATATTGTACAGCAGTGCAAAACCCAAGTTCAGTACAGCCACTGACAGAACCAAATTTAAAATGCAGTCAGCAAAATTCCTGCATAAGTAACTTCAGTAAATTTAAGAAAAGGACACTGAGGATTAATCTTGTTTGTAGAACAGCATGTATCACATAATAGTAATCACATTACTGTAATCACATAATAGTAAGTCACTTTGAATAATGTTAGCTAGATTTCTGGCTAGGGTTTGGTGTTGATTTTGTTTTGGTACAGAACAATTTCATTTTGGACAGGGGTAATTTAATTGTTAGAACCATTTCCTACATGTCTTTAACTATAGTCCTCATTCTTTGTACACTGATAAACTCTTGGACTCCCAAACCATATTATCTGCATCATTTTAGCTGTCCAGCCAACACCAGCTGCATTCTCAGAGTAATAAATACTAATATAAAAAGCTTGCTTTTCTTACTGGAAAAACATAAAAGCAATGAAGAACTGTTACAGTGTAGCTTTTTGTAGAAATAATCATAGAAATAAGGCTGAAATACATTTAAAAATTCATTTAATCTATTCTTGTGTCACAAGGCAAGGTCATCTATATCTGCAGCCTACTTCCTGACAGATGTTTCTAGGAGTAAGTCAGACAAACCTCCAAAGTGTCTGCTTCACAGCCTCCCTAGATGATTTTTTTCCTGGTGTTTATTACACGCATATTTTCCTCATGTCTAATCTTGATCTCCCTTGCTGCATTTCAAACCCATTATGTGGATATTGAAGACAAATGTCCTGCTTTTTTTTAGCAGCCTTTTCACTGTATCAAGACAGATGCATTTTTTCTCAGACCAACAATTTTCCTCTTTTTTAATTCATATAAGCAATTTTCTAGATGCACTGTCTTTGCTATTGTTCACCCATTGAATTTTCATCTCTTTGCTGATATGCAGCACCCAAAAATGGGTTCCCATTAGATATCCTCTGAGGATGGAAGGGTTTACTTAATATGTTCCATGAAATCTCTTCCTCTTTATGCATTCTAGGCTGATATTTGCCTTTCTTAAAGAAAATTATCATGCGTTTTTGACCTTGTTCCACTAGTGATTCCTCCTAGTTCTCTGACTCCTTTTTTGCCCTGTATCCACATGTACCCTGATCTCTGAGAGATGATGATTCCCATCTGAGTGCAGGACTTCATACTTGTTGAATTCCCCTGTTTTACTTGCGTTATAATCGTTGGTGAGATATTTTTGAACTCCAGTCCTGTTCTCAAACGTGCTAACTTCACTCCCAACACACTCAAACTATGTCATCATGTTAGGGAGCAGTTTTGGGCACAGGACAGACCCTATGTGTTCCCACTTCATAAATGCTTCTATTTTCACATCAAGTAATAGCTAATTAATCTCAATTTCCATTTTTAGTCGGAGAAAGAAGAAGAACATAATTTAAAACTTCATGCTAATTGACTGTTAGCTTTTTTCCCCAGCATCTCTCCTTAAGTCTTTCACCCACTGCTCAGCCCTCCTGTCAAGTCCTTGGCAGCAGCAGGAATGAAGAGGCTCAGCTTGCTCAGGTCTAGTCTAATGCTGAGTCTTCATCCCAGAAGGCAGGGAGAGGCATGGCAGCCAGGCAGGGCTCTCAGCGCACGTCCCCACTTGGAAAATGTCAAGTCAACAAACTGCCATATTCAAATGGCATTATTTTGGCAGAACAGAAGGAAAGAAGAGACAGAAGCATAAATTCAATCTCTGCTCCTTGATGCACAAAGACAAGATATTTGCTCTCTTAAAAGCGCTGCAAAAGGAGCTGGCTGCTGTTCTTGTCTGCAGTCGCTGCCAGGGGTTTGATGTCTGTCTCAAATCCTGCTTGAGCCTCCTTGGGCTAGAGGCCCCTCAGCCCTTGTGTGGCTGTGCAGGGCTGAAGCTCTGTGGTCCCCAGGCCACTGCCTGTTGTCAGCTTCTCAATGTCACAGCTAAGCCACTGAGCAGTTGCTCTTATTTATTATTACTGATCTGAAATCAAAATGTATACAAAATATTCACAGAAATTCACAGAAATTCTAGGTTGGAAGAGACCTTTAAGATCATCGAGTCCAACCCATGTTCTAATACCTCAACTAGATCATGGCACCAAGTGCCACATCCAGTCTTTTTTTAAACTCTTCGAGGGATGGTGACTCCACGACCTCCCTGGGTAGATGATTCCAGTATTTGACTACTCTTTCTGTAAAATACTTCCTCCTTATTTCTAGCTTGCATCTCCCTTGGCGCAGCTTGAGACTGTGATATATATATAGATTACATGAAGTCTGTATAAGAGTGTATGTTGATCAGTCATGGTCTCTTTCTAAATAGAAGCACTGCTTGCTTTGTCCTACAGGCTCACCTGCAATTTCCCAAGATTCAGGAGATTATTTAGTTAATAATCAAGTTTTTCTAGGTTTTTCAGTACTTTTCCTTTTGAGGTATGGTGTGCTGAATATCTTCCCCCATTCTCTTTATCTGTTCTTTTATTGTCTCTAATTGCTCTCCAGCTGTTACTTCTGAGAACATATTCTTTGCCATACAGGGCCCACAAAGAATCCCAGAGGTATTCAGTAATAATCTTACCTGGTGAGTCTTCAGTCAGCCTCACCTAAGATTTAAACAATTACCTATGCATATCTGTCTATTATCATGTTATGTTCAATTTACTTCTCTTAGGTCACAACATCCCTCTTTGTAAACAAGCTTTTCCACTTGAGTTGGTATTTTCCATCATGAGTTGTTTCTGAGATTCTTCTGCAGTGTAGAACAGTTTAGAAAGAAAATAAATTTGGAAATTTTGAAAAAGTTACAGTAACATAAACTCATATAAAAATGCAGTGAATGGAAAGACTATAAGGAAGCATTATTTATTAACTCCTCTGAAGTTCTTGATAGCATAGACATAAATATACC
This sequence comes from Molothrus aeneus, assembly GCF_037042795.1. Taxonomy (NCBI): domain Eukaryota; kingdom Metazoa; phylum Chordata; class Aves; order Passeriformes; family Icteridae; genus Molothrus; species Molothrus aeneus. Next base: position 21,684,138 of record NC_089653.1, on the reverse strand, counting down.
TCAACACTTGAAAAACTTTCAGTGGCAAAATTTTTTCTGTTTTTTTTTTGTCGTTGTTTTTTTTGTTAGGTAAGCTAAGTGGATAAATTTGTATACACATATACACTACATGAAAGGCTTTGTTGCATTCTTAGGAAATCTGAATTTCAAACTTATTTTTTGTAAAGCATTTTTATTAAGATGGAGCACTTTTTGAGAAGCCCAGCCTGAACTTTCATTTCCTTTAGTTGACCTCTGAAAAGCAAATAAGAAAGGGGTAGTTTGTAAGATCCAGACTATGAAAGACAGAAGACTGTTTTTTTTCTGAGGGAGGGGCAAAAAAGCTGTAATACCATATTAGTAATTTATATTGGCACCCTTAGCATCCTGCAACAGTCAGAGAATTGCATTTCAGTTGCACAACTTATTTACTGTGTAAAAGTGGGGACATTATTCACTGCCCATGTTCATTGTAAACAAGCAATAACAAAATTGCATACTGAAAACTACATTTTCAGTGTATGTAAAATCTATTTTAAGCTCTCCTGTCTTCTGCCCTTAGAAGAGGCAAGATGAGAAGGAGATGATGCATTGGTAGAACTGCACTGATGTGCTTGTGTGAGTTGTACATCACACATCTTAGCAGACACCCAAGGGGTTAGCATAAATAATTCATGAGAGAGAAAAGGATGCTCTTTGTGCCTGGCTGCACACCTCTGTGCAGGGCACCAAAGTGCTTCTTGCATAAAGAGTGATGTGGAGCAGTCTTTTACTGGAGTAGAGTTCAGCAGAAAGTCCACAGGAAGTGGTTGTGGGGAAGATGGTCCCATCCCAAAGCACTTAGAGTGGAAATTAGGAACTGCTGCCAGTATTTATAGAGAATCAGTCCTTCCTTAGTTACCTCTGCTGGGACCATTCACTGGTCAGAAATGCTGCAGAAAAGATCAAAGGTGCAGCATTCTGCCATCAGCTGAGAACAGATGCCACAGAAAAATGGGAAAATCAGAAAATGAATGACCTAGGGTGAAAAGGAAGCTTGTTCAGGTTTATATATTTCTCAAGCAGTGCAGCAATAGTTATTGTTGATAGAATCATCAGTGGCAAGTCTATACAAAGTGTCTGATAATCAAAACTGTAAATTAGAATATAATTTTAAAAGCCAAAAGACAAACTTCAATGCCAAATTATAAAATGACATAAACAAGTTTTTATTGCCTTCAGAAAGATCTGACTCAGACCTAGGCCTAGGCCTGCTCAGCTACTGACTAAAGCCTGTGCAGATATACATTTTATGGTGCTTTAACAACAGTGGTCAGCTGGACCTTCTCCTTTTTCGGGTACTTAGCAGTAGAGGGGGTTAGAGTAGGTATGGAGACTGCCATCTGATGTTTGGATTTGTTCTTCATCTACAAGTTAGAGCTACTGTCTACTTCTGTACTTCTGCTCTCTCATAAATTCTATAAAGCCTGCATTACTCAGCTGAATTTTCTTTTGCTTTGGGGTCATTAAGTAGAATACCTCACCTTGAGGTGTGTTTAGAGTGTAAATATTGACAGTCATTTAGGTTCAGGTTCATCTGAGAAAACTGTTACACAGAGCAATTCAATACTTTGATAAGTGCTAATGCTGTGCCTTTGCTGCAGTTGGATATCTGCACAGAAATTATTTCTATCATGTTAACAAATTTAAATCAGAGCAGTCTCACACTGAGGTGACATTCATCATGGGCCAGAAACTTGAAAGAAAAAACATATTTTCATTTTAATGCAAGTATTTTGTTGTCAAGCAAGTGGCAAACTTGACAGTTTTGAGGAGTTAATTTGAGCTGTACTTGAGTTAACTCTAGTAAAGTCAGGACTAGGATTTCATGAACCTGTTTCAATTTTGTTCTGGCTGATGGCATCATGGTCTCAGATGTGCCAGTCAAAGGCAATGAGATACAGCATTGCTCTCTCATATGCAGCTCACGCAACAGGAGCAGCAAATCTGTTCTTTTTAAAGATGATAACTTCTGGTACATGTGTGGTGTAGATGAAAAAGGGACTGCAATATTTCCCTATCTTCATTTTATCCCATTGCTCATTTCTTTAGCATAAGTGTGCACTGAATACTTTTTCTCGACTACTGATTCATTCAGTTTATTACAGGAGGAGCTCTGATGATTTCTATATATAGGTTGCTTCAAAATTTCCATTATAAAAGCTCTTCTGAACTCTTTAGAGAAATACTGACACTATTATTATCGTGTCCATGATATGTCTTTGGATTCTGGCAAGAAGAAAGCCTTAAGGTTAGAGAAATGTCTCTTTTTTGTTCCCCAAAAAAACACTTAGCTATAAGCTGTTACATCTCTATTTCTCTTTTTTCACATTACTTCAGAAATTTCTGGCATAGGAAAAAATAATAACACCAGAATATTCAAAGGACTTGTCTAAACTTGGAAATTGTGAACTGTGGCTTTTAAATCTGATATTTTGAAGTAACTTCACATGTATGCACTTAACTCTTATACTGAGGTAAATAGAGATACAGTTGTAGGGCAGTAACAAGGAGAGGGTGTTATTGTATGGCTGTATTGGCTGTTTCAGAGTTTTCCTTCTTAACAATGAGTTCTTCTGAGGCTGAACCGCAGGAAATCCCCAGGTGCCTGTGGCACTCTGCAGGAAGGATGGTCTGGTCTCTTCACTCCCCTTTGCTGGGCACATCCTTCCCTGTGGTCAGCACAGAAGCACAGCACAAGCAGTTTCTGTGGAATATCTGGTTCTCTTTCCCTACAGGTGCTTTGTGCTGCAGCCTTTTGTTGTACAGACTCAGAGCTTTCCCTTTGCCCCGCGCCCATTTCAGAGCACGGTGGGCGCAGACAGGCAAAGTAAGGTCGCACAGTCATCTGTGAGTTTTTCACTCCCTGACTTCTGAGTGCTTTACTTTGGTCTCCATACACTCAAAACCAGTTTTGGTGAGCAAAATGACATTTATTGAAACAACTGTATTGGTAAAAGTCACAGCCTAGGTAGAGGTACACTGGTGTAATGTCCCTCTTTTCACATAAAAATGTGATAATGGTGTAAAACATAGACTGAATTTACAAAGAAAAACCCTAAATACAGTGTATTTTTTCCTTTGGAAGGAGAAAGAACTGACTACCAGAGGACTATTTAGTTTATTTAGTAATCTCTTCCCTATTTAGTAGGGAGGAGATGCTCAATGTGGCAGAAAACTGAAAACAAGTTAATATTAGAAATTAGGCATTGATTCTTAGCAAAGAGAATTATTTACCAAGAGAAATGGTGTGTGTCTAGGTATCCTCAGACTAAGTCTTCATATCTGTGTGAAAGGTGGGCTCTATTCCAACCAAAATTATTTAGTTCGAAGCAAGGGATGATTAAGGAAATTTAGTGGCTTGTGATTAGGGTCAGACTACATAATGCAATTCTTTCTGTTTTAAAAATCCTGTTATTGTTCTCTTGATGCAATATATACAATGCTTTTAAAAATTGAAATTTAGCCATCCATTTTCTCATCCGGGAGCAATAAGACATTTCTTGGCATCCACTGCTTGCATTTCAGGCTTTTAAAAGTGCTCTTCTTTGTGTCTCACAGTACACCTGAGGGATGCACAAATAGCCTGTCTGTGCCTATATTGCTGTTGCTGAAGTGAATTCACTGTTCTGTAGTTCTGTCCTGACTCACAGCAGGCAGCACTGGAAGCAGATATAGGTGCCAGAAAATAGGTTTTGTATTAAATAGCAGAAGCCAAAGCTATTGGACTACAGAGCATTAGTCTCTCACTGATATCTCACTGGCATGCAAATGTTAAAATGATTTTGTAAAAGCTTAATAATAGTTAATTTGTAACCTGGATCTTCAGAACAAGAAGTCTTTTCTGCCCATTTAAAAAGCAAGATTTTGTTTTCCTGTAATGCATTGAACTGGTAACAATTTCAGGTTGTATACTTCAACACAGCCAATTTTTGCTCAGTTAGGGAGCTGGATAAGAAATTCAGGCTTTGCTTATGAGTGTGCTATCCCCTCATGAAACACAGTTCTGTATTTGACTCTATGATCAAAAGTTCATCTTCTGGAAATCACTGACTTAGAAGGAAATAATTTGAGCCACAACAGTGACACTGCTCAGAGCAGCACAAACATTCTAATGGAGTAATACAAAGGAAAAATAGGTAATGGGGATGCAAAGATACTGCTTGGGTTTAAGTGGAATGTGAGAGGTAGGTCAGCAATGTCAGCAGGTACCCTCAATCCACATCTTGAGCAATAGTAAATGAAAAGCAAAACAAACTGGATATGTGAGATAGTTAAAAGTAAGAACCCATGAAATGACAATCCTTACTGCTCTAGTTTGTACAGTAGCTCACTTGTTGTTATGAATACAGCAGCTAAATCCATATGCAATTTCAAATTTCCTTGCCTTGTGTTGTATGGTGAAACATCAACTTCATGCATCGATGGATTTATTTTTTCCTTCACTAATCCTCATTTAATTTCCAATTCAAGGTGTCTTTAATAAAACTCTGGATATGGTGACTGGATGTTACATATTTGATTGTTTCCTTCAGTTCAGAGTCTTCAATCTGAATTTTTCAGTGCCGTGTTTAATTTTTACAAGCTTGTTTGTTAAGCCTTTTCCACATTGTAGCCCACCAAAGTAATACAGGTTGTTATTTCAAGGATCTTTTCAAAATTGCACCTTCACAGTGTTTTTTTCCCTGCTCCTTCCCCAGGACGTTACCCAAAACTTGTGTTTCACTTTGAACTCAAGAGAAACATCTTGTATTTCATATTAGAGACATATGTGCCATCAATCCTTCTGGTTGTGCTCTCCTGGGTGTCATTTTGGATAAGCCAGTCATCGGTTCCAGCCAGAATCTGCATAGGTGAGAAGCTGATAAACCAACCCAAACCAGCCCAAACCAGGATCATTGAGACTCCTTCTCTATTGCACATACTTGGATCGATGTCCTGAAGTTGCAAACACTTCTGAGTTTTATGGAATTACTTTTTGGGTTGGCCCTACTCAGTGCATCATGTGGATTCCCCTTAAAGCATTGCTATTCTTTAGCTAAGAAAAGTGCCTTTGGCAGCTACAGGAAGGAGACTTATAGGCAGAGGAGGCCACTGAAAGCAAAGCAAAAAACTGTCATTTTGGAAATAATTTAAACATATTCAAATACATGGCATGCACAGACAATTGTGAGGCTTTTGTGAGGTCTCACCATACATACTAATTAACACATGAATAGCAAGAGAATTATAAGAGATTAAATATAATTAATTTCAAAGAAAGGATATTCTGAAAGGGAGAGAATGCAAATCAGGTTTGATCAAGCTGCAGGTGGGATGGAAAAAATACTCCTACAGAACAGGGAATAAAGAAGGATTTCACATTGGATGAGGCCAGTGGCCAACTACACTGAGAAAAATGATATCTGAATATTTTAAAGGGACCTTTTCCATAGATTTGCAATAATAATGTGTTAATCATAATTATATATTCCATGACACCAAAATCTCTCTCATTTTAATTTCTAGTCTTCTCAGCTTTGCTAACATTTTCTGTTACTCTTTTTAAGCTTTTAACTTAAGAGTCACAAGTTAATTTTAAAGTCTTCTTCCTAAAACATGACCCATTAAATGCTGTGGCATCCTAGGAGTTTCAGGTCCAGGGAGAACTCTCCTGCATTAGGGCCCTTGCAGCAGAGGCCCTCAGTGCCATCTGTGTTATACTAGAACATATATTTTTCAATTCCACAGGTGTCACCACAGTCCTTACGATGACAACACTGATGATGGGAGCCAGGACTTCACTCCCAAATGCTAATTGCTTTATTAAGGCAATTGATGTGTACCTGGGTATCTGCTTCAGCTTCATCTTTGGAGCATTGTTAGAGTATGCTGTGACTCATTTCTGCACTCTGCATCAACTCAGCTCAAAGGAGCTTCCAAAGGTAAATTATTTGGTGTTGTTCTACAAACTGGATTTAAATTACATTTGCTAAAAAGAATTAATTATCTTAACACTAATGGTAAATGTATTTAAGGTAGTTTCTTTTTTAGAATTAGGGCAGGGAAACATAATAATCTTGAGAAAAAGAAAAAATATTTGTATACCTGGAGCTTTTCTGGAAGAGACCAAACACACTGAAGCACTCTTCCTTCTCTCTTTTGGTATGTACTTTATGGCTACATATAAAATGTTCTGGATGTCTCACAAAAATCACTGGCACTTCTTGTCTCCCAGGCAATAGCATTAACTCACAGTTCAAAAATTGGGCTGAGCTTGGTGCCTTGATCCTACTGCAATACGGGAAAAAAAGAGTTTATAGCATTCCACATTCCATGTATGAAACCTGCGCATGCATGGAACATGAGTCAGTCTCCTGGCAGATGTCTTCATGTGCTGGGTGCATCAGGTGCCTGTAGCTTTCTGCTCTCAACTTCTCTTTCAACAGCTGCACCTGAAGTCAGACTGGGATGCATTTTCCCTTCTGCGTCATTATTATAACAGTGCTTTTGTAGCTCTAAAGTGTTTCTCACAACTCTGAAATGCTGTGAAATGTACTTAAAATAAAAATGGATGAAATCAACATAGGTATGTTTTGAGTCTGATGGTTGCTGAAATAATGAGGACAGGTTCATGAAGAGGTTTTGTCACATCTTCAATCTCCAGTGTATAGCAGTGCTTTCATAAGCAAGGAAAAATAAATCACAAGGAAGCTGAAAGATGATTGTCTTGCAGCTTTTAATTATGGAACTGAACCTAATATGCATGATAAAGAAAAACTTAAGCAGCTTATGAAATTTCTGGATTAATAGAAAAAAGTAAAACATGGAAAATGAGAATAATAGGAAGGAAAAAAAAGGCAGAAAGAAGTTTGGTTGAGTGCTGTAGGGATAAATGTCCAGAAGCAGAAATATTGTTAACTGTTTAAGCCAAATTAGAACAGAGCATCACAAATGCCTAAGCAAAGCTCCTCAATATACTCAAGAAACAGGATATTGAGCTCAAGTGGAGGAGCTTCAAAACCTTTTGAAGATCGGGCAATACGTGGGTAGGGGGGGTTATGTCTAGATAGTTAATCAATTAATGAGATTTTGGCTGTTTGGATGAAAGATAGGTACTGCAAATGCACAAGAATATGTTAAAAGCTGTTGTTGTGTCTAGGTGTGTGGAGAAAGACTGCAAAATGGACACAAAGCTGAGCCACCCCAGTGGGTTTTATGAGATAACGTCTATCGGGGATTGTGTGCAAATGGGCAAACACTCATTTCAAGTGAGGATTTGAGTGGAAAGCCTATAAGTAATTTTTATTGGCAAGGTAACAGCAGTGACAATTCCCTGTGAGCATATCCATCTTGTGATGTAAGTGGTTGTCATTTTGCTCATAGTGTACAGAAAAAAAAACTGCTTGGAGGTTTGGGTAAGAAAGTAGTGTTTCAGTGCTTGGATGATTAAGCATCTTTGGATCTGTGAAGGGCACTTATGCTGTCCTTGCTTTCACCTGCCTCTGTCAGATTCCCTTTCATCTGGAGCAGGTACTCATGCTTGCAGATGGGCTGGACATGGGAACTTTTAGCCTTCAAAAATGTGCATGGAAGTACGTGGAGGTACAGCTGTAAAATGAGAAAGGAAAGTTTTGTGATGACCTTAATGACCAGAAGAAATAGTCTTTCACTTCAGGCTTGTTTCCTGCCTTCTGCTGGGCATCAGGAGTGAGCAAGCAAGCCAAGTGCACTTCTTGCCCACACAAACATAGGGGTATAAGAGAAGGAACAGTTTTTTGGTCCTAGATCAGCTTGTGACTCTGTAGAATAAGGAAAATGCTTGTCATGTCCTTTTCCTACTGTAGCCAAGGGCAAGCACTGCTTACTGATCTGGGTGTCGTGGAGAGCACACCTGACTTGTATTTCTCATTTCTTGTTATAAAAACAAAAACATCACAAGGGCAAAAATACCAGCTAAAATCTCATGTCACTGTCTAGCAGGTACTTAGCAATTTATGTGTGAGTATCGTCACTGTGAATGTGTTGTCCTCATTAGCGTATTCTCTTGTGGACACAGGTTAATTGGAAATTTCACGTCCCAGTTTGTTATTCCCATATGTGAGCTGATAGAAAATTTGCACTCAGAATTATGTAAATAAATGTAGGAGGTGAAATGGAAATGTCACCCTCTCTCTTGTATAGAAATTAGTTGTACTCACTTGCTTCCTGCTTTGCTCTTTGAAGAAGTTGGGCACAGGCGTATCAAACCCTTCTGAAGCCCCTGAGAGCTCCAGTTTTGAACATAAACTGGTGAAAGAGCTCATCATATCCATGCTCTTGCAATGTTTCCCATCATGTGAACCAGGACCCACAGAGACACCTTCAAAGCTAATGGCAAAAGCAGAGGAACCACCTGCTGCAAGGAAGGTCAGGCAGGATGTGCGATTCACATCAGCTCCAGAGCAGCAGGCTGCTTCGAAGGAGAGGTTCTCCTCAGTTTCTTCTCTTTTGTACAAAGGCATTAATTGTGTCCTCTTACAAAGCACAGAAATATTCCTTGGGTTTCCTTTGTCTTTTACCTAAACCTCCACTGTTGAGGCAGAACGGAGAACAGTTTGAAAACTGCAAATCATTTTATAAGTGTGATATTCAGCCTCTGTGGTATTTCTGTGCAAGCCTCATGCAGTCTTTATGAGCAGCACATAAGCTCCAGGTGTGCAACACTCTGGTTTGAAATATTTTTAAGCTTGAGCAGCTTTATTATCCAGTGAAAGTGGCAACTTTCCTCCAATTCTGTTGGCTCTTGGATGTCAGCAAACACTTCACTTAGTGTAAACAGCAGCCCCAGTATCAGGTGTCATAGACAGTGCTTTTTGGGTGATGTACAGCATCTTTCCTGAATGGTACCGATTTGGTGTCTAAATAGAGCCCTCCTTAGTGCCAGCTGCCATTTCCTCATTGACAGCTGGCATCCAGAAAAAACCTAGAGTGACATTTAAAACTGGAGCCACAGCTGAACACTCACAGCACAATTTCTTTTTTTGATACAGTGTAAACTGGCTCAGTCTTTCATCATGATCACTTCTTCATAACAGTCTGGAAAAGTCCCTTGATAAACCCACTCTATAAGACTGCAGTTTTTTATAAATTAGCAGGTATGGTTCTCTAGACTAACTCTCTCCTTTCCAAGCTATGTGATCCAGCACTTTTGCTGTAACCTCCCCTCTGTTTTGCAAGAGCCCAGCCTTGTTGCACTGCAGATAGAATCCTGTACATATGCACTGCTTATGGTATTTTCTGCTTAAGTGAGAACTGCCCCTTGGGGAGCTGAAAGGAGTCAGGAAAAGCCTCATAACACATCAGCCTCCTGGGAATCGCTCACATGCATTGTGAGAAAGGAGAAGTGGCACGTACACAATGTCCTTTCATGCTCTGAAATAAAATTAATTCTGAACAACTGATAGCCAGCCCTACCTGAGAGAAAAATGGACTCTTAAACTGAGCAATGCCCCAAACCCTGATGGTTTTGAAGTACAGATGTCATAATGAAAAATGAAAGCAGGGGAAAAAAGTCGGGACTCTTCTGTCAGGTTCCTTTATTTTATTAACCTTTGAAGTACTGAGTGCATTCATTAGGTTGTTGCTCTGGTGCCTCATTTCAAGTGCCAGGCACTGCTGACAAAGGCTCCTCTGCCATCCCCAGCACTCCCCTCAGCTGCCTGGACTTTTTGAAGCAGAAGAGAGAGATATTTATAACAGAGTCAGGCCTCAAGTGAAAACTTGAGGTTTGAATTTTAGTACTACCCTGGGGATTATGTAAGGTTCAGACTGGAGTTTTATGGATTGATCCTCTTAATGCTTTATAGGCAGATTCTTGTCCCAGTCTTTCAGAGGTGTGGGAGGCCATGTGGAGGATGACCAAGGTTTTTTGGTAATTTTATTTTTAGGATGATATGTGTGTCATCCTAAAAGCTACGTTTGAGCTATGTTTATCTCTCAAATAAAATATCCCCGCCCCCCTTTTTTTTTAATTGAAAGTGGAAAGCTGCATTAATCCCTTTTCTACTGCCATTTGTTCTGCTTCACTGATTCACAGCAACTTGAGGACATTGTCCAGACTCCACTTTAATTTTCAAGGGTGTCAGTAATTTTAGATGAAGAAGACAGGGCTCGTGCTGTACACATGCACCCTGGGCAGAAGAGCAATTCTGTACCAGCATGGAGACCACTTAGGTGGCTTAATTGGCTTTCTTTGACTTTAATAGTTGGGGTATACCTAAATGAGCTTTTTGTCTGGCTGCACATGGGGATGTACATCTTAACCTTTCAAAAGTTTGTCCTTTTGTAAACTGTTTCTTTTCATGATGCAAATGGAAAAAAGCAAGTTGCTCAGAAGAAAGAGATTCTGCATTCTACACTTCACAAATAATTTTTTTAGACTTGTCTTACATTTATGCCACCTACTGATTTGGGGGATAATAAAACTATCAGGAGAAAATAAAAATTATATATATGCCTACCTGAATTACAATGACCCCTCCTCAAAGTATACATAATAAGGTTTAGTTTAGATACAAAATTGGAGCCGGTCTTTGTAGCTCGTTTCTGCTGGTGTCTCTACAATATCTCAAGCCAAACTGAATACCCCAGAAATTCCAAGGAAGTTTTAGAGCTGAAGCTGCAGCTGATGTCTAATCCTGTGTCCTCTGAGTCAGTAACAGAAAACCCACTGACTTCAAAGGGTGAAAATTTCATACATGAACTTTATGGCTCTGAGCCATTTCTAATCAGAGAAACAAAACCCACCAGAAGGCTTATACAACATTCTCCAAAGACCTGTCTTGATGCAGTGAAGCACATAGAAATATTCTTAACCCTAGCATAGCTTTGAACTTAAAGCACGAGTTTCAGGACTTGACAGAAAGTATCACAAGCTATTTAGTATTAAGTCAGCTGTGGGTGGGGCTTGTCCCTCTTTATTTTTAAAGTCACTTGATTTTTATCACAAAGCACCAGAAAGAGGTAGCCAGTTGCAAACAAGGAGAGTGTCTTCCATCCTGGGGTGCTGGATTTGGGGTGCAGCCAGCTCAGCTGCCTGGTCTGGCAGCTCCCCCACCCTCTCCATCTCCAGGCTGGGGCTTTGTCTTCACACTTTCTAGGCACTAACCTTTGCCAGTATTTGCCCTGAGCAGAAGACAGTTTACTGTTGTGCCTTTCAGGGATTTGCTGCTATCTTAAGTAAAGTTCCTTGTCCATATTTGAACAAATCCAGATTTTCTTGACAGTGCTTCAAAAGTTTTTGCTGTATAGCGTTGCTTGAGTCAATGTTTTCCCCATAAATGGAGGCTTTGAGAGCTGAAAGGAGCTGCCAGTGCATGCAAGTGCTTGTCCTTGAAGTTGAGGAGTGAAACATAGGAGTCGTCAGAGGAAAAATCCCATTTGCTGCAGCTCTAAATAAACAGGTGATGAAACATGCACTTAAGTACCTGCTGTTGTGTTCCCCATCAGATTATTGATGATGATGATGATGAAGAAGAGAAGAATGCAGTCCTGGCAGCAGTGACAAACAGTTGCAGTGCCCCTGACAGTGCAAACAAGACTGATTCAAACAAAAGCAAACAAAGCAGCAGTGACAGAAAAAGGGAGAGAAATCAACACAGAGTGTGTAGTTCAGCAATGTCGGTAATGAAAAGACTTTTCTGTATCTTTGACTGTTTCCATGTTAAAAACCCTTACCACATAGACAACTATGCCAGATTCTCTTTCCCGTTATCATTCATCATAATTAATGTACTTTATTGGGTGTATTATTTGTATTTCTAAATATTTTATTTTGTAATATTTGTTTAAAGTTTAGAAAGTGGACATGGGAGGGGAAGTTGCCGAAAAATGGAGAAATTACATTTGGAAAAGGGTATATAAAAGGACAGGCCACCTTTTCAAGTGTATCTGAAAATTTTGTTAACTCACTTTTCTGCATTTAAATGTCTGTCATTCAAAACTGGCTTTGTATTAGCATGCATGTCCCAAACTACTTATCAAAGGCCAATAAGTCTTTTTTAAAAAATATTTAATTATCAACTTTGTAAAATAAGAATTATATTATACTTGTTTCTGAACATAGAATAAATGTAAAAATGAAATTAAATGTTGTTTTCTGCTTTCTGTACTCAGTTCCTTCTAGTTTTGTCAATTATGCATACATTTTCCAGATTATATAAGAAAATGTTTAATGGCAGATCAAAGTGGTTTTGCTATTTAGCAAGAAACATTTCTGAAGACATGAGCTACCAAACAAATAATCTGATCATCTTTGTAAGGTCACAAATACGTATTAAGATCCCTCTACATCTTTAGACACCACTCCCATAGGCATCAATGGCTTTTCTCTGTAAGTGCAGGGCAGACTGCAGAAATGGACTGGAGCCAAAAGGTTTAAATCCAGAGAGATGTATTTCTGTGAGTGAGGATTTAGTTGTTCACCAATCCTTAATGGAAAATGGTAATTTATCCTGACATTTATACTCTGTACTCTGCTCAGTCACAACTGCCTGGGTAACTACTATGTAGAGGGAAAATTTGATATGCTTAATTTTCAGCTTAGTAAATCCTCTTGAACTACATGCAGTTAAAAAAATTTCACATAAAGGTGGAAAACTTCTTGAATAGAAAAGAAAACCCTGTATGTGTGATAGCTCTTGGTAAGATAGGAGAAGTTTTACACAGATAAAATGATGACCCACATGAGAGAATGGTTACAGGTGATGAAAAACCATTGCAGTCTTTCCAAGTGGTTACTTCACTGACAGATCTACAAGCCTGTCTCCTGCACTGCAAGCATGAAAGTTGAAAGGTGCTTATTATTATACATTTTTCCTGACCACAATGTATGTATCTGTTGTATATATAGGTATAATGTGTGCATTTATACCTATATATACAACAGATACATACATTAAGTATACATCCATACAAACAATGTGCTTTTATGCACTGTGTATTTCTGATGATCAGACTGCACACATGCAAGTGCATTAAAAAGCTCCCCTAATGTGGGCAGACTTGGACACACCTGATCACCAGGGTGCTGCCTGTGAAGAACATCATTACATGAAGGGAGAAAGTGGAAAATACCAGTGTGAGACAGATTTGCCCTTGCTCCCATCTAAATCCATAAAAATCATTGCACACTGGTAGACAATTTTTAGGTCACTAAAATCCCCTCAGTATTTTTATTTTCTAAGGGTTAATGACTGAAAATTTGTTTCTCTGCCATTATTAGTAATGCCTTTTGCAAAGCTTATGGGGGCAATGCAGCTTCAAGAACAGTCTAGTGCCTCTTGGTGCCTTGTGGCTATTCCGGCTTTCATATGAAAGCAAATACATTCAAGAAATCAAATTAGGGCTGCTTGTGTTAATGAGCAACCAAAAAAAAAAATTATTCTTTTATTTAACATTCTGCTACTGAATATTTAACTTGAAACCCTTTATTCAGGAACAGGCTGCTTGACATTTTTTCTTGGAGGTGTAAAACTGGACTCTCAGTTTCCAATTCCAAAACTGGACTCTTTCCAATTCTTACTCCCATAAAATTCACAGAAGACAAATATTAAATCTTTGTACTTTTCTTAAATTTGAAGTTTACATTGTTCCTGAATGTTTTCAAATAACCTGTCATGTAACACTAAATTTGGGATAAACATTAACTGCAAGCATAAAGTAAGCATTTAGAGTTTTGTAGCTTCCAATTAATTTGGAAACAATTCACCTTAAATATTATTTGTAAAAGCTGCTGAAAGTCTGAGAATTTTTATGGACAATGCATTAGCTGAAAACAGGGTCTGTTTTCCCACTGATGTGCTAATTGTAAGTAGTGTTATACAATGAAATCCCCCATGTTTTCATGAAAGAATTGACTGCACAGCCAGATTATTCATTATTTTGCTTTGCATAATATGAATTAATTGCTAGTTTCAAAAATAAAAAATGTGAATTTATTGTAAAAGATGTTCCCAACAGATTTCCAGTATGGTGTATGAAGAATGAAGAAGGTAATTTGAATTATCCTGTTCAAACATAGCTTCTGTCCCTAGAAACTCCCAAATCCCTTGGAGTTAGTCATAAAGGCTCCCCTGAGTAAGGAGCATTCATGAACAGTTCACTGAATGCTACAACTCAGAGGAAAGTTAGAGAAGGGAAAGTCTCTTTCAGTGCTAAGATCAGGGGCCAAAGTTGAGGCTGAGGGAATGAAAATTACATTGGTTTCATATCTGATGAAAATACCTTGGACTTTTGGCAACCATTTTCTGGTTGATAGTTGAGTTTCTTAGTTTGATTTTAATGTTTTGCAATCAGTCTCATAATTCAGAAATGTTGGATTTTGAGACCACTTGAGGCAGATGTGCAGTGAGGGACCTGAGGCAGGTGAAGGGGGTTACAACAGGAGCTGATGATGCATCCTCATGCAGTTTGCTTTGCTCCTAGCGAGACATGCCCTGCTTTCCATGGATCTGAAAGCAGCAGCCAGCTTGAGGAATAACTTTCTTTCCTTTGTGCAATGTCTCCAAGCTTCATCTTTTAATTGATTCAGCAACCATCACATAGCTGTTTAAGCATTGTGCAGACTAGAAAAATACCTCTTACCTTAGTAAGATTTTTGATATTGTTTTCTTACTAAATGGAAAAGTATTATGAAAACAAAATCCTATGCTGAGATATTTAATCAGATATAGCATTTTATTATTTTTTTTAGATTTAAGACATTTGAAGGTATTAACACTTGCTACCTTTCCTCTTCATCAATTATCTGGTGTTCTTCTGATTCACCTGTGCTTTAGGTATCTCCTGCAGCCTGCTTACCATGGTGCCATTTGTGATACTTTGAGAGTATTTGAAATATTTCACCTAAATCAAGAGGAAAATACTAAGGAAGGTGATATTTCAGGTCAGGTATTCATTAACCCTCTCATAAGCTAAGAAGGCATTTTAAGTCACTATCTGATAATTTCTTTTGAGACGTGAACAACTAAATATCCCATCTGAATACTCCAGTCAATACATATGGCAAGCATAAGAGAAGGGCATCCATCTGTTGATCTGAGTATCCATTTTCAGCACAGTGGTCTTGTTTGGTAAGACTGCAACAGTAACTTAAATTTTCCTGCTTTGTAAGCCTCATCGTTTTTTTTGCACTAATTATTTTAAGATAACTGTTATGCCTTTTTGCATGGGAAAATACATTAAAAAACAAGAACAAAAGGTGCCCCACATTGTCACCCTGTTATTCAAAATGAAATTACCTAAAAGATTATAGATTAAAGAAAACCCACGTGCAGTAAAGCTGATGATGGAAAACCAGAACTGCAAAGAGGTGAATGTGCTGCTAAGAGCCCTTGGCAGTGGCTGGTGCAGCCGAGTGCCTGGAGCACCTCTGCCAGGGCAGCCTGGGCAGGTGCGGGGAACTGGAGCTGCTGGAACAATTCACTCGTGCAGCGGTAGATGGAGCTCATTAACTGCTCTTCATCACTGAACGAGCAAGTGCAAACGGCAAGTGCTAGTCAAGGAGGACTCTGGGGAAAAGCTGTTCCAAGCTGACATTTGTCCTGTGGTAAGTAACCAGGGCGTGTTTGTAGTGACAGATTAATTAAAGTCAGGCAGGACAGCAGTGTCAGGTGGACTATTTCTCACACTGAGTGAGGTTCAGCCTTCTCAAGCCCTGATTGTTGTTTCCACCATTGAGCCGCTGAAATCGAACATATTCTGCCAGTCCACAAAGTAACTTCATGACTGCAAAACCTTGTGTTTAAAGCATGAATTTTCTATCCTTCTGTCAAGGTTTTCTCCTGCAGGTTATAATGTTTCAAATCAAAGCACCTCAGTATTTCAAGGCAGGCAGAATAGTGGCTCTATTAACAGTTTCCCTATAAAGATTTATGAATCCTAAATAGATGTTCTCAGGTAGTTCACTGGCATACTGCTAACAGTTTCACAAAGATCAAGATAATTTAAAAAGCCAGTTTCAGGCAAGAAAATTTCCCTTGAAAGAAGGTTGGTTGCAAAGGTGAGAAGATGAGCTGTGAGAGTCTTCTGGGTGGATTAATAAGTCACTGCAAGAATAACCCATCTCAACCTGAGAGCTGAAAACTAGAGTGAATTCTTCTTGTAGAGTAGTGGGTGCTTGACAGTGCTTAAAGCAGCTAAGCTGGACATAATTTCAAACTCTGTAATGGATTTGCCATCACTTGTTCTATAACTTTATAATTAAAACCAGGGGTCCACTTTAATAACATTGCCAAATTCAGCTTTTCATCATTTTCCATCTGGAGACATCTTTTTTCCCTGGTCCCATCTGACTGTCAAACTTTCCATCCTCAGAAAGGATAAGGGGGTATTCAGGGGCATTTCAGTCTCATGATGTGAGTTTACTCATATAATTTGGGTTCTGGGTTTCTTTCCAAATTGGAATGGACCCTATTTTCCTATTCCAGATCAAACACAGACAAAACTGCAGAAGACAAGAAACCCCAGAAGATTTTAGCACCATCATGTATGTGCACAATCCATGACCCTGATTCATTTTGAGATTCTGCTCTGAAGTTCAATCCAGATTTAACCACTGGATAACTTAATCTGTAAAAACACACAAATATCTGCACTACTGTTGTTTTCATTGCTGTAGGAGGTAGTTTTGGAACCTAGACAGTGAAAGAGTTTGATGCCAGGTTTATTTGATTTCTCCTAAAGGCAAGGGATTTAATATTTCTGTTTTAAAATCAGATCAGGAATGGATTCAGGATATCAGCTCTGGTTCTAGTTGGGGCTTGGCCACTTTGGATGCAGAACAAGCTGACAAAATTAGAAAAAAATTAACATGAGAGTATAAAATGGAGTTCAACCCTGAATTACATATTGATTGACATGCTCAGCCTGTCAGTGCCCCTGGTTTTCATGTAAAAGTTATGGATGTTGCATCTCAGAAACAGTAACAAGCATGTGAGATTGGTCACCAAGGGCAAAGCTGGCATTGCATGCACTCATATATTCTTGGAAAAGAGAGAAGAAGGGATTGTCTCTTGTCTCCTCCTTTTCAATGTCCCAGTTTTGTTATTTATCCAGCACCTGCTTTGAAAGAGTGCCAGTACAAGGTGACCAAAAATGCTGCATTAATCTCTTCTACAGGAACCATCTGTTTATTATGTGCATTTGGATGCTGATCCATTAGACTCGTGTGCTGGACCACGCTGTGCATGTTTATAAGTCAGTCCTAATCAAAGTGCTTTCCATTCTCAGCAGTATATTTTAGATATCTAATGAATACAACTGTCATTTTTGTGGGTTTTTTTTGTGTTTTTTTTTTTTTTTTTTTTGGTGGTATTTTCCATGCTTGTGAAGAAAAGATCTGTAGGAAAAGCTTCCACCCTATGCTCAATATATGAGTTGGCTGCAGGGATCCAATCCAATCCTTGCTTACCTTGATAACCCTTGAGTGCATTTTGGAGGACAGAGCTGACAGTGCCTCTGAGGTGCAAACACCACAGCTGCTGCCTTTGTCCAGCAGCAAGGCCAGACGAGCCCAGGCACCTTCCATCCAGTAATATTGGGATCATACTCCAATAAGTGTTGACCTCAAAATAATAATATAGCAGATTAAGTCTGAAGAAGTTTATAAACTAGGCAAATATAAATCAAACCTTGCTCTCTGCTTCTTTATCAGAAGGATAAGATATTGGGCATTATTTTATCTTTCCCCTTTATCATCTTTGTTTTAGTATTGGGCTCAAGTATCATTACTTTTTGAGGTTCTTTCATAATGAAAGCTTCTGAGAGCCTTGTAATTTTTTTTTTCATTAAAAGAAAAAACTAAAGTACGATGTGCAAATAACTATAAACTTTGAAGTCTGAGGCTTCCTATGCCCCAGGATAATTTTAATTCTACTGAACAACCTTTTCATGTAGTGCCAGTCCACATTTTGTGAAGTCTGATAATAGGAACTGATAGCTCTGGAGACTTCCATAATTTTCATACAGGACTCCTTAGGGATGCCAACTACATGGCTGACCCTGCACCATTTCAAACCCACATATTCTTACATATTTTACTGTTCTTATTACAGGTGTTACAAATGGCCAGACTGAAAAATGCAAATTCCTTACTCTGTTGCTGTCCTTACCAGCACATTCCAGCTGCTGGGTAATGGTAAATATTTTCTTTGTTTGATCATTCTTACCATGCAGCTCCAACTGAATATTCTGTCATCTTTAAGGCCTGTAAAAAGCCAAAAGGAAGAAGAGCCAGTTCCTTTATTTCTACTCTAATAACCTAAATTCCCAATTTATAAATTATCACTTCTGGGCCAATAACTCAAAGTTGCATTTGCCTTGGGTTGCCACACATTACCTTTTAAGGAGACTTGGACAGTGCCTGACCCTTTGCTTCCACAGCCCAGCTGTAGGTTTCTGTTTCTGTAAGCAAGTGCACACAATAGCCTGAGCTGGATTTCATTCCTGTCAGACACCTGGAATTACAACACAGCTCTTTACCAGCAGGATCAAAAGCTGTTCCTGGATGTTTTGCATGTCTGCACATGCCTTTTTTCCAGCTCTAGCATTTCCCTTCCCAGAAGGCTCTACATTGTTCTGTGATAACATCAGGTCTCCAGATGCACTGCCATGCTGTACTAGAGATGACAGACCAACAAGCCAAAATCATCAATTTTAATGATATTTCAGCATCATCCTGTGAAATAAACAGGGCAGGAGACTTTTTCTCTTGGCAGATTTTTTGTTTATAACATCCTGGTCCTGTGTCATTCCTGTGTACACTTCAGCCATCAATCTATGTTTGTCTAAAGTGGTTTATGCCAGAACTTTAAATGTGGAGAAAGCTGAAGCGGCCAATTTATTGTATTCTGAAAAGGACAAGCCTCATCTGGCAATCCAGTGAGGCTGAGTGCATCTGGTTAATAGTGCATCCACTTTCTCAGATCCAAATTGCTCTGTTAGTTTTCATGACCCTCTTATCTCTGTGCTGTCTCTATCCACCCCGCTTTCCTTATCACATAATAGGATTGTGTCTGTATCTTCCAATTTCATTTCTATTGGTTTCCAATCTGTGGGATGCTGGGAGCGTGTGCTGGTCCATCAGCCTCTCCTGCTGAGATGGGATCACTCACCCCCAAATGCCTCATCTGCACTGCAGGGAGCTCCTGGCATGGCTGATCACTCCCTTTACCTCTATGGGCTTCACTTCTGATTTGAATCACTCCCCACACCAAGGGGAACCACTCTCCACACCTCTGCCTATCAAGGGCTCTCTAAAAATCTTCAGAGTATTAACGAGAAGTTAGATGTTTCAATATATATCTGCCCACTAGTCCATGCTAGCTAATTTTTTTGAACCCACTGTTTTATTTTTATGAAATATGATAAAGGAACAGAAATCTCAGAGACAGGACATTCCTACAGGATTTATGTAAATTGATGTCCAGGTCAGAGAGACATATGGGAGGTACCCACTGAGAAAAACACTACAGCAAGAGCTGGAGTCTTTTTAAATCCCAGAGAATACACACTGGAGAGGGCACATCGAAATGTCTCAAATGCAGAACAAGCTTCAGTCACAATTTACGTCTTCCAGACGTGAGAGTCAATCAACACTGAACCAAAAATGTGGAGAAAATCAAGCTTCATTAGCTCTAATATTCATGAGTTACTTCTCTCCTCCAGTCCTCAGAGACTGAAAGTGAGGTACAAGGTCAGAGGCACTGCTCTCTTTCCTTTTTTTCCCTCCAAATTACAGTGGGGTTTAGAATTTACTTCTTCAGCTTGATCCTGTGAGAATACCATGAAAACAATGCTGATATAGCTATAGAAAAATATTTATATTCCTAATATTCCTCTTGCTCTTACTTTCCCCCCATCCTCTGCTCCTTCTTTCATCTTTATAAATCTTTGTGGACACACTCTTTTAGAATCAGATTTTTTTTTTTTTTGAACTGAATTTAATCTGTCTTGGTGGCATGAATTAGACAAAAATCAGTCTGTCCCTTGCACCTCTGGCCCTGGGTGGCCTTATGGAAATCAAATTAGAACATACAGGGAAGAAGAGTTAGTGGAAGAACTGGCTTCAAGTTTGCACAATACAAAAAAATTTAAAAAGAACAACTAAAGTAAAAATATCAGTTGGTAGCTGAAACAAATTTCTTGTATTCATCTCCCAAGGAGATGATGTATTTGTGATTCTGATAAAGACCAGGTCAGTGGAATTTTACAACATATGCAGAAGGTATTTAACCTAGAACTTGAAGAACAAAATAATGATCAGAAGAGGGTGCTCTCAGCTCATGTTGTTTTGGTTTGTTTTGGTGGAATTCAGCAGAATTTTCTTCTCTCTTTGTTGGCATTAGTAAAAGGTCTCTTTGTAATATATTTTCTGGCATTTTTCACTAAATAGACTGCTCTTCTTACTGCACCATGTGCAAAATACGGGCTCAACTTTTTGATTCCAGATTTTTCTATATGTTTTAGAAAGCTTTCTGTAATATTAGCTGAAGTCATTTCACAATGAGCTTTGTGCCTGGGCTCCTACTATTTTGTATGTTCTGTTTATGTTCTCACACAGTCATACTCCGTTGAAATAAGCATTTACAGGAACTGATTTCCTAGCACTGTGGAGAATTTTAAAAGTTGCAAGAACAGCAATTCATTCCAATATCAGTTGCATTTTTAACCAGGCATGAAAAAGAAACAATAATATATAGCTTCGGTGATCAATTTCTAATGATTGAAATATCACCCATGCCTAAGTATTCACAAAAAAATTTATTAGTTGATCTTTAGAGAAGAATTTAATAAAAACTTAGTGCTGCCAATGAGATTTTTAGCAAAGCATTTGATCGCAGAGTTCACTTCAGGGAGCATGATATATCAGAAAATACCTGACATTTGTTAAGTTTTATTAAAGCAGTGCTGATGTCGTGGATAAAAATAAGCCTTTTAAAACTTAGTTGATATATGGGTGCAGTTTTTCCATTTTTTGGATCACCAGTCTTTAAAGGTGATGAAACTATGCTGTGCATGCAGTACTAGAACACAAGAATAAGTGATGGCTATAATCCTGGATGTTTGCAGACTCTTTCCTTGTCTGAAATGGTGAAGCATGGGGCAAATTCAGGCAGAAGGAAGGCACTGTCTGTTAGTTGGTGCAATGCAGCATTTAGCTCTGGTCCAGCCTGCTCATGGAAGAAATCTCTCTGACTCTGATTCCCCACTATTGCACTTTTTCTAGTACTTAGATAAAGTCCTGGGTAGCCATCTTTTATCAGCACATACCAAAACTGCCTGGAGGGGGAGAGTCGTGCTTCTTGTATTGAACAGCAGTGATTGGAATGGATTGCAAAAGGATTCTCACTCTTTGTGCCTGTGTACATATATTTATCTATGTCTAGTGTGCCTGTGTACATATATCTATTTATGTCTATACATGAGTCATACAAATTTGTCCTGAAAAGGCACGATTTTATTAATGGATTCCTTCTGCACTTTAGACACTGCTTTTCAATTATGTGCATCAATGGTCAGGTCAAACATCAAACCAAGTAATAAACAGGGCTCCTGCAGGTCCACGTGCAGAGAGGTGCTCCTCATCAGAGTGGCCTTTTGGAAAAAAGTTAAGAAAGTGAGCAGAGGGAAAACCAGCATCCCTGCCTCACTGTGTCCGTTTCCATGTGGGGAAAAATGGCTGATGTTTGCTAGGACTCTGATTAAGGAAAACCTGTCTTCCACCATTTTAAACATAGGCTCACAATTTCATTTTCTTACAGAAGAAAGGGATTAAATCAAAGTTAGAAAACACACAAAATTATCAGTTTTCTCATGTAAAGTTTATCTGAAAGCACCATGTTACAAGGAGGTAAGGTGTTACTGCTATTCCAAGGATTTCCATCCAGGTCCCTGCTGTCCCTGCACTCCTCAACATGACAGGTAAAAACTGAAGGAACCCTGGCCAGCACTGTCCCAGCTGTCAGGAGAGAAGCTCATTTCTGGCCTCATATGGTTTAGTCATAAAGTGGGAACCACAGGCGTATTAGAGAATAAAAGATGAATTATTTGATATCCAAAACATTCTGAATGAGTGAAGTCAGAGACCACAGGTCACCCTTGCAGCTACTTAGGCTGGGAGAGTGTCTGGAGGGTCAGCACTGAGTGTGTATTAAGGAGTCCTAGGAAAAAGCAGGGACAGAGCCATCAGGTCAGCAACAAGCCAGCACAGACAGAAAGGCCACACACACCCTCTAATCACACTGATTGTGAAAGAGACACTAAAACGTGGAAAGAAATTGCAGAGGGATGTTCACAAAATCACAGCTGACCTCTCTGAGATTGGACAGGGAGCATAGATATAAATGATCTGCACTGCAGCTAAAACACTGCATTGCAGACAGGAGAACAGTTTTGCCCTTAAGATCTAGCAAGTAGTACAGATACAAATGTGTGTAAAGCATGACCTGAGAGCTGGTAACATGCTGCTTCCTTTGCTGCCTGGCAAATGCAGTCAGATTTGGCTGAGGGAAAAAATGATGTTAGCAACAATCTCTCAGTTTCTAAATGCCTGGAAGAAAACTGGCAGAAGTGTAATGAGAGCCCTATAAAATGACACTTTCAAAAGTATCAATCTATTTCACCTATTTCCAAGAGAACTTTCTACCCAAAATGGGGCTACTGCAGTAAGACAGGGGATAGACAATCCCATCCCAGAACACCACAATTTCCTTGTCTGATTGCCTTTGCATTTGTTGAGGTGTAAGCTGAACAAAAGAGGAGTCTGAAGGTTTGATTTTCTATAGATTTTACTTCCCACTGACAAACCAGCAAAAGGAGCACTGCAGTGTCACAGAGCACTGGCTTGAGATTTTCTGAGACTTTAGTGACAGTCCCAGCTCTGTTGGTGTCCTTTACAGCTGGAAACTCCTCTCTCAATAACATTTCACGTAAAAGTGCTCTGTCTAATAAACCAAACTATTGTCAGCAATTACATATTACTCTTTAATTAAGAGAACAGATTTTGAGTAGGACTTTGGGCATCCCACTCTCCTGGATTACAGAAAAGGGAGGAGTGCTGGATTTTGGGATATCTTCTAGTCCTTGTTTCTTTGTCTCTATCATGACCTTTATTGTCAGGGCAAGGGCAGGCACAAAGACATGTGATAAGTCATATAGTGAAGATAAATGCCTGGATTTGAAATATTTCTTAATAAAAAACCAGTGTTAATCAAAAGCAGACAGTTTATCCTTATGAGCTCTGAATCACAGATTTTTGGATGTGTAGGGCTAACAAACATGAGAGTATATGTAAAACAACTATATGCAAACTATTTTGCAATAAAAAGCTACCTTGTTTTTAAGGCAAATTTAAGTAAAATGTTCCAAAAATCTCTAGTTTTTCTACTTCAGTGGAAAGAGATGATTGCTTTTCACAAGAAGTCATCATAGCATTTTCTCTGTTTGATGCCTCAGACTATAAAGAGTGATCTGAATCATTTCACTACTGAAAATATCAAAGAGCAATGGGTTGTTTTCTATAGGTCACAACAAAGAATTCATATTCTATGTTTCTCTTGGTTTGTCTTTAACTTCACCAGCACAATCAGAGCTAGCAAACAGACTGTAAACAGTTGCTCCTCTAGCTTCACTATCTGAGGGAGCAACAAGCTGTAAATTGCTATGGATGTGCATAGTTTTGAATGTTCTCTTTTTTGTTTTGGCTTGTATTCTTATTTTGGCTGTCCCTGAAAACCTGAACTGATTACAGGTACAATGTAGATCTCTGTTTGTTGGCAATTGCTATTCAGCTAATGATTTAATCACCTGAAATTCTTGAATAGCTTTTATTGTTTACTGCTAAATATTTTTACTATTCATAAAGAGCCAGGCTATGAAAGCTGTTGCTAAGCCAACTTGCCTCCAATGATTTGCAATGATTTGACATTAAAAAAAAGGACCACTAGTTTATGTATTTTCTGGATTATACTTTTCAACCAATTCCTAATCACCTGCTTCTGAGTGACAACACTTTACTGCAGGTGGGATATCAACACAACAGCTAGAATGTCTCCTGCTTCCTTGAATAGACAGCACCAGGGCTTATCAGGGCAATTTTGGACCTCTGAGGAAAACATAAGCAAGAAAAATACAGAAATCCTGAATAGACTTCAGACTACCATATATGTTAAAAAAAAAAATCAGGATGGATTTCTGCAGTAAAACTAAAGCAAAGGATATTTGGCTGATTATGCACCTTTTACCCCTTGTTGGCAAAGTCTGTGGGGATTAATCTCAGATTTTTTTAAATTAAGGAAAATGAAACTAAAAACAGCAGCAGCTGGGTCTTGGTTCATAACAAGCATTTGTAAAAGCTGATTTTCTTTTCTCCAGTGACAATAAAAAATGCAATGCATGTTTTACAGTTAAAGTTCATTTGTGTATAAAGAACCACAAAGTTATTTCCTCATTGCAATGACTGTAATTGTATTGCTTCAGATAACCCACAGACATTTCTATAGGACAGAGAACTATTCAGTACCATGTGAATTCAATCCTTTTCAGAATTATCACAGCTGGAGGATAGGGAATAAATGACTGAATGAATGTTTGCAAAATCCTGCTTTACACTGACCCAGGGATTTCAGCTATTCATGGGACTGTTTTGGGGATCTCTTCATCAGTAAGTTATTTTGTCTATAAAACTTTCCAACAGTCCTGTATTTAACAATACATACGTAATTTTTTCACATTTGAGATCTCTTTAAGGTGTATGTTTTTAACACTGACTTTTCAAAGGCTTAAAAAGCTATATGTGATGCACTTTGGGGAATTTTGTCTAAGTAGAGGATTGAAGGCTGATTCCTGTACTTAGATTTGAAGATGAGCAGCAATGTGAGTTTAAAATGCACTTTCTGCCCACATGCAAATATTCCTGAAATCCTGCCACTGAGAGAACTGAGCCTGAGTCTATTGCCAGGTTAAAGAAGTAAAGTGCTACCCTGTGGTTTAGTTTGCTAGTAAAACCAGTATCTAATACTGATAATGCCTCTGGAACTACAGAGTTAAAATTTAAAGAGTTTGAAAAGAAGCCATTCAGCTGTTATCACTGTTTGAGACCCTACAGAATTAAGATTATTCAGCTATATTTAGTCTTTGCACAAATGGCAAAAAGACTTTTCATTACATTTATGTATTGGCTACCAATCTACAGTTCCTTCCTCTCCCTTTCTTCAACCCTCATATATGAGTTGCATATGAGTTGGGAAATGAGCTATTAGAATAAAGGATGATTTTTTTTTTACAATTTTATTTTTATCAAGAGAAATAATTTCTGTAATCAGGTGTGAAGCAGGACCTGAAGCTTTGTAGCTAACATCTGAGAAAAGACCTGTGGAAAGATGGGATTGTTGTTGAGTGCAGCCCTCTCCCTGACCAGCTAGTTAGCTGCAGAGTAACATGCCTCCATCTCCAAACTGGAACTTACCAAATGGGATCAATTGTATGCAATCCATAGTTGTTTGTTGTTGGTAAGGGTTTATTTATGTTTTAATACTGTTAATTGAATCATTAACAACAAAAAGTATTAAACTGTCAATATTGAAACTCGGAGAAAAATATCACCTGCTTCTGTAGCTTGTCATTTGGAAAAAATAACACATGATCCACTAACCAAGCAGCATAACAGAAATGATAAATCAGTAAGACTGAAATCCCCACAGCATCATCTTTCTTTCAGCCTTTCCCCAAGACTTACAGTTGTGAGAGGTCTGCCAGAAAAGTAACACAAAAAGCTCCAACACAAATAAACAAAATACAGTTACTCCACCTAAAAGTTCAGATATGTTTTTCTTTTTTCTAAAGTACTGCTCATATGGGTGTGTCTATAATAGGTGTGTGTGTATATATATACACACACATACTCATGTGTCCATATATATCTATATATATTTTTTGGCTCTATACTTCTAAATCATCATTTTGTGTTATCCCCCTGCTTCTTTGCTTTATCCAGCCAGGAAAAGCTTCAAGGAAAGAAAGGGCCTATGCAATTCAGTCCCAGACCACAAGTATCCCTGCAATATCTTTCCATAGGCCATTTCTCAGATGTTAGCTAGAAGGTTTTTGGTCCTGCTTCACACCTTCCTGTGCTTAGATTCTTTATTTGAAGATGAACAGTAATGTGAGTTTAAAATGTACTTTCTGCCCACATGCAAATATTTCTCCATTTTCGTGTTAAGAGGACCCTTTCTATGGAGTGTTCCCTGCAGTCCACTTAAATAATCTCCTAATGTATGTGATTCAGTGTATTTACTGAGCTGGTGTAGATCATACTCTTAATTGAAAACCACTGAGCTCAAAAACATTCCAGAAAAATGTCAATTCTCTGCCTTATTATATGACAACCTTTTCAAATATTACTTCTCAAGTCATTTGAAAGTTAGTCACAGGACATGGTAAATAGCAATTTGAAGAAAAATATGACTGATTATGTCTAGATCCATGTTATTTGCAGACCGAGTACCTGATTAATTTTCCAATGGAGGTAATGAAAAATTTTTGTTTGACTTCAGTTGAAGTTTTGTCACTCTCAAGCTTCCAGGCAAATTAACCAATGGGAAAGGAGTGTGTTAATGTGTATGAGCAAACTCTTGCCTAAACTTTTTAAGATTTGAAATGTCTGCAACAAACAGATTTTACTAAATATGTCTGATGGGCGGATCAGATTTTAATTGTTTTCCAGATGGATAACAGTGATTTGAGAACATAAATTTGAACATCCTTCAGCATAGAAGGAGATATTTTTTTCTACTACTTGTAATTTGCATATTGAGTTAAGGCTCTCCTTTCAGTCTGTACATCCAGAGGTTTAACACATTTTCTCTTCTGCAATTAGACACGAACCTCTAATTGTAGTATGTTTCATAGATATATGATCCTCATGAAATAATTCAGAGACTCTCAAAATATTTTAGCATCTTGCCATAATCAAAAATAAGAACTTGAAAATTCAGCAGAATTGGCTAACTTCTGGTTTTCCTAAATGACCAGTGTCTTGATGGCTTTAGGTGGTGTGGGTATTAATCATCTTTGTGATGTCATTTAGTTCAATGGGACATTACCCCATGGGTCTGTGGGTTTTCACAGGGCATTACTGTTCAACTTTCCTGCCCACCATGGGTGCTCTGCTCACAGCACAGGATCACTGCTTACAGAGGCTTACAGGAATCCAGCTCAGAGTTCAGTCTCCAAGTGATTCACTGCTGTGTGCACGTAAGAAGGGCTTGAGGTATCATGTCACTTCTCCTTTAGCTGGACTATTTCACATGCAGACCAAAAATACTATTTGCACTGTCCTCAAATACCAGCTTGCAGGGTGTGTGTGGTCTTTAGGAGCAGGTACAGTTGGTTCACACTGAAAAGTGAGATTTTTAGCTTATAATGTTCACGATGAATTCATTGCAGAATAATTGCAGACACGTTCTTTTCTTTTTGCATTACTAAATCCCCACCATGTTTGGTCAGAAACTTTATTGAGAAGACACGAGAATCTACTATAGGTTTTCCCATTTTCAAGAAAGGCAATGATAGCACATCACAGGATGTTCTTGGGCCTCAGTGAGTGAATTCAGAATCCCTAAAATGATTACTTTTATCTCTACTTTAAAGGACAGAGTAAAAATAAGCCATGAAATCTCTTTTCTATTCACATAAACAACAAATTATCATACATAGGAGTACTCATACCAGTACAGCCTAATGAATTTACAGAACCACTTTGTTTTTAAGTATACCACTGATAAATTTTAAAGATAAGGTTAATTTCAAGTACTTGTATAAATTTGTTTTAATGCTGAGATGTGACTTTAAATCCATAAATCTGGGAAAAAATTACCCAGCACTTGGTAACTATAATTTTCCACAAATTAGCTTACACAGGAGTATAGTTAATGTGGGTGGAAAGAAGATGTCACAGAGTTTCTCTCCTTAAAATATTTCCACTATCTCAAATAACCTTGTATTTGTTACTGGGCAGTCACAGCAGAGCTGCTGAAGTTTATTTGTGCCTTGAGGCCCACAGAAAATGCATTATAAAGATAAAAATAAACCAAAATTTCTTCATGTTCAGTCTATCCTCATATGTTTTTGTTTCTCAATTCTATTCTCTTAACAAAAAAGACAAAGTCACTTATGTGATAAATCCATAAATATAAAGCACCCACCCCTTGTGCACTGTCTGTTGGTGTTATTTCAGAATAATATGGTTGTCCACATAACTAAAGTTCAAGCTGTAGGTGCTCAGTTCAATTCCTGTAGAAAGCATAGCAAATATTTTTTCACAGTGAACTTCTTGTACAGTATTAGAGTTCTATGTTATTTTTATTTGGCAGGATTCTGTGGACCTGTTGTTTCCTTGTTATTGGTCTCATTAATTATTCAGATAGGCACCTGTTTTACTGCACTATCCCTCCATCAAATACAAAAGCATAAATTGTCCTGCATTATTTGTTTTTGTTTACTTTATCTTCAATACAAAGTTTACAGTCAATATTAATTAATTTTATTGCACATACATCAGAAGGACATGTAGTTCTGATTAAAAAAATCTCCTAATTTCAAGGAAAATATTTATTATATTTGTATTTAATTACAACAGCCATAAAAAATATTTGTAGGGATTGTGTATAAAAAGTAAGTGGCATAAATATTTTGTTTTGCAACAGGATCTTGTCACTTGATACCATTAGTTTTTGAAACAGGCAAGCTTTTCAGAGGTGGCAAACACATTCAGCTCTGTCCCTGCCCCAGAATGTTGCAGACCAAAGCCAGAGCTCCTGCATCCCCGTGGCACAGGGCTGTCTGACACAGCCTGGGGTGACCTGTCTGCCCCCTCCTCTCCCTGCTGGCTGTGCTGCCAGAATCAGAGCAACAGGGCCCTACTTCCTCCCATTTTTATTCTATTTTAATTGGGTTTAGAAGCTGAAAGCCAAAAATCCAGCCCCAGGTGACCAAAGTACTTTCATGAACCTCCAGTACCATATCTGAGAATGCCTGCTGAGGACAGTTATCAGTCATCATTCTGCTCCCTTGGTGTGCATTGCTTGATGCTGCTGCTTTGTCTTGCTGTTTTTTCAACTCATGATGTATTCAGTAAAGGTTTGCCTTGCAACACTTCTGAGCCCAGGTATTTTCAACAAGCTCTCTTGGCCTGAGCATCGCCATGCTCAGCATACATCACAGAGTCCCTGCTGAGAAATGACTCATGTTATTTAGTCCAGCCTCAGCAGACTTTATTATGGTTTTACTTGCCTTGTTCAGATACAAGTACTTTTCCCCTCTGAATTACTATTACAGTTCTTCACAGTTTTATAGGTCCAATGAGGACTAGGCACATTGCTCCAGAGGTTGAGGGACAAGTAGTAAAATCCCACAGCATAAAACTATCTTGTAATGCAATGAGGATTTCCACAAAAAAATGCCAGTGCAATGAGGATTTGAAAAAAAATTCCTTTCCCAAAAGAAAATAGAGACTAAATCTGGTCAGAGTGCAGCAAAATGGGAAGCTAATACAGACCAAAACTTTAAACAGATCAGAGTGGCCTAATTAAGATATTTATTGTTCATGTGCTCACGTTAATTATGGGAATCTTGCAAAACAAGTATGCAACAAATCTGTTTTGTGAATTGTGCTGATAAGAAGTGAGACCATGAGGGATGGGAGGAAAAGGGTATGTGCTTCACAGATGGAAGGCTAGAAACAAAATTACAAATCCCTTGCTGGATTAAGTTTCCAATGGCTAACATTTTTATATCCGGAGCCAGATTATCAATGAGATCTCAGCCCTGGGAGAGTTTCTGCCCACAAAGCCCACCCACTCACAAGAATTACTTAATATCTAAAAGTCAGCTGAAGTCTCTGACTGCTGCTGGTACACAGAGCAACCTGTAAGTCTTCCTGTCATCTGTGATTTTAATCTGCAATGTAATATCAGCCACTCAGCTAAACCTGTGCACTCAGAGTATTGCTTTGTCTGACACTGCTGAGTTATAGCAGAGACAGAAATTAAACAAGCCTACAGGTTATTTCACTACTTTCTCCATCTAGAAATAACAGACCATTATTTTGTTTAAAGTACAGAAACAGTACCCTGGACTTCATATTTACAATAAAATCAGAAATACTTTTCTGGAAAGAGCTTGAAAATAGTTTAACTTTAAGAGATTATAGGACAGCTCTGTTCTTCTTCAAAAGAAGACAGAATAATAAACAGACATAACTCCTCTTTCACAAACACACTCAGTATAATTTCTAAGCTCTGTTGCTGGAACAATTCCTATTCTATTTCCAGCGTCCCAAAGAGCAATGACACACAGCACTCACTACAATGCTCCTTACATCAGAAATAAAAGGAACAAGAGCAAAATGAAAGTGAACATGGACAGACTTTCCATTACTCCCATTTTCTAAAGTAAACCATTTTTCTCTCTTATGATCTGCCCCTGCACATAGCTGGTAGATGAATGCTTCCCCTTACTTTAGATGAACCATCTGTGTCAGTAAGGCTTGCAAGAGAGAGCTCTATTCAGCAACTAAGAACTACTGCTGGCTAAAAAATAGAAGTGGCTTTCACAAGCTATTTTTTTTTAAATTCTTTATTTTCATTTATATTTTGGAGCCTTATATATTTTACTTTATACATTGTAAGAATGATTTTCACTCTTGTCAGCTCTAAGAATTATTGAAGGTGAATTGTCAAACATCTAGCTTTGAAAAAGGTGTTAGAGTGTCAATATTTTTGAATTTCCTGTACTCTGCAGGGCTTCTGGAAGAATTAGAAATTTTATGTTAAAGTTCTAAATATTCAGGTTTGGCCTAGGCATCGCTGTTTTATATTACATGGTTTCACTGTATCCAGATAATTTGCGATGTTTTAATGTGCATTCTTATTTCAGAAGAATTTAAGACTCAAGCACTTAACTGATAATTAGATTGTTCCTTTTAGAGCACTAAACACATCCTCATCTGGCATGCTTTACAGTCAGTCCACTATGTCTGATATTGTCTCAGTATAAGACTCGCCCTGTCTTGTCTTCCTGATTAATTAGAAACAGATTGTAGCCAGAGCTTTGACTGGTGGAAAGTGATTGTTACACAGCCAGGGACAAATTATTTTCCCACAGAGCCACTCCAGTATTCTAAAGCCAAGTTTAAAAATATCACAACATTTTAATATTTACATTCATCACTCAAAAAATAATGAACACATGGAAGAATCTGTAAGATACAATATTACAACTGTCATTGTTCGTTTTATGGAACGGTGCAGAAGTTGATCTAATTCTTCAGTTGTTACAAAAAACTGGTTTTGGGGCCAAATTCTTGCAGCATCTGTGTATAACTATCCAGTACAATATTGGCAGTGAAATGCAGTTATACAGGCAGGAAGCTGTTTATCCTCTGTTATTTTCTGTATGGTTTCCTATACCATAGGAATCATAACTTGGGATCATAATTTAAGATCCTTTCTGAGCCACAATGAAGGGAGTGTGAAAAATCCAGCATGCCCACTTCTGTCTTATGTTGTTTGTATACTCAGTGTCTCCCCAGGGGAAGAAAAGTTTGTAAGAGATTTTCATTTTGGTTTTACTTCCTCTTGTTGTTATTTTTTCTGTTTATGTTTATTTGTACTACAGAAGCAGACGCAAAAGAAATGTTCCAACCTGTCTCTGCTCTGTCCTTCCTTCCTGGGAGCAATTATCCTGCACCCCAGAGTAGCTCCTTTTCTGGCCTGTCTTCCTTGGAGGAGACTAAAATCTGAGCTTCAATGTACTGAGTTACATGAAGACAGAGGAGCAAAGCTTTACCTTAAATCTTTCTTCCTAGATAATACCTAGATATTTCTTTCCAATAACTAAAGGAGGTTTATAAGAAAGAC
The DNA here is from genome assembly GCF_037042795.1 of Molothrus aeneus. Lineage (NCBI taxonomy): Eukaryota > Metazoa > Chordata > Aves > Passeriformes > Icteridae > Molothrus > Molothrus aeneus. Next base: position 21,652,183 of record NC_089653.1, on the reverse strand, counting down.
AGGGAAAGAATTTTTAGTAAGGCCTGCTGAAATAGGACCAAAGATAATGGTTTTAAACTAAAAGAGGGTCGATCCGGACTAGATAAAAGGAAGAAATTTTTTTTATGAGAAGGGTGGTGAAACACTGGCACAGGTTGCCCAGAGAGGTGGTAGGTGCTCCATGCTTAGAAAAATTCAAGGCTGGAGAGGATGGTGCTCTGAACTGGACTCCCTTCCTTGCCTGGGAAGCGAGGGAGGGCGAGCAGAGAGCAAAGCACACAGTGGGAGCCTCGCAGCACTACAGCAGAGACAAAGCAACGCGCGGAGGGAGAACGTGCCCCGGGATCGTATGGGTTACACACACCTATAGGGATCCTCGTTTATTTTACCTTCACAAGAAAAAAGAGAGGCAAATTTTCCATCCGCTTCCTCAAATTAAACTCAAATAGATGTCCTGGCTCCTGGGCATAATGGGAATGGGCCCATGGTATAGATGTTCAGGGAAAATTTCTCCTTATTTGTTTAGATCAGCAAATAATGTCATCTGTAGATCAAGTTAGGCCTCTTAATTTCTAAGGTATGTATTATTTAAAATTTAGTTTATATGCTTATTGTGAGTAAAATTCAGATTGTAAATCATCTGAGAATCAGCACCATGTTTTGCTGCAGCTTCTTTTATTGAGTTTTTATGGAGCTTCACTTCAGTTTCTGTCTGTCACCAGGATTATACATTTTAAACCAATTGATAGAACTCTTCAGAGTTCTATGAAGAGATAATTTATTCAATGAATCTACAGTTGTCTCCTTTTTAACACATTGTATAATATCAGTCTAGCAGAAAGTTGATGTCATTTTCTGGAGGCTGTAAGGTGCAGACATTTTCTCATTCTGTTGTTGAGTAGCACCTAATGCCCTGACATCCATGGATACTGGAGAGCTATGTATGTATGGTTCTGTCTTCTGAGGATCAGCCACAAACCAGGCAGCATGACACAAACAGAACAGTAATATTTTGTACAGCAATACATGAAATCCTGAATTTTCTTATACATGTCTAAAATATCAAGTGAAGTATTTCTGGGGCAGCACTCTTGGGGGGTTTTTGGTGTTTGTTTAAAGTAACATTTTCCAGTGCAACTGAGAAATTTCTTCGTATGTATAAAAATAATTCAAAATGTGTGTACGGGGCACTAAACAGAGGTATGTGTTGTTCTCTGTGTGTTTTAAAACTGCTTTGTTTAAATATGTTATAGTGATCTGGAGTGGATTCTTGTCAGCTAAATTAAACATATTTTGTAGCTGGCACTTGTGTGCTGCAGACAAGCAGCTACAAAGAATATTGTGTTTGCACAGCAATTGCTTAAAGTATTTAGGAAAGACTGTACCTTTCTCCATCGGGTAACAGAAGTGTCGAATGAATTTGGAAAAAAAAAGCCATGAAAGAAAGCTTATAAGGAAGTATTTCTGTGGCTAACATTTAAGTCAGGTTTTAGACAAAGTCCTTCAGCTGCACTCGTGGTGCAAATTTGTATCCTGTTATGTGATTTTCAGATCTCCAGTGCAGATGTGCCATTTCTTAGAAACATCACAAGTTATTTGCTCAAAGAGAGAATCAAATCTGTGTGAATTAATTAAGTCAAGCACAAAACTGTAAGTACATATGATGAGCCATATGCTTGTCTGAAGAAGTTCTGAATTGAATGAATGAATGTTTACACAAATAAATGGACGTATACACAAGTGACAAATCAGATATCATTAAGAGACATTACACATCCCTTCTTGAATCCAATCCTTTTCTTTACCCATAAGTTGGAGACCTAAATTAATTAAACACTATGAAGTTACTTTCCTCTGTGAAAATTATTTTGGAATTCTTCCTTCTGCTACAAGCACAGGTTTCCACAAAATGAGCACTGAACTGTCACGTAACCTTTCGGTTAGGAAGAGTAAATACACATACACACTGAAGCTAAAACAGACTTAGTTTTTTACAAGTTTTCAGAGTCTCATGTGAAATACAGAAGCAACAGCTGGGATTTTTAACATACATCCCACTCACAGCACAAGCCTTCCACCCATCTGCAGAACAGATATAATCATGTTCATTAGCTTTTGTAAGATTCAATTTATATTTATGTAACCCTTTGATATTCCCAGTTATAAATTTAGAGTAAGGTAACAGGTCTGATTTTCTTCATCCTCTCTCACAGTATCTTTCCATCTTATTAAGGTATTTTCCCTCTATTCTGATGGGGATTTGGAATCAAAATATTGAGCTCCAGCACCTGCTCATCAGATACACTCTTGATTTTCATATTGTGATAGATACTACAAATCTATCACAAATCTATCTTTCAGCTCATTAAGCTGAAAATATATCCAATTTTACTTTAAAAGAGCAGATGTTTAAGACTCAGGACTTTCCAAGCTCCATCTGGCATTAGACCAACAGTAAATTCTTTTTCTACAACTGTGAAAGCATCATGTTCCTGGAAAAAGTTAGAGGACAATGGAAGTCTGTGGAAGCAAGCCTGGGATGGAAAGATGCAAAAATATGCAAGTAAATCATATGTATTTGCAAATTCAAAGTAACTATAACCACCACTTAGAGTCCCACAAAAACACACTTTAGATTATACCTGCTAGTAGGATTTGAAGTCATATTTTATACAACTGTATGTGTTTTAGAAACTGGTTGGCCTTATTTTCAGGTTGTCACTAAATCCATGGACATGGGGGCAGTTGCATTAGGTCAGATCAAGGTTCCACAGCTGTCTCACACTGCCCAGGGAAAGCAGATGCCCAGAACACAGTGTCAGACAGGCAAGCATATAGGAGATTTCCTTCTCAGAGTCTCTAGCTGCTTGCAGCTCAGGGCCTTTCTGAAGCAGACATCAGCTCTCTCGTTTAGTAATCCTCGATGGACTTCACAGTTTTTTTTTCCCATTTTCCCTTTCATTAACTTGTGCAGTCCCTTTCAACCCATATAAAATGTTTCTTTCTACATCAGCGGCTGCAAAAAGCAAACTACTGTCCCACGCTACCAAGTGGGACCCTGTATTACTTTGGTAGTAGAGAGAAGCTTTAAATTACTCCAAGAAAGCAATTATGTCTATTTCTACATCAAAGGCCATAAAATAATTACTTCTTTGCATAATTTACTGATGTTAACAGGATATGTGCAAATGGATTTACAGTGGGTTTTCATCCTTAGAATAGATTTCATTTTGATTAGTAGGCCTCTGTCATCTGTGTGAAATACTGTATGCATGGAAGTATTGCCATAATAGCAATGGATCATGTCAGTGATGTGTACATAATATATGAAGTAACAAAAGTGGCATGTCTTTAAAATTTGTCCATTAGTTATGCACCATCCCTGTGGACTGAAATTCCATACCAACAGACAAAAAGTATAATAACAGTACTATATGTCCCAGCTGGGAATGGTGACAGGGCAGCACATCTGCTGGAGATGTGGGAAGGATGGCTAGGATTAATGAATGCAGGCATCTCATGTGGACAAAAAATAAATATGAGAGAAAAAGAGGTAAATTAATCTTTTTGCATTGGTGCTTATACAAAAAGGAGCTTAAGGAAGTTCTGAATACAGGAGTATTATGTGTGAGGAGCTAACAGATTGCAGTGTCCATAGGACTGATTTGAGAAGAAAATGATAAGAGGAGTAGTAATAAATACTGACCTTCAGGGAGGCCTTATAAAATTGTCTGTCAGAAGACCCAAAATGGACAAAAGAGACTCTGTTTCTCATAACATGTAATTTAACTTTGGAACTCATCATTACTGTACTTAGTAATTGTAAATTTTTTAATGGGTTCATAAAGTAAATAACACAGTGATGAAAGAAAACACACCAAAGCTATAAAGCACAATTATAGTGATGCAACCTCAAACTCAGGAAGTCTCTAAACCATGGATACGTGAAAGCTGGGAGTATGTATTGCAAGAATAATAACTCTCAAATGGCACAATTTCCAAAGTATCTGTAGTGACCATAACTAAAGACAAGACTGAGTCCTAGGTGGTTCTTCAGAGTTTTGACCCATCTCAGCTGCTCTTGTGTTCCAGGCACTCCAGTTAGTGGAAGAAATGCCCAGATTTGCAGAAATGATGGTACCAAGTGCTTTTGTTATAAGGCAAGCAGAGCTTTTTATACTTTTAAGTGCAAGAAAAATCATTGCAAGTAAGACTCTTCACACAATTAATAATAGAAGATGTACATTTTCACTCTGGTGGGCTTTCAGAGTGTCATCACCACTTTTAAAAATAAAGAATGTACTCTGTGTATAGATAGAAAAAGACAATTAAGAAGGAGATTATTTCTCTTTGTACAGTAGTTAAAAATTGCTGTACAAATATTATTTGTGATTTTCACTCATACTGTGTTGGGAAGATGCAGCTGTTTCAACAAACCAGATAAGCATGAAGTGAAATAGAAAACAGACTTGCTGGGGAAAAAGGTAAAAATATATAGTACGTAAACTGTATGCTCTGAGGAGACAAACATCTTTCTTCATTCTGCACTCTCTTTTACTCAACGGCTTTTTTCAGTATCTGCAGGAAAAAGATGACTGTTTTGTGCAATTAGTATGTGTTCCAGTGTGCAAGATGCACAAATATTTGGGTGTTGTATATGAATATAGGAGATGAGAATTAATTCTGTGTTAATGTGCAGAATATTGAAATGTTTCTACTGAGACTTTGAAAGCAGAATTCATTTGGTGACAGAGTTTTCTCACATGTGGTCTATGAAAGAAAACACTGATTTAATTTTAACTCCTAAAAAGCAAAGATAGTTTGATTAAACTTTAAATTGACTTTTTGCTCAGCGGCAACGAACCAGTATAGGATAGCAGACCTGTAGTTTCCAGGATTCCCCTGCTTGCTCTTCTCGGAGGTGAGTGCCATCTTCTTTTATCCCATCACCAGGGATCTCCCTGATTTCCACAAGCTGCCAAAGATGACAGAAAGTCGCTCTGTGGCCATGGCAGCCAGCTCCCTCAGCACCTTGGATGTGTCCTACCAGCTTCACAGACTTGTGTTCTGTTCAGTTGGCTCAAGTGATCCACAACTCAAGTTTTATTTTCTGTAGGAACTCTGCTGCAAGCCAGTTAGGGCTGGAAGGTCCAAGAGAAAACCTTGGCAGTGAAGAATGACACACAGAGTGTGCTGAGCAGTTCAGGTCTTTCTGTATCCTTTGTCACTAGGACAAAGCAGCCTCGTTTTCCTTAGCCTTCCTCTGTTCCACTGACTCTGCATGAGTCTTCCTTGCTGCCCTCCACATTCCTCACCAATTTTGATCCTGGTGGGTATTTGGCATGCCTGGTTCTGGCCCTGCATTCCCAGTATATATTTCTGTGCTTCTTCTGGGTAGCCTGTCCCCATGATTGCTCCCTGTATGTTCCTGTTGTGCTGGAGCCCACTCGGGAGTTCCTCATCTCCTTTACCAGACACCCTTGGCTTCCTTCCTTCAGGATCCTCTGTTCTGCTCTAAAGAGTTGTCCTTAAAGATCAGTCAGATCTCCTGGGCCCTTGGCCCTTCAGGGTACCCTCCTGAGAGATCTTGCCTGCCAGTTCCCTGACTGAATCTTAATTTCATCATGGTTTTAGATATCAGGCCTGTGTCTTTCCATCACAGTACCTTATGCCTCTGCTTCCAGAAACGCTGAGCTATGTGGCCATACACAGATTTCTAACTCCTGTTTGTCTCTCACACTGTGGGCATGTGTGTACTGGCATTTCAAAATGAAATCAAACCCTAAAGATCAAAGCCTGGTACATTAGGTTAGTAATCCTATTAGAAAAAATGGTCTTGCCCCACTTTGCCAGATGGTCTCAAATAATATATTTTCTTGTTTCCAGATCAATAAGTAAAAGAAAAAAAAATCACTTTTCTTGCTCCTCTAAACCTGACCTTCAATTTTTCCATTTCAACCTCAGCCTGTCCATTTTATTTTCAATCCTTGCATCTATGATCTATATTTAAATAACTATGGTTTTGTCCTCTCTTTATCAGTAACTCTCCAGTATATTGGTCAAACAGCCAGCAGTACATATTTGTTTTAGAATTGCTCACCTTGATATGTAGTTTACACTTTCACAATCTGTTTAATTCTTCCCACATCCTTTTTTCTTTTCAAAAACAACACGGATCCAAATAAATGGTAATTTCAACTTAAATGTTATACTTCACTGTTCAAAATGTATCTCACTATTGAAGATGTTTTTGTGATTTTCTGCTGGAGGGAAAGATATTTATATAGTATTAATTCCATACTAGTTCAGTGTTTTTTATTTAAAAATTACGTAGGTTGCATATTTAAATATGGGTGAGGAAAAAGTTCTCTCTCAAAATAACCATTACACTTTTGTTTATTGTCAGGATCTGCCATTTGCCATGAGGTTATATCACTTTTTCCATCCTCCTGGGCATACATCATGGTACAAGTAAATTGCTGCAGCACATTGATTCTAAACTGCTGAATTACTGGTGCCTATCACAGTATTCAAAAGGGTTTGAAGAAAAACATCTTTCCCATTGCTGAGGGCTCTAAAGTAAAAGTGGATTAATAATTTATGTTTCAAACTTGCTTCCAGCATAGTCAGGGCAAACCTCTCGTTGCTTGCAGACAGCAGTGTCCTGCTTCCTACACAGACTTTGGGGAGACTCTGGTGTGGACACAGCTGAATGAATTAAAAGTTCCCATCAATATAACAATCCATGTGTGACAGCATTGTGAAGAATGCACTCCTTTATTCACTGGGTGACAGTAACCAGACTTGTTCAGTTGAGAACATTTAACAAGAATGCAACTGGACACATCTTCCGTCATTCTGACCAAGGCTAAATTCAAGCAGAAGCACCAGAAAATATAGGTCACTGATTAATTCCCTGAGATTCTGCATTCTTGCTCTGCAATAATCACTTAATGGCAAGTTAAAGCAAATACTTCAATGTGATAATTAATTCTGCTTACACATTATTAAGGTCAGGGGAACTAACAGATTCACTAATGATTTCTATTTTAGAACATGGGACATTTCAATCAAGCATATATAAAATAGTAAATGTAAGGGAATTTAACAGTATTTACTGGCTTAGTACATGATTAAACATTGACTACTGCTCAGCATATAGAGGCATTAAATGCTGCCATTCTGTCAGAGGGGAGATTCAATACTTTTGCTGAAATAGGCACTTTCAAAACTTTTATTGAGTTATAACTTAACAAAAAGTCCTGAACTTAGTTAATATAGTCACTGACAGAATAATAGTTTTTATCTCTTCTACATTGGAATAATCCATACACAGAGAGACAAAAAAGTCTTTTATCTCTGGACATGAGGAATAAAGCAGGGTAAGGTTCCCAATTCACTTAGGAAAGCCCTTCTCTCAGCTCCTCACACCCTCCTTGTTTGGCATCGAGGTGGATGGGACTGTAGGTACCTACTGTACAAGGAGCCTCCAGAGAAATCTGTATTCAGAGATCCAAACCACTGGGAACTAACAGATCTTTATACATTATTAAACACCTTTTTTCCTCCCCAGGATTTACAGCAAACCTATCTGCTTCTTTCTGGCTCTTGCTCTTCTTTAAAATATGCAGACATCACAGAGAAGGGTTTTCACAGATTCAGGAGAAGCAAAAAGATACTTCATTTCTTGGGTACCCCTTTCCTACAGGTTTAGACACTCAGTGAGTAGGAGAAGGGAAACCTACATCTTCTTTGTATGTTATTCAGTTTTTCCTTTACACTGTTACTGAATTAATTGGTAGTTTTTCCAAGTCAAAAGCTTAAGCAACAGCCCTGAATCAGAATCTTATTTATTTATTGTGAATGTATTAGTACTACTACACCAATAGGTTGTCTATCTAATTAATCATAACATAGAGTGAAAACTAGCATTAGTCCCATCTACATCTGTCACACTTAACTCTAAATGACAATATGAAATGTTTATTAGTCTCATTGAACTGCTCATCCATCTCACTGACAACACTTTCAAACCATATATGGTTATTTATCACCCTGGTGCTATGAGCTGAGCTCTCTCAATTTGAAGATATTTGTGGATGGTGAAAACACTCCTGCCTTAGCATTCCCTGTCTCTTTCAGGTCCAGAATGAGGTTCAGAAACTTCATTCACTAATGATGGGTGGAACAGTGAGTTTCCAAAGAATCTCCCTGGTTTGACTACTTGCAACTCACCCCAGCAGAGCTTTACAGGGAGAAGGAATTGAAATCTGGATATCCTTTCTTTCATTTTTTAATTTTTTTTTCTGAATGTGATGGTGCCTTATGTACTCCTTCTGTCTGTTTTTCTAAAAAATATTGCAATGTGTTGTCTGATTTCAAACATGTTTAAGGTAAAAAGAAAATGTTCAGACATAAAAAAGTTTCAATGAGTTTTGTGAAAACTGGATAGTCCCTGCATTAAAAGGACATTTGAGTTAGTACCTCCACATTGGAAAATCATCTAGTGCAAGGCTCAGCACCATTCTGTTCTTTCTGGCACACGCCAGTGAGGCAAAATTCTGGCTGATGTCTCAGAAACAGCTGCAGCATAAATTGCTTGGGGAGATAGGAGTCAAGAAGGTGCAGAGAGCTGGGGTACTCCCAGAGAGATGGTGGATATTGGAGAGGGTGATGCAGAAGCAGGAATGAGAAGGCAAGCTAGAATTACTGGAAAGGTCAGGAAGTGTAAGACTAAAGGGCAGAAAGGCCTGAGGAAAATGGGGTGCACATGGTCTACTCCTTATAAAAAATCCTGGTAAAATCAAGATACTTGTGTGAATATACAAGGTCCTGAACCTCATCCTTGTTCATTGTTGCATCTTCTGGGCTGCATTCTGGTGTTTGCAGGTTAGAGAGACTAAACACCTCTATTGGCTAAGACCCAAAAGTGCTTAAATCACTTAGGCAGTATAATTCACGTAACTAAGGGCAGTTTATACAGTTCAACTTACAGGACATTAAAAAAGAGCAAACTTTTTTTTTTTCACTGGCTGGCAGAAAAACAATTTATTAAAATTCTGCATACCTAAAGTTTGCCTTTCAAATTTTATAGTAGCCAGAAGTTTTTGAATCCTCTAGTCTTACCTTCTTGTCTTCTTCATTTGCACTCTGGGTGGGTTTGTATTATTAAATAAGTTACATAAAATTACCTGGTGTATAGTCTGCTCTGATGCTTATTCAGAAGGTATGTCAGATTCCTATGTCATCAATCAACTTTAAAAGGCAATAGAGAAAAATATCACTTGAGGAGCTGTTTGGAAGTATCAGACTTTGCAGGTGTTTTGGGAAAATCTGTCTTTATTGCTGAACCCCACATAAACACCATGCTTTGCCACCTTCCTCCTCTCTGACATCTGGCAAGAAGACTTCCTATACAATGACTTATGCATGACCTGTTTTTAACATTCATAAGAGATGTTAATGTGACCCCTTTCCTGTGGCCCATTTTTGAAGGCATTGGATCTGCTATAGAATCTTACATATTACCACTTGGCATGCAAAAATCTCCCTTTTGCTTCAGTAGCAGTTTCACTGTTCACCTTGCCCTCTTTGCCATTTTTCTGATTTAAGTTGCTCACTGAGATGACCCTTGGGCAAGAGGAGAATTAAATGATTGCTTAAAAAATAACTAAAATAACTAAAACTAAGTAAGACATACAACAGATCTCCAATGGAAAATGATGCACATAGATTTCAGATTTTCCTTTTGGATTTTCCTTCATGGATAAGATTTGAAGAATAAAAAAATAATTTCTTTTATGATTAAAAATAGTTTCATCATATAGATAGATAAATACTATAGCAATTTTGACTGCATTTGATTTTTGAAAGTTTCTATTTGTAACTTCATATAAAATGTATAGTTTCATATCCTTTAAAGGATGTTTTAAAAATAGATCTAACCATAGCATTTTAAGTATATTGCATCCATAATGTGTGTTTTTCTTCTCAGCAGGAATGGTTAACATAAATAATGAAGACTATTTCCAAATGGGTATTTAAAAACCTGTTAGTGGAAACTCAGATATACTACTCTTGGAAAAGGATTCTGTTGTCTTAATTTACAATGACCAGTCAAATGAACACTTAGGAAGGAAATGTTCATGGAATAAGCCTTAATAGTGCCTTCAAGAGTGTCAGGAATAAGCTGTAGGAGGACAAAAGCTTTTCTCCTCAGCTTTGCTCTGCCTCTGCAGATCACTGTGGGTGTGAAACAAAGCCATGACTTTGACTTTGTCCAGTCGCTCCTATGCCCACTGCCAGCCCAAATGTACTTGTGCTAAAGGATCATTATCTCCGTGCCTGTACTCAGGAAGGACACACGGACTGAGGCCAGCCTGGTATCTCTGCTTGCAGGAAGTGGACAGAGGGTCATTGGGATTCTTTTTCTTCAGCTTGTTGCCACTCAGTATAGTTGTAAATATTTACTATCAGAGGCAATTGCTGTCTCAGTTAATAAAACTCAATCTCTGCCATTCTCATTTAATGATTCATAAAATACTGTAACTTCCTACGAGCACATTATGCTACCTTTTGCTGCTAAAAAATTGATTTCAGAAGAGAAAGAACTGAGAAAAGGAGACATCAAATAAAGTCTCATTAGGGAAATGAAGGCTCTTGGACATCCAGGCAGAAAGCTGCATTTGTGTCCTAACAGCCAAATGAGCCTTGTAACTTATTGTTAAGTGAAAAAAGGAACTGCAAAGTTCCTTAGTGAGGGATAGGTGCTAGTGACCGCATCTTACCTGACAGTTTACTTTTTCTCAGTTCTTCCTATCCCCAAGGAAGTGACATTTTTTCATTACTTGGGCTGTGGCATAGTTCCCATAAAGATGAAAAGGTGGATGTTTAACATAAAGAAGCATACAAGACCTCCAGAACATGCAGAGTAGGTATGTGCTAAGATTTATTACAGTTTATCTCAATAACAGAAATCTAATTTGTATTGATTAGGGGTAAAACCCATATATTTTATTTCTTTTTTTCAAGAGTATTGAAGACTATAATAGGCAGAAGACCGTTTCTTGGTCTGAATTAGTTATTATGTTCTTTATTCATTCCATCTTTTAAGTTCTAGAGTAATCAGAACTAAAAACTCATGATTATGAGACAATAATAAGTGTAATCTAAGATTATGATATTTTAACTTGTTTTTCCCTATTTAATTTCATGATCCCAGTATCTAACTCAGTCTTATCCCAGCACTGTCAGAGTCCACAATTTCAAACATCATTGTTCAGATCAGGACCAGGCACTGGTCTGAGCAGAGACTCATGTATTCACAGGACACCAGAGACCAAGGTCTCAAACAAAATTCCATACAATTACACAACAGTTAAACCACAACTTGGAACTCTTGCAAAACATGTTATCCTGTATGGCTATTTTGGCATTCTCCTATATGAGATCCAGTCTTCAGACTTATTTTCATGCACAGAAGGGCATCCACAGTCTCTGCCATGTGGAAGCATTTCCTCAGTAAATGCAAAATGGCTTTTGCCCTTTGTGATGCATATTCTTGTCTGACAGCATTTTATGCAGGATTGTAAGAGCCCTGATGTTTCGCAAATCAGTGATGATTTAAATTCATTAAAATTAATTTTACCTCTTGCTGTATCTAATTGCTTTGTTGATTTATGGAGATTGATTTTTCTCTTAAAAACTGGCAGTTTCCAAACATAAAGGGTATCCAGAGTATGTGTATATAGGGAAAGCTTGGCTGGATCTGATGGGATCCTGCAGGTATCAGGGCTGTGCTGTGCTCAAGGCAAGCATTTCTTTCATGCTCTGACAGAAAGTAACACCTAAGTTCATTTTCCAGCTATCACTTCCCTGGTAACATGAAAAGGATTGTGGATAAATTATAAGACTAATCAGTAAATTCTTTACTCTGTCAAGTGCTTTTGCTATTTCTCTCTTTAGATAGTTCTCTCTTTAGAGCCCAGGTTATTTTTGTTTGTTTGTTTGTTTGTTTTTGGTTTTTTTTTTGTTTTTTGTTTTGTTTTGTTTTTTTCTTTTGTTTTTTTTTCCTCAACACGCTGATGCTAGTGCTCAAAATTCCTTATCTCTATTGTTACATATTTCATGTGGACATTACTGGAGAAGGCTCCTGGAGCTGGTTGGAGGCTGTTTATCAGAGATCAGGAGACGCGAGTGGCCTCTGCAAGCCTGCTTGCTATCAACACCCCTCCAACCTCCCACTTGCTAATGGTGAGCATCTTAATAGAGATTTCTCACTGAGTTAAAAAAAAAGGTCAGCAAAGCACAACATTAAAGTAATAAACTGTATATGTCAGAGAGGGGTAAAAAACCCATTCCTGGACATTAAGACACCATCTCCTTGAGAATTTTGCATAATTCAGAAATCTTCAAAGAATATTTCTTCATATATGACTTAACTCTTTTTTCTTCTTTTTCTTTCTCTGCTTTACATTCAACTATGTTTAATAGCATCACAAGCAGCTGGAGAGCTGGCACAGGGTTCTGATGTAGAACAACAACACATGTCACAGGCACATCAATCAAGTAGTAGGTTTTGGACAAATAGATTCATAATAAAATTCCGGGTGAGAAGTTGCCATTCCCTAGAAAAACACTGAAGTAGCAGAAACTTAAAAGACAAGTTTTGGGGTTTTAATAAATTTTTTGAGCCACTGTGTTTGGTCAATAATTCCATCAATCATATGAGGTGTCTTTTAAATCCAAAACTCAGAGGGAGGAAACATCCATTTTGTGTTCAGTTCATTACTCAGGCTGAGCCATGCTCTCAAAGTTCTCTTCTGAATTTCAATCTGAAAAGTAAACATCCAAATGAAAAAGTGACTAACAATCCACCCAAAAATAAAACATCTCTGTTAACATAGGACACCCTCAGAGAGGCATCCCTAAGATGTATTACCCAATGTTTAATTTAAAAGTCATTCTCTGGATTTACTTAATTATTTTGGTCATAATCCATAACAGAATTGACCCAAAACATGTCAAAATGTCTAATAAGCAGACGTTATGAAAGGAAAAACAGTATTAGACTAAAAATTCTAATGTTTTTGTGCACATCCCAGAAACTGAAATCACTTTTCTTTAGAAGCTGGACTCAGTCTGATAGAGGAGTACATGGATAAATTTCAGAGATGAATCAACGGTAAAATAGGGAAGAATTAGTAATTGTAAAACACAGCTTGGTTTATCAACTCAAAATCCACTCACAGAGGCCTTGCAACACATGGCAAGGGCTGAGCTGTCAACTCTGATGCCATTTGGGCCATTGTCATTATGTGGAGTTGGGAGTTCAGCCTCAGAACCTGCCTTTTGAGCACCACAGTGTCAAACTAATGAAACCATTTAAGCCAGTGAGTGAAGCAGGGAACCAGCCTCCACTGCAGAAATGAACATTAACCAGTGAACACCATCAATGAATCATCTGGTGTTTTTCTTCAAAATATCTTCTTCCATTCCATGCATTCTTTTTTTATTAGGGTTTTTTTTTCTCTGTAACCACTTTCTTTTTCTCTTTTTCTCCTACAGTTGTAAGAAGAACTCCTAGCTGCCTCAGCACAAATAAGTCAGGGTTCTTGGTAAGTGAATCATCCAGAGCAAGAAATTCGCTTCTCTATCTGATCATTAATAGAACACAGACTCAAACCAAACCAAAGAACAAAACACAGCCACCTTCTAAACACAAGTAATTAATTTTGATCTCAATAATCTCTTATATCTAAAAAATTGTAAGAGTTTTTTTATCTCAGTCATTTATGTTCCCATGGAATAATAATGAAAACTGTATTTCTAGTTATTAAAAGGAACGGGATTACTTCTGCACTGCTGGAAATATGAAGTAAGATTTACTTTATTGTTATCTGAAGCTTTGTTTGTTAGATACTTACAGTTATTCATAAAATCAGAAGAAAAAGAAAAAACAACTTGAGTAACCAAGTTTTTTAATTTATGATTTTTTTTAGAATTTATTTAAAATAAAATTTTCATGGTAAAGGTATGCAGTATGATTCTTGAAATGGCATTCATTAGAGGATCCTAAAAATTATGAGAAATTGTAAAAATTGAGGTATAAAAATTACATAGCAGAGAAAAAATACTAACAAATGTGCTAAATGATAAACTTGCCTATTTGGAGGGCATGGGTAAATATTTGTTCTTAAATTATTAAACCATTATATCAAACTGAAAATTTATCCCTTATGACTTCCTATCTTTTGAAGGTGGTTCTAAACCTATTAGCAGTAATGAAGACAAGTGAAATGATTGATTTTGTCAATCACTGGGACCTTGTGTTATGTAACATGCATTGTGGGTCATCTGCAAGCTTCATTAATCATATATAGCCCATTCATTCATGAGGAAAAATGATGAATTACTGTCTGTGGAAGCCTAACATTAGCCTCACTAATTCCATGGAAGTGCAGGATATATTGTAAGCTTTTTTTTTCCCCCTATAAACATGTTGGAGACTGTAATCTGTAATCCTGAATGACACTTTAATCCATGTAAGCAGATATTTATTTCCCATGGAGCCACACTGATTTTAGTGGCTGATGCCTGCTTGTGTCTAATTACAATATAGGTTTCCTACTGTTCCTATGATGATAAAATTCTATATACCTAAGAAAAAGAGATTAGGGACTTCATTTCACCCAACCTCAGCCGACTAAAACTGGACCAATAAACAAACCACAAGAAGTGAAGAGAAGGTACTTTGGATTATTATATATAGGCAACAAAATTGCTATAGAAGTCATGTTATATAAAATGGATTGAATGCAGTCTTAAAAAGAATTAGTTCAGGCTCCAACAAAACTTATTTCAGGAAGTTTTGGGAAGTATTTCAGAATTTTTCTTCACTCATGGCTAGAGACTGCACATCAATGCTGCAACTATTTATTTCTACACCATTTTCTAGTATTGTAAAACTCTCCCCTCTCCTTGAGCGTTTATCCACAGTATATTTATAACAGCAATTATAACCCCCACATTTTATTAGGCAAACCAAACAAAAATCTAAATCTTTTAATCTGTTCTCATGAAATAGGATCTTTTCCCTTGATTTTTCTCAGGATAATCTTCAACATTGGTGACAAGAAACTTTTGCAAGTTCCAGAGGAGGTCTCACAAGAGGCAAATGCATCTCCATTTGTTCCATAAAGTACAGTAGGTGACAAGTCATTTGCTGCTTGTCTCTTGTCTTAAAAAAAATAGGTACTTGAAAATAATTATGCTGGTGATGTCCTGAAACAAACACCTTGCAGTGCTGAGTTGTCTTGTCATCCTTGTACTTTATGTCTTTCTGCTTCACTGCCTTTAAATTTTTTCTTGATGCTTTTTTCCCACCTAAGATAGTTGCTTTTTTTGTTCAAGATTTGTGTGTGTGTTTTGTACAATGATTAGCACAAAATGGCTATGGCTACTCTGCCCTGGAGAGATAGTTATGGTAATAATAACAGCAATCTGAACATATGCATGTTCATTCTTTCAAGATATGCCAGAACACTATCAAATCTTTTTCTTCATCTAATGGCCCTGTGGAGTTATCACCAGCAATAGCTGTGAGTCATTACAATTACATGCTCTCTGTGGTACTTAATACACATTTTAAAGGATATTTCATTTTCCATAAGTCCCTAGATAACTAATCTAGTTCTGTCTATGTCTGCAAAAATATCTGCATTCTGAAAGACAAGCACTGCCTTTTTGACTGAATTAAAAATCAATGTGATTTCACAGGCATGTGCTGTGGGGTCATTTCTTAATGAGAATAAACCCAGCCTCACTGCAAGGACTGGAAAAGAGATTTCTCTTTGCTTGTCTGAAACATACACACGTGCTGAGACCATTTGTTTCCCCATGTAAATAAGAGGCAGCCCTGTATCCAGACCTGCACGTGTAAGTATTAGCTTTATCTTATCACCACAACCATTTTTAGATTGATGGTGAAAGGCATTGCCTCCAGTGATAGCTCATGCAGTAGAATGCACACTATATTGCTAACTGACATTTAACAGCATCTAATATGCATTCAGCCTCTACTGGAAAATTTTTATATAACACTTTCTAGATTTTGCTTTCATGTACCAATTGCAGAAGAGATAAGCAGTGCTCTGAGCAGGAATCTCCACACCAGTTACCTTCACTTTGGAGAGAAAATGCTGACATCTGCTTACATTTCTTGAGCAGAAGAAATGATCATAGCTAGGATAAGAGCTGAACCTACAATGCTGTGAGTGTGTAAGAGTATGTATGTAAATACTGTGTAAAAGCTGTTCACCACTTCTTTTTCTGAATGTGAGGTACTCTAAACAAAAATAGTCTTGCACACTGCAACTGCTTGAGTGCACATCATTGCTTCTCAGTTCAGTCTTGTTTTCAATACTAAATCTGATTTCCTTCCTCTCCCCCACCCACCCATTCACATTCCTTTCTACTTCAGTTCTGGAATGTGTGGTCTGTGGCCAGCTGACAACTCTTTTTTTTAAAAAAATAAATTAGAGGATATTTAAACAAGACATTTTAAAGATCTATGGGTCATGAGCAGGGACAGCTGCTGGAATGAGCAGAAAGTAGTTTGAATCTTTGAATGATTTCTCTTTCCCATCCTGCTTTTCCCACCTGTGTCTTTGTTATAAAACTGGCTGTTATTGACACGTCCAAGGGCTTTAACAACTTAGTGCCACCAATGACTGCCAGCAGATACCTGCACATCCCAGGAGTCAAACAGCTCCAATAATTTAATTCTAGTCTATATTATTTTTTCAGATATTTTACATTTGCATCTTCAAGTTTTGTCTTTCTACTGCTTAACCAAAGGAAAACCAAACTAATTTATAAGTAGGCTTTATTTCTTGGAAAGTTGTGGGGTTTGTCACTGAGAAGCAGGACAGACCAACTGTGCTATACCACAGAAGGAAAGTGGTGCTCCAGGCAGACTTTGTTGATAAGGGAGGAAGGATTTTCATTGGACTATTATGCAAACACCAGATCAAAATCAAGAAATGTGTTGCCAGTTTTGCACTATACGACACCCCGTGTAGTTTATACAAGAAGTCTTACAACCAATTACCAAGGATAGAATGAAGTATCACTGCCTGCTTCTGAAATCACTTGATACACTTCAAAATAAGTTTGGCTCAGCTGGCAGACAACATGTAAAATATTAGTTTTCAGGATGCTAAAGGAGAGTAGGTTAAGTATTTGCTATGTCTGCAGCTGGTTGGCACTGGATAGCTAGAAGTAAAACTGTGAATCTTCTACACCAATAGAGCAATGTGTTTAAAAAGAAAATAAACCACCAAAAAAAATAAATCCACTGCCCTGCTCCATGTCCTAGCCTCAATCTTACAACTCATGCAGAAAGAGCCATTGACAAATTTCCATCTGGCCTTTTCTACGTCAGCTCTACGGAAACTTTTCTACTTGGGTGTCAGAAAAGATCCTTAGCTTTCCAAAATTGTTACCAGAAGCCTTGATCCTGCTGCTGCTGAGATCAATGAGAACTTTATATGCAAACTGAAAGAAGGATTAGCATTAAAATCATGAAGTATGCAATAGAATTAACTATTTTATATATTTTTCCTAGTAAATTTCAAAGTGATTAATAGGAACTCGATCTCTAAGAGAACTGAGCAATAGATACAGAAGGCTCAGTGGCAAGGTTTCGTAGCAAGCCAGGGATACATTGCAGCTCTTTCAAGTCCTGTTGAGGTGCTTTAATACATTTATCTGTAAAACATCTGAATGTATGTCCCCCAAAGTAATTTCTGCAAAGAATTAACAAAGCAAAGCAATTTTATTTTCCATCCTTCATTTATTTAACAACTCCCTTAACCTATTTTGAGAAGGGTTTAGTGTAGAAGTTTACACATCTAAATTGACCAGTTGTTTCTTGGTAAATTACTTTCATCATAATATCCTAAATGTATGATACCATCAATAATAGAATATATAATAATAATAATAATAATATTGGATCACCTCTCTGAAGCTAGTGAATTTACAGTGTTATAACTCCTGGGTTTATGATGTTTTATGTGTTAGTGTTAAGAGTCTGGCCTGGAGAATGGACAGAGGTGTGATACAATTGCATATATATCCTCTGAGTGATATGGAAAGTAAGTGGACAAGCTGGAGAAGACAGCTCAGTCTGACCATTTTGGATTTCCCAGTGATTCTACAACTGCATGAACTCCAGTCCTAAATTTCTTTTGGAAAAAAAATTATTTTCCTACGCTAACAGTTAACTACTTTTGATTGGTACCACAAAGCTTTCTCTTTTCATATCCTGCACAAATTCAAGGAAGCCTAGATATAAGTAGATATGCAAGTAGATATAAGCCTATGCAAGTAGATATAATAGTGAAGGGCAATGTGAACTGAAATTACAATGACAGATTTTGATTTTGCTGGTGTTCAAATAATCTTGATTTGAGTGTCTTTGAAAGGTTACTCTATTAAAAGAAAAAGAAAAGGTGGAAAATCGGATTCTCCAAAATAACTTTTTAAAATGTAATCTAATCTAAAAAGATGATCTCTGTGTAGCCAGTGGGCTTATGAAGCTACTTACCATTGGAGCAAAACAAGGGCAAGTTGTCTAATGTTGTTTGCATTAGTAAATAAATGGGTTGGGGACAGCAGGAATCTGTCTTATCCTACCTGTCACAGCACTGAGGAAGTCTCTGGATATTAGTAAGGAAGATCATGTGTGCCATAGTTACAGTGCATTTGTGATTTATATGTTTAAATATTCACTAATCCTATTTTATTATAAACACCCCATGTATTATAAATATTTTCTTTCTTCAGACCAATTTAGATACTCAGAAATCATTCATTTTGGTAAGAAGGAGCAAAAAGTAAAACGATAGGCAAAGGACAAGCTTTTCTTGCTGATTTGCTTCCAGACTTTAAGTCCTTGTTGTAAGTGGAATGACAAGGAGCATTTATTTTAATTCCCATTGAGGGCCCTGTGAGCACTAACTTCCATTTGCTTCTCTGGCTTCCACAGTGTAGTTTTTTTCCTTCCCCTTTCTCAAAGAAATTTCTAGTAACCAGCAGAGCACCAGGCTGCCTTGGGACATTACACAGATAGGAACTTCACAAAGTTGCTGCCTGAATATTAAATGTGCTAGGGCTGTTTGGGCCTCTCTGAGCTGTTCCTGGGTAATCCTGTGAAGAAATTCTTATGAACAGGAGCATCAGATGTCTCCAGCTTGCATAATCAGCCTGCAGAATTTTGATAATTGACAGCAAAGCCTCCACTATGCATGTGGAGGCTTTGTAAGCATGTGTTTGGTATACACATATTGTACACAAGCCCACTATTTTAAAATAACATAAACAAAAATGTATTTAAATATTTGAGTTAAGGCAAAGCCTGATTGTTCAGGTTATGTAGATTAAAGGGAAAAAGCCTTTATTTTTCTATGGACCCTGTCTTTCAAATCATCACAGAAAACATAAAAGGGAGAAGAAAGGCTTAATTACTATTCTTGATGGGTTTAGTCTCGCTTTTGTAACTGCTTCAAGAACACTGAGGAAAAATATGCAAGTTTTAAAACTTATTCCTCCCATTTTATTTAATTTACTTTTAAATTGAGAGTCGTATCAATTTTAAATTTTACTCTTTAATTGATTCTTAAGTAGTGTGGGGAAATGCACCTATGAACTTCTGTGGAAGCTTATTAAATTCTAAAAGTCTCTTGGTGGGCATAAGGGGAATTCTTGGATATGCTGGATGTTGTGTTTCATGTTGGGGAATAGGCTGAAACAACCCAGGAGGACAACCTTGTTGTTGCTGTTTTATGCTCTGCATTTCAGTGCAACTCTGCTGAAGCAGAGGGTGCCCAACACAGAGCTTTGCCAGCCCAGTCCCTGCTTTTCAACCTCAGAGTCTTTGAAGAGATTTCTCAGGTTATTGGGATATCAGCAAAGTCACCATGGACTTGATTTTCAGTACTTCAGGAAAAATGTCCATTATACAAGAGGAGAAGTAATACATTGAAGTTGTCCCCTTTAAAAGTGGTAGTTTCTTTTGGTTTTGTGTGGATTTTTTTTAGAATGAAAATAAACCCAAGACAATTGGCTTCAAAACACATTCCTAAAGCTTAAACCATTCTCTGAAATATACAAGTACTTGGGCTGAGGAGGAAACGGACATTAGATGAAGAGATTATTAAAAAATGTATGATTATTTAAGGTCAGCTGTTATTGTAGCAGAACTTAGCCATACAACCACCCAAAAGTTTTATCAGCTATGACAATATTTGAACTTATTCATGATCAGTATTCACAGCCAACCATTAGTTTACTTAGGTATCCAATAATTATAAATGTCAAATGAAACTGTTTTCTACCTAGCATGGCCTGATAAGGAAGTACTGTTTACTTACTCCATTCAAAGAAGGTTGGATCACTTGACTTGTTTGAGATCATACTTTTCTGTACCAGACTGAAAGCCTGGACAGGAGAATCAACCCATGGGGTGAAACTTGGTGCCAATATTGATGGCAGTAACATGCCTTTGAAGATCTGTTTGAAATGTGAAAGGTTAGGCCTTTACAGAGGACAAACTGAGAAATGGAGAAAAGCTGTAAGGCTGTGACTCAGCACTTCAGCTGAGATGAGCTTATCTGACACCCTTGCAGTGGCCATGTACCTGTTTCTGAAACTGAGACTACAAGAGAGCTGCTCTCTTGACTGACATATTCCTGTATAATGACTTTTTCAAATGTTCTATGAACCTTGCAGATCAGGCCTCAGCTAATCAACGTTTTCTTAATTTTTTTTTTTCTGACTTCCTGCAAATGACAATACTGATTTTTTTACTGTTTGTGTTGTGTTTTGTGGTATTTCATGGGAGAGTTGGTTTGTGGTTTGCTGTCAGTTTTGTGAGCAGAAGTTGTATTTATTTATTTATTTGTTTGTTTTGTTTTGTTTTGTTTAAGAATACTGCACTTTTCCACAGCCCTTCGTAAGACTTGTCTTATGGAAAGACATGTGTATGGAAATGTGTATGGTGTTCACCAACACCCATGGGCATTTATACTGTGGTGCCCTTTGGAATGACAGAATGAAAGGATTTCTGAAAACCATCTGATAGCACATACATGGCTTATGCTGAAAAAACAAGCAAGAGGTGACCCTCCTAAAGAGCTTTAATACAGATGTGCATCTTCAGAAAAAGATAGCTAGGAGGTTTTTTCCTCTAGTAGAAGAAAACATTGACTACTACTATTTTGTTTTATTTAGAGTGAAGGATTAGATCAATTTGGCAGCCATGCTAAGTATTTTCTGTGTGTTGTGGTAACAAATTAAAAAAATCAGGCTGCAAAATATCATTAAAATTGGGATTAATCAGGATTAACACACATTGGGGGGTGGGGAATGCATTATTAAGTCTCCTTGTCACCTTTACGGATTTCAGGGCTTTGTTTCACGTGAAAATAAATATCTCATGGGTTCCTGTAAGTTTCAATAAATACATTACTATTGATCCAATATAGACATCCTTTTTGCAAAAACAACATTGAAAATAAGTTTATATTTACCAAAGCAGTACATCCTTGGGTTATTTTGGGTTTGTTTTTAATTTGCTTGTCCCCTGACCCTCTTGCTTATTTCCTCTGGCAATAGCTATTCCTAGACTACAAATGTGCTTCAAACACAGAGGAATTCTGCTGTTAACTATGATTTCAGAAGTGTAAATCTATGATAATAAATAGCCTAAAGTCAAGAAAGACTAGCTGTTAAGCTTTTTTTCTCATGGCCAGCAGTAATAGCAGTTTGATATAATATATACAAACTAGAGGAATAATTTTTTGGTAAATATTCTTTTTTGATTTTCCTGTTTCCTAGTGACACAGTTGGAAGCAGGAAACTCTTTTTGAGTTTTGAGCTTGCAGTAGTCCAAAGGATATCCTTGTCTCTCTCCACCTCTATAAATAAAGCAGGAGAACTTTTACCCTAGCTCTAAAAATCAGTATGTGTAGCTTTTAGGCTGTTTACAAGGAGAGTCAGAGCTGTTCATATCTAATTGATTTATTTGCAACTAATAAGAATTGAAGTATTAAACATCCAATGTTATTTTCTTAGACTTCTGACAAATATTAGGTCCCTCCCCAAACACACAAAACTAGAGTTTGGGCATCTAATTGTTCTATTTTTCTCAATGGCTGTGGTAATTTATTTCTATTTTGGACACAATTCAGGAAACCCTTAAGAGTTCTCTTATGCAGAATACCAAGCTGTCAGGACATCACTGAAGTCCCTGATTACTAATAAGTGATTACTTGTTATGGCTAATTATTAATTTTGTCAAGATTTAGTAGGTGAAAACCTGGCTATGCAAGTTCAGTGGAAATACTGTCACTAATTTAAATTACACCATAACTTAGAAATATTTTATTTGCCTGGGTGATTTAAATACTCAGTAGTAATTCTGGGTTATGAATTGTGATTGTAAATTATGATGGTATAGTCAGGAGACAAAAGCAGAGCTTTACTCTTCTGTGAACAGGCAATCAGGAGGCTGCATTGAGCCTCACTGGTTTTCCAGCTGTACCTGGTTCAGTACATCCACTCAGTGCATTTGGGACAGGGACTATGAACAGTAGCCTCAGCACATGAAGACACTTGATTTTCACAGTTTCTCTGGAAATTGAAAGCTTTTCTGTTACCTCACCATAGCAGCAGCTCCCAAGCACGGTGGAACTGAGGTTGGAAACTTCTGCAGTCAGATTTTCCATCACTCTTCCCCTTGAGGTGTGACTGTCACTTTTCAGTCAGCATGGACAGGTCTCTGCTCCATCAGCATAGTGTGACTGCTGTGCCTAGAGGGAATGAGGCACAAGGTGCAATGGCACCTGTTGGGATAGGATGGAGGAACACACCTCTGAAACACAGACCTCTCATTTAGGCCACGGTCTTTGAGTTCCCTACCTGAAAGGAAGGTTGATTTCACTCCTGTCATCAAGATACAGCTGGAGACAGAGGAGGAATCAGAAATTCCACCTGCAGTCTGTTGAATGAAGGGATCTAACACAGAGAGCAGAAAAAGATCAAAGAAATAAATTCATATATTCATAAGGATTTTGTGTTCAAAGACCATAATCATCCTAACCAAAGAAAAGGTGGGCAAAGAAAGAACATGTGATCACTCCCTGTTTTCTACCTGTTTCCCAGACACATGAGGAACCATGCAAAAACTTCCATTCCCGACTTCTCTGGACACCTCCACTACCCCAGACAGACACATACACTCACCAATCATTAGTTTTTACCTAATGGTAAAAGGGCTGAGAATATTTTTGTTCCCTCTTTGTCTGGCAAGAATAAGATTAATCTTTAAAGAGAAGATGCATTTTAGTACCCTCTTTTCATCAGAACTGTACTGATTCACCATCTGACAGGCTGTCCCTAAATATCCTAGTTGTATGTCTGTTTTTCCTTCACCTGGTACTTTTAACTGTGGAGATATTTTACCTCATCCTGACAATGAAAGGCAGAAGGAAGAGCTGGGAACCCTCACAGGAATGGAGGATGAGGGTTAGCTACGTCCTTTGTCCTTTTTAAGGTTTTTTCTTTTTCCCCAAAGATGAGAGAGTTCTTTGGTGTCCTTTGTTTTTAGGTTCTGAGCATGTTATGTTATGGGATGCTGCTCCTATCCTGCTTGGCAAAAACTGCACCCAACGCTTTGGGGTCCCTTGTGCCAGGCACACCTACTAAGAACGGCTTTGCCTAAGGAGATTTAATTTCAAACAAAGGCAAATGGAATAAAGGATAACTGTGACACATAGTCCCTTTTGAAGCTAGGAAACTGATTCAGCCAAATCAGTTCTTGAGTCAGTTTCTCTCAAACATTGGTCATTGCTGTTGCCTGAGAAAGTAGAACACTCCAGAAAAGAAGGTATATCAGGTATCAAAACCCAAACTTCTTCTGGTATGTACACCTAGAATTGCAGATAATATTGCAAGAGGGTTAGAAGCACCTTTAATTAGCACCTTAATTATCGTTTTTCCCAGCATCTTGCCTAAGATATTGAGGCTCTGCAATGCTGTTAAGGTGATGGACTTCATGCAGTAAAATGCATGGTGCCAAGAAGATTCCCTGAACATGGGGCTTTGTACCCCCAAAACAAAAAAAGATTGGTCTGTGTAATGGAGCACAAAAGCCAGCTGATCAAAAAGACTGGAAAAAGTTGTGGTTTAACTTTTCTCTGGTATTTTGTACCCCTTTGCACTTGGTCTGTAATTAAATGCTTAAACCTGTGCAAGAAAACCCCAAACCAAAACAGACAAAAACACAAATGGCAAAAAGCAAACAAACTCAAAAAGCTTAAAGTTGTTAAAGCAATTAATTTTTGATGCAGAAGGCTTTTCATAGGCCTGTGGAAACAAAACCCACCTTTCACTGAACAGTCCAGCTATTTGTTTATGTGGGAAATGAAGATGGCCTCTCACATTGGGGCCCTGTTGCTGGGAAGAAAGAGCTAAGTTTGGCTGAGCTAAAGGCAGAAGAGCAATTCAGTTCTCATTTCTGCACCCTCAGCTGAAGCAGAGCCTGGGAATGGAGAGATTTATCTTAAAGAGGGCTGGGAGATAGCACTTGCTTTGTTTCCAGACTGTTGAATATGAAACTATTCTGACAATATGTATACAACTTCCTTCTAGTCCTTTTCTTGTTGCAGCAGAAGCAGCTATATCCCAAGCAAAAACAATGTTTCATCCTGTCAGATTTGGGTGGAAAGGGGAGGGGAGGATAAAACATGAAAACAATTAAAATGTTTATTTTTAATAGTGTCTGGCAGTAGTCAGAGGTTCTAAAACTATAAATAAACAAAGGTCATAGTTAACGATGAGAAACATATGCCATACACATGTTTTTTAAAATTTAGATAAAGAAAATAGATAATGAGTAGAATTACGTAGATGGCTCTTGACCAGAGTCTCATCAAAAATTGCCATTGCAGAATCAGAAGAATGTGAAATTCAGGTGTCAGTTCCTTGAGTCACTTCTGTTCTGATGGATTTAATGTCATCTTCCCCCTTTTTTTTTGATTTGGGGACAGGACTTGCTGTGCCTGGAGAAGATGTGTACCTGGTGGGGCCAGGTCTTGGCACCAACCTGCAGCTGCTTTTAAAACAAGTGCAGGATCTGAAAATCCACTTGTGTGCAGAAAGTGGGAAATTATGTTCGGTGACAAATGAATACCAAAGCTCTGGCTGAGAGGACAACCCTGAATTTCTGGTATTTGGTAGAAGATGAGGGCAACTTGAGTTCCAGCCCAGCCCAGGTGGCTAATCCAGCCATGGTGTGTGGTCAGCAGCCCTGCTCTGCTGCAGGATTGAGCGCAGGAATACGGCTCCAATTATCAGAGCTATTTATGTGCACTTGCTTTTGGCAGTCCTGCTTTGGAATGCTGCTTGTAAAAGGTTTCATACTTTTCTCTTAAGCTTCTTAAAGGGCCATTGTGCATTCACAAACATCCATATCCATCTGGTAAGGAATGTCTCCCAACTCAATTAACACCACATCCACACCAATCGCTGCCATTCTGGAGTGTGATTCAGTATTCCAATTGTGCTTCCATATTAAGAGAGGAGGTTAGGAAAGACTGGGAAAACAGTACAAATTACAAGAAAAGCATAAAGAATAATAGTTTAAAAAGGATTTAAAAAATAATTCTTTTCACAATAGGCTTTTTGGACATTGGAATTTCTGAGTTTTAAGGAAGCAGCTACATTTTCTGCTTTCAGGCCTGATACCATAAGATTCAGAAGCAGGTAGGGCCCTTTAAAAGCAATAATATTTTCTTGAATCATTTCTGCTATGCTTAACAGCAAGTAAGATTTGCAAATACATATAATTTTTATTTTCATTCCTGTAATTCTGCTGCTTTAAAATGTTTTCTTTATTGACATTTGCTGCTGTTGCTGTATATTGTATTTTGGTTACATAGCACTTCAATTTAACACTGAAGGTTTTTCTTTCCAAAAGTAACAACACAGATGATATAAACAGGCCTGAAGTCTTAAAAACACGATGACCGCTAAGAATGTATAGGGAGTGCAAAAGCAAAATCCAGAATTTCTGGAAAAACCAAAGACATTAGAAAGAGAGGGAAGAAGGCATCTACCTGGCAGAAGAGAAGATCAATTTCTAAAACATTTTTAGGTTAGAGGAAGATATGAGCTCTCCGAAGGATTTTTAAGGAAACAATACATAATAGTAAATGACACAACAATTTCAAGTGGTTTGAAGTGGGAAATGAAATTAAAGTGGGAATAAGGGGACAGAAAATAATAGATGCAACTTTCTGCTTGTAAGGCAACAGGGACAGAAATTTGTTTTTACAGAAGGAATTCAGGAATAAGATGGAAGTGTGTTAGAGTTTATCTGAACTGCAGGATTATTGATATTAGCAGAATGTTGCACAGCTGTTAGTGATAATTGAATTTGTTGGCTCTTCATGTTAGTATTTCTACTGATGGACTTCCGATCTTGGCTACAAAATATGACTTCACTTAAATCCTCTACAAAATTAGTTCAAGCCACTGTATAGTTTATTTTTAAATCAGAGTTCATGTAAGAAAAAAGTTCTCATTTAGTATTTGGATTTTTTTCCTCTGTAAAGACAGGGAATTGGCCATTTAAAATACAAGTTAGTAAGTAATTGGAATCACTAGCTGTTCATGGAACCTTCTCTATCAGGCTACTGTTGGCATTCCGATTGGATTCCATGTAAGTGAGTGATAGGGATGAAATGCAAGAGGCAAAGCAACATTTTGTCTATTTTAAGCATTTATTATATAATGAGATTCTTATTTTAATCATTGTCTTTTGGATTATAAATCACTATTTTCCTTTTTTGCTACAAGGGAATAAACTCCCAAGCAATGAAATATGGGTTAGGTTATTATGTCTTTTTAATTCACTGCCTGAATGATAGCACATAACCCGTCAGCTTGCTGGAAATCCCCGCCATTAAGTTGATTAATAAGGGAAATAATAAAGCAATAACTACTTTGATTTTGCACCATCCATATATTGTCACAAGATGGGAGAGTCATGCAGAAAAATGCATTGATAAACTGGTTTTACCTTGTTGGAGCATCGGTAAGATTGCTGAGGAGCTGCCACACCTGAGTTATAAAGGAAAGAGCAGGGTTTGTTCTGCCTGGGGAAGAGGAGGCAAAGGGAGGATCTTAATGCTGTCTTCAATTATCCCATGGGTAGTTGGAGAGCAGATGGGAAAGATAAACTTTTTTTTCAGAGGTCCACAGCAAAAGAAGAAGAGGGAATAGATACAATCTGCAGCAAGGGCAATTATTCTAAGAGCAAAGGAAAAAACAGTCCTTTGCAGCATGGATGGCCAAACTAAAGGGAAATCCTCTTCAGTGCAGTGATTCAAAATACCACTGGACAAGCCCTGGGCAACCAAATGTACTTTTGGAGCTGTTTTAATTCGGAGCTTGGACCAGGTGATGTCCAGAGCTTCTGTCAGACAGAAATCATCCTGGCATTATATGACCACATTACGACCCTAAACTCCATTAATGACTACTATAAAGTGTATTTAAAGTCCATTAATGAAGTTACAGAATCATACAATCATAGAAGGGTTATGGTTGGAAGGGACTTTAAAGATCATTCAGTTCTAACCCCTCTGTCATGGGCACAAGTACATGTTGCTTTTGCTGCTGATATCTGACCCTTGCCATCTTCTGACTTTAGAATACACACTTATTTTCTCTCATCTGCAATGAAGAGAGTGACTAATCTGACACCTCTAAAAGCATAGAGGAGGGTATTAAGAGATCTTTATAATTCAGGAAGGTGTGGAAAAGACTCATTTGACCTTCTTAATGCAGGGAGATGACAAAGAGAAAAAATATTTTTCTGTGATAGGAAAATAAAACTTGAGCTATCTCTCTACCTGAAAAAAAGTGTGTTTTCAGGGTGCTACATTTTTCTTTTTTCTCTCCCTTTTTCCCTGATGCAAAGCATGCTGGTAAATAAGTCAGAATTCTCATGTGTCTTAGGAATGAAAAACACTGAGAAGCACTGGCATGTGTACATCAACATCCAAAAATATGTCCTCCCAGTGTATCTTGGAACCACGTGTGTGAGAAAGAGGGTGGCTCTCCTGAAAGCCCTGCATTCCTGCAGGAATACATGCCTGGGTCTGTGGGACAGAAGGCAGCTGCCATCCCTTCTGCACTTTCTGCTCTGACTTCTGCAGGACAGCATTTCAATTTTCAGTGCAGTTTTGCAGTCTGAACCCTGCCCCTTGTGAGACCTCAGAAGGTACAAAGTTAAAAAAAAAGCTGCTTCTCCTTTGGCTGACCATTCAAAAGTGTTGTTATTCTGCTACTGCACAAGTAAATAAAACAGCATGAAGAGATGAAGGCTAGAACATTAAAATATATGTGCCATCAGCAGGATTTCTGAACAATTTCAATATGTTCTCTGAAGCAGCAGAGGGACCTGGCAACAGCTGGAGGTGTATTTGTTGGTCATCAGAAATTTACACTGACATGTACTCCCTTCTAGGTATGATTTTCCTGGGGGAAGGGGACTTTGTATTATTTGGCAATAACCCTGCAGTATTCATTGGAGGAAAACTTGCCTCAGTATTGAGAAATATCAAACACTTGAGTTTTTTCCCTTCAAATATAATTTATTTCTCTGTTGATATTTTTGTGATAATTATTCCCCTCCTCACTGATAACTTATTATTATTTGCTTATGATTTCAGAGCAATAGTCTTAGTTTTGACCAGAATTTTACATCGGTCTCTGCTAAGAGCAAATAAAGCCTCATTTTGTATAAGAGGTCTCTAACTTCAAGGACCTCCTTACTTCAATGAATAGTTCAATGCAACTTTTTGGAAACCTGGTGCCCTGCAAGGACTGAAGTGCTCAAACCCCTTTTGATTTCAGTTATTATATATAAATGTGAATATGCTGAACAAATGTAAGCAGTAGGGAAGCAATGCAATGATATTTGAAGGTTTCTTACAGCACAATTTCTTAACATAAAACCAGTACAGAGGTGTTTCTGATTGTGCTGATGCAGAATAGCAGATATGGAAATCCTGTTTTGACAGTTCTTTCTAGCACAGTATTGTTCCTCCAGTATATGATTCCCTGCTCTAATTACTCCAGTCCAGAATTACTCAGTTTCACATTTCCTTAAGAGATAGCTCAGTCTGTTAAATAACACCAGGATGGTTTTGCTCAGAGTCTGTTTCTGCACTCAGTTTTATCCAGTGATTGGTAGCCAACCTGAACAACTTTGCTTCTGTTGTTTTATTCTCTGTGTTTTGATATCGCCAGTGCCTTACATGATCCTATTTATGGACCAGGACTACCTCACCTTTAATACTGATGTATTATTAGTTCATTGTGTGTGAAGGTAAAATTTTTGGGGTCCTTTCTACATGAATGTTGTACTGCATATTTTTATCCATTCTTCTGTCTTTCCTCTATCACCTTTCAAATAATATCTTTTTATAGGATTCCGAGCATCCCAGTGGAAGCACACTCTGGATTGTTTTTCCTCTCAGTTACTTTACCTATCTTTTTTCTACATCAAATAATTTCTTGGTTTGTTTTTTTAATCATTCAGTTGCAAAGGCTTAAAGACACTTGTGCTATGCTGATGTGATGAGTAGCATTAGATACAGTCAGTCATGATGGAATAAAAGTGATGGGAACTGAGGTGATGGAGGAAATGGAGTAAATGATGCATTGTTTTACTACTATAAGGTGTCAATGTTCAAGGAATTAGAGGGCTGATAGAATGCCAACTTCTGGATAAGAAATGAAACAAAAGCCATGACCAAAACCTGTTTGTGGTTATTCAAGTTTCCATGGCTCTATTCCAATACTAACATGCAATTTTGAAATCCTGACAAAATTCAAATTCACTTATTTACATTCTGCCTCCCCATATTTCCTATTATTGTATAACACATTCTTGTTACTTAATTGCTGTGCAATGTCCTGTGATGCTTAGCAGGTGCTGCTGCTTTTTTGGGCTTGGGAACGTGATCTAAATGAAATGTAAACCTGTAGTTCAGTGAGTCACCTGTCTCTCTAACCTTCGATTTCTTTTTATGTTGTTCATATTCATTCAGACTAATATTATTTTAGCATTATATTCCTAAATTAATTTACATTCCCTTTTAACACTTACACATTTAGCCACAGGATAAAATTTGTCTCAAGTACTGTAATAAGGTCCTGGTGTGTGGATATACAGATAGATCTACGAAAAAAGCTTCAAGCTTTTGATGCTTGGAAAAAAAAATATAAAGAAAATAGGCACATTTAGTAATTTTCTTACTTCCTTGATCTAAGAAAATGAATCCCTCAGTTCTATGATTTAATCAAATAACTAAAGCAATAATTTAACTGTAAATAAATCTTAAAATTAGAAATTTTTTCATGTTTCAAGTGAACCTCTGGTCTTGTTTCTGTCAGCCAGAAACTTCATGTAATCACAACTTGGCATTTTAGGACTTCTCAAGTGGTTCTTAAGATCCTGTTTGGCTTTGTGTGAAAAGGTAGACCAGCACATATCCCATTTTGATTCCTGACTAAACCAAGACAGAAAACTCTAAAGAGAGATATCCTAAAGTGTGTCCTTTCAATGTAGGTGGGCAATAACTTTGAGCTAGATTTAGAAAGATTTAGGAGAAATTAAAGGGTATAAGTTCAAATATTAATTAGAAAAATTTCTCCATTCTGTTTAACATCACAGACACCTAAATTCTCCAAGTATCTTTGACTTCACAATAAACTCACAATTCTCTCTTTGCACACACCAACCCCCAGCTAAGGAGCTCATGACCTCTCCATGCTGTCTGCTGTGTCAGTGTCCAAAGGTGGTACCCCAGCTGTAGGCACACAGTCTGTCTAAAACCGGCACTTTGGAACCCAAACACAGTGCAATGTTGGCTGCTTGCCATATCAAAGTGCCACAAGTTTCTTTCTTCCCTTCTTACAAGGGAATCTAGGATTGTAGTGCTGTCCTAAGCCATGGGAAATTCAGTTGTTTGCGTATCATGAGTGGGTGGAAGTTGTATCTTTCAGAGTCTGTGAAAATGACTGCCAGCATTAAATGTTCTGCTGTGCTGGCTGGTGACAGCTGAAGCAGCATTGAGCTCTCTAGGTGCTCCAGTCCTTTTTTAGTTGACTGGGGAATTGTTTAGACTGTGAGATCTCAGGGCAGGAACCATCATCTGTGCTTTTAAATTGTCTAAAATTTGATGTTCTTGATATTTGTAGATGTCAGTGAGAAAAATTGAAGATGGCTGAACTGTTTGTGTTTATGTGTAATAAAGCAAGAAAAAAGATGCATTAGGAAATGGAGGGGAGTTTCCTCTTATTTTTTGCTCTAATATTTTGAATAATTCCTTTTCTGCCTTTATTCTAGAATTTGATAGATGGTTTCAATGTGAATGCAAACCTTCTTATTCCCTAATGAAACAGTATTTAAAAAAAAGCTTTCAGCATCAGTGAGGTAGGAAAAAATGTTAAAATTCTGGTAGCATATGTTTAAGTGCTGAGTTTGACTGAAAAATTCCATATCTTCTCAGCAAGGTTAACTCTGAACAAAATCTATGCTACTATCTTAATAAATGCATATTCTTCACTTGCACTTTCAAAAACAGTGTGGATGTGACAGAATTTTTCAAAGCTAAAAGAGCATTTTCAAAATTAAATACATTGGGTTTCTTTATGATAAATAACATCATGCAACCATAGCAATGTTGAGTGGTGTCATGAAATACAATCCATTTTGCTGCCTGCCAGTAAGCCTTACACAACTTTGCTTTTAAAAATAAAAGAGCAGGGGTTGTAATATTTATGATTTTTTAAATCAACAACTGTTCAGGAAAAGATTGTTATAGAAAAATTTCCTATTACCCTTGCATTTCACGAGGCCACTACCCCTTCTATCACTTATTAATACTATAGTGCCTAAAGGCTCCAATTAGGTATTAGAACAGTGATAACAGGCACTGTAAATGTGCAAGACAAATCTTCCCTAAGGGGCTATAATAAAATATTATTTTATAAAACCCAAGTAATTTCTTAAAATAGCTTTATAGCTATGGCAGACTATTACTAACTTTGGCCTAGATCCTGCAGTGAAGATGTGCATTGTGAGTCTCCATCCAGTAAGTGAAGGCAAGGAACCTGCTCTTTTAGTAAAGGGCCGTTAAAAATGGAAGTTGCTGGTACAATGCGGATTTCTTTTGTTCATTTCCAGAAAAAAAAAAAAGAAAAAGAAAAAGAAAAAAAAAACAACCAAACAAACACAAAACCCCAACAGGGTAGCTTGTAGTTAATGCAGAAAATCTACCCTAGAAGTTACTAGTCAGATCAGAAAATACTATTGAGAATGCTCCAAAGCCACCGAGTGCCATAGAGGACAGAGATGTACAAGTAGAAAAGTAACACGCTCGTTGACCTGGATGATGAAGTGTCTTTGACTACTGATCAAACCTTTGCTTTAGGTCATGTTCACAGCATTATCTGAGGTGTCTGAAGCCAGCTAACCGTAGGGACCCTTCCCGGTGGCAGTGGCTGGACTGTCCTGTCTCTTGGTCCACACTGACCCTTGCCCAAGTCCCGAAGCTCCTTTCCCACAGCCATAGGTGCGAACAGCACTGAGCACACGTGCTCCTCAAGAGCGGTAGCAAAGGTGGCTATTTTCAAAACTACATTCCCGACCCACACGATTTTCCCAGCTCCCGATTTCCTGCCCTGTGCCCGGGCTGGCCGCGCCTCTCCGGTCTGCGGCGCGTCCTTGGCGCATCTGTCCGGTTTCCCCCGGGGCGCGGACCCCGGCCGGGGCTGGCAGCGCCGCGGGGCACCGAGCGCAGGTAGCGGCGCTCCGGGCGCTCCGGGGCCGCGGCTGCCGGGCCCGGGGGGGCGCGCCCGGTGAGCGAGGGCGGCGGGAGGGGGGGCCCGCTGAGCGCCGCGGGGTCCGCCCAGCGCCGCGGCCGCACGGGCTGCGGCAGGAAAGGAGCGGCGGCTCCTCGGAGAGAGGAGGAGGAGGAAGGGGGGGGTCCCTGGGAGCGGAGCCGGCCGCAGCGAGAGAGGCGGGGCGGGGTGGGCGCGGGAGGCGTGGAGGGGCCCGCGGAGCGGCGCGGACGGGCGCGTGCCATGCGCGGCGCGGCAGCCGGCGGCTCCCGCTCGCTGGCTCAGCATGCGCGGGCTGTGCCCCCGCCTCTGCCTGCTGGCCGCCGCGCTGGGGCTCTGCAGGGGCAGCAGGAACTGCCCCGACCTCATCGTGGACCGCTGCCTCTGCGCCGCCGAGCGCGCCAAGGGGCCCGGCCGCCCGGCCCTCCGCATCAAAGTGGTCTGCACCGGCGGAGACTTGGTGGAAACTTTGCAGCCCGCCGTGCTGCCCAACCGCACCGTGTCCCTGTGAGTACGGCCCGCGGGCGGCGCGCACCTGGCGCGGGCGGGGGGTGCCGGGGAGACGCGGGGCTCGAGGGGACCCCGCGCCCGCCGCTCCGGAGCCGCTGAACCGCTCCGTGCCCGCTGCGGCCCCGACCCCGCTGTTAAAAAGTCTGTACGAGTTTGGGGGTGTTTGTTTATTTATTTATTTAATTTTTTTCATGTTCAGTTGGGAAACTCCTGCTGGCGTTCGGGTCCAAGTGGGGGAGCTGGGCTCTCCCTGGTGTAAATTGCCCGCTGCTGCGGGCGGCGGTGTGGGAAATGTCAGTGGCAGCAGAACTGATGGAGCTCTCTGCTGTACCTCTCCGGCGGCAACGGGACGGGCTCGCACCGTCCGGGCAATAAATGAATGGTATCGGTAATGCTGAACTGCCTCCTAGAGTGCTGTGTCATTAACTGGTTTTCCCTTTCTCTCTTGTCTCCTCTAAATAAAGTTTGGAATTTGATGTCTCCTTTTTTAAGATGAGTTTCTATACAACGGTATGAAACTCTCAAATCTCCCATATCGTTCAGAGTTGTCTGGTAATCTAAAATGATTCGGGGTATGGTGTTCGGTGGCTTTTTTTTTTTTTTTTTAACAATGAATTAGGTTATGATACTTTGTTGCCTGTTGCACATAGCTAAACTTGAATAAATAGTATGTTGTAAGTAAGGTAGTAGAACTTTCTGTGATTGTATCCTCAAGTACAGCTGTATGTCCCTGTAATGCACCCAAGCAGTAATAGCTCTGTGACATTTACCCTTTAGATGACACGCATATCAACAGATCTTTTACTGTTGAATTTAGTTCTGTTGACAATTCCTGCTATGAACATCTCCACTGTTCAGTGCATTTTCTTTAAGTCAACACTTTCAGGAGGCAACTGGTAAAGATAGTAATTCATAACATCTGGGGAGCTTGTGCTTGTAAATGTACAGATGTGCTGTGTATGCTCCAGTTCAGTTTTAGCTATAACTGTTGAGTGACTTGATGCTGATTATCTGTATGCTGATTATTTATTTAGGAAACTTCTGCTTCTATACAAGAGACAATAATTGCACTTCCTCCTAAATTTTAATAGGCTGGTTTAGAATATTACATTACTTACCAACATAAGCTTTAACCTCAGTGATAAATTCACTGCTATTTCTAGAGTTTGTATAACTGGCTATGGAGTTAGAGGTGGTACTCACCAGAATGATCAAATGTCAACATCTTGGGGAGGCAGGAACTACTTTTTCCTCTTGGTTAAAGAGCTATAGAAACTCTCACACTCAGCATGTCTGCAAAGGTTTTTCCTCTTAAACATTGACTTGCAGAGACTTATTTAGGTGTTTAAAAAACTTTTGCTGAGGTAAGTACCAGTCAAGGAATCCAGCTGACCATGAGATCAACAGAAGTATGTATTCACTGCAGTGAAAAGAAATTGAATTGGAAACAGAAGTGAGAAAAGATGAACAGGGGAGGTGGTGTGTTTGAAGTGGTAGGTGGGAGGATTTGCTCACTTACAAGTATGATTTAAGGCACCAGTAGCAAACTTGATCCTATCAACTGAAACACATTCATTTTGGGTAACACTTGCTCAAAATTAATGAGAAAGGTACTGTACTAGTTTTTTAAAACTTAATAGCAAATACCTCTTGACCTGAGAGCTGATTAGTCGGCCTTAGTTGATACAAAAGTATCATATTTTGCAGGTTTTTTTTGTATTTCATATGAACAAGTATAGTACTCTGTATCATATAAACATATCTCTTTTCCTCATACAGTCTCTCATCTCATTTTTGAGAATTTTTTTTTCTTTCTCAGAAGTAAATTTAAGGTTAAATATTGAAGGTAAAAAAGAAAAAAAATAAAATCTGTATTAGAAGTTTTCAGTAGCTAGAATATACAGGTGAAAATTTGATTGAATATGTCAAAGATTTTCCAGGTGAAACTGGTTTTTATGAATTAAGTTACACTTGTGGGATTTGGCCAGCTCTAGAAAATAATGATGATGAGCTCAAGTATTAGTGCTGTTACATTTGTTTTTGTAGCTGAATAAGAGATGCAGGCAGAAGAGAATATTCTGGTAGATGCTGCCTGCTTCCATTCAGTTTTATGGGCCCACAGAGAGAAAGAGAGCTTTAACATATGGAACATAACCTTTTGGATTGCTTTAACAATTAAGAAATATAGAGGTGAGTAAAAGAATATATGTTCAGATGCAATAATACTGTAATGGAACAATGTAATAAACATTTTGTGGGGTTTGGGGCAGATTATTCATTATATAGGGAGGCTGTTTCCCTAGTGCTATCATCTTTTGGAAGGCAAGATCAAAGCCAAACTCTGGTAACTGCTCTGCGGAGATGGAAGAGAATTACCTCTGCTTTATCTCTTAAGCCATTCAGATATGTAACTTACATGCTCAGTAATGGTACTTATCAGCAAATTTAGAAGTTATGATTTGGTAGCTTAATTGAAACTTGAGTTTGGTGGCTTAGGTTCTTTCACCTAAGTGACTGTGGGTCTTGTCTGAGTTTGATGGTTTAGGCTCTATGGTGTATATGTACTGAACTATTGCTACTAGGAGTGCTTCTGACACAATCACACATGGTGACTGCAAACAAGTGTGAAGTCACTGAAGAAATGCTTATTCTTGACATGTTTGGACCAATTACTTTCAGATTATGAGCTGAGGAAGTCTGCAGAGTTTCTTTGAAATCATTGGAACACTAGAGCTATTCAGTACTGTCTAAATGCTCCCGATGATAATCACACTAGAAATAAAATCAAAATATAAGCTGATAAAGCACCTATTCTCTCCTCTTTATTTTATATTAAAACCCAAACCAAACAAAAAAACCCCCTTGTTCTGGACTCTGTTTCACTGTCTTTATTTAGTATTTTACTGCTTTGGAAACAGGATTCCTGAGCTTGATGTGGATCAAAAGTAAAAACTTAGCTGTAGCTTCACAAAGTATTTGCACACATCTTGTTAAAAGAGATTCTAGTCCTTATGAATTTGCAACATGCATCTCTTGCTTTGTATTTTGGGACAGGGTGGAGAAGGGGAATTACCTTTTTTTTTTCCCCATGAAGAGTACAGCTGTTGAATCACTAATTTATGGGATCTACTCTCACCATTTCATTCTCAGTAGACATTGAATTGTGGACCCAACAGAAGGAGTCATATCACTTCAGCATAATGTAGTTTGTCATTCTAGACTCTGTGGTTGAATACTTGGGAATTATTGCATGAAACCAATATTTTACATTTTTTTTAATCAGTGTGGTTGGGTTGTTAAAATGCAACTCTAGGGAATGAGACTATTTGCAATCTTCCGTCTCTTCTGTGTTGATGGAAAAATTAGTTGTAAGCTTTTTGACTGAGTTGCTGAAATTTGGGCTATGTGGAGAAGTTGCTATGCTGCTTTTTACAATGTGAAACTTCTGCAGTTTGAAATTTTGGGAATTAGGAGATTGGATTCTCTACTGGACAGTATATTGGTAGGTTACTTGCAGACTTGTTTCTTTCATGTCAAGTGGTGTTAAAAACTTCATGCTTTTAATCTTGGAAGTTCTCAGTTCAATATGTATCACTTGGTATCACTGGGCAGAATATATTTTGAAGTTGTAAATGCCATCAGTTTCTGATAGTAGCATCACTTTTTTTTCCTCCCTCAATTCAAAAGAAAGTCTAAGATGTATACCAATGGTTGATTTTTTTACAAATTCTATCCACAGATACACCTATTGAAATGTGTAATTTTAAATTGTCATAATAGAAATGAAGAAAATTTATGGTAGTGTATGGCTTATATAAATTCTTTATCATATGGGATTCTTCATACGTTTTATGTCTAAGCCTTTCTTCTGACTTTGAATTGTCTCAAATTCCTCAGATTCTCAATTTCAGAGTAAGGCTACATGACTCCAATGGTAATCCATAGCCATAACATGTATGAAGGGTGTTCATCTTCAAAGCACTTCACAAACATTAAATACTCTTCTGAAGGCAGCGTTGCCCCACTTTTCTCTGTCCCAAAATTACTTTTATGTCACATTCATTTATATCATGTCCACTGGAATTTTTTCAGAGTTATTATATTACTGTGTTTTTTTCAT
Source organism: Molothrus aeneus (assembly GCF_037042795.1). Taxonomy (NCBI): domain Eukaryota; kingdom Metazoa; phylum Chordata; class Aves; order Passeriformes; family Icteridae; genus Molothrus; species Molothrus aeneus. Next base: position 21,614,592 of record NC_089653.1, on the reverse strand, counting down.
GTCTAGTCTGGTCTTTTACATGCCTATATTCAGTTTAGGATGTATCAATATGGTTTATTTGATATAAGCATCTTGTTTTAAAAATAGATCACAAAAATGTTATGTCCCAAAGAGTTCAGGGCTTAAGCTAGCCAAAGCAAACAAAGAGTTGAAGAAAGACTGAACAAAAAATAATATTCAGTAGTTTTATTTCCGTGTCTTGAAACTCACATATTCTTCTTTATTGATTTGAGACCTGATTTGTAAATAAGAGTAAATTTGAGACCTGCATTGCTGATTTGTAAATAAGAGCATTATTAAAGAAGGTAGGGTGATTCTTGTTATAAAGGTTTTTGCGAATGTTTTCACCTTGGTTAGTTTATTGTGTTCACTCAAAGTGGCAGGAAAAAAGAAAAAGGAACAGGTTTCCTGCTTCATTATTTATATGTGTATACATATTTATAAATGCTTTCTCTGAAACTCTTAAATAAAGAAAAAGAAAAAAACAGTTTGTGGAAGAAACTCCTAATAGGGAAGCTTACATAAAATACACCAAAACTTGGAAGGTCTGGGGCAGATGGTTAGGGAGAGCAAAGTATGGAGAAGAAAAAGGTTCTAGTGATGAAAAGTCTACAGATATTTACTCAAATGTTAATCTAATTCTCCCTGATAATACATTTTATATATTAATCTAGAGTGGCCATATCATATTTTATTTTATTTTTGGTTTTTTTTTCTGACAAGGATATACCTGCACCTGAAAAGTACTAGTAATGTGACCACTTCCAAATGATGACTCTTTTGGATGAAACTGACCCATTTGGCATCACTGGAAATGGTAACCCAAGAGGAGTGTGAAAAAAATTCTGCTGTGGAAAATAGAACTCTCATAGCAAATAATGTTCAAAATACAATAAATGCTACTTTAATAGTTACCATATACCATAACTTTTTAAAGGCATACGAGTCATCCTGAAGTTTCTTTCTCTATTATTATTAAACTGTAAAGGCTATGAGTTAAAACAGTGCCATACATCATCCTGGTGCTTTTACGTCCTGGAGTGTAACGTTTTTTGAGGAAAGCAGTTTGTGTAAGAGGATGGGATAAGAATATCTGGAAACAGATAAGATTATTTCACAGTATCGGACAGTTCATTAATTTGGTAATTTAATGTAGAAATCAAGTCCTGTTTTTGTTGCATACTAGGAAATTTGCAGTATTGTGTTCTTTCACTTAGTTTCATTCCAGAGGTAAAAATAAACTGGTGAGGATAGCCAGGGGGAAAGCAATGCATGTGGGAAGGGAGTTTTATCGTGTAAGTATATGATCTGATACCTATTAAGAAGTTCTAAATGAAGCTGAGGTTTTATGATACAGTGTAATTTGTCAGTTGTCTGGCTACTGACCTTGTTTGCCTTAAACAGGAAGAGATTTAATATATCTTATTGGCTCTCTTATAGTTTTTTTTTGTATGTTCACCTAATATTCATAAAATCTATTTAATTTTATTGATCTAAAGATATGTGCAACAGAAATTAGTTTCTGAAGTGTATGTATTTGCATCTTTTGCAGTGAGTTGGTGCCAGGGAGGTGATTTGTGTATATGGAATCTGCCTTTATATGAAGCTGCATGAGTTGCTGGCACTTGAGACCAAAGTACTGTCATCCCTTAAAATGGATTGTTCTTAAAAGATTTGAAAATGTGATGCCTTTTTTTTTTGGTTTTTTTTTTTTTTTTTTTTTTTTAGTTTTGTGTTAAGGCATTCTGGAACATTTCTCAAAGTATTTTTTTTCTTTCCTTGTCCCCTTCTAAATATCTTGACAGTATAATAAAATATGAGGTGAGGTGAAGAGTGGGGAGTGGTGAAGTGGTTAGGAGAGAGGTGAAGGTGGGAAGGTCCAGAAAGAAGGGGTCTAAACAGTGTTATTAAAAGGAAATTCCAAAGGTTTAGAATTTTATGTATGTTGTCCTTTTTTTGCATCCTCAGTGTTTTAAAATCACAAATATTTAAATGATAGATGCTTTATAACGACAGAATCACATTAACCCCCTGTGATGGTAGAAGCCCATTTATTACTTTGCTGTTAAAACAGACCCAGAAACATTATGGGCAGAAATAGCCAAAGAAAAATGATGTTTTTGTGAAAAGTTTCTCCCTATTTGAGACCCTCTGTCATCACAAATTTTGCCTCTATTGGATTCAGCCATGTTCCAGCTTATCCATCCCTACTTTCCTCACTGATGTCTTTTGCCTTGGTTTTATAATACAGTGCTGCCATAAATCTGAAAGTTAAAGGGCAGAGTACCTTTACCAAGGCAGAACTTCTGCTCTAGCAGCCAACAGGAAACACCCATTTGTATATCTGCACCTTATACCCTTTTTTCATGCACATCTGAGAGAGAGCCAGGGCTTTCACCCAGCTTGGTTTTCACTACTCAATAATATTGATGCATGTTTTCAATAATTGCTATTTATGCCATTTGATTTAGATTTTTGTGGAAAAATAGCCTATTGATTCTAAGCTTCCTCCCTTTCGATGTTTCTAATGGAATATCCAAACCCTCACAGCAATAAAAGCATACAAACCATGAAAAGTTTGAATAAGTACTTATCCAGTCAACTGTGATTATTTTCTATCAGTTACAAGTTTGCTGTCTGGTTCTAGACTTGTCAAATATGATTTGGCTAAAGCCTCTGTATTATCTATGATATTAACATTTTTTCCTCTACTTTAGCAATTATGTAATACAGGGAACACAGTTTAGGCTTTGTTCTTATTCTTGTGGCAACATGCCATTCTTCACCCTTCTCTTAAAATCAGTTCCAACTGTGTTTTCATGCCTGGGACTGATTTGAGACTATTCTGAAGTTATGGTTAATCATGAAAGCTCTGGTTTTGCAATTTCTGTTACAGTCTTGCAGAGTTGTTGACAGTTTCTTTTCTGTACTTAGCTGGATATCATCTTATCTGAACAGCAGTTTGTCAAATGCATAAACAGTTCTGCCAATAACACAAGCACACAGGAGTTTATGGGTGTTATGCTCACAGACCTGTAAGTCTGCAAAAAACTGAGATTGATTCCTAGATCATATAGAATCTGGATTTGTTGATAGCTGTGCAAAAATAAGCAAATTATTTTAAACATGTATTTTATGCTTGCCTTTGCTGAGTGGCTATTCATCAAAACTCACGAAGATGGAAGGACACTGGTCTGTGTTTTCAGCATTTCTGTAGGCTTGGTACAACACACAATGAGGTTTAATGGATTTTCTATGTTATTAAGGTATCATTATGGCTTTCAAGTAACCTGGTAAGTCAAGGTCTCTAAATTATGAACATTTATGACTCTCCTTGTTTATTGATGAATTAATAGCAGTCAAGACAATGTCTCTTCATAAAACCTTTTTCTTTATGTTATGAGATTGCCTGTCCCAGAGAACTCATGTTTTGTAATCAAAAGTATTAATTGCAAGGGTAAAGGTTTTATGCATACTGTGGCTTGAGAAAAGAACAAACTGCATCATAGAATGGAAAATAAGGTTAAAACTAGTAATAGCAAAATCGAGCCTGGAAAATGTGAAGAAAAACATAACAGAAGAATTGAACATAACATTATTTTACATTCATAGTTCCCTGGCAACATTTGCGTTTATATTTGCATTAGAAATTAATTTGCATGGTACCAATTTCTTTGAGAGAGGATGGGTGGAAGGAGATCATAATCTGTTGGTGAGCAACTTTATTACCATATTAGTTTTCATGGAATTCTCACAGGAAATACACTGAAGTGTCAGGTAAGATTTTTCTAATGGAATGTGCTGGCACAATCTGGCACAACAGGAGACCTACAAGCATTTAAGAGAGAGGGAGAAGCAAAACAAAAGTATTATCAATTCTGAGGAATAAAATTTGCCAGCACTCCTAACTCCTGTGAACATGTGTCCTATCTGGGGAACTTTGCACTGCTAAGAAAAATGCTTAGTTCTTTTTTTTCCGTGGTCCATCCTCTTTACTTTGTCCCATCTGTCGCATTCCCAGAATCTTTCAATTCTACACTTTACTTTTTAACTCCTGTAATTGCTGATACTTCTGCCTGTTTTTTCTTCTCATCTGCATCTTGGTTTTGTTCACTGATTATATGAATTGCAGACTGCCAGTGCATTTCCAAAAAAGTAAAGAACCCATCTGCCTCCTCATCATCTCTGCTCTTGGTTCTCTGCTGTGCTGCTGCACTTCTGTGCCAGTCTCTGCAATTTCACTGCCCTGTGCTGCAGCCTCTGCTTTCAGCTCACGGTCTCCACCGCTGCTTTAGTCTTGCATGACTTCCCAGTTTCTTTTGCTTTTCTAAAACCCTCTATTACATCTTCCCTCATCACCTTTGATCCTTGACTCATTTTACCCCTCTCTTCTGAACTCGTTGAGTGGAACTGAAATAAGCGAGGACATGGGTCCTTAGAGAGATCTGAATTAAGTCCTGGAGTTCAGCCGTGCCTGGAATTGGGGCCAGGCAGATGGAGTTGATCCTGTTAGACAACTTAGAAACAAGAAAAATCGTTTTATCTCTAACTCTCCCTCCTTAGATCTTATAATTTAAACTGCAGCTAGTGGAGTAGAGAGGTCTAAATGTGGTGGTGTCAAGCAATGATTTTATATTGACCCACCAGACATGCCGCTGCTGATCAGAGGGAGCAGCCACAATGATCAAAGTTGTTTTCCATCCTCAGCATTGCATATTGTTTAGAAAGGAAAAGTCTAATTTCCAGTATTCTCTACTCCTTTGTGGCAACATTCAAACAGTATTGCAACTGCCCATGAAAAACTGTGAAATGTATGTTAAGATGAAATCTTAATGTTTGCTGCTACTCTCCATGCAGTTCTTGAGCCATGAAACTAAAGTTTACATTAGCAAATCTAAGCTTAAGGGGCTGTATCCGTTTATTCTATGACACAGCTAGTACAGCTAGTATTATTCACATCATTATCATAAATCTTTATCTTAAATTAGATCAGGTTAATGAACTGTTCTCTGCTATGGCTGAGCAATATGGCTATTTGTCAGCTGAGGTAACAGTTGACAAATATGTGCTAAGTTTGGAAAAGACACATTTTTCTATCCATACTGCACAGGGGAAGCAATCAAAATGCACAAATGGAAACCTGCTCTCCACTGGAATAAAACAGTGTGTTAATCTCTCAGTAACTGATGTCATCATTATAAGGCTTTTTTATTGGGAAGGCATCCATGAATTCTGTTGTACCAACATTTTCATCATTAGAGTTTTGTTTTACTGGAGTCCCTGATGCACTCACACAGCATCTCACCCATGTTAAACAGAAAATACCAAAATTTAGTCACATTATGCTTCAAGTAACTCTTCAAAGTACGGTATTAGAACTTGTAAAGGAATTTGGATCTCATGGTGCTTAGAAAACACAGTCAAGCTGTGGGAGTTACCACACTGGATATTCAGGTAGCTGTTAAACTGCTGGTGTGTGTGAGAATAGTATCTAAGATTTGTTTCCTAATTTTCTCTTTGCCTGGGCTATATCATGTAAGGGTCTTGTGGAGGGAAGTTCAAGACTTCTTTCCTCTAATGTTGGGAGACTGGTAAGAATATTGAGTCTGTCCAGTGGGAGCAGTAAGGCATCAGTTGTGGTTTTACAGGTTCTTTTTCTGTGAATCATGCTTTGCTTTGCTTTCCTTTCCTTTCTTTACCACCAGTGTTGATAGGGTCACATAAAGGTTTTAGGGTTTGAGGACCTGTTTTTTGTAGACCCCAAGTATACCTGAGGAGGAACAGAAGAGGACAACATTTGAGATATGAACATCAGAAAGTGACTCGATGTCAATTGTAGATGTTTGGTATTTATTTTTATGTCTTAATGTGTACAAAACTAATGCCAACTGTTGTTCTTGTTAAATTAAAAGTTACCTGGCATATTTGTATACTTGCTAGTCATTATAGAGCTCTAGCAGATATTCTGGTTCTAGTGTCTTTGCTTCTTTTTCTGTTTAAAATAAAGAGATTTGCAGAATAAGAGAAAGTAAATTTTCTAACACATTCCTTTGTCTTTCCCTTCTATTATAAAAGGATGAAAAAAGAAATTCCTAAGACAAAATGTGGGGGAAAAAACATGTTTTATCATTTATTGTTGTACTATTCATAATTCTCTTCCCTTTCTGCACAATTAAAAGTTATAAATAACAATATAAAGAGTCAGCAATATAGATTGATGAAGCAAAAAAATAACCTGGAGCGAAATAAATATAATAAATTATAATCTTCTGTATTTAGAGCAAATGAAGTTACTGCTGTAAAGTACTTCATGATTATTGATTATCATTATAAATTTGTTTCTAATTAGCTGTTATTTAAAAAACAATTCTAGCTAATTCATTTGTGCCTATATTTAATAACAAGTCCATTAGTGAATTGATGTATGAAATGACCTTCATAACAGCTTTACACAGTTGAACAGTAACTTGCTGACTAGGACAACATCTCTTTTTTAAATAAGTAATACAGCAGTATTGCTAATTGGATGAAATTGCTTCATATGAAAATACCCTCCATATATTTTCATATATTTTTAATAAGACTAAGGGAGTTTGTTGCCTGACTCTCTGTGTAATTAAATGCTGTTTGAGTTTTTGTTTCCTGTAGTTACCTTTGAAGAGCGCAGGTCAACCTTTTGGTGTTGTTATTGTGACTACTTTACAAATGGAAAACTTGGTTACTAAGCTATTTGGTAATGAAGAGGGATTAGATGCCAAGCTTTAGTTTGGAAAAGATTAGAGCAAATAATTTTTTAATGCTGGCTTTCCAAAGTACTTCTTTAGCTGAAGCAGAGTGATTGTTTTAAACAAATAAAATCCCTCAAGTAATCATTTATTTAATAGCACTTAAGTCAAGTTGGTTTGGTTTTTTCCTCTGAAAGTTTCTGTCAAAATGGTGGCACTGAATTACATTTTGAGCCAGTCTTTCCATATGATTAACTAATCTATTAGCCTTTTTGGTTGGTGTTTCCTTTCTTAAATAGGAATAGGTAATAAAGCTTTGGAAGGAGCTTTAGTGGGAAGAACTGTGGCAGCTGAGTTTCCTGGCTGTTTTTACCTGATGCTTTGCTGTTTTGTGTGAATTGTCCATTAATAATACTGTTCTTGAATAAGGGAAAATATGATAAATGGACTTTTAAAATGTTTATGGTTACACAGCTTTTCATTTTCTCCAGCCTGGATCATTAATAAAGATACATGTGGCTATCCTGGACCAGGCTGAAGAGCCATGGATTATCCCAGTATATTGTCTCTGGACTAAAAATTTTTAAAGCAGGTGGCTACAGTAGAGTAATATCGTGATATTTTCCAAAATAATCTTGTTGTCTGTATCACAGCTCAGAGTTGTAGTTCCTGTGCATTTGATTTACCAAAATGGATTGGTTTTCCACAGCCTGATCCAGCCCCCCTGCAGATCCCATGACAGTTCCCTGCCCTTGGAGCATCCCATGGCTACAAGTACCACAGCTCAACTGCCTGCTGGCAAGGAACCATCCTCCTTTTGTTTATTTCCAAATTCTGGTTTGTTTCAGCCGGATCTGATATGGTTCTCAAACCTGGGAGAATGGACCAGGTTTGGTCTTCAGCAGGGGACTTTTTGTCTCTCTGCTTTTCTCTTATTATCTGTTAGTCACTCTCAGTAAGCTGAAAGGTAAGGGGGTGATGAAATGTCACAATGTAATTAAAGGTAGTTTATTCTACTTATAATATGCTTTCTTCTGTTTTCAACACTGTGAAGAGAGAACAGTGATAAAACTTCTTTCTATAACCAAATAATTATATTTAATTCAATCCATGGGAGAATGCATTGGTCTTCCAGGAAAAATAAAAGAAACTCTATTCCTGCTCCTAAAATTTTGGATTAAGGAAAAATGAATAAAAGTTCAAAGTCAGCTTTCTCATTGGTTGGCCTTGTTTTCTTGTGTCAGATTGATAGATTTTCCTGTTTCCCTCTGTGTTCCTGAACAATAAGCACATCTTCAATTTTCCTTGTGTGTTGAGGCCAGTATTTTGTGCTTTGTTTAGTTGTTGGCACTGCAGAAAGCAGAGAGGGAGATCGTCTGACCAAGAAAAAGCCTGCTAAATTGCAATAACACATTGCCAGTGAAAAAAGGTTTTGGAGGAGCTAAATGCCTTCAGAAGGTGTAGAGTGCTGGTCATTGGTCCTTTTTAATTTCATTTTTCAGCTGTTAAAAATAAATTTCTTTGGTTATTGAGGCTGGCACTGTATTTGTTTAGAAAGACTGCAGCACGACTCTGCTGATTGGTAACACTGAGTTATGCTTCACTTTTGACTTTCACTGTATTTATGGTTATTATATACTGAAAGAAATTGAGTAGATTTTGTTATTTACTGGTTATGGGCCACAACACTATTTGTCTGGGACTGGAAGAAAATGAATGAAACTGGAAGTGGAAAAATTCTGATTTTGAGCCTGAATTTTTTGACTGGGGGCAAACAAAGGTAAAAACATTGATGATTTTATTTTATTCAGGGCTGTACTTCTTAGCCAGTCCCTCTGTAATGCTCCCTCCTTGGTACAGTCTCTCCCCATTATTTCTGTAGGATATGCAAGAGGCTGAGGCTGATCCTCTCTGAACATCTGGCCACAGAACCTGTGATTCATCCCTATCTCTGGACATTTACTCTTTATTTTTTACTTTGTTCTGCACCATTTTCCTGATTTTGTGCTGTACTGCTGACTGTCTTGGCTGAGCTTTTTCGGGGAGAGGGGTTTTGGGGTTGTTTTTTAACTTGTAAATGATGGGAGCCACCTTCCAGTAACTGAGGAGTAGGAGAGTCTTCTTCTTGAGCCTTCAGCAGGAAAACCTTTGCCAGTTTTGACTATTCAGGGTGCCCACTGTCTGCCAGATTAACCCTGAAAAACAAGATGTTTATAGACAGATTTATCACATGCTTACACCCCATCAACTGAGTGCTTTTTACAACAGGGTAAAATGCTTAAAATTTAGATAATTTCCTCTGTGTATCAGTGTGCCTGCATGGTTTGGAGATTTACAGACTGCACAGAGGACATCCTGCCCAGTCATCAGAGGCAGATCTCTTCTGCCAAGGTCTTTGTACAGAGAAAAGTGAAATGTGCCTGTTGTGGACAGTGAGTGAGAGTTGAAGGCTGTCCTGCATCAGTGGAGGATGCTGTGGGGTCCTGACGGGTTCTCCAGCCCTGAGTGGTTATAGGGGATTGTGTGCTCACTTTGAGCTTGCAAGTATTGGGTTAAAGTAATATTTTTTGTCTGTTTTTGTGTTGTATTTAATAGCAGTTACTCTGCAGAAAAAGACATATAGATCACTGAACAAGTATTATTTTATTAGTTTTCCAGTGTTTAAATGAATGGGAGTGAAAATATTAGTTGATAACTTGAACTTATGAATATTCCATTAACTGTCCAAGTCTTTTCCTCCTCTGCTTTTGTGATTTTCTGTAAATTTAAATGATCAGAAAGAAGAGTCCTATAAAATCCACATTTAAATTAACATTGATAAATGTTAAGTGAAAAGGGGTATTTGGAACCTTTAAACTTTGCTTACGCTTTGATTGGCTGTGAATGAGGCACTTGCCAGCTGCAGGAGTGATGCTCTGGAGGCTGGATACACCCTGTGAAAGAGGAAAACTCAGAGCAGTCAACATGCATGAGAGAATAAAACATCTTGTTCCCACTGTAAGCCCACAGTGGTGCACCTGCATCTCAGATACTGATTCTGACACAGCTCTGATTCTTCCATCTCAAAATGGCATAACAGGACAAGGAAGGGTATAGAAATATGAAGAGTTGTGAGAAAGCTTTTGTGTGAGGAATGATGAATAGCTGAGGGGTTTTTATCCTGAAAACATCGAAAGTGTGTTAAAAGTAAATAAGGAACATTATTCACTGTTTTCCATATTAGGGGACTGAAGCGGCGACAAATTATTGAAGTTTCATAAGAAATTAAAAGTAAGTTAGCTGCAGAGCTTCTTGCTGTGGTTTTTGTATTCACATCTCTTCTCTTGACCACTGTTGGAGACAGGACAGAGTTCCTGGGTTCCTGTCTGAGCTGCTGCTGCTGGCTTGTTGCTGTATTTATGCAGATGCAGATGGAGCACACCGAGTTCTCAGGTCAGGTGAAATGATTACAGCCTGGGGTAGCTCTGTGGAGTTACACGGATCACTTGGCGAGCTGGACTCGATAGATCAGCATTCATTTTTACATGGCCAAGAATGTTGTCATAGGTCCAGAATAAAGAAAATAGTTTGCACTTGCATGTTCCAGAAAACAGTTCCAAAATTGTGTCACTGAAAAGCAGTTAATTATAATGGTGCATAATCAGTTAAACATCTGTTCCTGGTGTGATATTACTGAAAGTGCAGTGATAACATCATCCTGGATCCAAAAGTGAGGAATAAAAAGCAGAATTAAGGAGTGTTACTTTTGATTGCTGCTACCAAGAAAAAGATGACCAGAAAAAGGTGTTACATTTTATGATTTAAGATCTACAAAATCTGTGCTGTATCCTTGAATGTGTTCTCATAAATCTGTTTTACTTGTTTGAGGAGTTTTTTGATCATTTTTCTGATCATCAGAAAAAAAAAGATGCCTGATGTTGAAGATATTTTAGTTTGGGAAATAATAATATACAGTTATTGAGAACTCAAACCAAATGAATTCAGAATAAGAATGCAAATGAAAATCTACATGAGAGCAATTAACCTTTGGAAGACATAGGAACTGTAATAGAAACTTTTTCCCTTCTTAAATTAAGACTGAATATTGTAAAACTTCAACAAGTTAGTGGTTTGACATGTTTATTACTGGGAGGGGTTCTTAGCTTTGTGATCACATTGTCTCTTCTGGGTATTAAAATAAATGACCTGGTGAAAATCTACTTCTAGTGTGTATTCACAGGTACTTATGTGAATACTACCAAACCCATGATTTCATCGGCTTTGGGTACAGAAATACCAAGGCAATTTCTGCAGTGTTTCTTTCTGTGTGGTAGAAGCTGCCAGTCCAGTGTAGTACTTGTAAACATGTGACTCATTGTTTCTAACACAGAAGTAGAATCCTGCTAGTATCAAAACAGTGTTGTTGACTGTACAGTAGTACACTGTGTATTTGGAAGTACTCAACACTGGATAGTTTCCAAGTGTCTTTTGGCTTGACACTGGCAAACGTATTCACCAGGTGTACTTCATCTGTGAATAGTTCTGCTTTGAGTTCTGCCAAATACTCTGGCTCTAATTTAACTCTTGAGATGTCAAACCCAGTGATTTTAATGGTGTTTGTTTATTATTTGATGGTGCACAACAAATTCAGTTTCTCCATCAAATTTAATCCTTGCCACTTTACCTAAAACATACTGACCACAAAAAAGATATTAGTATAAGAAGTTGCAGTTTAAAGATAATCACTGTGTCTACATTCTTTTGTAATGAATTGTATTTCTACTTTCCCTGTCTGTTTCTGCCATTAGTTTTTTTTATTGAGTGGTGGTTGTTGGTAAAGGGGATTCTACTAAGACCCAGTATAGCTCTAAGTCAGTGTATAGCAGCTTTATTGCAGAGATGAAAGTCATGAAGAGCTTTGTGATTTGAATGTTACCATCCTTTGATCTTTAAGTTCCTCATTAAGTTTAATGTTTCAGTAGCTACTGTTTTGAAGGTCTTCTTCTGTACCTTGTATTTTAAATTAAAAAAAAAGTTATTTCTGTAATTTGGCACTGTTTCTTTCCTGTACTAGGAAATGTGACCTTTTAGCCATATTAAAAAGATTTCCTCTTAGACTTTCTTAGTACTTTTAAAATAATTTATGCAACAATGAAAGTAGTATAATTTATAAACACAGGCTGAACAAGTTAGATGTCTGTTTTTTCCATATCACTTTCAATCAAGCTTACAGCTAATTGGAGAGCCTACAGTTACATCACATGTGTGCAAAATTAGTGTATTTTACTTATTTAAAGGACAACTGTTTAAAAGAACATATAAATCACCCAGAAGATTCACTGGTAAATTCTAGTAAATTCTTATGTAGTCTAGAATTATTTTTGTATTATTGATGGATGATCTATTGTGTAACAGGTATGAATATATACATTATATTATACCAGACTTCTAATGCCACAGGAGTAATCCAAGGTATTAAAGGAGAAATCTTAATGCTGGCAGTTCTTTAATCGCAAATGCTTTCTAGACAATTAAATTACTGCTGTTTCAATTTGTAAAGTAAAAATATAGGGAGGGGCTTTCATGATGCAGCTAGAGTTCAGCTTTCTGCTGTGTAGAACAGCTACTAATAATTTGGAATTAAATTGAGATATGATGCATATGCTGGGGGGAAAGGTTATGTTTAAAAATGAAAAAAATAATACCCCCACAAAACATTCATAACGCTTGAAGCCAGCAAGCTTTTTTCTCCTCTGTAACTTAAAACTGGCTTTCTAAGACAATGTGCAAACCATTATAAAAATATTCAAGAGCAAAGTCTTTTGCCAGAATTCAGTAGCAGGATCTTGAAATGTTTTTATGGCGTCCATGCTGCAGGCATTAAAGGAGGCTGCTGCTACTCCCTTCCACTGTTCAGAGCTCTTCACTTCATGTGTAGTCTCTCCAGATGCTCTCCTGACTCTCTAGCATTGGTAAAAATTATTGCTGCCACCCATTTCTGCAAACAGGTACCATTTTCACAGGAAAAACTTTTTAAAGTCACATCAGTTTATGGCACCATTAATGAGGTCTGTATGGAAAGGGCTTATGGTACTGCATGAGTGATCAAAGATTGCAAAAGTTCCTTAATACAGTATGTATTTATACAGCATTTTGATGGAGTATGTGTCCAAATGTTATTGTCAATAAATCTTTACTATAGCCAAGCTGAGAAAATACAAACTGACAATAGGAGCTGGCACATGAGTAGCAAAAGTCACACTTTGGGGATTTCTAATAAAATAAAAGGATATTGAATGACTTAAAACAAGCTTTTTCTGAATTTAATTCTTCCCAGGACACATCAATTGTATATTTAAGCACTTACATTATGAGCCTGGTGAGAGTGATAGTTGCAGTTTCTGGGATTTTTGTCAAGAACAGACAGTGCAGAACATGTTCTGTGTTCTTTCAAGGTGACTAAGATCTTACTTTACTTTAATGAATATAGAATGGGGAAACTTGCTCATACCAGTCTGACAGAAATACATCAATAGTTCCTTTTGTGCAAGATGATAGCACGTACTTGATTCATTTTAATCATGTTTAGGAGAGAGATAAATTCCCATTTTCTATAGTGAGAAATCAGCTCTGTGTAATTGGTTCAGCATCCAAGTCAAGATCCATTTTATAAAAGAATGTTCCTTGCTTTGCTATTTTTAAAGATAATCAAAATACAATTTTTAAGTTTACTATAAGAAATGTATAGTCTGTGACAAAAATGCAATATTACAGTATTTGCTTTCTGGTTTGAGTACACAATGTGCACATTGGCTTAATTTTAGCATTTACCAAAATCTGTAGTCTTACCTAAAGCTAAATTTATACTTCTATCTGTAGTATTTGTTATTCAGAAAGTGTAGTTGAAAGCAAGTGAAAATTTTATTTTATTTATGATACAAATGATAGATGTTGTACTTTGATAGCTAACTCTGAAATTTTTGGTTCTGTTAAGACACATGTTGATGTTCATAAATAGCATTCAATATTTAGGAACAGTTAAAAATTCTTGCAAAACAAAGCACCTTAGGGAGTCAGAATGTTGGTCCTCTAGACAAATATGTCTCTGATTTCAGTCATTTGAAAAGTATGAATTTAGGTTGCAGGATTATTATTTTTGAGATGACAGGAAAAAAAAGAAAAAATGGAGCAGTGGTGATGCATGGCTTGTAGGAAAGCAGTAAACTGCTAAATATTGTACAGATTCAGATGACCATTGTCAATACAGTGGAACACCATCCTTCAGGTAAATACTGTACATCTCTTTAGTTGTCAGAGGTAGGGCTTAATGATAATCTGTACTTCCTTTCAATCTTACTGCGTTTTCACATCTACCTGTCATGTCATTGCCATTTTCTCCCATTACAGTGGCACAAAGAAGAATGGTTGTGCTGGGTTTCTTGCATATGCTGTAATGGAAAAACCAAATAATTTCTTTTTATGTGTAAGAGGTCACAGATAATGTGGTAAAATGGCAGTAGCTCCTGATGATAAACAAAAGCATCCCTGCATTGTTTTTCCAGACCTGACTGAATGGTGGGTCTGTGGGGCTTGTGGCAGAGATGTGAGAGGGTGGGGTTTGGGGGAGGTCACTTGTCATGGGTTTTCAGTATTTACAAGGCATTCCAGCCAAGTATGGAAGTGTTAAAAAAATTCAGCTAAGTACTTTTTGTTTGCCAGTATTATGGGTAGTGCATTTTGAAGTCATTAAGGCATTTGAAAAGGGAGGAACAGGTTCTATTTTCAAATTGCTTTACTTTGTATCTTGCAGTATTATTATTTGCTATTACTTCAGCTGATGACCAGGACATAAACTAAAAAGCTGTGTGGGTAACAAAGAACAGCAAAAAAAGAAACAGCTTCGTCACAGCTGTTCTTAAGACCTTTGAAAACTTCTCAATTTCGAACTTTTTCTGATTCTTAGGACAGTTTCATTCACATTAGCTTGATTTACTACAGTGACTTTTAACATCATCTTATGTCAGAGACAAGATATGTAGAGCATTTGAACTGAAAAATACAGTTTAAAAATCTTTCTATTAAAAAAAGAAATGATTGTGAGCAATATTATGTCATCAGATAATCCAAGTCTTGTACTGCTCCAGGTCAGAATTCAGAGGATGAGATTTGTCCATGTTTTCTTAAACCATGGGGACATGGTTTAAGTCTCTCAGACTTGAGTTTCAAAAGTGAACTACTGCCTTTTAACCAGCCCTGTGGGGCCCCATTGAAGTAGGCCCTTTATCTTTAGGGTTAAACATTCTGAATGGATCAACTTCAAATAAATGCATTAATTTTTTATGTTGTCAAAGCTGCTTTTCTTGCAAGGTTTCCTTAGCTTGGAAGAAGAGCTGATGTATTTGTTTCTAGAAGAATTATATTTTGTAAAAGATCATAGGAAGGGAATTTTTTCCCATGTTTTTTCTTTTTCTGTCGGAGTGGTTCTAGTTGTAACCTAACACTTCTAGATGGATTTCTAGCTGTAGCTGGCAGCAGCCACAGTAAGTCTGGCCTACCACCTGCAACAAGGTGAGCCTAAAAGTAAACCAGGCAGCCACAGGAGTGCTTAGTAATTGTGCCTTGGAATATGTGTAACACACTTAGGGAAAAAGCTTGGGCACTGCTTTGCTTTTGTGAAGCTCCTATCCAGTTCATGTGCTTGTTGTTCTCAGCTTCAGAGGAGGCTGGGATCACATCCCGTTTTAGTGAGGTTTTGGGACCTTCGTGATCAGCTTTGATGTCCATTCCTGCCTGTCTGAATCCAAGCTGGAAAAAGTTACTTCTCTGCATCAAGATGTTGATCTGGAGACAGAGGTTCTGATGAGGAAAATAAGCATAAGGGGAGTGACAGTGATGTCTTCAGATGGTGAGTTATGAATTAAAAATTACAGGTACAGTCCTCAGTGTCAGTTAAGGATAAGAATGTGATGGATGTGAACAAATATGCTCTGGTGATTCAAGTGTTTCTGCATGAAAAGTTGTCATTATTGTTTATTTATGAAGTACCATGAAGATGTGCTGGGTTTCATAAATGATCTGAGAGGTAGATGAGGAGGCCAAAGATGCTAAAATTATCAAGGCTTTTTAAGTACTGCTTCAGTTCTGCAGTTCTTACAGAAAAACTAAAATTATAACTTTTTTAGGTGGATTTATATGTGATAACTGTTGGATGGTCCTAGGTTTGCCTCTGTCATTTTATTTCATGAATAAGTTGATCGGTACAAGGTATTCAGAGGACTTGGAAAGAAATGCAGTAATATCAAGTCTTCAAATACATGTTAATTACAGTAATAATATTTTGAAAGTCTGGAGACCAGAAAAAATGATTCCCAGAAGGAAACCAATACTTCCAATGAATTAACCTTCAAAGAGAGATTCCAAGTATAAAGAAATAAGAAACCTCTTCTATGCTGATATATCGAAATTATCTTGAATTTTATTTTCATGTAGTTGTAGAACATGGATTTTAACTGTGTATGTTAGGAGAGAAGATAATTAAATGAAGAACATATTTTAAAATACTTTAGTGGCAGGGTAGTTTTTTTACACACAAGTAATTACTATAAATCATTATTTTTGATATTTTTTATTAGATACTTATGCATTGAACCCAGAAAAAGTAACATTTTTATTTTATTTCTCAGGAGAGAAGAGGTAGGGCCAAATGTTATCTTTGGCAGGCATAAAGATAGTCAGAATTTTGTCCAATCTTTGCACTTTGTACTTGTATCTACTGAGTTTTGACGAAAAATCACTATTTGCCTGTTGGGCACTCCTGGAATAAATGCCACAATTTTTACTTTAATTTCCTTTAATACACGTATTTTGTAATGTAGCAATGTTTCTCATTGCAAAAACCAGCAACAACCATTTAAATGATTTTTCCTAATCAGTTAATTATGAAAGACCAAGCTTCTGTTTTTCCTTTTCCCTGCTTCTCAAATAATATTTGAATGAACCTGGGAAAATTCAATACTCTGAACTTTGGTGACTGAATATAGACATCATCCCCAGTAAGCAAAGAGGGAATAACATGGATACATCAACATAGAGAGCAAACAAATGCATTGACAGGATAGAATGAGCAGTAAACTTAAGAGGGGGGTTTTCGTGAAATTGGAATGGAGTTGAAGTGAAGGAAGTGAAATTTAAGTATGGCACTTGTACAACTTATGAAAAATACTCTTTTCAAAAGTGTTTACCACTGCAGTAAAATAAATAAAACCAAGTTTAATCCACTGAGAGTTTTTTGATTGAAATAGAAACACCTCGACAAAGCAGTAAGTTTAGTTGATATGAAGACCAAATTGGTATACTTGTATAAACTATATCTGAAGGCAGAGAGTGACATTGTCAGAGCAGATAATATAATTCTTTAAAATGATATGTGGAACAAGAAATGTGTAGGGGGATACAATTTAAGAAAATAAAGGTAGTCTAGAAAGTAATCTTACCCCTAAAGAGTTGCAGCTGGGCTAATTATCAAAGATTAGGAGCTGGCCTGACTTTACCAGGCCACAGCTCTAGCTGATAAGAAGAGTGTTATAAAAGAGTGGATTGGTTGGTTGAGGGGGAATTGGCGTTAGTTGGCTACTGTGAGAAGAAGGAAGGGTCAGTGGTTGGAGGGGCTGCCTACGAGAAACATCAAGGAGGTATGAAACTCTTGCACTAAGGAGACAACAGAATGAAACATTTGCAATATAATGACAACAGAAATGTACAACAAGAACATGTGTTTTCACTGGAGTAAATTAAAAGGGTTGCAGGTACATTAATTGATGCTTTGGAGTAAGAAGTTTACTGAGGACAGACTTTAAGCAACATCTTTAAAGTCTGCAGTACTTAACGTGGTAGAGACAGACTTGTCAATGTACAATATTATCATTAAGATAGTTTCTATATTTGTATATTGGTTACTAGCAGAAGCAATCAGAAATGAATTTGAAACGTAAGGAAAATGCATGAGAACCCTTATGAATGCTGATAAAACGCTGCTGGTTTTGTTTGGATAATTTGCCAAGTGTAGACATATTAAACAAAGTTCATACCCTTTTTATTTATTGATGCCTGCCAGCTGCTGTTTATAATTCAACTTGTGCTTGGGACAATGTATGCAGGGTAATATTTATTTTGATTTTTTTGGCAGGTTCAGGTCAGCTGCACATTTTGTTATTTTACTTTTTCCTTCCCTCCACTTCCCCTAAGTTAGGAACCATAGCTTCCTGTAATGTGGCTTTCGGATATTCTCTGAGGAAATTGAATTTCTGGATTCAAAAGCTGTCCATCTCAAGTTCAAGAGCTCTTCTTTCTTCATGGATGCATATTTATGAAACTATATAGCTTAGGAAAATTTTAATCAGCCTTATGAAAGTTCTTTCTCTTTAAACATAGTAGGAAATCTGAAAGAATTTAAAGATAAAGGTGCATTGTTGAAGTTTAGCGAACTATCTTAAAGTTTCATAATAACACTGTAGGATTTAGGAATTTAAATTCCTTTTATTATAGAATCAAAACCACCTGTAAGTATATAAAATACTTTGCCTGGTTTACAGACTTAACATTCCAAAGCAGTATGGCAAAGAGCTCTACCTTTATTTTGAGCTTATTGAACTATTAGGAGCTTGACAGCCCTCTCTGGGAACAGAGAGAATGTTGAGAAGAACCAAGTCCACTTGGAATGCAAACTTAGTGGGCTGTATTTTTTTTTTTAAGGTAGGCTGCGTGTTAGAAAGTAAAATATTGGAATTTTCACTTCTTTAAGTGATAATGCATTTGGGAATGAATGAGGCTAGTTGTGGTTTGTAGTTATTTTCGCTACTCATTCTTTCTGAGCTATGCAGCTGCAGAATTATGGAATATGAACTATGTGGCTAGAAATTTTACTTGTCTTATGACTACTACATGCCTTGGCCTAATACAGCTTATAAAATCTGGTGGCAAACTTAAAGAAATATAAATAAACTAGTGTCACATGTACTGTATAACCTTGTTGATACAGATGTCATTTAAGTAATATTCAAGTTAAATAAGAAATCTGTTAATCTTATTCCTGCATGCCTCTTAAAGGCCACAATAATTTTTTATATATTTTTTCAAAATTATGAAATAAATTGCTACCTAAAGCATGTAACTGCTGATTAGTCGGTGGTTAGCTGATGATTTACAGATGGGAGCGAGATGATCCAGATTGCAGGCCAAGGAGGTTTTTATAGTTCTGGTGTATCATTAGTATGAAATTGCAACCATGGATGCTTCAGAAGAAGGGTGATCAAGTAGTTAAAGTGAGGTACCTCTTGTAAGGTTACTACATCTGTTCTTTATTTGACTGTGGTGAGTATGGTGGAACTTGCTGGGGCATTCATTAAAACATCTGTCTCTTGGGCATCTCTGCAGAGAATGCTTCAATCTAAAAAGTGTGAGAACATGATAAAAAGTGAATTCACTTTTATAATTTCAGTCTAATCCTGTTATTTGCCTCGGTGCCTCTGTCCTGGATCTTCTTTCCTTGCCCTCTTCTGGCTGTTGCCTGTAGTCCAGGACCTCACTTCCACATTTCACGTAGATGGCGAGAGAATTCCCTCAGGTGCTGAACTTATCCTGATGATGGTTTCCAAAGCTTCTATGTAGATATTCTGCATTGGTAAAATGGATGCTCTGGGAATATTTTATCTCTGAGCAAAGAGTTTATTGTGGTGAGCAATTGTCTAGAAATGTGTAAAGAGATTTCTAAACTGATCTAGATTTCAGTGAGACTCTAGTATTAGATCAGTACAATTTAACATGATTGAAAGTGTCGGGCTCAGGTATGAAGACAGTCTTGTATTTTTTAAACCTCTTTTAAAAGTACTCTTTTCAATCTGTAAATATATGAAAGCATAAATAGTACCTAAGATGAAAGAGGTGTTTAAAAAAAAGCCAAGTACAATGTACAGAGCAGCCCTATGATAGCTGTTCTATACTCACATGCAAGAGAATGTTGTGACTTGCTTTAATAATGTCACCCGCTTTGTAAACCTATAAAACAGAGATGAGTTGAAGAAACTGTAACTCCAGGTTTGGCATTCTGAAAAGCACTAATTTTTATAGACAGAATCAGTGTTTGTGGTGAAATCTATAAGATGTTGAAGACATGTGTGTTGCTGGGTCAGGTGGTGTTAACTGCATCCTCAGTGGTTTTTATATTCTGTTGACATTCTCCAAATGAGGTTGGCAGTTGACTCTCACTGAGTTCAACTCCGAGTCATTTCAGGAAGTTGTTATGCATTAACTTTGCTATTTTATTAATATTATTCTCCTCCTCCCCTCTTTCTTCTCAGCTGAACTGAAACAGATGCTATAGCTGTGCAAGTATCTGATTTCAGGCTCTAGAGCCAGCAGTAGATCCTTAAAGTTCTGAAATTTGCTTTAGAAATAGCCTTTAAAAGGTTTACAAGAGTAACCATTTTATTTTGTAGTACAAGCTATAACTGGAAATGTGATTTCTTCTACTTTAAGATAAATTTGCAGTCATACAAACTGTAGTAACAATGATTTATCACAGCTGTAAAAGATTGGTGCAAGCTCAAAAACTTACCCAACAATGAATGTTTTCATGAGACTTATTGCCAAGGCAGGTATAGGGGAGGTTTTGTTTTTAATATCTCAGATGATTTTGTTGATCAGAGTGTGAGAGCAGAGTGGCAATTTTTAATTGACAGACTAAGTTGAGTCTTTCTGTCAGGCAGCATTAGGTGTGGAGGAAAGGTCAATGAATGCCACCACAGTTTTTCATTGCCCTTGGTAGCCAAGTATCTACATGAGAGTCCATGCCAGAATTTCACCAAGTGACAACTGATTTAACCCTTCCTTCACCAGTTTTGAATGCAGCTCTGTCGCTGCTGTGACACTTGTTAAATGGAATGGCTGGGCTCAGTTGTCATCTTAATCTACAAGAACGGCTGTAAATTTTCAAAACTTCTGCCCTTCAAATATGTATGGAGATTATACGTAAAGAAATTTTGACAGTCAAAATCTTTCTTTCTAACCCAGGTACTTACAGCAGTCTGTAAAAGTGCCAAGGAGTCCAGCAATCTTTTTGATTTATTCTCTACACTGTAGAGGGAGCTGAGAGGACAGGAGACATCTGACATCTTGATGGAGTTCTGGAGATGTGTTCTGAGGCAGGAGTTGTTTGCTGATGCCTTTAAGTTTATGGTGAACTCTGTGGATCAGCAGCCAGACTTTTCTTGTACTGGATTTTAAGTCTTGGTACACTGCATCTGCTAAGTGGAAGTGATTTCAGGCTGTACAGCTTGACTTTGCAAAGTCAATACTCTGTGTGCCATATTCTAATTCTTTTAATCTTGTTTCATCAAATTGTGCCATTTTGTCCCTGAATTTCTATCAAATCATATTGGTTACAACTAGGAATGCCCCTTAAAGGCTTAATGTAATATTCCGTAGGATTTGGCAACATAAAGAAGCTCCTGGTTTTCCAAAGAGACCTGCAAAACCCTTATTCTCTGGCATTGACAGTGTTATGCTCTGAGGTGTATCCTCTGAGAAAATTCCTAAGTATAACTCTCACAAATATGAGTGATTGTTTTTCATGTTTGGTGGTGGCATGCAGTGAACTCAGACTTTCTTTGGAGGTTTTCTGTCTCTCCTCAGAAGATCCCTTCCTGTCCATTCCTTGGGCTCTGGGTATCCCTGGGAGGAGGAGCCACTGCTTTCACTGCCCTTCTGCCCGCACAGGTTTCATAGCTGAACTTAATGTTTTACCTGTGGAAAAGCATCCAGAGAGGTGAGGTAGTTGTGCTTTGCTGAGGCCCAACTGATTTAATGGAATCTGTGAAATTAATATATGCTTGTATGTTCATTTTCATACTCAGTGATTTAATAAGAAGCTCAGTCTTAGGGGTGAAATTAACTTTGTCTAAATAATGCAGCTGGAGTTTTCTTAAGCTGTCTGAAGTTGACTCATGTATCTCAGCTAATTCTTGCTCACAGTTTTTGTTCTCCTGATATTTCTCAGCAATGCAATTCTTATTCATCCCAAAGCTCAGGTTGAAATCAGTGAAGTGGGAGGGAGATTTGCTTCCTCAGGATTGTAGCCTGAGATGCCAGAAATTTGATTTTGTTGCCAACTCACCCAGAAGTCCAAAGCCACATGAATAATTCTCTTTCTGGTACTTTGATTCACTTTCTGTGAAATAATAGTACTTAGAGAAATGGGTGTAATTTTAAGGGTAGAGAACACCCAGATGTGCTTTATAAAACAAAGAACATTAGATCTTTCAGTGGTAGGGACCTAATGAAGTTCATCTCATTTGTGCTTCTACTAGATTGCTCTGGATTCTGTCTGCTCATAAAGCCTGCGTGAAAGTTTAAATATTTTTTCCATTATCCCTTTGCTTCTGATCTAACTGTTCTCAATACCTATTTTATTTTGGACTGGAAGCAAAGGGAGCTTGAAATTCTGTGTTTATTCATGTCCTGTGCTATTATCAAGAAAGATTATTGCAAAATAAATACAGTCTTGGTTCGGTTCTGCTACAACCAGTGAGAGAAGGTTTTGCAATGAAAAATAACCTTTGAAACTTAGCATAATTCATAAAACAGTTTGCTATTTCAAATATCTGAAAATCTGTTCCCTTAGAAAAGGTTATAAAAATTCTATTAGCCAAGGAAGATACCTTTCAGAGTAAGAAACAATATATTTATATATCCTCTAGTATGTGTGTTGTAGCAATAAAAGGACACAGAAGATACTGCCTTTTGCTTTTCTGCAGTTCCCTTTTGGTCTTGGCTATATCAAACTGCTTTAGGTAATACTTCAACATTTAATAAAATTTTTTCAGTACATACAGGATGATAATGATCTTCAGATGCACATGTATCACAAAAGATAGCTGTTGTGTCATTCCTTACTGTAGATGTAAGAAACATCAAAAGCAATTTAAAATTCCACTTATCTTGCCTCTGCTGAATCATAAGATCGTGTCTGAGTGTCTGCACAGCAGTGTCTGAAAGGTAAGACATCCCCTCTCTAGGACTGGTTAGTCTGATGAAAGAAACATGTCTGAGTGGTATATCTCCAGCATCTATAACTCTGAAATGAAGTAAACTTATGGATGGAGACTTTTTAGATAGAAATGTGAAAATAGTATCTAGAAAACAGTTTTCCTCTTTATTTAGTATAGGATTCTTAAGGCATGCTTGAGTTGAGTATCAGATTATTCAGCAGCAACTATATAGCTTTTAGTTAAGAAGTGCTTCAGGGCTGACAGTCTGAATATTTTGCTGTGAAAAGAGCCCTCAGGGAGCCATGGACACTCAAAATGAAGCTGCTTGGTGAGATTCCCAAATTCTTACTCTCCTTCTGACTTGTTGGTACCTGGCAGGGGCTCTGGGTGAGCTTGAATGTCCTGTGCACGTGGGCTCAGTCACCAGCAGCCTTTTCCCCATCCTGTGTGCACTGGGGCTGTGCCAAGTCCTGCGGTGCCGCTTGGGGAACCCTCACCTCTTCCCCTTCTCAAAACAGATGGCAATCCCAAAGGTTCACTGTGGGCTCCAGAGGGGCAAAAGGGTAAGTGCTGTGGCAGGGGATGTGGGGCTCCCTGCTCTGCCAGGCAAATCACTGCATTTTGGGACTCGAGGGTCTGCTACAGCAGAGGACTTAGCATGTCAGACTTTGAAGAAGTTTGCAGAAGTTGTGACTGATGGCTGGGGTTTTTGGGGAAAAAAAGGCCTGATTTTTAAAGGATTCCTCTAGTGTGCCTGGATGGTACCCTGGGGTCAGGTTTTTTTCTTCATTTGTTGTTGCTGTTGCTTTTGTGTCCACAGTATCTAGAAACTTCTTGTTTTAAAGAAAGTTGGCAACCAGACTTCTCAGAGATGGAGACGTTTGAAAAGTGCCAAATCCCTCAAAAACTAATTCCAGAGCTGTCATCTTGTAATAAGATGCATTTTATAGGTATAGAAACATTTTTGAAATGAAAGAAAAAGCAAATCAGAGCATGGCACATTAGATAATATTGCTGTAGGTAGACAACTGATGTGGATCTGTTAAGCTTCTCTTCAGGTATATTTTTCTTATGGGAGTGTGTGCTTATCATGCCATGAAATGCTTTAAGGTAATCTATTATTATACATAAATATTCAAATTGGTAAGACCAGAATCATACATAATTAAGACATTGAGCTATTCTCATTAATATTTTCCCTCGTCTATACTGAATATAATTGATTTTGTACTGAAGCAATCAGGTCAGATTGCTTGGCTTATGCGAAGGACTTGGCATGAAAATGTCTCTGTTTAGTCTAAAAGTTCCTAATACAAAGATTACAGTGAAGAGATATATTTAAAATATGTATTGGGATTTGTGTTACCATCTTGAAATTGTTTATTTTTGGACATAAAATTCCTGCTTTTACCTAATCTTTAATACACAAAGCTTTCAGAAAACTTGGTAAAGAAGAACTTCTGATGCCTTCTAAATATTCTGTGGCATTTACTGGGGCTAATTTCTGGCACAGTTTCTATATTTCTCTGAGTGCCTTGCTAATATTCTATAAGAATTTGGAGTCTAGTGGAGGGAATTAAACAAATTTTAGAGAAAGGGACATAGCAGGTAAGGAATACCAAAGTTAGCTTTATTCAATACCAGAAACACAGCAGAAACAGGTGTTTAAATGAAGTTTGAAGGAAAATTGTTTGCTCTTAGTTTAGTCTTTCATAGTATGAGGGTGAAACTGATGGAAACATCATTGAAATATTCAGGTTGAATGTTGGAAATCTTATTTGATAATCCAGAGAGTGGATGTTGCAGTTAATTGTTTTGTAATACTGGTTAAGGGTTTTTTTTATCATCATCTGGCTGGCACTTGGTAGTCTTTAAGATCTGTTACACGGTTTCAGTCAAAATTCAGTAATAGTGTGAAATACTTGTACCAGCAACTTGCTGCCATAAATTCTGTACATTAACCATCTCCCATGTCAACTCTGTG
Source organism: Molothrus aeneus (assembly GCF_037042795.1). Taxonomy (NCBI): domain Eukaryota; kingdom Metazoa; phylum Chordata; class Aves; order Passeriformes; family Icteridae; genus Molothrus; species Molothrus aeneus. The sequence goes on along the minus strand of NC_089653.1, from coordinate 21,589,861 downwards.
AGCACCAAGTAATGAATGTATGAATAGTAAAGAAATAACAGCTACGTGTGTTGCATGAAGTGCAGTTATAAATGATGAAATGGCATTTCAATGGAAAAGAGACAGATGGGTGCCCATGCTGATTTTGGCTTTTACAAGAATTGTCTGTTGTGCCCTGTACTTTCTTTTGCTTTCTTGTCTTTGATGGATGATGGATCTTCCACATTGGTATACCCAACTGCCCATTACTGTAACAGGGGCTTACCCAAAGAATGAATGTCTAAGGTATTTACTTTAGGATTATTTAAGGACAGAATATTTTTTGTCTTTCTTCTTCAAGCAGGTTGTACTGATTTTCTAAAGAACAAAAATTATGTATTGCTTGTAGATCATTTTAGTATATAGCTTGTAATTATATATGTACCAGAAAAGACAATCTTTATCTTACTTTTCTTTACTTGCTTTACTTCATTAGTATTCACAGCTATACTCTCTTCCCTAACCCTGCTTTTATTTCTTTTGTGCCTTTTATTTCTTCAATTCTTTCTGAAGACAGTCTCTGTTTTTAAAAAATAAATAAGTGTGACTGGTCTTACTTATCCTTTCATGCCATTTCAGGCATCCCTGAAAGGTGCTATCACTCTCATTATTTATTCAAGGATCTGAAGATACTTCTGAAAAAAGGAATAAATTATTCTGTCATCATTAGTTTAGGAAAACTTTTAAAACCTCTGAAAGAAATGAATTGGGAAACCATTATGAATAACTGAACTTCATTTAACATAGCTGTGATCATTTCAGGACGTGATTCCCCGCAAAGGCTCTGGAATTCCTTGTGGATATTGCTGCCAGAGTTTATTATTTTAAAAGCAATGCATTCAACTACAGTTATTGTATAACTAAACGTTTTAGGAGCCATTTGGCAGAAATGCACACTGTGAGGTAGAGCTGAATATTTGCAATCGAGTATCAAACAAAAGGTGGTTGAGTGAGCTGAACATTGACTGATGTGAAAGAAACAGATACAAAGCAAGGTAGGGAGAAGTGAGTTGTGTAATGGAAGTTGAATCAAATGATAGGTGTCTTTGTATTATTTATACCAGTGTTTTGAACAGTTGTGCTGAAAGCTTTATTTCAGAGATTGCAGCTATAGTTAAAATGGAAAGAACATCAAATATTGAACAACACAGCCTTAGGAAGATAATTTTAAGTACCTGAGCTGATAGATGCAGCATTTGAGACTGAGATTAAAAAAAGACAAATCACAACTGAGACCAGCATTGACCACTTTAGCTTGGAAGCAGGGAAGTGGATGGACTTGGAGATAATTGCTGTGTTACATTCATCACATGGGGTGAAAACTGCCTTCTCAAATGTCCTAGGAGAATTTTCTTAAAGCCCATTTTCTTAAGGTAACCACATTTCCCCTCTCCAGTGCAAAATCTCTGCGTGATAAGACACGAGGATGTTGCTTAGGCTTAAAATTAGTACTTTCAACCAAGAAGTGGAGTCTTCTGCTTACAATAATTAATTTTTAATTGTCTAGTTAGGGACCCATGTTGAGTAAAGCAAAAGGAGTTTCTGGAGAAGCTCGAGGTCTGCATCCTCATGTTTGGAGTTTCTCAGTCTGACACTTACTGTGACAATTCTCTTGCATGAATGTCTGATCTGTCCAGTAAGTTTAGAGCAGAGGATCTCTGTGCTGTCTAAATTTCAAATTTTTAGGCATTGTTCAAACTGTTGTAGTCCATTTTTTAAGTGGTGCTCAAGGCCAAAATAATCCACAACAGCTATTTTGGATTACACAATCTACAAAATTGTATTGTGGATTACACAATTACACACAAGTGTCCCTATTTTACCACTCTGAGCAGTGCTCTCATCTACCTGGGTCTACTTTAGGCAGGAGATGGGCCTGGATGACATCAAGAGGTCCCTTCCAATCCAGATGATTGGGACAATCAAATTATCTGTCATCCTGCATTTTCTCCCTCAAATGGACACTGTCCCAAATCTGGTTTTTAAACCATTTTGCAGACTTGAAGAATCTCCAAAAAGAACTATAAAACTGGTATGATGGACTGGATGCATTGTATTGGGTTCACTTGCCCTCTGAATTAAATAAGAATAATCACTAAATGTTTAAAACTTTGGGCTGTCACTCAGCTAGAGTGTGTATCAGTAGCTGTCTGAAGTGCCTTAGAAAAACTTCTTTGTCACTCCTTATTAACAGCTAAAACTCTATTCCTCTCAGTCTTTGACACCAAATGGAAGGCTGGGGACCATTCTGACATGCAATCTTACTGTTGAGGCAAAATAGAAAAAACAATTTAGATTTCCTAACCTAGCTCTTTAAATATATCCTTATGAGAAAAGATTTTCTTTTCAAATTCAGCAAGGAATTATTTGATGATGCCAGACCAAGTTTATTTTTTCAGGCTTTCAGTTTCAAATATATTACCCAAAGGATTTACAGTGAGTTCTGTATTTCATTGAATTATCAGAAGGTGTACATTGTCATTTAAAAAAATTTACTGCAGATAGCTCTTTGGCAGAATACAATTACAGTCCCAGCAGAACTTGTAAGTTAAGCTATAAACATTATAAAAACAACAAACCAATTTGTGGCAAAATCAAAATGAATTGCTACAATGGAAACTTTTCAGTATTTTTCTGGATTTATAGTCAGCAATTGTTACTGCTTAACTGTTTTAGTAACTGAGAGACATGAGCATTTTGAAGACAATTCTGAGCATAGTTTTCAGAAATAATACCAAAACTTTTTAATGCTCTTTTAGAAACACATAAAAGGTTAGCAAAACTAGGGAAAGCTAAATGAGTGTTTCAGGATTTAAAAGAAGAGCAGCGAGCTGAATATGAGAAGTGCTGGAAAGATCTTACAAAGGAAACAAAAGGTAATATAAGAAGTGTAATAATAAAGGAATAGTGACTCAGGAAATTTTACTCTTTTTACAAAGTGACTTAGAAGTAAGTTATAGTAAAATCTGAATTAGGAAAGGTGACTTCTTTCTTATACAATTTTAAATTAAATGTTAATCATTTATTTGGTAGTCTTGTTAAAGTCCTTGAACTTAAAAATTCAAAATTTACTTACAGAACAAAGCCTCCTGACTGTATTGTATGTGGTATTTAAAACAGGTTTGGCCCACTTGTGGAGGTGCAAGGCATTTTGGGGTGCTTGTGATCAATTGGCTGAACAGTGGAGTGTCAGCCCAGGAGAGGGGAATGGTTATGCTGACCTTGCCATGATTCACCATGGTCAATCACTTGCAGAAACCATTTTGAAGTGGGGAACCGAAATGAACTTCATATTCCCACTGCAATGAGTATAAAAATTCATGTCCTGTAGGATAAAGACATTTCTCAGCTCTTGTCTGTCTGGTTGGTGCTGAGTGTGCTGAAATGCTCAATCTGCACATTGCTCCCGTGCATTGTTCTCCCAGCTTCTCTGCAACTCCTGGCGGTGTTTGCACTATTGCTGGTGGTGAATTTTATAAAAGTGTGAATGAGAAACAAGCATAAGAATGTAATGTTCCCACAATGTCAACTGAGGTGAATGAAAGCCATGTCAAAAGCTAATCCTCCTGTAGTCAATCACTTCAGTAAATCCATTTGCGTATTGCACAGGCTTACTCAATGGAGAACTTTTAATTTTTAAAATATTCTGTATGAATCTCATTTTTCTGACTTAAAATGGTTTTTAAATAGCTATTTATAGAAGACTGTGCAGTGAGTCAAGGGCAAAACCAAGAACACCAGGGCATGCAGACCCATGCTGTCACCAGTTGGCTACATATGCTTTTAGAAAGTGTTTTATTGCAAGGTGAGACAAAAGGATTTCCTGTTCATTGTAGAGAGAGCTTTGAATGATTCCTCTCTTTTTCCAAAGAAAATGTTGACAATAGGATCTTTGATCTTCAGAAGCTAATGCACGTGACAAATTTAATTCATGTAAATAATTCTGCTAGATTCAGTAAGATCTATCACAGGAAGTTAAACATGCATAACTATGTCTCAAGTAAAGACCATGCATGTGGTAGGTATAGTGATATAGTCCAAAAGTTCACTTAGATAAAGTTCTCTCTTCAACAGATGTAGTGGAAATGCTGTCTTATCAAAAGATCATGTGGGGTTTTTTAACTACTTTTTGCAAAAAATGACATTCACTCAAGTTCAAATCTTGTAAAAGCAAGATTTATCTAGACAGCTGAATAGTGTTAGAAGTGTCCATGTTGTAGTAAAATAGTAATGATTTATCACATTTTTTATATTCTCGTATTTTATGTTCAGTTCAGTATTATGTGATTTTAGGAAATATCACTGCATAATTCCAGTTTACTATTCCAGTGCTATATTGCTATTGTCAAACCTTTTTCTACAATCATCCATTCATGATGTAAGTTTTCCAGGTGCTGACTTTCTTGAATACAATTGATTAAACTTGTATTCTGTAGAATAGAATCCTGTATGACACCTCGAGTGTTGAGTGATCCTTAGAAATAACCTTTAGACCTCAAGGTCTTGTGGGGAAAAAAAAGGTTTTACTTAATAGGATCATCTAGTTCAGAAATTATCTAATGCTTGACAAAAGTCATAAAATAGACAAGCACATTTCTTTTCACAAGTACTTGCAGTCCTATTAGTAATGCTTTGATTCCTACTGCTACTTGTCCTGTTCAGTTAATTAATATCATTCTGTAGTGGAGTGGGCTTGTTCAAAAGCTGAAAACTCTTTTAACTCCCCCACTGTTAGGAAATCATATTAAAATTTCTTTTTGAGAGTGACCTTGCTGCTTCCTTTTGTTGATACATTAATACCACTAAACCAGTATTTGGGAGAGATGAGTTGTGCGTCCTGCTAGTGATGACAATATTTTGTTTTACTGTTTGAGTTGTGATGTTGCTTACAAAAAAAAGGCTCTTGAATATGACTTTACCTAATTAAATCAGTTGATGTGATAATTAATACAAGAATTCTCTGGGTTTGGTATTTTGAATGTGACCTAGCAGTTTCCTATATCATCGAAGAGGACTCTTGATGAAAAGCCACCAGTATGAACACCAAAGAAAAAAGAATAAGAGTTTTGCCTTATACTTTAAATTGCTGAAAGTGGGGCTATGGAACTGTGGTTTTCCACAAAGGCAATGTTCTATTTTCATACTACAGTTTCTCCCACATTCCATTTAATTTATGACAGGCTATTAGTGTTAATTTGCACTTTTGGAAGGACTTCCATTTAAATAACTAATTACCTAAAAGGAAATTTTTTGATGCTTATGCTTTCTTTTGCTATCATCAAATAGTGTCAAGATTTGGAAGCTGCTGTACTGCTGGTACTGTACAAATTAGAAGTATAATTAGCACACTGTTACTGCCTCTTTGACTGTAGCTCTTTGGGGGTTGTTCTACCATGTGAACATGCTATGTACAATAGTAGGCACTTTTTGGAGTATTTTTCTGCTTTCACTACTGCTTGATATTGCTGCAAGTGAATGGGTTTAACACAAGCTGGTATACACAAAAGATAATGATGAAACCAGCTGGAATTGGAGATGCTGAGAGACTGGGTTTTATTGCTTTCTACAGGATTTTTGTATGATTCTTTTTAAGAATGCTGACCACATGCTTTGTTTAGTTTGAAAAGACAATACAATGGGTCACAATTCCCTTCAGGAAGAGAGGTGTCACTTTAGGCCATTATATGCATATTTACTCTTCTGATAATTTAGCTTTATGCTCTTTTAAGTTTTGATGTTCTCAAAGTCAGAAAGAGAGGCAGACACTGAATTACTGTACACAGATACTGATATATAATAAATCAATGAATACTCCCCAAATCTTTACAACTTTTCCTTCCTTGTGTTTGGGTATCAGACTATGTAGATGTCCACCACACCCCATTCATCCCGTGAGCTGTCAGTAGTGTTTTCAGTCCTTTTTCTCTTTTCACTTGTTCAATCAGTTTTGTTATTGTTCTGTGACTTCCCTCCCAGTCTGTCTGTAAAGTTCTAATGTTATCTGTTGAAGTCTTTGGTAGTAGCTCAGTAGTTAGGATGTGGTTTTCAGCTGGGAGAGGGGAAGAAAAAAGTGCAGTTAGTACCTGTATTTTATAATAGCTCCATGTATCTCTGTCTGTGTGGCACAAAAAGCAGGTATCCTTTTCAAAATCTATTTTTCTATTTCTGCCATGTTTGTGGGCAAACTCCTTAATTTGTTTCTGTGGTGCAGCTATCAATGAATTATGGATGTTGCGGGGAATAAACAATAGTTTGGTTTACCACCAAGAAGGATTTAAAAATGTTAAAGAATTTAGAAAAGCCTTTAAATTTTCATTTTACACTGTAGGATTTCAATTCAAATTATTCCAGTCTTATTCTGATAGGGTAAAACTGAATTTCTGATAGAAATTAATTTTTCCCTCCCAGTGTTACAGGGAATTTCACAGGATGTCCGCTCACACTCCCTTTGTATCTAACCACGTACCACATGTAAAGAGAATGAACATCTCAAGCTTCAATATGTCAGCTGTTATCAGACTTCCATGAAAAATGATTAACTACTATTTGTACTTAAATTGTTATTTTGAAATAAAAGATACTTCAAGTTGCTTGATGCTAAGTTAGTATGTAAGAGAAACTTCAGAACTCAAACCACAATTTCTGAACAGAACCCCTACACAGCTGTTCCAGATGTACAGTCTTAGTGGACCAGGTTTTCTGTCTTTTTTCAAATTCTCATGGATGTCTGCCTATCACACTTTTCTGCTTGAGAAGTGGAAAACTGAATAGGGATTAAGAGGAAGTGCACAGCAGGGGCAGGTGTGGCTGGGCGTCTGGGATGTGTTTCCTGTAGCACTTGAGTGTCCCTTCAGCTATGCTCAGTGAGTGGGGCTTAAAGGAAGGATTTGCTGATTTCAATTTTCTAGACATGGTCTATGAGCCTAGACACAGGCCTGCGTCAGGCTTGAGCTGTACCAGCTCTTGGGCTTCTCAGCAGAAAATCAGGTGAAAGTTGACATTTTACTGATTTTTCATGAAGTTTGGGTGGGAGTTTTTTGCTTGTGGTTTTTGTGTATTTTCCCCTGTGAGTATTATCAGAGGAAATACATATTTTCATTAATGGGTCACACTTCCTTCTGTGTTCACTATGCATTTGGGAATAGCAGTCTTCATCTCCATGCCTTGTCCTCCATGGATTTGGTTATTTGAGCTGTGCTTTCTCTGTAGGTGCATTGCTGTGTGAGCTCACAGGCTCTAGGCTTTACTGGGTGGGATGCAGCCCCATCCCACTGAAGAAGCCTCAGCTGTGGAATTTGTTTACTCTGTAATGTCATTGACTTTGGAGGCTTGCTAAAAGGATTCCTTTTCTCTGAGAGGTTATAGGAAGTTGAAGTTTGTTTGCATTATGATTGAGAGTTCTTTATTTGATGCTTTTTAAATACTATAGTACGTTCTCTAATGCTGGGCATTTTTTATACTTGAATGAGACTCTGTTGCACAATATCATATCATCCTTTCTATGGTTTCACAAAACCAAAAATCACAGCATCATTTTAAGCAAACTGTGATTTGTGGCTTGTTTAATTCAAACGGAGGAATTGGAAAGAAAATCAGAGGAATTACTTTTATCCATTAGAACAATTTATTCTTTTAGATGTCTGTCCTGTAAAGGCAGGGGTGTTCAGGAGAAAGTGGAAGCAATGGCTCGTGGGCTGTCCATGCTTCTCCATTGTTAGCATCTCCTTGGCATGATTTTGGTCCTGGTGTGTGGTGAGGTTGGTTTGCAGTGCAGGGTGAATGAAATTGTTCAGCCTGTGCTGCAGCCCTCCAGGGAAGTGCATTTGTGCCAGAAACTATGTGCATGGATCAGATGCTTTAGGATGTCAGTGCAAGTCGAGAGAGGGTGTTTGAATGATATCCCTTCAGGACAGGAGCAGTGCTGGAGGGCTCCACAGGGCCAGGAAAGGACAGACCTGGTGTTGAGTTAATATCTTCTGAACAGCCTCCCTGGGTAAACTGTCCCCCAGAGTGTCTTGGGAGGAGGAGCAGCAGGGACATAAAATTTCAGAGGGTCAACTGCAGTAACAAAATGGTTCATAACGTGTCTGATGAGCAGAGTGGTACTGACAAGTAAATTGCTCCCCAGCATTAGTTTAGTTGTATCCTGTCAGAGCTGGGACTGAAAGTACCTTGATTTGGATTTTCAGTTACTTGGGCTTAAATCATTAATATATTGTGTAAAGACAGTTTGCAAACTGCTTTAAAATAAATGTGTATTAGAAGGCTTCTCTGGGAAACTTCTTCCTTAACAAAACCAAAAAAATAAACAAAAGGAAAAAACCCACTGCCATCACAAAAAAACCCCAACCCCCAAACCAACCAACCAACAAAAAACCCCCCAAAACCCAAACCAAAACAAAAAACTACTTTAAGTGGACTTTTGTTTTGGAAAAGATGATCATTGAAATAAAGCGTGCTCATTTTTCATAGTGTTTCTTCTGCTGGAATAAAGTATTTAAAATGAGGGATTCTTAGCACATGGCTAGAAACTGATAATTATTTAAACCAGCTGCCTAGTTGCAGTGTATAGTGAGATTCATCACTGATTCACTAACACATCAGAAAAAAATTCCCAAAAAGTGAAAATGCTATGGATAGATAAAATGTGAGAAGTGGGCGCATGGTGTTGGTTTATTTTTAAAAAATGCAGCCTCTCTTTGAAGTTTGATTAGAATGAGTCAGTTTCTGTTAGATCTGACAATTATAAATTTGTTATTAGCTTTCCAAAATAAAATACATGAATAAAACTTTTTTAAAATGTGCTTATTCACCAAACCATTGCATCTGTAAGTATGGGAAAATGATGCTTATCACTGCAAAATTTCTGCAGGTCTTTAATTAGAAGCATTTCCCTGTAAGGAGATGACTGTATTTGGGGGAAAAGAGAAACTTACCTGTTTTGGCCATACTTGACACATTTCATATCCAGTCTGTTACTTCTCTAAAGAAATAACGTACAAAAATTATTCAGTGTAATTTCAGCATCAAGAGTAAGAGCCACAATTTTTCCTGGCATTAATTATTTTAAAAGAATTTTCATTTTTTTATAGTTTAGCCTCATTTTTCTGTTAGGATTTTGAACGTTGTAACCAAAACTTTCCTCCCTTCCATCCTCATCCCCACAGCAAATGTTCTCAGAAGGGAAGGATGTTACAAGTTGCATTGAAAGTTTAGTAAGTAATTTATTATTGGATGAAAAATAATGAGATTTATGTTTGCCAGTGAAGTTGTTCATTTTATTCACAGAATTGATCTTCAGTGCAAACAATCCTTCTTGATAACAGCCTGTTGTGCGTTCTTGTACATCACTAAAACTAATTAAAAACAGGTGGATTTTTCCCATGGAGCAGTACCACTCAGCTCAATGAAATGAAGTTAACTTGTATGAGTTGTCAGAGAGGATGTTGTTTTCCTTAGGGACTATACTGGAATGTTAGGATTCTCTAAAGCTGCATTTCTGAACAGAAAAATAATCATATTTTTACTATGATACCCATATTACTTTGTTTATAAAACTTGAATTTAAGTTGGTGCTGTAGACAAGAGGAAACCCTAAAGGAGACTTAATTTTTGAAACCTGATCTCTGTGTGAAAGTCTCTGTGAAACTCTGGTATAAAGATTTGAAGGGTTTCATTTAGGGACTCAAATCTACATAGCTAAGTTTTGTTGGTGTTTTTTTTTAAACTTGTGGTGTCACATTTTTCAAGACACAGTTTATCTTTCACAAAAATGAATGAGATAGAAATATTGAAGAATCATGAGCTGTGTTTACTGAGTATTCCGTTTATGAACTAAATGATCTGCTTAATCTTGTGATTTATTGCTAGTTTGATAGTTCTCTTTAATAGGAGTTTGGCTTATGTGGGATAATGATGCTGGTTTCATTCTGTGTGTAGGGTTGTGCAGAACGGGACATGGAGGTAGGGTAGGAGACCACCTGATTTGTGCTGCATTTTCAGGGAGTGCCAGCAAAGTTCAGACTGGCCTCTTTTTCTGGGCAGAATTAATAGAAGGCTGAAAAAACAACTGTCATAATAAAATTTTTTTTCAAGACAGAAATACTTATATCTAAGCCAGCTATGAGTTTTGAAATAACCTATCTTTGCAAATCACACTATGCAGAGTGGTCCAAATATAATCTTTGTATCTAATGTCATTGTTACAGACTTCAAAGATGGTCTCTCTGTAACAAGGCATATTAAAAAAAATGACCCATATGAAGTGGACTCGTTTATGTTAGTCTTTACAAGCCTAGCGCTTAGCCAATTTTAATTTTGAGTCTTCATTTTTTCTTGACTAACTCCAGTTCTGTGCAGCCTCAGATGACAGGTTGAATAAAATAATAAAGTAATAGAAGACTGAAAATAAAAAACACTAGAGCATTTAATATATTTACATTTTCTAGTTTAGATAGTTTGAATTTTAAACAGGTCTTTCATCATGTCACTGCTGAAATATATTCCTAAAATGGTAAAGAAGAGTTGGTAAATTAGATAAATATTATCATACATACAATTTTTAATCTGAGAAGTAGGAGGAGGAACTTGTGACATGCGGAGTTTCTTAGTTGATGGAAATAAACTGTGTGTATAGTGGAGCATATTTAATTTTTGTTGCAAGCTGAGGGTTCTGTGTGCTTTCAGATGCATGGGTGTATGGATCATGGTTGATGCCAAATTTCTACTTGTGGGTACCACTGTCTGGTTCTGGGTGAGGAGTGATGCTGCTGCACTCATGCATTTACAAGCAGCATAGTGTAGGACAGGTCAGATCTGATCATCTCTCTTCTCCATGTAGATGGCCCACAGTGAGCCATCAACTCACATCAAAATATGCATTTATTTATGAATTTTAGATTTGCAGAAATCTCCAGATCTTACTAACATTGCGGTACTTTAACTTTGCTACATTAATACTTTTCCCCTATGAGTCAGTGTTGTTACATTTGCACCTAGAGGTGGGATCTTATGTGGTTGGTTTGTTGGGACGAAGAACTTACTGTTCATATACAATGGCAAATACGAAGAGCAAGACTATCTTGTCTTGAGTAACAGATTATTTTAAAACTTTGCTAAACAATAAAATTGGTCAAAAAACCTCGAGTTTTCTACTTAAGAATATAAAACTTCTTTTGAAATTTTTTTTTGGTCTTCTTTCTATCTTAATGCAAACTGCTTATCTTATTTTGAAATGTACTTTTGTGCACCAGAGAAGTATAGTTTATTGTAAATGTTACATTAAAAGACTCATTTTTCAGGCAGTTAGAATTAGATTTTTTCAGAGACAAATGTTTTCTATGCACATTGCATAATCATTAGATTAAAAACCAATTTCTCCAGCTTCTAAAACAAACCATTTCTTTTGCATATTGGAAAGTTTTTAAGGCGTAACATCTTCAGAATAAGTGCATGTTCATATTGTATTGCTTCTGAAATAGCTGGGAACAGTGATGGAAAATCACTAAACTAGAAAGGATCACTTGTGAAATGCACAGTACCTTAACATAAAGAGGAAGAATAAACAACTTTTTCCATGGCCTGCATGCAGGGCCAGTTTGCAAATGTGTGATGGTGGTGGTGCTTGATGGGTCAGGCATAGTTTAATTACTGACTTTCTACTATGCAAAGGTTGCAACAGGAAAACATTTTTGGACTTGTCTGTTTTTGTTTGTCTCTCCTATAGAAAATTAAATACTTTATCTGTATATGTGAGCTATCCATGGTATGATGGCTCGTACCTCCCTGCTACAGCAGCCACTGCAAAGTGATTTTATTGTCCTCCAATCTACTGGAATAGTTTTTAACATGTCTTTTGCTTTACCAGCCTTTTTGCAGACCAACAAGTACCTCAGTGTTAATTTAGAATCTACTAGTGAAGTGTGGGCATTTAGCAGTGTTAGAATTTTCAAGCTGGAGTAAAAATTTGTTTCTTGACATATTTATTGACAGTGCTTTTATTTAATAAAGAAGAAAGCACGCACTTTGGGAAATGGTAGTCTTTATTTATGGCTAAGATGGGAAAATGCAAATGAAGTGGTGAATTTTGTGATTAGTATTTTACAGAGCAGTCACTTACTATAATTATGTTTTAGATCAGAGTGGAATTATCATGTTCTATTAACCAGATTGTTTCCTGACTTCTTGTAGGATTCTGAGTAACAACAAGATCTTGGGGTTGAAGAATGGCTCTTTCTTTGGACTGAGATCCCTGGAGAGACTGTGAGTAACTGATCAGCCTTGCTCCACCTTCAATTCAAAGTCTTTGTACTTTAAATATAGAAACAAACATCAGATAAGAAAGTTGAGATGTTCTGAGCTGTATTGCACAGTAGAGTTTCTAGGCAGTCATCAGGTTAAGAAACAGCATAAAAATGAGTGCATGGGGATGGATGTGGAACATGCAGGAAAGCACTGCCATCAATTTGGAACTAAAATAAACATCCAGTCAAAGCCTTGTACTACACTCTGTGCACTATCACAGCAAAGACTGCTATATGTAATGGTAACACTAATATACCTGACATGTAGTTTGGGTTATTTAACTCATTGGTCTCCAATATTTCTATTTTAGATCTATAGAAGTTTAAATTTTTTCTATATTTTGATTATAATATCAACAACTTAGACAGCATTTATCACAGGAGCAAACAATGACTTTGATAAAGCTCCATGGCCATGTATTTCTAGCCAGTATTTGAAGGGGGAAGAGGAGCTCAGGAGCAGCTAATCAGTTAGGAGGAAAATATTTGGAAATTTCAATGGAAATAAATAAGTAGTAATAGCTACACTATAATAACACTACTTTCTGTATATATAGGTCAGTCATTGGAGAATAATTGTGAACAAGCCTAAAGAACTATTTTTTATATCTATAGGCAACTTCTGGTAACAGTACATCTAAAATGAGTAATTATGTCATGCCTATCTTACAGTATCTCCTGCAGCTTAAGCTAAATTACCTTTATACTGCTTTGTAAGAGTAGCTTTGTTATGTAGTGATTGATTGTAGTTATTGATATAAAATTGTTGCTGCATTCATGAATGCATGAATGTATTCTGTGGGGTGTGAATATTTCCCTATGCAAAGAAATGATGTATTAAAATCAACCTTAGCTAATATTTTTACTCTAGATGTGTGTGATATGCATGCTGTTCATGGTTGTGGAACAAAGTGGATAAGTATACCATACTGAGTTGAGTGTCCTAAATGTGGTTTAAAAATAAACAACTCATTTCAAGGTCTACAGCAATCCCTTTGAAGGATTTGGGTAAAGTGATTGTCAGAACATTTCTGCTGAGTAACATTATATTGTCTCTGCATACAGTTATAGTTGTGTCAAGTACTTTCATTAATGTATTAAATGATATGGAATATTAAGTAGTCTGGAATGGAGAGTGAGGTATTATTTACTAACTGGTTTAATATTAGGATTAACAGTGATATGAGGTTTGTAAAAAAGTCTGCAAATATTTTAGACAAAACAAAAACAATTTAGAACACAGAATAGAATTACAAATTTATTGCAAGGGAAATTAGTAAGTTAAATTCTCATGTAAGTAAATACAATTAATTTAGTGTTTAGAACTAAAGGAAAACATTTCCTCTGAGGTTTTCTTAATGTTTAATTTACATTGGAGAATTATACTGAGCATGTAGTTTTAAGAATTTTATTAGTTAAATAGTGAGAGAAATACTTGAGCCTGAAAAGACATTAGAAACAAAACTAAGAGCAGTGAGAAAACAGAAAAGCTGCCTTAAGTGAGTAGCCTCGAGTACCATCACAATCCAAACCATTCTATTTTCCTGTATTGATTTTTCACAACAGTGCAGATAAAATGAATATCATCTTCTCTGTTTCTAATTCTATTTGGCTATGGTGTAATGCAAAATCCATGAGTGGTCCGTGAATTGAAGACTGGAATTCAAGTGATGACATTCTCATGATTCAGCTGCTCTGTTTCTGTTTCATTTGGGGCCACTCAGGCCCCATATGCTTCTTATCAATATCTGTGAAATCCCAGTTTCAGCTGCAGGGGCGAGAACAGCTGGAATAGTCTACTAGGAGGTGAGTGTGAATGAATTACAGCTGGATGAGTGCTCCTAGCTCTTGGACAAAGGTTTCCCCAGCTTTGCCTTTTGGACAGAACCTGATTCAGAGCAGTACTTCAGGTGCTCAAAATGGAGAAGTGTGGCAGCAGCTGCTTTGATGTTTGTGACTTATGAAAACGGAGCAAGAAAGTCCAGGCAAACTATTATTTGCCTGAAAGGAAGGACCGTAGCAGGGAAATCTAGCTTCCCTTAAAATAATGTCAAGTTTACAAGATTAGGTGCTTAGGAACATGGGTGTGTTGGAGTTAAGAATTACTCACTTAATTTGGCTTTGCACTCCTTGTGGTCCTGTTCAGAAGAAAAAGTAATGTGAGTGCCATAGAGGAAAGAATCATGCAAGTCAGTAATTTATTTTTTCTACGGTTACTGTGAGAACATGAGCTAGAAGAATGCAAGCTTACATGGAAGATGAAATCATTCAATGTCAAACTGGAAAAGAATAGAGAAGTAAATTTTCAGGTGGAATTGAATTACTTGTATATTCTGACTCTTCCCTGTTCTGGAGTGCTTAAACCCTCTTTTTGTGTAAAGAATGGTTTGAAGCACTACTCCAATAAGTAAGTGACAACTTTCCCCCTATTATTTTGTTTTTCAATGCATGTCACAACAGGAATTGGATTACAGAAGTGTCAGTCTTCTCAGGTTCTGGTGATCTCTCAAGAGCGTGTTACACAAGTGAGGTCTCTCACTGAGCAGTTGTCTCAAAGTGGGACTCTCATTCTATCAAGCAAATCAAGATAAGTTATTTACCCTTTAACTATCCATTCTAAGAGTAAGACAAAATTGATTTCTCTAAAACTAAGGCTATTGTAGAATTCTAATATTTTACATGGAATATTTTTTTTCAAAATGTTTTTCAGAAAATTGCAGTTTTTTCCCAACCATAACATAAGAATAACAAGGTTAGCATTTTAGATTTTCTCAGTGTTGCTGCTATAGGAAACCTGATACTAGGTTTTCAGATGATAGAGGCAACAAACCAGGGAAAAATATGTTTAGGGAAACAGTTACTTCCTTTTTAATAATTTAAAGATAGTATTATATTTAATAATAATCCATTAATATTAAAAATGAAATGTAATAATGTCTATTAAAAATAGTGATCAAAAGGCATGTATGAAATGCTAATATTTTTACTGGACATTTTGTAAAAATGCTTTGAAAAACACTGACTCACAAAGGTGCACTTTCAGTTTTATGTATGTGTATGAACAGTGACTCATGAGTGATCTGTAGAGGTGGCAATACCTTTCCACAGTTACAGTTTTCTGAAATTAAGAAATTGCCATGTGCTGTTTTGGAAAAGTTGGCTCACAAATGTGACATGGCATCTGGATCATGAAGTGCCCCTGTGCCAATGAGCTTACACTGTAGAGACAAGAGGCATTTAGAAGTGAAGATCATAACTTAAATACTGTTAAAGAACAAAAGTTTTCTGTAGACTTTTATTTTATACAGATATTATATGCTGTCCAGTTATATGGTCCTTGAGTTGGAATAAATCAGAACTGTAGGAAAGACTATAAATAAGCTTTTTTTGAAGCAAGTGTGGTAAAGGAATTGTTTGTTAAAATATGAAGAGCTATGTGGAATTTAACCAGAGGAGATCTACAGGCCATAAATTTTTTTAAATGAGAATGCACACCTTGAACCCATTTCTGTGATACACCCTGTGGAGATGGCTGGCTTCACATTCAGGAGGCTGAGAATTCAGTTTGGGTCTGAAGCTGAGGGCAAAGACTTGACAGCTTGTAATTATTTCAGTTTCAGTGCCTTCCCTGTCTGCAGTCAGTGTTCTGCCTTCCCAGAACAGCAGGAGTTATAAGAGATTTAAATAAGTTTTACTTAGGCTCTAGGTACCATAAAAGAAAGGAAAATGAAGGAGTGAAGTAGCCCTTTCAAGTAAGTCTCAGCAATCTGCAAACTCTCGTTTAGTAAAATATTTGGAGGGATCTGAACAACAGAATTGTATGTGTAATTTGGTGGTGTAAATATTGCACAAATCGGAACAATATATTACATGGGGAAATCTGTGACAGTTTCCTTCTTTAAGAATTATTTTTATTTATTTATTTTTATTTTCTCAACATGGGGTTGAGCATGCTAATACCCAAAGAATCATAGGCTAGTGCAGGTTACCAAGCTACTTGCAGATGCCTTGTCATGGCAGTAGGTGGAATGGATGCTGCTGTGAAGCATTGCCATCCCCCTCAGTGTGCAGCAGTGAGAGCACTAGTGCCAGCTGTGGTAAGGCTTTTATGTTTGAGGATATTTGGCCAGCCATGGTCCATGGGATGCTTCTGGGGACAAAGACTGAGGTGACTGGCCCAGATGCTCCAGCTGTGCTGGACCTAAAGCCAAGATCCAGACTAGGAAAAGAAATCTTTTGCCCTCCTCTTGGTACCACCTGGTGCAAAACAGTATGTCCTGCAGCTATTATCCACACTGCTGATTTTCTTGCTTTGCGCAGCAGCCACTGCCCCACAGTTGCCTGGACAGCCCTGCCCACGTTACCCCTCCCTGGGGCAGCCTGTGGTGGCTCCCCTGCCGTGGGCTCCTCGTGCTCTGGGGTTGATTGTGGGATTTTCACTTGGGATTTTCAGAAGTGGGGGTATGAGGTTGCTCTCTCTCTCTCTTTCATAACCAAATGTACTTCTTCATTAGGTTTATAGGAGCATTATACCTCTGAGACTGTTGCTCCTTTGTCCCAGTGACTGAACCTCTAACGGGTTCAGAAGCTATTGGGGAGGAACCAGCAAATACAAATAAAGAAACATACACAAACAGACCCTGGTTGCATAAGCAGTTTCCTTGGGAAATCAGGATGAAAGATCACTAAGCAAGATTACACATATTTTTCCCAGTTGAGCCAGAGGAAAACCTTGCCAGGCACTAATAAGCTGCAGTGACTGTTTTACAGAAACTTGCTTTGTTACATTTTCTAGACAAAGAATAATAGTACTAAAGTACCTCTAAGAATTTAGCAGTGAGTTTATTTTTTGTTTTGATGTTATTTTTTAGCCCTATACATGAGTCTTACTCTACCAGGCCTCACTTAGATTGTGTGTAGTTTTATTAAGTGCTCCTGTACAATCGAGTTCCAATCACATGTCAGTGCTGCACAGCCATGTGTTGTCCTCAGTTATTATCAGGCAAGATTGCCTAAAACTGCTTCCAATAGATTTCAGTGGGACATTCTGCAGCTATGTGTTGTGGTGTGCAACAGAAGTAATAACACACTAAGTTGAGGTATGAAAAGGAATAAAAAGACAAGCATAAAAAATTAGACCATAGAAAAAACTTCCTGTTAAGCAGTTGTTACAAAAATATATTTTCAATTTGTTTAGCAAATTTCAAGTGATGGAAGTGTAAAACATAAAGGTTTGACATTTTTAATGTGCAATTTACATTTTCTAAATTACTGTCCTCTTCACTTTTTCCCTGCCCATGCATTTGAAATGTGCATGTGCACACACACGAAGAAACAGATGTTCTTCGTAGGTACTGTGAAGAATTGGAAATACGCTCAAAGAAACTGTTAACAATTTCACTTTCAACACATTGTGTATGACATCTTTAAAGTTAGAAACTTCATAGATGAAATTTAGAATGTGTTCTTTTTTGGATTGTTGTAAAAATAGAAAAACACTCGTTATTATGAACTCACAATATTTCTGACTGACAGCCAGGATCCAGCTGTGCCATGTTTTTGGCTTTTTTTCCCCTTGAAGATCTTGCAGCTGAGGAGTGTGCCCCTAACTTTGTGCAAGCACTTTTAGCAGAAAATAAATTTATAAGCTTGGCGACCTTAAATGCCACTGGGCTATGTTTAGAGAAATGGTGTGATGGTGTTCAAGGAAAGGGCAATCTAAAAATCTGTTTCTTAGGGCTGTTTGTTGTGTAAATAGTCATAGTATGAATGAAATGATTCCATTTTATCGGGTTGTTGTATTTGGAGAAATATTGAGAAAGAAAACTCTCAAGCATCTGAAGTTGTCTTGCTACTTTTTCTTGCATTTGAAATCCTGCATGGATTTAGTAAATTTTCTAGGTCCAGTTAATAATGATAGCAAACAAGTTATTTCTTTATTCCCAAAGAACAAAAGTACAGATCCTACAACCATTATTTTTTCTTATTTAGTAATATGTCTGGGACACCTGAGGAATTCCAAGCAGTTTTACATGTAAAATTTTTTACTGTGTTGGCTTGTAATTGTTTACAAAAGCTCATTATGCTGCGTTACTGTTTGAAGTGATTGATCATATTCTGCTAGATGCAGAAGGATGGGAATAGTTATGGGGAAGGATTTTTCTCCAGGAGCAAGACTCTGCTTTGTGTCTGTACTCTAAAATATACTGAAGATAATTCATGTTCCTCTTGGCAGTCATTGAACTTTGAGTTACTCTTTTGGTTTCGTTGTCAGAGGAAGGGTTTGTCTTTTTAATTATGATGATGCCAGTGTTTGCATGAGACAGGAGAGTTCCTTTTGTCAGTGCTAAACACGACTAATGTAGCTGGCAGGTTGATATTAATTGATAGATATGTTTGCCTGCGCTATGGTCTGTACAAAGGCACTTGTAAATTCTGAGCTTAAAAAACAAAGTTCTGAAAATTCATGAATTACTGAAGTGAAGGTACCTGTTCATTCAGAGATGTGTCTATTACAGATAATTTGTTTGGAGGGTTGGAGATAGTCAGGAGATAAACAGTTTTCAGCTTTACAAATGCTGAAGGGAAAACAAACCCTGTGGATTTGGCACTGGACAGATGAGAAAGAGGAAGAAAATAGTTATGCATATAATAATCATTTATCACCTAAAATTAGAATAGTTTCCTGTGAACTGAATGGTTTTTAAGGCTCATCCTAGAACATGGAGAAAAGCAATTTCTACTGAGAAAATGAGTGTTAAGCTCATTTATGAATTGGACAGTGAATTGGACTATATTCTTCAGAGTCTAATACACACACCTCCTTAGCCATCTAATTTTTTCATTGGTATAAATGTCATGGTCAGCTGCTGTAAGCTTTTTCTTTTTTTTTCTTTTTTTTTTTTTTTCTGGGATTTTTATCATATCCTGTTTAAAACCAGATTCCTTACCCATCCTGGGACTCCTCCTGCATTTCCTTATGCCAGTCTGTCTTTGTGGTGGCTGCAGCCCAGGGATTTTGCCTCTCTTTGGTGCTTGGTTCTTTGTCATTGGGATAATTTTGGTCACGTTACTCAATAATGCCAGTGTCAGATATATTGTGGTACAGACAGAAGATACAGATGTTCACTTAATAAATGTGCTCTTTAAATATCTGAATTTATGTACCTGTCAATGAAGATTGTAATGTGTTACTGATTTACTGAAAAATAATTAAATGTGTGTCAAAAAAAGAGTATTTTTCCATAAAATCAATTTATTTCTACAAAATATATTTTAAAATATTAAAATTATTTTATAGAAAATATTAATGGCATGGATTGGTGAGATTGGTATGAGCCTGATATGAGACTGAAAGGAGATAGGAAAATGATCCTCATAGCACCGGAGTACCTTCAGTTCCTCACTGCCAGGGGTTTTTTTAGCATCAAACAAGAGTTGCTTATTAACATTTACAATATTTGAATTATATCTCGTAAATCACTCAAAACCACAAATTTAGTAATTGCAAATAAATTTAATGTTACAATGCAAAGTTTCCCTTATCACTTAATTAGCTAGAATTATCTAATTATTTCTAACTGACTATTTAAGTCAAAACAAGTTTTACCCAACCGTATTTATTTGACAGATTTCATTTGTCATTATCTGATGACAAAGATAAGTTGTTATATTTTAGGCATTGCATTCAATTAAAAGTACAGCTTTTTAGCTTCTGTCTTTTACTTGAAAACAATTCTTCTTAATCATAAAGGATTTTGTATTAATAGAGAATTTTATGCATACTGTAGCAAATGCATAATGGTTAGGTAATACAATATTTATATGTTGATGTTAAACGAGAGTCTTTAGAGAGAAGAAAATCTGTGAACAAAAAGGCTTTTATTTGAGAAAAGTGATTGGAAATCAAGGACTGTTTCATTTTACTTTTTTAAAATTTTCATTCAATTTTTGTCTCATCACTTGATCTTTGTCTACCTCTCTTTTTATCTGTATTGCTTATTTAATATCTCAAAATCTAGTGATACTGAGAGATCTCAGCTTATCAGGAAAGAGAAAGCAAGAAAAAGTACATTGGTGTTTGTGTAATGCCAATTATTTTACATTTCTACCTTAAGTGAAGTCATTTACGTGCATTCCTGCCCTGAGTGGGAAGAAACCTTAATGGGCACAAATACAAAAGTGCAGATAGAGGTTACTGATGCTTGTTGAAAATACCTGCCCATAAGCAGGTAAAGACAGCAAGAGGCAACAGCAGACCTAAGGAACCTTGGAAAATGTCATGGATCTGGACTTGGAAAAGCCACTGTTGTTCCTCACTGTTGGTTGAAGGAGTACAGGGTGAATTGCTTTTCAAAGTAAGTATTATTTTGCTGCAGGCAGTGTTTTAATGAATTGCACAGGAGGAGAGTATCTAATTTGCTATCATTGCATAGAAATTTTGAGAAACCAGAGAAGGAGAAACATCAATGTCACAAGTCAAACTGGGCAAAGTTAATTAAAAATTGCTTTTTCCTTTTAATTCTGTGGTCCTTAATGGATCTCTTTATTCTTTTCTATGACTAACAGTAAGTTACTCATTTAGTAGTGCAAAAACTGAGTGTTTTTTGACAATGGCCTCCCTAAAAGCAAATTAAAAGAAAAACCACCAACCAAAAAAACAACCTCCCCAAACTCTCTAAAGGCCAGAATCCATTATGTGCTAGTGTGCAGTATCAAAGAAAGATGTAGCATCCTATCAGGAATTGTAAAACTTTTGCTGTTCTTAATATGACTGTCAGAAACAGAGGAGTTAGAAATTAAAAGTAAAATTACATTGCCCTCTTTCTAACAGGCTGTATGTACTGTAAGTCTTGCAACCATGAAGTATCTATTAAAATACTTGTAATGCAGTGTGACAGAAAGGTAATGCATTTTTTTTCTCTATTCATTTGTTATTTACCAGTACAAAGTCACAATACAGACTATTGGATGGTCACATACATTATATTTTACAGGATGAGACAACAGGAAAATAACCTGTATGTCTATTGCTGTAGAGTTCCTATGCTGTAATGTGCAAAAAACCCCAGTAATTTTAGAAAAAGAGGATGTTTTCTTTGGGATATTACAGTGCTGTTTAAAAATAGCAGTAATTAACTCTGAAAAACAGATTAGTAAATCAATTCCATTGTTCTTGGTACAAGGGTCCAGAACCAAGTGCGATTTTTTCATCTTTTCTTTTTACCTTAAGCCTGTTTTTTGTTTGCCTCCTAAACTGCCACATTTATTTGTCTGTTTCTGTGGTATATTTGTTTCCCTCTGGAAACAGCAGGGGCTCCCAGGCCATGTCTTTGCTCGTAATTCTGTGGTCTGTAGTGAGGTCTGAGAGCTGCTCAGTGCTGCCTTCCCTCGCAGGTGCTGCTTGTGGGGTGACAGCCTTGTGTCATTCTGAATGCTGGCTGCTGAGATCACCTTCCTCTGCTTCTGATGTGGAACTGTGCTTTCAGCTGGGGCACAAAATTGCCAGCTGCTGGCACAGACATGGCATAGCCAGCAGCATTTAAGATGTCAGTGGTTTCCCAGGCTGCATCAATGGACTTTTGAGTGTAACTGTTTGCAAAACAGATTTCTGTTGGAAGTGTGAGCGTGGCAAAATAAAAATGTTCAGCAGGGGACACAGCAGTTTCACAGGATCATTTGTATCATAGACACCAGTGTTTCATTTCAACTGCTTTATAGTCAAAATATGGAATCTTTTTTGATTGACAAAGCTGAACTATAACACTTGGAATGATGCAAGCTGTGTTTCTCTAAAGAAACACAGACTGGTTGAAACAGTAGGAAAAACAGAAATGTGGTTTTAGGGCAGTTTGTATTAAGTCAGAGGGAAGCATTCTGGGAAGCCAAGCTGATAAAAATTAGTGTTAGTTCATCAACAACTGAGCTAATCTTGTGAAAGGAGCTGTGAGGTGAATTGGTAGCTGAATCCTTTTATTAAATAGGTGGTTTTGATTCCTCAGCTGTAGACTATTGGTGGAATAACCCTCTCAAACTTCAGAAAATACTGTATATTAATTGTATTCAGATGCAAAGTGGTCTTTAACATGTTTACTGTCAAGAAGACCAAAAAGTTGTTTCACCTGGTAGTATCCATATATAAAATGTGAAACACCTCAAGTTCTGTCTAGGGACATCTCAACATCATGGTGATGTTGGGTAACAGTGAGATCCAAAGAGAAGCTCCAAACTCAATCCTTCCCTCCCAGAGAGTTTTCTGGGTCCTACTGATAGCTTTTCTTTTTGTGTCTCCACCTCTGACTTGATACCAGTTGACAGACATTTCTCAATTGCTTACTTATAAGGACAAAACTCCCTGTGTATGTAAGTTATTGTCTGCCAAAAGTGCATGTCTGTAGACGAGGCTGGGAGATCTCAGATGAAAACATGCCATTACTCATTCATATCATGCTAGTCTGTAAATGCTCCAAGGGTACCAATGACCCTGGGAGCTTGCTGCCCTCAAAACTTCTGGGGATGCCTGCAGAAAGCACAGCTTGTTCTCTGGATGCTTGTGCTTCGCCAATAATCTCTGAGAAGGCAAAAAAAAAAGGTGGAATTGAAAAGGAATGGAAAGAAGGGCTATGGTTTATGCCAGTTTAGTTTAAAGAAAAAAAAAAGTCTCCAAAATGAGTTGTCTGAAGTAGTTAGTAAAGCTGATGTAATATAACAGCTGTGGGCAGTTTTTCTCCCCACTTGTTAATATAGACAGAATTGATTAGTTGGGTGTAGTGTAGTGCTGCGTGTGTCAAGTAGGTACAAAATGGTTGTTCTCACGAGAAAATTGCATGCAGACTTAGCACACGATAAGCTGTCTTGTGTTAACACAAATTGCCTCGTTCTTGAAATGGAAAGTGACTGGGAGAGCTATAGAGCATGTTTGTATAGTCTGAGCTATGCACATATTCTGTGAAAAAAAATAAAGAATTACAAAATTCCACTATGTGCTGCTTTTGAAACTGTTTTGCTGAGGAGAATACAGAGAGAAACATTGTGCTGAAATAAAATGGATATTTTTCTTTGCTTGTTAACTTGAAAAAATGAAGTAAAATTGCTATGTGCAATGGTAATGAGATTCATCTGATAAAAATAAGTGGTTTAAGTTAAAAATAAGCCACTTGAGTTAGCATAATGCAAGAAACTTGTTGAAGCAGAAGTAAAATGTATTTAGGAAACTGCCAAAGGGGCAACTTGAATCTCTTAAAGTCAATTAATCTCCATCTATGAAAAATATGAAAGATATTAAATCAGGAAAAATGTTAGTTGTAGGTGCCTGTGAAAGCCAAATTTATTAAAAAGCATACTCTCAGCCATAACTGTAACACTTCTGCCATGATGCTGTAATTAATGGCAATAAAAGAAAGTTTTACAGCTAATGTATGTACTCAGACACATGGTACATTTATTACTTTCACCAATTGTGTTTTACCTTTTTTTTTTTTGCACTCAGTATTCCCATTTGTTTGTTCATGCAAAGTAAGTTAATACTTTTTTAAAGACCTTAAAGACATGCTTTTCAGCTGAAAGGGCAGTTTAAAGTACATTGTGTTCAGAACAAAACGGTGTTTTATGTACTATGTCAGCAGCTAAATTGAGAATTTGATGCTTTTTTCCTTTTTGTGCCATTAATTACTTTTAGGTATTTCTGAGAAGTGCGAGTGCCTCACCAGGGACAATTCTCCCATTTGAGTGAAGTTTAAATACTGTATTAAGCTTTCCTACTGTACAGAGTTATGTGAACTTACAGAAATATTTAGGAATGTAAGACCACAATGGGTTGCAGCCAGCCTGAACTTCCAGGGATAAAAAGAAAATTTGTTCAGCTCTCCCTCTCATCATATACACCACAAATGAGCCGGTCCATTAACAGCTTTCCAGCTCTCCATTAAGAACACTGGAACTTCAGTTCAGCATAATGGCTCTAAAACTTAAAATGTGTCACAAAGGAAGAAATTGTAACGGGCCACAGGTTGGGTTTTTTGCTTTTTCTTTTGCGTGTCTTTGCCACTGTAACCAATAAATCCTCATCAGCCATTCTGACAGTTCCCTTAGCCATGACTGTGCCAGCAAGGTACACCAACACAGGCACTGGCTTTTCAGTACTGGACTAGAGCAGGTCACTAGTGTAAGCTATCTAATACACTCTCATTTAGCCTTTTTTAGCAGAACAGGAGGAGCAGGGGAAACTCCTGAAACCATGTTCTGCATCAAACAATAAATAAATAAATAAATAAATGTTGCTGGTCCTGGAAGATGCCTGGGGAGGATTCAGCTCTGGATATGCCAAAATTCATGTCACAATCTGCAGTTTCTAACTCTAGTAAGTTATATTCATGCATAAACAATATCAAACTGAACAAATATTTTAAGCCTGCTCCAAATATTTATTTCTACTTTTTCTTATCTATGATCTAAATGTACTCATAGCCTATTTTTATCCATATGATTTTATAGTATTGTTATCCTTTAACTTATACTAATCCTTTTCTCTGTGTAGATTTCACCATTTATAAACAGTGATGTAATACTCACTTTCCTCATCCAAGCAAGCCAAAAATATGATGATCTCTTAGTGGCATCATGAAAATAACCATGAATTGTACATATCTTTAAAAAAAAATATGGGCACAATGCCTGGAGTATCTAAAAGTAAGATTATCTGCAAAGATTTATTTTATACGTAATGGCAATGTACTCTCTTTATAGTCTAAAAAATTGATTTTAATCCAGTTAATTGAATACTCAGATAAGTACAATTTCATCTTAGTTTAGCATTCAGAAATGATGTTCATGTTGTAAAACTGATACAGTTGAATATAGAAAAGACTCCTGTGCACCCCTTTACATGCAGTAAATAAATATCCTTGGGAAATTCACTGTGACTTTAGGGCTTTGGAGGTCTGTACAAAGCTGCTTTCTCTGCTCTTGCATAACGAGCCAGTGCTGACCAAATGGTTACTTAAAGAAGCCCAGTGAAAATTTAAAGCTTCCTGCTGAGGACATTGAATCTATTCCTGCTTTCCATCCTATTTTTATTTTTGTTGTCCCTGTTTTCAGGTTGAGTGCTGAATGGGTGGGGATGTTCCTTTTCTTTTTGCCCTCTTGAGAACTGAGAATTCAGTAAATTGAACTTTTTCTTTCTTTTTTTTCTAAGCTCAGTCATCTGAACACAGGGTAAAGTACAGACATTTTGTTAAAGGTCTTCTCTCCTGATTTCCTTGCATTCAGGTGTTTGCGTAGCAGTCTGTGATGATTACTTTGTATTTTATTTGTGTAAGTCAAATTAAATGTCTTTCACTTGGAACAGAAATGAGACATTTCTCTCATTTTTCCCCATTGACGATGTTATTGCACAACAGCTGCTCCTTGGTTTCGTAGAGCTATCCACTTGTGTATTCAGACTCTGTATTACTGTAAGATGAGAAAATTCATCTTAGCTAATAGCTCTGACATAGCTTCTCCTTCATTCATTATTTCCTACCTTTCTACTTGCCTTGCTCAAATCTTTGATAAGCAGTGACAATGAAAGGAAAAACATTGAACAAAAGAGTGTGAGTGAGTGTGAGTAGTGTGCCCAGGTGTGCAAGGGTGTGCTGAGTGTTCTTCCGTGTGCCCAGGTGTGCCCGAGTTCAATTTTAACAGGGAGTCCCTAGATTCAGATCTATGTCTATATGCACAGTGTTCTTGGAGTAAGTGCACAGATCTGTGACTTTCTTAGCAGAACTAACTCATGGTGTGTGATCTGAGTGCACATTAGGAAGAAAAAATAGACTGTGGAAAAATGTATTAGGTATTAAAAAGGTCAATAATGTATAATGTGCATTTCTGTTAATTGATGTAGCCAATGTACGGTGTAATAGCTGCAAAGGAGCTGTTGTGGTGCATGCTGTGACGACATATTAAAACAATGCACAATAGTAATTTAAATTCTAATAAGTCCTTTAACATACAGAAGTATTGGATCCAAGAGTATATCTATGATTTCCCAAATCAAAGGGACAAGCTGTATGGTTTCATTTCTACAATATTACTAGAAAAGAAATTATGAGCCCAGCTACTTCTAGTGTATGGACTAAACGATGTGTATGCATCATGTTTTGGTGTCATAACCTGAGTTTGTTTTAGGTTAAAGAAGATTGAATAATCTTTGTGCTTTTAGTAGGAGCATCTAAGTAGCAGTTCCTAATAGTACAGTGCTGATAACTAATTTTAAGGGTCTTTGCTGATTAAAAAGCAGTTGTGCATGATTCTTTTAAACAACTCTATATTTACTTGCCTATGTAATCTAATGACTTTTGGTCCATTTCCCCCACCAATCTGTAAAAGCTTTTTCATATGACAATTCTTCAATAAAAGAATGAGGGTTTACTGCTCACGAAGATGAGCTAAGCCAACTTTCATTTCTTCAGCCCACCTAATGTCTCTCAGCAGCACTTGTGGCTCTGCTGTGCCTCCATGTTGTTACAGAGATGCTGTTCCCCAATATTCATCTCTTTTTCACAGGAGCAGCCAATGTCTCTGGAGAAAATACAACATGCCACTGAGCAGCTATTTCATTAGCAGGCATTTTAGGGGAAAAAAAAATAGGTGCAGGCTGGGAAATGAAACTCAGCCTGATGCCTACGAAGAATGTAGAGGCATAATTTATGAAGGCTGTGTGCTGGACACATGGAGCTGAGCACACTCCAGCAGCAAGCGTGAACCTTCGGGGCTCTGGGCTCAGGCCAACTTACACAAAAGCTGGTACAGGTATGGCATTGTTGCTGCTCTGCTACAGCTCATGGAACTTGGGCTGTGCCAGGCTTTCTTTTGCTAAATGAACCTAGGGAATTCATTTCTTTAAATACTTGGTGTGTCATAGTGAGGTTGAGGTTCAGTTGGCTAAAACCCTAGCATTTTTAATGAATTGTAGAGCATTAGCTGTGTGATTTCTATTTATTTATTGAAATACTTGCATGTTTTAGAGTTTTTGCATATGTTGCTGTAGTATGCTGTTTAAGCTACTAGTGATACACTATGGAGACCCATTGATTGCCTCATTTTCTTGGTATGTTAGTTGCATCTAAAAGCAGATGTGGATACTGTTTTCATTAACTGGGTTTAAAGAAAACTTACTATTTACAAAATTGCTGGGAAGGATAAACAACATTTACACTATTTTGTGATCCTCAGGCAGATTTTCATGAAATGCACATTTTCTGAATCCAAAGCTTTTCTAATGACCTATTAAGTAATTGTGTAGTTCAACATTTAAAAGATGATATATGAAAAACAAACCCTAATGAAGTGTGGTGAGCCAGCAAAAAGCAGACGGATCATGCACAGTATTACTGGTCTTGCAGAATGACTGAATGAACCTTTTATACTAGTTACAGATTTTGCTGTCAAACTTTAGTACTGGGCTAATGTTAGAAAAGTAAACTGTGAGAGCAGCTGCTGCTCACTTTCCTACTTCAATCAGGCTGGAGTGAAACTATAAATGGTATTTCTCTTGTTTCAATATTGAGATAGTAGTAGATTTCTAACTTAGAACTACGCAAGTGCACTGTTTATATCAGTTGCTAGGATAAATTAGCATAAAAATTAACTGATAGATCAGAACAATACTGGCAGTTTGGCAGTGTTGGTTCTACATGCAATTACCTTTCATTTCCCATTGAATTTTCAGGCTCCTGTGTGAGACAAAGTATGGGTTCAAAGAAATTAAAAGAGAGAGCGCACGCACGAGTATGTATAATATCCGTGCCAATATGCCAGCAGTGAGCCTGAAGGAAAGCAGCCTCGCTGCTCCACCACTCATGCAGAAAGTTAGCAGAACAGTCAATCAGCCAATTACCCAGCAAGCTATCTACATCCTCCAGTGCTAAAAGGCAAAGCAATTTGGTTTTGTTCTTTACTGACCTTTCTCTTTTGCATGTCAGCTGTTTTGTGCATTTTTTGTATGTTAAATTTGGGATTGTGTAAGCTTTATTTTTCTGGCTTATTTGCTTGTATCTTCCTAAACATATATTTATTTCATTTTATTATATTGCTGAAAACAAAGAATTTCTAGGTGTTAGTACTGTTATACTGAGGTGTACCCATAAGTACTTTAAAGTACTTTGAAGAAGACTTTATGCAATTAAATTGAATGTGACTGCCTTGCTTCTTGGTTTTTCATCCTAACCACAGGAAGGACTTCAGGGAACAGTCTAAGAAAAGAGTGATAGAAACAAAATATGAGGCACTGCTGCAGGTCTTTATCTTCTGTCCCCTCTTTGCTCTCTTCTCTGCTCTCAGAGACAGAGGCAAAGGAAGCGATTTGAGCTTTCCATGCCTTGCACAGGAAGGTTACAGTTCTGCCAAGGAAAATATCCCTATACATTCACCAACCCCTGATGATTTGGGCTGCCTGTTTCCAGGTTGTTTGCAGGTAACGTTTAATTAGTGATTGTCATAGTGAAATTGATTAACTTGTTGCCAGACCCAAAGAATTATAATTTTTTTTAATCCTGAAGAAAGTTCTCTGGAGTCCAGTCTATTCTTGGTATAACATGACTTTCATCAGCAAAAAGTACATCAGGAATAATTTGATCTGCGTGATTTTTGCTTGGAATAATGCTCAGCAGTTCAGTTTCTGCGCATCTCCCATACTTTTGGATTACTTTTCTTTTTTTCTTTTTTTTTTAGATAATTTGTACTATTATAAATCTGAGTACCCATTCTTGGTTTTCTTGGTTGAAAGATGAGTACAGGTTGTAATTTTTTTTTTGAGGAAAAATGATCTAATTTGCTGCACCACAGAACTCTTTCTAAATATGTTTTATGCCCTATTTTTATGGCTGTTTGATAGAACTGTATATTTTATTTTCCTAGGATGGAATAGATATTGTCATTAAAGTAGTAGTGTTGCCACTTCAGGCAAATAATCATAAAGATTATTTGTACAAAAATTTTCTTTAAAATCTTCTAAAATGGGGACTTATTTCTCCAATGAAACACTTTAAAGGTTGAAAGTTTAATTTTGTGGGGTTTTTTTTCTTGCCATAAGCAGAAATCTCTTCTTAGAGCTTAGTACAGATTTGTTCTAATTCTGTGTTTTTAATCTCTCGTGTGAATAGTTTCATCAGATCTTTTGGTTATTGCGTGATTCATTTTAGGTTAAGCCAGGGGTTAACTTCTTACAGAGGTTTGTTAAAAAGCAGATGGGTTCTTTCAGAGGACAAATGTGCTTTCGCCAAGATTTTAAAGAAATCATGCAAAATTGGGATTTGCACCCATTCCCCTCTCCTCCCTGAACACTTACGTTAAGATTTGAAATATTCAGACTTGAAATCTGGCAGAAATTTGTCCCTATTTCACATGGGGTCTTGCACAGTTCAGTAATCTGTTTCCATTTGGCTGAGATGCAAGTTTTTAAACAAAGTGCACTTGGTACATTATTTGTGTGTGTATGATATATAAACTGTGAAAATTCCCAGTAAAAGTCTCTATTGCAGTACCTTGCTGGATTCATGTGGATGAAGAAAGGGAGAGAAAGGAGTTCAAAGATATTTACAGGGCTCAGGAGCATAATTAACATAGTCCAAGTGAATGAAATCATGGATGGAAGAATTCTAACTGCATTCACTGGGGACTGAGTATGAGAATTCTGATTACCAGGTCTGTGTTCATGATGATTAAATTACAAATCAGTGGCTTAGCATGCCTAAAAGTGAGTATCTAAAAGCTGTACAGTGAACTAAATATAAAACAATAAAAAAGTTTCACCTGAAATGCTAATATCTTAGTGTCACTTAAAAACTGGTAATTTTGCAAAAGTATACAAACTTTGAATGTAGCCAATCAGGCTAAAAATAATTATTCTTAAGATTTATAAAAATGAGGACAGAAAGGTAAAAAACAGAAACATAAAACAATGTTGTATGTCACATTTTGGTCTTATGGAATGACAAAAGATTCTGTTTCAGTTCTGGATGACCTATTAGAGCTTAGCAATACAAGCATTAATTGCTAAAATAATTATTTTACTACAAGGAAGTTGGATTAGGTGATCTTAGCAGAATGAATTGAAAAATACTATGCATTAGCTGAGAGAAAAAATGATAATTGGACTGCAGAATTATCTGCCTTTTCATATTTATTTTACTTGTTAAAAGATTAAGAAATAATGTTTTAAGGGTTACCATGGCTGTAGGCTATAGAATGTCACCATTAAGAATCCAGACATTTTCCTCATGGTGGTGTATCAAATACCTGATACTGACAAATATCAAATATGCTCCTTTCTTTTTCTCAGAAATCCAGGTGTCATAATGGCATTGCTCTTACTGTTTCCAGAATGATTCTTTATAGCTGTCAGCTTGGTCTTTGCACATGTTAGATGTGGGCATGAGCATGCCAATAAATTTTGTACAATCCTGTGGAATACTTAATAATAGAATAGAATATGAAGCAAAGTAAGCTTATATTGAGTCAGAATTTGAGGTGCATTATGGAACAAACTTAAATTAGTCCAATTTGCATTTTGTCTGTCTTCCCTGTTGCTGATAAGTTGCATGCTTTTGAGACTGATATTTATTGTGTATGGTCAATCTCAATGTAGCTGTGAGATACTGTGAGTGTGAAAATTTGTAGGCAGATTCACAGTACCCATTATTAATCTCTAACTAAGCCTGACATGGCACAGATATGGTCATTTGGTAAAAAAAATGTTCTATCTTCCTGAGGCCAATAGTGAGGTAATTATCTAAGGATATAGAGAACTTTCTTGACAAACAGTTCTAAGGAATGAAAGTCAAACAGAGAACACGAAATATTTTACTAATAAAGGGACATTAGCTTTGGATTTATTATAATAAACTTGACAGAGTTAGAAATGAATGTCTAGGAAGACTGCCTATTTTATCAGGGTTTGCAGAGCAATACCTTTTGAGCTTCTCAGCTGCACTGGAGTGTCACAGCACTGAGCCAAGCCGCCCATTAACCAATCTGAGGGAACCGTGCGTGCTCAGCTGAACTGGAGAGGAAGGTGATCTTTGTAGATGGTAATAATAACACTTACAGCTCTCTGGCTAAGGTCCCTGCTTCTAAAAAAGATTATTAGAAATGGTAAAAAAGAAGATGAATGTAGGAGAAGGAAAAAATGGAGTATGAAATTAAATAAAAATCCAGGTGGAGAAAGCAGGGTTGGAAAACTTCTGTTGGTACCGCAGTGGACATGAGTTGGGAAGAACCAAATACATTGTACCTGTGACCAAGTGCTGGGACGGTCATGCTCGCACAGGGAGGGTGGAGAGTACCAAAGAGGTGCTGAAAAAGGAGGAAAATTCCTTGTTCTGACCTGCTCAAACCATCAGGCATGTGGTGTTACTTGCAGGGCTGGCTAGGCCTGGCTGAGGACACTGGTGGACACCTGTGTTTATGTGCATGTTTTATGTTCCTTATCCCTGGAATGGCTGGTGGATCCTGCAGAGGGAGTCACGTGCTCCTCACAGTGAGGAGGAAAAAGGAATAATTGACGTTGTTTAAAAATAACATGCTTCAGCTACACATTGCAGGGCACCTTAGGGGGAAATTGGCAGAGTGAATGGTCTGGGCCGTATTGGAAAAAATTATTTAGGAGTGTCTTGGGGGCAAAAAATCAAACTAAAACCTGTAATTCCTCTGCAGGACAAAGCTTACACAATTTGCTGCTTCATTGCAAAACATTTCTTTTGCACAACTGTGCCAGAGGTATGTCTTACATACTAATACATGAGGCATGTCTTACATACTAATACATGTAGCTCAGTCATCCCTCAGTCTGATACCAGCTTGGCAAGGTAGTTTGCTGAGGGTTTGCTGATGACTGCCTGTCTTCTGTATAAAAATCTGTGATTTTTGCCAGGCAAAGGGAGAAATATAAGAACCCCTGGAAAGTCAAGTGGGTCTTTCTGACCACAGAAGGAAATGAAAAAGAAAAGAGCAGCTAAAAGCCCTTACCTTTCCAGTGAAAATAAAGTAATAGAATGGAAGATGCCAACATCACCCAGTTTCTGAGACATCCTTGTTATGCCTGCTCTGAAAGACACGTCTCCACCTTCAAAATACAGCAGCCTCTAGCAAATCTGGAGTATAACCTGCACCAGAAAAACTGATCATAAAGGAAAAAAATCAATTTATTCTTAAACAGTGAGTAGATGCTGCTGAAGTTGTGAGATCCTGGACTGACCTACAGAAGTCCAAAGCTGAGTTTTCCATGTTCAAGCCTTCAACTTAATACAGAGACGGCTCTTCTTTCCCTTCCCTAATTCTTTTCTCAATTTTTCTGCCTTATTATCCTTTGTAGCTAAGGAGCCATTCAAGGTGCTCCTCATAGATATCTTGCTGATTGTTAAAAATGGACATGACTTCCTTCCTTTTGGGGCCAGAAAATGCAGGAATGCAGAAGTAGGAAAAGGGCAGTGGTTGTGAATATGAATTACAACAGAAATATTGATTTGGTTTTCATTTGTTCAGGCCTTTCTTAGAATGAAAGGCTTTTCCAGCAACTGTGCTTTGGTGTTTAAAAAGGTTTCTATCTCCCTTGAAAAGAAAGTCAGTTTAAAAAAAATCAAGTATCTTCTTTCTTTCTTTTTTTTTTGTTCTATTTTTTGGTCTTTTTTTTTGGTTTGTTGTTTTTTTTTTTTGTTTTTTTTGGTTTTTTCTGGTGTGTGGTTTTTTTAATTTTTTTGTTTTGTTTTGTTTCCTTTTTAAGAGTTCTGGCTATTGAACTATAACACCGGCCACATGTGCATTAAACTATAAAGCTCTTATGAATCTTTAATGAGTAAATGTTCATGTGCGTATAAAGTAGATGGTTTTAACAGAGGCACCTCAGTCACTTTTAATTTTGTTCCCTCACCATCCCCCAAATACCTCAAGGGCTCCGTTCTGCATTCCTTACACATTTTGCTTGCTCCAGAAAGACTCACATTCACATTAATTGAAAGACCATCACCTCCTTCCTCCCCCCAAAGCCCACATAAAAAAACCAAAATTCCATTGCAAAATCATTTTGATCTCAGAAAAGAGGATTTTTTTTCCTTGATTATTTCAGAAGTTTTTATTATAGGCTGGGGAACAGAATTATTATAACTGCAAAGAGGGAAACCTTTTGGAAGTTCTCATGTGCTGTGGTGGATCTGGGCAGCAATGTTTTTAGGTTCCATTAAAGCTGCTGCTGTAATTGGGGCAGGAGAAATGAGGACAGTCTCAGAGCAGGCAAGAGGAGCTTGGGTCTTGGCAAGAAGTTGGGTCTCATCCTTGGAACTCAGTGGCATGGGAGACGAGGATCTTTGACTCTGTGTGAGACCCCATGTAGCAGCCACCTAGTTTTGATGCACTATTGGAAATAATAAAGGTCAGTATCATTAAAAATGGTGTATGAGTAAAATGCTTATCTTGCAGGAGAATCTCAAAACCTACTAAACATGGCTTAGTTGTGAGCTTAGTAAAATATTGATAAATGTTTTATCCTTGCTTTCAGAAGTATGGGGTGACATCAGTCAACAACCATAGGACTGTATAAAGTCCCATCCTTTCTATTAATTTGCTTTCTCAGGAAGGTTGTCCTTGCTTCCTTGTCTAAATTTTGAAAAGTTATTCACCTTAAATTATGTTTCTGCTTTTAAGCAAAGGACACTGAATAGAGGAATTAATATTTTGAAATGGAAAAGAAACATGTTTTATTTGTGGGGTTTTTGTGTCCTAAGTAAGGCTTCACAGCAATAAACCTAGTAGCATTTGTGATGATGAAGTACAATGGAATGTAAAGAAAAAAACACTTAAGCTTTCTTTTAACACTAGAGAGGACAAGAAATGGTTGTTTCACAAGTACTTGTTTGTCAAAGTACCACTGTGAATTATTCCCAGTGTCTCAAAATGAACCTTGACAATGGAATTGCTCCTCTATCACTATTTTTAAAATCAGATTCAGGAATTTGAGGCCATCTGTATGTATGCAGTTTCAAACTTCAGTGCTTTAGGAGGAAATGCAATACTAGGAGCAATACAGCTTATGAGCACACTGGGTTTAGAGGTCTCCCATTTCTGGTACAGCAGAGTGAATGGTAATGGGGGTAAGCAGGCCAGTTTTGTCATTGTGACTATGGGATGAGGAGATCTGCAGCCTGACCCTGTCTGCAGGGACCCACCTCAGCAGTCAGGACACCAGGGGT
Organism: Molothrus aeneus; assembly: GCF_037042795.1. Lineage (NCBI taxonomy): Eukaryota > Metazoa > Chordata > Aves > Passeriformes > Icteridae > Molothrus > Molothrus aeneus. The sequence continues at coordinate 21,555,324 of NC_089653.1, read as the reverse complement.
GGGCTGCTTGTGCCTGTGGGAGGTAATGGGGCACCTTGGCTTTAACAGGGTGGGCATTGGCAAAGTAACAACCTTTGTTCCTTCATATAGTTTCTTGCCTCTGATCATATTATATTTTCTTTGGTATCCTTCAAATGCATCATTGGGTGATACTTAGAATCCAGGAGACAGAGAGGCTGGATGTGGGACAGGATTGCATGTCTTTGTGGAATTAGGATTGGGTGGCATCCAAAAAATGCTCTCAGGAGGCTACCCTGAGTTTCTACTGGTCTTCCAGGGATTATTTCAGTTCTTGCAGCAATCTGAAAGCCAGGAAATATAAGAACATGAAACTTCATTTGCCCTCAGGATGCCATTTAGCTGCATCTTTGGACCATCTTTTTCCCAAGTCTTGTCATGTACTGTACCACAGTGTGGAGGGATGAGAGAATTTAATTTGCTTATAAGTTTATTTTGATGAAATTTATGCAAACCTAGAATTCATAAGGTCTGGATTGACTATGACTTAAAGAAATCAGTACAATCAGTACTTTTCATGAAGTTCCAGGATTTAAAAAAGGGTAAATATGGAGCTTATCCTGTCACAATACTGGCCATGGACAAACAGCATGACACTACAAACTAATGTAATGTGCCAGCTGGAAGTGCTAGCAGATAACTTAATTCAGTCATCAAGTTGTAACTGAGGCTAATCATGGAAAAACCACCAGGCCATGCAGCTGCTGCTGTCTGTGGAAATTTGTCATATGTCAGTAGGTTGCTTTTTAACTATTTTGAAATGCCAGAGTTTGGCATATCACAAACCCTCGCAACTGTGTGTTGTGCCAGTTTGTATGCAGTGTTTTACAATCTGTTGAAATTTAACTCAGAATTCAGGAAAGACTTAATATTCCACATAGTCCTCCACAAAGGTCTGAGAACTTTTTTTTTCAAAACTTCATTTTCTTTTGCTAGTGCATACTTGGCCACCCAGGCGATAAAGTCCATCCTGTATAAGTAATAAAAGTAGCTTCACTTTCAGTTTTAAGGGTTTTTGAGGGGAATATTTTTGTTGCTATGCTAGACAGAAGGTTTTTGCTCAGACAGTGTCCTGTTTTTCTCACATCATCAAAAATGTTTAATGTACAGAGCTGTTTGCAATAGGAATAGTGAATAGGAAGCTTGTGAAATCCTTCATTATAGCATGCTAAGGTTGTAATTTTAAATATTTCAGCTTAGTGGGTGTCTTTATATCCAGTTTGGGTTTTCTGTTGCTTATGAAGCCACACAGCTATGTTGGTATCAACTCGCATGATTTTGAACAGTTTTACATTGCCTTGGCAAAAAGGCATTTGAACAGTTAACTTGCCAAGATAGTTTCTCATCTCTATATATATGCTCTATTACAGTGCATTTTTATAAGGTAAAAATTTATAAAAAGACCCTGTCTTAAGAAATAATTTGCTTTGGATTTTTTTTTCTTTAAAGTGTCGTTGGTGGTGCTCTGAATTCAAGGCAACAAAATCAGGAATTTGTGAACCACTGTAACAGGAAGTTACATGTTTTCCCATTCAAGCAGCTGTTTAACTGTTCAAAACATTGCAGTCAAACACGTCTTTAAAAGTTAATTGTATAAGTTTTGATTATATGAGCACTAAAACCGCCTGGCTACAGCTTTCAGGTACACAAGTAGTAAAGTAATATAAAATTAATGATAGCATTCCTTGTATATATGATAGAGAATGTAATATATAAAATGCAATATGTTAATATTATCTAACAATGCCTGTAAATGCCTGTGAGGCTATGGTTTTATAGATAAAATACACCAACCCACCATTTCCCTTTCACCTACCATTTCCCTTTCCCTAGTTTCCCAACAGAAGCAAGATTTCCACTGACAAAGACTGCTGTTCATTATTAAACTTGCAAATACAATTCCCAGAAATACATATGCTTAAAATGTTATCATAGGGCTAATTTTTTTTTTTCTGTTTAGCATTTTCGCACAAGGAAATTCACCAGTCATAATGCAATTAAAAATCCCTTTATTTGCACTCATGTGTTAATTAATAGCAGACATTAGGAGAGATGTTCTCTTACAAGCAAAACCAACCTCCAGCAAAATATTCTGAATGACAGAAGCAGCTGTCTACTGCTCAGGCAGGAATGCATTGTTCAAGTGAGGAATTTTAAATTAGCCCTAGCCAGCTATATGTACAGACCCACAAAAGAATGTAATTGGAGAAGCATATGGGAAGAGAGGGTGTGGCAAAGTTTGTACCACCTTTGTGCTCCCAGCCACCCTCTTTTATCCCTCACTGCATGCACCTTCTAATTTTAGTCCCAGGGGAGAAAAAGTCAAAGGTTTTGCACCTTGAAAATGAGGAAAACCTGCTGGTATTACTTCACATGATAGTGAAATTACCACTTTGGATAGATTTTTCACTGCACAATCTTATGTTGTTTTACTGGTCAAATTTAATTTGGAAGTAATGGAAAAGGTCTGTCCTAAATTAGGAGAGGGAAAGAAGGGAAAGTCTCTTCACAGAACCTCAGACCTGAACAAGTGTGTGCCTGTTTTCCTGTAGTCGCCTGTGGGGTGATAAATGTAATGCAGATTCAGTTTTAGTTAAAGTTGCTGAAAGATTCTTCTGCTCCAGCCATACACAAACCACAGGAAAGCATTATTTACTGAAGCAGTGTATATCATCTGTTCTTTTGCTGATTCTGTTTTGTTGCAGCCAACTCTCCTGGCATCATGTATTCAAAATCAGATTTAGAGTTGCCATGTTAACAATTAAAAGTTTGTCCTTTACCCTTTAGTTTTCTTCTGCTCAATCTTTAAAGAAAATTAAACTTCAGACATTATTAAGGGTTGCTGTAATGCCAGCTTTACCGTAAGTATTTTATTTTGCATTGCTGCTAAATATAGGTATTCCTTATTAATTCCCTTGGGGAATGTTCCTCTGTTGATGCATTAAGGAACATTGTGGTATTCACATTAATTTTCATTGGTATTAATGATGTCAATCTCAAAGAATACTTTCCACATATAATTGGAAAGTTTATTGAGATAGTCCTGGTTATGTAAGTTACTATATCATTAATAGTATTTTATATGGGAAAAAAAAATTGAATTTTATGCTCATTTCTTCAATTTATGAAATCTGCCATGTTACCTTGCAACTGGAGGGGGAACCTCCCACCTCCTATTCCTTAAAGAAATAACTCTTCAGTGCCCGTGTACTTCCATCCCTTGACAAAGTTATATCTTAAAAAACCAAAATAATTTTAGGGAAAAGGATTTGACTTTTTCAAAAGCCTACATAGGTAAAAAAGGCACCAAGTATTGCTTTAAGGTAGGTTTCCCACTTCTGTAAGGAAACCTACCTTAACGATCACCCTGTTCACTGGGCTGGTGTCTTATCTATAATGGAAATTCCTACTTTTAACATAAAGGGTATATTCTGCTTCCTGCATTTCCAGAAAATACTACTTCAAATGCATACTATGAATGTTTAAGTAAATGAGAAAATCGTTGTTCTTGTCTTTCAGCCTTCTCCATTTTAAATATTTTAAATATGAGACTTTTGTCAGTTGAACTCCTTTTTCCTTCTTTGGGACTCCTGTAGAATTTATTAATCCCTGAAAATGCTCCTCCCTTCAAATATGGACTTTTGTTTATCTGTGCGTAGATAATCTGAGTTGCAGATAGACTGAACTGGATTTGATGACCCATGGAGGTCAGATGGATATTTACAGGAGAGGGGATGGGATGTGGCAGCCTATTCAAACTCTTCCTTTCTTAGAGATGATTTTGCTTGATAACAAGTCTTTTCATTCTAGTGAATGTTTGCCCAGGAAATCTTCCTGTGAGACCCAGCTGCAGTTTGCTTTTAAAATATATCGCATATTCTGTTTTTCATATGGACAGGAATTCCTGATGTTTTCCAAAAACATATGAAAACTTTTGTATATTTTACAGTCCATGAATTGATAGACAGTTTAGGATTGTAAGTATAAAAAAACACAGGAGTACCCTGTATTTCTTGAAGTGTTTCAGCTGATGAAGGTAACATCATAGTTAGTCTAGAATACTCATGATGGTTTCAATGTTTGTTTTTTTTCTCAGTTGACCCAAATGGAAGAAAAGCAAGTAGGTTACGAGTTAAGGTACAGGGTTGTTTTCTCTGTGGTGTGCATGCACAGTAGTAAAGCAGTGGAGATGCATATTCAAGTAGTCCCTTAAGAAGGTGTGTTGAAACATGCTCCTGAGAACAGTTAACAAGATGGCTTTTAAAAAAGTAATTCCATTCATATAAAATTAGTATTTTAAAACTCTAAAAGTAGAGGAAGACAATGCAATGGTCAGATTATATATGGTCTGTTTTATGGTCATTATTGCTTTTTAGAAGTTAAAACTATGTCAACATAAAAAATAAAAATGTGATTTGTGGCTTTTCTACCCCCAATATGTAAAATTCAGCCAGTATTTTGTTTCATGCAAGTTGATATATAGTACAGTTTTATCGTATTTAGTGTAGCTTTATCCATTTTTGTGTCAAATACCATTGCCACAGATGCCATAACGGGGGGTTGGGCAGCTGCATGGAAAACTTCAGAAGTGACCAAAGACTCAGTGAGCACTTTGGAAAAGATGCACTACTAGGGCAACATTGCATGGCTCTGTAATTTTTTTCTGGTAGGGAAAAATAACTATCCATGCACTGGATGGGCAAGTGCTTTGTTTTTGGTGTGTGTCTGTGCAGTAGATCCAATGGGCCAGGTTTCTGCACGCAGACTGATCTCTGTGCAAGCCAAACATGGGCAGGCTTAGTGTCTCCCTGCAGTGTCAGCTCCCTCAGGTGCACCCGCAGGTGTCAGAACACTTGTGACAAAATAATATTCTAGACAATGACATGGTCAGGCTAAAATAATTGATGCGTTTCTTCTCTGTCTTCTGTTTCGCTCATCTTTAGAAATTTTCAACAACTATTTGTCTTCCCTGACTAGCCAGGAAAAAAATTATAGAAGTAGACCTTAAATACAGTGCTCAGCATGGCAATACATCTCATCTATGTACATTGAGGACAGCTATCATTGAGCCTAAAACAGAGCTATAAATTTATTCTGGAGCTAAACTCTTCTAAGAGATTGAAACATTTTATTTTTTTGCCATTCACTAGCTCTAATCTTATTGAGGTGTTGTAGATGCCAGGTTTTCCATTTCTGTCAGGAAACTGTGTATGTATGGGTTGTTAAAGTAAAGAAGAAAAACTGTGTGGGAAATAATTCTCGATAGTATGTAATATGGAAAGTATTACAAAAGTGCTATTAGACTGATTTGTGCTTCCTGACCTTTATACAACTTTGTATCCCATTTCCTGGTAGTGACAGATATGAATTCATTATGCTCTATGGCAATACAGAATATTTCAGGCTTTTGAATTTTAATCTTTTGACTGTGGTTCAGACTTATTGCATCTCACTGATTTAACTCATTTAAAGTTTACAACCTGATGCTAGCTGGGTAATGTTTATTTACCTTCTCCTCTTAAACCTCTACTTAGAAAACTCTTCCTTCACTTTCAGTCCACTCCTCTTTTGGGAAATTTGGATTCAACTCCTTTCACTTTAGATAATTATTTTATGCCTGCACATTTTCAGACAAACTGAAAGGCAGCTGCTAGTTTCCCTATATGGATTCAGCCTTTCAATTGAAGTTATGTTTTCTGTATCTTGACTTTAATAACCTTCAGCACATAGGTTTTCAGATAATATGATAATATGCATGGTTCATGCAACACACTTTGTGTTTCTTCCTTTTTAAAAACTTGACTAAATAGTAGTTTCCCTACCACTGTGATTTTCATCCGTACTATATATTTTAGATTTAAAATTTGCCTTTGGTTTTTCTAAAATAAAAAATTAAACATATTTGAAATGTTTTCCTCCTGTGATTACAGCAGAGATATAAAAGGCCAAGACCAAGGGCAGTGTTGTTTTTTGCACTGAATGCCACAGGTGTCATGGCTTGTCCAGGTAATGATCAGCCACATCTGAATTGAATGGGAGTTAATGGAGGAACCTTTACCAGTGTTTTATTTTGATTAATAATAGTTGTAGTACAATCCTGGCTGTTTCAACACTGTGCATGGTGGCTGTTAAGAATTACAGTGAAATATTAATTTTCTACTGTGTAAAATGGTAGTTTTCGATGAGAAAATGGCATACAAAAATCAGTCTACTATGTAAATGCACACTAATATAGAAAATTCTTAAGTCCACGAACAAGCTGAGAAACACCATGGAGTTAGGAAATAGCAGTAATATCTGTGAATATGGTGATAGGTCTGTGTCACAATATCTGTGACAACGGCAGACATTGCATTAGATGTGCCATATATCCACTCTACTGCCTATTAGGTTTTGCATTTAACTTTGTACTGATCTAAATGTATTTATAAAAATTATTTCGCATAAGTGCTGTATAAATTATTAATTATTAATTTTATTAATAAAGTAATATTTTGATACATGTTATTGGATCACGTTGAGAAAGAAAGAAAGAGAAGCCAAACAAACTGTGTTGCCTGTGACTAATAGTAATGCCTAAAGGTAGCAATTAATTTGAAACCCAGCTAATGTGATTAAGGCATGAAAATACTTTCAAATTATCTGTTCTGCTAAGTAATAAGCATGCCCTGATTAAATAAAAAGAAGTGAGAACATCTGTAAAAATTTCAGAGGTCTGCGGGGTGGAACCCTCTCTATTATGTGAGCTTACAAAAATGCCTGAAACCACAATACTTTGAATGCTTTTGGTACTTTTTACTGGTGCTACTGTGAAAGCACCCACTGACCAGTGAATAGATAAATGTTAAGCTTGCTATGTAAATTTTCAGTTTTCCATTGTAGAATAGCCTTGTTGACTCTTTCAATTAGGTAAAATGAGAAGATGTGCATAGTGTGCCATTCTATTTGATAAGTGTAGACTTTAATTTTAGACAGCTAGTTCTTGAAAATTATGTGCAGCACTTAGATGTGCTGCACTACTGTGTATCATTCTAGAAAAGAGATCCAAACCTCAGAGTGTGCCTCCCTAGGCAGAGCCACTACAGGCACCAGCTGTGTAAATCACTTTCTGGTCCTGATATGGTTCCAATCTGCTGCTTGCTAAGGTTTTGGACACTGCAGAATTACTGCTTGTAGGTGCATGACTTCAGATTGCTTAGCTCATAGAGATGAGATGTTGTCAATGAAAGCATTTCAATTTAATAGCTTCTTGTCAATCAGTGTTTAACCTTTAGTCTCTCCTAACTAGCCTAAACTCTGAATCTATTTTGATGTCACTGATATATTTGAGCGGAACAATTCTACTACTTTCAATATTTACAAAAATCTCAGATGTGTGTAAATGTATATCTGGTTTGTGCTCATGGTGGTGAGGTCTGAGTGGAAGGGGCACGGAAGAGGCAATCACATAGCTCTGTGTGATAAAAAGTGCTGGCTTTCTTTTGGGCTCTGACTGAGTGAAAGTCTAGAAGGCTCTTCAGAGGGCACTGTTGGTAAGGAGCACAGAGGATGCCATCTAAAGACATTATTGATTAAAGCAGAAATAGTTTGAGCCCCCTTTCCCTTTCTCTCATGGCTGGCTGGAAAGAAACAATGAATGTTGCCTTTTTGTGCCAGTAGGTTTATTTTAATAGGATCAATTTTGCCAATGTGAAATTGAATTCAGTTGATGATGACAGTCTTTTACTCTCAGCTGAAAGCCCATAAATGACTATCAAAGACAGCGATATAAAATTTAGATAATTTTTGCTGCTCTTCTATTATGATTTATATTTGTAGTTATAAAATATTTATAATTGATCATCTTCTATATTTTTGTATATAAATGTATTATTATTCAGTCTTTAAAAAAGTAATTATAAATACTTGGAAAATAAAAGGTCATGTTATTCCTTCATGGCTATTTAATTAATTGGCCTCTAGCAGTTTATTCCCTAGACACTGCTGCTACATGACTGAGGCACTGAAGCCTACTCCTTCCAATAAAACATCTGAATTAAACAAAGCTTGTTTGCTGCTCTTCAATTACTGTGATGAACCTATTTACTTATTTTTCTATGTCACAGTGATAAATGTTACAGGCCTGTTGTATAAATACTTCATATTACAGATTTTTAAAATAGAGAGCAAGTTTCTGTACAAAAATAATGAACAGTGGTTTTAGAAACAAAGAGAAAAGTACAGTTCAAGGGAAATAATGAAGGCAGAGTTGCTGTGCTGGGCTCTCTGGTTGCTTTTGTTTCCTCTTCATGGGTCGTATTAGGTAAGGGTTATATTTTTCCAAGCCATGTGCAAGTTTGATATGTACAACCATGAACACCGAGATGTTAATGCAAAGAATTTCCTATCCTACCAATGTGTCTGTGACAAGTGAGATACAAAAACTTTTTGGTTCTGTGAGATTTGTTTGAACAGATGAATTTAAAGAGGTTCTTGGGGGGAAAAAGGGAAAAAGAGAAATTTAAACTCCTGTCATACATCATGTATTTATGGTTCCTGTGCCTATGTGCCTAAAATCTTGTATTTTTGACAATATTTTATTTTGCCTAAATATGCAACTTAGTTGAGAGTATCCATTAAATGTTTGCAATAGTGTCTTAACTGATGTGGAAACAAAAATTACCTCCTTGCTGAGTTAGGCTAGTTAGCTATTTCTCATCTTGAGAAAGTATCCATTTTTATAATTGCATTTAGATTTATATATTTTTAGATATAGTTCATACTTTTTTATATACATATATATATGTACACACTGATGCTGCATCCTTATTTGTGTTGGATATGGAGATATGGTTTAGCAACTTTTTTGCTTATATTTTCAACTTTATATTAACCAGCAAGTAGAGCTAGTTTTAGTGCTAGTTTCAGCTTTCTGCAATGAAATATTTTTTTTTTCTGCAATGAAAGCTTACAAAAAAGCCCCAAAAACCCAAAAAATACCCAACCAAATTAAAAATTCTAATAATTTCCTTTAAAGACTTAAAATGAATGCCTGTAAAAGAGAAGGCTCTGGAGAGTTCTTTGAGGATCTTCCAGTACCTAAAGGGGCATGCAAGAAAGCTGGAGAGGGGAATTCTTACAAGGGCATGCAGTGATAAAGCACAGGAAAATGACTTTAAACTTAAAAAGGGTAGGTTATATAAAAGGAGGAAATTCTTTATGTGCCAGTGAGGCACTGGCACAGGTTGCCCACAGAAGTTGTGGATGCCCCATCCCCGAAATCATTCAAGACCAGGTGGGATGGGGCGTTGAGCAACCTGGTCTAGTGATGGATGTCCCAGCTCGTGGCAGGGTGGCTGGAATGAGATAATCTTTAGGGTCCCTTCCAACCCAAACCATTCTTTGAAATACAGATTTATATTCATGATATACAGAGCTGTTGAGCCAGTTGATGGAGAATCTGCTATAAGGTAAATGTGCTTGTCATGTACTTTTCAATATAAAAAGGCAGTTAAATATTAACAATTATTTCTGAGCTTTTTTTTTCTGGATTTAGAGATACTCTCTTGCAAAATAGAGGCAATTTATAACCTTAAGACTTTGGTTTGTGCAAGTCAGGAAATGCTGTTGAATACCTCACAAATATAGGTGTGACTTATTTATTTCTAATTTGATGAAGAGTCTCTTAATTCTGGAGTGAATAACTTCAGTGTCAGGGCCCTAGGAAGTCAATGAGGAGGATAACAAATACCTGGCTCAAGAGGATATTTGGAAGGTTGGTGACAATTCAGATATTACATATTGGAAATAGTTGTCAGTTTCCTAAATGAGAGGTCATCACTATCTCCATCTTTCCTTTGGAAAAAGCTGTGCTTTAAAGGCCACAAATGGAGGAAGTACCTTTCCTGTGTGAGGGAAGATTGTCATAATAGTAAATGGCATTATTTCTAAATAATCAAAGTATTTGTCCTCTGTACAAGCAGACTTTTGAGGAATCTTGTACAGATTGTGGGTACCAACAAACTTGAAGATTTCCTCACTTTTCACTATGATTGAAATCCAGAAGCAATTTTCACCCAAATATGTCAACACCTGGTGTCTGACTTGATAGAGTCAAACTACTGGGTCAAATTTAGGTCACTGTTTTTGGTAGCCCTTGCCAGCAGGTTGCAAAAATGCCTGATAAAGCCTCTCTTATCAATGAACCTGGTACCTGAGAGCTGGAGAAGCTCCTTTTGCAGCTTCATGTTTATGGGAGGTCTGAAATGACCGTTTTGGTGGGGCAATGTAGCTTCTACCTGCTTTGGCTGCTGCCACACTTCTGACCTCCCAGGGCCCCTGACAAAAGCCAAAGCAGCCTGGCATTGCATCAGCCTGCTCTGTTCCATGGTGTCAGCATTCTGCCTGTGGGATGCCCGTGTCAGGCCCTGCTGCTGTCTCCTCCCAGGGATTACATGATGATGAAATACCCGTGGTGCGTCCAGCTCGTGGGAGAGAACATGAGGGAGGTGTCACACAGAAGCATTTATTGTGAGTTTCCACTGCTGGCCACAGCTGGCTACAGGACTCTTGGCTGGATGGACTTTCAGTCTGGTCTGGTAGTTCCTGTGCTCCTAATGTGTTGGAAGCCAGAGAGCTCACTGGAGACTCTGGCTGCAGCCAGGCTTTTACAGCCTCAGCATTTGCCTTCGTAGATCAAACCCACAAGGTCCCAAAAAAGCAGGAGGACGCTTGCTGGCAAATCTAATAATATCTTTCAGAAAACTGTGTCCAGCATGCCAAATGCTATAAATATGCTGTAAATACGAGGTTCCAACTCCTCTGTCTTTTTCTTTTGGTTTTTCAAATGTCACTGTTGCTCATGAAGAGAGTGAAAATGCATGAGAACACAATGAAACAAATTGCAGTTCTAGAGGAACACACTCATCTGGGACCAGGAGGCAAAATTTTCAAAATAGAAATATAGACAAATGATCTCTAATGAGAAAATTACGTAAAAATAATACTGTCGCTTTAGAATTTTCTGTTTTTCATGAGCAGTTGGATTTTTATATATATATATTTTTAATTTATTATTTTTCAATGGGGAAATGACCAATTCTCACATTTCGTTCAGTGTTTTAAATGCAGTTGAAAGTTTATGCCTGGCCCAGTTCATAGAAAACTCATGCATCAATAATGTGGGATTTTCATGCACTTGGAAGAATGCATTCTATGTGCTTCCAACAGAAAGCAGCCTCTTTAGTATGTACAATACGTTCATTAAATACTTTCCCTGTTTATACAAGTGCTCATGTCTCCATTATTCATTCAAGCAGAAACTAATACAAAATGTGGCACATCTGCTGTAGCATGTAAAAGTAACTATAGAAAAGAAAAAGATTTTTACTTAGGAGGAGGTAAGTAAAAATCTTAAGAGGAATTCTGCTGCCTGTTTTTTTCCACAGCTGGAATGTCATCTAATTTCTGATGGATATCAGGTGACATTAGAGTCCTACATTTGTTTTAAAAACAGGGGGAGGGGTATTTTCTCTAATTCAAAGCTGAAAATTTTTGTGTTAATGCATTGGTGATGCTTTCAGTGGGAGGGTTGGCTGGAACTTAGGGGCTCTCTGGGGCTCAGGGCTGTACCCTTACTAAGGCACTTAACAGTGTTTTCTGTTGAACCAGGTAGTGTTTATTTTATACTTGCAAAAAAGAACAGTTTTGAGAATTAAAACTGACCAAGGCATTCACCAAGATTCAAATGTTTGCTCCATATTGTGCAACGATGGCCGTTCCCTGTCACAAGACATCTGCTTGCTGGGCTCTCAGCCACTCTCCTATTTCCTCCAAAACCACTAAGAAAGTGATTTCTTTTATTAGTGTTGAATGAGAAAATAATACCAAGTCTCCAGTTTTCATGAAATTGAAATGTTTTCTGGCCCTTCCTGTTATTACAATATTGGTTATCACTACTGAGAAGAGATTCCCTAACACAGTGTCCACCCAGATATGCTTCTCATTAAAGTAGTGACATCTGGTTTCACACTCAAAGACACACTGGTACATAATTTTGCAGATACTCTTTTAAGGTTTGAGAATGAGGGCTTGGTCTTTCTGCGTGCTTCGAAAGATGGCTGCATTTTAGAGGAATTCTTCTCCATCCTGGTTTTACAAGGCAGCGTCTTGGTCTCTGTGTCCTGGGGAGATCTGAAAAGATCTGAGTGATCTGGAAATTGATGCTGGCTCCTTGATACTGAGGAAAGTCTTATAATTCCTAGGGAGTTAATTTGAGAGGGCACTGGTTACCAAAGGATGCAGGGATCATGCACAAGTAACTGTATGTCCAGTCTCTCACCACAGGGCTCCCGCGCTAGTTAAAGATGATTTGCTGCAGGTACAGGGCAGTGTAAGAGCCTTCTTGCTGGAGTAGACAGTTCTCTGCATTAACTCATGCTGCAGTAATTGCTACAGGCATTTAGATAAACCAGTAAAGTCTTGCAGTATCTTTGAGCCATGATTTATTCTTTTCTTTTTGGGGGATATAATTAGGTAAATTGAGAAACTCATTGTGTAAATGCAGCTTTAAAATAACACTCTGCTTTGCCATTCCGTTATGTATATCTGCTGTCAACAGTTTATTTTTTTTAATGGGAGTTTCTGAAAAGTTTGGAAGTTTTCTAAATCCTGATACTTTAATGGAGACTGTAGATGAAATATAATCCTCATCTATTCATAACCAGTCAAAAATAAACAATTTTTTCAAGCCATTAGAACATACAGAGGAAAAGTTCATGAACCAATCATTTGGGGCTTTTGGCAGACCATACGGAACTTTTCTAACAGCTATTTATAAGGTCCTAATGTGTTTATTTTCACAATAAATCTGACTTATTGCTGAATGTGTTGGTTTCGTAGTAAAATAAACACTGAAGATTACAAACATATCCTTTCGTGAAGTCTTCTAAAAGTCCAAGGCTTAATTTAATAAATGTGATATTCTCTGTATTAGTTGGGAAATGAGTGCTGACTCTGAGAAAAAAAAAAAAAAGGAAGGAAAAAAAGGAACACAAACCCTTGCTTTAAATTACAAAATCAATTGTCATCAAGTTTACATTATAGCTGAGCCATTTAACATGTAAAAAGTATTAACAATTGATAGGTTGATAAGAACTAAGAACAAGCAAAAGAAAGAAGAGTTGTGCTTCGGTGCTGTTATTGAAGGGCTGAGTGGAAAAATGCTGTCTACTTCTAAATACACAAACTTAATTTACAGATTGTTTAAATTTGCTTAGCTTAATTCTCTAAATTAGGAACAAAGTTACATGTAGTTAGGCTGCTTTAAAGTGCTCTGAAAGTTTTTGCATTGTGGCTTTTGCTGGTTTAATTAGAAGAATTTATGTCATTGTGCTGTAAATCAAACTATTTGTGCAATTCCTCCAGTATTTTGCCCATTGCCAGTCCCTGAGGTGAGCATCCTTCTCTACTAAAGTTAGCGGCTTTGTTACCCATGTTGCTGAGTCATATTTTAGCTCAGATAGATAGTAAAATTATCAAATCTTCAGAAAAGAATAATCAGTCATCAAAAACCTTTCTTTTCTTACAATGTGTCTTCAGAAACCCTGCCTGGTATGTATGTGAATGTCCTCATGAGGCATATAATTCCTAATTCTTTCAGTGAATCTTACTAAGCTCTTGACCTCAGTGATGCGTTTCAGTAACGAGACTGTAGGTTAATTGCATATTGTGTTAGAGGACTTCCTTCTGTCAGCTTTAAATGTATTGCTTTTGTACTTCATTAGATATTCCCATCTTCTTGTAAGATAAAAACGTATCACTGCCAAACCATCAAGTAGACTTTCGTGTTGGTTTCATTGTTTGTTTGTCACTAAATGAACTTAATCTTTTCTTCATGGTAAAGTCCCTTCAGACTTCAACCAAATGAAGTTTGGTTTGAAGCTTTAGGTTCCACATAATGCAAAGCTGCTTTATGAAAGTTTTATTCTGCTTTATGTAAGTCCAGTTGCAAGGGTGGGAATTGAACTTGGCTGGGATTTGGTGTAATGCTGAGCATCCAGTGTCAGACCACTTTATGTAATGTAGCATTGTTTCAATATATCATTTATTTTCAAAAGAACTTGAATTGTGGCCATAGAATGTGCTTTATGTGCATGCTTTGTTCTCAAATAGAAGCCTGCAGGATCTCAAACAATTAAAAAGAAGTTGTCATTCCAGTGGCTGAAATGCTAGTGCTTTGGGGATAGTTTGGGAACAGCTCCAAGGGACATGCCTGGGAGGGTGGACCTGGATAGCAGATTGTTTTTAAGAAAACATCCTTCTTCTGAGTGATTTTGTGTAAAAGAAGAAAGAGACCATTGAAATCCATTAAAAATACTTTGTATTTTTTGAAATGGTTTTTAAAGCTTAGAGAAAAATGGACCAGCTGGACTAAGGATCTTAATACACTGCACAGTAGTTATCTGTTTTCTGGGTGACACAGTGGACATTTATAAATACCAGAAATGTTGGTCTATGCCAGGTTTGGGTTATTGAGTTTTTGTTTTGGTGAGGTTTTTTCAGAAATGGGACAGCCTTTTTCTGCTACTCAGAAAGCTGCAGATTTCTGATATTTCTATCAGGAATTACTGTCCTGTAGAGCTTTCATGAATATTTTGTCTCCCCAGTAAATTATTCAAGCTGTGTTTGATTAGTTCAAAAGAAAAAAAGGTTATAACAATAAACATGGTCATCACATTCCCTATTTTTCTGAAAGTAGTTAAGACTCTACTGGCATGAGTTCATACTGTGGTAGCCTATAAATCTTGTGCAGATCTTTAACACTGGTGTCACATATACATTAGTTAAGTCAGAATGAACAGGTTAGTTGGGAAGGAGGATTTTGGTGTAACCAGTATCATGAAGAGACTGTGTCCAAAGAAATGCTCACAGTTTATAGAATTAGCTTCAAGTGAACTACAACATCAGAGCAATCTGGCACACTTTACTTTATGTAAATCATGTAATTTAAGTTTTGTTTCAGCTTCTACCTTGTATTTCTGTTGTGTTTGAAATAATTGTAAGACAAGAATTTCTTTGACTTCATTTTAGTCTCTCAGAGGTCAGTGATAAAACTTGGATGAATTTTATTCTGATCTCTTTAGGGCAGGGAACATAAGATTTTTGGCTGATCCTGTAGATGATTGTATATGGTGAGCTCATGACCTGTCATTCTATATATATCCAGAATAGGAAAAAAAAAGTGTTTGCACAGCACAAAAGAGCTCTAGCCTTGACTGGGGCCTTCTGGAGTTTTCTGTATTTTCTTTTGTTGCTGTTGTTGTTCCTGGAAACAAGCAATTCAGCCAAAAATATACAAAAGTACAAGAATATTTTTATTTCTAGTTGATGCAACCCTGAATATCAGCTCTGTATTTTATTTAACATGTAAATGGCCAGATTTATCAGCTTAGTGGAATGTAGCTGTACTTGGTCATGGCTAGTGGTTCTACAGCCCTGTGGTTCTAGAGAGTTAACATGTACTGTACTACCCCAGCCTCTTAGTGAATCAAGAGTAACAACTTAATCTAAATGTTTACCGGATTTCATGATGAATTGCAGTACTATAACTTCTGACAAACTCCAATATTGAAGATACAGTAAAATTACAAAAGTGGCAAATTAATCACCCATACAAATATTTAAATTACAATATGTTGCCATGAAACAGTTCAAATCCTACTAAAACGGGTGCACAGTTCAGTACATAGTCTCTCAGAATCTATGGTACATGAAAATTGCTTTTTTGAATTACCTAATTCTCTTTTGTTCTCTGCACTTGTAGGTACTGTGTCACAGAAAAAATTTAATTCATGCTACCTATATAATATGGCTTTGTCACCCACACATTGCATAGAGTCAAAGTTAGAGTGACTATATTTAGCTCAACAAGAGAAACCTTCATTCAAAACAAAGCCAAGAAACCCTACCTGTCAACTGTCAACATTTCCAACACTCATATTTTTTTAATAGCAGCATTCACCAAGCGAACACGTAAAAGCAATAAAATGAATAGTTACATACATTTTCTATTGTATAAATACAGTACATTTTCTATTTCATACATAAAAAACAAGAGTGTTGTCATCATCAGTTATGGAGAAATACATACGTGATTGCAACTAAAACTGCTGAATTTGTCTAATGATGATAGATTTTGCTGGATTTTTAACTTGTAGATTTTGACTTTATCTGCAAAATATTTTTGAAACCTGCATAAAAATTCCATTATCACTTTCATTGTTGACTATTAATATTTTGATAAATAATTTACATTTAAATTTCTTGAAAGCCATATAGAATATTGTAAGTTATCAGGAGAGCTTGTGGTTAGAGAGGGAGATAAGCTTCTCATTTTTTGGTCCTCTGTACAATAGATGCCCGCATACTTTTTTTTTTTAGTATGCTGAAAATTTCAAAATCAAGATATTTTTAATATACTTTTCTTGAGCTGAAAAACTTATTTTCAAAGTAAGTGAAAGAGAAACTGCTGTCTACTCTTTTGATTATTGTATGAGTTCTATTTTTCTTGAGGATGATTGAAATGCTGTGTAATGTTTATCTTATTTCATACACTCTTTGGCAAGAATGTGTTGGTGTAGTTACTTTCACAAAGTCAAAATCAGCCTCTTACCTTCTTTCCCTCATGCTTGAACGTGCTCAAAACAGAGACAAGTGAGTGATGAAATTTGGGCCTATGTGCTTGCCTTAATATACATATTTTCAAATCAAAAGACTGCTGAAAAAATTTCACAGCAAGACTGTTTTCCTCTTAGGACAGTCCTCTTGTTAATGAGTCTGTGTCTAAACAATGGCAACATTTCTTTTCTTTGTGTTTTTAATTACATTGCCTAGGTAAGGGCATAATTACTTCAGCATTGTATTTGATTTTCACACAATTTTTCATCATTGACGTTGTAAAAACAAATTGTCTTTAGTTTCTTGATGTAAAAAATACTATATATTGACGGATGAGCATATAATCTGTGTGAAAAATGTTTTGTTAAATCATTAACACTAGGTTGTTTGTCTGTTGAATCAACGACCTTTTGATGGCAACAGATATTTCACTGTAATAGTTTTTAATATTCTTCTTTTCCCATTAGGGCAAGGAGCACCAGTTTTAAAGCAGCCTCTCTTTCACTTTGATATGAATAGATAAATTGTCAAAGCTGCCAACAAGAATGCTTCCTAACTACAGGCTATGTTGTAAGCAACACTACATACAGTGTTCTTGCTGGTAAACACAAACTGTGCACAGTTAGTGCTGCAGCTTCGTTCTCATCCTTCCCATCCTGAATTTAATGAGGTTTTTGAGAATTGGGTTAGTGTGTGCTGAGTGGGAGACAGATATGGGATGACATTTTTTCTGAGTTGCCCTTTCCCACCACTTATCAGTGGAGGGGAAGGGATAAGAGTGGAATATGTGCATAGTGTATATTGTTCCAGAGGAAAATGCTGTTCTTCAGAATTAACCCTTTTAAAAGTGCTCTATATGGAAAAAGAAACGCAAAATCATATTTAGCCTCATGATCCATGTCTTTATGAAATTATAAATTGATTTAGAAGTATTGCCTGCATTGTTTCTTATGGGTATTGCACTGTGCCATTACTTAGAAATTGGAGTCGCAATTCCAAGCATGTACCTTAGCACTCTGCGTTGGAAAGGAGCAAGTGTCACATTAATTATGCTCTCTGCTCTGCTTTCCCACCCCTATCTTGGGTTTTCTTGCTGGATTGAAGAGAAAGTTGATTCTTGTCTTGGCCTATTTCAAAGCCATCTGAAAACAGCTAAAAACAAACTAAACCCAGCCAAATGGGTAGTAAATAATATATACAGTAAATAATATATACAGAAAATTTAGCAGCTTGCTAGCTGAGGAAGTTGCTAAGGCTCCCATCAGCAACCAGATATAGTAGACTTAGTGCTTCTCAGCACTGTCACGTGTAGAACAGATACTTGGCTTTCAAAATGTAGTTCTCAGCTATTCTTTGGAGGCCTAAGCTCTTTATACAGTGAGCAGGGAGAATTAGGTCCGTAAGAAGAGAATCCAAACCAGCCATCACGGCTGAGGGACTGAACAGGCATTGAGCCTTTCAGAAGTGCTGAAGCTTGACAAGTTTTTTTCCTGGGACTGGGATTTGCAACCTAATACTTCTACTTAAGCCATTCCTCTTTAAAAGCATAACTGACTCCATATTTTATTTGAAATGTGGTCATAAAAGAAGGTAACTGTGCTTTCTGTACTGGCCTGGTATCTGGAGTATCTATTTTGGAAGAGAAGGACCCAGGTTCAGCCTCTTCAGCCTGAGCACATCACATGTTCACTTGCCTCTGTGGGAAAGGCCTTAACCAGGATGTAGATCTTGTTGAAATGGAGCTGTGCCAGTTATGTGTTCAAGTGTTCAAGATTTATGGGGCCAGAAAGAAAGGAACAGAAGCAGACAAGTTCCAAGGGTATTTCTTCAACAAGGAGATAATTGGTTTTTCTGTAAACAATTGTTTGATAACATATAAAAATACTGTTTTAGGGAACAGAGATCCCAGCCAGTTTCTTTAGCTCCTGTGTATTTCAAACGTAGTTATCCATCCCTTCTGAGTGAGGATGGTACCAAAACAGTGTCTTCCATGTCTCCAGCAGTAATTGGTTCCTGTAGGAGTGCTGCATGGCAATATTTTGCCATTCCCTTGGATGCTGGGCTGTGCTTTGCTTTCATGGCTTTGCTGGTGGCATCCTCTCAGCCTGCCTGGCCCCGCAGAGAGCCGTGGTGTCTGCAGGTCTTGCCTGCAAATCCCAAAAGGGCTCTTTTGTGTCACCAAGCTCTGAGGTGTTGGGCATGCCCAGCACCCTTTCTGAAATTTGGGGAGTTGAAAAGTGGAGGCTGAAGTAGCTGCAGCCATTGGGACATGTAGGAAGTGGGGGCTGTGACATGTAGGAAGTGGGGGCACTCTGGGATTTAGAACCAATGCTCCACTCAAGTTTTACTTTAGTTGTCTAAGTGCTTTTTTGGAGCCAGGCCAACACTTTGCCTGCCCTGCTCTGGGTGACCAGTGTATATTGTCATGGCCCTGCTAGGCATTAAGTCCTTTCTGACTCTGATATGCTTTGAGTACTTGAAAGTGTTGAAAATTATTTCTGCCATTCAGGGCAATTGATTTGAAGAAGAGATTATCCAGTCCTGCTTTTCATTTCTGCAATGTTTGTGTGCCAGTTTGTAGTGCTTTACACGACTTGACTGGCTGTGTCCCAGCATTCTTTACTGATCCTGCTTGTATGAATTTAACAAGTATTTTATGTCTCAATATTGGCTAAATTAAAATAACCTAGAAAAGGAAGACACTAAATAATGCATGCATTATTTATGGAGCTCTATGCCAACTGTTGCTAATCTGTTGAGGTAAGTTATAGTAACAATTCTCAGGAATTCACTCTCAAAATTTCAAAATAGAAATTAAATTTAAAATAGGAAAGTTGGAGTGACCTGCTCCCCAGCAAGCCAGTTTTACATCAGGCCATCTCTTATGGAGATTTCTAGTCATCTTTTAATAAAACAGTTGGATTCTGCTAGTGTACAAATAGCTATAAAGAACTTTAATTCACAATTATCTAGAATTGAAATCAGCATCACAGAGCTAGAGTTGAGCTGAGAAGGTTTGAGACCACTTGAAAGAAATGACAACATAGAAAGGAAATGTCACTGAAACACCATTGTTTCCCCATTAATAAATGTCTCCTAAAGAGAGAAATATTTTAGTGGATTTGAATAAGAAAGAGACTACTGTTATTATATAAAATTATTAAAATTGTATGTATTGTGTCATTTAAATACTTTGAAGCATTCTCTATGCTATTGTATTTTGCTGGTACAATATTCATTATCGTTATGCTCCATATGTCTCATATAATCAAGATATTTTTGCTTTTATATACATGATTTAATATATTATGACTTTAATAATATATATCTTGATATATCACATTAATTATCCTAGTATCTAAAAGTTTCATAGGAATACCACAGAAGAATTAATACAATTGCATTTTTTAGTAAGAATGAAGTTTGCAAATGATGATCATAAATCATAATTCAATAATTAATTTTGCTGGACAATAATGTCAAGAAGCTGTTTTTATTTTTTGTCTAAAAACATTTAGATCCCAGTCTAGTGCTGGGAAGTGAAGTCTTTTATGAGTAGGCACTGGATCCACCACCTTTTAAAAGGACAAAACATAGTGTGTTTCTTTTCAGCTCTAAAAGATTAAAATGTTTCAAAATGGGATGAATAAATATAAAACACATATTTTTGTTAAATGTAATCCCAGGCAAATTGTTTAGTGGAAATACATCTTCAAAATTATTACAGTTGTTGCATGAACAGGAAACAGTCAGAACATGACAAAAGCCAGGAATTTCTTCTTGAAATTAAGAGGATAGGAATGTAAGCAAAGGGAATGAAATACAGAGCAAATTACTACTGGTTAAAAGTGAGAGAATTGATTAGAAACAGAATGAAAGAAAGTTGTGTTAGACAACTACAGGCTGGAATGAAAGGTTATAATTTGCAGATCACTTTTGGTGTCAATTTAGAATTAAAAGCATCTTTCCTGTTGTTAGTGCAAAGCACTTGTACAATTAAATAAAATGCCAGTTCCTCAGGGTCAGCTGTAGCTGCATTCCTGACCCAGAGCAGTCTAATGGTGGATGGGTTTACATACATTTATTTGATGTAAGAGTTGTTATTCCAAGGAATTATTTTTATATGCCTCTTAAAATGCAGGTATGTAAGACTACTTGGCAGTGTTTCTTAGGAGTTTTGGTTGAACTCTTGTTATTGAGTCATATTTTTCCTACAGTATGAATTTTTACTTCACGAAACAGTTGATTAGACACCAAAATTCTTCTTGCCTTAGAACAAACATTAAGAGTTTTATCAGGGCATTGTATATTAGGAAAAATATAAAAGATGTTCTATATAAAAATTAAATATTGTGATAAGTGACAGGAATATAAAATAAACTCACTTGTAAAGTTAGTTTATAGGGCTATCCAAATCACGAATGATTTCTTTTTCCTGGGATTTTTTTTTGAAATATATGTAACATAGTTTAGCTGTATTTCAGCACATCACTTAATTAAATTTATGAATATCTCAGCTTCTGTTTCCCATTAGGACCACAAATAGTTCTCTTAGTCTGATGTGCAGTCAGCCAAGGTCAGCCCACCCCAATGATCCATCCATCTGAAACGTTATATAGTGATGTCATTAAGATAACACATGATTTGTGTCAGATGCTGTCATCCTTTAAGAAGATGTAGCAAGAGCAGATTTATAAATACACATGTTAAAGTAGCCACCACAAAGTCCCTTTTCTTCCACCAGATTCTTGCTCAGTAATGTAGCTCTCCCAGAGCTCCAGCAGCCCTGGGATTTGTTAAGAGGGCTGCTCATACCTAACCACCAGCTTTTGTGTGCCCCCCATGCCTGGAGGAGGGTTTGCTGCGTAAACTGAATTATTTGTGGGAGAGAATAGCTGGATCCCAGGCCTGACCTAGGAAACCTGTGGAAATAAAGCACTATTTCTGAGGGCCTGAGGGAGAGGCAATGGAATGAAAGTAGAAGAGATGCCATGAAATAAGGTATGAGTAAATAATCTGGGAAAAGTTCTGTTACTCTGTGTGGTGAGAAGGATTGATAAGGAAGGGATGCCTCACTGAACAAAACACGCCAACAGCTTTCAGCAGTAATGATCTCCAGCAATAACATACTCCTTCTTTCCCTGAATCCTTTTTTTTGTTTTCTTTACTGTTTCCTCCATTTTTTTTGTGTTCTTCCAGGCTATGGAAGGCCTGTGAATGTTCCTGTGGCCCCAGCTACTATTGTATGTTATTATGTCTGTGTTGATTTTTGTTTGGCTTTTCAATAATCTTTGCATATCCTAAGGCTGAATAACTGAAACTTTTATATAAGCAAAAGAAAATTTATTTTAAAACCCTATGATTTTGCCTAAAACACTAGTGATGAAACAAGGCATGAAAATCATTGAAAAAGAACATTTCAAGTGGGACCAACAGACACAGGTTAAGTATGTGCCAACTTATTATTATTTGTAATAGAATATATTTCGGCTTGAAATAATTATTGGCAGTTCTGAGATAGGAGAAATAAGAGTTTTTACTTTCTTTAAAATAATTTTTACTTGAAAATCTCAACGTACACATTGTATAGAATATAAAGTAAATGGCAATGAGTTTAAATAATGGGGAGAAATTATACATTCACATAGAACCTCTGGTCTTATTTTTCAGCTCATCTGTAGTTTGCTCATCTGTATTTTACATGATATCTTAGCAAAAAGTATTTTAAAATTGCAGGAAAGTGCAAATTTATAAACTGTGCACTGAAAATACTCAAGGAGGTTTTGCAGAGGACTCACATTAACCCTCATTTCTGCAGAAGACAATTCTGCATGCCTTCTCATTAGCACATGTGGTTGGTTTTTGAAAAACTAAAATTTATCTGTTATTACCAAAGACCCAGTTTATATAAAACAGGGCCCTCTGGGGAAGGATTCTCAGACCAGTCTTCCAACAAAGTTTAATTCCTCTGAGTTAAACTGCTTATAGGCAATTCTTGCCTGTTATCCTTAAACTACTTACTGGCATTTAAATTGACAGGATTTCTGTGCAATTAATGTTGCCTCTAACACTGACTGAA
This sequence comes from Molothrus aeneus, assembly GCF_037042795.1. NCBI lineage: Eukaryota > Metazoa > Chordata > Aves > Passeriformes > Icteridae > Molothrus > Molothrus aeneus. The sequence goes on along the minus strand of NC_089653.1, from coordinate 21,532,571 downwards.
TGAAGTGTTCAAATGGTTTCTATATTTGTTTTCCCTCTCCTAATCTGGAAAGGGCTTTCTTCTCTATATGGTGCTGGAATGTATCTGGGCATTGCCATATTCCCAGATAAATAGGGGGAACAGCTTTGAGTATGATGGTTCCTGGAGCTGGGTGGAGATTCCTGCAGTGTTCCCTTGTCCATCTCCCATCATGAGCTGAATAATTACTGCAGGTCCCTGGACTCAGTGTCTGTGTCAGTGTCCCTGTTCTTTGTGATATTGTTAATTAAGATTCTTTCTCTTTTGATGAAACTCTGAAGCAAAAGTAAGTAGGAAGAAAGATGGAGTTGCTCCTTGACATTTTTTTAATTGATTCAACTTGGGTTTTGAAGTGTTCTACTTCTCTATCATGAAAACAGTAGAATGAAATAAATGCTGTAGGAAAGATGATTCCTATTTTCTTGATCTACACTGAGTAATAAACTATCTTAATTTTGGCTCAAAAGTACTCCTAGATTAATCTGTGTGCCATCTGCAGGTACTTATTTTTCCTTTACACCTCCGGCTAAAATTCATTCCTCTTTTCTTTGGATGTTTTAAGTCCTGTAATCTCAAATTGAAATTCAATAACGAATCACTTGTGGTTTTCCAGCTCAATCTTGATACAGTAACAGAAAAAGAATCAAATATTTCCTTAAGAAAGGCCCCACTCAAAGCTCCATGATACGATGGATGTATATTTTAAGGTTCTCTTATCTAACAAAAAACCCATTTTCATTACACTGATACCTCTGATACTTTGGTATAAAAAGGAAAATCTCCATATTTTATTATGAAAGATTAATTCAGATGCACTTTTGAAAATTCTGGATAAATTTCCAGTATTTCATGCTATTTTTGTACTATAATTCCAGAGTTTGAAATTTGACCTAGCAACGTTGAATACACAGTGCTGGAAATCTGTAAAGGCAAAGCAATGCAGTCTCAAAATGTGGAATAACTACTCCTTTCTCAGTAGAAAGCATGTTTTACCCACTTTCTAGCTGTCTTTTTACATTTTATTTGGTCTGTGTGTTTTGTTTAAAAAAAAAAGGTTGAGGATACTTTTCCCCTGACTTTTTAATTTTCTTTACAGTTTTCTCACAGGCTGGAATTAATCTCTGAACTCATTTATTTTTCTTCTTTTTTTCTTTCTTCCCCCAACAATTAGCTTTTTTGCAAGAGACGTGGGGCACATGTCAAGAACCATAAGCTGTGCTGAACTGCCTTCTAGGCATGAACACAGAGAGACGTCCCAGTAGGTGTAGAATTTAAGGAAGCCTCTGGCTCTTTGCAGCTACCAAAGGTTTCTGTGTTCCTCATGTCTCTCCACAGTTATGGACAGACACAAGTTCTGCCATTGTAATCAGCATAATGCCAGATCTGTCACTGTCCACCAAGGCCTTGTTGCCATCAGGGAGGCATTTTCTGCTGGCACTGCAGAGCTGTGGACACTGAAACCCACTTTATCTGCTCTCAGCATTTATTTCTTCTGACCTCTCAGTCTTGATTGAGCCCCATACACCTGCTCCAAGTGACCCCTCCTTGGGGGCTGGGTGGCACGGCCACTCTGTCTTCAGCCCCCAGGTTACAAGTGCCAAGCATCTGCTTCTGTGCCTAATGTGATCTCACCACATATGCCTGGGTTTGTGGCATAAAAAGGAAAACATATAGGAACACTTGCATATATTTGGAATGCTGAATTTTTGTTTCTTAAAAACATGCCAAAGTAGAAGAATCCGGAAAGCATAGATGATTTTTCTTTATTTAAAAATGCATTTAAATCTGAGCTATTGATAACAAAATGCTGAAAGTAGAGGCAGGTGCCGAACATCTTTGCACCTATATTCTGATTGGTCAATGCTATATTTAGAATGAAACTGCATTAATTAATCTTTTAAAATGTTATTTTTATCATATACATTATAAAAATGTATCAACGAATTTGTACTGATAGTCTATCTTTTTTTTATCTTGTTTTACCAAGCTTTTTAGTCATTTTTTTCTTACTTGGCATGCTGCTCCTTCAGTTCAAATACCCTGAGTTTTACATTCTTCCTCTGTGACTATTACTGTGAAAATGAAATAACTTATAGGATTCTATGGGATTCTTTGAGCAAACAAACTACCATAAAGCCTCTCTCTGTTTTGTCTCAGCTGCCATTATTAGTACTTTGTTTTACACTTTTAGGCATGCTCCTAAATAATGAATAACTGCCAAATTACCACAGCACATTTGATGTGAATGAGTCATCAGCCTTAAATTAAAAACCAAAGTGTGATGACCTTTCTGTTGTTCTGCATGTCATAATTGCCATCAAGTGATGGGTCTGAAACCTCTGTTCAGTCATTAGCACCTTGAGCAGACAGCAGTCATATTTTTGTCTTGTCCTTAGGTTCTATTGTTTTAGGGAGTCCAACCAGTAATGGCTTGGATTAAAAAGGGGAAATTAAAGGAAAATGCATCATCAGCATGCTAAGCAAACAAAAGACCTATAGCCTCTGTGTCTGGAAAGGCAGACCATTACTGGACAATTATTGTCCATATTTGTGTGCATGTTTACGTTTATTATCTGATGTTTCTAACTGGAGAGAGTTTTGTCTTTATCTCTTGGAACGTAACTGAGATGTAACCATAACTTTTCTGATTCTGGAAAGTAGGTTAAATATCTGCTCTCATAATTTAAAAAAATAAATTAACAAAAGAGCTCTGGAGTTCCATGGGATCACGTTCGTTAATTTAGTTACTGATGATGGCTCCAGGTAACTGATGTTACTTAATCTGGCTATTTAATGAGATATGTTCATTCAACAATGCATTTACCAACAATGGAGATGAAAATAAGTTTTGATTATATCTATGCCACCAGAGTACAAGAAAGGTACTGGTTCCTGTACAGATGGGTACCTTTGAAATGTTTTCAAAACACATTTTGCCAATATCAACCTAATTCTTGTTTCTTGTGTTCAGGAGTGCCAGCCCTGACTGTCACTGTCATGGTGGTGGAATAGGTGCTAACTATTGTCTTCTATCACTGGCTATGCATCTTTCCTGCTGCAGTGACCATAATCTTTTCTTCAAAGATCTCAAGTCTGCATTCATTTCTGCATTCATTTCTTGGGCAAAGGTGACATTTAGTTTAGCTGTATTATTTCACATGAGAAAGAAGTGGAAGATGTGACCTTATTTTTTTGTTTTGTCTGTTGTTGTTACATAGTAGTATGCAAAATGTGGAAAGTCAGTCATATTTCATTGGTATTTGGCATCTGCTCAACAACTGATTGCTCTTCTCAGAGCTTTTTTGGAAAGTTTGCAGCACCATAATGACAGCTTTCTAAACACAGATGTCCTCTTGGTACAACCTATAATTTTTTATGAAAGATGTATCGATGTCAGGAATTTGAACAAAGTACTGGAATTAGTTGAATACTCTTGTTATGAATATGTATTCAAAATATCTACAGCACTTATATTGTAAGTTGGAGAAAGAATATGCAATGTCTGAAGGCAAAGATGTTGGTACAAAACATCAGAATACAGTTTAAGATAAAGTGATTCCTTTGTTAATGGACTGTCTATACTTAAGTGAACTTTTCCCCCTATGTTCTATGCTGTGAAAGTGCACACAGTGATCTTGAAGCATCAAGACTCTCAGGAATACATTCAGATAATCAGGGATTCAGCCATGGAAGATGTCTAACAGCTGAGAGGCCTGGAGTAGTTACTGAATGTTCTCGTGATGTCCCATTAGTAGCCTGTTCCTCTTGTTTCATTTACCTCTCAGCTAAGCCATCAGGCAGTGAATACTTTGAACACAAATTCCTTCTCCTCAAGTCAGCTATTTTTCTTAAGTTTTCTCTTAAGAAAGTAAAATTCAGTTGAAAGCTTAATGTGCAAATTAATAAACTGCCAGCAGCTTGTGGTTCTTAGTAAAGGAATCCTTGATTGTATTTACCTGTGGGCCTATTATTTGCGAATACCTACAAATAAGAAGATAGTGCTTAATGGTTGTTGGATGTAATTTATGTCAGTTCAGACTTGCAGGTGAAAAGGAAAGTCTCCTCTGTAACGATTTGAGATTGTTTTTTAATGACAACACAGTGCATTCTATATTGTTCTTCTACCTATTTAGGTCAAGTTAAGATCAGAGTGCCCTGCAGGAAGTTTATCTAGCAACTCTAATGATATTAGGGGAAATATAGTTCAATAAATATTTTCCCATTTTGATTTTGTGCAGCTCTGCAGCCAGGATATAAGTGCTGCAGTTTTTATGACTATGGCTAACTTCATGTAGCTTCTCTCTATCTGTACTTGTACATGGCACTTGGTTTTGATTTAATTTCAGGTCTATACTCCCACAGCACTAATGACACGTCATTCAGATTCAGAATAGATACTTTAAAGTTAGAATACAGCATCAGAAATGATGGAAAATCATAACTGTTAGTTAGAAAGTGCTTTCTTTTTGGACTTCAAATGGGTCATGCTGTGGTCATTCAATATTATGATACTGGGGTTCTTTCACTTCTCTTTTGCTTTTGGTTGATGATAAAATCACTTGTCTGGTATATGTGCATGTGTGTGGTCCAGCCTGGGCTGCTCTTTGGCTTCTCTTGGATCATGACCTTTTGCCAAACCTCAGCAGTAGCTCTTGGGGAAAAAATGTAAACACACAACCAAATTTACTCTGGTTTCTTTATTTAGCTCAGTGCAAGTTAATTCTAATTGCTATGAGGCTTCAATATGACAAACTTTTTCCTAAATCAGAAAATGGGAGAAGCTAATTTAATATTTTAATTATAGTAATTTAGTAACAAATACAAGTGGCTGGGAAGAAAATGGGATTTCCTAATGCAGAAGTATGAATTTTTGGTTTTTAGCAGTTGTAATAATTTTATTTTTTAATATTAATCACATTAAAAGAAATGTTCAAGAATCACAAGGAATAAAACACCTATTTTGTTAGGCCAGAATTATATGGAAACATTATGCAATAATACTAATTGCTAAGAAAGTGCCAGAATTGTGGGCAGTGTAATTATCTACAATTTTCTGAGAACATCCTTACAAAAATGACCTACCTATTTTAAGTGTAATTTCCAAAATGAGGAAGCCAGATGTCTTGTTTGTGACAGTGTAAGTGATGGACACTTTTCCATGTAATGGTCTACCTTCTACTAACATTAAATGACCTTTTTCTTCCCTGTAGGTGATAGTTGAGGGTTATGCTGGTTTTTCCTATGTGGTTACAAGTTATGGGGAAACAGGGCAGTTTCCATAAACAAGAACATAGAAGATTTCAGTAAACGGAAGGCATTTTGTCTACTAGGTTATTTTGACTGTCATTAGAACTCACCTGTCAACAGTTTGCCACTTACCCTGACTATTTTATGTTTGTTCTGAGCTGTTACCACTGGCTATGAGAGCTGATCACTTTGCCTGATTGCAACTTTCAGAAGATTTAGATGAGTTGGCAGTTAACATAGAATGTATGTAATTGATATAAAGATTAATTATTAAAACTGGCAGTTTCCCCTGCCTAAAATGCACATATTTGCATATGGACTATGCCTCTTAAGTTGTTTACAAGTGTGTAAACGCTTCAGTGTAAAGCTTGAGATAGATTTTTGCTTTGTCCTATGAGTTATAAGAATATGGCTGTTCTATGATGAAAACAGTATTCTTCCAGTATTTTTAATATGGATTTACTTCTGCAAGCTAAATAACTTCTTTGACCTGAGTAGTTACATATTTAACATAATGTACAAGCAAAAGGAGTAGACACAAATGTTTAGTATTGAATATTTGAATGTTAAAAAAAAATGAGGCTTTGACTCACCCACAGAACAAAAACCCTAAATCATCAAAGGAATAATCACTTGTGTAGATTAATTTTTGCCAAACAAAAGACTCACCCTTGCAAGCTGACTCTGGAGAATGGTGTGCAGAACTTTTGTTTAAACAGTTTTATTTATGAGAAGGTGTGGAAAACTCACAGTTAAAGAAATGGTCAGAACTTCTTGAGTGAATGAAGACAAAGAAAGATAAATCTAGTAGCTGCTTCTGATACCAGGGAACTAAGATGAAAATGTTTCACCACAAAATATTTTAAAAAACCCCTAAATCTTCTTCCAGTTCTTGAAGACTTCTTAAGGACTGTTGGTGTCTCAGGCTGAATGCTGAACTTGACTCTTAAAGAGTCCAACTCAGATCTTAGTTAGAGACAAGTCACTCATCAACATTGTTTCTATAATAGAATGGGCATGAGATACAAGTTTTTGGAACTGTATTCAAGAGATGTGCAAAAATGACTAGAAAAGTGCAGAAGTACTTATTTATGATTTTGACTTAGAAAATAAAATATATCCTTCTGGGAAATAAATATTTGGGATGAATTCTTGCTGTATTCAGGCCAATCGCAGGTAGTGAACTCAAGCTTTCAGCCAGAGTGCATTTTATCTGCAGTAAAATAAAAAGTTATAAATAAGATTATTCCTATGTCTGTTGATCCATCCATGCTTTGGCAGAGTCAAGCAGTGTATGTGCTGTAATTTCTGAAAGTGGCCAGCCTGAGAATCAGCACTGAAATTAGTGAGCACCAGTTGCTCCCTATGAATTGCAAATTGTCAGAAGATGAACACTGCCTACAAGAATTTACAACATTTGTCTCCTAGGCCTGCTTGTCTAGCTGCACTGAAGGCACTTCCTCAGGGTTCACATCACAAAGTCTTTGAGACAGTTCAGAAGTGAATCTCTGTGGGGACTGAGCTGAGAGCTGTGTCACGGCCCCAAGCTCTGTGTCAGGAGCAGACAAGATTACTAATGCCAGTGAAATATTCTTTATCTGTAAAACAGCCAATGCTCTGGATTGTCAGCAAGTGCAAAATGAAGCACCAGTCTGCCAAATAGGAGAAAATGCCTGTATTTCAGAACAGAAACCTGACCTGTCTCTTTGTCTCACATGCCAACTGCTTTGCCTACACTAGGTGGAAACGAGAAATTTATTAAGTGTAAAATGCACAGTACAATGAATAAGCAAGCTAAAAGGCTCTTGCTTTGCTGACTAATTACTTCATTCACTCATTGATTAAAACATTTTTTCCTGGGTGAGAATGCCTGGTAGGCTTGTTTAGAAAAGAATAAATAGGAAAAGAAGAATTAAAGCAAACAGATTTTTTTTAAACATCTAATGTTAAACATCTTACTTGGAAAAATATGTTTTTATAAACTGTGGATGATGTACTGTTTTTGATGCTACTAGTTAAATTCTTAGTTTTAGCTAAGACAGATAAAGGTCAGAATTGCATTGCATTTCACCCTCCACGTGTATAACAGTGGTAAAGTAGGTAAAATGATAATTAACTGCTCCTCCTGTTATGTCTGTCTAGAGATCTGAAGAATAATTTGATCAGCACAATTGAGCCAGGGGCCTTCTATGGGCTTTCAGAACTGAAGCGCCTGTAAGTATTAATTCCATTTGAATTATTCTGAAAATTGTGTTTGTATTGACATTTCTATCCTTGGGCAACTCAAATATGCCACCAAGCAATAATCAAATAAGGGCAATGGCTGTAAAATAGAAAATCACACACTCTGCTTTTTACATTTACCATGCCTTTTTTCCCTTCTTCCCCTTCTTTCTTCCTTTTCTTTTTCTTTTTTACCTTTTGCCATTTAAAATCATCAGTTTAATCTCTGGTAAGTGTCCTAACAAATGCACCTACGAAGGTAAAAAACATGCCTAATTAATGACTAAGCAAATGATATATCACTGTGGACATTAATCAGAAATAAACAGTAAACAGAAATAAACACTAAACAGTTCAGATGTGTGTGAACAATGGTTTGTGCTACACTAACTTTTTTTTTTTTTACTTTTATCATAAATCAGCCCTATCAAATACATTTTTAGAAAGGAAACTTTGTCATACTGTAGAGTTTGTCTACCATTTTCCATACCATCAGCCTTGACTTTGCTTGATGTTTTTTTACTTTCATAATGGTTTTCTAAGGAAACATGATCTTACATAGTATATTCCCTGTCCATCAATCTTGCAATTCTGTCTTGGAAAAGGCTCTCATAGTACTTTCAGAAGCACTGGCTGATTTTTAAACTACATTTTAGAGGGTAAAAATATCTAAGTTAGTAGGATTCTTCAGCTGGGCATTTTTCTTTTAATTAACGAGGACTACAGACCCTCCTTAGTTGTACTCAGCCTAAGGAAAAGTGAGATGAACCCTTTTTTAATTATAATTTTCCAAGTGACAGCTTCCAAATATCCATGCACTGGCTAAGTAGGCCATCAGCACATGCCAGGCATTTTCCAAGCCATCATGTATGCTGTCTTATGAGAAAACCTATAAGAAAACAGGGATTATTTTAGTGGGATGGGAAGATTTAGATGAGAAGGAGAAGGATTGCAAATCAACTGAAAAATAATTTTACAAATCCTCTGCTTTTCTGCTGCGTGGTAGTCTCAAGCTGCTCTGTGCTGGGGGCACTGCAGAAGGTTTCTCTCTCTGATCATGCTGTAGCCGTGTTTTCTAATACCAGCCTCTCAGTTCTAGTGTCTTGCTTAATAATGATGAAGCCAGAGTAGCATATACATTTTTAACACAAATAAGAGCATTAGGTTTGAAGCTTTCTTGCTGGCTCTGTGTGCAGGGGTAACAGCAGAATGCAACAATAAAGATGAGCGCTAATTGTTGCTTTGGCCGCGCACTCTAATAACACAACCCTGACCTCTTGTGGGAAAACCAGGAAACCTGAGCAAGTCTGGGCTGCTCATCCACAGAATGCACAGGTGTGGAGCCTTTAGGTCAGCCAGGAGAAAGGAATAAAGGGAGAGGAACTCATCAGGTATTGGACAAGAGAGAAGAAAAGACTCTTCAGCGCAGTAGAATTGGCAATGTTGAGTTTTGTCATGCCAAATCTCGAAAAACCCCATTGCTGAGATGAACAAGTAACACTGGAAGCAATCTAGAGACAGAATTGTTTAATTGCTGGACTACCACATTTGATGCAAATCTTTGTAGTTCCATGGTAAACAAGAAAATATCTTCCCTCCTTCAGTGTGCAACTGTTGGGAAGGAGACAGTAGAGCAAAAGGAATAAATAGTGTAAACTCCTGTTGAATATTGAATACAGTAATTACTTTAAGACTGTACATTCATGTGTTTTTATTTCCTGTGTAAAATATAAATGATGCTGAGAAAAGCAGAAGCTGATGTAATGTGGGCAACTGCAAGAGAAATGGCAGGTCAGACAGACAAGCCACAGGCTGTCAGAATGTTTTCTGTGAATGATTTGGAGATCTGTAATTATTTGTATTTGAATGACAAACTGAATTATTTCCAGGGTTTACTCAAAAAGGTACACACAAAATTAATGGAAATTGAAAATTTATGAATCACTAAAAATATGGCGTTTAGTTATTCAACACAGAAGAGTTCTTCTCTCTAACATCAACTTTGTGAGTCAGAATTAGTAAGTTAAACATTTAACTCCTGAAAAGAAGCACCAGCTTTATACATTATGGACTGAATTGTGTTTAATGTAGCAGATGTAACAGGTATTAGTCTGGGGAAAAGTGTAGCAAGTTGCCTTTTCTTTTTGCTATTTTTTTTTTTGGAAAACATGTTTTACAATACAGAAATTTCAGTCACTGCTATATAACTTCTTATGAAAATAGCACTTACTGAAGTAAACTTTGAGAAAATAGCATTTATTCTTTCATTTTGGTAAAAATGCGATTTTAGTGTGTGCCTCTCTTAAAGAAATATGCACCCATATTGATTAGTATAGACAGAATCTGCTTTTGCTACCCAGATTATGCCCCACATTGTGATGCAATTCTTCCATGTGTGTTCAGACTTTGCCTAGACAAAAGCAAAGCATTACCCAATCAAGAATTCTGGGTAGGTTTTTTTTATATTTCTAATAGAAAGATATGTAGATGCGCATATATATATGTATATATGTATTTATCTTAAACTTGCATTTTTAGAGTTCCTATGTAGCTTTTATGAGGAGAACTTAAAGAATAATGCTAACATGAAATTAATGCACTATATTGTATCCTCAGTATTATCTCAGCTGTTCTCTACTTAATATCCTTGACAAGCATTTAAGAAATATTTTCATCCTAATGTGAGGTTTCATCATATACTTGCACAACAATATATTCTTTGTCTGATAGAAGGCAATTTCATAGTGAACTAAAGAGATTGCCTTCATTTTGCAGCTAATTGAATGTGTTCCCATGAAAACAGTAACTGGATTTGTCAAACTGCAACCTTTAGTCTTCCATTTGATTACTTTAGTATTCTCGTGTATCACTAGAAAAATATGGAATCTGCACAATGTAGTAAAGGAATCAGAAAACTACTCTAATTCTAAAACAAAAAATACATTCTGATCAACATTTTTCCTGGCTGCATGATCACTTAAAATCCTTGTGTAATTGCAATTATTTTTTAAAATATGTACTTGGTGAGAAGGAAAATTTGGGTCAAGGTTGAAAACCAAATACATAAAAATCAAACTCTAATCTACCAAGGGGCAGGTTTGCTTTACCCTAATATGATTGCTTATACCTGTTTTTGTCTCCTTCCTGCAAGCATCCTGTACAATGTGTTGCATGTATGGCTTATACAGAAAACATTTCTTCACTTTCTGCTGGCAAAAACAGTAATGCCTTTTACTGTTTGTGCTCTCAAAGCCACAGTATTGCTCTTTTAAGAGCTTGCCAAGCGCTTATCAAAACTGACCTCACTAGCTCAAAAATTAATTGCCTTCTGGTTTCTGTGATTTCAGCAAGAAAGGCTGCTGTTAATGAGATGAAACATGAGTAAACAGTAAAAAAAAAGTCAGTTTTGGCTGAATATTGCATGGAACAAAATACATAGTATTCTTCCTAAGTTAAAAACTGCAGGCGCTAATAACTCTGATCAGGAAAATTCTGTATATTTGTAATATTATTTTGCTTTTATTTACTACATATATATAAAACCACATTTTAATACAATTAGACATCACAATATGATTTGTGGAATATTGCTCAATAATGTTAATTTAAAAGTTATTTAATCCATTTATTCAGTTATGTTACATTATGGGGAAAGGATTTATTTCTCATTTGTCTCTAACTCCTTAAGTATTAAAAATATAGATACTTTGTGTGATTACATAGGTATGTATATAAATAAGACAGACTTAATGTTTCATGGGATTTTTGTTTGTTTCAGGGATCTTTCAAATAACAGAATTGGTTGCCTAACACCAGAAATGTTTGTTGGACTTAATAATCTTCACAAATTGTGAGTATAATACCAGTTTTGTTTTAAACAGAAGAAATCTCAATTGTCACATTACTGACCTGAGTATAGTTGGCAGAAAATTACATTATAAGAAAGTTGTCGGTTTTGTACTAAAAGGCCCCTGTCCTGAGCCTTTGATTGTGATGAGTTGAGATTGAAAATATTTTTTCTCTATTTGAATTGTAAAATCTATCAGAAATGCAAAGAATTAAATTTCATTTCCACATTAAAAAAAGGCTAAACATGAAATTTCTGTTTGCATGTCTAAGAAACAATTAAAGTTGGCTGTAAATTTCCTGGCTGGGAAAGAGAAAATTCATAGGAAGAATCCTGGTTTAAATGGACATTTGGCTGAGCCCAGGAGGGCTGTGTATCTTCATTCAGATCTGTCTTCATTCCTGTACGTGAAATAAATTTCTATGCTGCATCCTATGGTATAATCATTCCTATAGTATGTGACAAATCTCATACTTTCTTTTTGTCATCTCCAGCCAGTTATGGCATTTCCTTGGACAAACAGGGAAATCTTTCTAGAAAGATATGCCATGAGGTCAAGATAACACCAGATAAAAGGCTGAAGTCTGGCACACTTACAGATCCCATTAATGAGAGTAACTATGCAAGGTCTTCTCTGATGGAAACAAATGAGAACAGATGATGGGAAGAGCCTTGATAGCACATAATGAACAGGTGCAACCTGCCCCTCTTTTTACTCATCTCAGATGTTGTGCCAAATTAGGCAAGCCCAACTCAGCTATTGAGGGTTTCTATCTCTGCTTTTGTTGTGCTCAGTGAACATGACTGTGGCTATAAAGTTAGATTACCTTGGAAGGTAAGTTTAATTCAAAATGGTGAAGTCACGTTGTTAAATGGAATGTATTTCTAGTTGCTAGGAACAGACTCAATAGAAACTCTTCAAATCCATGCTCTCTCAGAAAGATCTGAAATTTCCATTCACAAATCTACAAGACCCCATCTTAAAAGTTAAATAGAAGTTCAGTACAGAACATTGGTCTCTTGGTGGCAAAGAACAGAAATTCATTCCCAGAGAGTGCACAGCAGTTGGTCTGTGACAGTGTTTGGCTGTACTATCCCTTTTGTCTGAAGCCCAGGAGAGAATGTGGCAGTGTATCTCCACACCCTTCACCGATGCAGGGAAAAGGCACAATGTGCAGGCTGACTGCCCATGGTTATTGGGCTGATCAAACCACACCATTACAGTTTCTTTTTGTACAGATTTGCTATATACCTGCTATTTCTGGTCACCAGAGTATCTGTCCCAGCATTGGCAATTTTTTTTCTGAGCTGTAAGGACCAGAGAGACTCACCAGTTACCTCTACACAGTCATTAACTTTGTATTTTCTTGCATCCACTCTTTTTGTGGGTCTAACTTTGACCCACATTTAATTTGGAAATGGCTGTGTTTCCAGATCTTGCTGTATCATTTTCCTTCTGAGGCACCAGTTTATAACAGAAATTTGAATGAGACATTTCTTAAGTGTAGCTCCCAAGTGACAGTCTACTAACATTTTTCACTTTGAATAGTGTTATTAAATTAATTACAAGTTCATGTTTAAGAAGGTTCTTCTCTTCTTGTTCTCTTAATTTTGACCAAACGTTGGTTTTGTTATGGCCAGATTTCATACTCACATTCTCTTAATGCTGTGAGGCAGAGTCATTGTTGAAAGCTCAAAATGCAACCACTCAGAAGACCATTTTGGCAGAGCATCAGTAATGTCTTACTCCCCTCCTTTCCATCTTGTCCATTATCTTACTTGTCCATTATCTTACTTTGTTTTACAGTAAATGCACTTTACACCAGGTCCTTCACGCTTTTGTGGATATGATGTCCATGCTTCAGTGAAAAATTATGATTCTGGTAACTGGAGACCTCTTAGTCTGACCTCTTTCTATTTTATAAGTGAGTTTTGAAAGAGAGAAAAATGAAAAAAAAAAAAGTTGGCAAATCAGAAATTGTTAAAAATCAATATGAGGCTATAGATGGTTTATAATGTCATCATATGAAGAGATCTTTAATCTTAAAAATCATAGTAATATATATTTAGGTAGTCTATAATATCTACTCTTTAATAATCTTTTAGTTAAAATAGAGCAGTATTGTTGAAGTGTCTTTTGCACCATGTCTTAGCATACTTTCCAGATTTTAAAATCTTCCTTGCTCTTTGCTAAGCTTTTCCTGTTATCTTCTCTCCAGTTCTTTGATCTTTTAAAATTTTGAATTATTTTTTTCAAGATTTAAGATTTGGCTGTTAATCCATTTAGTCTATCCCCCATTTTTCTTTTTTGGGTTTTAAATTGCCTTTCTACCACTGACCTAATAAATAGGTCCATCCTGCATTGTAGTCTGTGTAGCCTAGTGCTTTATTAATTACTTTATTTGTTTTATTAGTAGTAGTATTTCAAAAGTCTGTCCTTTGGAAATTAGAGGCTTAGTAATAGTTTAGTCTACCTTATGCTTTCATCTGAAGTGAATAATTTCACAATTGCTATGTCAAAAGCTATAGCTGCCTTGCAGGGCTTGTTCTCCTTACCAAACCAAAGTCAAGAGTAGCACCACTCTTGTTGGGTCACTGATTATTTTGTGAAAAAATACTGCCACACTCCCAGTCAAGGGGAACTGTCTCCTGCCATTCAGAGTATCACATGTTCCTTGATCTCAGAAATCTCATATAATGTCCTAATGCTGGTAGTAATTATTTGGACTGAGATCTCAGTTTGCCTGTGGTGTAAAAGTGGTCATTGTTAGTGGACTGCAAGCTGATGCCGCCTGGTACTTTTCTATCACTTTTTTTGCCTTGGAAGTTTATGAAGAACCATACTTTTTAAACATGTTTAAAAGACAATAGGTCACCTTTCTGTTCCTACTGATATGTCTGAATTGTGTTTACTTGCCATTTGAGGGTATGAGAAATCTGTTCTCTGGAAAGGTTATGGAGAAGCATTTACTCAGTGCAGCATCAGTGTTTGTAACAAGGAAAAGATGACAAGTTATTAAATATGGAACTGGTTTCATAGCCATTTACTGAAGGAGAAATATAATGATGCATAGATATGTGTTGATTTATGTAGTTGTTGATTTGGTAATTAGAGCTCTCCTGTGTTATGTTAGCAGAGATGAAGTACAGAAGCCTGTTTGCAGGCTGTTATCAAAACCAGTAGGGAGAGCCATGAGTCCACTGGAGGGAGCAAAGGACATAAATCTTTTCATGTGCCTTCTGTGAAGTACAAATATGGGATTTTCTTGTACTGTTTACAAGCACAAATGCCAGGTGAAACAAAATAACACAGTGTGTTTCGGTCAATCTTGTAAATCTAATTCAGTTTGGAAAAAAATGGGAGTTAGAGCTGAGAAATCAGCTCTAGGCCCAAACTAACACCGTGTGGTTTAGCCCAATGATGTGATGCATAAATCTAAACTGAGTACAGTAAAGGTATGTTCAAATACTTCACTAAAAGGGTGAGGATTGCCTGGGCTTTCAGGGATAATGCACACACCCTTCAGTGGGCTTGGTGGTTTTGTGTAGTCTAGTTTAGAACAGGACAACCTCCAGAATTCCTGATTAAAGAAAAAATGAATTAGTAGTATCATCTGGTATTGTTTTTAAACAGGCAGACACACAGAGACCACAAGAAATGGTCAGCCTCTTGATGATGTAGAGAAGACTTTTACTGCATTGTAATCAGGAGGTGTAGTTCAGGGAACAGAATTGAATTCAAAGTTACTAATGAAACCTTAAATTTCATACAGGCCCTGAAATTACTGCAGCCACTGACTTCTGATTATGTTCCTTGAGATTGATCTTATTTTTACACCCTCTTGGATTAGATGATTTTTACTCTGTAAAATGATTTCAAAATGCTTTGACGTCATAGGACAAATGCAACTGGCAGTGCCTCAGTATGAGAGTAGATTTATTACATCTTCTAAGATACTAGTTTACCTCTTTTGGCTAATATATTACCCTTTGGCTATGTTTATGCTGTAATGAGGTGCATATATTCTAACTAGGAGTGACATAATTGAATGCAACAAATCTTCCAAATCTCCTTTGGACCCAATGTTTCAGTGCTTTGTTCCAGAATTAAGTATGCAAATATATTTTGGCTAGGTAATGGAGCTGCTATCTACATTAATTCTATTTATATTTAATCTAAGTATTAAGAGCTGCAGAATACTGGGATGATGCCACTGTGCTTATATACCAGACTTCATTTATTTAGGCCCTCATAAATTATCTTCTCAGGTTTCAAAATGTTGCAGCCTGAAATCTGTTTCAACAAGTAGCTACTGCTGGTTCTTCCCTTTGGAGATTCAAACCCAAACTTTATCATTGCTTCCAATTGTTTGATTAAACTATATCTGATTTACTCTTCATCCTGTCTCTGAATCATCAGCAGCAGTTAGCTTTGTGATAACATAATACTGCAAAATCTTGTGTGACTTGATGTCATTGCACCATCTAATCACTTTGTATGGTGCCAGAAATCAAATAAAAAACACTAACACAGTTAATCAAACAGACCCCATTTCAGCAAATAAGGAAATACAGAATGTAACCTGCCCTCTCTGTATTTCTGATCTCATTTTTTACACCTCCTATCCCACTTTGCCTATTTTTTTTGCACAGATCAATCTGTTATCGTTGCATTTGACTTTTGCTTTTTAATGCTGCTCTTAAGAGGGAAGCATTCTTCATATTCATATATTTCTGCTTCTATCTATATTCTGCCTCAAATGGTACTTTGACACATGTAACTCTTTTTGACTGTTTTGTGGCATTCGTCATTTATATTGAAACTTTTGGCAGAAGTGCTTTATTAATTTCTGGAAAAGCACAAGTATTGGTATATGAAAAAACAAGTTTAGGACTTTCTAATTAAGACTGAAATGTTTTATCTCTGATAAAACTGAAAGCACATCTTTCTATTAATGGAGTGAGTTAATGGCATAGTAAGTGCTTTGAGCTTTGGAGTGAATCAATTTGTTTTATTTGAAATATTTGCAAACGAGGTGTTACAGATGTTTCTAGAATAAATGCCCTTTTAAATCAAGCTAAAGTAGGGTTTTGGGATATCTGAAATGGAGAAATTTTACAACAGTATATATTTGACAATATTGTAATATATAATGTAAATTATGTGCACTAAAAAAATAGGTATTTACAGAGTGCTGCATCAGCTCAGAAATGCATGAGTTATTTGGGTGATTTGAGAAGATTTCTGAAATTTTTGTTAAAGAACAATCTAATTCTAGTGGTGGATATCCAAATATTATAATTATGTTTCTTGGACATAGAAATGTGTTGCATTTTGATTTACACAGCCCTGTGAACATGATCCTAGTCTGCTAATAATTAGTAGTAATATGGAAACTTCAAACCAGGTCATTGCCAGAAGAATATGAAAAGTTGAATTGCTGGATTTCTGCTGATGTCACTGTCAGGAGCTCAATTATTCCAGCACTTGGTAAAAGGGAATTCTGAAATTTTCCTGATAACTGAGTTTTTGTAACCAACTTTGAATTCAAACATATGGTGTTCAGGCACTGGACAGAACATACCTCAGTATTTCATAAGTAGGTAATTCATATGATCTGAAGTCTTAATCTTGGATATGCGCTAATTTTTAAGTTTATGGGTAGAGAAAAAGACATTATTACTTGACAATTAAGCATTTAATTTTTGTATTACTAAGGCACTGGCAGAGCAATACTGTTTAACTATGTTAAAGTGAATTGCCTCTGTTTGCAAGTATTCAGCCTGACCCATTCAGCCATCAAGACAAGAAAGAGTAGAGCAGTAATTAAAATGGAAATGAACTAATTTAAGGATGGGAAAAATTGGTGTGTTTAAAGTCCTTTGTAATAAAACTGTTTGAGTAGTCACTTTGAAAACTCATTACTGCTTTAAGGAATTGCTTGAATTCTTTGGAACATTACTAAATTAAGACACTGTTTTTGTTTCTTTAGCTTGAAGACATCCTGACTATACAATAAAAATACAATACAGGTCTCACTGACTAATTATTTTATTAACATTTTCACCCAAATTCTAGAATATTCTCTTCTCAAATTCTCTTCTTTTAAATATGTAGAAGTGTTCCTCTTTATGAGACCAAGTGAATTGTATGTATTTCTGCTGTGAAAATAAAACAAGTGTGAATTGATTTAAATATTACTGTCACCTACCAAAACCAAAAAGCAATGCACCAAATTTAAATATGTTTTTACTATTGTCAAGAAAGCAACTTTTTAATTAGCATTGGGAAAATTATATTCTATAACAATTTTCTTTTCTTCTTGCATTTGTTATGACTAACAGTAAATTGCTTTCTTTTTTCCCTAGGAATTTGTCAGGGAATATTTTTTCAAGTCTTATGAATGGACTTTTTTCTGAGCTGCTAGCTCTGAAAGCCCTGTGAGTATCATTCTTTTGTTTGTAATCTGAAGTACTTCAGAAACACATTAGAATAAACATAGCAGAGTTGAATATGAATTCAAGCAGGATTGTTTCTAGAGATGCATTCTAAAAATAAAATCTGCAGTATTTTGTTATCCATGTCTGGCTCACTCTTGATGAGCTGCCATCTTTACCTGTTGCAGAAAAATGGATAGCACAGATAATTCAACCCCATTCCTGACTAGCCTAGTCTGGTCTCCTGACTAAAATCCCCCTTTTTTTTTTCTTTTTACTTTAAAATCTTATACTTTTCCATGGTTTCATGCATTAAATTTATTAGGCCTCTAATTGCACAAAACCAGTAATGTTAAATATTTTTCCTGGAATTATGCTAACATTTCCCAGTTATTGATATTAATTGTACTTGGCTAAGATTTCAAAGTGTATACTGAATGTTTCTACTTAGAGAGGTTTTTAGTAAATTTAGGTATGTTATAGTATGATTTCTGCAGTAACACAGACTCAAAATTATTTCAGTAGTCAATGATATTTTCCTGGAACCAAACACAGAATTTTTGCATAATATTATGAAAGTAATAAACAGTGGGACAATGTGTATTGGTTGTCTCAGACTGTCTTTGAATTCATGCATCCATAGTTATGCATTAATCTAGAATTCTCTTTTAAATTAGATAATCTGAATCTAGCAGAAGAAAATATGATAATGGAAACTGCATGTTTACCATTTGTGGTCATTCTTTGCCTTTGTAGACATTTCAACACTGATTCACTGATTTGTGACTGTAACCTGAAATGGGTCTTGCAATGGGCCAGAAATGCTTCAGTCCGAATAGCAGAGGAAACAGTTTGTGCTTACCCCAGTGCTTTACATGGACTGTCCCTTTATAACCTGAAGGAAAACCAGCTGATATGTGGTGAGTTGTACTCTGATTTAGCATTACAAACTGAATTGGAATCCAGAGAAAATATCAAAACCCCAGAAATTATGCAAAAAACCAAAATAAAAATTAATAATCTGATAGATGTTTGACACAGAAGATACACCTGAGAATGAATGAGAACAGAAAAAAATAGAAATTTCTTATTTCATATCTCAAGAACATCACTGTTCTGCAATGTATTCAGTAATGTGCAATTGTGACATAGAACATTTAACTATGATGCTAGCTCTACATTATATTCTTCATGAAACTGAGGATTCCTACCTGAGTTTGTATAACGTTTCTTTCAAGTTATGTATCTGAAAGAGTGATATTGATGTCAAATTTAATTCTTTTATTTTTTATTTTTATCAACCTGTAACTATACCTTTTATCACTGCTTCCTGGGGATGAACAGAATTCTTACAGTGTGCTTCAGTTAGGTGAATTCTGTATGAACATGTAGAAGTGAAATGTTTTGTGGATATTTTCCACCATAACAAACATGATAGATGTGGTCTGAGGGAAAAAGCAAAAAGGTAAAGGAAACTCATTTCACATTGAGCTTTGTCTATCAATGAGCAGATTAAACCAGAGATTTTTAAAAGTATTGCACTGCAGAGAAAAGATCACTGCCTGAGATGGTGCCAGTGGGTTCCAGAATCAAAAGTCTAATTTCACACATGGTTGATGAATTTCAGAATCTTTGAATCTTTGACATGCTTGAATCACAGAAAATTGCTGAGATTGGGACTTTGCTAATGTCTTTTGCAAACAAAAGGAGAGTCAGACATTTCTCCTAATAACCACAAGAAGAGTGATGTGTGTTGTAAGAAACATATTAATAGCAGGGGGGAGATCAGAAGTTGCCTGGAATGATATAGAGAATTGGTTTTAACAACAAATACAGATATTTATAGGTTGGAAGAAATGTTAAAGGATGTGAATACTACCTACACATGGTCCATCAGGTGAATTGTTAAGGAAACACAGATAGGTGTCTGGAGGCAAATATGGAATGTGACCTTGTGAGTGCAAGGCAGAGACATTTCCAGTAGCCTGTGTTGCTAAACATTTGAAATTCTGCAATGTTCTTCAAATATTAAGCTCCCATTTTATAGAGAGCCAGCATGGGCATCTCCATTTCCCAGCAGGAAAAGTAGTTATTCTAAAAGTGCTGGAATGATCAGAAGAGTGATTAAGGACTGTTAATTGGCATTTCCAGGTAACAAGTGAATATAAATCTCTGAATTCTACAGAGGGAATGAAAGCAATTTCTCAAAATTTCTTAATTTAATTCCTAATAGGACTCCCTATCAGACCTTTGATACAGAATTTATAATGCCCATCTAGTTCTCACTCCTTCTTACAATCAAGGGCTGTAATGACTGCCAGTAGCTTGACTTTGCTTCCAATATCTGCAGAGAGTTTTACAGTGGTTGTAGTTGCTGAGCTTTCCACCAGCTCTGTAATATCTGCCAGGTATTTCATGGTGCTCAGAGTATCTGCTGGGTAGCTCACAGTGCCCAGAACATTTAGCAATTTCATTTTCAGTAAGTTAATTTGAGCTTAGGCATAATAGAAAGCTGTCTGGCACCAAAATAATAATAGCTATTGAGGATGATTTATAAATAATATGTGTGTGTTAAAATATGCACGGAGTTGATCAAATTAAACATCTCTTAAAGAAGATATTGAGTGACTTAAAATAATTAAAAAAAAATTCACCTTTATGTGAACATCATCCATACTGTCAGACATTTATAGACACTGATCTTCCTTCTACATGCTAAAAGGTATTATAGTTATCACAGTGACAAGATGAGCAAAAAAAGAAGAATGAAAGGGAAAAAATTAAAATAGGAGAGAAATGGACAAAGAGTTTTGCAGGCAATGAACCAAGAAGTCAAAGTATGTGGTTTCTGAATAGCTACAAGGAGAAGTTTGCCATCAGCTTTTTAGATTATTTTATAGGTTGGGGTGAGAAAAGAATAATCTTTTGGATTTCTTCCTGGCAAATCTTTCTCACACATCTACTTACTCATGATAGCCAAAGTAGTAAGTTGCCTGCTGGAAACAGTTAAAAACCTGCTTTGGGGATTTTAGGAGCTATGTAACTGCACAGTTTTAGAATTCCCAGGGTTCTGCTTGCATATTTCGCTAACAGCTTTTAAGAGCTACTTAAATCTTCTTTAACAAAATTCTCCAGCTGTCAGAAATGTTTGGTTATAAAACAATTCTTCACAATGTTGGAAATAAGGCTGAAAAGCTGGTTGGATGACAAAGTATGGTTTTGCCCTTGTCTTCTGCGTTAATGATGAGAGACTGTGGTGAGTTCATAATGGTATGGACAAAGTATCTCTCTGAAAAATGGTTGTGAAATTGGCTTCATGCAGTGCCTCGTTACTCTTTCTCCATGACTCCAAATACAGGTTATTCAGTTTCCAGGAGGAAAATTATATTTTCCTGAATGCAAGTGCTATAAATTTTTAATTTTCCTAAATACAGGTACTGAAGTCTGATAGGAGTCTGAGATTTTCTCTGGCTCACATCACCAGCAGAGATGGATTCTCTAAGCCAAATTCTTCACTCAGGAAAGACCCGTATGTGTGTTTGTCTTAAGGGGATTATGAAAGGTTGCTCCTAAAGCTGGATTTTGATTATTTATACTGGTTAATGAGATAAGAGAATTTAGTTTCTCAGTCTCGAAACTGTATTGATGTTACTGAACAGCATGAATAGGTAAAAATTCAGTTGTTCTGCAAATTACAATTGACATATAACTGTGATGGAGTACTTTTCTGTTAAAAAGCGTTGACTCATCAAAACAATGTTTGCAAAAGTGCTGACTTTCTTTTTTCCTCCAATTAGATTTTATTTAAAGGTTAGAAAGTAGTTGACATAATATCAATAATATTTAAATAAATGTTTTGACTAAAATGCTGAAAATGTTTACTAAATGTTACAAAAAAATATTGCAAAGGTCAAATTACAGAAAAAATTTTATGGTGCCTGAAGACATTTATTTATTTATTTATACCACAAAGAAAATGATCTAATTCTCCTGGGACAAAGTGCTGTTTCTCATACAGATCTCCTACAAATTAAAATCTTGGGTTTTGAATATATATATATGCTCTACTGATGTTTATAAATAAGTAATTGAGAACATATTATTCCCATCTGTTAATTAAAAAAGAAACTGCTTGAAAAGAAAATATAAAAGGATATTGAGAAATCTGTTTTTTTTGCTTAGAGTTTATTGCATTAATACATAATAAATTGCATTTTCATTCTTTATCATGATGGATTTTTTCATGCAGTTAGTAAAAAAGTTTTGTTCTTTTTTGGTATCAGTAGCTTTTCTGGTTTCTGTGGTCTACTGTTCCAATCTTGGTGATAATATTGTTGCATGGACCTATAAAGCAGACAGGTTCAAAGAACTAGAGGGAGCATCTTGATTCTCAGGAAATCAAAATGCACAGAAGAGTCTACATTGCTTTAAAGTGATTGTGTCTACTCAGTCAGATGGTTTGCTGTGCATACATTCACATCAGTGCATCACAGCATTTTCAGCAAGCTTGTTTCTGCTGCATGACACCTTTTCTGTAGTTGTCTTTATCTTTCCTGTAGTTGTCCTTACCTGTCTGAGCCGTGCTGTGAGGCAGTCTGCCAGAAAGCCCCATAAAGCAATCTTGCCCCATAAAGCAATCTTAAACAGTCCTGGGTGGCTCTCTGGCCATGTTAGCAGAGCTTGCTCTGGCTCTTTGCATCTAACTCCATATGAGATGCTGGCTAAAGGTAATCCCCAAAAACTGTGTTTGCCCTTTTTCTCTATGTTGATGTAAAGCTATGTACAGGTCTTTTCCTTGGAAGAAACAAATCTATTGCTTCTCTCTTTATTATGCTTCTGCATTGAATGTTTCTGTTTCCCACTTCCTTATTATCTGTGTTGAATTGAATGGGAGAAAATCTCTTTCTGTGTTGAGCTGATTCAACACAGGACTGTAGGACAAGAGTTAAAAGTTCTAAGATACAGGGTTATTTATTCACCTATAGTTTGCACATCTCTGAAAAACCCATGCTGTTGAAATAATTACACCTAGGAAATTGAGACAATTAACAAAGCTAGTATTAATACATCTTCTCCTTATACCATCCTCAGCAAAGAAACTTCAAAGGTAAAGGAAATGTGTATAAGCACAAATGTTAGATACATTCATTGAGGACACAGTCTCAGGGGAAAATATGGTAGAAATAGAACTCAAAAAGCACAGAGTAACAGCAAATTACAAGACAAGTATCTCAGCTGAGTAATTTTCCTTTCCTTTATTGACATAGGTGAGATAGCATCTGGTTATAGGTACCATCTCATCTACCATAAATGCTTCCTGAGTCACAGGAGTCTGTTTTTCAGAGGTGGAGTACCCAGAGGCTTGATTTGAATTGTTGCTCTGTGTGCTTCACATTCATGAAAATCAACTGTAGGGTGTTTCACAGAAGGGCTATTCCAGTAGATTATTTTGAAAGAATGTATTATGCCAGAATGTGTGTTCTGTCACCTGTTGGCTGTGATCCATAGAACTCTTAAGTATTTACATCAAACTTACAGTGAGAAATTCTTTGGGTTGGTTCATAATTTACTAAAAGCTTTCATAGTCTATTTGGACTTTCACCAGGGGTGGCAAGAAGTGAGTACTCACAATAGAGCTGGAGTTTTGTCTGTGTTGAGTCTGTATGGTGAGGCTGCTGCCATGCCTTAGGGGGCTGTCTGCTGAGACAAGTGTTAACACTGCAGTAGAATAAAAATCCATCCTATTGAATATAGAGATGAGAAAAGAAGATAATAGTTGTGACTTGTGAATGTCCAACAGTGTTTGAATTATTACTCAGTCTCTGAATTCTGTAAACTACCTTAGTTTAAACTGTTAACTCATGAATTAAATTAGCAAGTTCTGACTCATAAAATATTATTGAAATGTGGGGTTTGGGGAATGATAGACTCCCTACTTAGGATGGACACTTCAAAGGGAGGAATAAAAGTCAAAGAAGTAAATCCTTTTCTGACTTCTGTGTTCTGCAATAAAATTCTTTAAATGTTTCATAGAAAATGTGAATAATTTATTGGATGGGAGGAGATAAAGTTGTTAGGGAATTGTTTGTACTTAACCAGCACCTTGTCTTTTGTAGTTTGCTTCACTTCACTGAGAATCAGAGTATCTGTTCCCCCAAAGGAGCAGAGTCAGGCTAAAATGTAGGTGCTTTTTACTCTGATGCTTCATACCTGTTCAGATGAAAACTTGTGCAAAGCAAAAAAAGAAAAAAACACAATTATATGCTTTATGCATTCATTCTGCTTGTGTTGTTAGAGATTTCTTGTCCATTTTAAGATTCAATTTCTTACAAAGGAACTACTTTCTTCATTAGCAATCTACTGTCACATTTTCTAATCTGCCTTTCTCACGCTTAAATATCAGGAGAACATTAGGGTACATTTCTCTCAGGCCACATGCTGCTCCCTAGTCTATTTTTATAAGTTTGGGGTTTTTTTGCAATCTTACCTAAAATACAAAAAAAATTTGAAGCATTTAAGACATTTTAAAACAATTATAGTAATACCATTGGGAAAAACTAGAACATTTTCTTTCCTATGCTTCCTCTATAAAGTACTTTTATTTTTTTGAAGTAGCTTTCTTTCTCCTTGACATAGATTGTTAGAAGAGTGTGGCTTTAAATGCTTTCTCAGCAGTGATGGAATAGTGTTGTTTTAGATGCTGTGTTGTTTTAGATGCTGTATTTGTTGAAATGTCTTTATAATTTTACCTGATGTAATTGCACATTGTTTCCCCATCATTCCTAGCAGAGTAAGTGGATATCCACTGTCCCATAGTAAGAACTTTGAAAGAAATATGTACTTTTAAAATGCAGGAGAGGGGAAAAAAAATTAGGTACTGGGGAATTTTGTCTTTGAAAGAACTTTTTTAACATTTAAATTTAAGCTGATGTCAACAGAATACAATCAGCCTTGATCTATGTCAGTTTTTAAGAATGCTGTCTACTATCTTGTGTTAGGGATATGGTAAAGAAGTGAGATTTGAAACTCATTTTTTCATGTGGTGCCAAAAATTAAATATCTAGATTCCCATTCAAGTCTTAAAATTGTAAATATCTATATTTGCACATAGATTATTGTTAAAAGTTTCCTTTTCTGTGTAAAATATATTGCAAGAAAAAACACGATCTTAAAATTACCAAGGAGTATTTTTTCTTCCTTTATTTTTTTCAGCATACACAGAACATACAGCGTACACAAAACAAACTTAAACTTAGGGACAGGTTTGAGATTATTGTTTCAATAATTTCTTTATTAATTTACAAGTCATTCCTACTGCATTAACACAGAGTAAATATTGAACTGTGGGGGGGTTTCAGGATGTACTAACTGACTAAACTCAAAACCTCAAGCAGGAAGAATGATGGATTAATTATCCAGATTTAGACCTCAGTCCTGCAGTTTCTTGGCAGTCCACAGGTAGCTTGCTGCATTCATGCAGAGCATCATTGTCTTCCAGAATATGCAGGATCAAGACTTCAGCTCTAATTCTGCAGGGAGTGCCTAATCACATGAGTAGGTTTAATTATGTTAAAATAGGAATATTCACCCTAATAATCTTTTACAGGATTAGGTTTTGCAAGATATAGATAGTGATACAATTAGCAGTATTTAAATCCTCTTCCAATTACTTTTGTTCTACAGTGTAAGCAATTCAAAATTTTCTTTATTAAGAAAATACTCATAATAACAGAATGTATATAAATCAGATAATATAACTGATATTTTGGTCTTTAAAAGATACATGGGGTAAGTTCATTTTATGTCACAGCTAAGTGGCTATTTGCAAATCAAAGTTGGCTTCCATACTATCATTTGGTAGAATGAAATGAACAATGCTTTAACCTTTTGTCTCCAAATTCTAGATTTGTCATCTAATATGATCAGTCTCAAAATGAGGGGAAAAGACTATGTTGCCCTAAATTTAATCTTGAACATTATTATCTAATTTCTTTAGTGGCAGTGTAGAACACTGCTGCAAGATTGAGGGCATAAAATTAGTAACAGTTAAATCTTATAAATGTGAAATAGCAGAAATATTAAAATGTTCATTTCAGGATGAAATTTTACTACAACATATTTTCTTGCATTTGTGCTCACACATGAAAATTCAGTTCAACAGAAATTTTCATCCCTGAAATCTTACTGATTTGGATATAGGAAAGGTACCCAGTTGTTTGGATTTTTTTCCATAGTTTACTCTTATATACTGCATTAGAGGTTTTTAATGTACACTTGTGTCTTATTTTCTACATTGTCTTTGACAAAGCAAAATGACTGAAGGAAAATTTAACCAAGGTGGAGTGAGAATGGCAGTGAAATGAGGCATTTTAATCTTCAAACTCCTGCCCTTGAACAATTCAAAACCAGTTGCGTATGAACAAAGCAATGTTAAAACAAACCTACAATCCATTGAGTATCTCTGAAGATATATTCTTTATTTATTATGGTAACATGAACATTAAAACACTAGGGTTAAATTTTATACTGGTGATTTCTAGGTAAAATTATATAAGCTTTTTTAACAAACCTATGTTAATAATTGTCTAATAAGAATGCTTATTAGGGTTTGCTGTAATTAATCTTAATTCTTATCATAGGAAAATTCCCTATAAAGCTTTCATCCTAACAATCTCTCTTTCATTTAAGTGGGCTATACCATAGTGGCATTTCACATTTTTATAGCACATGTCAACATACAGCACTTTCTTTAATGTTTGTGTAAAAATGGCTGTTAAGAGCTTCTGACACCATCAGCTGGGCTGAAAGGAGCTTGGAATGGAAAAATGTAATACTTCAACAGAACGGTTGCTTGTTCAGCATTTCTTTTAAGAATTTTTTTCTTTTTCTCTTTTTTACATTCTGACATAAATGAGAACACATGCAGCCTTCTGGACTCTGGGCAATTAGGGACAATCACTGACACTCTTGGGGCCTTCCTGACACCATCTTTCTGTGATCTGAGTGTGCAGTTATGATTTAAAAATAAAAAAGGTTTAAGTTTTGGAAAGATGAGTGCTACCACTGCACTTCCCAGTTAGATAAAGCTAATCAGTGTATTTGATTATACCTGTTGGACCTATTGGAGTGGATCCAGAGGAGAGCCCCAAGGGTGACTGGGGACATGGAACATCTTTCCTGTGAGGAAAGGCTGAGGGAGTTGTGCTTGCTTAGCTGTAGAGGTGAAGGTTCCAAGACCTCGGTGCATCCTTTCAGTACCTAGAGAGGGTTTATAAGAAAATTTGGGACAGGCTTTTTAGTAGAGTCTGTAGCAATAGAATTAGGAATAATGGTTTTAAACTAAAAGAGGATCTATTTACATTAAATATAAGGAAGAATTTTTTTACAATAAGGGTGGTGAGACACTGGCAAGGTCAAGTTGGGTGGGACTCTGAGCAAATGTCCCTGCTCATTCTGGGGGCAGTTTAAAGATGACATTTAAAGGTCCATTCCAGCCCAAACCATTCTATGATTCTGTGATTTTGCAGAGCTGGGTGCTTTACCTTTCCACTGCTCAGCCATTTTTATTAACTGCAAGCTGTAATGAGTATGCAAAGCCATGAGCCAGCCAGTTCAGTTGCCATAAGGGTAATTGGAGTAATCAAAATCAGCTTTTTAACAGTGGGTTTCTGGCTGGTGCCAGGAGGAAATTTGTGTTGATGAATCTTCCACTACCATAGCTGTCAATATGTCAATTTCAGCATATGGGAAATAATCAAATGCTCCCCAGCTTCTGAAATGAAATAGAGTTCTGGGACAATTTGAAAATAAAAAATTGAAAAGTTGCAGCTGTTTTATTTGATAGGAAAGAAATCAATGATGCGAAAACTATTTGCCTATTCTTTTAGATTTCTGTGCCAGTGCAAGACAATGCAATTTTTTAATTGTTTAACTGGAACAAAACCTTGAGTTTCATATTGTGGAAATCTTTCAAGTAACTGTTAACATTTTACAAATTAAAATGTTATGGTATTTACCATTTATATTAAATAAATGAAATCTGTTATTAAATAAGTGAAACCTGTTACCTCTGTTTTTCACTGCCACTTGATTTCCTATCAAGTAAATCACTGCTATCGTCAGTAAATGACAAAGGGCTTTTTCTGGTGCTCCCTCTCAAGACACATCAGTCCCTAGAACTGGTGAAAAAAGAATAATTAATTTAACTGGGATTTGGGAATCTGGAGGAAACTCCAGTAGACAAAGACAGGTTAAATAACTTTGCCATAGCTGGAAATGTCATCCATCTGCTGAGTGATGGATGAAACCTGTATTACTTGGATTTGCCAAGAGTGACTAGACTTGAATTGTACATTCCCCAGCTCAGCCTTTCTTATTTTATATCTAGCTGTAAATTATTTTAAGTAAATAAATCAGATTAGTTATATAATCCAAGTGAGTTTTGAAGACTCATTCAAAACTATGATTTTAGCTCATTTTGGCATATTTGCGCTGAATTTTACCTTTGTTTTGTGTCTATGGAATAGCTCTCTGAGGTCAGCTGACACAGGTAACTGCAGCACAAGTAGCAATGGATTGTGACAGCCTGGGCTCACTGTCCATCTAACTTCTGATAAATCCTGTTTACTACTTCTGCTGATCTCCTTTGATGGCTTTACAGAAGTTTGCAGGAGTAAAATCGCATTAAAGATCTTGTAGATTTAGGTAAAACAGCATACATGTCAGAAATCTTACTCTGTGGTTAGTGGCTACCATTTCAGTGCAGTACTTAGTATTACAAAAGAAACATAACCCCATAATTTCATTATAAGATGCTGGGAAGAAAAAAACCCCAAAAACAAACCAACCAAAGAAAAGCACTGCTTGATATTCCTGTTTGAAAAGCATGTATGAGAGGGAAAGGGACTGATAAAATGGTGTGGAATATCTCTTGCCGTGCCAGCGTTATGAAGCTGGTGGAAATAAGAAGCTATTACATGAACAAAAGCTCTGCTTTTCCTGCAGTGAGTGGTAAATGAATGTGATACAAAGCTTTCTTGTTCCAAGCCCAGGAGACTTACCTTATTCTGTTGTTTAATGCATGTTGGCATCTGTATTTTCTTGATATTATGTTGAAATTAGAGCCAGACACAGCTTTTATTAAAACTGAAGCTTGGCCTCAGTTCTGTATTCATTTTTGACTTCCTTGGCACGTGGTGTGGTCTGTGACCTTCTACACCAAACATTTCGTTACTGACAGCAAATTTCGCAGCACAGAAACTGGCGTTGCTGTGCCGGCACCTCGCTTTTTGGCAGAGCTGGCTCTTGGAGCAGTTCAGATCACGCTCTTTTCTCCAGTTCCATTTGGTAAATATCAGATATAATTTGCACTGTCAGCAATTCAAAATTTTAGCTAATGTATTTCAATTTGTTTTTCCTCATTTTCATCTGTCCTTTTTCTTGGATTGGTTCCTTTGCTTTGTCCTCACTTCCAGCTTTCCCCCACTGTGCTTTCCATGCACATTTCTTTCCCACTGAGACTGTATACAAATATTAGAGCTCTAACTCACACTTTTGTCAGCAGGATGTGCCGCACTCTGTAGGCACACTCAGTTCAAATAAAAAGCCCATTGGCGATACAATAAATCAAGTGATTAACAAGAAGCAAAATGCCACCCTCTGGCTTTTTTTCTGTCCCAGAAGCTTGTGGTACACTGTAGAAAACTGAATTTTCTACCAATGAACTGAAGTCAAAGGTATATCCTCAGATGTGAGCACTGTAGTACTGAAATGATGCGTGGGCAGCCCGGAGAAACCTGTGGATTTTCCTATTTCTGGTTGTGTGAAAACTGTTGATAGCAAACAAAGCCAGTTAATGAGGACCAGAAAAAGTATAGCAGAAAACTGTTTCTGGTAGACTGAACAGCAGAAGGTGCTGGTGTAGTACAGGTTTATGCACTTAGGAGCTGGTGAGCTGAGCTGCCCAGATTAAAGGTTATGCAGCAGGAAATGCAACAAAGCTGGCTGGAGGTAGGACAGTTTGTCCACTACCTTGTGCTGGTCATGTTGGCTAATACCTAGTCAAGTTTCGGTAGTGTTTAGACAGATCTGTGGCATGGGCCAGGTTTTGTACATACAGGTTTGCTTTTAGTCATTCCCCCAGAAAACAGTAGTGTGCACTCATTGGAAGTGAATATTACCTAAAGATAGAAATCTGGTACTAAAAAATGTAACTGAAATATGGGTAAAGATGCACTTTGTCATCTTTTTTACAAGCATTTTTGTTCCATGTATGTGAAGAAACAGCAGTATTTCCTTTGTACTCTTCTCCTTTACAACTTGTAAAACAAAATAGAAGGCCAAAATTAGATAGAAAATTGAAATACTTTTAAAATCTCAAGAAGTGAATTGTATGGAAAGTCAGAAAATACATGATGTGTGTACATGTGTGTGAAGCAAATTCTTCTCTAAATATATTAAGGGCATATGCATTGGAGCATTCCCATAGAGCTTCAGTGCACCTTGCTATTTTTCTATTTTTTGCTAATATTTTAAAAATAATTTCTATTTTCTTTTTCAACATCTTGGGACACTGCATGCATTAAAATATGCAGGGGTGTACTCTATTTCAAAAAGACACAAGTGATCATATTAATTCAGTGGTTTTTGTGTAACCTGATTCCTTCTCTGTATGTCCTCAGTATTCTAGTCTAGATCTAATCTGAAATACAAGACTAGATGGCACAGAGAGTCTGGCCTTCAGTCAACAAAACCCTTTTCTGCTGAGAAGTGAAAGATAACAAAAAAGATGTAATTACTGTAATGATGGGTTAGACCTTTAGATTCATGCTGCAATCAGTGATTCCTGTGGTGCTCTGCTGCAATCATGGTTTAGTGCTGACTGGAGAGACAAGACAGGTAAAGACTGTAAAACACTCCATCAGCTCTTGATCTGAATGCCTGAGGGGAGTCACACCTCTCATTTGCAGATAGGGGTGCTGGCTCCGAGATCGAGGGCAGCACAGTGAATTGTCTTGGAAGGAGCATCTTGGAATATTTTTCAAGTGTGTAAAAGCAAATAAGATCCCTGTAAATTGCTCCCTCCCTTCTCAACACACAATAGTAAACATTTTGATTTTATGAGGCTGTTGTGTCTGCCGTACACGCACACACATGCATAAATATGAACATCAGAGATTATATATATTTAGTAATCCTGATTTAGTCTTTATTACCCACATAATCAAAGAAAAAAAATCAATTGTATAGGGTTATGCTTGCCAGAGCTGTTATATTTAAAGTGCTGTCAAATCAATACCAAAATAATTCCAAATACTTTAAGAATTTCTTACTTCTTCATTTATTCTCAAAGTCAAACATGAAAATGTGCATACAGCATTAATAGATACTTTTAGTCTGAATTTGAAAGATTGTTGGATTATGGATTTAAAGTAAGTATTTCCAGCTGATGCTGATGTAACTACAATAATTTTTTGGCCATTTGGGATAAAGGGTATTGGTCGTAATTCTGAAACTCTTCTTGGTGTGATTAATCCTCATAACTGTGAGCTGTGTCACAGAAGTCAGCTGGAACTTCTGCATGAGTAATGGTTGCAGAACCAGCCTCAGACATTTAAATCATTACTATCCCTGGAAAACAACTGAAGATTAGCTCTGGTATTAATGTTTTTGTGTAGACATCACAGAGATTAAAAGCAGATGTTTTCCAGGAGTACTTATGTTTACCTTCCATGGTCTGCAAATGTTATAATCCATAGAAATTTTATTATTTTTAATTTGAAAATGAGTTTTCAGCATTATTTGTCAATTTGGCCAACCCAAATAGGTACATTCTCAAAGTTGGTCAGGAGGATATCCTAGCATAATGGTATGTTTGATTCCAAGGATATATTGAATTCATTTTGCATCTTTGTTGGCACTTAAAAGGATTTGCAAAGAAAAAGAAAATGAGTACACTGTTGATAGGACTGATCATTTTTTGACAGGCTGAAGTAAAGTTTTCATTCACTTCTGATCATTAATCGACCAAACCTGTAGAAAGCACCTCATTCCCACTGCATTTCTGGGTTTGGTGATCCCCAAGGCTGAACAATAGAAGGGGTTATGGGGGAGCCTTGGACACCAACACTCAAGACAGAGATAAATTCAGAGTGAAAGTGTTACACTTCATCCATATGCTCAGCAGGTTATTTAACTTGACTTAAAGATATTGATATTCTAGTTCACACTCTTCCTACTTCATAGCCTCACAGCACAATGTGGCACTCACTGCATGACCAAAACCATTCAACCAGATACAACGTCCTCAGTTAAAAAGTACTGTATCAATAAGAAATATTTTATTTCTGTGAGTAGTATCTATTGCTGTTGTACGTCTCACAGTGTGCTTAGTTTTTCTACATTTTGGTAGCCATTTAATTAATTTATGGATAAATTTGTATTCCATATATTTCCTTATATTCCATAAGTGACTTCATAAGGCAACACAAAAATCACAACTTTTTGGAGACAGAGATTCTTTCTATCTGCTAGTTAAAGACATTTAATATAAATGACTGGGACCAAGGCTGCAGCAATTAGGAATGAGGCATTAATCTAGTTTACCTTCTCTTCTCTTAATTAGAAGCCAAAAGTCATAAAAATACTGTGTATATTTCAAGGAATTTTTAGTATCACATCATTGTCTCCATATAACAGGTGCAATCAAAAGGTAAATTACAGGATGTGTGCGCTGGTAAGGAGTGCTTTCTGAAGGCTGCACTTTATAGTCAAAGCAGACTTAAAACATTTCAGTAGAGAGGAGCTAGTCCCCTAATCCTCTGTGTGCTTCTCCCAAACAGAAGTAGCACGTATTCACTTGTACCAATTTTGCATGCTGTGCTGGCCAACATTCTTCTTTGCATAAAAGTAGAAGTGATCCCTCTCACTGTTTACTCAAAACAGGTGTACTGTTTACTCAAAACAGGTGATGAATGTATTGTTTAACAAAATAGTAACAAAGGCCCAAAGCTGGGTTTGTAAGTACAACTTCTCGCAATTTAAGAGTTCCAAAGACAGCACCTGAATGACATAAAGAAATGTGTTAGGGTGGAATGCTGAGTAAGAGGAAGAACGCTATTGGCTGTCCACAAATTTTAGCAGCTGTAGAACCAGTGATTATGGCTTGCAACCTGGATAGGCATGGCTAAGTTCATCTGTATTTGTTATGGGCAATGGAGGATTTTGAGGAGCAAGTTTAAGGAAGATAAAATGGCAAGCAGTGAAATGGAAAAAAAAAAAGGTACTTGTCAGAAAAATAGATGTTTGAGGTAGTTACTAGTGGTGCAAATGGTGGAAGGGTGACCTTTCAGCTGACAACTCTGTAGGATGGATTGATATTGATGATGAGAGGCCTTTAAATGAAAACAGAAGAAGAAGAAGGGATAAGATCTAGCTTTAAAGTTCTCTTTCCTCATCAAGGTAGAATGATAACCAAGGTGCAAGACTATAGGTCTTTTGTCTAAGGTGAGATTGCAGATTGAGGTTAAAAAGCAATCCAGGCTCAGTGAATTGATTTGGTGTTGGAGCCTGAGGTGAAAAGGCTCTATTGTAGGAGCTGTTGTGCACGATGTTCATGGGAATTTAGGACTGAGGAAAATAACCTTCAATCACTCTCAAATCTGTAAAATAGCAGACTTTCATCAGGGCCAAAAATGTACATATCTTCCCTATTTGCATTTTTTTTAAACTGTGTTTAGGCATTTGGATTTGTGATTACAGCAGCTGGTTTTTGTAATAACCTGCTTAGAATGTGCAGTATTCTCATTATTGGGGTGTTTCTGGGAGAAAGCTTCGAGAGATAAAGTTCATTTGAAAATATGGTAAAAAGTATTCATCTTTAAATAGATGATAAGAGCTACTTAGATAAATATTTAATGTTAAGTAATTATCTAGAGAGTAGAGATGACTTGTAGAATTGGCAGAAGGAATGGGAAATGAAAAGTCATGGGGACAGTTGAACTTAAGAGGAAAGTTTAACTATTGTTAGTCTTATTATTATCCAAATTCCAGGCATATGAAGCAGCTTAGGCTCTATAGAGACGGTAAGTTTTGTTCTGAAACAAAGTGGGCATTTCCTCTACTGACAGTGAAGTGGTCTTTTAAATGTTAACTGAACCTATATTAATAGCTGTATTTTTTTCTCTAATTGGAAGACACTTTTTTATTCTGTACACTTGTATAGTAAAGCAACCTGCCTTGAGAAGGACGCTGTGTTGGAGCATCTCAAAAGATTCCTTCCAACCTCAAGCATACTGTGACTTGTTTCATGAAACTCATTTTCTGTAGATATTCTGGTAATCCTGTGTTTATCTGGGCTCACACCAGTGGGAAAAAAGTGATCTCTAGAACTCACAACGTGATCTGACTGCAGTGGGTCATATCTAGTATGTCTAAATTTTCACGTGAAGATATAAGAAGCTAGAATGGTATACAACTAGTTCATGTTACAATATTCATAAGAGAGGAATTAATTGTGACTTCGCTTTCCTATTTTTATTTTGTTTTCCCTGCAGCTGGGCCTCTGGAACTTCCTCTCTTCGAGCTGATCCCATCACAAAGACAAGTGGTTTTCCATGGAGACCGCCTGCCCTTCCAGTGCACTGCAACTTACGTGGACAACAGCACCCAGGTGCAGTGGTACCATGCGGGGCGCCTGATCGAAACCGACGAGGAGAGTGGCATCTTCGTGGAGGACAGCATCATCCATGACTGCTGCCTGATCACACGGTAACACACACCTCTTGGCATAGTCAGGCTTGCATGCAAGGGGAACAGATCTGACGCTTGCAACAAGCCTCATTAAAACACCAGGAGTTGTTTAATTTGAAGCAACTCAATTGTGTGCTTGAATCTGAGCACAGAGGTAGAGATTTTTCATGGCTATGATTGGCTGTGATTCCAAATTGTACTTTTTGAGTCTAAGTATCCAGATTTGATCAGATATGGGTTTGAACCAGATAAAAATAGTTTCTTATACAATAAACCATGTGAAGAAATATAAAAAAGCAAGAAAAGAAGAAAAGCTTCAGAACATATGAGTGACTTATAGCCAAACTGCTTCTTCATGACACCATCCACCATAAATGATGGACCTATGAAGAACTATCAATTGAAAATAAATACTTTGATTAGTTTTTGCAGGTTCCAATGTGCTAGATCCCATATTCTTTAGTTAAGTAATCTCATTTTTGTTTCTTATTAAATATTTCTCGATTTTCTGTGACTTCTACCATCTCTGTGCCTGTGTGCTTGAGATACAGAGATCTACAGATGCATTTGCTGATGTGAAAAGTGCAAGAGGAATGAAGCAGAGTAGGCTTATATAAAAGAAGCAAAAACTAAAATTTGGCAGTGACTGTAATGTTCCAGTTTTGCTTCAGTTTTCCTGTTAAACATTATTTAATAAATTATAAATTTCAGTGTTTATTTTTGGGTTTCATCACAGAGTATTGGCTTGTCACTAAAAGCTGCTAAGTTGTTGCACACATCCTTTTGTCCTCTGCCAGTTTCCATCACTGATCAAAAAGAGAGTCTGATTCTGTGTGCATCTTCTGCCTTTCTCTTTGTAGAAGATGGAGTGAAAATAACTATGCTAATTAGCTCTGGATAATCATTAACATCTTTTCACTCAAACAGTTTCTATTAATATAATTGACCTGAAATGCTTCTTGAACTATCAAATAGAAGTTATGAAGGGAGTCAAATTAAATCCTGTCCACTGGGGACTTTTGGCTTTATTAATTTCATCTACCCACTGATTATTTGACCCCTTGTGGAGTCCCTTAGATCTAGAGGCATAGATCTGACCCATTCTCAGAGCTCCTGCCTTTCTTCTAATATCAATGAGAAGGACTATTAGACCAATTAGTGCAGTAATGCCACGTGCATGAGCTATTATATAACTGCCAAGTCACTTAAATTAAAGCATGTTCTTCCTATTTCCATTATATCAAAATTAAAATACATGCTGTTAATCACCTCATTATGTTTTTCAACTGAATTATATTTTGCACTGTATAAGTAATTTTTAAAGCGTAGTAATAAGCTAAAATAAATAGTCTAAAATTGTTTCCAAAATAGCTATCTTTTTTAAAAAAGGTGTAAGTAGCTTGACTGATTTTACCTTACATTACTTCTTTTTTGCCAGACTGTAAAATAAAAACCTTTGTCTACCATAGCATATTTTAATAAGGATGGTTGATCTCCTGCCTATCTCATTTACTGTGCCATTTAATAGGTGACCTTGATGCTGATGGTGCAGAATGCACATGTGCAATATGCACATCTATTCAGAAAAAATGTTCTTTAAGTACATCATCACATTTGCTGTTATAGACTGGAAAAATAATCTGACTTGCTAAGTTATGTGATAAAGACTGTTAAAATAAGAAAAAATATTTTTGAATAAAACCCTAAGTCCTTAAACAGCTGTTGAAAAGCATTCAACATTTTAATTCCTCATTTATTTGCATTATACATGACACTTTGTAAGATAGAAGGGCATTGACCATAGACCATAATCCTTATCCAGCCAAAAATGCTAACATTCAAGCAGCTGTGCCTCTGCTGTGATCTAGGTGCTGATCAGAATTAACCTATTAAAGATATACTTTCAAACCTACTTTTAAAAACTGTACTATTTTAAAGTCAATTTTTAAAAGGTAAAGACATGTATTGTTGAAAATAAGAAAAGTTAAAATTATCTTTCGCATTTCTTAATGTTAATCCCATCTTTATGACCAAGTATATTATATCCTAATTTATATAATTATCATAAAAAATTGAAATAATATATAATAGCATGCTTGTTAAATGTTACAATAGCATGTATTAGTGTGCTAGTTGCATGCTATTACATACTAATTTGTGATAGTTCTTAAGGATAAATCATTGGTTGTAAAAGGCACTGAAACATCAGAAAGACTATGCCTCCCTGAGGCTATCAAATGTTAAGTATATGATTTGGACTAAAAATAAAGGTAACTTGAAATCAGTTCTTACAGTATCATATTTTGCCTTTGCATACCTAGTCTTTACACCAAATGTCCACTCTCTGTGGCTTTCTGTAATTGCACTAAAGGACAGACTTTGGCCTGTGCTACTTAGCAATTTAAAGATTTCTATAGCTGGTTTTGAACAAAGAGGTGTAGTCATGTTCCAAAAGCTGCTTATTCAAACATTTTTAGGTGGTTATTTTATTGGGTAATTCCAGATATTTCTGGACGTTGATTTACATCACAAATATCATGTTAAACCCTTCTGTTTTATTAACTGGCACAGTAGAAGGATAAAATATCCAAATGTGTATTTTTTGTCTCCTATGATAAAGCAGAATAAACTAAAATAAATATTTTTGTTACAATAATTAAACTAAAGTTTTGAACTGTATTCCGGTCTGTGACATTTTTCTTGGCAAGGAGTATTCCCTTTCAGGAGATCTTGAAAAGGTGTTTTCAATTCTGCTGCTAGCTTGCATTTATCATTTCTTGCCAATGATAATAATATTTGATTTTGCTGGTGTTTAATCTTCTGTCATTATGCCTGTGTATAAATGTCATAGTCATATATGAAAATATACATATGATGTGGGACTAGTTTCCTATCATTTGTGAATGGATCTAGCTGAATTTGTTAACGGTGCTTCCATGAAGGCAGCCTCATTTCTTTAGCCTGGAATATTATATCAGTTCAATAATAAGCAGCAATTCTAACTCAACACATTCTGGTTCTCTGATGTCCCTGAAACCACATAGAAGGAAGGTCATGTAGGATTCTCTGCAGCACGGCATCTTTCCCAGCTTCCTCACTCTTCCCTTTCAGTGTTTGGAGAAGCTAGCAGGACAGTTATTAGAATATTAAACCAGAAAAAGAAACTATTGTAGTTCTATGAACCAAGAAACTCCACAGTGGCAGAGATACTTTAATTTTCAAGAAGTTTCTTAATTTACCACAAAGAATATAATGACAATTTGGAAGTCTTTTTGTTTCTAGTCTGCAAATACTTGTGTAGAGTGTTTAACAGTGCTTATGCCCTGACAGCTCTAATAGCTGCTCTGGGACCATTACAGTCCATGAGTGCTCCTTCTGAAAACATTAAACTGTGAAAAAAGTTAAGAATCCATAAAAAGGAGAGCTGCAGCTGGAGAAACCAACATGCTCTCAACTAAACCTAGGCTAACAGGTGCTAGGATCAAAAGTTATTTTCAGGTGTAATTTTTGTTGTGTAGATGGATTTGCCACTGGAAATACAGTTTCTTAGGACTGAATTTTGATCCCCTGAAAATTGTGTTTTTCTATTGTACTCTGTGCTAAGTATCTCAGTCTTCTAAAAATGGTTGAGAAAGCCACTTTATTTTGTGGGGGTTTTTAATTTTAAAAAAATATTAAGCTTAAGAATCTGTTAAAAATCGTCGAAGTGCTTCTTTACATTGTGACAGTAGCCACTGCCAAGTACATAATGAAATAAATAATAGTGTTTGAGATGAGAGGTGTATGATTATGTGAAAATCTCAAAAATGTGCAGAAGAAAGGCAGAATTTCAAATCAGGGTCCACTTGTAATAGTGAAGGTACAAAAAATTTCAAACATATTGAATATTGTGGTTTGAAACTTTTGATCATAATTAACGTTATCCAAACAGGAGGTTGAGTCCAATTAATACTTTTTTACTGTTTGAAATTATCACTGCATGTATTAGTAAAGAATTAGGAGCTTGATTGAGGCAGTTTCACTAGAAGTATAAAGATTATTTAAGATATGATTAGAGAAAGGAAATTGATTCCATGAGTAGACAGGTGGTATCATTGCAAGTTTGAGATACAGGCAGACACCTCCTATAAGAAAGAACAAAATGCTTCCAGGACCTCTGTGTGAAAGGCAGAAATTCAAGGCATGTAATGACCGAGATGATCCCTAAACTTTGTTAACAGTTTGGGCAGGAATGCATCTGGAAAAGACATGAAGCAAGCAGCAGTGGTTTGAACTGGTCCTAGTTAAAAAAACAGTCTGAAAATCCCTGATAAGGATGTTGGTAGGTTGGACACTTGACTGAAAGTTCAGATATGTACCAAATCATGGAAGAATATTGGAGATGGCACAAGATTAACAAGATTAGAACAAATCCAAGTACCTTGATTCAGAAATGCAGATATTTTATAATCACTTTGTGTTCTGCTGCACGAGTATTTTGGAGATGGGCTGCTATGGGTCACACTGAGAAATCCAGGGAGATAAGCAGAAATTGTTCAGTGCTGATATTTTTTGCTTTACCTAATTGACCCAGTTTGACCTTTAGCTGTCAAGGAGTTAGGAAACAAATGAAGCAAAATAACAGTTTAAATTGTAAATCAATATTTCTGTATTATTTTGAGGTCACTTTAAACCCTGTAGGCAATGGTATACAATTCATTTCAGGCACTGGAGGCAGAAAAGAACTACTGACAGAAGTGACTGCACCAGCAGTCTTCTCTTATATCAGATAGGAAGATAATATTTTAAATTATTGCAGAATATTATTAAATGCCCAGGGTAAGGATTTCATAATGTGAGATTGAGTACCTTCTTGTGAATTAATTTGGAAGATTAATTAAACTTAGGTCTTTTATCTAAAAATATTTCAATTACCTGAATAAAATCAATGACAGTTTTATTACTAATCGGTGTGGGGAATATTTTAAAGTATAACCTGTGGAGAGATTGATACAATGAAAAGCAAAAGCAGCAACCATGATACCCTCTGTCATTAAAGTAATAGACCACTACCTAAGAGTTGTATCATAAAACCTTTAGGCTTAATTTGGGTAAGTGCTTATTGAAACATGATTGAAAAATAGGTATTTTCACCAAAAAAAACATATAAGTATTTTGGCTGCTAGAATTAAAATACCCTAGAAATATAGTTAGTCAGAACTATAAAAACATTTTGATGGGGTCCTTGAAGATTGATACAAAAATATACTTTCTTTGGTGTTGAGACAAGATTAAGATGCCTTTCACTAAATTTTCACCTCTCGTTTCCATCTCTGCTTATATCCAGCAGCTATATATGGGTCTATCCAGCCACAGCTCTGAAATGTTCAGTAGTAAGAACAAAAATTGATGCTTTATCCCCCACAAGGGAGAATCAGAGGGTTTTGCTTTGACTTTTTAAGGCCAGAATGATTTTAATGTGGCTCTTCAAACAGCTGCAGCTACACAGCTGAGGACATGCTGCACTGTAGCAGCAGTTGGGAGTCAACATCTCAGGGCTGCCTTTTTCTAAAGTACTTTTCCTGTCAACATCAGTGTTAGATAGAATTATACATTTTCTCTGAGTCTAGGCAGTAGTTTGTAAATCTGTGAGCCAAATGTGAGCATATCAGAGCATTTATGACATACATCCAGAATCCAGTGCCAGGTAAACCACCCTAAACATTGGCAAAGCAAACAATTTCTACAAAGAAACACTTGATAGAAATATTAAAACAACAACTGAATTACTTTTTAATTTTCATATATTTCAATCTGCTCAATATTGAGAATGTATTGTAGGGCATATTCCCATTAATATGCTGGAATTCCATGAAAATAGCTCCTCTCCCCTCCCTTATCTCCCTGCAGGATAAAACCCCCGCTATATTTAATTGTTTATGGTATTGTGCTTGAGTGGCTCCTGGCCATTACAAAATAAAGTTTACACTATAAGAGAGACACCAAATACTGAGAAAGAATAGACATCTTTCCTGAAGTTCTTATATAGGAAACTGCTGTCCTACCTTCTTTTTAGATCTTTCCAAATTTCTTCCAAGTGGGCAAGTAAAACAGGTCAGTATTCTAACCCTAATATATCAATCAGCCCATAAAATGTTCATTACATAATTTATTTCTGCATTTGTATCATGTCAAAGTAATATGCATTTGGAAAATAATTTGAAATTGTAAAATTAATTTTTTTTTTAAGTAGATTTTTATTTGGTCTGTTGTGATTTTTTCCCTCTGTTGTTTTGGGTTTTTTTCTGTTAGTATATTGTTATTAAATCTAGGTCCTTTCCAACTCTTGTCATGGTTCTAGAATGTGAACAAATTAGCTGATAGTTAAACTATAGAAAAAAGTATGTTATAGCACATAACATTTCTTGGGTACCCACAGATGGTATTAAATGGTAAGTTAAGCTTTGTCTTTATATGCAATCAAAAGAAAAAAAAAAAAGATGTGTATTGCATTACCTCTGTGTATGAGAAATTGATTACACCTGAAAATACTTGCTAGACATCTTGCATAAAATGAATACCAACTTTCATCTTCCTTTTTTTCTCGCTGTTGCCTGGACACAAGTCTACTTCAAAGGCCATCAGCCTTCTAAAGCTGTTTCTTTCAAGGGTAAATAACTAATTTTGTCAGAGAGATCAGACTAGCAATTTGAGTTCAGACAAGTGCCTTGATTTACAGATTCTCTCTTCATTTTCCATGTTTTAACCTTATGTCCCCTGTGAAAGGCTGTATTGCGAGCAGCACTGTACTCTGGAGACCAACACTCATTTTTTAAATTGCATGTTAGTATTAATAATTTAAGGTGGTATGGGTTGGAGGCATGTTGTGCAGACCTTCTGCCTGAACTGTGGGAACACGTTAGCTATTTATCTGTCTGAAGAAGAATATGAGAAAACCTAAATGTCTCCTGAGTTAGAGTAAATAATTTTTATTTTCCTGCAGGAAGACCAATTGGTTCTTCCTAAATCTTACAGAAACTCAAGTCAGACTTGAAAGTATTTCTTGTGGAAAGCCAATCAAAGCATGGTGTTAAAGTCCCTTCTTTATTTGTTACTTTGTTTCCTGGCATGCAGATGACTGCTGGGGCGTACAGTAAATGTCGCTATAGTACTTCTTCAGGACATGGCTGAGTAACTCTGCATAATGAGACCTACTTCTGATTGTCTAATTAGTTATGCATAGCTGTAGCAATGCAAAACTATGCCTCAAATAGAACTCTATTGTCATAGGTTACTTGATTACATGACTATGGCTTCCGTGTGTATTATGGTTCCTCTCTTTGTAATGACAAATGCCACGGGCTTCAGTTGAATATCAGAACAACTTTTTCATGCAATTGCATCAGCTGTACATTTCAATTAATTTTTCAATATGTCAATCATCACATTTGTAAAAAGAAATTCTACCATGCATGAAATTTCCCAGTACGAAAAAGAATCATGTATATTCTCTTTCCTCTTTTAAATGTTTTTAATGAGAGGGTCACTGTAATTTCAAAGAGAAAGTTGAGAAAAGCCTGCTAGTCATTCTTTTCTCATCAGGCAGCAGTCTTCCTATTCAATTAGCCTTGATACCATCTCATGAATATCTGACTTAATTTTATCATCATAGAATGTCACAGAATTGTTATGGTTTGAAAAATCCTCTAAGATCATCAAGGTCAAGTATTTAGCATTAAACCATATCCCCAGGTGCTGCATCCACATGGTATTTTGAACACTTTCTGGGAGATGATTCCACAGTTCTGCTGGGCAACCTGTTCCAATGCAGGACCACCCTTTTCATAATATCTGATCTAAACCTTCCCCCTGCTGCAACTTGAGGCCATTTCTTCTCATCCTGAAAGTTGAAATTTCCTTGAAAGGTGGCAACTGTCATACTGCTGAGGAGTGGGATGTGGTTGCTAATGCAGAGGGCGTAGGAATGCTTGTTGACTCATATTCCATCCTTAGGAAAGCTGCATAGCTGGGGCAAAATTGTTGGCACTTGTGGCCCGATGTTTATTAGCTCCTGTGAGATGGGATAGTCAAGGAAAGAATACAGCCAAAGGAGCCATCCTCTATTAATTCTTTTGAGGTTTTGTCAAGCTCCTAAATCAGAGTCCTGCCACGTTCTCAGGTTATGGGAGAGTTCTTGCCTTTATCCAAGACTTGTTGCCATTGCCAAGAGAGATCAAGAATGCCTTTTGACTATGAGTGAGAGTCTCTGGGCGTGCTTATGCAACCATGCCAAGACTTAAACTATGTAACTGACCTACTAGAAAACTTTGTGATATAGGGTTTTAAAATTCTATAACCAGGAAAGGCCCACCCCTTCCTTCTGGTCTGCCAGGACTGTGAAGTCAAAGTCTCCAAGGATTATAAGCAGAGAGAATGCTAAAGGATCAAGCTGGCTGCTTTTTTTGAGTATTAAAAGATTTTTTTTTAAATTCAGTTCCCCAAATTCTCCAGAGATATAAGATCAATTTATCATTTGTCATATCCAGATGGTAAGTAAATGAACAGTTTCACCATTGGGCTTGCTATCAAAATATTCCAAGAGGAATATAAATGAATGCATCATTTACAGTGGCCAGATGGCAATTCAGAAGACAATTTCATGATCTAGGCACTATATTGCATAAACCTATTCTGGCTTGTTTTTTATCACCATCTGAAGAAAGGGCAATAGAAGATTAAAAGTGTGAATGTGAGGAATTTCTTGTCTTTTGAGATAATTTGAACCAGTGTTCAAGTATTGCGTTAGTATCAGAAACAAGGCTGGTGTATCAGTAAATATTTGTCTCTGAGTCTAGGAAACTTCATCTACTGAGGGGAGACCTGTTAAGCAGCAGATACATTTACATCCGAACACATTTCAGCAGTTTAAATAAATGGAATATGTACCCTTTATATTTATTTATCAGCATACTGATTAATTCTAAATTTATAGTAAGCTGAAATATGCTATTTACCTATCATCATCATCATTGTTTCCAATTTTATCACATTTTTATAATTAACAATAGTTGTAGATATTTTCTAGAAAATATATCAGAAGATCAGCACAACTATCATACATTCTATTCATTTTTGAAGTCTCCACATCTTGATGCCACAAGTGAATATAACCTCTGCCTTTTCTTTCAGTGAAAAAGCTTTATGCATAATTGTTTTTATAAACTTTAGGAATATGATCTTTCTTAACTGTCTATAATGATATGAGATTGTTGTGATGTATGAAATATAATATTTAATTAAAACATTCTTAAACTGGCTAATTTCTGTGAAGTACTTCTCCCTGAATGCAAAAAGATGTATTAAAAATTAGCTGAGAGGCTGCTGTTACTGGGCTATTCACCTGAGACTTCTTAAGAGAACAATTGCTTCTTTTGACATTAAAATACTGAGCTACTATCTGAGAACAGCTAGTAATGCTTTTTCTATATTTTTTGCTATAAAACTATGTTAGAATTCATTGTAAAAATGAAATAGGGGGGTTACAAGGCACTTGGAGTTCAAAGCCATCATAAATAGGAATAATGTGATATTTTTAAAGTT
This sequence comes from Molothrus aeneus, assembly GCF_037042795.1. NCBI lineage: Eukaryota > Metazoa > Chordata > Aves > Passeriformes > Icteridae > Molothrus > Molothrus aeneus. Next base: position 21,488,470 of record NC_089653.1, on the reverse strand, counting down.
ACTATTCAATAATAAATTTCACTGAATATCTGGAGAAATATCTGAAATTCTGAAACAACTATCTTAAATCAAAGGCTATTTATTGTGGTTTACTTGTTTTCTGAGGCCCTAGATAACAGCCCCATAGTAGGTTCTTGAGAAAATCATCTTTCAAAATTTCAGGCTCTACAAAAAAACTGCTGAAGGCAACAAGTAAATTTTTCAGGTTTTATTTTAAATACAGATTTGAAACAAATGTATTAACTGTTAATTCAGTCCTTCAATTTTTATTGTGTACATTCTCTCTCACCCCACTGCGTTTCTTCCCACATAACTTTTAATTGTCTAAACCACAAGGCATATTCAAAGACAAGTCATTTCTGTAAAGCAAAGTAAATATTTCAGATAAATGCTACTTCTTTTCCCTTCCCAACTGCTTTCAAAAGCTGTAATTTGTTTAAAACTGTAGCAAAATTTATTTCCAGCCCCATGGCAGATTTAAGATATAATGTGTTACCTACTTAAAATGCAGTAGTTAGCATTATTTTTGGTCTATGACATCTAGAGTAATTGAATAATATTCTACCCCTGATAGCAGAGTGCCAGATTCTGGTGCTAAAGTGCCTCAGGATCTGTAATCACAGCTGAAGGCAAACCCATTCTCTGTGGGTTGGTTGTGCGGTCCACTTGAAATGCCTTTCTGACTTCCAAGTGCTTGGTTAGGCAACAAACCAAATATTCTGTAATACCTGGGGAAAACAGAATGGGCTTTGATAAATAGTTTATGTTCTTTTTTGATGATTTGTGATTTGTGTTATAGCCTGTTACTACCTGAGTAGTCAATACAAATTGGTGCTGCTAAGAGCTTACTACCACTTCCATACTGTCTGACCCTCTGATATCATAGACCAAACCCCATTCTGATATTTTCATAAAAAATAAGTTAATGTCAGAAAACCAGTGACTTGATATCTGTATAATTGAGTGTATAAAATGATGAATCTTTTATTTTTTTAGTGAACTTATCCTATCCAGTATTGACATTGATGCAACTGGAGATTGGGAGTGTCTAGTCAAGAATTCCTATGGAAATAGCACTAAAAAAGTAGAAATTGTGGTACTTGAAACAGCTGCTCCCTACTGCCCTGCAGAAAGAATTATTAACAACAAGGGAGATTTCAGGTATGACTTTCTGGGTTTGGAGTGTGTTTCATATACTAATGGAGGTACAGACCATATTCATGCTTACATGACACTTCAGTCTCAGTTATAAATCACTTATTTTAGTTGTCATTTTTATATAATATGGTAGGAAGGGGAGAGCACTGTATGATTTTGATGAGAAATGGGACCTAGTGCTTCAAGAGAAGCAGTGGTTTGTGAAAGTCAGGAAATCTAATTCCTCAGTATGCATTATGGAAATGTTTTAGGAAATTAGATAAATTAGAGAAGATTAAAAATTTTTCTTGGTCTTTGTAGAAGATGATAACACTGCATTAAAGCATTAGGAAGATTAAATCTTCAGTGCTTTACTTTTTTAAATCTGTTCAGGTTCTGATGGCTTTGTTCAACTGAGATTAGAGGTAAGAAATGACATGAGACTGTTAGTAAAATATTTCACTGAAGAGGATCAAAATTGAAAGTAACACTATTTAGTAAAATAAATAGATTGTATGAGGTGAGCTTAAGGACACAAAGTTCTACCAGTATATCACATGCTTACAAAATACATCTGTCCTTCTATCTGAATCTTAGGAGCTGCAAGATTTTGTAGAGTAAATGTAGCTTTTGCTTCATCATTACTTTTATCTACATATGCTGTTGGGCTTTTTAAAATTGTAATAATTTTAATCAGAAGAAAAGGTTTCTGTGGAATTTGGTATTGTTTTCAGTCAGCTCTAAAATACACCAATGGTATGCACAAAGCTCTTAAACAAAACCTGCTTGACAATAAGACTGATGTATGATGGCAATCCCATTGAGAAATCAAGACAGTAATTTGTTACCAAATGAATTATAATGATAATTCAGCTTGAATAGATAATGAAAGGAAAGTGGAAGAAGAAAGATGTCTTTCTTAAATAGCAGAATTTTCTGTGAATATTTCTGACCTGAAAGCCTCTATTTATTTTCAGGTTACCTTTAAAACTTAAAAGCCCAAAGGCTTTTTGTACTATTTCTTGTATTTGAATAAAAGTAAAGGATTGAATTAGAAAGAAGTGGAAATAAAAACCTACTCAAATAATCTGTTTTCTCTTTACTACAAAGCTATTTTATTATGTGTTAACCTCAGTACCAGCAAGTTTGCCTCTTTCATTGAGGCAAAATTGCTGAGGCAATGCATATATATGGATTAAATTTCATTAGAGACCTTTGACAATCTTAGCTATAGATTTTTTGTCATCACAATAACTGGAATTGTGCTTTTTCATAGTGGATATGCTGAAATAGGTTTTCATTAGATCTTTAAAAAAATATATGCTTCATATCAGAAAGCTCATACTGAATCTTTTAGATGGCAACTCTATGAAGTTCATGTTCTTGCCTTAAAATGACATCCTTTTCTCCATAAATAAATATATATAAATCTTCATGCTGCACAAACTAACACCAGGGGCATTTTTGTCATTTTATATAAATCAAAGGAACAAGAGTGGACATTTCTCAACCTATTGATCATCTTCCTAGAAATCCATATAAATTTATTTTTAAAATGTACATCAAAAGGATGCTGAGTCCATAGGTTCTTTTGGCATTTGAGGGAATGAATTTAAAATAGTAGAGAATTTATGAGGCTCCAACTCAGCATTAACGCTTGAAATTGTTCAAAGGTTTATCCTCAGAGATGGAGCTTTCACACCAGCAAGTTTTCTTACAAAGGTCTTTGAAGTTTTGGTAACATAACAAGTATGGAAGTAGAAAGAATTGAATCACAAAGGCAAAACTAGAAAGAACTGTTCCTTTATTGGGCAAAAGAAAGGGAAAAAAGCATCAACTGTTAGGGGAGTGTGGCTATTTCAGTGGTCCAGCCTAGGTGGTATTTATAATTGTGTAACTGCAGCAAGAATTAGGCACTGAGAGTCAGAATAAACTGGCCTTTTCTGCTAAGAGGTTTTCTCTATCATGGCCATATTCTACCTTTTTTTTGGTTGCTGTTTTATAGAATGCTGTAAGCTTATTCTGAAAGGCAAATGAAAATGTTGCTATATGCTATCATTCCTAGTCATAAAGGCTGGATTCTGCTCACTGTGACAATGCTAGGCTCAGAATTATCTCTTTAGTTTCACTTTTGAAGTAAGTTGCCAGTAAGTGTGGCCCAATTGCATTAATGCAAATTTTTTACTAAAAATAATTCCTTCCCAGAGGCAAACGTCCTCTATGATACTATATGTTCTATGTACGACTTTACATATTTTGATTTTTTGGGAAAGCTTCTTTCGTGATCCGTTTTTTTTAATCGACTGTTTTTACATCACACATTGATTTTTTTCAGTGACAGCTATGAAAAATAAAAGTATTTTTCTTCTTAGCTTTTCTTTGAAATGAAGAAAACTTTTACAGTCCAAAACCCTTCAAGTATATTATGTAACAATGTACAATTGAATGTGCATTGTGTAACTGGAGGAGCTAATACATTTGTTTGAGGAAAGGTTGATTGCCAAGCTGTAATTTCATTGAAAGGCAGAATATTTTTCTGATTTATTTGGTTCATTCATCAGATCAGTGCAATTAAAGAACCATATCCTTCCCACACCTGCTGACTTGCTGATGATATGCTTATGGCTTTCTTTGATTTCTACCAATTACCTGATCCTGCTATGTCCACACTAGGCTGTAAATGACCGTAGATTTGTTATCTATAGAAATAGATCCAGTTGTGCCATTCTAGAGAATTCAGCAGAAAAACACTTTCTATGCACAGAAAGTGTGTTTTCCTAACAGACCAATCAGCTAAATAGAATTCTGACTGCTCTTGATTTAGTTTATTTTCAAAGACTGTTTTGGAATCATACTACATAAATCATGTATACCTAAATAGCTAATTTTTGAGGGCTGGTTCCTTCCTCCTTCATGACACGTGATCTCTGCTGAAATCTTGTACACTGTTTTCTGAGACATTTTGTCTCAGGACTTTTTGTTTTTTTCAAGGCTTTTTAGTGGTGGGTCAAAATGCAAAGCAGAGATTGTCAGGTATTTTTTGGGCCCTTAGTTTTAAGAGCATTTACTAATAGAGTTTGGGTTTTTGGGGTTTTTTGGCTTTCTTTTTCTTCATGTACTTACTGCTCTGCTTTTTGCAGTCTACAGACATTAATGTAGCAAAAACACCAACCATATCTTTTTCCTTAACACTAAACACCTTCCTGGAATTAATGCAGAATAAATGTGTGACTAGCTAGACTTGAACCTGTATAATTCTGACATTTTCCAAGGGAAAAATGTAATTAATTATAAAACATTTTGAAGTAAAAGTTAAAATAGCCTTTTTTTCTCATATACCACTTTACTTTGTTGTATATGGTCATATATTTATATATATATATATATATCTCTATATTGTAAGTTGTCTTTTGCATTTTAATTTTTACTACCATGGTGTTTCTAGGTGGCCCAAAACTTTGGCTGGGATAACTGCTTACCAGCCCTGTCTCCAGTATTCTTTTAACTCTGGTGCATTTCACAATGGTGCAGAAGAGGCAAAGGCGTGGCGCAAATGTAACCGAACTGGACGCTGGGATGAAGAAAACTACTCTGAATGTCCTTATTCACAAGAAATCACTCAAGTTCTTCATGCTTTTAGTCAGGTAACAGTTTGAAATCCAAGGCTCCCCTTCTCTAGTACTGAGTTTGTTGAATAGCTTGCAAGAAATGTCAGTTCAGCCATAAGTTTGGGATTGATGGTCTTTTAACAAAATGCTCTACTTGAGAGACAGCCATTTGTTTCGTTGGTAATTGGAAGTTTAGTAGGAACAAGTGTGCAGCATTACCTTTACCTTAATGCTTTTTTCCATTAGGTGCTTAGAGTCTAGATGATTATTAGTAATGTTGGCAGGGTGATCAGTGCTTGACTTTCCTTCCCCTCATGTGGTTTTCCAGAAAGATGTTCATTTCTTGTGGAGTTCCGTATCAGTTTCATCAGCTGAAGTGCCTTTCCACTTTTGATGTCTTCAAAAAAAGCAGTACCTTAATTGTTTCTTATGGATAAGTAAAAGAATGAGATGAAAAAGTAGATGTATAGAAATTAATGAGAAAAAAAGAATGTAACAGGAAACACTGTGGAGGATGGCCCAGACGTGTAACTGCCCTATTGATTTTACAACTTTCAGTTTCCTTGACCATTTCTTCCCTGGTAGTATCAGTAGTGCTAGATAAGGCCAGAGAAAGTTTGTTTTCAAATGGGTTCATAAATAAGAGTAATTAATATATTAAGAGAGCCATTGCAATTACAATAATAGTAATAAAATGTAATAAAATAAAATAATAATAAAATAATAATAAAATGATTAGTGAGATGTCTAGAATCCAGTCTGTTCTCCTGTAAGCAATGAGGTGAGGTTGGGTTTCTCACGGTCTTTAGACACTCAGGACTTTATAACCTCTGAGGATGGAGGCTGCACAATTTCTTGGGGTTAGCCTGTTCAAATACCTGACTACACTTACAGCAGGAAAGATTTTCTTCACAGCCAGTGTGAACTTCTCTTGTTTTCCCACAATGTGCCACTGAGTATAGGAACCCTTGCTGACACTGTTGTTTTCATGAAGGTCTAGAGATAGAGGCAAGGCAAGGTAAGTAGCTTGGTATATTTTATGAGGCCAGATAGTTACAGTCTAGAAATGTAGAGAAAAATCTTCAAAAATTGTGGTGGTGTCTTCAGATAACAGCAGTGAAATCTAAGACCTAAGGCTGAAAATACATTCATATGCCTGAATATTCCCCTGAAATGTATATCCATGGCATATTGATGCACGTAAACCCATGTGAAATTATGGCAGGCATTATACCAATGGATGTGATCTCCAGTTTTTAAAGAGAATGAAGATAGCTGATTTATTAAGGCTAACAATTCTAATGTATTTTCAGATGCACATCAATTTGACAACCGTGCTGGAGTTTTCCCGCCAGCTGACAGCCTACACAAGAGGTGCTTCCCTCTTTGCGGATAAAATGGATGTAATATATTTGGCTTATATAATGGAAAAGTTAATTGTCTTCGTGGATGAAGTTGAAGATGTAAGATATCTCCTCTATGCTGAAAAAAAGTATCAGTTAGAAGTGAAGTCTTCTCTGTGGCCCTGCTCTTAATGTATGCGGGCACACAGTGAAGAGTAGCTTCTAAAACTGATTGCTGATTGCAAATGCTCTGCATAAACTGTGATGTGTCTCTTTGTGCCAAAAAGGAAACTAAGTCTTCTTTGCTGATGACAAGGGCATTGCTGCTTAGGAATAAAACCTTTTTTTAATGAGCCACTTAATTAAATTTCTTTTTAAGTTTATTTTCTATCATGGCTAACATGATAGAATGGACTCTGGCTGGCCACTGGAGCTACACATGCTTCTTTTGTTTTCTCCATTTTATCAGAAGGTTTTCACTGAATTTTGAAAGGTGGTATCACTTGTAAAGAAAAGATAATATGTCTTTATGTGCAACTTCTTACAGAATCTTTCAGCATTATGTATGCCATTTTTGCAGCAAAGTCTAATCAGAATTATGCAAACCCTATGGGGAAAGTAGTTTTTTACAGAGAACATAAATGTTCATCACATTTTTTTATTGTTAATTTTCAGAGTAACTACTTGCATAAACATTTGATAAACTGTAATTTTTGACCACATGATGTTTTCTTTTGGTTTGGCAGTGTTCATTCCATTCTGGCTCTGGGAATTGTAACAGTTAACATTTTAGTGCCAATATGAGAAAGTCTCCAACTTCAATTTCACCATAATACACTAGATCCAAAGTATATTATTAAGTGCTCTCCAAGAATCATGTTTCAAAGCTGCAACTTTATTTCAGCTCAGAATCCTGATAAGATCTTACTGCTTTCTGACAAAACAAAAATTTGACATTCAAAAGAAACAGCTGGATTTGCCATAAAGGCTCTTTGTTTTTCTAGCACTGATGTATTTTCCATTAAAGCTGAGTACCATCTCTAATCTTTTAATTGACTTCTTCCACCTTTCAAATAGGTTTTCATTTCTGCTGTTTTTTGTATCAAAACATCTCTATCTCCATCACTTACAGCTACATCTCTGATTTAGTAATACCTTATTTTCTTAATTTATAACATTTTTCCTAATTTTTCTCTCATTTCCTTTACCTCTCTCTCAAGTTTTCTAGATAGAGTCCTCATCCATTGAGTTCTCAACTAGCATCCATTTCTTAGCTCTCACTCACAAAGTACAAAAGCACCTATGAAATTTGAATATGCATAATAGTGCAAATTTTTGTATTTTCAGTGATATGACTTTACTCTTCTTTAATGCACTTAATTATAGTATAAATTACTTCCTTTTCTTATTTCTCTCCTTTTGTATATTTATAGACTATTGTTCTGCCCTCAGTAAGTTACTGCCTAGCTGATTGGTGTTTGCTTTTATAGTTTCTCATAAATCACTCCAGACTCTTAATGTGATTCATTATTATTCATTTTATCAATAACTCTGTCACATTGTCAAAAGCCATCTAGAATTATCTAGTAATTATGTTCTCAAAAATAGATTAAATATTTCAGGAAGAGTCACATAAAATTTCACATGTAGTCTCATTATTTGTTTCCTTTGCAATGCATGAGAAATTTATCTTGTTTTTATTGAAAATGCAGAACTAACTTCATAACCTCAGCCATCTTTTAAATCTTTTTCACCATTCCTGAATTTCTATTTTCCTTTCCACTGAATCATGTGTGTATTTATCTTATTTTTCTGTTTCTATTAGCGTGACTTTTTTGGCTTCTTGAACTTTTCTTTAGCAATATTTCTCAGTTGTTTTTCTCTTCTATATACCTTTTCATTCAGGTTTACTTGTGACAACTGGATATATCTTTTCCATATCTTTGCCTTCAAATATATTGGTACCATGGTCATGTTAATTTTGAAATTTTACTAAAATTAAGTTTTTGAATTTTAAAAAGCAAACATTTTTATTCCAGCTTGAAATAATTACAGAAAATATTCACAGTGATATTTATTCTTTCTAAATGTAACTACTAATAAAATTTCAAACACACAGTTACCAAAATCTGTAAAATGTTGCCTGGCAAAACAAAGATCTATTGTTTTGGATTAGGCACAAGTGTGAATTAAACCTACCAAAGCTATGGCTCATGAGATGATCTAAGTTTATATCAACACCTGAGCTATATCTCAAATTTACCCCACTATGTATGTAACAAAGATGCCTTTCAAATATGTTTTTTCCTCTTTTTTTTTTTCCCTTCCCCCCATGCCTCCCCCTCAAGGTTCTTTGATTAAACATGAAGCAGTTCTTTAGAAGGGCATGGCCAATTTTAATTAGTTTATGAAAGAGGGTGATAATTCTGGAATTCTGTTTATTGAGATGAGATGACTCAATTTGTCTGGTATATCTAGAAGATAAGCTTTAAAGTTGTGAATTAAAAAACTCTTCCTTGATGTGAGTTGCACTTTTCCTTTCTTGGTTTTTCTTTTTCAATCTATTTAAACTTTTTATAAAATCAAAACTGTCTTTCAGTGATGGTTACCAAGAGAAATAATGTGCCTGCCTTCATTTGTACCCTTATCTGTTTTTTCTTAGTTATTGAGTTTTACAGACAATACCTTTTTATTTTTTTTTCCCTCTTCCAGATTGGGGATGCTCTTATTGAGATTGCCAGCAATATAATGCTGGTGGATGACCACGTGTTGTGGATGGCTCAAAAAGAAGACAAAGCCTGCACCAGGATTGTACGATGTGTGGAACAGATTGCAAGTCAAATACTGACCAGCAAGATTCAAGTGATATCAAAGGTATTTCAAAAAATTTTAAAATGTTTTGTAAGATTTTTTTCTCTTGAATTCTATTTGCAAGACCAAAATATTTTTTAAATATAACCAATGGTATTAAAAAGTGGTTTTCTTTGATCAGTTTTATTTATTGTGACAATATAGTGTTCACAACAATATCTTTCTAATGTTCTTACAATTCATTCATTTTCTATTTTTAAAGCCATTATAGCGTATGGTTTTATTTTGAAAGGTCCAAGTTGAATGAGTGACTGACAGCAACATCTTAGACCATAAAAGACAACAAGATCCTTCCCTGGATCTGGAAGATTTTAATATGCCTTACCAAGAGGCTTCTGAACAACTATTGTTTAAAGTATTTAGAAGATTATCTACAAAGGTCTATCATGTCTTAAACATTACCAATTTGGGGATAGTTTTAGTTTTTTTAGAAGCAAACTGTACCTGTTAGAAATACTTGTTTTACTCCTTGTCCTCCATCTACACAAATGTGTCACTTGGATACTGAGAGGTTCTCATTTGGAGACTAACACATTGTCTTGTCAGCTTCAACATCTAAATAGCAGATATACATCCAAATCAGAAGCTTGAAAGTTATTCTTTTAGAAGTTTAGATAAACACTTTAAAGCCTTATCATTCCTTGAGTCAGTTTGCTTGCTTGCTCTTAAACAACCTTTATTCTTTTCTCAATTGTCCACTGTATTTACACAAAACCACTATTTAAAACTGAGTTCAGGCGCAGAGTAAATCACAGGAAAAACGCATAAAATTAAAAGCAACCAAAAAAAAACCAAAAAAAAAGAAGTTATAGACTGAAGTGAATCATAGAGGAAGCCAAATAGCATAATAGCCTTAGTTTGTGTTTTTAGAAAAGCGGTCTTTCAAACAGACACAAAAATATATTGGACTGTTTCTTAAAAGAAGTTTTTTATTTAATTCTCATTTACATAAAAGAATCAAATTTGCTAAAAGTATTTATATTAAATGCATAGTGACAATAATGTAACTTTTAGAAGTATTTTGCAATGTGACAGCTAGGAGGGCTCTGTTGTTTTATACTTGCCTTTCTTTTAAATGTCAAGTGACAAAGGTTGAGTTTTTTCCCTTTCACTGCTTCAGGAAGATGTTGACATTACTGAAAAGAGTAATTCTATGTACTCAGACTTCAATATGTGTCACTAACTGTTTTGCCTTGCTTTATCTTTTAGCTTCTTAAGGTTTTTTGTAGGAGAAGTAGTTTACTGTTGAGTGCAATTTGTAAATAAACAAAAGCTGTGGAGTATTTCTGGTCTCATCTTAGGCAATACCAAACATATCTGTTCCTTTGGGAGGCCAGCCAGGAAACTGTCTTACAGAAATTGCATCAGCTTTCTTTATTTTAGAAAACAGCAAATAAAACACCCACAGCTTAGGTAGCCAATAGTTTCTCGTACAATTCCAAAGGGGGGAAAAAAAGGAGAAACTCTATAAATGGTGTCAGCCATATAACATTGAATCATAGAATAATTTAGGTGGTCAAAGACCTTTAAGATCATTGAGTCCAACCATTAATCCAGCACTGCCAAGTCCACAGATCAGGAAACAATCTGTGCCTGGAAGCAGAAACCATATTGTCCTATCGGTGTGGCACCAGTCTAAGGTAGTCTGCCTGTTATAACACAAGCTGTTTGTCCCATGCACTGTGATGAAATTAAAATACTAGTTTAAGGGTAGAGACGCATCTCTGCACTCTGCTGCAGTCTCCATCTCCATACACTTCACTTTGCTGAAGGATAGGTCACAAATGTACCTGTAACACGGTGTTGCTTTGAAACCATGTAGTCATGTTCAATGCTCTCATGGAACAAGATGTGTGAAAAGACTCAGCCACTAAATAGCTGAGAAGGTTCCTTTTTCATTTCTTAGGTACAAAGCACATCCTTGTTAATTTTTTAAATAGTTCTTAAGCCTGGTGTTGCTAGTTCACTTTATAACTCTATTGCTTTAATTCCAGATTCCATTGAAGCTGATAATGATGGAATTAAAAAACTGATATAATAATAACTAGTGTAACTGACAGAAAGAGATCTATACCTATGTGTATATATGTATCTCAGAAGGAAAGATGGAAGCAAACCCACTATGCTGTTGTTGAATCCTGTATCATATTTTTTAAAAAGTTCTATTTTCTTTCTCTTCCCAAGAGAATATATATATATACACATAGATATGTGTGTATGTGTGTGTACATGCACAATCATTTATTTAGTTTATGCAGTAAGCACACAATGCATGTGCAGTTGCAAGTATGGTTAATAGGTTTGTGCCAACCATTCTCAATGTTTTCACAGGTATCTCGTAATATTGCTCTGGAAGCCTTCATGATCAAGCCCTCCAGTTTCACAGGAATGACTTGCACTGCCTACCAGAAAACATCTGCAAACTCAGACAAGTCAATGACTCCTGATTTGGGAAGATGGGAAGCAAATCACAATCCTGATCTATATTTGAATTTCAAGTGCAACACTGGCAATCTGGATGGTTCTTTGGTGAATTCTTCTACCAGAGTAAGTCAGTATGATTATGAATATAACTTATCTATTTTATTTATTTAGTGTTTTCAGTAGCACCTTTATGCAGAATACTGATTTGTAAAATGAATATTTTATGTGTTCTTAGCACTGTAAACTTGTTAATAATTTCAGCATGTAAGTGGGCTTAAACTGGTGTATTGAGTGTAGCATATTTTGTTGTACTAATGAATATTCCATTAATATAATCAGGCAGAATGCAGGATGTGAATAGAGATGAGTGAATGTCTTGTTTTTTTCTACCTCTGAGTCCAGTTGTGCAAACTTTTCTATGTGTAAACAATCTCTTCAAATTAATTTGGAAATACTTGTTTTAGTGAGGCAGTCTCACAGGGTTTTACATTGCAGAGATGTATTTTTTTTAGGGAAATTACCTTTACTTTCATGAATAATACTGCACTATCTTCTGGACTTCATGCTGAGGGAGAGTGTTTTGCTGGATTTTTGAGTAGTAGCTGAAGAAAATAGTAAATAAGCCTTTTAATAGAATACACTGTTGTTATCAAATAATGAAGTGTAACAATTAAATTTTGATCTAGCAGGAAATGGAATTTTGTATTTGGCTGAGCATGTTATTAAATTTAAGTATTAGTGTTGAATTTCAGCTACCCTCCAACTGAATCTCAGTTTAATAGGCTTATTTCTTGAATTATTTACTATGACAAAATGATGCTTCTCTGAATAATATTACTGGTTTATTGAACTTGAAAATATTTTGATTGAAGTTTGGTGCATTTTAATCCATATGGACTATGCAGTCACTTATATGGTGCTCCCATGATCTTCTGCTAAAAGGAATCATCTTAATAATTGAAGAATAGGTTAAATTTGTTTCCTTTAATGGAGTTCATTTTTTTCCTCTGAACACTTTGAACGCATCTGTCTATAGGAAAAAGAAAGGTGTCTCTGAAAAGCAATGACTTTGCCATCCATAAGGTGAAACCCAAATGTCAGAGATCCCAAAGACACAAGATTTCTTCAAGAAGAAATCCTGGAACACTCTGAATTGTATGGGATAGTATTATTGATATAGAAATATATATGGGATTACAGGAATGGGAAAGTTTACTTTATTAGCTCCACCAGTATATTTTGTACTTCTTTAGAATCTGAATACCAACATTTTTAGTAAATTAGTCTCTTTATAGTTGAATGGTCAAGCATGGTGTATCTCTCCTTTTATAAAAATCCTACCATAATTGCAAATTTCTCATCTTTTCTATCAGCATGCATTTGTCAAATATTTAGAGTAAGTTAGACCAGTTATTTGAAGCCCCTTCCTAAAATGTTGTTAGAATGTTACCATAATAATCTCAGAATAAAATCTTACCTTGTATACTGTGAACCTACCTGACTTTAATATAGAGAAGGGAAGTTCTACTGATGGTACAAAGAAGTCAGGAGAAAGTGAGCTTATTCCCATGCAAAGCCATTTTATGTATGTAATATATATTCTGATGGAAGTGACTTTATTAGGTGGATCTCCAGTTATCACCTGTATATGAATTTGTAACGATTGTAAGAGCACGATACAGGAGAGTATAGACTCAGCTAAATATTTGTTACATGGCTTTAGGTTTTAACATGAAAGTGTACTCAGGCATTAAATGTGGTAGGGGAATAAGCAGACTGGATATATTCCTTTAACTTTATCCTGAAAAGCAAGAAGTTTTAATTCACTGCTCCCTGAAAGTTTCAGGCTAACCACTCCCTTAATTCACTCTGAAATTGGTTACACTTCTTCACTGTTGAAGCAAATCATATGTAGAATTGTAACTGATAACAGAAAATGGGATTCTCTATCATCATCCACTAGCAAAATTATTTCTATATTTGCTCATTGGAGGTAAACCTACTTGATTGTGCTGTGCAAAGTTTAGGAAAAAAGGGAATTTGTTCTAAGGTCAAAATTGCTTCTTTTATTATATCTGACCTTTAGAACTTCATCTTAGATGCTGAAATTACTCTTACAGTCTTCCTCTATTTAGCATAGGATTAATAATGAAGAAGAAAAAACATCTAATTAAAATCACCAAGTAGATGTAGCAATCACAAATTTAATTAACTTCTAATAAAAATGTGAAAATTTGCTTAAGAAGCCTACTAAAAGAGAATATTCATATGTTTTTGTGCAAGAAAGTGTAGCCCTCTTCAAATTTATAGTACAGTCATCTGCTCACTGAGCAAAGCAATTGTTTATATCTTGTGTTTCTAAGAAATTTCACTAATCAATTAAAAAAGTGAATCCTCAGGAAGCAAAGTGTGGGCAGTAGAGGGGGGAAGGCCGATATGGGTGAGCTCAAGCTTTCTTGTGAATACCACCAAGGCTTTTGTAACTATTCATAGTGATCTTCCCTGGCAATGGTAGGAAATTGATAGATATTTAGACAGTGGTTTTCTGTACATAAATTAACCTGATCTGGTTGTTATGGTATATAATGCCCCATAAAGGTTAAGTAACATCAAAATTTAAATAAAAAAGTAAAAAACAGATTTAAAAGGATAGACTTTGAAAATTAAATAATTTAAAAGCACTGAAAGAGGTTCACCATTCAGAGAAGTTCAGGACATAGCTGTTAAAATATATCTGTATCCACTTATGGTTCAAATATGTTTATAGACCAACTTGCAGTGTTTTCAGATACCCTAAATTAAAATATTATTGCAGTTCGATACACAAATTTTTATCTTTAAATCTAATTCTGACTCTATAGCTACCTGCAAGTTTGAAAATCATCATTTATCCTTGTTGCAGATCAGAAGTTTTGTGTGGTAGGACTTAGACACAAATGCCTTCTCTTAAATCCCATTTTTGCTGTTAGTAGGGAGCTTTTGCTGCCTGGCTGGACTCTACTGGGTGGGGAATAAGAAGCTCAAATATATATTCTGAATTTTTGTTACAGTATTTTGACACACTGGTTGTTTTCTTCTCTGTTTAAGAAGCTTTAATGGGATGCTCCCACCCTGGGTTTCCAGGCTGAGATCCTATCACAGGAATGCTTCTGGGGCACTATTCTGTCTCATGAGCTGAGTTATATCCTCTGTGGTCTGCGGATATAAAAATAATGAAGTGATGATCACACACCAACCAGGCTGCTGCACATTTGAACTCAGACAATGTGAGAACAGTTGATGAAATTTTAGTGCCATTCAGTACAAATCCAGAGTCTGGTTCTTGTTTGGTACCAGACCTGAAGGATACTTGGAACCTGATCTCTGTTCCAACCTGATTCTGCAAAATAGTGTGCAAAATAATGACTTGTACAGTTAACCCACCTTCTGACTGAGTAAAATTCCTTCAGTACAGAATGAACCTTTAAACTTCCTGTACCATGGCAACGAAATGTGCCGTTTATGGTGGACTGGAAGTTTGGTATTTGTGCTTTGACTTTGAAGAAAGTATTTTCTTAACATAATTTATACTTTCAGCTTCATTGAAAATGCTTGTCAAATGAGAAGTCTATTCCTATCTTAATTATTCTCCTGACACACAAATTAATTGGAAGTGAGGTTTTAAAATTTCAATAATACGAATTTAACATGTAATGCCTGACTTTTGAGTTCTTCATGATAGTCTCCATGCATTCCATTCAACTTTTCAATTCTGTTTATTTCTTCTATGCCCTGAGCCAGACTGACCTTTGGATTTGTCAGGTTGTATTACAGGTAGTGTCCATAGGAAGAAATGGTAAAAGTTAAATTGGTACCAGACGTGCTAGCCACAAAAACAAATTCTAAAGTGCACTAACAAAATCCTGCAATTACGTACATGTACCATGTTGAGATATTACACAATTTTAGAAATATTCTTGTCTCAGATACATACTGGAAAATATAAAATCTATGTAAGAAACGGTTTTGTCTTGCATAAAATAAATTTTGATTGTCCGACCATAGATGTAATGTATACATAATGGTAAATTCACAGGTAAAAGTTACCAGGAATGGAGAAAAGAACCTAAAGATTTCCACCAAGTGATGAGAGTAGGATAAAACACAGAATTAAAAATCCAAAGAGGAATTGTGAATGGGAAAATGATTGTTACTGATATCATGAGGTTGCTCACCCATTTTAGGATACCTTCTCCCAGTTTCAGAATGCATGTGTACAGAAGTTTTTCAGTGCATCAAGATCAACTCAGGAAATTCAGAATTCATATGGTGTATAGAATTTGTGAAAAATGTAATACAAAATGAATATACTTCCTGTAATTTGCACAGAAAATATCTATTATTGATTTTTCTGGTTCAGTCTATCAGACTAAATGTTCCCCACTCCAGATCTTTTTTCATTCCATGCTACATTAAAAACAAATACTTTTCAGTCTTCTGTTGAGAACATTCACGTTGAAATATTCAGTAACCACATACATCATATTAAGAAAATACCATCCAACATAGTCAACAAAATACTTTTATCCTACAGTATGTCACAGTATATTGTTAGGTTAATTCTGTATTTTTTTTCTGGCATGTAATATCCAGTAGGTTGATAGATATCATAAATATAGCATGAATTATGTTGACATCATCATTTCCATTGTGATGGCCTCTGATTTCCCAGCACTCATTGCTTTTTACAGATTATTGCAGCACTTTCCTCATCAAATATTATGAACTTTGAGTATGTTGTATCATACACGTTAGTACAAAATTATAATTTTTCTTTTTTTTCTCATGCTTCAATTTTCACAACTGTAGAAAACATACAATAAAGAAAAAATTGCCAAGTAAGCGGGACACCAGCAAACAAAACTTAGTTTCTCAGTTTTATAAGTATGGCATATTAAAGAGTAACACTGGGCAGAATGCTGGAATACCTATTGTCAATGCCTATTTTGTTTCAAAATATTTTACAAAGATTAAGCATCCAGATCAAGGCATATCATGTTATACATCAGAATTTGTCCTCTTCCCTTCCCTTTGGGAAAAAATTTTTGCCCATTTTTCTCTTTTCTCAGTTTTCTTTCTATGTCTTAGAGCGCAAAGCATTTTGCTCTTCCTCTCTTGGATAATGATATTATATGAAAATTTGTCCTGGTAACTTACAAGAGAGTTTGCTTGGTTGTAAATTTATAAACTGATTTTACAATAACTAATCTAGGACTGTGTTTCTCTTTTCTCTGTGATTAGGTGGGTACTATCACAAAGGTATATCTTAAATGTGATGTAGGCATTTTTAAGTTTGTTATATTTTGCCTGCTTCATCTTTTTACATTTTTTCTACTTTTTAAAGATCTTTTATATATAGTTCTAATTTAATCCTGTAGTGGTTTTAATATATATCCAGACATACAATATCTATTTATTCAATATTCTAAATAATCACCTTCATTCTAGATTTTTGCATTCAAAAAAGGATTTTTTAATATTTGTCCTTATTCTTAGACATAATGTCTAAGAGTTATCAAAAAATAGCTGTTGGTATCTCTCTTATTACAGCCATGGAATACTTGTTTTAAAATAAAACTAAAAATAAGTAAAAACATTTAGCAGTATGATATATAAGCTAGTATTTTCTGTGGAAGTGTTAATTTGCTTGCAGGTGGGTTCAGATGATACACGGAGTACTAGCTATGGAAAAAGTTGAAATATCTGTCATTCAGGTAATCAGAGGATTTAATTTCAAAATCAAAACCAGACAAGAAAAACTGCAACTCTCTTTCTCTTTCCAGTATGCTCAAATGACAATTTTTATATGCTCAAATCACAATTTTATATTGATACCACTTACTATTATTCCTTCTCAAAAAGTGACTTCATATATTTGTGCCTGGTATGACTGACACCTGCAAGGTTTGTAGTTTGGTGTTTTGTGTTCAATATACCTTCTTTTTTCTTTTCTCTGTACATGCTTCTGTGGCCTTTTATTATGTGGATGTTCATCCTGCACTTACAGATCTTTCTGAAAGTTGAGAAAAATAGAACAGTGCCCAAATACTATTAATGCATGTGTGAAAAATGTCAATTATCTTAGGTGTACAGAAGTGTTTCTCTAATTCTTGTATTGGTTTATCATGTATTTTAACATCTAGCCATTTTGTCACTGTCCCTTAATGCTATGCACAGTTTGGAGCTCAAACTTGTATGTCTGTAGAAGTGAAAAGAAATATGAATAGATTGAAGTTAATAAATACAAGGAAAAAGAGACTGGGAGAATTAGCAGCTTGTATTTGATCTAAAATTGTGTTATTTGAATTCACATTTGCTTTCTTGTGAAAGAAACTTCTGTTCCTGAACACATGAATACTACTGATTTTATGTATGCTGTCAATATATATCTAGGAGATGTGCTGCCACTCTTTAATCCACAATGGCTGAGTGAAAAACAGACTTCTGATTTTCAGCACCATTGCTCTTGTTACAGAAAAGTTATCTTTGGGATTTCCCAAAGGGCATTATAAGATTAGTTTCCTTGTTATAAACTATCAGACTCCTTCATGTGCATTCTGCTGTTAAATAATAGTGTGTACACTAATTAAGATAAACCACATAACAAAACCCCACTGACACCATAACAATTAATAAAACAAAGCATCAGTTGTTGGAATGTATTTTATGGTACAAAGGTACCATAAAGGAACGTATTTTATGGTACTTGATGGTACAAAGGTAATAATGACCATGTACAATGCTGAGTACAAATGCAAGTCCTAGTTCTGCATTGATTTTTGAGGACTTAACCCCCAATTTTCTCATTATATAAAATAAAATGCCCATAACTTTCTCATGGTATAAACAAAAAACTTTTAACATTTTTATAGAACTCCCTGTATAAGTTAAGTATTTGCAACTGTTCTTTTCTAAACTCTTCTTTTTAATGTTTGTTTTGTTTTTCTCAGGGAATGATTGATGCTACATAATAGAACATGCATCAGTATCCAATAAGTAATTACATTTTGTTTCTCAAAATCTTTTTCACTACATGGTTGCTTAGGTAATTGATTGTTGCTTATTTTAGAGAAGGCATTTCCAATTTCTAAACTGATAATATTAGTAACTGTGGAAGTGCATTTAGAAGCTTTTTCTTTCTTCTTTCTTTTCTTTTTTTTTTTTTCCAGTGTTGGTTTGCTGGCTTAGATTGATTATTAGGAGATGATATGGCTGGATTTTTTTTCCTAAATGTGGATTCTTTTCCTAGAAATTCTTGATTGTTTCCTGGCTTTTTTAGTCCCCAGCTGTATGTGATAACCTGAGGGAATGGTCAATAGCGCACAGGTGAGGAGGCTGCTTTGGAGGAGTCAAACCCTGTACGTGGTATAAAGGTGCTCACACAAGGGTAGAGCCTTTCTCATTGTCAAAGTGACCATATTGGCTGGAGCTTCTCTTCAGGAAAAGGCAGCAGTGTATGAGGTCATGTATCAAAGATTTTTGAGTGGGTTTTGGTTTTATGCACATAGAGGAATTAATCTGTGTGATGTTCTGTGTAGTATTTAGGGCACTGTAAGTGCTGTGTTGTAGGAACTTTCTAAAGGATGTGTATACACGTGTCTCCAGACAATCATTTTTGAACATGTAGTGGAAGTCAGCAGTGGAATGCAAGTTTTCCAGAAAGTGGGTATGTTATCTCTATGTTTTATGCACAGTGTAGACCTAGGGGTGTAATTAGGTAGAATACTCCTTCTAAAGTGACTTAAGAAGAGATGACTATACCAGCAAGTTGATTCATGGAAGGACTAGAACTGTCTTTCTTTCAGAACTGTCTTTGTGACACGGGAACTGAAATTTCAGTTAAAATATTTCTGCCAATATTGCCTTGTTGTTTGGTGAAGAAATTATTTAATTGGGTGGTGGTGTTTCTGTGGTTTTGGTGGGCTTAGCTGGGAGAAGGAGTTCACCTTTGATTTCTTTTTTAGTTCCAAAAAATATATATACTAGTAGAAATCTCTAACATTTCTTTTTTGGGTTGAAGGATTTAATATTGCCTTGTTTAATTGACTGTTACTGCTTTGTAGAAATTGTGAGATGTGTTCTGTGTCACAGTGAAGTCAGAAGTACTTTGCATAGTCTGTCTTTTCCCTAAAAATAGATATGAAATTCTGTTAAGTAAAAAAATCTTCTTGCAGTGGTTGTTGTTGATGTATTAAAGTGGTGTTCACTAAAAATATATAGATTAATTCATCTATAAGAATTAATTTTTTTATTATTTTAAAACCCAATGTAAAATTCTGGCATTTTTTACTGTATGAAAAGAGTGATAAACTTGGAGTCATCTATGAGCATACGTGCACATGCACAGATGTTTGTACAAATGACCCAAAGGAATGGCCTGAAGTTGTGTCAGGAGAGGTTTAGATTGGATATTAGGAAAAAATTCCCTATGGAAAGGGTTGTTAGGGATTGGAACAGGCTGCCCAGGGAAGTGGTGAAGTCACCTGAGTGACTCAAAAAATGTGTTCAAGACTTTCAAAAAGAGCTCAAAAAACATGTGCACATCATTTGGGGAAATGGTTTAGCAATAAACCTGGCAGTGCTGCCTTGCATGTCAGACTTGGTGATTTTTAGAGGCCTTTTCCAAATTTAACAATTCCATGTTTCTGTTTCATGGTTTTGAGGACTAGAATCCTGCTTTCTGTGTATATGGGGTTAGCAGCAGTTATTCTGGAAGGATAGTGCACATGGGTAGGTAATAATACATGTTTATGGTGCCTAGTAGGTATTTGAGTTTAATCTATTTTCTGAACTTTGAAAATATCTCCTAAAAATAATACAGTGGGAAGATAAAGTGAAGAGAGTGAGGCAAGGGGCAGGAGGGGTTTCAGAAGTAGTAAACTTACTAGAATCAGTTTCCTGAGTTTACAGTTCTCATGAGATCATTCCGTGCTCTAACATCGAGTGTTGGAGTGTGTGGGGAGAGGGAGAGATTTTCATGGTGAGGGAAGAGGAGTAAGTTGTTTACTTGGGCTTTTTTTAACAAACAAAACTTTGACATGTCTTGTGATTCTAGGAGAGTTGACTGTGACTATAATGATTCATTCTTGTCTGTCATTTTAGACTGTCATGTGCTACACTTTTAAAATAGGATGTGAAAGCGCATGACTACTGTCCCAGAGGGCGTCTCACAAAGATGTGCATAGTATTTTTTGAGCCCATCTCAATGAAAAATTTATTTTTTAGCTAAATTAATATTGATATGCTGATTCATGTTTATGCTCTGAGCTCTTTCTGCATTATTGATTTCTGTATGGTTGGCATACTATATATCAAATATTTCAAGGAATGCTTGTAAATTTGTTGAACTATAATTGAATATAGTACAGATGGGATCATACCATTATTTCCTGACGGTGAGTTATAAGAATCCCATTTTAAAACTTTCATAGTTATACATAAGAGTTAGTTCATTATTCTAAATTATTGTTATTGTGCTCCCATAATGTCCCAGAAAGTGAAGGAACTTAACAGGTGTTAATTGAGTTTCCAAATCATCAGTGGAGGAATTTACTGTTTTTAATACCAGGTTAGTTTGTAATGAAACACTTAAGCTCTGCTCTACAGAGAAAGGACTTCTACCCAGATATTCATTGTTTGACTTCATAAATGGACAGTCGTTCTTGTGAAGTTAATTGGCTTCATAATCTTGTTTTAGTGAATGAAACTCGTATACAGATTTCTTTAGTTTCTGGGAAAACTTCATAATGAAATAAAGAGGGATTTTCATAATGAATTTGAGAAAAACAAATATGTCTGGACTCTTCATCCAGACTTTTTACTGCTTTTTTCTCTTGGCATCAACGAGTAACTAAAACATAATTTAAAACAATACTAACCAAAAATTATAATTGTACTTAAAATAGCTAGAAATAGTCAGTACTTCAGTAGGATTCTTGAATCTGATGTTTTTTCAAATGCTAGTGAAAAGTGTTGAACGTAGGGATATAAGAAAAGCTGCAAAGGGTCAGTCTAAAATTCTATTTTTGCTTGTTTCTTACCTCTGGTAGGAGTCTAGTAAGCTTTGGGAGAGAAGTATATATAGAAATGGAAATGTAGTGGTACATCTCACTTATATGCACTTTTTATGCCTCTTGGATTTCCTCAACAACAGACTGTAGCCAGAAGATGGTCAATACAGGAAATAGGTTCCTTTTTTGGGAAAAAAATTATCTCAACTTTTGATACATCTTAATGGTTTAGGTCTTATCCAACCACACTTGGATATGTGTGTTCACTAAGCTATATTATGTTTGTTATTCTATGTAGAAATAGTTCTTTATCTTAATGTGCCAATAATGCACATGTACAAATCTGAGAACAGGAGTGATGATAATTGTTAAAAAGTCCACATCCTCTCTGTGTGCATGGGAATACATATTTATACAATATCAAACTACAGTCCTGGAGTTTTTCTGCCATTAATCCTTGTGCTGATTTTTTTTCATACACCCTGCATTACTGCTAAGAAGAAAAAAAGAGGAAAAATAAGTTGGCCAATTGTTTTAGCTCAAAACAGACTGTAGGCTATGAATTTGGATAGACAAGATAACAATTCTTCTCCTAAATGTAGGTTAAAGCCCTTCAGACCAGAACTCTGATGAACCAGAACTAAAACCCACAATGGCTAATTTGATATGTACAGGTCATACAGTAGATGTAACAGCTGTGTAGTGTATGCTTCACTGACCAGCATATGCTGCTATTTTAAAGGAAAAGAGGAATCTTAGGACTTGGCACTTGAAGAAAAAAATTGCATTTCTGTGACATTTTATTGCAGAAAATCTCCTGTATTTCATAAGCTCTGTTTGATCAGTACTGTGTAAATTGTCTTAACAGATTCAAAACTCTTACTAAATATAGTCTAGCAAAGTTGCATGTAATTATCAGAGTCATTGAACTGGAGGGTTATTTACAGCTATGTTGTGTTTCTTCAGCCTTTATCACTGCACTTCTGATGATAGCAGTCACCTGCAGAAATGCCACCAAATATCAAACATACTATTTAAGTGGTACTGATCATTTAAATGTGTAAATTCCTAATTTCCACATAAAATAGAATTAAAGATGTATTCCAAACCATTTTAAAACTCCTGCTCACGAGAACTATGGTTTTCAGTTTTGTGCACTTTCAGAGTACTTCACTGATTTGGCATCTGTATTTTAATCCTTACTTTTCAGAAATTTCATGTCTGATTTTAGTGAAGTCTTTAGTAAATAAATGTCTAACTTGAGTATATGTCAGGACATATGTAGTATATTTAAAGTTCATTTTACCCTTAGAGTTTAGTTTAATTCTGTCAAATAACAAATCCAATCAGAGGCAGCATCAAGCTTCAGCAGTAAGTTTTCCTCCAGTGCAACTACAAGAATTTCTGTAAGGAGGGAACTTTCAAAGAAAATCAGACCCACTGGGTACCTTTTCTACACTTCTTCTCAGTGTGTTGGTTCTTGGGAATTCATTAATGTGCAGAAATTCACTCTAGACACAGTTGAAAACTAGCAGTGAATGTTACAATCTATTGATAATTGACTTTCTGCAATAAATACTCAGAAAGCCTACTGCTATACTATTTGGGCCTGATTTACCCTTGTATAATCCCAATGAAATCACTGCACTGAAGTCTATATTTATTTTGGCTAACAGTATTTATTCCTGAAAACATCTTATCCCTTTTAAATTAACACTTAAAAAACCCCCAAAAAGGCAAACATAAAGTGACTAGGGCACTATTATTTATTTTCATTTAAAAAACACTAATAGGTTACCTTTTTCATTTAGCACTAAACTCAGGTATACTCTAATATAAATCAAACTTAAACCATCAGCAAAAGTAAGATAACTCTGACCCTATAAGTATGAACTAGTAATCAGTTGCTTTTTGTAATCATCTGCTAATCCTTGATATATGGTAGCATATTTGTTCAGGTTTATGCTTGTACCAGTTTCTCTACCTGCAATTGCTCTGGTAATTCTGTTTCTTCTACATCACTACTGCCACTAGGAAGAATAAGATTCGTAGATTATGCTGATTTTCTTTCAATATGCTTTCTGTTTTCAGGACATTTGTACAGTTAATAAAAGTTACCATGTGTTTGCTGATTTCTCAGTATCCTTGGAAGTGGTACAACAGTAAATCTGTTTTGCCTTATATTTCAGTCCAAGGGGTAATGGAAGTTTTTAATAATTATTAGGACCTGAGAATAAGCTTCCTTTAAAATGAAATGGGTCTTCTGCAACTGGGAAATGGGTAGGAGAATCAAAAATGAAATATACCTTCTGTAGGCAAAATGTGCAGATGTGTCATGTGAAGCTGTTATATAACCTGAAGAGTCAGGGAGGAGATGTTTATTCAGCTCAGTGAACAAGTACTGGAGTGAGGTTCAAAACTTTAGGACACTAAATTAAACATCATCAGTGCCAGAAAGGAAGGAGCTACAGCTTTCACATACAGCTATGGTGATGTCTTCATGCAACTATGAAGAAGAAAAAAGCATAGGAAAATTCTTCTAGGACTAGAAGAATTTTTTTTCTTCTAGTTGTCATTAGCTTTTTTTCCTGTTGTCATTAGCTTTGCTAGTAGGTTGTTCTGTGCTGCTGTGAAAGCATGCCATGCTTATTTACAAAGAAGAACTAATGATATGAACTCCATTTTACTTAGAAGTTGAAAGGATTTGAAAGAGCATTCTCTCCTCTGTAGGTGTCAACATGTAGATATTAAAATAATGCATCAAAATTTAAATAATGCCAAAAAAATGTGGTAAAAAGTAATAAGCTCTGAGCTGCTGAAATGATTATCTTGGAAATAAGTTTCTAGTGACACTCTATGCATGATTTCTTGTAGTCAATTTAAAGGTTTTTCCTACATGCAGACCTAGAGAAAAATTAATCTGAATGAATTTTGAAAGTGTTTAAGTGAAACTCTAAGTAGGCACCCTTATCCAGAATCAGAGTAGTTTTGACTCAGTTCAGCTGAATTGAATTAATTTAGAAATGAATTCAGCTAAATTGAATTAAGGCCACTTAGTTATGAAGGAAGGTATCAACAGGAATGTCTAAGTACAGTTTATTAACTTTAAGACTTTTAATAACTTGTTCTAACTTTTCTTGATCATCACTTACACAGGTAAGTGATCTTGATCATTCTTAACACAGGTACACTCTCCAGATTTTCCCAAAGATTTTCCTGTGGAGTGTCAGAGGCTCATTCTATAATACTTCTGCCATGTAGAACAACTTTGTCTTTCTTTGCTTAATCAGTATTGAAAACATATTTTTTCCTTTTCCTCTTTCTCCATCTCACCCTGTTATTCATGCTAGTCATGTTTTCATGTGTTAATCCATGCAGGAAGGACCGACTGACCTGTCATTGTCCCAGTAAGAAATTAGTATGTAGTCAGTTTTCACTGTGGAACTGCATACTGAAAAGTGCTGTATGCTTTTTTTCCCATGGCCTCACTATAGCTCAAAGGGCTGTGTAACAACCTGAAGTAGACATTTGCAAAATGCAACGTGCAGAAATTACTGCTGAGGTTTCAGAGCCTAAACATGTGCTCAGGGTGATTTGCTTGGCAGTAACATCTTTGAGATGTCATTATCAACAGTTTCATACTGTTATGTAGTAGTAGCTGTCTTAGCAGGCCCTTTTACAGTCCCTTGCTCCCTTGTATTAACATTAATTTTAAGAAATACCATGAAAGGATAAAAGAGAATATTCCAGAGTTGATTTTTATGAGCTATGAATGGCAACAAAATGAAAATGCAGTAAAATATAAATTTACTGCAGTTATGTTACATAACAGGGTCATGCAGGCAACCCAGGCAAAGCACAATTTGAAATTTAGTAAATATACAAATTCATTCCTCAGATTTT
Source organism: Molothrus aeneus (assembly GCF_037042795.1). Taxonomy (NCBI): domain Eukaryota; kingdom Metazoa; phylum Chordata; class Aves; order Passeriformes; family Icteridae; genus Molothrus; species Molothrus aeneus. The sequence continues at coordinate 21,463,135 of NC_089653.1, read as the reverse complement.
ATCTCTATAAAGTAAACAAGCATGCAAATCTTGAGTTAAGCTGAATGAAAGAAAACTCTGTGAGGAGCCTCAGGTACATAACATTTTCATAAATCTGCTGAGAGAGCATGTCAAGACAGCCAGCTGCTTTTGTCGTGTATATCTGTTTATATTTTCCTATAGAATTGGCTCCTGAGTATGTATTTTGTAGTACAAGCACATTATAACCCTTAAGCAGCAAGATAATTGCTTAGAGCTGATTCAGTTAGACTGTTTGTAGGAATAAATCCTGCTCCTTACTGCCTGATCACAGGAAGCTTTGCAGGCTATGTGGCTGTTTTGTAAGGACTCACAAATCTTGTACTCTTTGAAGAGGTGTCTGCATTTCAAGGTTCATAATACCTAACTGTGTTCAGACAAACTTGGAATTTCTTGTATTCCAAGAGGTTGTGAGGCTTGCAGAGTAGGATGAGTCAGAGTAGTGAATCCATCATAGCTGTACCTGTTACCAGCCCAAGTACAGGAATGGTAGAGTAGTAAATCTTGCTTCAGTGATTATTGGCATGACAGGCCATTTTCTTTCTGATTGACTTTCCAGAGCATTAATACACACAAATCCCTACTAAAAGAGCCCTCTACGAAGGAGTTACAATTTGTTTTAAGATCAGCTACTCTGAGAATTTCATGTGCTCTGACACTGTCACAGTGCCATCATCTTTCTTTTCTAAATGGTACATCATCTTTGAAAAATTAGCTTTTCAAGAAAATAATCTATAGATTTTTTTTTTTCTTTAAATCCTTGCTTAAGAATTCCTTAGAACTTAAGTCAGACCACCTGAAGCCTTGGCCATGAGGAATTTGCTTATTAATTGAGCAAGTCTTGAATAATCACTGCAAATTAAGACAATCAGATCTGTTTTCACCTATTTCTCTTCCACTAATTTTTGAGTTTCTTCTATGAAATTATTTCCCTTTCTTTTACTGTGGTATTATGTCCTTTTTTTTAGGATTTAGTTTTTCCATTGATTCTGATTCCTCTAGAGGAAGGCAGTTCATGAGAAACTGATCTGGTAATTTGTTTCTTTTTCCAGTAATGTCCTAATGCACTGCTTATCACTTCAGCTGGTATTTAGCTCTTTTGGGCTATTTTTTTTTCCTTTCTCTTCTCTTGGCAAAAGAAGCTGTCAGGCACATCTTGCCCTTTGGCTGCTTGTGAAGCTTCTGCTTAGGCTCTGCAGAAGAGGTGACTGCCATTCTGTAACAGGCAGGAAAACTCACTATAGAGGAGGTCTGGGTAGGGACTGAATACACAGGTCCACTTTTACTGTGCAGATTTTCAAGAAATTGGTGGTTTATTATCATATAAGGGCAGAATGTCATCTCTTAAGTGATGTGCTGCTCACACCAGAGAAGGGTCTGAAAAGTCTGTTATTGAGGCATTTTTTGGATATTTTTGGTAATCCTAAATGAATATTTGGTAGAGGAATTTTATTTTCAGTTACTATAAAAATGAGTGTTATGATTGCCTAAAGTTAAAATTATTTTGAATGTTAAACTCTTCAACTAAAATCTAAAAAAAAAATCCAGTGGGAATTTCGGACATGATAAATAATATGATAAATAATACTGAATTGTTCCAGTTAGATTTAATTGTTTGAATGGTCTTCCCATGATTCTCCAAGCTAAATACAATACAAATATAATACTGTACAAAATAGTAGGCAGACTCTATATCATGATTGTATTTGATAAATTTAAAACGATGTCTGTTTGCTGGAGAAAAAGAAGGCAATTAGATTTTTTTTTCTTTCTATATTTACTTAGCACACAATCAAAATAAAAAATATGTTGTTACTGGGAAAGTTTTGATACTTAGACCTGGTGGTTTCATATGGTCTCTGCTCTTGCAGCTACTCTCCAAAGCAGTGTAGCTCAGAAGAACTTAGTTAATGGTGATAACTGACAGATGTGACTTCTCTCTGGGATTTTCATCAAAATATACCTATAATTTTAAACCTTTATGAATATTGATGGTGATGCTTACATTACTCGCTTTAGATAAGATTTTTTAAAAAATATTCCAAATTACATTTGTCACAGCAATAATAGTGGCAATCTATGCACCTGCTTGATGAAACTATAAGCAAACAAGTTGGAGAAAGAAATTTTTAGCCAATAAATATGTCTAAAAATCTGTGTTTTTCTTTTACTTCAAAGAAGCCAACAAAGATTTTTCAGGTGGCAGAATATGTAGCACTGTCTCTGATCTCAGTTTTCAAAGGACAGGAATTATGGAAGCATATACTCAGTATTGATACTATTATTCGTTTTTTTTTTTTTTTGAAAAATACCCTGAAAACATATTGCACATTGCTAGGGACAAATTCTTGTCACGAGTTCCATTACAAAGGTAGCCCAATAGAAGACATTGACAAAGGTCAGCATAACATGGAAAATGTTACTAAAATGTTGAAAGTGTACAGGGTCAGGTATTACAATAAATGACCAGTAGCTTTGAAAAATAATGAAATTAGCTCTGAACACAGCAATATCTTTATTAGCATTCTACTCAGAAATGTATGTATGCTTTTAAAATTGTACATGCACTGCATAATGCATGTAAAATAGAGAAAAGTGGTTTTGTCAAGTGAATTGAAAACAGATTGATGCTGAGATAAAAATTGCTTGAAGGACACAAGGGAAGGATTCTGCCTCAAGGGGATGGGTCCATTTTTGCCCTGGTAAATCTCATGTAAGCTTGGAGTAATCTACATGCAACTTAGAGGTTTTTTTACAAGTAACACACAACGTTGTGAAAAAGGGAGGAGAATTTTATTAGTTAAGTTATTGGATAATGCTTTGTCAAAAAATTAATCATCGTTTAACAGGGTCTGTTGAAAGGTAGGTTAAAAATTGGCTTCTAATGAAAAGCAGGAGTTCTCACTATTTCAGGGCAATAGGGTGTCATTCTGATTTTAGATGTTTGGGAGAGGAATAGTACAGTGTCCTAGCAAAATAGTTAAGAGTGTAACCTACTAAGGCTGCTCCAGAAATTTTATAGAGATATTGACTTGGAGCCTCAGTATTGTGAGAAATTATATTCACAATATGCATGTGCAGCATAATGGGAAAGAATGATTGTGGATGTTTACCAGTAATACACCTTATCAGGAATTTGTGGGAAGGATTTCAAGAGATGGAAAATATTATTCCCACGTGCTCTGATAGAATTTGAGAGTTAAGAGCCATATGAAAAGTATATTTTGATAATAATAATAAAAAAATTAATTAAATTGCTTTGCTTTTGGGAAAGCTTTATTAATTTACTTTTTTCCATGACCATCTAACATTTCAGCCAAGATAACAATGTGGAGGTAAAACCTTCAGGCTTTGCAGCTGTAGAAAATTCTTCAGCTTCTACTGAAATTTTTTGCGCCAAACTTGGAAAACCAGTCAAAATATTACTCCTGTGTTATGTACAAGATTAACCAAGCAGCCTTCATGTATTTAGTATTCACCTGTTTGCCTTTACATCACTGATGTTTTTGTTCTGAAAGCTCTAATTATTTTCCTTCAAATTAAAGAAATTCAGTGACTGATCATTAGACAAACTCCTTGGAGACCATCCCTGTAACAGCTAGACAGATAATTAGAAAACAACTAAATTAGATAATTGGGAAAAAGTGATAAATAGTGCACATCGAGCTAGACATTCTTTATATTGTTGATTTGCCATAGAATCTTTTTCCTTGGCAAAGTTCTTCTGTTATTTAAATATGTGTAATACAAACCATGTAAAAATAGCTCAGCAACTGCTCCATGAACTTTTTTATAAGTACCTAAATTAAAATAATGACTACTACTGACATAAGTTCAGAGAAGCTGGATAAAACCTTACTCATTATATTTCAGTTTTTCATGTTTCAGTCCTAAATATACAAATTGATCAAAATGAATGTTTAATTTAATTACTTTAATAAAATAAGATAATAGATGTGCACATTCACAGTGCAGTCACTGTGCATAGCTTACTAGAAAACAATCATAAAAGCAGTGCAGAGTCACTGACAAGAACTGATCATCTGAGCACAAAGATTCACATACTGCACACCTATTGAAAAGTACCTGTTCTGTCATTCTGACAGTCATGTCTTCCAGAGTTTTATATTTAAACAATAGAATAGTTCTTATCATGAGTTTTTAATTTAGTAATCCTTTTGTAGGATCTTTGATCTCTGATTATTTGCAACAATTTAATCTAATTGTGGTAAACTGTATTAATCAGCACTCACTTAATTTTCACTTTTCTTTAACAAAAGTTAGTTCATATCAGACTAATAACTTCCAATTGTTAGACAGTCATGTGAGTCAGCCAAAGAGTAACTTTTATTTTCCTGATTACTGACAGTGTGGTATTACGTGGGGGGAAATGACTCATGTTACCAGGATTGTAGACCACTGGTCCTTTTCTGGAAAGGACTGTGATTAAGGAAGGTGCACCCGCCTTTGCACTGTTAATTTTGGCACGAAGAGCAAGCAGTAACTCAATGCAAGTGCTTTCTGCTTTTCTTATTTCTGCAAATTGTAGAAAATAGAGGTCTGCAGTCTCATTATTCTTGTTAGATGTAATGTGAGTTTTTAGGTTTTTTTTCTGAAGTGTTCACTAGGCCGAATTTAGATGGGGAGGCTGAAAAAAATAATTATTTATTTGGTGCGACTGATGTATTCCATATTGACCTTAGGAGGATCAAAGAGATTTACTATGAGAAAGGCCAAGTGATGGACAAAATCATAAAGGGAAATACAACCTCTCTTAAAGCCTCAATGTTACCAATTCTTATCAGAGAAATAAATCTGTGCTTTTGTTATAAGAGAAGTGAGATATTTATCACTGCTGTTCTCTCTAGAAATAGCCACCTTTCCATATTAAGAATCTATGGACTCGGGGGTGAGCAGATCTGTTACTGTGAAATTGTGTATTTCTGTACATGGCCTAGACCAGTCTGATGGCAGATGGCTGTTTTCAGGCCTACTTACAGAAAATTAGTCTACAATAACAGAAAATAGGAGTTGAGACTTTAAAATATGCTTGCAATTGTTAGCCTGTAAGTGATGCATCAAAAGTGTAAGTTTTGAAAGGTGTGAGTAATTGAGATGCAAATAAAATTGAAGTCTGTTCCCAGAAAAAAAGCATTACTATTTATCTTAAGTTTTATGTAAATAATTTCTTTTCTGTTGTAGTGTGCATAGGTTTGATGTGAAATCTTTATAAATATGCCTTACCTTCTTTCACATGGTGAGCAGCTAAAAAGTCAGAGCAGGAAATTTTACTGCTACTCTTTCTTCCACATATGTAGATTAATTCCATGGCTTTTTCAAAAGCTTGAAATTTTAATGCTTCAGCATTTGCCATAATGTACAAAGAACTTTTGAGAAAGATACTGGGATAAGGGAAGAAGGAACTAGCAGTTACTATTTGTCTGAATATATTAAGTTTTGACCGAAAGAAAGACCCCTAAAGACTGATGTGGCAATTCAGTTTTCATATCCTTTTCATCTTTGTCCTTTTTTTTCTGTCAAGAGGGACAGTATGGTTTCCAGATCTACTTGTGATTTTGTGTTATGTTTGTGCATACAAATGAACAGTAAGAACTAAACAAAAGCATGTAAATAAATCTGTGTGAAACATTGCTTGAAAGGCTGGGTAATTAAGATGTTTGACTACTACTTTTAAATCTAGATTCAGTCTGGTACTGTAAACATGAAAATTCCTGAATAATTACATTTCTAGCAGACAAATATGGAAAGAAATTCTTTTCTCTTGTGATAGCCACAAAGACAAAAGAGTTTGGGATAATTAATTCCTGTGCTTGTCCTTCACTGTATCTACAGAACTTAATGGAAAATACACTGCAATTAATTTAGATCTTCAGTCTTTCAATCCTTTTACTTGGCTCTCTGATTATTTATCACTTAAAGTTATTTATCAAGCAATTTAAAGTTACAAGTCCAACCAAAGAGGGAGGTAATTTTCTTTCTCCTTTGAAAAATTGCATCCCTGCCCATGGCAAAGGGGTTGGAGCTTGATGATGTTTAAGATGCAAGTTGCTTCCAGTGAAGACTAAATGAGAGAGACTCAAGCAGAGAGGGCATTACTCTTCCCCTTTTCCCTTCCCTCTTCAGTCTATGGCACTAAGGCAAGAAGATCAAGGGATTTGGGTTTTTTTTAATTCCTGCTTCATAAATTTGAAAGAATTTTAAGAATGATGCATAGGTCATAGAAATACAAGTGATGTACAACAGAAATGTAAGATTCCTTCTAACTCTAACCATTCTGTTATTCTAAATGTAAGTATTGATGTTTGTTCTTAGGAAATAATTAATTTCAGTGATCTGAAATTGGGCATAGACATACCCAATCTGAACCTTCTGGAATATGTGTTGAAAAATCTCTTAGAAAAACAGTCTTCAGGAATACTGTTTATTTTTAGCTTTTCTTTAGAAAAATTTTCTTCTTAAGTTTTTCTTCAGAAATCAGACCCTTCAAAACACTTGAGAACATCTTTAGTTTCTGACTGTTGACTCTTGTTTCCCAATTTATCTGTCTGTAGTGAATTCCCTAAAGGCTGAGACCATCTGGTCCTTCAGTTTATTTAACTATTTCTCAGTTTCTGTGAGCTTTGAATTAAAACTGTCAGGCTCAAGGTTTTTAACCATAACAATTTTTCAGACATCATTAATTTTAATGTTTCCAGGATCTGTTCCATTTTTGCTCTTACACTTATCTCCCACAGGAGTAAGAGCTTCCTTTCTTGTAGAATGTGCTTTAAAAGGGGATTAAAATGAAATAAGTAGGGGGAATCACTGACTTGCAATTCAAGTCTTTATTGGAGCTACTTCCAATTTTTATTAAAAAGGTACTTAAGCGTTTGCTTGGTTTCACGTAACCTTCCATTAAATATAGAATTAAATCTATTTTTCCAGGGGACAAACCTCCTCAGATGTGTGTGGTGATTATATATGCTTAGTGAACACATAATAGTACATTAATTATTAACACCTTCTATCAGGGTTAACCACCTACTCTCAAAAGACCTCTGGGAGGCTAATAAGTATTATTTATCCTTGGGGGTTTTTTAATTGACAAGATGTACAGACACTGATTTATAAATTCTGATGGTACCTTTCAAATCTTTTCTACAGTAATTGAATATTTAGTATACATTCAGATAAATTTACATGTCTTATACTCTACTGAGAGAATTAGTTACCATTTATTATCCCAGTGAAAGAGAGTGAAATCCTAAATATGTTTTTATGGATCTTTTGTGATATATATATTATGTCAGTATTCTTACTGATTCTTTTAAAAATATCTTAATATTTCACTAAAAATAATACTTTGGGGATCATTATCACTGCATAAAACCAGAAGTTTAATATTGATATAGACATGAAAGATAAAAACACATATTATATTGATCATGACTTTATCATGGTTATTTTAAATGCCCAGAGCAAGAACTTAAATAGTATAGTAGATAAATCACAGAAATGTCTAGGGATCACTGCTGTGCTTGCACTCTTGTTTTAAAGTACTGGAACCTTAAATATTATCCTCTTAAAAAGTAGGATTGCTCCACAAGAGAAAGTAATTAAGACAAATGCTACCACAGAATGTGAATCTTGGGTCGCATCATTTACTCTTCAAGTCTGTATTTTTCCATTGCTACCATCACAGCTCCTTTGATTTCCTTTGCTGTGACCTGAATCACATTAATTCACAGAATGATCAAGATTTCAAATGAAGAAGGGTTTACCAGATCTTAATAAGGGCTCCTTCTGTAAGGACATCTGTACTTTTCCACATGATAGACTTGAATTTTTTTGGTGGCTCTCCCACCTCAGGATTCCCGGGGGCCTTTGGTTCAAACTTAGAAACTCATCTAAACTAGGACAAGAGTATTTTACTTTTAAAAATACTCATCTGCTGAAATCAGTTCAACTGAACGTCACACTTTAATATTAATGTTTTTAGAAGTGGTTTACCTGGAGGAGGGCAGCAGACCCAATTGTAAGGATGTTATTTTGTATATAAAGGAGGAGAGGTTTATTTACTTGTTTTAAGACAATCTCTCTTTGCTTTTTTTTTTTTTTCTTTTTTACACTCAGAGATTGAGGAAATGTTAGAGTTTTAGCAGCCCATACTATGTAGTAGTAGGTGCTGGCCTTAGCAAGTCTCCCTGCTTAGGAAATCAGGGAGGTGTTCTCCTTTTTTAGTTTGTCTTCTGTACATGAAATTGTGCTTAAAGCCAGTTAAAGAAATCAAAGTTGAGATATCTGTAAAAAATAGTTCCATTTCCTGGAGTTGGATCAGCTAGTCACATCTTTGCTTATATGTTTTTTACAGTACATTTAACCTAAAAGCCTCAGATATTCTTGGGAGCACTGGCCAATTTTCCCTTCTTTAGAAGCATCAGTAATTTTCAAGAAATACATTCTTCAGACTGTACATTGCTTTGCACTATTGTAACAACTGCTTCTTAGTTTCATGTGAAGTCTTTTGTATGACCTTCCTTACAAGCACCTGTTGTCTTTGTTGTGCTGTCCACGAGTAATTAATGGCACTGTCCTAGTGGCAAGGCTTGAATGCTAATTTGGCCTAGAAATCTTGATGGGAGGGTTTTGCTCTCCTTGTACTTTAACTGAAGGCCACTGTAGCAGCACATTTATGTCTGGAAGATATAATTATTAATATTTCATTTTTAACATCAGCTAAATAACATCCCTAATGGGTAAGACAGCATGGAGTTCTGCTTTGTCAGTTAGAAATTACCAGAATAGTAATATTTAACATTAATACTGTTGTGCAGACATCATGAAAATATATGCAAATACTTTCCTAGTGATGTTTAAATTAATACTTTTTATGTGAAGACAATTACCAGTGTAAGATATAGGTTCATTGTAGATTATTAGAATCACAACTCTAACTTGCATATACTGGTAATTAATCTGTTTATACCAGTGGAGGTTCCATTGGCAAAGATTAAACTACCATCTCTGTGTTTACACTGAATATTAAATTGAGGTTTATTCCGAATTTGTTTACTAATTCAAAGTTTCCATTTCAGTCTCAAAAAGCTTTAACTGTAACTTACAATGTAGTGCAGCCCAGCTTTAAAACTCTGGCAGGTGTATAAGACACAGATTTGTGCCGTGGTCCAGCTCACCTCTGATGTGTATTTCAAGCAGAGCCGAGGCTGTTTGCAATTGCCTCAGTAAGTTGGCTTTGCTCATTCCTGTGTTTTGAAACAGAGAAAAAGTACGGGAGTTTTCCTAATTGTCCCCTGGAAGGGACAAAAAGCATTCCCAGCTTTTCCAAATTCCAGCATCCATATCCTTTCAGAGGATGTGACCAGAGACCAGGAGGATGGAGAAGGATTGCATGACAACAGGCTACGGTGTGACCGGCCACCCTCCAATGGAGGCATTGTTTGGATGCCTCTTCAGTTAGGAATTTGCCTTGCTTTTCTACCTTGAATATGCACCCTTGGACAAAACCTAGGTCTCAGGTTTACTACTGTTCTTCTGCCACTTCACACATTGTCAAATGATTCTTCAGGTACTAAAAGAAAAATCTCAGTAGAGTTTTAAATTAAGGATTAGAACATAGCTGTAAATTAACAGGAATGTGATTATCTACAGCTATGCAGAGACAGTAAAAATTAATACTGTTTGCTAAGAATGACTGAATAGATACTTCTCTGTTTGCAGTTATTAACCAGATGCTGCTTGGAGGATATTTCTCTGGTTTTCTCATTTACAGGTGATAAATTTTCTCTGGAATGTGAAATAGGCTTTGCCTTTTTCAATATTAGGATATATTTAGTTCAATGCCATTGAATGCCACTGAAGGATATTTTACCACAAGAGGAGCAAATTTGCCTATCTCTATCAGAAAAAAAGCACCCAGATGCAAATGTGCAAATCTTAGGGTGCTGGAATGTTTGTATATCAAAATGCATTAAAGCAAAGAAGATTGACAGAGTTAACTTGATTTGCCTCTGTTGAGGCTTATTAAGCACTCTATCTCAATATTACGGACTTAATTAGCTGGAATCATAGTTACATCACCTTCAATAGGGAGGATAATTGGTATGAGTTGAAGCAAGTCTAATAGGCTTGACCTTCAGTCACATATTTGAATGGTTTGGAAGTTAAATGCATACTATATTTACCTGGAGGCTCAGACTGATCAAGTCTTCAAAAGGAAGAGCTGCAGAAGTCAATGCTGAGAAAGTCAAGTGCAGGCATACACACATTTTAAATGTAGCTAGAAGCTGAACTTTTTCCAGGACTCCAAGCACTTTTGTAAAAATACTGCTGACTGGAGCATGTGGTTCTATGTCTAGGGAAGGAAATTGCAATCAAAGCAGTAACAGGTTGTCAGAAAGAGCAAAAAGAAGTAAGGGTTTCATGTTTAATGCCATAGACTAAATATACCAACATTAGTTTTCTTCCAAAAAATTAAATCTACCTGCTATCTTCTTTGCAATTGTTGCATATGGTTTCCATATCCACATTTCACTCAGAAACTATTTAACAGATACTGTGTTTATACCTACATCCTTCCTCAAATGCAGTCCAGAGCACTATAATGATATAGTGAATAATGATATAATGAATCTGTCAACTGGGAACATGCCTGAGTGTCACAGCCATGGTCTGGGCATGTTTATCTTCACTGGACAGGGCTGACAGTGAAACCTGTCAGCCTGAAGTGAAAACAGCCTCAGCTCCTTCACAGCAGAATATCCTCCTGAATGTCTTGAGAACCATACCCTGTACATACACTGTGGGAGGAGAGAGAGCTTTTAAGTGTCCTGTTCTCATTTCTCCATGTAGGTTTTAGCCCATGAATTTCCAAGGCCTCTGTGAAGATACTTGTTGAAGTGTTTAAATCTCATCCTTAACTAAATGGTGCTGAACCTAGGACACATCAGTGAAGGATGAAGAACATAGAGACTAAAGACTAATCAATTTGTTATATCTAGTCTTTGGCAGTGGCTAAAAGCAAGGGATTTGGAAAGGGTGTTTGAACAGGGCAGGCCTGAAGAGAAAGTGTCCCAGAACATTTCTCCAGCTCTGGGTTTTTTGTGCAGTCTTAACTAGGGGAACACCTTATAAGGACTTGTTATTAGGGGCTTTCTTTTTACAGAAAAAGCCAGAATTGTAACTTAAACAAAATTTTAAACCACAAACTTGATCTGTGACTGCCAGGCATGCTACTGTACTTTTTTGTACTACTAACAGATCAACTAGAAAATATAGTGGAACACTGGACTTCTGTGAAATTCAGATGTTAAATGAGTTTTAGTACATGACAGCTGAGAAACTTTACCTGAATAGACAATTAGGAGAGTTCTGAAAGTCTTATTGTTGCTAATGAAAATTACAGCACTTTCAGTATTGCGTAGTGCATATTCTGCCAAAATAGTATACTTAAGATCTGATATTCAGCATTTTTTGTGATACTTGACTGAAAGGTATGATATGCACTGCCTTTGTTTTGTCATGACTACTTACAAGCATGTCAAAGGAGCTGCCTCTAATACATACTTATTTTTCCCTTATTTTAGGAATTAAAGCTTATAGTGATCCTCTGTGAGAAATTAATTTAAGAATATCAGTAAGATGTTAAATCATAAATAATTTTGTAATTCTTTTAGGCTCCTGGAAATGATTACTTAACATAAGTAGCTAAAAATAATCTTTCAAATACTGCAAAATAGCTGCACTGGATTTGAAGTTGCTATGCTTACTCTCTAATACAATGTGGTAAAGATTCAGTGATATGCTGAGTTCTGTTTCCTGAGTTCTGTAGAAATTATCTTGCTTTTGTGTAGCTCTCCCTGAGAAGTTTTACTGAATATCTTTCAAAATGTATATATATATATATATGTGTGTGTGTGTGTGTATGTATATATACATAAGACCCAGGTATATTCACACTTAAATACCTATATATGTAAGTATGATGACAGGAAAAGTATAAAAATTTATGCTTAGTCTTGACTATTGCTGAATATCTTCCTGAGCAGCTTCATGGTTAAGGAAGATTGCTGTCATGGTCTGTTGTGGGTAAGAATTATTGCTTACTCCACTGATATTTCATTATGATTTGCTTGCAACTGAGGTCCTACTCTTTTGTCTAATCTGACTATGTGATTTTATTTGGGTAGCATGTTAGAGATACTTTTAGAGTGCACTGCAGTTCTCCTTCAGTAGATCAGAAAATTAAAAGCATGGGCTAACTTATTTACATTACTAGTCGTTAATTCAGAAGTTAATTTTAATGTCATTTAATGTAGAAGCATCAATATACAATCCTGTGTGGTCCTTCAGGTTCAGGTACCAGTGACTGTTCAACTATTCTTGTTCCTGGGACATCAGTAGGGTTTCACTGGTGATATTGACTAAATTAGAAACTGCCACTGATCACATACAGTATCTATGATTATGTTTTTCTTAACATTTTTTATAGACCTCTTGAAATTAGTCAACAGATTCTCAGGGTTCTATAGTCCATGTGTTGAAATCTATTGACTAGCTAGTGTTGATATAATTAATCAGTTAACCAGCTGATGAAACTTAGGTTATTGGCTTTTTACCTGTGTAGCAGTCCCAGAGGGAAGAGACAAAATGAGCTCTCTTCATACTTTATTTCTCTTGACTCACAGCACTATTATTGCTTTTATAAAGGTGGAAGCCTTTTAGTTCCCTAGCTTGCCTTTCATGAAAGTAATGCGTTTTGTATCAGATACATGGCTGCTTCATCATTTTGTAAAACACAATTGCTGTTCTATAAAAGTGGATTAAGTTTTTCTTTATACTCTGTGACAAATTCAGTTTAGAAGCAACTGCAAACTACTGCATTTCACTCTGGTAGGCCATAAATTATGTTGTGTGTGTGGTTAGAATACTCTGACGGTGTTCTTTTGTATCCAGGAAAAGTGTCCCAGTAAACAATATCTAAAACTCTTACCTAGAAATTGTGCTTCATGTAGCCATAGAGCCTTAATGTTCTCTCCAATGGTCATCTGCTGGATCTTCTAAATTGTATCTAAAAGGAAAAAAGAAAATCACAATTGCTTCGTTCTATATAACTGATTATTTAATAAAAGGCACTTTAGTTGTTTGAGTAAAATGTAGATTTTTATACTGGAAGACTTTACTTATTGACCATATTGTCTTCCACTCTATAATACTTACGAATTCTAAACCTCAAGTGTCCCATATACAGAAGACTCCTAACAAAAGGCATCCATTTTTTGTAAATAAAACTTCCCCTGATAATATTGGTGTTTATCTCATTTGCTTGAGAAGATAGCGTAATCATTTCACAAAAGAAGGGAAAAAATAAAACCCCTGCAATGACTTTGGTGTTGATTTTCCATGTAGGCAGCTATTTCCTTCATTGTATTTTATTATGGGATTTTAAATTTTATTTTATATATATATAATATTTCTATATTTATTCTATTTATTATTTTATTATGACAGGTAATTTTTTTTCCATTCTAAAGAGAAATGCCAAAGAATTAATGACTTTAGATTAATCACTGTATCTCACTGTTACATTTTACTTTCACATAATTTATGCAGTAAACAAAAATACTCTCTTTAGAAATAATATTATTTCAGGCAAACTTCCCATATTTTCTCATGGTATGAGCCAACAAGCAACATTTTAATGAACAGATTGGAGAGATTGACTGTTCCTATCTTCTTTCATTTGGTGTCAAATCCATTCCCTTCCATCTGAGGCCACTAAACTGGTCAGAATGTGTTTTCTCTGCATGGCATGGGTGGCAGGGAACATTTTTAAAGAACGAAGAGGAACATTCTTGGATGTTTGCCAAAAAAGAGAGAAATCAGCGTTTTTCTCAGCCTGAATACACCCCTCTTCAGAAAGATTTGTTGGAAAGGTTGAAAAGTTCAGATTCCCCTAATGTAATGTTAGTGTTTATGCAACATTTTTGTTCCATTTAATCTTTCCCACAGAATCAAATGCAGCTTAGGGAGCTAAGGTTATGCCACCACTGTACTGTTGATTTTGTGTTGATTTTTAATGGTGCTGCTAAATCCCCTTCTTTTTTTTCTATTCCAAGAACTCTAATTTAGAGAGGATTTAATTCAGTATGTTGCATCTTCATTTTCCAGCCCAGCAATGGAAAATACCCAGGCTTCATTTTTTTATGTGGGCTTCAGAATACTTTCACAGTCTTTAGGGCAAGTGCAGGGAGAAGAGAGAAAGCTCATGAACTCGGAAATTTTGGCATGTTTATACATTGATTTAAGTTAATGCATACAATCTTTTCTAACTCTGTTACTTTGAAAGCTTTTTGACATCTGTTGGCACTGCTGGTGAATTTCCAGCTATGAGACCCATATGGTATGATGGGAACATGGTTGAGTTCAAGATTTGTTAAAATGTACCCTTAACTGCCAAATTGGGTGGATGTTGCAGAGTTTTTTCTCAGTTATCTTTTGCTTACTTGTTATCTCAAGTTAAGGAACTTTTATTTCTGTATTCCGTTGTCTTTTTCAGAAATAGGAGAATTTCAGTCTGTCCAGTGGATCTCTCTTTAATTCCCAGACTTGTTTGCTAGCTGGAACAGAGACACTGTGTTTTAGCAAGGTCTGGGTCTTGTGCTGCATTATTTGCAGGGATATCTACCTTCAGAAGAATTTTTTGTTGCTTCTCTGTCATAATTATTAAACATAGATATTCAAACACAGTTTTTATTTAAATGTATAAATAAAAATTGAATGAAGTTAGCACCAGAACTAAGTATCATGTCACAAGGAGCCAGAAAAAAAAATGGGGATTTTGGCTAAAAAAAAATTATTTTCTAATCTCAGTCCACTGAGACAAGGACATGCCTTTGAACAACTCAGAAGGCCTATAGGTTGGTTCCTATCAGAAATGTAATCAAAGATCCAAGCAGCACTTTATAGTGGTTAAGAACTTAAAATGTAGCTAGTGCACAGCTAATCCTATGAAGATGTTTTCAAGAATTGACAAAGATCCTTTTTTAAAATTTATCAAATATTGAAACAAAATCTGTAATATATATATCATCTTTGCTTCTGATTTTGTTAGGTTTTTTGTTCTAGAGCAGACTTGTGCACAAGCTGCCACAAATTTGTAAACGCCTACACTGCAACTGGGATAAATTGAATTTATTTTTTGAGTGGATGAAATATTTTATGGTAAGAATACAGATAGTTTATTCCTGCAATAGAAAGATGGCTATAAAATGGTAGGTCTGCTTCTGTTGAAAATCAGAGATGATTTTCAAAGGTTAATAGAATAATGTTAGGCACTTTTAATGATGCTGAGATGTCTTGAAGTAATCAGATTATCTAATAAGCCTAAATACAACTAAAGGCTTTTTAATGTTTGTGTTATACAGGCCCTTTGCAATTTCATAAACAAACACCTTCAAATATTTTGACAACAGCTCCACTTTAAATTTCAGGCATATGCTTTATTCAAAATTTTACAATTTTCTGTTTCTGTTGAATTAACATCTTTCACACATCTCGCTCATGTTTGAATTTTTTTTTTAAACTCTGATGGTGTTTCCTTTCCTGAAATTTTTCACTTGTTGTTCCAGAACTTATCAAAATAGTTTTATGTTTTTAGAATAAGCTACTCTTAAATGATTTAGAATATCAATGTCTTCTATGTCTTAATCATTCATGACAATATGTAGTGATGACTGACCTAATCAAGCCTTCTGGAATCCAAGCAGAAATCTTCTCTGCTATAATCTCCTGTCAATCTGCTTTTTGCATTCCTTATTTTGAGCCCATGTGAGCTCATATTTTAGCACTTTCAGCAAAATTGTATTTCTCTTATGTGCTTAGGTTAAGATACATTGCAAATATTTCTTCATTCTTATCCACTAGTCTAATTACTCTAATTACTCTGACCAAAAAAATTAAATTAGGATGCTTTAATATGATTTCTTCTTGGCAAATCTGTGTTGTCTGTTTATTATCATGTTATCCACAGGTGTTTGGAAATTGATTTTTGAATTTTTTTTTTTAGTAAATTTTTAGATATCCCAGTTTAGTCAACCATTCTATGAACCTCAAGATGCATATAAGAAGGAGGGAAATGAAGTGCAAGTACTGGTTTTGCTGTCTTAATTCTAACCCTCCCTCTTTTCCACATGTTGTCAGGCCTAACAGATAAAAATCTGGTTTTAGCTGATGACAGCTCTAGCAGATTGCTAAGTCCTGCTGAAATGCAAATCTGAATATGGTTTTATTCTTTCCCTTCCACTCTTCTTTTTTTGTCTACTCTGATATTAATTTTATTAAAATTATCCCCAGTGCTTGGTCACAAGTGGTTGCTTTCTGAAAATGAAAGAAAAAATTTCCAAATTGTTTCAGACTTCTCTGTTATTAGTCATTCCACTTTTTGTTGCAATGAAACACCCTTTCATGCCTCTTTTGCTTGCAACTTTTAATATTTTTGTGATTTGTTTAATGCACCTCACTTGTCATTACTTATGATCTCCCTAAGGAATTGATGAAATTACTTTATAGGTGATATTGTTTACACTCTTGGTGCTATTCCATTTTTAAATGTCAATCAGTCAAGAAATCTCAATTTAGACTCTTAAGTGTCTTCATACACTTCATTTTTATCTTCCTGTTTGGAATGAATTATTTTTCTACCTCCAGAACAAGGTTTCTGTTTTGAAGGTTTTTTCAGGAACAAAACCTTGACTGTTTGCCCAGGAGATCCTGTCTTTTGTTTCCTCAATTTGTTAAAGTCTGGTTTTGGAATGTCATTGTTCTCAATGCACTGTGGCAATTCCTTCCTTTTGTAGTATTTGAGAACCCAGTTTTAAGGCAACTTTCACTCAATCTCTTGACTCTCAACCAAGTTCTCTGTCCAAGTAGGAACTGCAACAGCAGTCCTGACTAGAACTTACCCCCTTGTTTATCTGTCTGAGGCTATTTCCAGAAGAACTTGTTAGACAATCCACATCCTCCATTGCTTACATAACAGCATTAGGGTAGTTGGTTTGCCACCATCCCCACTTCCTAGCCTTTGGCTGCTTTTATTAGTTGCTCTGGAAAAGAGTCATTCACCTGCCGCCTGCATTGGATGTATCACTGATTCCTATTGTGGCAATGGCTCATTTTTTCTTTGGTTTTATCCTTACCCAAGAGTAATGGTCTCTGTTAGGTCCTAACTCTCACCTGTTCTAGAATAGCAGGAGAATAGATTAATCACAGCTGCATCTCTGCCTCCATTTTTTACTTGTATGTCCTTTCTTATGTAGTGTTTCATAGCTTGAGGAGAGGACCCGCTATCACAGTACTACACATAATGGTAGATGGATACTACCTTTTATTTAAAAGAATAAAATCTGAGCTCATAAACTAAACCTAGTGACTTGAGTGAACTGTGTTAAATGACTGGGAAGTATGTCATGATCGATGTATTGAGTACAGCATTTATGACAGGAGGAAGAAAAAGTATAGAAGCCTGAATGAGAAAGAAGAACATTATTCTTCTAAGGGCATGCCCAATACTGATAAAAGGGTGGCAACTCAAAATTTTCCAAGATACTTCTTAGAAATTACAAGATCAGCTAGGAAAAGTTTACCAAGTCTGAGTATAGGGTATGAAATGATTGGAAACTCTTAGAATGAATAATTGAAAAATAGTATTGAAATCTGAAATAGAACGACTTTGTTGACAGAAATTTTGAATAGAATTGGATATGAAATGCTTGTGCAGATTAGCAATAAGATTAGCTAAATAGTCCATCTATTGAAAGCACATTTCAAATACATGGCCAGAATATAGGAAAAAGCATGTAGACATCAAAAACTATTTTTACTTATACAGAAAAATAAAGGGAAAATTAAGATGATATGAACTAAAGATGCTGCTTAAAATGCAGATTTTGTCTGTATGCACATGACAGTACATACAGAATTTTGGCCATTGCTTAGCATGCAAAGAAATCTGCATTTCTTGTTCTAAGTGTTCCCTTCCCCATAACGCCGAGGAGAAGGAGTTAATGAGTTCAGGGGGGAGGGAAGATGCCCATTAATCCTTTGATCACAGGAATCTCCTGTCCGAGGTTCCTGTTCAGGGTAATGGATAACAGCTGTGGCTGCTCTGCCCCTGGACCGCAGTAATGATTGCAGAATGGCTGCTCTGCTGCTGGGAAGCCTAGGGGAGGAATTTGCTCTCTCCTTTTACTCTGCACTATGTAGAGCTAATTTACTTTGCATTGCAAGGCTGTGTAGAGTTTGCTTCTAAATACTTACTTCAAAATGAAATTTCTCAACAGAATATTAACTCAAAAACTTCTATGTGGTCATGTGCATCTCATACGTTTGTTATAGGCATTCAAAATTATTTATTTGTTTATATCAGTGGTAGTATCTTTCCAAAAATAGTCTGTGGAGTGTAAACATCTGTTTTATAAGCTCATAAAGGGACTTTTTTTATAGTTTATATATGGTTTTATTTAATCTCTCTGAAACCAATATGTAAGGTTTTACTGTGGTGTAGAGACTAACTTTTTACTGCCTTCATTGCTTTTTTTTCTGAAGTGCTTCCTAAGAATTACAGGTCTCTGTAGCAACGAGGGCTTGGGGGCTTGTTACATAATAACAGGTATGCTACTTTATATTGTTACTTAGTCTGTGAAAATCTCTCAACACAAAACTTATTGTTCAGGAATGATACCGGAGTATCGCATAATCAATATCTAGTGCATCTCATCAGATAAGAGGCCATGTGGATTTTTTTGGCTACTGTTCTTTCTTTAGATAGTAAATACAAAGCACACACTTCAATTTTATAGAGGACTTGAATGTCCTGAGTGCTAACATTCTCCACTTCCTTGGTTTTTCATCTACAGGGACTTACTAAAAATAATTTTCAGTCCTGGGAAATTTTATGTTGTTTTGTTTGCATTAGAGGCCATCCTGCCATTACAAATCCATGCCACCTTCTGTAGGAGTCTTCATACTTCTACATTCAAAAAGGTAGTTGTTGAATTAAAACATAGACTTCCACACTGGAGTTTCAGATAAATTTTGCCTTTCTTTTGACATTTTAGAGCCTTTTGAGGGAAAATGTCACATGATACAAATAATTATGAAAATGTATGTTAGAATTGACAAAATATCTGTGTATTAAAAAAAGCTAGTAAATATTTAGAAATGTTTCCATCTCATATGTTATGACTTCTTTTAATTGTGCAGCTCTCATTTCATAACATTTTAACATTCTGATTTAAGCAACACTAACAAATAGCACTGAACTCTGGGCAGACATTGGTGGACAGTGAAGGGATAAGAGGGAATGTGTTCCCAAAATTGAAACTTGTATAAAGTATGTATGTAATCATCCATTTTCCTGGCGATCTGCATTTATATTTGATAGTTCTTGCAGATTCATTCCAAGCTTCTAGAGTATGGGGACTGAAGGTGGTCTTTGATCTATGCTCATTTTAAAGATCAATGACTGAAATACCTCTGAATCCTACTGTGGCAACTTAATTAAGAGAGTAGGAGTTTGTAGCCTTTCAAATAGAACCAGCTTTGAGGCCCATTCCGTGCTATTCTGTGAAGAAGGTATGGTGTTTAGAGCCTGAATTCATAACATTACTTGTATTTGCCTTTTAAATTTTCCATTGTCTGGTCAGCCATCTCCCCGAAGAGACTTGTAGAAGGACTTTGTGTGCTCAGCACTCCAGCAGGACCAGGATCATGGGCTGTATGAGAGACCATGAATGCCTCAGCTTGGTACTGCAGTCTGTCTGCTTCCCATAGTTACCCAGAAGTGGTAGGAACACAGCTGGAATGCTGTTCCCAGGTGTAGCTCTCCAGAACAGGAACAACATGGGAATGCAAGTCAGCAAGGGGCCAGCAAGGTGGATCAGAGACTGGATGTAGAGAAAATACAGAGTGATGGAGCAGCAGTTCCCATGGCTCCTGCAGAGACCTTTGTGGGTAGGTGGGTTCGGGTACCTCAGCTGTTCAGTTAAGACAAGGCACAGGATAATACAAATGTGATATTTTGCACAAGGCTTCAGACTAGACCACAGGTGAGCTGGATTGTATTTTTGCCTACACACCACTTTCTGCATGATGGTTCTTACTTAAATAGCCTGATTTCTTTGAGACTCAGTTCTACAACCTGAGCAATTAAGAGATAATTGCTATCTTGTATGTTTATGTAAAATGTTAATGAAGTGCTTTCAAATGTTTGAATAGAAAATGCTATAGGGGTTTAAAGTGTTCTTTTATTAACAATAAATCTTTCTTTTGCTGGAGTTTACTACAATATTCAGTTCTTGTTGCATTTGATTGTAAATGAATTCACTGGGAAGCTGAACAAATCCATGAATTCATGACAGATAAATATTTCTATAAAGCAATTTACATGGTCATGCTTGCTAATCTGGCAAAACTTTGTAAAACTATGTAAATAATTTAACTTCAGAATATAAAATACGAACTTTTTGATTGTTGCTGTAAGAACAACTACAGTAATTAATTACATAAAGTTATACTCTCTGACAAGTGCAAGATTTCAAGGGAAACCATTGTATTAAGCATATAGAAGTTTTGTAACAGAAATTTTGCATTCCTACTTGATCACTTTTTTGTCAGGTGAGGAAATGTTTTCTGTCTCTATTTGTGCTACTCTTGTTTCCAGAGTATACAAACTGTATTAAATTTAGTTTGTCCTGAGCCAAATTTGTATGATTTTTGTTTTTTGCTCAAATGCTGTTGCTAGTGGTTTTCTTTAGATAGCACTATATAAGGGTGTGCATTACTTTGCCTGACTTTAGTCAAATATAAGATTGCAAGTTGCAAATTCTCTCCAGTCAAAAGTGTGAATTGCAAGAGTATAAGCCTTGCTCAGCAAAGCACAGTTATTATTATTAAGTCACTCTAGAATTTTCTTTGCACATTCCTGCATTAGAGTATATACATCCTTCTCAGACTGAATCCTACAAAGAGCTTGTGGTCTTCTTTGACCTTTAGGATTATTTTTTGTTTTTTCTAAACCTATGGTTTTGTGTCTTGAATATCAGGACACATTTTGGGGACATATCTGCTTGAAGTATCAATAGAATTCTGGTACTTAGTACAGATTTCCTTATCCTGTGTTTTGTAAAAGCAGTGTTATTCTAACTGTTCTGCTCTGACTGCCAGTGCCAAAATTGCTGTCTGTGATGTTACTCTTGGAATGTAAGCCAAAAAAAAGACAGTTGGACTATTGTGAGGCAGGTAGGCACATTGCCTGGCCAAATGCCCAGGAGCTTGTCTGAGTCTCCCTATAGTGCTTGCCTCAAAAATGCTCTAATGAGTAAAATGGTGTAGACAAACTGTGAATTCATTCTGAAATCCAGCCTCATAACTACTTTTGCACAGTACTGTAGATCTGGCATCTTGAAATCACATTTAAGCTACACTTACTTTGTGTAAGAGTGATATCTTGTGAATGGGTCTTAAATTGCATTAAGGTTCCCTGGAAATCAAAGCCATAAACTCTTCCTCTCATATTAAATGTATACACTGCTACTACCCATGAAAGCACTGTATCATGTCCATGGGAAAAAAATGACATTGTTGATTTTCCTTATTTATAGATAGAAGTTGGGGGATTTCTAATTAACTAATTAGGTTGGTCACTCTGAGTCTTCTATGTGTATTCAATTTTTTTCTCAAAATTCAAACTTCGTCATAGTTGTTCTATCTTTGAGCAATTGAAATTTGAAGGGGTTTTAAGTGTTGTTAGGAGATAGGAAAAAAAATTACTGATTTCCTGCCCCCAGGAAAGGTTAGACACTTTGTTCCCTTGTTGCTGAGAGGTGATGTAACACAATGATTAAATTCAGAAGTTTGGCTTCTGTCTTCTCCCTCTGTGCTTTTGGAATTGTTTGGGAGATTTCATCATGAGGTGCTTCATGTATTTCTTTAACAGCTACTCCATGTGAGCACTAAAGATAAGGAGCAGAATTAAAACTGCTACCATAAAGATCCATTTGTAGATTGGTTTTCTGGCACTTCACAATTATATAATTTCTGTCGACTCCACGTGTGAACTGTGCATTTGTTCTCACTTGAGCAGCCATTTCATCATTGCTTTTTCTGCATCTTGTCCTGAGTCTTTTTCATCTTCATACAATTTGTAGCTGCTCTGAACACTGTTTAGTTTGGGTGATCCCTAAAAAAGGAAGAAAACACAACTCCTGTGACAGAATTTTTGAAATGCCAAAATATCCAGTTAGCAGAACTTCCAAAATCCAACTGGCTTTGTTTCCTGCTAGTAAAAAGAGCATGGCAAATTCACAGCTTGAAATTGATGCTTTGATCTCTGACTTTGCTTTTGTCAATAAGCGAAGGCCAGCATTGCTGGCCAAGCACATCACTTAGTTTCACCTGTCATTTCTTTTCTCTATTAACATTTTAAAAGAGCATAATTCCACAATTGTGACATTATCTGTAGTATATGAATGCAGCTGTTTCTAATAAGATTAATTGCTAGAGATGTTTTTGTTATTTCTGTGGGAGTAATTAGGTACATCAACGCACAAAAACTCAGCATAATATGCAAACAAATTGGCAAAATCATATTCTTTGCCATAAAGCACATGAGCTTACAAGATATCAGACTTGGCATATTCACACTGTGATGTTGTCCTCCCATCTTGAGGACTAATCTGCAGAAAAACAGTTTGTGGTTTTGTGGAGCAGCAAGGAATTCCTGTATCCATAATCCATATATCTGCCCCCTCAGCTATGTCTTTTCACCTTTTACTGAGTTTCAGGAGGTTACTAAGTTTTGCTGAATTGTTGAGAAAGGTCTGGTAAATCAGCATTAAACTGATTATTATTCCATACAGATCATGCATTTTCCGAAACTATATTATTTATAATTCTAAACTACTTTCCAGTTCTGAGTTAAAATCCAGGTCAAAGCATTGTTTCAGTGTATGTATATGTATAAATATATATGGAAGACAATGCTCCTGCTATGCCTTCATTCCCTGTGTTATTGCATGGTGGTTCAAATTGGCTATGTGATTGATTTGTATCTTGTTATTGGTAACATGGTTCTTTTCTTCAATCATACACCTATTCTTAAGGTATTTGAGTATTTGTATATATCTAATACCATATGATCCCAGTCATAAAAGCTGTTATTCACCATCATGCCCAACAAAATAATGATTTGTCCAAAGAAATTAATAGAATACTTCTCATCTTATTCATAAAACCTGAAAAAAGCCCCAACCAAGTAAGGCTTATTTTCCTTTTATTCAGTATTTGTATTCATTAGTGAATATCAAAATGATCCAAATAGCAGATGAAAATATCTGCAGTGAGTTTGCATAAATTACAGTTCATCACTTGACTAAAATAGTGTGAGAAATGCTACTGGAGTATGTTGAAAGCCACAGTAGTTTATATACCATGCTTTTTCACAAAATCATACTGCATGAAGAGAAAGACATGTCAGTGTGTTCAATTAGGATTTTATCTGCCAGTCACATATCAAGTAAAAAGGTTGTTTTAACACTAATGCCTCTGGATGCAGCTGGCTGTTACTAGTAGCTAAGAAACCAAGATCAGAAATTTCAATTTTTGGTACTGTGCAGAGTGGAAAATTACTTTTTAAAACATCTATGTTTGCTGAGTTTGTTTATCACAGCTAACATTTGCTGAATGATGGCTGAATATTGGTAATTATGTTTGTAATGAAATATTATTTAATTTGATTATAAATTTATTATATAAACTTAGTGTTTATTCCTCAAAATGACATCTGAAGTACAAACAGGGAAGTAACAATTATATAATATTTTAAATATACCACAAGCAAATAAGATACTCTCTTACTTGATGGAAGTGTGCTAGTGATGTTTTGAGGCATTTGTAATGCAACATATATCTATTCGACAAAAACCACCATTATTACCAGGTCTATGCACTGAAGTCCATTTTAAACACTTCCATTTTGACAGCTCAGGAATGAAAATAATTAGATTTTATATGCTTCAAGGCAGGTTTGGGTACTGATGATTTAACTCTCTACAAAATCCTGTTCATTTTAAATTCTTCCTGATCCAAAGCTTGCACACAGTGGATGTTGGAGTAGGTCTTGGCTTAACAAATGCTGACTGAAGTCAGTGACACATTTTGGAAGTAATAAGCTAGAATAATTTTAATTAAATCAGTTATTGGTCTTTTAAGGATATATGTATATGGGATATGAGTTTTTTCAAAGGATGAAAGCCTTAATCTTTGCTTAAGCCTGGGAAAGTTTGAGATTGCTATTTATCCTGCACCACTTTTGATGCCTCTAGCTTGCTTTTGCCTGCAGAAGTGCTGACAGTGTTGAGTGCTAGGGCTGTGTGGGGTACCTGGTATGGAGAGTCAACCACAAACCAGATCCCCTCCTTTAAGGTGGGTGCAGGCAGAGGATAACTGGTCAAGTACATTGCAGACTATATGGCACCCTGCCTGATTAAAATCCCATGTAGGTGCTGTAACTGTTGGCTCTCAAACAACTGGGGACCACTTTAGTTATGCTGCTTCATGAAAACCACAAAGTGTGCACAGACTGATTGATTATACCTGCAAGTACCAGTTCAAATATGTACATACATGGAAACTATGATAAAAGCTTTAAAAATCATATAAGTAACAGCAAAAGTAATGGAAACAAAAATGTTTCATGGCATCCAGTTTTCATACTAAAATTTTTTTTAAAAGCAATTATTGAAAAAAAAAACCCCATGTACAGAAAGACCTAAGACACATAGATGTTTCTTTCTGACCCAGATATTATAAGTTGCATTGGGAACTGGTGCTTTCTAAGGGTACTTAGAAAGCACCAGTTCCTAATGCAACTTACTGCTTATTTCATACAACCTATTGGATAAATTCAAATCATAGCATAAATATAGGTCTAAATCTGCATCTGCAAAGCTTTGAAAGCTGTGCCCATTAATTTGGCATGATGTAAATGTGATGGGCAAACTTATGCAAAGTCAAACTGCATCTCATGTGGGCCTTAAATAGAATTTGGTTTAATAGAGTTTTGTATTTTTAAGCACCAGATATCTGTGTGGGTGTCAATTTAGGTGCTCTCAAAACAAGGTATACAGCTGCAGCTCAGAGTTTTAGTTTTTTCCAAAATTTTACAGTTGAAATTCAAGCAATTGAACTTTTCCAAATACCCATTCTTTGCTTCAGTACAACTAAGAACTCCTGGATACCAAGTACTCATCAGTAGTGTAGAAGGAAATATTTCTCTTAGTGATGGTTTTAGTCAGCTTTACAATTTTTCTTTAAAACTGCCATATTTAAGGGCCTAATTACTAGATTTGATAGAAAGTTTGAACATGATTTTTCACACTGTTATTTTCCTTGTCTTGAATGCTGTGTGTTTCATAAAATGCTTTTTAATTCCTCATAAATTCTAGAATGGAAACACTTAAGCTGTTAATTTGACAAGAAAATTTTCAGTTGTACTAAGAGTATAATTTTCCCCAATGCACAGTATGCTTATTTGGAGTTTCCAGAAAAATCTGTTTTGTCATTTGTGCATCAGACCTAAAACCCCTGCGTAGTTTGGAGTTCATAGTGCAAGAGACTGAAACATTGTTGAGGTTCATATAGTTCAAGTTTACTATCAGACTTAAAATATAAACAGAGGCATTCAGACTTTTTCAGAAAAAATACAGTAATTATTTTATGTACAAAGAAATAACATTCCAATGACTTCATATCAACTCATCATTGAACACAAAAGAGATGTTTTCAAACATAAAAAATGTGTTTTGAACTCACATTATAAGAAACATAACTACGAAACAGCATTCTTAAACCTCAAGAAACTGGAGAAGAATGAATTAAATACTAGTCTTAGTGAAGTCAAAGTAAAAATCATGTGCACTTCAGTGTAGTCAGGGTTTCTTCCACCGTATTTGTTTTAATAAAATCTGTCAATATATAAATTCATTAGGCCTTCAATTCACCACACAAATACAAGGAAGGGTAAAAGCTGTAATGTTTGGCATGCCAAAGTAGCATTATCCCAAAGCTGCAGACCTGTAAAAATGTTTGATGTAGCTAAACAAAAAGAGAATAATGTAGTTAACATTTAAAGTAAAATTTAGTCATGCTAAATTTTGGAATGGGTTTAAGATAATTGTGCACATTATAATCAGCATCTTTGCTGGGAGCTATAAAACCATTATGCATTATATCAGTTATAGAACCCAGCCCTGAATGCAGCAGACAGAAGAGATATGGGGACAAGACCAAAAGTAATGCAGCAAAAGAATGAAATTGAATATACTTTGTCTATTCTCAGCTCTTATTTTGTCTATGAATTTGCCTAGTTCAACTTCTGTCTGCTGGGTGAACTTTTTCCAGTTCTGTTCTTTTAACTCATCCTAATTTTCAGGTATGTTACCTATTCCTTATAAAAATGAGGACCAGTCTTGTGCAGCATTTTGAATCTGTACCAATGAAAAAGGGCTTTATTCTGAATTAAGCACTTACCAGTTATTACGTACTTTAAAGTATGAGTTTGTATATTTAAATCAAAACCTGATTTTTTTTAACAGCACAGATTAGGCCACTTCTTACACTGCTGTCTTCAATGGATTTTGTTTAGTTTGAACTGACTGGAACCTCTTGTACAAGTCCAGTGAAGTACAAGTAAAAGCAGAATCCAGTTTTCTCTGTCTTGCTGTGCTACATCTGGGCTGAAAAAAAAAATCAGAAATGATGGTACCCAACAAAAACATTGCATCGTGAATAAACATGATTAAAATTTTTAAAATGGGATTTTAGCATAGTCCATTTTGGTTTGGGGTTTTTAGAGTGTAATTTAATTTCAAAGAGTCATGATTTAAGGCTGAACTTAGCTGCTCAGTTGATAAGACTGTACTAAATTTGTAAAATTAATCTGTAAAAAATTATGCTGTAGCAGTTTAATTGTTAAAACAGAGAGTGTAGTGAAGGAACTTCAAGGACTTTCTGCACTGCAAAGCCAAAACAATTAAAGGTTTAATCACATCTCTGGTGGTTAAGGCTGGTAAAATCTCTCAGGCAATATGTGTGAACCATTTTATAGTTCCATTTTGGTTATGTAGGCACTAGTTCAAATAATTATATTACTGGACTGCCTTGTAACATTTGGATAGCTCATTTCTGTGCTATCCATTACTGATGATGTAGACCACACTGTTTCCATAGAGATGATCTCTCTCTTTTATCTCTTGTCATATAATTCTCCATGCAACACATTAAATACTCTTCACAGAGCAGAGGGGAAAATTTTTCTCTGACATCTACTCCATTGGTTGGAACTTCAATAATGTTTATTCCCATGACAGTGGTGATCCTTTTGATTCATGTTTTCAGAAAATCAGAGAATTGTGAGACAACATATAAGTATAGAAGCAGTTTCCCCTTTTAACTGGTCCATTGTTAAAGAGCTGGTTAACTGTAGCTTGTTGTCAGGATCATAGGTTTTAAGTGAGGACTTTTAAATAGTGGGTTTAAACTTTCAACTTAAATTCAGAGTGTGTGAGGGTTTCTTGATGAATTTCAGCTGTTGGACTTGTGGAGCTAAAGGATGGTGGGATTAGGAATTTACCAAAGGACCTGAACCTCTGTAACACTGGGCAAACACTGGTGTGATCTGCAGTGAATTGATGTAATGCCAGTTCAGAGGTTTGCAGAGTTAATGTGTGTATCAAATATGACAGAGTGTAATTACATGAAAATGACCCTTTCAGATGTGTGGAAAAACAATTTCAAAGGCAAGTTATATCATATTAGAGACATTTTGTACCCCGGTGAAAGGAAGCCTGCACTCCTGATTTGTTTCAGCTTTTCATGGTGTGCCTCTGATACCTGGTAGACACAAATAGCTGCACAAAACTGGGACTTTTTGGATGTCTGCCCTTACCTTGCCATGTTTATGAGGTTATTTACTGCTGAACAGAGACAAGAAAATCAATTGGTCATTTACCATGTGAGCAAAAGGACACGTACTGCAGGTTCTTCTGGCTTGAAACAAACATAATAAATCTATTCTCTAGCCTGTCATGCTTTATGTAGACATCCTCTCTATCACTGCTTTGTCAAAGTGAAGAAATTTGGTTTTCAGCAATAAATGATTCTATTTTAGACAAACTTTGGCCTACACTCAGTGCTTCTGCCTTTTTCAATACCAGTGTTAAGTTTTTCATTGATTAGCCAGGAAAGACCTTCAATGTTTAGTATAAGCAATCTTGCTGGTTGCTGAAAATTACAATAAATGAAAACACAATCTTGATTTGAAATCATGCAATATTTTTACTAACTCCCATATGTTCACTGAGATGCAGAGAAGAGACTGCAGCACACCCTGAACTGCTGTAAATTAGCATAGCAGTGTAGAGTGGAGTGGCTGATGATCTGCTGCATTCTTTCTTGAACTGTTGGTATTATTTTGGTGCCATTTATCAATATTTCCTGCCTGAAGAGTACACGCTCTCTCTTTCTTTAGAAAAATGGGCAGATACTGACTTGCACTCTTTGTTTGTTTTGTTAGATGGGTTTGTTTCTACAAGGTATGTACAGCAAGTGATAATTAATGTTCACAGTGTGAAATTGCAAACTCTCCTACACACCCAAGGAAAATGATGTGTGCTATACATCAAACTATAAAATTAAAGGTTTTTTTGAAGTGGACTCTGCCAGAGCAAATCCAACTATATTGCTGGACTAAGGTTTATGATACATTTTCAGCAGGATATCAAGTTACTGCAAAATGCATATTGCATATGACTTATATATACAGAATCTTTCAAATTCTGGTATATTTTCTTAAAATCATGAATGAAAAATGGATAGAGAAGCCTAAGCAGAGGAAAAAAAATCACACACATTTTAAAACCCTTTGTACCCTTATAGCATTCGGTTCTAAATCATCTGTGAAATTCTCCAATATAAAAAATTCCAAAGTTTTGCTTTAGATATTCAAATTGGTGCATACAACAAGTCTTGCCTGCAGACTCGGTCTTACTGTCCACATCTCCCCACCTTACATAATTATGGACTTCTCTCAGGATCTCTCAGTTCATTATGTACTCACCTATCTCAAACACAACCTTTGAATTGGTTTAATTGCTACACTCAGCCTTTTCTAGAAATACCCTATTTGATTATCTCCATAACAGAAAATCTTATTTTCACTGTATGACTGGAAATGCTAATTGAAATGTATCACTTCCTTTATGTATATCTGAAAAGAGGTTAACTGCTCAGAAGAAAATAATAATTTTTTTCAGCTCATTGATTCAATCCACTAACTCGTCAGACATCAAAATGTCTTTCAAAATGTTAATTTTAAATTACTGCCTTTCCCTTGCTTCAGAAGAAAATATATTTCAGGATTAGATTAAAATGTGATCAAATAAACACATACTTTAAAACATTAAAAAGGTTGGTGTTTCTAAGGAATATGGGACTGATAGTAAAATTGAGTTACTCTGTCTACCTTCAGCAGTTAATCAGCAATGGGAATAGCAACGTATTATTGTTAGAATATTTATATTCAAAGAGGAAATGCCAGCCTAAAAAGAGTGTAATCCAAATCTCTACTTGCCAAAACCCCTATAAAAATAGTGATGGAAAGAGAGTGATGACAAAAACTCAAGTTATCCCAAGTCTCTTCAGTTGCTGGGTTTAAAAAGGGTGTCTGAAGTGCTCTTAGGTCTCAGAAACAAATCCTAGGACTTTCCTACAAGGTGAAAAAATACTGGCATGCCAAACATTAGCTTTCCTGTCCCTAACAACCAAATAAATGAATGGTATTTCCTTCCTGTTGAGCTGTGTTTTCTAGCTTTTTGCAGACCTGATTCACGAGTTAGAGTGAAGCTGCTCTCTCTGATTTGCTCCAGCTTTTAACCTGGCCTTTTCAAACACTGTCCTGCAGATACTGTAGAGCCAGAGCATGAGGTTACTTCTGGAACGTGGCAAGCTTGGGTTCCCTTCCCCCATGTGAGTTCTTCCACATATGTGGGAGATGTGGAACTGCTGTAAATGTAGCAGTCACAGCACATTTCAGGACTCCACAAATGGGGACAGTTTTCTTAAATGAGCTAGTGTTGCATTAGTCACCTGAATATGTAAGGTGCAAGACTTTGTGCCAGTATGCCATTATTCTAAGCAAATCATTTTCAAGTTCAGATCAGCTGTCCCTATAATCAGCTGGGGAACCACAGGTTCCTTGTTTCCTGCTTCTCCCTCTTTCTTTCTCCTATCTTTTTCATTAGGTTTTAGTTGCCTGATTGACATCTGTTTCAAGGGGATTTACTGATAGTACTTAATGTCTAGAGATGAAGATTCTCATCTCGATTTAGGTGTGTGCCTTTAATTTGAAAAAGCCATTGAATTCTGGTTCAGCTGGCTGTCCTTCAGTGAGACAATAGGTGAGGTTACCTGTTGTAAGCTGCAATGATTAGACTATAGTCCAATGGTATGTGCAGGCTGAAATGATTGTGGCTATTGCAGAGCTATCCACAATTTTATAAAGAAGGAGAAAAAGAGGGTTAGACTGTAGGGAAGAGAAAGAGCTCCATTTTAGTTGTTTTGAGGCTTAGGAATAGACTCTTAGGAGGAAGAGAACCAGGAGAGGCCTGAATCACAGGAGGGGAGGAAGGAATTTGTAAAAAGAGAGAACTGTTTAATCCCACTTTAATAGGCAATGCAATGCAACAGGTCCAAATCTGTGGAGTGTAACTGAGAATCCAACAGCAATATCGTGTATTTGAAGTTGTTTCAGATTAGGTCTTGTCCTCTCCCATGTAACTCATCAGTTACATTTTGTGCCTGTTTCATTGGAATGGAATCCACATTGTGCACTGTGAGAGGGCTTTGTGGAATCATGGCAGTAGAGATCTCATCAGAAAATTGGAAAATTGGCATTCAGATATGAATGTGATAGAATGAAAATAATTCCAGAACATCAGACCAGTTTTCCCAATCTAATCTTAAATTTTAATACAGACACACCCGTAAGTCAACTGTATTCAAGAAGCATATATATGACAAGTTTATTCAAAAATTTGGGTGGGACCTATTTTAGAGGAATGCAGCTGTGAAACTGAATAATTTTTCTTATTTTTAAATTGCTGTCTCAAAGACCTTTTACCTGCATTTATAACCATAGAACCATATTTTTTAAACTGTGCTGTAAATACTTTTTTGAAATGTAACAAGAAAATATCCATTAATGTTAGCAATGCTACTTGAACCCTATTAAGGCATCTTTGACACAAGGGTATAGATGCAGCTTCAAGGCAAAATGAATCACATCTGTCTATATTATCATCTTGATTTACTTTTAATTTGGATTTTATTTTATGATATTACACTACAACTTAATCTAGGAGTTAATGGGTTATTACAAATCTGTTGAAATTCACTAACAATTCAGTAAATTGTATTCCCATTGTCATTTACCTTTGCCTGTGCAGCCTTTTTGCTGGTAAACAAGTAATTGTTCCTGTCTGAGTTTGTGGATTTGGAGCCCCAGGTTATATTTTATTCCTTCTCTTGCTTTCTACCTCTTTTCTCCCTTGAAGTCTTCTGTTTTAACATTTAAATGTTATGTGCTCCCATTATTGAAGATCCAAGTGCTATATAGAAAATCCATTTCTTTTTCTTTCTTGCATGTAGTGTTCCTGTCAGTTCAGTTTAGTGTAACCTTAAAGAAGGGTTTGATTTCAGTCTGTGCTTGATTTCACATTGCCTGTCACTGATAACAAATGTGTCCACAGTGATCCAGAGCTGAATGAATGTCTGTGCTATTTTCTTCCTCAATCTCTTAGATATTATATTATGATTATAGTTATTTTTCTGATTTTGTCCTCTGACCAGCATTCTCTCACAAATGAAATTTAAAACTGAAAGCATTATATTAAAACTAAAACTTTTTATTGCATGTCTTTTCCCAAGGTTTAGGATTCAAAAATCCTCAACCACAGATTAAAAATGTTTTCATAGCATTAGATTCCTTCCAGCCTCTGAATGTTTTGATTTTTCAACTTATTTGATAATTTTTCTTTCCTGTTTTTATGGTCTGTAATGCGACAAGTGCTATACTGTACACCAAATGGGAAATCTGCAGTAATGTTTTGTTGTGGCACTTCCTCCCACAAAAATGAGTGTACAATGTGTCATTAATATGTGTGTAGTTCAGTATGCAATATTTACAATATCTTTAGTAAATACAGACTCTATTTTTTCTGCCTTTGATTTTTTTTAGTTGCTTGCATAAAAAGTAGGGTTAATAATTTGTTACCTTTAGTTTGACTATACATTACATTTTTAATAGCTTAGCCACCTTTGTTTGAGCATTTAGATTGCTCTCTGTCCCCACTGTCAGTGTACAAATGCACAGTTGAGAAGTGTGTTTTATGTTGTTGTGGAGGTTCCTGTTTTCCCTCAGAGCTCTACATCCTACTGTTCCAAAGCAGATCTGTTCATCATCGCCATTATGTGTTTATCCAATGACAATCATGGAAATATAGAATAATTTTAGTTGGATAAGGGCTCAAAAATCATTGAGCTGAGCCATTAAGCAAGCACTGCCAATTCCATTACTGAACCATATCTTTAATTGCCACACCTAACTTGTCTCTTAAATACCTCCAGGCATGGTGACAGAAGCACTTCCCTGGGCAGCCTCTTCCAGTGCTTGACAACCCTTTCTGTGAAGGCTTTTTTTTCTGATATCCAATTTAAGCCTGCCCTGGCTGATGCCATTTTGCCTTATCCTGTAACTTATTGCTTGGCAGAAGAGACCAACCTTCTTCACCCAAGCACCTTTCAGGTACCTATAGAAAGCAGGTACCTAAGGAAAGGTTTCCCAGAGCCTCCTTTACTCCAGGCTGAAAAACCACAGCCAAATCTGACCATTTACTGCAAGAATGCCTGGCAATCAAAAGGATCTGAAGTAGCCAGGTGGCTCCTTCATGCTGATGACCAGACATGCAACTGTGTGAAGTTGTACCAGACATTGTAAATATGATGCATTCCTGTTACTTCATGTTGCTTGGCTGTTTCAAAAGCAACTGACAATTGATTATTGAAAATAAAAGCAAAACCAATCTACCAACCAACCAACACCCAGCAAATCCAGTAGTTTACTAGAAAAGGTATTTATTTTAGAATTCCCCAGAAATGATATTCCAAGTTTCAGGTTATTTTCCCAGTGGAGAATTGCTGGTTGATACTTTTGATGAACATGGGTTAAGCTTTCTTTTCTAGTAAGAATCTGTATAGGGAGCATACACTGATGATGTTAGTGATACTACCCAAGGTAATCAACAGCATCATTCAAATGTAAATTTTAGAAAATGATTAAATAAATATTCAAATGCATTTTCTTCACAAGCTCTTCTATGAATGTTACAGTGTCTCTTCTCCATATGCTTCCTGCATGTTCAGGGGATTAAGAATTTTAATGGTCCTCAACTTTGTATTGAGCAGAAGATTACTATTCACCTTTAATTTTGAAGAAAAGTCACTGCAGCTCTCTGAAAATCTCCCAAGTCCTACTTGGAATTAATGTAGTGAGATAAGTAATATTATGAAACCAAAAATATTTATTTGTTCTTAAGCCAGATTTTTACCTTAGGGTAATGCTGAATTTGTTGACTTAAATCATTGTTAGAAATGGTCTGCACAAATTCAAACTGATGCTGTATGTGGGAGACAGCTGGTTGTCATGGTAACTGTAGTGCAGTTTTTAATTCCACTTGGTGAGTAATGCTAACACAATGTTGCTGAATAGACCATGGCTTAGCAAATAGAAGCATCTTGAATTCTCCATGTCAGTGTTACAGACTAAGAAAATGCTTTGTTCAGATATATGTACACTGCATCGTTTCTGGCTTATTGCTTTTCAACAAGGACACTTAAAAAGCTAGAGGATATCAAAACTATCTAAAGCTAGAGGATATCTATCTAAAAAGCTAGAGGATATCAAAACTGTATGGAGAATATGCTTTTGGTGTGGCCCTCAAAGAGCCCCAACAGGGTGATAAAATTAAAAGACAGACAGTAAGATTTCTATGACCAGTAAATATGATTTTGTTTCCTTATGACTGTTTGTCAGTGCATTTTTAATGTGTGTCTATTGAAGAAATGCTGGATATAAAAATTTAGGGTGTCAGAAGCCAATCAGTTTTTATTATTGTATTTATTTGTGGAAGAAAATAGGACCTTAGCTGAAGTTATTTCATTTTGTTAAAGCTGAGATATTCACCTAATGCTGTGCTTAAGAGAAGACCTTTGCTTTTCAGGTCATGTGTCCTATGTGAAAGAAACAAAAGACAATTGGTGTAGCTGGGGAAAGAGGACCAAAATCCATTTGTTAGTTTGTGAATTACTCTTCTCTAGACCCTCATAATTACTAGAAAAACACTTTTTCTTTATGTAACATAATAGAGAATAATGAGAATATAAATTTAAGTAGAGTCTGTGCCCTTGGCATCAGTGTTTCCATTTCACTGTGGATATATAGAGCTTCCAGGACTCAGAACTCCTGATGATAATTGTCTTTCTCATTGCTGAGATAGACAGTTTGGGACTCTGCCAGTTTTAAAAAAAATACACTGTCTTTCAGCTAATAATGTTACTTATTAATTTTGTGCACGATGTTAGTCCTTCACTTGGCATGAGAGACTCAGCTTTTTTCTGTATTGATTTTTTTTTTACCCCCCTTTTACTACTTGAGCACACTTCTTTCAGATCCTTGCTCTAAATAATTAATTCATACTCTCAGGTACTCATGTCAGCATCTGGTATAGCAGTAGTAAAAGTCCAGAAGTGCATGTGATTCACCAAAGTACTCCCATCTGATTTAATGCAGAAAGTAAAGCTGGGAAGTCCAGAAGGAAAAGGTTGTGAAATGGTGAACATATTAAGTTTTTATGTTAGAAAATGAACATTGCTACTGTCCAAAATAAAGGCATATCAGTTTAATAGGAGACTGGAAGTGATTCAGCAAGAATGATAACACATTTTAAAAAAATCCATCAAATGTGGCAGGGGAAGTCCTTGAGAATCTCTGAACTATACACACTGTTGATGTGCCTGACTGGTAAAATAAAAGTCCTTTAAAATAAAGGCCTCTGGTAAAAATTTTTGAACACATTAAATACACTGATGCCAGAAGAATTGACCTTTATGGAAAAAGATTAGAAAATCAGTAGAACAAGAGGGAAAGACCAAGAATATTCAAACCATTGTGAATACTTACAATATAACAATGTAAACCAATTAATTTTTCTAATGATTAAATAGAAAACTTGGTGCTTGTATAATTAATTTACAAGACTTTAAAAGTGAACACTTCATGGAATATACACCACTATTTTAATGAACACGTTGCTGTGGCTTTTTCAGTATGCAGGCCCTGCAGCACTAATACTTGAAACTATTAATTCAAAAGCCATGAGCAAGACAAAAATCTGTGTTTTCCTGCTCAGTCCTGTAGTACACTGAAAACTGGAAGCAGCTTTTTATTTGGAAGAATTAAGATCGTTATTTTTCCCTCTTTTTGATCTAAGAAATGGGGAAAGAAGACTGAGCTGAGTTCTTAGTTATTACTATATAAGTCTCATCCCATGTAACTTTAGCTGGGTTAGCACCTGTCTGAGTATTTAAAGCAATCTCTTATATCACAATCTCTTGCATTATATTAGGAATCCTCATTCTCAACAGTCATTGAATGGGAATGAGGAGATTCTCTTCCTGGGCTTAGTTCAGACCTCACCTGGATTCAGCCACTATATCAGAAGGATCAAGTGACCTTTGGTGTCTGAAATCCAAGGGATTCACTGAGAGTGATAGAGTGCATTCTGCCCCAGAAATATTACACCATCCTCACCCAATTTAAACCAGGAGTTTTCAAGTGATGAGAGATGACAAGTACTGATAATGTGTGCAATATTTTAAAGTCTTAATCAGGGGAACATTATCACTATTTCACAAGCAGCTGAGCTACAAAACTTGATTTGACTAGAAGATTAAGATTTTAATTCAGTCAGCTTTTAGAACTAATATGACATAGACTATATCAAGTGATTATTTATGTGGTAACAAACAAAAAAAAAATTCACAGATGCCTAGGTGTTTTACTAGCATCTGTAAAAGATTAATAAATAAGAGGTAAGTTTCTGCCACCCTTCTTAAACTTACCTGACTGTATAAAGTGATCAGTAGGTTGGTGGAAATCTGGTCTGATGGAAGGTTTCTCAGACTTCACTTCCATTGTGGTTGGATTTGGATTTTACTGTGACTAATGCTAGCAAATATTTTTGATTTTCCCATAATTCTGTCACAAAACTCTTAGAAAAACATAGCAGAACCAATCAAGATAGTCCCTAAGCTCTTACTAGAACAGAAGTGTGTCCAGATAAACTAGTGGTCTGTGATGAGTGATTCAGCTGGAGGTAAAAGTGTTCTCTTTGGCTCTGAATGTTTTCTGGCTGGATTCTCTTTGGCTCTGAATGTTTTCTGGCTGAGCTAAAGGACTGACACCAGATTTTCACATGAGCTACAGACACAATGTGCCTGTGGATGTATCAGCATGCATGGTATTTGGCCAGAACTGAATTTCAGAGGTGAAATTTTAGACTAACATTTCACTGTCACACTGAACTCAATATCTTTATTTTGTGTCCACACTGAGTGCATCAGAATGCTGAAGATGTGTGTGAGACTTGCAGAGCAGAGTATGGGATTCTGCATGGGGGCTTTGGGGAGTAGCAACTTCAACTGATGGCTCAGGCACTGGCCGTAGTGGAGTCTGTCTTCTCCTTCACACTCAACATCTCAGTTACAAGAATTCTCTGAAAATGTCACTTGCCATCACTGATACAAATGTGCTTTAGCTCCTTGCAGCTCAAGGCCCTTGAGTACTTTCATCCAAATGCAAATACCTCTGTGACACAGAACCTTTCTCCTGCTGATGTAACTGTACTCACTTCACTTCCTTTTTTTACATTTCTTTTTCCATGTGCTTTCTGACTATACTGATAATACTTTCTGACTATACTGATAAATTGGCTACATGGCTGAAATTCAGAAAGCAAATTATTATTTTGGCAAATTGGAAATAAAAATATATTGGTTTTTCAAAATTGAAAAATTAGTTTTGGAACAGGAGGGAAGAAATCATATTTGCTCCTCTTGAGGAGGCATAATTTCTTGATTATTGTGAGGATAGTGAACTTGTATCCCGACTGAGGGAAGGAGAGGTGTGGTTGTGCATAAAAAGGAACTAAAGGAAAAGGCATCTTCTGGTTTTCTTTTTCTCATACTTAACTGTCTGTAAAGCAAAGGAATGTAGTGATCTTGCATCTGCTTATAGAAATGTGTGTAAGAATAATGTTGGGTCTGAATTGTTTAATGACTATAGGCAACAGAGATCATTCTCGATGATAATATCCAAATGATTCAAAATCAGAATATTGAATCATTTCATGGTGTGGAAATTTTAAATTCACTTCCTAAAAGATCAAAAATGCTAAAATTATTTTCAGCAGTTTCAGCTTTTCTCTAGTGTCAGAGAGGGACAATGTTTCAGCAGTCATCAAGCAGCAATGTCAGCATTTCATTGCAGTCATCTTTATGAAAAGGCAGCACCAGAAAAACACTTGGACTTCTGTATATCATAGGCAATGTAGAAGCTCACTTTGCCTCAGGAAAATTATATCGAAATAGTTTATTAAAAATTTATCAACTAAGCCTTTTCACTATATTCCCACTTATATTACTAGATGAACTACTATTCATCTAGCTAAGTGTGAATATCACATCAGTGAAATCAGAAGTCCTCTCATCGTGTCCTATGGTATGATTAAATAATGGCAATATTCAGTCATTGAATTCAGTTTTGAATTACTGTATTACCTAATGGTTGCATCACTATCTACTCATAAATCTATACAAATTATCTAAGTCTTTAGAAAAAATATCATATCTGTAATGGTATGTATGGCACTCCACTAAACTGCATATGAATTTTGTTTTCTCAAACATAGAAGCCACTGAGTAGCCCATCTCTTTTTAATTAAATTGCGCTTCTCCAACTTTAGAAATAATTTTGGTAACACTTTTTGTCTGACTGTTGGGAAATATTCTCTTTGTTCTCATTCATAATATCTTGTTATAAATGATAAATACTAAGCTATGCAGAAATACTGTTATGAGGCCTACATTAACACAATTCACCTAGTTAAAATAAATAAATAAATTAAAAGTTACCATGGCAAAAAAACTTATGTATGCCAGTTAAGTCAGAATTCACATGATTCCTTTTTCTAAACTGGTAATATTTATGTGTAATTGAATTTGGTGGTCAATGAGCTGTAGAAGATATTTTGGTTAGTTAGGTATTCTGTATAATTATGATGTCCCTCCTAAGATCCATGGAGATAGCTTTGTAATTATGTAGCTGAAAGTTCCACATAGACAGCTCATGAATTTTTTTATTGTCCTTATATTTTAAAATCCTAGCAGAAGTTCATCCCATCCTCTAAGTGCATCTGCAACAACTAAAGCCATAGTATCAATGTAACAAACTTGAATATTCTTAAGATCTTTCCAGAAAAAAATCATACATTTAATGCCTGAAGATTAATTGAGCTTCTAAATAAAAATGAAAATACTCCTTCATCACAGGCTGTTTAGAGGAAAGTGCAGCATTTCTAGGAGCTAATTCACCCCTGAAAGGCCCAGTGAACCAAACTCCTGAGAGGATGAGCTTTCCTGTAGAGTGCACTGCCAGAAGCCATCCTTTTCAAAAATGAAGCTGCAGCGAGTCTCTGTAGGTCCACAGCTCATAGTGTGAGTGTTGGAGTGAGTCTAAAATCCTTTAAGACTTCAGAGATCTTCCCCAAAACCCCAATAAATTCTAGTTGAAAACTTAGAGGCCACCCATAAGAACTCTTAAATTCCCAGGAAGGTGAATTTTATGCATTCTGTGGTACAAGTTTTTGCAATATGGCAAGTTCAGTTGTGGACCCTGAATTGAAGCAGTCATTTAGTGCTGCCTGAAAAAATTTGTTGCCTGCAGCTCTTACATGTGTCCAGCATGTTTTCAAAAAAATAATAATATAATTTTCACACTTTTTTCATCACACTTTTTTCCTACCATGAATGTATAGTCTTTTTTTCTTCTTAGTGAGATTTTTATGAGCTCTCTTAGCTGTATATTGGGGACATAAGTAGAATGTTCAAAAATTCCTTTAATCAGGAAATTCATGAGGTCTTAGAAGGAATTTTAAACACTTCTTGTAAAACAGAGAAATAAATCAAACCTTTCTAAATTCATTTTGTAATTCTGTCATAGAGCTTTCAAATACTTTCTCAAGAGTAGGTAATTTTTTGTGTCCATAATGCCTGAAAAGTACCCCACCCTCTATGTTATAAAGGCTAGGAAATATTTGTATATTTTAAGTCTGCATTTTTGCTCTCGGCTAATGTCCTATTTGTCCTTGTGCTCATGCTGGCCATTTGCTTACATGGCTTTCATTTTGCCTGGCTAGCAAAGCTAAGCTCCTTTATTTCCCACTTGTGAAGTAAATTATTCATTCTAAGGGTGACCCTAATAACCATCCTCTACATCCATTTTATTCTGGACTGACTTTTCCTCAGCCTAGTTGATCAAAATTGTGTATTATATTTCTGATTAGGCCTTTAAAATCAGAATATTTACATGGAAATGAGTCATCTTGTATGTTCTGGATTGTATTTGTAGTCTTTTCTTTTTAATTGTTAAATCATAGAGGCTCTGAGTCATCCTGTGATCAACCAGTGCTTTCACATCCTTATCCTTATCTTTTGCTTTCCAAAGTGGCTTGTTTCACCAGCTATAATAGACAATCTCATTATAAATATGTAAAACATGATTTAGAACATTGTCTTAGATGACATTCCTCTTTGTTTCAAGGTCATCAAACAAAAATTGGAAGTCTTTAAGCTGATTTTTGTACTAACTTTGGATATATTCACTCCAGCCTCTCCTTTCAAAGTAAATAATTGTATTATCAATTGTATCTTGTTCCTTATTCACCTGAAACTAATTGCTGCTAGTTCTTAATGTCTCAAAAGAAATCAGGTGAATTGTATTGCCCTCTCTGGAAAAATAGTTAGTGAGGAGAACTATCATTTGGGTCTGGCATTATTGACCTTTGGTAAACCTACTCTCTCTCCCTTCATGGTCATTTTCTTTAATTCCTTTATTTTTTTTTCCACTTTTTCCTTCACAATAGCTCATTAACAGGTTAGCTGTTGCTTGTAGATTTGCACATCTTTTCGTTTTCTTAGAAAGTTTGCAAGATGTTCAAATGTGAAATATAAAATCCTAATTTGGAGACTTTTGGTTTTTACTTTTATTGGAAAAGGGCTACTGACAATCAGATTTCCAGATTATTTTACATTATCAGCTTTTCTAAAATTTCAGTGCTGTTTGCTGTATCTGTTTTTATAGAAACAAATTTTTCAGAAAACTTTTTATTATTAATTATTAATACTTAATTATTTTATAATTATTATAAAACTTTTAATTATTAAATAATTAATTATTATTATTTATTAACTTTTTAAAATATCTTTTGATGCAATTTGCATGTATTTATAATTTATGCCACATTTTCACTGTGCATCAAACCACCTTTTATGCCTGGCTAGAACAAAGATATCTTGGACTCTACACTTAGTTTTCCAGAAATTGAGATGGATGCAGACTGCAGGATTACTACATAATGACTTTATGACATGATAATCCCAACACGCTTAGCAATTTCCTCTCAGTAGCCAGGTAATTTCCTGTTGCATTTTTGGAAGTACTGCTTCATTTCATCCTGGGAATCTGTATAAACTCTGCTTTTCACCTGCTTGTCATCCCCGAGCCTTTCCAGACTTATGTTCCAACAGCGCTCCAGAAAGCACAGTTAAACTATGA
Source organism: Molothrus aeneus (assembly GCF_037042795.1). Taxonomy (NCBI): domain Eukaryota; kingdom Metazoa; phylum Chordata; class Aves; order Passeriformes; family Icteridae; genus Molothrus; species Molothrus aeneus. Next base: position 21,422,037 of record NC_089653.1, on the reverse strand, counting down.
CAAATTTGTAGCAAGACTGTGTAGGTAAATTAGCATGGCTGGGGAACTCCTACTTTCCTTGTTTGGTATCATCCCATCAAAAAATAAAAAACAAAATCCTGTTTGTTTTAGCACCTGGCAAGTTGATTGTCTCATATAAACATTTTCATTATTATTACAAACCCTTATTTGGGATTTTCCCACCTGGTCTAAATTTTGGGGGCTTTTTGTTGATACTTTTCATGCCAGAAAAAGAGATCAGAACTCATGCACAGACTACCTAAAGTCTCACAGAACTGGGCCAAATGCCTGTCCTTATCTCATATATTTTGTGCTGAGATAATTCCAAAGGAGTGTTGGTTAAATACCTACCAGGACAGTTGGAAAACACAATTGTGCCTCTTCCTATTTGTTAACAGCTAAATCTTCCATTGCTTCTAAGGATCTACTGTCCTATTTGAAGGACTAAATACAATCTATTATATATGTATAAATAATTTATTTGCTTGATTTTATTATTATGATCACGGTGTTAACTCAGTACATATTTAATAATACAGCTATTACCTCTAGAGCTTGGTTTCTAGTTTTTTTACTGTAACTTTATATAGCTTGTGCCTATTTTGGCAGCACCCTTATATCTTTAATAATTTAATATATGGTGTCTTGCATCTGAATCTCTACACCACTTTATCAGATTCTTTGAAATCTGGAAACAGTGAAACTGCTTTTCCAGTTCTCCTCCAGGTTTTAGGTGACTTCATTTACTCTTTTTTTTCCCCCCTCCAGACTTCCTCTGACCTGTTGTGAAGGTGCTGGTTTTTAAGTTAAGGAAATTGCTGACTGGAAAAAGATACCTTATGACTGTTCTGAGGACTAAGAATTTGATAGTTTCCTGTGAAATATATTTATCGTAAACAGAAATACTGTGCCTGAGCTCAAAAGTCAATCTAGTACCAAGGCATGCACAAGGAAGAGTTGCTGAAAATAGTTTGATTTTTGTCATTCCACAGCAGTTTCCAATCTCGATAATGATTGTTTGATAATGAGCATGGTCTCTCAGTATTATGCTAAATTTTAGGCAAGTTGAACACTGTAATGGGAAAGCAAAGTTTCAAGAGTAAATGGGAGCAGGTCTCTTAAAGGAATTATGAAAGTAGAAGGGCCAACATATCACAAAGTCACCTAAGGCAAGAGGCTGTCTTTCCTAAACACTTAAAAACTCCTTGTAAATGCTAGCATTCATTATAAGAAATGGACTACCACCAGAATAAAACTGCCTAGGGAAAAACTTCACTTTAAATTTCTCATTTTTCCCTTAAAACATTTTTAATAAGGGCCACACATGCATGAGTTGCAAGAGTCTGTAGCTCCCAATATCCTGAGGACCATTTCTGCTTTAGAATGAGATTTTTAATTTAAAACTTTTAGAATACAGTTGGATTTATTGGTTCTGTTTTAGTGCCCCAGATATTTTGAAAAATTACACACACACACACACACACACACACACACACACACACACACTCAAAAAATAGGTCTAAAATGGAAACAAACCCCAAAACTTCAAAAGTACTTATAAAACTGTGCTGTCCAAATTATGCATCAGAGTGTTTAAAGCAACCTTTCATTCTGCTTTTTGGAAAGTTGACCAGGTTCCAAGAAGTCCTAGGAGCCAGGAGTCCTAGGAGGCCTCCCAAAAAATCCTAAGAGCTGGTTTAGAGCTGATAAGCCCTCTTTCCCTGGCTGCAAGTCACACAGCAGATTTACAGATATCTGGGCAGATGACATGGAAGACACTTCAGAGGGTTTGAAAATTGCATCATTTCTATCATATTTGTGCGCAAATGGGTGAATATCTATGAATAGTTTTCATTTTAAAGACAAGCATTTTCCAGAAGAAAAATGCTCCTTAGAAGAATCTACACTGTGTGTTCAGGATTCCCTTTTTCTAATCAATGCCAGTACAATCCAGTTAATAGGACTGAAACTGAAATGGAGTCATGATGGGATTATTGACATTCTGTTTTGAAAACACTCACAGAATGTCTAAATCCTGACTGGTGAAATGCTGACACAAACTGTAAGCTTTTCCAGGAAAATATGAGGTGCCAGTGCTGTCACTGCAAGGCTGCGGCTCCTGTGGTGGGTCTGCATTGCTCTTTCTCTCTTCTCAGAGGTGCAGGCAGCTTCTTGCCACCAGCATGCTCAGATACTTTAGTTTCCATGTGATGTGGTGATATGGTGCCCAAATAAAAAAAAAAAATAGTTGAGATGATTTATGTGAATTTTGAAGCATCCGAAGTACAATAATTCCCTCAAAACTTGATGTTGCTGTCATTGGTTTTAGTAATATGTGTTCCTGTATTGTATTTAATCTCTGAACTCTGGAGCATCTTACAGGGCAAAATGAATGCCATCATTTTAATCTCATTTAAGTGAGAGGGAAACTGAGGCAAGAGTGGGGAACTGACTTATGCTTCACATCACACAAGATTATCAGAATACATGATTGAACCTTCAGTCAGATTCCCTTCATCCTCTACCACAATAATAGGAACAACCTCAGTGCTCGGATCCTCCCTCTCATGTGAATAATAAGTAATACTATTGAAAATTCTCACGCATCTTAGATGAATATAATGTGTTTATTCATATTTTTAAACAGCACCATGAATGTGTGGGCCTTCTCACTATGTGCATTTTTCATTAATATCCTACTACAGGATCTTGTTGGCAGGCTTACTCTCTTGCTGTAGCAGACAGTTGGGTGTTTAATTTTGAGGAATTGCTAAGCAAATATTTGATCTGCAGCAAGTAGTTTGACTTTACGTGTACATTTGTCCAGTTAAGGAATACCCTGTCCCTTTGCCTCTCACTCTACCAGACTGCCTGCACGCAAAAAAAAATTGAAGTAACAGGTAGTATAAGTGGGCATATAAAACTGTACTCCAGGAAGTGACTGTAGGCAATTTAGTGAAGTTTATTAAATAGTTTGTGTTAAGTGTGTTCATATTCATTTTGAGCAGACAACAAGGGAAAAATGCTCTCCTGAAGTCTGATCAGGAAAACATTTTCTGTAAATGTGTCTTTTTGTCAAGTAAATAATTTGATGTTGCTGCATGTTTGAGATTTGCTCAGTCAGCCCGAGCAGTGCAACCAGTCCACGCTAATTCCACTGTGGACTGTGCAGCTTTTCTTCCCTGCCTTCAAGCCTTGGCCCTGATGTGAAGCTGCATCTGTGGGTAAGGCTGGGGCACCGTGGGCACGTTCCTCCCTCCCTGCTGGGTGCTGAAGGGTCTCTGTGAGCAGGGAAGAGCTGGGGGCAGCTGGCCCTGCCCAGCCCAGGGACGGCCACCTGCCCCAGCTCCCTGTGCTTCAGGTGGGAGCAGCTTCCACTCTGCACCTCCCCGGTCCCACAGGCAAGCTCTGTCTACACCATTACTTTTTCCTATTAGTATCACTAAGTCCCAGTGGAGAAGCAATTAGAGAACCACAATAAATTAGATGATTTGCCCTCTTAGCAAAAGTGCTATAAACCTGTTGTTTTCTCTGGTTTGTGTAGGGCTGCTTTTGTCAAGTCATAGCTTAACATTGTTGCTTAACCCAGTGCCTTTAGCTGTTGGTTTCATTATCATAAGCTTATTCATATGCTTCTATCTTTCTCTTTTTGTGTGTAATGAGTAATTAGTGTAATTTAATATGTCATCATTGTTGCTTTTTCCAGCACAGAATAATAATAAAAATCCAGCATAAATATAAAATTAATCACACTGTAACCTCTCTTACACATCTGTACGTCTCCACATAAGCCCTCAACAGTGATCTGGCATTTGATAAATGACACTTTTAAGAAACTCTCTGCGTACTTTTTGATAGCAATTTTAAGGCCAAAATGGTATCATCAGAGGTTCAGCATATGCAGATAGTTGGGATATCATAGAGTAAAACATGTCTATTTCAGAAGCATGAAATAAAGCCAATTATAACAGCTTTGAATTAGACAGTGGAAACAATCTCAGGATGAGTGCTTGATGTTTAGCTCAGTTAATACCAATTACAGCCTTCATAATAATTTAAAATTCTAATGTAGAAATGTTCTGTTGCTATTTGCTCTTTTTTTCTCTGTACTTTTAATGAGCAGCATTGCCTAGATTGAATTTTTATTTTTATTATTTTAAAAAGGACGTTTTTGCAGTTTTACTGTTAAAATCTGAAAACCTTCCTATAATATACATGGTAAAAGGAAAATGGTGTACAGAAGTCTTTATCTCTTTATTTAAGCATTCAAATGACATCACAGACCACTCATGCCTTCCTTCCATATTTATTCCATGGTCACTAGATGCTTCTCATACTCATTTTAGTTTGCTGATCTCTGTTACACCTTTTATCTCTCACATGTGTATTTTTCCCCATACATGGATGTATATTAAATGTCATGTTTCTTTATATTGTTGTGAAGATCATTGTTTTACTTCTGAAATAGGTAGTGCACATGTGCTATGAGCAAACTGTGGTAATCTATGTAAATTATGTGCACAGAGCCCTACTCTACCCTTGGGGGAAATGCAAATTAGAACATTTTGTAGTTTGTTTGTTTTTAAATACATACACTTTTCACATCAAGGCTCAGGACAGACTCCCTGTTTATTTTCCCATTGCTCATGATTTGTTATTCCTTGTAAATATCTCAGTCTTTAATGATTAGTTTGCTACTTTGGAAGGAAAAAAATACTTGATGAGGGAAATCCTCAAAATACAATTTTTGTGTATTTTATAGCTCTGCTGTATGGGATTTATCTGCTTGTAAAAGGGTATGTAACACACGACTCAAAGCCATTATAGTGATCTGACAGTCTTCATTCATTTTCTCCCAGTGTAGTCTTGTTTTCTTCTTTTACATTAATGTTTGTAATATTTTTTAATCCTGCATGACTAAAACATAGTTAACTGATTTTCCTTATATGAAGCAAGAAAAACATATTCCTAAACTGTGTTGTTTACTGCACTTGCAGTTCTCTGCAGATGTAATTTGTTTTAATAATAAAATTATTTTTATATCCTTTAAGTACCCTTTCAGAGAAATGTTTTAATGTAAGTTGTCTGATTCTATTTTAAGTGAAGGAGAAAACCTGGTAGAGGTTGTCTCTTTAAATCGGATCTGCAGTGTTGATGGACCCTCTAGCAGGCACGGTAAGAACCATTCTCACCTCTGCAGCAGGGAGCTTGACCATATAGACTCTCACATTCAATCAAAACGTTTTTCCTTTTAATATGCACTGTACCAATCCTATTCCCATGGTTACAGCCCGTGCTTCTTTGGTTGCTTCCAGACTGTTGGAAAAGGAAGGCAGCATACATTTCTTGTACAGGAGTTTAAAACATCATGAAAGCAACCCTGTTGTGATTTGCATTTTAAATGTTTCTTTTTTTTTCTCATTGTACAGAATGCTGTAGCAGTAGCTTCAGTTCATTTGCCACAGTCTGTCTTCTCTCAGTCTTCAGCCTGGCAATCTGTTGATAACTCCACTTGCAAGCTACAGTTTATTGTCTTTCGGAATGGAAAACTCTTTCCTAGCACAGGAAACTCATCAAATCTTGCAGATGATGGGAAACGTAGGACGGTTGCCACACCAGCTGTTTTTGCTAAAATAGGTGAGAAGCTGTTATGCATTATTTTCTTTTCATCTAAAAGCTACGGTATACTTGATTGTGCAGAGAATAGAGGGGTAGAGCATGCAGTGTGCTGGGAGGCTGGAAACAGTCTCTGTCTTTAGTACAATGTTTGCAATTGTTCCTGTCTGCACGATTTTATTCAGATTGTCCTGCAAATAAAGAAATGTCCTTACGCTACGATTAGAATGCAAATTCTGGGCTACTGTTTGTTGGCTGTGTTGTTACAGATGCTCGCTTCTTAAAGCTGTCGGAAGGATCCTTGTTTTACTCTTTACAGTTGCAATGTTAGTGTCCTAGGCACTGGTAAAAATAAGGCTTTTGGAGTGGGAGTAGTGCCCTGTTGCATGTATCAATACTCAGCAGTATACTTTCTGATGCGATGGATGTAAAACAGGTGTTGTTACAGACTTCTAACTAAATGACATACATTGTATGTGCTAGTGAATCAATATTTTGTTTAATTACTCACCCATGCAATTTTACTAATTTTGTCCGACACTGAATAGTGCTCTCATTTGTATTAACATTTTAAAATGTTTGAATGTTACTTTCAAAGTGCAGAATTGTCTCAGCTAATAATCATGCCATGAAACTGAGCCGTTTCTGCAGTTACATGGGCAATAGTGTAATACTGGTCATAAATGAAGAATCTGAAACAATAAAAAAGATCTCCTTTGTGAGGAATTATTAGATCATTTTGACACAATATGTGATTGCAATGCTCAGATTTATTTATACCATTGCAAACTTCTCCGATGTGAGCACTACCTTTGATTTTGACCATTAAGATTTTATGTCCACTGGCTTTTTTCCCCCTAGTTTAGTGTATCTGGTCTCTTTACAGAGCATTCATCACTAAAGGGTTTTCCACTCCATCTCTCTGATTCAGTTTTTTCCTTTTGCAGATGGGTGCAGTTTTGGAAACCTCACCAGCCCTCTTACTATAGGATTGAGGCACTTTGCACGGGGTATAGACCCCATTGCAGCCTTCTGGGATTTTGACCTTCTAGATGGACATGGAGGCTGGTGGGGAGAAGGGTGCCACATAATTAGTTCTGCAGGCAATATTACCACCATTCAGAGTACACACTTCAGTAACTTTGCAGTGCTAATGGTAAGTATATGACTTAGCAAATATATTTCTCTCTCTCTCTTTTGCCATACATTTATGTTTTATTTGCATGCATCTGTTTCATTCTGATTTGTCAGTAGCTGACCTTCTGGATTTTTATAATGTTCAGCATAAAACAGTCTAAAAGAAAGTAAGTTACTTAACTGCTAGCAAGTGAATAAACCTGGTGGTCAGTTTTAATATCCTGAGACAGGCCTAATCAGAAATGACATTAACTTCAGTCTTATAAATGAAAGTTCCATCAAGGAATGATTAGTACATAATGGTTATAAATTATATGACAGGGTTTAAAAATGTATACTCCTGTGTGCTTTTACATCAGCACATCTCAGAGGCTGGTCTGCTTTTGTTCCTGCCCTGCACTGTGTTGATCATACTAATTAGTTGCAGGCATACCGCAATGTTGAATCATTTAATAAATGGAGAGGAATAACATCTTCTGCTCTTTTAAGTATGGACAGAGCTGTCCTTGTTGATTCTGTGGGAGTTTTGGTTTGTGCACCAATGCCGATAGCCTACTTACGAAATTGCTGTTTCTGAAGGAAAATATTCCTGTGCAGTGCTAACGCATCAGCTGCTTTGCTCTGTTCTCAGTCACACTTACAGTTCCCATTGCAGTTATTTAACTAACCTGCTTAACAGAAAGTTACCTTCATGAAAGCAAAAATATTATGCATACAATAATTATTCAGGGAGTAGAGGAAAGCAAACAAGAAACTGAAAGGTTTCTAAGCTTTAGAAAATCTTTGCACCCTTAAAAATATTTATTATAAAACAGTTGTAAAAAGAGTAGATGTGTGTACTATTAATACTAGATTGCTCTTGAATGCTGATGCATGATTGCACTGTAGATGCTGCTTGTGTACATTACAGAAATGTTTATAGTTGAGTAAATAATGTATTGTGTGTATGTGTAAGGGACAGCAAACACAGGCGACAGGAATTGCGAGGACGTGTGCAGAGAATACCAATCTGCTGCTGTCAGATGGAGCCCAGATGGCAGCCAATCATAGCACAAAGCCCTGCTGCCCACGAGTTAAATGCAGATATTATCGTCCACTTCATAAGAACTGATTTCCCTGAGACTTAGTTGAACATTTTTTTACCCATTATAGAATTGTTCAGAATGTAAGAGCTGTTCCTCAGATTTGATGACAGCAAATGTACCTCATTTTCTACAGCTCCTGTGAGTTCCCTTTCCCCCCAGCCTCTTGTTTCCCAGAATGTGAATAATAATTTTGCTTTGAGGGTGTTTTTCCAAATTAATTAAAGAAAGCACCTGTTGACTTTGCAGGTGCCACACCCAAAATGGCTTCCTCCTTCTTCAACTGCTTGAGTTCAGCATGTTGCTCTTAAACTTTGAGCAGTTACTAAATGTTAACTAACAGTTTGCAATCAACCAATTCCACAATTTCTTTTTGTTTGAAAAGTTGAATACTGATACAAGGGCTGCAGGTAATTTTTGGGTTGTAAAGCCCATTTATCTCTTATAAGATGTAGGAGATGGGTTTTTCTTCAACTGTAAAGGCAACTGAGGCACTTTTTACTGGAGCTTTTGTATCTGGTATGTAATTCTGCTTTAGGCATTGTGTTTGTTTGTTTATGAGCATTTGACTGTGGTTTATTTCATGTGTGCATCTTCCAATTTTATCTGTGCAAGACAAGAAAGTAGAATCTTAGAATCACCCTTGCTTTGCAATTTCTATGGTGGCAAACAATGGGATATGTTTCTTAGCTCATGTTTCACAGTAACTTTTGAGGAAAAGGATGACAAGTAATTTTTAAATAAACATATATAAATATGCACACACACAAATCCACTTTCCAGTCATTGTCTTTCTAAATAGATAATAGAAAACTTTTGTAGCTTCATTATGTCCAAACATTTTCATTCAAGTATTATTTCTTAATCACTTTTTTGTGGCATAAAGTCAAGGATTATTTTATTTGATAGAAATTATGCTTTTCTGGGCAGTTCAATTCTCGTAGCAGAAATGAAAAATACTTCATTGTTCTGCATTGTTATTAATTTATAAAATGAATGGGATAAAGTGCTTATATGTACCTTATTAATTTATATCTATATGCCTAATGTATTTTAAAATACTAACAAACCATCAGCAAATTCAAGATACCTGGCATATGGTGTGTAGCTAATGAAATTAGCTACAATATCATGATACATGTCATTAATCTGTAATTCTCTAATCTGTTAAACAACAAAAATTCATAATTTATTATTATGGTTGGGGGTAATTGCAGAAAACTGAAGTAGTATCTGTAAACTAAAAAGCAGCACTAAAGCTTTGCATTGCCATCAGAATTGTGTACATCCTGCTGTAGATGAAGCTGAAACAGAAGCCTCAGTCAATCCAATTGTCCATTTTATGGTTAGCACAGCACATATTCTGGTTTGGCACCTTTTTAAATAGTAAGACAATGTTTCCTAAGTTGCTTCATAGAAGTTGTTTATGTCTATGTAACATAAAAGGGTTAAAATAAAGGTTTTCTAGAGTCCTTTTTTTAGAAAGGCAGCAATCAAGGATTTATCAACAATGATTGATAATTAATAAGCATGAGCATACTTCAAGTGAGAGGAGTCATGTAGAGCCCTTTGATTTCTCTCTGTGACAGTTGTTCAAGTGATGTCAGTGAGAGAGAAAGTTTACTTTGGAGCTTGGGTTGGGAAAGAGGTACATGCTCCTTCCCTCACGTGGCCTCACACTTTCATTTTGCTCTGGGTTAGGTTGGCAAATAGAAGTAAAACAATAGAGTCAGACATAACAGAGCATTATCTATTTCTGATCAGGTTTTGAGTAGTATGTCCTACAGGTAAAATAAGAGTAAAATATGAGAGAGTAAAATAATGTGAACTAACAGAGAGTAAAAATAATGTGAACTAACACCCACATTATTTTCCTGCCTTTTACTTCATGTGCTGTGTGCTCAGACTAGTCCTCTGTTTTGTCTTTTCTTCTGTTATCTATAGGAGGAAGAGTTTGTTACACTCTAGTTTCTTTTGGAGGTGTCCAAAGCCCTCTAGGGTCCTGAACTCTGCAATATGATTTTCTATTTTAGAGTAAAATCATGGATTTGTATACTCTGAAGCTTTGTCATAGCTAATGATAAGTATTTGCTTCTTAAATACTGACTATTTATGCTGTTGTGTGAACAAAGTTGTACATCAGTATTTTAATTTTTCAGGACAATGTTTGTGTATGTTATGACCAATCCAGAGACCTCCATATCTGAGGAATAACTCTTCAGGAGATGAAAAAAATATCCAATAGCAACAATGAATTTCAAAATTTGCTAAATACATTTTGGCATACATTGTCCTTTGTTCTTCCTTTCATTTTTCTTAGAACACAATAGAAATTCAATAGTGATGGATATTACTGTAATTGTATACAGCATTTCCTTTCCCCCTTAGACTGCTTTGTCAATAGTAATTTCCTCAAATCTGCCAAATAAACACAAATAAAAATATTAAGTCTAAGTATGATACTTCCCAATTAACATAAAATGGATTAATAAATATTCTTAGCACTTCTAATTGTAATCCTAAAAGTTAAATCAACATAAGGTTAAATCAACATAAAATCAAAAGCAGCTCCTTTCCTATTTTGTCACAATTTGTCATATTATTCCAGCCAACATAGGTTTGGAGTTTTGGGTCTGCTTTATGTGCATAAGGAGTAATTATTTGTAGAAGCAGCATACATTCAGTGGATGCTTGTATGAAATAATTAGGGCTGGGGAGACCGAACTGACAAAACCAGAGCATATTTGAAACTGTTCTGGAAGCAAACCTTGGAAAATGGTGTGAATGGGAAACTGAGAAGAGGCAGGATGCTAGGAATGGATCACAGCAAGAGTTAGGGCACTTTTCTCTTGTTGTTTTGCAAGCATCCCCCCCAATCTTTGTAGTCTTTCCAATCTGGTACAAAAAAAGCTACTTTTTCAACATTTTCATTGTTACTGGAAACAATTGCAGAATTTCTTAAGCCTGTTCAATTCTGAAGACAGAATTCTAAACTTCCATCTTTCAGGTCTTCTGCAAATTAAGCAGACTGTCTAAGCCTTTTGAGAAATTAATTCATGAGTTGGGGAAGTATTACAGAGATGTCATTTAGAAGGTTGACATAATTACAGTATTTGACTTTTCCCCATAGAGAACACAGGGTTTTCTCATAGCAGGCTGTGGAAACATTGTTCTGTACTTTGAAAAATCAGACTGCCTATAACAAGAGGCTTAAGAACGAACATTGCAAGTCTTTTTTAATGTTTAAACACAAAGTTAAACACATATAGCATAGACCTTAGTAGAGTTTATGCACCAAAGTTTGTGAAAATGATCCAGAAAGTTGACTTGCTATATGTAAAATTAACATTTGTTGTAGTGGGAACTGCAGAATTCCCTGGAATTAGATTAATCTGCACATGTATAGATGTTTCCCAGTGTGAAGAGCCTGCAAGGAGAGGCACATGCTCCTCACTTCAGTCCTCAGCTGGCTTGTACTGCTCTCTGCTCATGTGATGCTCATGCTCATCAGAGAATCCTGAGCTCATATGGACAGTGTTGAGTCCAGCCCCCAGAAAAGGCTGCTTTTTAAAGAATATTCCTGACTAACATTCTTTTGCACAAAGCCTTGGATAGAGTACTCTTAAGAGCAAGGTCTGCTTTTTATATCTTTTTCCTCCAACGTACATTTTATTAAATTGCATTTAATAATATGTATTATTTGCTCTGTCAAAAGCATAAACTGGTTTGGTACTGGGCTCAAAATTCCAGGCTTGTCTCCTCCAAAAGGCAGTGATTTTACCACAAATCAGATCTCTGGCTCAAGCTCTTTCTTTCTGTTTCTCCTTTCTGTTGGCTTAATGGATCTTGCATTCATCATGGTGCAACTTCAGCCAGCAGGTAAATGGATTCAGATTGTAAAGCTCAGTAAAATATGCCAACTCTTGGAAGATAGATGGAAATTAAAGGCCTGGAATCTAGGCCTTGGGACATTTTATTGTCTTGGTGGCTTCTACTGGGCTCCTTTCAATTCAGCAACGTCATTCTTGTACTGAAGTGCCCAAAACTGGAGACAGTAGTTGAGATTTGGCTCACAAGTGGTGAATAGCAGGGAATAATCATTTCCCTCCTCTGCTGTGTGCAGTCTTGGTAATGTGGCTCAATATGGGATTCACCTCATGTGCCCCAAGTGCTCACCACTTGATTTGTTTCACACCATCTTAAAAGGGTGAATGATGACAGTTTCTCATTAGACAACAACTAACGGGCCTCATAGTTGTAGCCATCAGTTTATAATGATCAAGGTCTTGTAAGTATTCATTTTCCTGGGATAATTGCTGTGAATTTTCAATATCATAATGATTTGAATCCCCTCTAGGAAATAAAATCAAACCTAACTTTTTAAAATGTAACATACAATTTTGCTGCTTTGCATACAGCATTTAAAAAAATGCTTCTTTTCTGCATGTTGTCTTCCCCAGAATATTACTCAAGGGAAGTTGATGGATCAATAAGGTTTAATTACCATCAGAGAACAGACAAGATACATCTCTTATATATCTATAATGAAATCAGTTTTCAATATACAAAACTTCTAAAAAGGTTATTCTACTTTGGCATTAATGATTTTCATACTCCAAATTTTATGATTTATTTACTGTAGAAGATTAGATAAGAGATAAAACTCGTACTTAAAAATTGAATTAGCTTTAAGATTCTGATTGTTCTTCATTCTTCTGCAGGCAAAATGGTTGTATTCCTGTAGGACACATGACATTTGCTTTTATACTGATGATCAAACGCGGGGAGATGTTGAACCTTGCATTTACACTATTAAAAATTAGTTCTTTAGTACACAGTAATGGTACACAAGTAAAATTGCTTTCATTTTTTTCAAATGTGTAGCTACACATCTCAAATGTGTAACTTCACTGTGCTTCCTTTTTCACAACTTTAACTTTTCACAGTGATATCCAACTTACTTATTTCTTTAAATAACTGTGCTGCTACTACTGTATAGTTTACAGTAACACATTTCTGAATGCAGAGAAATTGTGTACCTAAATTTATGCAAAGTGTACTATAGTATATGAAAATATAATTACATCAGTAAGAGCTAGAAGTAAATGTTTTATCATTTTCAGCAGAGTATTTCTGTTTAAATTGTCCAGTTGTTTGCATTACTACTCATAGTATGAGCTAAAATTGTATTGAACATTCCTGTTAAATACTTATTCATCTAACTCGAGAGACTTACTCTATAAAGGAATCAATGGGGAGATGATGCAAATAAAAACATGGGAGAAAAAGATGAGCAGGATGAAAAAGGATGTTTGAGTGGACATTAAGAGGCAGTTCTGAACCAACAGACTTTTAAGGAATTATTTGAAAGTTACGAAGTCATGAAATCCTGAGTGTTTATTCATGCACACTGGAAGAAAACAAGAATGAGAAGGCCTTAAGAGCCTGGGTCTGTCATGCTAAAAAACTAGCACATCAAAAGACAGAGTTCTTTTCCTCTTCTTTTCCATTTGTGATTGAGGGAAGAGTAGCAAGAACTGACACCTCTAGATGAGACAGCATAAGCTGAGTTCCTCCATGAGAAGTGACTCCACCTCTCACCCTGGGTGTTGGTGAACTGGGCAGGGCAGAGAGAAAACTTGTGTGAAGGACAGGAGGGAGAGAGCAGGTTTAACTGAGGTTTACATGCAAGCTGAAGAAGTGCATGAAGAGAAATGGGATGTCATAACATGTAGTTGGCATTTTGTTCATAAGTTATTTTTCATTTTGATGGTCCTTTTGTTGTGAGCTGCTCTGTTTAGAGCTGACATTCATATGCATCTGGAGAAACTGGTACAATCAATCTTAGAAACTTTAAAGCTAATAATGAAGGAAAATAATAACTACCAGGGCATCAGTTACTTGAGAGGATCATTTTAGAAGGTTAACTAAATTCTCACCATTTAGTAATTGCATATACTCACGAACATTATCTGCTTGTACGTGGACAAATTCATATTCATAAATAATGGTGCTAGAAATCAGCTCTCTGCATGCAAATGCAATTAAACAGAGGTATTAGCATTACAGTCCAAATTTCCTAAGGGGAGATTTCACCTCAGCAAAATAATGTATTGAACCTTTTTCTAAGGGAACCTAAAACTGACAAATAAGAAAAAAGTATTTTAAATGTTTGCCAATATTTTAAAGTTAGAGTTTGCTGGACGGTACTATTTCAGATTTTAGCTTTGTCTGCTGGGATGTATATTCATTTTTGTGTGCAGAGTTAGTGCCTCTGCACATGGGAAGTGGCATGTAGATGACACTGTGTTTGCACTCAGGTGATAGGTTTTGTGTATAAATTTTGGTATCTGTATGCAGAAATGTAGTGCACAAGCAAATTCCCTGTAATGCATTAAGCCTTGTGGCTTAACACATTACAGGGAATGGAATGTTTGCTGTAATTCAGACAGTCTGAAGACATTCTGTTATATGTAATGGGCTCCTTTTGCTTTCCATCCATCACACCTCCAGATTTAGCTCTCCTAAATGTGTAATTTAGAATGGGAATTTGATAAGGTTAATTTTACAAAGATATGGATAGTTTTTCATTGTTTTTCATGAAGAATTGTGTTACTAGGCACTAACATGTTCAAAAGGAACACATGGATCCTTACTCTGCTGTTAATATAGCTGTCCAAGTTACTTTTGAATTACTATAGGGAGTAGAGTACTTCCAAATAAGTGTAAAGGTCACTGGGTTACAGGAGTTGTATCAACTGGTAATTATATTTGAGTGAGTTGATAATTTGAGTGTATTCTCATGGTTCTTTTTTACTTTGAGTGGTTCTTCTGCAGCCATATATATGTCATTTGGAGACCTTTATGGTGATTTGAAATTTTGTTCTTAATATCTTAGTAAAATATGCTCATAAAGTTCATGTTATCAGAAGGACCAGATACTGCTAATGCTGGGAAAATGTAATATTCTGTGTATTTTTTCAGACCTTTTTTTAATTAGGATATGTCTGCTTGTACAAAAAGGTTAATTTTTGTCTAGCAAACGGTATGCAGATGAGGAAGGAGCAGTCTGTTATTGCAAATTCATGAACTGTATCTACATTAAAAGTTCATCTTTTTTTTTCCTGCCCTTGAAAGGGAACAGCTAGAAATGACAGGACATATTGGAATGAAGTCCCAGTTTCACACATGCCTAACAACGTTAAATCATTTTGCTCTTTCCCCAGGATTTTAAGACAGTGCTGTCTTTCCCCCAGTACCCAGGGGAGTTTCTGCACCCTGTGGTTTATGCATGTACTGCAGTGATGTTGTTGTGCCTGTTTGCTTCCATTATCACCTACATTGTCCATCACAGGTAAGAATTCCATTTTAAGCACATATTAAATGGTCGGCACAACACTTGAATTTTTACAACCTTTGCTGTAAAGATAAATTAAAATTATTTGAATTACTGTTGGATAATAACATCAGCAATATAATTTACACTAGAGAAATCAAAACAAAGTTTATGTCAACCTGTCTTAGGCTGTTTCTGAGCTTTCCTCACATATGTTTACATTTTCTGTACACTTTTCCTAAGATTTCTAACTTAACAAACTCAACATGTAAAACCATTAACACTATTAAGGTGCTTTCTGGCAAATTGCAGTTGAGCAGCCCTTTGGTCAGCTACACTTGCCATAATGACTTTTAAGACCAAGTTTGGTTGGAAGACTGGTAACTATCACTGGATTAAAGGAACTTTCTTTGTCTTTTAAATTTTGGGTTTAGAAAACTTGTGTTTTCTTTGATATGAAAAATTTATATAAATGCCATTTTAACTACATACTTCTGGTTAAAGACCATTAGCAATTTAAATGAGTAGGAATGTATTGTGCTGTAGAAGCTGCTAAATATTAATTATGTGAAGTTAATGCAATGTCTTCTGATCTTCAGCTTCCATTTAGTCCTTTAGAGCTGTCTTGTTAAAGTTCTGCATACGTGAAGCTATGCAATAAGCCTTTTGCTTTTAGTACTCTACTTTAAATGCTTGATTTGGTGGAGGAAACTTTAAATCAGTAGAATTTTATGATTTTTACCATTTCTTTTGCCTTTTTTAATAATTTATTTCAGTGCTTTATAGATCAGACTCTGTCCTATGGGTAGATTGCTACATACATATTCAAGAATCTGAGAACTTTATTCTATCAAATTAAGTGTTTTTCCTGAATAGTAATCTTTATAATACATATGTTGAGGGTTTTATTTTTAAATATGACTTTTTTTCAACAGCACAATCCGAATAAGCAGAAAAGGATGGCACATGCTTCTCAACTTTTGTTTCCACACTGCTCTCACATTTGCTGTTTTTGCTGGTGGAATCAATCGCATTAAATATCCAATTATATGTCAAGCTGTAAGTATCTGTCTCAGTAATTCTTACTAATAGAATTGAAACTTGCAAATGAGTTCTTAACATAATATTGGCAGTTCTTTTCTTATATTGTTCTTGGATCCTAAGTTTTTCAAAATAAACTATTATAAGCATATCTTCTAAAGGCCAGTCCTGGGAATGATCAGTGTTTGGTTGTCACATGAGTTTCTCT
The DNA here is from genome assembly GCF_037042795.1 of Molothrus aeneus. Lineage (NCBI taxonomy): Eukaryota > Metazoa > Chordata > Aves > Passeriformes > Icteridae > Molothrus > Molothrus aeneus. The sequence goes on along the minus strand of NC_089653.1, from coordinate 21,405,617 downwards.
AAGAGGGTGACCAAAGCATTAACTTCTCTGAGGCTCAGACTGCCTCATTCTTGTTGTTTTGGTTTTTTTTAAGAAAAGCATTGAAAATCTTGATATTTCTCTGCTGTACAAGATAATTGAAAACTACGAATCCAGAATACTTCTGTCCTTCCTGTATTTTGGATTGAATGTGTGGGATAAAGTTGCTGCTTCACTTTTGTAACACATACACTGTTTGCCTGGAGGTGGCCCTGGCTCCACTGGATGATCCATAAGGAGACACAGCCAACCAGCATACTTGTAATTTATGGGCCCTTGTTTGCACTGCTGGACTGTTTCATATCTCTTGCCTCAGCATTTTTGGGGCAGTAGTGTGGTGAGATGCACAGACAGGGCTGGATTCAGCTGCTCTGAATATAAAGGCTGAGTCTGTCCAATGTGTAAAGCGAGTCATTTCAGTCATCTTCTGTAATGTCTGATGAGAGCATGTTGCAATTTGTTTGCCTTGAACATTTCTTCCTCTCAGATTTGTAGAAGTGCACCAGGGCTCATGAATGTCATTGGTATTTTTCTGTAGTAAAGTTATCACTCTTACAGTGTTCAGTGAGGTGATTTGGAAGCCTCTTGTGTATCCTTGTGCATGACCACCAGTAAACGGCACATGTGGGTCTGCAAGCCCTGTGATGTTCTACCTGGGAAGTCTACCTAAGTTTGTTACATGATACTCATTTAAATGACAAAATTGTCCATTAGATGGAGAGAAATATCTCACAGTATCTAGTGTATTGTGTCATAATTAATTTGTAAGTTCTAGCAAATTGAAATATCACTTACTATTGTCTTTGTCTGCAGTTTGCAAGTGATAGTAGCAGATTAGTTTGTAGGGCAGCCATGGCCATGTAATTACATGGTCACAAATGACCATCTGTTGTTTCAGGCATTGTCTGATTATTTACTTTGCAGCTTGCATGGTAGCAACGTGGTATTAACAGCTATAATGAAAAATTGATTGAGATAAATGTGTTATTAATAGCCTTTTATAAGTAGTACATAAACTACAGGGGTATCTTAATAAAGTGCATTATCAGTGGCATCTGTCTCTTGCTGTGGGATAGGGCCAGATCCTGAGCTGCTGAGAAATGTGCACACTTAAAGAAACAGAATTGAACCATCCCTATATGTCTGCTAACCAGTTTCATTAAGTTATTTATTTACCTACTAATATCATCAGTAGTTACAGTATAGGAAAGATACAAGTGACAAAGACTGTCCTCTATTTCCTGGTAGAAATTGTCTGATGTAATTAGACAGAGCTAATGGAGGAAATGGTCCAAGCAATCTAAGACAAGGCTCCAATAGCTCCTAACAGAGGCTGAAAACTGTTCACTTTGAGCACATCATACCCAGCCACAGATCTTTTTTTGCTTTCTGACAGCAAGGTTTTCAAAATTCTGAGTGCCAATGCCTGTGTCCTGTGATAACCCTGAGACAATTAGTCTGTGATTTATTATCCAACACGCCAAAGCTCTGATACCGGGGCTTAAAATATATTTGTGAAAATGTTACTGCTTCAAGCAGCACTAAAATATTAGTTATACCACAGGTGTAACACCATCAGTTGCCATTCCAGAGGTATCCTTCATTCTGCTAAAATTCAAAGCACAACTTCAACCTGCAGCAATGCAATTTTCACTTTTTATTTCCCGAGTGCATAGAGAAAGATTCCAACTGCAAGTATTTTTTGTCCTAATCACTGAAATGTTGCATAAAAGCCAGTCAACCACTCCCTTTCCTATTGTAATTATCCCTAAAACTTCCACAAAAAAATCACTGCAGCATACTTAAGAATGTGAAACAATAGACTAAGTTAACTTTTATCCTTCAAATTTAACCTAAAAGGGTGGTTCTAAATTAGCTTTATTTGGATCACCCTCTGTCTATAAATGTGTAGTTACCAGGTTAGTTTTAAACATCAGGAATTAATGCTGTGATTTTCTGTGACAGCTGGAAGAACCTTCAAATCCCCTTCAAGGTGAAAGAGTCACACAAAAAAATCTTTTCAGAAATGGTCAGACATATATTTTTATGTGGAATCTAAAAATCTAAAATTCCCTTTAAACCTACATATCTGTTTCAGAGAGGATTTTGTCTAGACCTTTCACTTGCATGTGTGCTCTACAGTCTTTATGATTTACAAAATTCCTGATGTTAGAATGCTGGTCTGGAATGCAATCTGTTGATTGCATCTCCTCACATTTCCCGAGTGAATGAATTTACAAACTCTCTAGATTTCTCTTGAATCTCATTCTGGGTGTCACTGAATGTTGGCTGTTGTAGAATCCAGACTCTTGAGTTTACTGGCAAAATCTTTGAAGCAAGGCAGAGGTTGTCTTAGGAGCAGCAGGGATAAATCAGAGGCAGTACAGTAGCAGAAAGGTGCTTGAGCCAGCCAGTGAGCCCTTCCATCCTTCCATCTCCCAGCCGCAGATTAGTTTGCTTCAGAAGGCAGGAGGAAGCTCACTCCTTTCATGTAAAGAGAAGGAGACACAACTTACTGGATCACTCCCCATGTGTGGGAGGCATCAATTCTGTACTCTCAAAGATTTCTGTTTCGTGGCTTCTACTTTAGAGGAAAGGATGATAGCCATGAGTTTATGGATGCTAGGGGATGAAATCATCAGTTAAACATGTTGAAGCATGAAGAATGGACTGAACACGAGATTCAGGAGGCAGAAAAGTTATGGAGAGAGGCAGAATCTTATTTTTTTATTCCATGATCACTCCAATCACATCTCCAAGAACCTCTATATGGTTTATAAAATAAAAGCTTCCATGTAAGCTTTGGCAAGGCTCAGATCTCCTTCTCCCTGATGAATGTCATATGTGAAGCTGCTTGTGAGTTCATTTCTGTTAGGCAGTAGATCTTCAGCAAGAAAGGCAAAGCTCATTCCATACTAGCCAGCAGTCTACAAGTTCAGCTCAGAAAGCTGAACTTTTTGCTCTAAATTTTCTACCTGTGAAGAGGGAGCATGGGGTTTTGCTAATGCTAAATGTTTAAAGATCATGAAATATTCACATCCATTGGTGTTACAGACTGCAGAGAAATTCCTGAGCCCCTTCATCTTACAGAAAAGAATAATTTTTGTTGCAGGATTAAAAGTTTAATCAGAATGTTTGTGCATATCTGTGTTCTTCTTTAAATAAAACTGAATTAAGAAGTACAATCTTATCTGAAATATGATTACAACTAGAAAAAAAAGAATTAAATTAAAATTTGGGGGAAAATAAAGAAAATTGTGTGCAACTTAAAGCTGATCAAGAGACATTTTTGTGCCAAAATGCTTTGCATAAATGTGTATTCTGGTCATTACCATGGTAACTGCATCATATGGAACTTAACTTATCTCTAGGGTACTGAAATTTATTGAAGGAGCACAAACAGACAGCATCTTCTTGCTGAAGAAAAGTATAATCTTCTATTCAAAAGGCTAGTGCTTATTCCCAAAGATAAGAGTTCTGAGAACACAGGACGTGTTAAAAATGAATCCAAGAAAACAAGAAAATTTTTACCATATAGCTGTGGTTATTAAAGAGCTTTAGATACAGTGCTCTTATCAATGCTTATATTCTGGCAGTTTTTTCTGTACCATTTGGCCTGTCAAATGGTACAGAAAACCTTCTTAAAAATAGGGGTCATCACTTCAATATTTCCAATCATAAGCCTTTATTTTGTGTGGAAAATTCAACCCTTTCCATGCAATTTTATGTGAAATACAAAAGTTCTGCTAATAGTGAAAATAGTTTTAAGTTATCACTTTGATATTTAATTTGTATATAGTTTTTGGCCTCTGAAGCTTTACAGAGGTAGAAATCCAGTAATAAGATACACACAGCTAAATTTGTACCCTGGACCTTTCATGCATAACCTCAAGTTTGCATTTGCTAAGAGAGTAAAAACAAAAAGTACTGAACAAAGCCACGTTGGTGTTTCTGTTGAGCCTCATTCTTCCCTCCTGTGTTATGAGCTGCTATCATGCATTTCCAATGTAGGGCCCAGGTGTCTTCCTAGCCTGAGAGTTAGCAAGAGGTGATCCCACTGGAGGGGACAAAAGAACTTGCAGTCACAGTCCTCAAGCACAACAGTGAGGACGATGCATCTCTGTGACATAACTGATGTCGGTGGGGAGACAAAACCCAGCACTTTGAAACACTGAACTTTCAATGGAAAGTGTGACAAGCATTTCTTTACTATTTATTAGTGAACATCAGCAAAAATTCTAGAATTTGCTCTAACAGCTCAGTGCACCCTTCCAAATCCCACACTTCTGCTGTGTCATGTCAAATCTGTCATAAGGAGGTCCTGTATCTTCAGGATAAGTCCTTGTTTCCTTCAAGCAAGAAATGCAAATGGTTGGGGACTTGGGTTTTTTGTTTTGTTTTGTTTGGGGCTTTTTTTGACAGAGACATGCAGATCATGAAAGAGTTAGTACAGAGGATGATAACATTTTTGCCTCCTCCATGTTTGTTCAGTTTCTCCATATATCAGATGTAACTCAGTTGCTGAAACATGAGCACACTGTGAAGAACAGCAATGTGATGCAGGTGTGGCATGGCTGTGATGTTTTCAGTCATTTCAGTTGCCTGCTTGAAAGTTCAATAAAATTGTTTTGTTGTACTATTTTTGGGTCTTACATTCATTTAGGTGGTTGATGATTTCTATCTATATGGTCATATACATTTTCAGAATTTCACATGTAGGTGCCTTTTTACCTGGAATTCATTTTAACTGTTCCTATTATTGCATGTACCTGTGTGAAAAACAGAATATATAGCAGCAGGGCTATGCTGAAATGAGAAAGAAGTTAGGAGCTAAATATCTAGATTTTTTTCCAGTTCTTTCTCATTATTTCTGCCTCCTTCTTCTTCCCCCTTTCCCATCCCCCTGCCTCCCCTCCCTGCTCATGATTCTGTTCAGTGTCTGCCAGTTCATAATACACAATTGTCTCATTCTCTTATTTCTGCTTCTTTTACCTCAAACAGTAGCAGTGATGAAGGCTTTATCCTCCCTTGTCTAATGTGACAAACAAGTCCCAGAGAAAACTACAAAGGGTTTTCTGTTGATGATATTTGCTGCTAACTTCAAGTTTTGAGATACAATACTAAATAGAAACAAAATACATAGAATTTTTTTTCTTTGCCCATCAATTATTTTGTTTTAAGTGGAGCAAAAATGAACACTGGTTCAAATAAATCATTATAATAGATTTGTGTTAGCTTTATTCAGCAATTCTCTGTATTCCTTAAACTTTTATGTTCTTTCCAATTATAGCAATATTTTACTTGTCACTGCAAAATGTCAGGTTATTGCTTCAAAGGTAACCTCATTTTATATAACCAGATGCAGACTTAGCTGATGTAATAAAGCACTGGAGATTGGATAAAATTCCAATTACTGCTTCCATAGTAATGAATAACAATTACTAACATAACAAAGATGTTAGCATTTTAGAGGTGCTTGTACTTTGTTTTCCTTTCAATGATAAACACCAGTTTCTTGGGGACAAAGTGATAATAACATTATTAGAGATTATAATTCTTTTTAAGGGGGAATGCCAAGAGTTGTCATTCTCTTTTTAAATTCTGTAGACAAGTTTATAATTTTCTTAAAATATGTCTGAAAATAATCTGGAGTTATCAGTGCAAATAGTACTGATGCCATTTCCAGAAGTCAACCTTGCCTGTGTATAGCAGAAAGGGAACTACAGCAGGCTATTCCTGAAAAGTTAAAGGAAATAGCATAATAGCAAGCAAAAATGCTGGCCTCTCATTAAATTTTAAATTGAATTCTCATGATAGGCTAAAGAGTGCAATACAAAATAAGTCACATCACTTTAAATCCAGGTGTAAAATGTTTTCATTAAACAGGTTCTTAGAAAACAAATGTTTTTATGTCTCTAATTCTTAACATTGCTTCTGGTATTGCAGATAATGCTATCTATGGTGGATTAAATAACTGGTTTTAAGTGCAAATGTTAGATGCATTTATAAATTCAATTAATTTTTTTTTTTCGCCTGTGCCCTTATGAAATAAGATTCTTGTAAAACTCTTGTTTTACTGATCCATTTACTGAGTTGTTGAATTGTCCACTCTTTTTTTAGGTTGGCATTGTACTGCATTATTCTACACTCTCTACTATGCTATGGATTGGAGTAACTGCCAGGAATATTTATAAGCAAGTCACAAGAAAACCTCAGCCTTGCCAAAACAGTGACCAACCTTCTTATCCAAAGCAACCTCTACTCAGGTATGGAATATTAGTTACATTCTTTTTTAATTTCTTCCTAGAATATATCAATTATAAGCAAACTCTCATTCTTATTTTCTATACTTTTTACTTTTTATAGACTATAAATAGCATCCATAAAGAATTGAGCCACCTGGGCGCGTACAAAAATCTGAGAATTTATTGTGTGCTGATAGTTTACTCAGAAGATGGAAATATGTAGAATTGGTATTGGCTCAGTTCAGATACCTTTATCTGAACAGGAAGAATTGAAATGTTTCCGTTGATTTATTATGGAGGAAAACAAATCCCGGCTTGATTCCGAGCCTTATTTAATCGCCAGAAACTGTGTTGTAATGACCCTTTACCTTTATCTCTTCTGCTCTACTTCTTGCCCACGCTTGTATTGAAAGCCTGATAGCCTGATGGCAGCCGTCCTCATTGCCCATCAGAGATGTAATTCTGTTACAGGAGCGACTGGGAGTCTGCACTCCCTATCAGCTCCCGCTGGAGCAGACTCAAACATGTCTCTGATGGCATTGCAGGTGTAAGACAGTGGGAGTTCTTGCCAGATGCCTCTGAGATACTGAAACTGCAAGCCAAAATAGTCAGTCTGCACAAGAAAAAAAAAAAAATTAAACCCTAGCAAAACCTCACCACAAAACCAGGATTTCAAGCCAAAGGCATGAGAAGATTATTTCATCTTTTTAAAGCTTAGCTGTCAAAAAATTACTTATTAGCCAAAGTTATATATTGTCCCTACTTGGATTTTGGAGGGAGGCGGAAAAGGAACTTCCAGAGAACAATTCCTCCTGTCCGTCTTGAATGTTTGTGTGAGGACAGCATGAATTGTCTTATGGAGGTGCCTCTCATTTCCCACAGATCATGGACAAGTCTGAATGGTCAATTCAGCCTAAAGACCTCAGTTTTATAGTGGGGGTCAGGTAATACAAATTCTACTTTTTATGTATTTCCTGTGAAAAATCCACAATGTATTCTTTTAAACAGATGTAGATTATTTTATTTTAAGCACAAAACTTTTAGCAAGTAGCATTTATAGATGACTGTGTGATGGTGTCGCCGCTTGTTAAAAGTTTGTGAGAAGATGAATTGAGTTTTTCTGTCTGATTCTTCAGCGTCAGATTTTTACTAACATGATTTTAGTTAGAAAACTAGCTAGTTTTCTTCTTTTTAAAACACTTTATTTCTAGAGATGAAATTGATTAAAGTTAACATAAAATGTGTATTGTGATGAGAAGGAGTGCCATATTGGATCTTTAGCTTTGTTAAGTGTAAGCAAGAGAGTAGTCTTTCCTTGAGAGTGCCTGACTTTGCTCATCCATGATTTACTACACCATTCTTCAGAGATGAGAGTTTCACTCCTTCACTTACCAGCTCATGGCAAAATGAATAATTGCCAATTTTCAAATGCTGCAGTGTGACTATTAAGGTAGAAAATTGTTACAAGTTACGTAGACCCAGCATAGTGTATGTTCTTCAAATTCAAATCTTGTTTGAGTTGGAAAACAATAGACAGTCAGGTTACAGGAAAGATGACTCTAATTAGAATCTTTGCTGTACCAGTCATGTTGAAGTTCCCAGACAGTGAAAATAAATAGTAGCTATTTTAAGTTTAGCAATAGAAATGATAAACCACCTTCTAGCTGTAAGAGAACATGGGTATAATTGTTTAATAGCTAAGTAAAATTATTCTAAGCTATTTTTCTCCCACAGGGCACTATGTATCTTAGAGACACAGGCACTGAAATGTCTAATACAATTTCACAATGGTAAGCACTAGATTCAAAAGAGTAAGGATCAGTTTCACTTCATGTAGAAAACAGGCATAGTATATGTAAAATTAAGAATCACTTTAAGCAAGAAAATGCTAAACTCATAATTAGTAGTTGTTTGTTCTTTCAGAATGATAATGATCATTTTTGGGGGCATTTTACCTTTCCTGATTTTGATAAAATTAAAGTCTGAATTATTCTTTGTCATAATATTTCCATAAAATCCATTAAGGATGCTTACATTTCAAGGCAGTAATTTATAAGAAATGTTTTAACTAGTCAGTGTTCTTGTGACTATAAGCCAATGCCAGCCTTTATACATATTGTTCCTCAGGTACTTAAGGGAAAAGCCTGAGTTTGGGTGAGAAGGTGTTGTCTCCATTTGACATCAGTAGATAGCTAAATAGTATAAAGTTTATTCAAATGGAGATGGAGTTAGCCTTTTTTATATGTCAGGACTGTCAGTGATAGGAAGCCGATGATACAGTCTATGAGACACTTTTAAACATGAGGTACTTTTTCAGTGGTCCTTCTCTATAGACTTAGAGAAGTATACAATACAAATATGTGAATGTGTTTGGCCAGAACTCTGTGCTCAGCTGTTGTCCTTCAGTCTTCTTTGGTAAAGGTTGTATTTGATAGAAGGTGTTTCCAGTTCATATGTGAGTGGTTTTGTATTCCTTATATATGCACTGCTGTAGGAGACATAGAGGTACCTTTTGTGAGTCAGTAAGTAGGATCTAATGCCAAAAATCAGTATACAAATCTATCATGTGGAATTTTCCAGGAAATCATAAAAATTGCCTCACCACATTTGTTTCACCAAGCTTGGTCCATTCTAAAAAGTAGCTGAAATAGCAAAAATAAATAGAAGAGAATATCTGAAAGGGGACCTTACCTGTTAGTAGAAAAGGATGTAGGCTTGTAAGAGTTGCTGCAGTTTCTCTGCCTGCTGTTTGCATATTCATTTGCAGAAGCAAGACAAATGAGGTGCCCTTGATCTTTTTCTCCTACTTTTCTTTGAGCTGTAGCAATAAGTACTCTATTATGTAAAGCTGTGGCTCTTTATAAGTTTTCTCTCTTCTAGATAGAGTGATCAAATTTGGAACGTTTTTGCAGTCTAATTTGACTTCATGGCAATATGATTTTAAATATTGCCTCTTTTTATATGTTAATCATGTATTATGAGATACATTATGTACACTGTACATCATACAGTATATATATTTTATTATATAGATTATTCGTGAAATATATATTATCTGTTAATTACAGAGTTAAACCCCTGAGGGCCCATCACTTTGATGACTGGAACCAACTGTAACAATTCTGGCATTTTTCTCTAAATGTGCCTGGATGCTAATGAGGTGGATCAAATTAATGCATCATTGAGTTTTGTGTATTGAAATTCTGAACCTTAGCACTTCAACAGATAATGAAATTACTTCCTGTAAAATATACTCTGTGGTATTCTTAATAGAAATAAATAATTCTATCTGTTCATCCTCTGTGGACATTTGTTAAACCTGGCAGAGTTTAGCTTCTGACTCATTTGAAGGCAGATTTTGCCAGCAAAGGCAAAGGGGCATGCAAGATTCAGCTATTACTGCAATGTACAGAACTTCTTATCAGCCCAAGCTGAGGCACACGTAGTGTTAGGTTTTGTGCCTGCTATGTGCATGCATTTTTCATGTGATGCTCTCTGCCCATACAGATCAGACAGAAATACAGACCAGCAGAAAATACTTCTGAAAGATAGTCTGTTAAAATAATTTCTTTCTAGAGTGACAGAAAAAAAATCAGATTGCTTTCATTTTAAATAAGATAACTAATGAGCACAATTGCATTCTAAACATTTAAAATAAAAAAATAAATAAGCTGCTAGCTGGGCCAGAGATTGGTGATGAGGAGATAGATAATTAAGTTTTATCTCAAGGTTAGGTACAAATATATCTCCTAATGTTCTCCCACCTCTTTTATTCAATGAATGTCTTGCAAGATAACTAATATGGCAGACTTCAGATTACAGAGTCCAATATCCCATATCTGTCATGAAAAAATATCGATGTGCATAAATAAGGTTGCAGAAGCAACAGCAAAACAGATAACAGTTGATGTCACTGTCTCTGTTGAACTTCATCTTATTTTTTATGTAACATATTTTGATAAGCTTTTTAAAATGTTCTTTTGAAAATTGTGGGGCTGTTAGGAAATGTACCTCATGCAGTTCTTTAGAAAAATTGTATATCCAGCTGTAGTAGCAATTTCAGAATGGATTGTGCCCTTTGCTTTGTATTCAAAGTTGTAGCCTTAGTACTATAGCTGAAAAATCATAACTGAGGCAAATTGAAACAGTTTTCAGCAGCACACACAGAATACCTACAGTCAATACCACTGGCTTCCATTCCCTTCTCCTACTGTTTTCAACCTTAAATAACTTTAAGAGTTAAGAATAATTTTAGAATGAGAAAGCTGACTTCCTATTTCACATATTTTGAAATGTCTGAACTGTCCTTTAAATCTGCACACAGAGCTGACCTAGAAGTACAGTCATTGAGAGTGGGGGTAGTTTGGTCAAACTCTGCTAATCTGCTAATGGATGTTTACATGCAGGTATGTGTCTGGGTGTCTGCTCTTCTATATGAGGTTGTATATGGGCAAGTTTCTGTACATCATGCAAACACTTCCAGAGTACAGAGCAATGTCTTGCAAGCAGCAGTGAAAGGGGTCTTCCTTAGTGAGCTGTGTTTGTGGTGTAGTGGTGACTAAGAGCCTCCCCCTGAGCTCCTGCAAGGTGTGGTAGTGCTGCCCTTGCATCCTCCCCCTCTCCTTGGGGGTGTGGCAGCAGCTCTTCATGTTCATTCCCAAGCTCATTATTTCTCTCAGCTACCTAAACATTAATCAGCAGCACCCAGCTAAACAGTAGCTAAGTATCTTTGAGACACTGAATTATGCTAAATCCTTTCACTGCAAAAAGGAGAAACCACACAAAACTTTCAAAGACAAGAAAATCCTCTCCTTCTGTTATTGTCGACTACTCCTGTGATGAGGCTCTTGCCTTACAGTGAGGGGATTTTGCAGACTTGCATGATACCACAGGGGTCATGGCACCCACTTAGTGCTTTGTTCACAGTGTTAACCCTGCTTTTCTCAGGATGAACATTTAGCTGCTTGATCTGAATTCTGACAAGCTGAAAACCAACACATGGGTGCAAATGGATCTATAGCTGTGTTTGCCTAACTGCTGAGAGAGCCTGGCAGGAAATGTTGTGACTTCCATCACAAATTTATTATAGGGAAATTTTTACTGAGTAAGTTACCAATAAAGCAGGCTGTGTCTTGAATATGAGTTGCACACACCAATCTTCATTATGTCATTAGAAATTGTCGCATGGTATTTTTGCACCATAATGGAGATACTAAAAACATTCCAGTTATAAAGACGAAAGACTTCTTATATTTAGATTTTAAAGAATTATTATGTCCACAGAAAAACCCTAGGGAAAATAAAAAAAACCAAACTAGTGCTTTCTAATATTCCTGAGGCTGAAAGGGTCTTCAGAAAATGATCTTTGTTAGTGTCCCCTATCATTTATAACAAGCTGGCTGCAATTTATTGCAGCATGATAGTGGTGTAATTGGGGATCAACATTTGACTATGATCAGAAATACTTTATTAAAGATCAAGTTTGGCAAATATGCTATTTTTTTGGCCATGCCATTTTCTGAATCTTCAAACTGAATCATGTGAAGCAACATAATTTACATTGTGACAGACAGAGACATTATGTGCTCCCTTGACACCAGAAGCTCTGAAATGCAGTTAAGTTCTAGTGCATTTTTCATTAGTGCTGGCTCTCATGAATTCATATCTTCTAGTACTAAACAGTGATTGAGAGAGAGGGAGAGAGAAAGAGGTCAGATGGAAAGCATCATTTGCAATCCATTGTTTTGTTCTTCATGATATGCTCTTAAAAATTAACTCATGAAATTTTGATCCATGAAAGCCCATCTTTCCTTCCCACAGAGAACATATCAAACTTCCTCTATAAAGTATAAATTTAGCCCAGACCTGATTATCCCAAGAGATCATCTGTCTTTTTTCTTAAAAATTCTCTATGGTTTGAGTATGTTGAATTAAATGGGAACTGCCACAGGGCAGAATTCTCAGGAGCCTTGAGGAGATCTCTCTAGTTCACTCTTTACTATTAGCATAGACCCAGTTGTGTCATTGCAGAGTAAGTGAAAATGTCTCCCTGCAAGTAAGGTTTTCACCAGCTGGATGAACCATGGCATGGTGAGCCAACAGTCTCTCTGAGAATCTGCTTCAGGAAGTTCACTGTAATTTAAGTACATGATTGTATCTTTTGCTTACGGGACAAAATATTTTGATCTAGGCAGGGTCATCAGGAAATCTATCTCACATTTCTGATATTATAATCAACATTACTTATTTTAGATATGGGAAGTTAATACTAGAAATGCATATTATTAGATAATTTTAGAATTTTGCAGTAATTTTTTGCTGTCCTCATGTATTCTCAAGGCTGCTTATCACCTCCATACTGTAAGTTCCTGGAAACAAAAAAGTGTGTAACAGCTGTTTTTATCAAATGGCTTGGGTTGGGAGGGACCTTAAAGATAATGTAGTGATATTTCTTAGATACTATCTGCAAAACACTATTCCCACGTTTCTTGTTTCAATATTTGTTTTTGAAACAAGATAAGGAAGCAAAAGGCCATATTGCTGAAATAGCTTTTCTAAATTTTTTGCATTTAATAAATTACAATTGAATATAAAAAAACCATGTTTCCCTTCTAGCTATTGTGTTCATTTTATTCACCAAAGTAAGACTTATATCACAACATCAAAATAAGTTATTATATCGTTATATTGGATATTAAAATTATCTAAAAGTAACAGCCTTTTTGAAATTTTAGTTTTATTTAATTATAGAGCTAATATCTTGAACATTGCTACATTGCTTCTGAAGACAGTTTTAGTAACTGTCATTCAAAGATGACTAAACACAAGTAATACAGAAATGCTGATCATTGTAGACAGATTATGCTCTGTCTTATCAGCCCACCAACTTAGGCAAGTTCTGAAAAAAAACCAAAAAAAACACCACAAACCAACCAAACAAAATCTACCAAAAACCTCACTCAAACAAAAAGAATTAAAATGCTGGAAGGAACCTTAGCCAGAACAAACAGAACAATTCTGCCCCTTGAGGTATAAAAGCTAGAGATAATGAAAAAGAGAAGCTTAAAAACAAAACAAGAAGTTTAAATCTGTATATCACAAATTAAAGGAAGAGACAGGATTGCAGAACCTAAGGGTACTTGGAATTTGGTTTGATACTTCAAGGACATACTGGTATTATGTGCTATTTAGCATGATCACTCTTAAATGCTGATATATGTTCAGATGGAGTCAAGGATGTAACTGAAAGGTCCGCAGAGGAAAAGGGTATAAAATTGCAATGAGGGAAACAATTTCATTAATTCTTTTTACTGAATTTCAACTTGAAGCCAATTTTATTTCCATCAGATGGGGATAAAATTATCTTTGGTCAAAGGCAACTTTTAATCCAGGTTTGAATTAATTATTCTACCCAAGAAAATTTCCAGTAAAATGAAAATATTAAAATAGTATTGAGGTTCACTGGTGTATGGAGTAGTATGGAGTAGCAATATATTGTCATTGGTATCCTGAGAAAGTTTTTGCACTTTGCATGGGCCATATAAATCTTCATTGCTGACAGCATTGGATTGCCAGGGTATGGTGCCATAGCATGGAGGTATTTTCCTGCCAACTCTTAATCAAACAGGAGAAGTGATCAGAGCTTTTCTGCTCCACCTTCAATGTGAGTGATGGAATTGTGGAGTCACTCACACAAAGATGGTAACAGAGCCTCCTGCTTTGCTTGTAGTTCCACTTCATCTGGCTTGTGATTCAAAATTCCAAAAGTTCCTTCTCATGGAGAAGTTGGCAATACTGTTCTTCAAAACTGACCTGAAAGCACTACCAAATACTTTAAGTCAATTTGAATGCACTACCAAATACTTAAAGTGAATGATCCCCAGAGGATAGGATCCTCCTTGATGTGAACTGATTTCAAGAGCATGTCAAAATCAGGATAGAAAAAGGGTTTTGTTGCTGTCATAACTTCATTAGCTAAGGTGCACAAGATATTGACACTTTTCAGAGGAGAAATACAGTAATACCAAATCTTTGAGAGATATTGAGGTAAAAGGAGTAGTTTTATCTTTAAGAACAGTGTCTGAGCTACTTAGTATGGAGGAAAAGAAATGGGTTATGATTATGGCAAAAGAAACATATGTCACCTTGCTACTTGTAAGCAAGATATTAAACAGCATAGCAAGTCACTTAGATCCATTCAACTAAAACTCTCATCTATGCTATGGCTATTGACAAACATAGCCAAAAAAGACAATTACCACACCTCAGTGATACCTGGACATTTAATGAGGAAATTATGGGCTTGGGATAGAAATTTTAACTACATGAGTTATGTAGTTACAGCAATTGCAAGCTTTCAAAATTGTGAGCTTCCTGAAGACTTAAAATTAATTCTATGATATTTTCAGCTTTGAAAGGCTTGAACTGCAACATGCTGATCTGCAGAACTGTGTACTACTAGATTGAATTTTCAGCTGCTTTTATCCTGAGGTCACATCTAGGTATTTCCTGGAAATTCAGAATTCTTGTCACACTGTCCTTTGCCTCAGTAGCTTTTAGCACTTGAGCTACTCATATACATAATTGTAGAGGGTAAGTTGGAGGGTGGGTAAGCTTGATAAAATGCTCCGTGCTTTGATATGCTGCTCCAGGCAAAATGTAAAATGCTGATTGGAAATTTTACAAGTTCAAGGATTTTTAGAAGATAATATATTCAGACTCCAATGGGGGCTTTGTAGGAAACTTTATCAGATTTGAAAGAACTAAATATTTTCTCAGATGATTCTCTGGTGTCATATAGATTAAACTTGATTATGCAAGAATGCTGTAAAGATAAATGCCTAAGATCTTTTCAAGTGTGCTTATTGTAATTGTATGGACAAAGAACTAAGCATTCCCATCTGCATGAAATTATCTTCACCACAATTACAGAAAAGAATATCTGACTTTTAATAGTAGATGATTGTACTCATTAATTAGTGAGAAAAATTAGTCACATTAGATACAAATTCTTTCTTACAAGAATTCTTCTGTGAGAAAGATAGAACTTGAAGTTTGTTACAGGACACTTGTCTTAAGTAGGCATCTGTATACATCCAGCTTAACTGTAATGAAAACCCTGATGTTGCAAGAAAACAAGTCATGGAGATTTATGAAGCATGTTCTGCAGACTGATAAACTGCAATGTCACAGAAATGAGAACGCTGCAGGCAGCCAACTAATGTGATATAGGATTGTGCAATAAATAGTCTGATAATAACTGCAGTACAGTACAAGCACTGTGCATTTGAACTATATATATATATATAGTGTGGTATAGGACATAGTAGGTCTTGGTTTAACCAATATATTGCCACTATTCCATAAAGTAATTTTGGCTAAAACATATTATCAAATTCCAAGAGTAAATGCTGAACAAAAAAAATGTTTATCTTAAAATATGGCTTATCTTAAAATAAACTAGCGATAAAACACAAATATATATCTTTTTATTCACATATGTCTATATATTAGCAGTGGTAATTTTAAATACATAATTTTAATGTTTCACAATATTTTTCTTTATTAATGAATGGAAAAATTCAAGGAAATTAAATTATATTCCTTGGACACACAAAATTAGTGAAGTCCACAGATATGCATATTACATTAAATATGTTGGAGCACATTTATTTATAACTGTTGCAAATTCCATTTCAGACCTGGCTTATTCTATGCATACTTCCTGTCAAATATGTGTGATAATCTCTGGTTTATGCCTGTTTGGAAGGAGGGCTTAAAAGTCTTGGGAGGAAAAGCTGCATTAGATTAATTCACTTGGTTTTGAGTTGAGACACCATGGAAAATTATACATAAAGTTCCACTATCTCCCTGACATTGTACATCCTAAGTAGTTGAAACCCATCACTGGAAATGTGGATGACTCAAGTTAGTGTTCATTGAAAATTCCAAATGAAAAGGCATTGAAGAGAAAATCATGCAACAAATAATAAACTTAAATTGCAGCAAGGGGTAAAGAGGTTAGTATTAGGAAAATATTTCAACTTACGAAAATAGTTGACAATTAAAACAGGTTACCTGGAAGGCTATGGGAACTCTGTCCCAAGCAATTTGTTAACATGGATTAGATAAGGCCAAGCCAGTCATGACAGATGTTTAATGTGACCCTGACTCAGAGCTTTTGAGTGGAATAGATGATCTCCTGATGTTCATTCCTGCCCAACAATTCTGTTACTAGTAAACCAAGGATTTTTCCTAACAATATTTCCATTTTTCAACCCTTATTTGCTGCTGAATTTCTAGTCTCCTTGGGCTCATAGGAAAGTCCTGTGTTTCATTATGCAAGCAAATTCTGACAGAAGAGACTTTGAAACTAATGTGTTCCAAATATGCCTTCAGTGTTTGGAAATGTTATGAGTCTTGTAGAAACTGGCTGCTGATCCTGCAGGTATTTTTATTCAGGTACCACCTTACTATATGAAATGTAACAAAAAAATTAGGCCACCTTCTGCTCTGAAACACATGCACTCACACTGGATTTTCAGTCACAAGAATATTTAGTCACAAGAATATTTTGGTTCACAGGTTGAAAATACTGCTCATTGCTACCTAAAAATTTTTTTTGGTAAATATTCTGTAATTTTAATGATAAAGATTAAAATATATTAGATATTATATATTGAAATTACCTTAGTAAAATAGAATGTCCAGGTTAAACTTTATGCCTGTATTGATTGAGTACTCATTCAGACAAAGGGGTAATGCCATTTTTATTGGATTACACTTAGTAATCAGATAATCATTCAGGATTTTAAGTTTATCAGAAAGTGAACATTGGCGAGGTTTTCTGTGAAGGAAAACTTGAGCACACAAGATACCTGACTTATTTATCTATAAGAGATACCTAGCATTGTTTTAGCTATTAATTATGAGGTAAGTGAACTATGATTACAGAAGACCATTTGTGTTTACTTTTCAATATTTCTGAGCAATGTCAAGAAAAAGTCATGAGTGGTCAGTCACACGATCTTTCTGCCTTTTCATATTGGAGGAACTTGCAGACATTGCCAGAAGAAAAAAAAGGTACCTCTACAGGGAGAGTTCATTTCCACTCTGGAATTCTATATCTGGAATTACTGATGTCTCTAAAACTCTTTCTCATGAATCCAAAAGATAAGGAGCAGGAATTGCAGGCAAATCACAACCTCTGTTACTTGCAAATTAGCTAACCCATGCTGGCTATTATTTATAGGTAAGGCATTTTTGGCTGTTTAATGTGGATTATTATACTCGTGTTATTGTCATATAAGAATGGTGATAAACTTGTCTACTTGTATATCTCAGTCATCCATTAGAGGTGTTGCAGAAGCAACCAATTACCCATATTCCCTCTTCATGCTTCTAAGAGAGTGTTTTCCAACTAGAGAGAACATTTCCTTCTGAGATTCTGGCATTGCTAAATCAAATAATTATTGTACCTAGCAAAGCTAGGCAGCCTTTTGACCCAGAAAGCTGAGCAATGAGATGCTCTTACAGTTTTGCGAAGATGTCTGTTTATTCCATTTCAAATCTATTTTTTCTATGTTCATAACTTTCTAAAAATGACACATCGTTTCTAGATTTTGTTGTTTAATATTTATCAATTAGCTTTTCCTTTTCTTTCAAAGTTTCATGATCACTTCCGGTTGAGTGCTCAAAAAAACCCTATGATTTTTTTTAAAGCTTAACTTTTGACCTCTTTATAAATGATGGAAAGTCTTTCTTTTTGCTTCAGGTTAAAATCTGGGATAGGGATCACCAGAAATAGATTTCTGTGTATGTCAGCTTTTAAAAAAATAGGAAAAAGCAAATGTTCATGCCATCATCATGCATAAAAGATTTTCCATAGCTCACCTTAGTAATACAAAGACCAACAACAGCAAAACCCCTCAACATTAAAGTTAAAAATCAGGGTTGACATTCATGAACTCATGCAATTGTACCTTTGTTTCTTACTTTTCAATAGGGTGAACTAAGGACAAAATGTCAACCTGAATTTTTGTCAATAAATCTAAATCTCCATGGTTTTGTGGAGTCAAGTCATTAATTGAACAGTACTTTCTATGGGTTAACAGCAGGCTAATCTATAATTTTTTTTCTAATATAAAATTAAAAAAGAATACTCTTTGCTGCCTCTAGATTAGCAGCAGATTGAATTACATCCTATGGACTGTGAAAGAGAAAGTGTTCCAGAAAGAAGCCAAAAGTCTTAAAACCATCTAAAAAATAAGTTATTTTCAGCATGTTCTAATGCTTTCCTGCTGCTTGTTACATTTAATAAAAGCTTCTTGCAAAGTTTTAAGTTCTTGGCTACCTGCATATCTGTCAAGATGAAAAATTTGAAGTTGTAGAAATGGATAACATTGCATAAATCCTAATGTAATATTTTCTCCACAAAAAACCAAAAACAGTTGCCTTTTCCTTTTTGAAAACTTTAGGGATGAAACTTCACTAAGGTTCTTTACAGGGTAGATTAGTTTCTGAAAAAGAATAATACAGTTGTGTAGTAAAAATTGAGCAAGTCTGCATGGCACATGGAGCTTGATCAAAGGAAGTGAAGATAATGCGCTTGGATAAGTAATGAATGAACAACCTATTAAAAACAATAACGGGGTTTATACACAGCATAAATTTCTCCTTGGTTTCAGCTGTTCTTGGCTGGCTACAGCCACAGCTGTAAGCATTGTTGGTGGGATGTGGAGCAGGGTCTCCCTCCGAGTTCCATTGTCTCCTATCTTGGTTATATTTTGACTGCATTGCACTGTTCTAAAGAACTCAGACTTTATTCTTATTTCTTAAGAACTCAGAATTTATTTGAAAATTTATATTGCAAGTATATTTGAGGTTTGAAAATATATGAAATACATTTATATTGAAAAATATTCAGAACAAATCTGAAAATTTAGGAGTTTTCAAGCTATGCTCACTCACCTGTGAATTAGTCCACTCTGAGTAGCACATATGTTTCAATTTACATATTAATATATACCAGAAGAGCAGTGGTTGAAAGAAGCCTTCTCTCAGCACTGACAGCTGGTTCTGATGGACCCTCATAAGCCTGAAAAGATAACAATGAATAATAAGTTAATTATAGGGTCATAAAAAAATAAGATTGGCAGAAACATCTGTAAGTCATCAAGTTTAACTCTCCTTTCAAAGCAGATCCAACTTAAAAGTGAGCTCAGGTTCTCACCTAGGTCAGTTTTGAAAATCTGCAAGGACTTCTTCCTCTTGTTCTGGCTCTGTATCCTTTTAGCATTCATATTGGATGGACCACAAACATGAAATTTAAGGCCGGAAATAAATCACAAAAAAATCACCCAATCCCATCAAAATTCAGGAATATGTTACGAATTGAAATACATGGAAGCAAAGCTGTCATTACTAAGGATTCCTGATGGGAAAAAAGATAGGAGGTAATGAAATGTGCTTAAAAATGTCGGAATACCACTAAAAAAAGTCAAGGAGAGAAGTTATTCACAATTAATCAAATTAATAGATTTTGGATTTCCACTATTTTCTTTTTGTATTAGTTTATTAAGGTGTAAGTAGTGGTTACGTGTAAAATAGTTGCCTGTTCCAAATGTTGCCAGCTGTAAAATTGGATTTTCATTCATTCATGGAAGAGGACAACTTTTTTGCTATGTCTTCTTATTCTGAAAAGGAAAATAAACTTAAGATTGAGAAGTGATTATGCAAGAGAGATGCAGAAAAAATTATGAGTAAAAAAAATTGAAATGTTTTATCTTTGTATTTTGAATTTTTTACCTGACCTATAGTTTGCAGCCTCACATTTTAGATTTCTGGTGCATAAATTTTCAGACTCTATTCTTTGTGGACTGCAATTTAATTGTTGAAGGAAGCATTCTATTCTGTCCTGCTGCTCTGTATAAGGACTGAGATTTTTTTTCCACAGGAAGTAATTGTGAACAAAGACAATACAAGGGTAGAAAGAAAAACAACCCCAAACCAAAAAGGCATATGTCTAACTTATACAGGGACCTTGTACATAATAGTTTATTTGCAATGTTTCCTTGTGCAGTAAAGGAAATAAAGCAAAAATGTTTGCCTTCAGGATCTCTATGTCAAAGCACTGAGGTTATATTTTAGAATTTTAACATCTGTGCCTTGCCCTGGCTTTATCTGACTGTTTCCAGATGGTTTTCTGTATGATTGAAAGCAGCATCAGTGTGAACGAACACCATGTCTACTACTTTTTCTTAACTTTAATAGATGCTCCCTCCTCAACTCATGACCTGTGGCAAACCCTAAAAATGCTAGAACTATTTAAAAAAATCAAAATATTTTAAAATCGGAACCAAATTAAAACACAGAGTCCCTTCCTTTACCACAGAGGTCTTTAGAGGAATTCGAAACCTGCATGTATGCTTTTCATGTCTGAAAAAATTCCGTTTGGGAAACTGTTTGATCTCTTCTCAAAAGATGGGGGTTTGATAGCTGAAAGCTTGGTAGCTGAAAAGATTCAACAGAAAGGGTTTTGTGGTTTCCATGGATCTTCTGTGTAAATGCTTTTCAATTTTAAATGCCCCTCTGGGTTTGTGACTGAATACTTCTTGTAGACCAGGAAGATTTAATAATCCAAATCATATTATTTTTATTTAGTGTGTG
The DNA here is from genome assembly GCF_037042795.1 of Molothrus aeneus. Classification (NCBI taxonomy): domain Eukaryota; kingdom Metazoa; phylum Chordata; class Aves; order Passeriformes; family Icteridae; genus Molothrus; species Molothrus aeneus. Next base: position 21,384,687 of record NC_089653.1, on the reverse strand, counting down.
GTTTCTTCATGTCTTAAACAAGACTGTTTGTCCTCTCACTTTGCCTGAGGATACATCTTGCTATAGCTGTGTGATTAGATTTTAGATACATGCAGTTGAAAATAAACCGAATTACCTAACTAAATGGAAGGTAGCAGTAAATTGTGATTAGCACATAATTGTAAACTTCACAATTGTAAGTTGTAAAGAGATGCAGAAGTTGGAAACACTAAATGTTTAAATTTGGGGATGTAGTGCCTAATCATTAACAATACTTTGAAGATGAGGCATTTATTACCTTATTAGTAAAATTCTCAGAAACAGTAAGAATGCTTTAATACTTTGAAGTATTAATATTTAATATATATATATATTATATATTAATAATATATATAATGAATTTATAAAATATATGTAAATATATAAAAATATATATTAATATTTAAAATATATAGAGATACTTCCATATATTTTCTATACATAGTCTAAATATGTCTTGAGTATGGTGTATGGGTTTTATTTAAGAATATGCATAGGAAATGCTGAACAAATCTAGAGGGATGAAATTTACCACTGTTCTGTGCACTTCATAGGAAAACACTTTATGAGGACATATCAACCTATCAAATATGACATCAAATATTAAAAATATGTATGTTGCACGGTGGCCATAATATGTGTAATTTTAAAGTTATTCTGAGAGGACTCAATTCAAACAGTAACAATGCAGTCACTGCTATGTAAGAGAAACCAGCTGATGCATTCAGCAGTTTTACATACAATTATGTCTGAAGCTGTAATTTTCATTTTCATTGAAGAAGGACAGTTTGGGGTTTTTTTGCAGAAATGGCAGATTTCCCGGGGCAACATTAAATTTTCTAAACTGATTACTTTAATGGGTTGTATCAATCAAACAGGCTGTAAAAGATGCTTGAAATGTTTCAGAGCCAGCTGAAGAGATAAATATGCTTTTTAGCTTTCTCACTACTATATTCTTTCTGTAAGTAGTTACACTAACATTCATCATTCAGGAATTAATAAACTAAATTTAAAATTGTGATATTAACATAAAAAAGCAGGATATTTTTGAAGACTGAATTTAGGATTCCTGTTTGCTAATCTTTGAACCATTAAAGCTCACATTTTCACATTTCACATATTATCATCTGTAATGGAAAAAGGGAAAATTATTCTTATTTTTATTTTGGTCTCATTAAAGAAACAGTTTGTTTAGGGATGTGTCTGTCATTGAGACTTTTCATGTCTAATAACTCGGCTGTAGTTGGTCTGAGATCGATAGAGATCATTAAACTTCTCTAGGTTCCACATGAGTGGCTGGGCAGGTGAATAACAAAGACAAATACCTCGACATAAGGGAGGGCTGAAGTTACAGAGAGATGGCAGAACTGTGGGAAAGATCTCAAAGGGACCTTGCAATGTTTCAAACACCAAAGACAAATGTAAAATTTATAGAAAATCAGATTTGAGCTTTTCCCACATAAAAGTTCAGCTTAGAAAGCTAAGATTCTTTATCACCTGCCCTCTGGAACTGGGGCTTAATTTTGCATCAAAAGATATAAGGCCTGCCAAAAATGTGCAAATTAACAATGTAGTTTCTTTAGAAATGCACATCTTTGAAGTGTTTCTCATATTTTTCACTTTCTTCCAAACAATTTTAACTCCCCCTGGCACTTTGGGCAAAGATCTTGCTCTTCCTATAAGATCATTGACTTACATCAGAGAAAAAGGAAAAGAATACATGAATTTAGAAGAATAGAATTAGCATGGTCTCTCTAGAGCTATTTTCGTGAGTTCCTGTATTCTCTTTTCATTGTCTGTTTGCACATATCTGTCTTAAATGCTCAGCTGAGCAAATCTAAGAACAAAGCTGCTGGGTCTACCATTAAAGTCCCCATCTTTGTGACATTGATTGCTTGGTCATTAATATTTTCTGAATGATTCTCTGTGTGTACAGTGAAAGAGTTTAACAGAAAATAAAACTGAGAGTATTACTCCTATGTTACCAGTGAATCTTATGCAATTGAAATTATTTAGCTCTAACTTGTCATTATAGCTCATAATAAAAATTAATGCTTCAGAATATCTTTTTTTTAATACAACAAATATACTTCATGGCAAAATCCAAAAATATATCAAGTAGTGAATAAATAACCTCTGAATCAACTCTCAAAGCTTCTTGTTCTATGAAAGTTAAAAATACTGTAGGTTCAGGTCATTTGAGAATTACAGACTTTCAAAACAAGGACTTGAATGGTCTGTTTAAACTTTTTAAAAATTACTGCAGAAGAAATAACATTCTTCTTGAGAAAAAAACATTGCCTAAAAGGCAACTGAGTGTCAAAAACTTAAAATGCATGAAACACAGGGGAATTCAGGAAGTTATGTTGGTCACTGCCATAATAAAATACGGAATTGACATAAATTCCTTTTTAAAATTATTGTTTAAAAATTTAGTCATAGGAGAACATAGACCAGAGGTCCTTGTCAGTGACTTTCACAGTCAAACCAAATTAAAATATATGTCCTCATGATAGTAATTTTATTTGGTTCCTTTGGCAGCCTCAATGAAATACTAGCTCAAGTAAAACCAAAGAAATCCATATTTTCTGTTTAAAATGCAAGGTGGTTCTACTGACAATCATAGGACATTGATTCTAATATAAAGTGATCTGAGTATTAAATATGTGACAATATAGGAGTACAGTACTTATTATCTTTAGGCTTTACTTTTCATTTCACTTTCATATTATATAAAATGCCATTGTCACATATACGCTGCCGTCAAAATTTCTTGTCTTGATGAGGGTTGGTAGTCAATAGTTCTTTCCTCCCCTTTGAAAGGCAGAGGGACATGGTGGTAATTGACTTTCTGGAGGTGTACTGCAATGCTTGCTGAAGCAGTTGTGTTCGATTCAGTAGACTGGAACTGCAAAGTGATTTCAGCTAACAGCTCCACGCCAGAGTAGTCAAACACCTGGAAAAATGAGGTAGCAATGAATACCTCCAAACAAGGGTATCAGCCCATTTTACTGCTAGAAATTAACTGTGGAAACAGAATTGAAAGGGCTGCTTTGTTCTCTAGGATAATTATAATCATGTAAATAAAAAATACTCAAAGCATAAATATTATTTCTCCTCCCATGATTTCTCTCCGAGCATTACCATAAACAGTGTTCTCTCTATAAGCATCATACCTTTGAACTTTTTCAAATTCTGAATCTTTAAGAAATACTAATAAATATATTTTCTTTCTCATCAACATGATGCTTAATATTTTACTTACTTCTTCCCTTCACAAGTGCATTCAGGATGGATTCCTACTTACCCTGACTTAAATAATTTAGTAATTAAAATAAGCAGGAATAGAAGTCAATAGAGCTAAACTACAGCATGGAATAAACTGTAAGAATCATCTCTGTCTGATTTCCAGCAGCCCTCAAGGCATTCTCCAATAAACCAGGGAAAAAAGTCAAGGTGTCTTTGTTTCTTAGATACAATAGGTCTTCAATTAGTCTAGTTTACTGAGAGACGATACAGTTATCTCTATGTAAATGAATCTCCTTTCTCTTCTAAATTTTCTCTGAACGTTTTTTTGAGTTCCCGAATTAGTCTTTTATCTTTTTGTTACATGCATTTTTATTTTTCTGTCCTCTCTGCTGGCTTAGACTGTCTCATGTGGTCCTGGTAAAGCAAACTGCAACTGTACTCTCAGCCTGTAAATTCCTTTTCATCTGCAAAATTCTGGATAAGTCATAATGGCTTGAGCCAGGGTCTGCCCTGGGTGGAAGGGCAGAGACACAGAGTGAATACCCAGGGCAGTGGGCTCGCAGCAGAGCAGCTGTGGATATGACAGCCTGGTCAGAGAGAGAGAAAGCCAGATAAGCTTTCCCATGAAGTGGTCTGGGAAGTTTTAGGGAGGTAGAGAGAAAGAATGATAAACAAGTGGTAAACAATCTGCAGCTGGTGTTTTGAACAAGTTGTTTTTCTCCTAAGGTCTTTACCGAAGAGTGGTTCCTTAATTAACCGGTTGGGTCACAGGTGTTAGTGAGAACCAGTCAGGCTCTGGGTGAATGAGGTTGGTTATAAATATCATGAGACTGTAATAAAAATACCTGTTTTGCCTTCTGATTGTGGATGGAGTGTGTCACTACCCTTCTTGTTCCTGACTCAATGGTGACAAGAAGCAAATAGGTTTGAAGCTGTTTGTTAGATGAGGTTTCAGATCTTCTGACACTGACTAACATTGTCCCACTTTATTGCCCATGTTCCTGTGACTCTTTAAGGACAGATGAAGAAAGGTATTTAAACTCCGTTCTCATGGCCAATTTTAATAAAAAAACAGAGGCTAGTTTTGTCTAATAGAGGCCTGGACATCTTAAGCTGAGCAAACAAATCTGCAGAGACTTTTCTTAATCAATTTTTTATTAATTAATCTTTCTGTGGGTTAGTGTCTGCCTCTAAATGGAAAAGATTATACATATTCTCAGAAGGAAATTTTGACAATTAATTAATTAATGTTTGCAAAGCTCTTAAGTTGCAATAAGATCTAGAAAGAAGGGGTATATAAAAAATGAATTAATAACTACCTGTCCAGTGACCTTTGCTTCTTCTGTGCTGAGTGAAATGTCTTATGGGGAAAAAAAAAGTGGACTGTGAATGGGCAGTTAAAGAAAATAACAGTAGTGGCACATAAAAGGTGATAATAGGGTTTTCACACAATCCTTACTTCTGCTTTTGTTTACATTAAAGCTTGACTTACAAAAGTAGAGTTTATTTTAGCATTATTAGTAGATTCTTTTTCTTTTTTTTTGTTTTTAATCTGTATTCTCCATCTTTAGATCTCCTTTGCAGATAGGAGAAAAGCACTGCAGGAAACATGGGTTATTTCTCTTCAAAAAGGTCATTGAGAAAAACAAACATAGTATTTGTAAATATGTTTGTAAGTCAAGATTATCTGGGAATATAAAAAATATATTCTCTGAATCCCATAATTTCTAAAAGTTTTATTTTTATTTTATCAAAATTCCCAGGAAAAAGGACCACAAAATGATGTGATGCATGAAAGATTCAGGAAGAATAATTTGAAAATCAGGCTCATAAATTCAGCTTTCTACAGATCAGCTACTTATCTGTCTGCCTGCCTCCTGGGTACTTGAACAGTGGCATCTGCTTAGCTCTGAAGTTAATGACCATTTTCTCTATGAATTATTTTCACAAAGATGTTAAAACCAAATCCAAGCTCAAGGAAAAAGAAAAGGGAAAGTCTTCTTGCTGTGACTGTTCTTTTATTTTGATGTTTATTTTGCAAGTAGCTAGTCTTCCTGTTTGACCTGTGCCCTAAACGTAAGTAGAGCTAAACTGATAATTTTTTTTAATTGGTACAACAGGCAGAAAAGAAATTAATGCTTCAGTGGTTTCTTTATATATATCTAACATGTACCTTTCTAGATTTGTGCATGCAGAGAGGAATAAAGTTAAATATATGTACATCTTAATCAAGTAGTATCTGCAATAAGGACTATTTGAAGCCTTTTAAATGACTTCCTGATACATTGCCATTTTGCCAACCTCTGCAGAAAAAAACCCTTATAGTCAGTCTTGCATTACACCCATAAAGGCAATTTTTTCCAGACTCAGAACCTTGACTCTGAAATTTTCTTTTTGGAAAATTTCAGAGTCAAGGTTTTCAGTCTGGAAGAAATTGGGGCTAGAGAATAGCCAGACACTCAAGCAAGAAATTTACCACTGGGTAGAAATCTCCTTTTACTTGCTGACTTACTGTGTAACATTTATGAAAATAAACTTAGCAGAATATACTGTATGTTAAGTTATCAGAATGGATGCTGCCTGCAGGCCATTGCAGTCACTCCTGCTGACATTATCCTGTTTCTATCAGACTGGCTGTGTAGCTCCCAGTATTTTGTGGTAGAGTTCTCCTTACAAGAGGAGTTCTTGCCAAAGGGAAGCTGGAGAACAGTAAGGCAGGATGTCAACAGAGGGGCATCTCCTCCAGCAGTGTCTGCTGCTCTGTTGGGGGGGTTGTGTTCTTGTCAGTGCATGTAATAAGAAATATTGTGCTTGCTGGTCTCAGGCAGTCTCTGCAGCAGAAACTTGGGGGTTCCCTGTAATGTTCAAGGAAAGTGATTCCTGCAGATCACTGCCCACCATTGCTCATCTGTGTCTGCACAGCCCAGTGCTCAGGCCCTAGGTGCTGCTGCGCTGCAGCTGAGAGGTGAGAGTGCATCCTGCTGGGCCCTTCCAGGCTGGTTTTAATCTAATTAGCTTGGATAACAGTGTTAGTGAAGATGTGATGGAATGAGCTTCAGTAAATAAATGTATCTTGATGTAAAAGCCTGCTAGGAATCATCAGGACATCCCTGGGTGGCCAGCAACAACAGTGTACAAATTTGAAAACCTCTTCCCAAGGGCTATCGAAGCAAGGGCTTGGCAGTTGCTTCAAAGCCCCAAATCATCCCACTGATAGTTTATAGCTTTCCCTGTAAAACAATTTGAAAATATTATATAAGTTAACTGCTTGTCAAGATAAAATTATAGCTGGAAAAAGAATTTTTATTTTCTCCCTGGGTTTTCCTAGTCTTTAAAGATTTGCATGCATGGTTATCATGACTACAGCCAGTCTGTGTTGTCTGCCTTCACCATAACAGTCACATTGCTCTTCTTACTGCTGCATACAGGGTTCAGGTACTGGCAGCCTGAGTCTCACTTGTTTGTGTTCTTGAATGGTAGAAGAGTAACACAAGCAGATGAAATTGGCTCTGGGTTACTGCATGTTCTCTTTTGAAGATGAGACACCCCACTGGCGTAATGAGAAAAATTAGAAAATCAATTCAGAAGTAGAAAAGGCAATTGGAAGACTAAAGCTGTTGACTGAACCAAAGGACATTGACCTTTAAAGCTTTAAAATTCTAAGATAGTTATAAGAGGAAATAGGAAATGAAAGGTAGGCAAACATTATAGGGAAAAGATATATATATTTTTTTTAATAGGAAAATATTCTTGGGGTGGGGGGAAGGATGGTTGAAAAGCATGTATTTGCTCAGTCTACAAGATTCACACTTCTGGTAGAGCTTTATTACTCCTTTATTCTGTGAGCAAGCATTACTGGACAGGAGCATAGCCCTTCAATTTTCCTGTTGTATGGCTGAAAGACATCAAAAGTTGGCTGCAGCAGCCTAAGAAGCAGAACCAGCATCTTTCCAGTTACAACCCTTACACTTGGACTGCTTTAACTGGGCTGGAAAACCTGTTCTGTGGACAAGCCCAGGTGGTGCTATTCCAAATATCAGTGAAGATTGGTATTAAGGCTGCACAGGGAAGAGCACACACAGGTCCTGCACAAGTCAGGCATTGGCTTAGTGAGTACTGGGACAGCAGCACCCTGGGCAGGGGATCATTCAGATGACATTATATCCATCTTGCTCCTGCCTGAACTGAGACAGGGGCAGCTGGGTTTCTTGGGCTTGGAGACAAAATCCTAGATGCCCTGGCTTGCCCAGTCCCTTCATGTACAGTAACAGAGACGTGCCTTGAGTGTAAACATAGGATGGGAATTAAGGACTCTCATTTCCTGCATGACCTTGAACACCTAATCTCTCCTTGTTTCCTCTCTGTACAACAGGAACAATACTATTTATTGACCTCACAGGGGGCTGTAAGGCTAAATTAAATAATGTTAAAAACCCTTTGATTCTTTTAGATAAAAGGTTTTCTAGAAGTATGAAAAATAGCTATCTCTTATCTATATTTTTGTCACTTTTTTATTTATGCCCCATCAATTCTACTGCACTTTTTCTTTAGAATTATTTGCTTTATCCCATCTGCATGAAGAAGAAATTGATAACATTTATCAATTGATAAATTGATAAATTGATCTCATGATGGCATAAAAAGTAATGTTTGAAAAGTCTGGTCTAAATTTATAAATATCAAGTGTACTTCCTCACAACTAACATGTATATGAAACTTTTGATCAATGTCTTTTCTTTGGTGACTTTGCAATATGGTCTTTTCTTTTTTATTCACTGTTTAAGGTATCCACGAGCTCACACAAATGGACAAGAGCACTTCTGCTCTTACAATTAATTTAACTTCTGTATCTTTGATTATCTTTTCTATTTGGTCTATTTTAATCCTATTCCTCTCTTGCTGACTTTTCTTCTATTCGACAGCTTTTATTTCACTTCACCCTTCAAGAATCTTGAACCCACCAATGAAAAATCTTTTGTATACACTGTCATTTCTATTTGCTGCTTTTTTTTTCCCCTCCCAGTGAGACAGGGGGGCGATGTGTTTGCAATGTGATGTGCTGGATATCAGTACAGTGCACCTCAGGTACACTGAAACATTTGACTTCACTTTATGTTGTTTCTAGAATGTATTTTCTTGCTCTTAGCTCTGAGCCACAACAGGAATTTGGCCAGATTTTGCCACATTTCTGCAGCACTGTGTAGCTAAAGGGCTTCCAGAACATCTGTTGCTACTGTTGTGTTCAGGAGCCTGCTGAAAGTGTGAGCTGTGAAGCAGATTATCTAACACCCAAATACTGGCTTGTCTGAAACTTTAGATAAGAATTGATTTATATGTATGTATCCAATCTGTAAAAAGTGGTGGAACTGCAAAAAAATGAAATTATAGGTTTCATTTTAGGTAAATTCTATGGTGTAATCACTTCAAATGAGTTCAAAGTGCAGTTTCCTGTACTTCTTTCTGTATTCCTATTTTTTCTACTCCTTACTATTTCTTAGATAAATTGGGATTAGCTTTTCCATGCCTCATTGCTGTACCCTAGTAATTTCCTGAATTTCAAAAATGCCATTGAAAATGTCTTTGTTAAAAATAATAACAAGCTATTAAGCTAGCTTATTCAACATGCTCAAGTCAAAAGATATTTACAATCATTAAACTGTAGTGGATGAATGAATTTTGTAGGAAGACAGCTTGTTCATTGGAATTTGTTGAGCTCTTCAGAATAAGCCAAGTGACTCCTACTCAGTGACTTTGAATTTAAAAAATCTGAAGGGCTTCCTGATGACTGCAAAATATGATTTTCTGTGGTCTGTTTACAGTTTAAACCATTAGGACAAAGATTGACTGTAAATACTAACATAAAATTTTCTGATGCCTGACCCATAATTCTGCTTTAGAAGAAGGTGGGAAAAGAGGTTAAGAAATTCTAACACTAATTCTGGGCTTGCATTAAATGCTGATTTATTTAATCTTACTATTGCTCTGTTTCTGTAAAAATCCTACCTTGCAATGACTGTGAAATTTCCTAATATTTGTAGTACCTTAAATAAAACTAATGGCTAGATTGTGATCAGAATGTGCCCCACAGGTTATCAGATTCCTCTTAGACCTGAGGGACACAGCAGCAGTGAGTGGGAAGTGTCTGTATCCCTGCACACAGTTTCCTCACCAAAGAAGTGGCTTGAAAAGAAGCTCATTTTGCCTGCTGACAGAGGAGGAGCACTGGTGAAGGCAGGAGATGAGTCGGGATTTCAGGAACCAGCTGAGCTCCTGGGTGCAGTGGAACATCTTCCCTTTGCTGCAGAGCATGGTCACTTCCAGCTGCGGGAATGGGGGCTGGGGCTCTCCACCTCAGAGACCACAGCACTGGGAGTGCTGTGCTCCAGGCACAATTCTGTGTTTTGGTTATATAAATGGAAAATGTGATGATGGTTCATTTTGCTGAATTTAAACATAGGCATGAAGGATGGCAAATTCAGTGAGAAAAGTGACTCCATATAAATATTAAAATTTCTGCTCTTTGTTACATAGAGTACAGTTCTTATTGTGACAGTACTTCATTCTTTGTTTTTCTGGTTTTAGGGACTTTTTTAATATTTCAGCAATATTTTATTCCCAAAATACTTCAGGAAGGTACAATTATTTAAAAAGTATTTTCAACTACAAGTCAGGCAAATTAAAATATCAGTTATTATCTCTCCACAGATTTTACCTGATTAGTGGTGGAGTTCCGTTCATTATATGTGGGATTACAGCAGCAACCAATATCAATAATTATGGGATTGAAGGCAATGCACCATAGTAAGTATAAACCACTATCATAACACCTTTAAGGAAAACAAGTTCTGTTTCTAATCCAAATAAATGTACCTGACTTCATAAAGGGTACAGGCATGCAATTTGGGATTATATCTGTGACAAAATTTTATTAAATATTAGCTGTGAAAGAGTAACATCTTAATCTGGAGCTTGCTGCTTCACCTCCAGCAATTTGACTCCATTACTGGTAATACAATCACCTTTCATTTACAGAATTATTCTTCATTTACACCTGAATAAGTGAAAGATATTAAAAATACCTAATGAATATCATATCTAATGCAGCTATTATTTATTTAAATATTTTAATTTCATTATCTACCTTGATTTGATATCCTTCTGGCAACTCAAAGCAATTTAAAAATAATGATGTAAGAAAAGGACAAGTAAAAATCCCTTCCCCACTTCCTCCACTCCCATCCCTCCATTAAAACCCAAATATTTTGGATTTTCACCACTTGGAAATGTTCCAGTCACAATGTCTGGCAATCCTGTCATAATCCCTTAATGTCCTTGTATGTAGGGAGGTGTTCAGCAGACCTCCACAAGCTCACCAGGCATCACATTGATATTAATTCCTAATTCTTGGCATGAAGCATGAGGTATCCATAAGTACATTTAGTCTTTCCATAAAAGCATAACAGAAAGTGAATTTGACTGCAAAGTTAAATACAGTGTGTATAACAGATCAGCATGGCAGTGACTGGCACACTAATGGATATTTTAGTACTCTGGCAGCACTAATACTCCAGAGGACATCACTCTTAGTTACTGCTTTGAGCATCTATTGTAACACATTTGAAACTGGTTATGTTCTGGGCATGAGAAGTGGCAACCAAGGAGAATGGGTTGTAAGTGAGCATCTGGCTCCTTAAAGACATTTTTATAGGTAATTGAAATTTAAATTCCAATAAGAAATCAGTGCATACCATGGCTAACTGTATGCTCTGCCTAGGGCCCAACACATATTTATATATTTATTCAAATTTATCCAATTAAACAGCCAGTTTATAATCTACAGTGTATTATAAAGCTCTATTATTTATGTTCATAAATATGACACATTTTTCATTTTGGTGCAGTTACTGGGGTTATACTTCTTTAATCATATTAATGTAGCAAATCAATACCTGGTGCCACAGTGTGCATAGAAAACAAGGGACAGATGAGGAATGGTTATAAGATTGAGTAAAAAGTTTCTAATTCAGTGGCAGCATAGTGAGTTATATGCCTTATTCATTTTTTATGGTATTAGTAAAGTAAATGTAGATGCACAAACTTGAACTTCTTTTTACCAAATAGATTTTGTAAGTGATCCACAATGAGATTCTACTTGAAATAACAGCAGCCTATGAGACTGTTCCACTTGGGAGCATTCTGCTCTCCACTTTGCATCAAATACACAGGGTTCAAATGTATTTCAAGTATTCACCTAGCTTTGTGTTCTCTACTTACCCAATTAAATGTAGGTGGTTATTTACCTATGTTTTCAAAATATTTTTCAGGGGATCTTTTCTTGTGCCTGTCTAACAGTAAATTGTGTACTCTTTGGAGTGTTTCTAAGTTCATTAATACATGTATGTATGTTTCTGTTTAAGATTCAGATTTAAAAAATTCAAAGTCATTATTCTGCAGGACTTTACTTTGCTGTAAAGTCCAGTGGGACTGTCTCTATTTAGCTGAAAAGTTCCCAACCTGGGAGAAAAAAGTCATTCTGCCCTTTTTATAGTAACTTGTAGATAATTCCTGGCTTGACAAGAATCTGATATCAGAAGTTTTCTCACTGGAACTGGAGGAACTGCAACTAATCCCACATGCCTAAATGAATATGAAGTGTCACACAGTGTCACTTTGAGAGCTGGAATCATCATGACAGATCACCTGGTCTGTCTTTCTGACCCAGTGGGAAATTAGCTATATCCAAACCATTCCTGACAGTTATTTATCTGAGGTACTTTAAATGCTCCCGTAATGGATAGACCACATTTCATTCCAACAGCGTATTATCCTAATTGTCCTAACAGCTAAGAAACTTAAAAAAAAAATCTAATTTAGATCTTTCTTGCTGCAGTTTAAGCCCATTACTTCGTGCCCAAGTCCAAGAGATAAAGTAATTCCTCTTTCCAGAAATCCATGCAATATTTAGGATATAAGAACCTAGTAGCAGCTGTACTAGGCTATACTGCCAGCTCAGATCTCTGTCTGTAACCATGGCTAAAAACAGATCATAGGGAAGAGTCAAAATGAGGCAAATATTCCTTCTCCCTCTAACCCATGTTCTGCCAGTTTCCATCTAGGATTTCATTAGTGTTTTCTTCTCCCATGTTTGTTTGATCAGATCATTCATACTTAAGACAGTCCTCTCAGACTCATGCTGGCCTGTGAGCTACTTTAAGCTGCTCTAAAACAGTTATGGTTATATTACTTAAAGGCTAGTAAACCATGATTATGCTACAATGATATTATGCTACTAACATATCACAAAGAGATCATCAGTTTCCCTAATTTTTCTGAGAACATTCAAATTGACATGGATGGACTCCCAGGAACTCTAGAAACAGTGCAGAATTCAGAAATGGCATATATCTTTGAGGTCTGCTCACTGCAGAAAGTGGTTACAGTTCAACTGGAAGAAGCCTTTTATCCTTTTTGGTACTCAGGCTGTTCTCTCACAAGAAGAAAATTCTGTAAGAGCAATCTTCAGGCTTAAGAATTTGTAGCAATGTTCATTGATACAAACCACTGAAATCTGTACATTTCTATTGCTCACATGGAGTGCATAAACTATGCCTCATTTGCTTTTTAATCAAAGTATTAGTGCTGACATTTTTAATAGTAGAAAAAAGGGTTGACATAAATGGTCTTACACTTCACTGCAATTCTGGAGTCTAAACTGACCTACATTTCTTGAAAATTTTCAGTTTTAATAATCTGTAAATTATAGCATATATTCTATTCTATTAAAAAATTAGAAAGTGATGCCTCAGTTTAATTAATATTAAAGATAGGCTCCCTCTCTCCACAAGCTGAACTTCTGAGATACTTTTGTGTCAGACAACAGTCAGTTGTCCATCACATCTAATGTGGGCTCTGAAATGTTCTTGACTCTCTCTTGTTGTTGTTTTCAGCTGCTGGATGGCCTGGGAGCCCAGCCTCGGTGCTTTTTACGGGCCAGTGGCATTCATTGTGCTGGTGACCTGTGTTTACTTTCTCTGCACGTACGTGCAGCTGAAGCGCCATCCCGAACGCAAGTATGAGCTGAAGGAAAAGACAGAGGATCCGCAGAGAATGCCAAGCACTGACATGGGCCATGGTCACATTACAGACTCTGTGTCCGTTCCCCAGGCAACCTGCCCCATGATTTCTTCTTCCTTATTGGAAAATGAGCATTCATTTAAGGCTCAGCTTCGAGCTGCAGCATTCACTTTGTTCCTGTTTACTGCCACTTGGACCTTTGGAGCACTTGCAGTGTCTCAAGGCCATTTCTTGGATATGATATTTAGCTGTCTTTATGGAGCTTTCTGTGTGACCTTGGGGCTTTTCATCCTGATCCATCACTGTGCAAAGCGAGACGATGTGTGGCATTGCTGGTGGTCCTGTTGCCCATCCAAAAGAAACACCTACTCTGTGCAAGTCAATGTGCGCCCAAAGGTCAACGTCAACGGCGACACCCAAGTTCATGCACCTTGTCTGCAGGAGTCTCCATGTCCCAACAAGTCAGCTGTGTTCAATCACCCAGCAGCCAGCCACTGCAAACTCACCAACCTGCAAGCCGTGCAGAACCACGTTAACTGCCTGTCGCCCGTGACACCGTGCTGTGCAAAAATGCACTGTGATCAGCTGCTTGACGATGACGCTCACATTCACGTCCACAATGAGGGAACCTTCAGACCCAACATGCACATTCACAGGTGTCTGAAAAGCAGAACTAAGCCACGTTACTTCAGTCGGCACAGGTCTGCAGGGGAAAGGGAGTATGCCTACCACATCCCCTCGAGCATCGACGGCAGCATCCACAGCTCCCACACAGACAGTCCCCACAGCACACACGAGAGCCAGGTGGGCCACAGGCGGGCCTGCTGCTCCAAGAGTGACCCGTACCCCACTGTCAACCAGCCTGAGAGCAGCGACGCAAGTACTGTCATATACAGCTGTGGTAAAATGCCAGACAGTGACACTGTGCACCACCCAGCTCACTTTGAAATGCACCCACGGACACAGTCATTGCCATTTAACACAACAAATCACAACGGGATTCTCAAGGGAAACATGCATGAAGCCATGATATACAGCTCAGATAGTACGGGAAATATCAAAACTGGCCCTTGGAAAAATGAAACTACTGTGTAGTTCACGGGCCATCATAATGTGGTTTTTGCCCTAAACCATCGTTATCTTTGGTTTTTTTCCAAAATAAATATGGTCATATGTTTGCGTAGCTCATCAGTAAATTGTACAGCTTTTTATTTTCTTTGTAAGTGTTAAAGAAAGAGGGATAGTGACAGTTTTAAAGTGAAATTATTTTTAAAAGAAAGTTATAAAATTATTCTGAAAGTAATGAGAAAATGAAGTCTAGAAAATTGAATAAGAGAGGCAATATCCTTTTGTTTTACAGAATGGCATTTCTTTAGAAACATCATTTTCATTCATTGTTTTCACTTTCTTTCTGTAGTAACTTCAGACACTTTTTATAAACATATCAGCATCCTAAACTTTTACTTATTTATTTTTGTAGAAAAATATTATTACTGTGCCATGAATTTTAATCAGAAGTGGCTATGGTAGAAATGATAAACAGGATTTTATAAAATTGCAGCTTTTTAGATATACAAAAGTGATACTGCCTCTAAAAACCTTCTGTAGCATATGGCCTGTAAAGTCATGTAATGTACAGTCTCTGTTCTGTCTTTTTTCTTGTTGGAGAGAAGTGCTAGGTAATGTCTCTGTTACATCTTTGGTGCTGTATTGGTTGTATTTTGCATGACATATGTCAGGATATACCATTTGCTGTTTTATAGTGTTACATGTGTTTAAAAAAAAGAACAAAAAAAGTGTGGTACAAGGCTGTGACAAACCCTATTGATATTAATCTAGAGCATTATAAATCTACAGGAAAAAAAAATCACTCTGCACTAGTTTAAGTGGCACAATCCTTTGTATAAGGTTATATGATAGCTTTGATAAGGGTCCACTCTAATGTCTTTACAGAGCATGCACTACTCATTGTATGTGGCACTGTGCAGTGTAATAGCAATTGTCTCAACAGATTTTACACTTCTTTGTAAAGTATGCCTTTTAAACAACCTGTAAGCTGTTCCACGGTAACCTTTCCACATCTGTTAAGGTAGAGCAGTTTTATCATTAACTCTTTGAGGACTACAGTTATTTTCTTAAAGTAGCTTATTCTAGTTCAGAGATACTGTATATATGATACTGTCTATTTAGTTACATGATCAGTGTAGTCCAGAGTCGTCAAGAAAAATGAAGTTCAGTAATTTTCTAAAAACACCTTCTTGGAATCCATCTATTAATTTTACCACTTGCTTTCTGAAAACCCATTTCCTCCCCTAGCAAATTTCAGATTGTCTTAATCCTTTAATGCAAATTTGACCTTCAGAGAAGCTCTTTATGTTCATGATTTCTGCTGAATTGTAGGGCATTCCAGGGTCAGTAGCATTCTCTATTAACAAGGCTCTTGGCAAGATTTTTTTCATATTTCCATGAACATCTGGACACAAAGCATCAACTCACAGTACAGAACTGCATCAGAATGATCCCTATATGTAATAAAACTGCTTTTTACAAATAGGAAGGGTGCAGAATAGTAATAGATTTCAGAAAGTGAATGGGAGCATAGAGCTGTGAGAAAAATGTCTACAGTGGAAAGTGAACACTGGATCCAGAAATGAGAGAAAAAGCACAATTCTGTACAGCCACACAAGAAAGTTTGCTGTGATGTCTTCACACAGACTTATGTAATTGCTTCAGAGAGGAAATAGAAAATTCCATTGAGAGACCATCAGTCAGTGATTCTCTGTGTATATGTGGCAGAAATCTTCACTATATTTAAGCTCCATATTTTTCTGTTATAAGCAATTTATTAGACTCTACCTTCTTTTTTTTTTTAATATGTAGGAATAAATTTCCTAATAGTGTACATAAATGACAATTATAATTGTTAGAATGTTATAAAAACATGTAAGTCAGATGAATGTGTTCTGCAGTGTTGCAGGTGGGAATTAGTACTCAAAGGGTTAATGCTCAGTATCTGAGTGCAAGAAATCTTGTTTTTCTGTATTTTTGTAAATTTGAAATATATATTGTAAACTCCAGCAGTGCAATGTATCCATCTCAGATTGTGTATTTTTAAAAGGTGAGCAAGAAGAATGCACTAGGTGGTTGTCAAGTTTTAAGCCAATATTCAATGATTTCACGTCTGCTTCTTTAGCTAATACAAAAAAAAAGACAAAACACTGAGCTTTATTATGTATATGCTGTATATGCTTGAACTGTCTCTAAACTAAAATACAGTATTTTTCTTTGTTTGCATACTGAAATATTTTCTGTTTCATAATTGTTTTCTTTTAATATTACTTTTACTCATTCCACATAGACAGTGACCCTAAATAAGCATAGACATAATGTGAAATCCACTTCTCTGTGTCTCAGCACTCTGTATATGTATATTCTGTAACAGTAAAATTGTAGGAAGTCTGTAGACCATTATGCAAAATATCACACACACACACAGAGCCAAGATGAAATACTCACTCTGCAAGAATCCACTCAGTAAGCTCCTTTATTCAGCTTGTGTTATAATCACCTCTGTTATTTTGTCTGAGAGGCCAATTCCATCCTCATAATGGCGTACAAAAAAGTAAATAGGTGCTGCTTTCCACAGAATATCTCTGGAATTCAAAAGTAAAATATTAAAACACTTTTCTTATTGTGTTAAAAATTAATTTAGTGAATATTTCTGGGTTAATTTGGAAGAGATGTGTTATGCAATAATCTGTTTGCATATTATTTTTTCAGAAAATATACAATATATCTACAGAGCAGGAGACATGATATTAAATAAATATAAAAATGTTTTGTAACATCAAATTTGACCAAATGCTTTTTATGCTTTTGACTTTTTTTTTTCCTTAAGATAAATGACATAATTTCAATGCTTTGGAAGTCTGGTTTTGATTTATTGTGGGGTTTTGGTCAATTACAGTCAGTGAACCATTACTACTTTACCTGATTTTCTTCCCTATAAAAATAAAGTCGGTGAAATAACCAGAGTATGAGATATATTGTCCTAGTAAATTCCTCACGGACACACGTAACACATTTAAAAATCAGTTTTAGTTTTGGTGATTCATTGATGATAATAAAATGGTTGAACAGATTTTACTGTTCACTTTCTGTCTGAGATTAATCAAGAGGAATTTCTTCCAAAAAAAAGATAACCTTCAGAGAATGATGCAATCAACAGAAATCTGAATAGCTGCTACCAGAATAAAAATATGCTCTTGCTGTGGTGTTGTTCTCTGCATATAGAAATTCCAGTTTTCATGACCGAATTTGAAGTCACATAGGCTGTTTATGAGAAAACTTCCTACCCAGCCTCATATAATGAATTTGGGTGTCAAAATAAAGCATACATTTTTTCACATTATGTCTGGTCATATGTGTTGTTCCCAGGAATCCGCTGATTGTGTCTGTGCTGATGGGACTGAGCAGTCGCCGGCAGTGGCCATGAACAGCTGCTCTCCTCCACCACACAGCTGCCTGCCAGCTCCCCTGTGAGCACCCTATCCAGGTGTTAGCACCCCACAGGGGCTTCATGGGGCTGTAAGGCATTCATCCTGTCTGAACCAAAGCAAAGTGTGAGCTTAACACAAAGTCAAGGCCACCTTTGATGGACCACACAGGCCATTGGGCAGCCCCCACTTGAACACTAAACAATGAAGGCAGAAAA
This sequence comes from Molothrus aeneus, assembly GCF_037042795.1. NCBI lineage: Eukaryota > Metazoa > Chordata > Aves > Passeriformes > Icteridae > Molothrus > Molothrus aeneus. The sequence goes on along the minus strand of NC_089653.1, from coordinate 21,366,632 downwards.
ATGGAATAGAAGTGGATTTAAGCAGTTTTAAGTCCTCCTCCCTCTATCTCTCTAAAGCACCTGCCTAGTAAGTCTACTGCCTACAGATAGCTACCAAATCCAAACAAACCTAGGCAAAATTAGGCAGCTGACCAAAAATTCTTGATTAGCTGAAATGAGTGAAACAGCACAACCTAGTTAACAAACAGAGAAGCCCAAGCTGGAGAAAACCTCTCTGGATGCTCTGTCACAAAGATGTTTCAGGTTGGTTATGTGTGAAGACATGGAACTAGATCATGTCTGAAGATCTGAAATTGCTCTTGTGCAGACACTGTTAAGGCTTACAAAGCCGATTTCAACTCCACAAATTCAGAGGTAGCTTCCACTGTAAATTATATGCCTTTTCACAATGAAGAGATTATCTGACATTTCACTATTTGAGAAAAAGAAAGTTGTCATCCCAATCAGGCTAGTAACCTTTTTATCATAGGATTTTCTTTGCATGGAAACAAGAAAAAGGAGACCACCTGTACTCCCAATGAGTTTTTGCTGCCTATGAAAAGAAAGGTCAGGCTGATGAAGACATTGGCAGCTCAGCAGCTTCCTTGCCAGAACATAAATTCAAGTTCCTGTAGCAGCATCTTCCAATTCAGAAAGAAGCTGTAGAACACAGCTGGATCAATCAGAATTCATTGGCTGAGTTTAAAGGCTGCCTGGCTGACTTCAGTTGAGCAATTTCAGTAGTATCTTGGTGCTCTAGGCAGCTTTTACTTGCTTAGTTAACTCCACAAGGAAACGAGCTTTTGGGTTGGCTGGTTGGGGTTTTTTTGCTGTGCCCAGTTAATTATTTTCTAATTAGCAATTGAATAGCTAAGAAGAAAACTTACTCTACAAATTACCTTAACTATAAGCTATGGATTTTTGGTCCCTTTTAGGGGGTCTGTGAAGGTGCAAGTGAATCCCTATTCCCTTACCTAACCAGTCTATTACCTGAGATTTTAGGGAGCCAAACAAGCAAGTATCAGTGAATTCAGGTCAGTATAAGAGGGCTCACCTCTCTGCAGGGAGGGCTGAAATTTGCAAATTCTAAAGCAATTCAACCTCAACAAATATCCTGCCTTGAAGCTGTGCAGCTGGCCATGCCTCCGAGGTAAGGGGTTCTTTATAAACATGGTGTCTGCATACCCCATAGGTACTGCTGTCTCTTTACATTTTGATCTGTTAGAATTGTGTAGTGCCTTGCAGTCTGAACAACAGAATGAGTGACTGTTCCCATCAGCCCATCACTCTGCTCCAGCTGTTTGCCTTAACCTGCAGCACACTGCCAGCCAGGCAAGATTCTCCAGCACAGTCAGTGTTTTCATTCGTTCCTAGATTTGTTTCCCAGGTACTCAATAACACCTGAGGAATGCAGCAGGAAGAGTTTATTTTGGGACTAATGGGAATTTCTGGGAGAAGAGAAAGCAATAAAACACATTATTCATATTCTCACACTACTTTTGTTAGCTCATTTGTTAGTGAGCTGGAAGCAGTTACAGTCACTTATTCCCTGATTCTTTCCATTGCAAGACCTTGTTCTCCACTAATTAGAACATAGCTGAAAGTTAAGCTTTTAGCTTGATTTATGCCCTCAGCAATTACTGCCCTCAGATGGATGATTTTACAGAGTTCAGCCAAAGCAGCTGCAATGTTTTTAACAAAGAGGCTTGATGAAAGGAGGTCTGTCCACAATAACACCTTTCAGTGATTTTGTAATAGTTCTGTCTTCAAGGCCCATTATTTGAAAACTTTGAGCACTATGGCTATTATAAGAAGAGAGCATCTCTTGTTGTTTTTATAAAGTAAGTGGTTTAGTACAGATAATTTAGCCACTAAAAATATCACAATATATTACTGTGAAATGTCTCCCTTCTTAGTTTGTGTATGCCCCAACTGGGACCACACTCACTGATCTTGTGCCGCTGCTGCAAGCCCTGCAGGCTCTAAAGGACCAGCCCTATAAATGATTCACTTCAGCTGCCCTCAACTAGGATTAGGATTGAAAACAGGGGGCCTTGGTTGTTATCTTCTCTGCCAAATGCTTCAGTCTGCCTCCCCTTCAGAGGCACCATGATGGAATAGAAGAGAGAACTGACTGGTTTCTGTGAGGGGGACAAATGCTGGGCTGGAAGAAATCAAGCAGAGACTGAGCTTCTAGCACTGGATCAAGTTGAATGGAGCAAGCTGATCAGCAGGAGAGAGGTTGGTGTGAGTAGGGAGCTGCAACATGACTTGGGGACTGGAAAGGAAAGGAACAAACTTTAAAAGACAGAATTGGAGGCTGGAAACAAACTGGGACCAAATCGGTTGTTGGGGGAGAGGAGGAGGAAGGTGAAACAATTATATGCATGAGTCTTTCCAAGTTGGATGTGAAAGCCAAGCTTTGTGACTCCTCTGCTCTCAGTAAATATCTGAAAACCTGCTAGCAAAATGGCTATTCACTTATAATATTGTCCTCATACAAAATGACTGTATTAGTGCTGTCAGCTATTCCAGTAATGTGTCAGAAATCTGGGTATTGAATCACAGATGCTCAAAGCTGTTGATTAACCAGATATTTCATGTTCTACATGACAGAATCTCTGTATTTTTAATGTCTTTTGAAATCTAGAAGCTATCACAAAAAAGAAAACTGATTTCAAACAGTGTGAATGAAGCTGAAAGTCAAACACACCAAATTGAGGAACTGTTAGAATTAAGGCTGTCTTTGGAACCTTCATTCACAGCTTCAGTCTGCCTTTTGATGTTGTTTTTCAGTATTTGAGTTCATGCTGCTTTCTAACACTTTGGCTTTGATGCTGCACATTAAGTGTTCTTTAAATGTGCTTTTGTGTACACCTAGAGCTAAGCCAGTCATTTCACTGTAAGCTTTCTTGTCTTTTTCTTTTCTTTTTTTTTTTCCTGGAACTTTTAGAGAACTGGTTCTTAGAAGAATATTGATGTTGAAACTTTCTGGTAACACAAATTCTGCTTTTCAAATCTTCCCTGTGCTAAATACTAAAATGGAAGAAGTGGAATGAAAGACTTTCCATTGAGCTTCTGCTTGTTTGTTTGGGTTTTTTTTTCAAAAGTAGTTGTATAATTGTCCTAAGTGTTGTCACTGCTATCAGGAGAAGGAGCAGGCTGAAGTCAGGAAGTGCCTGCCTGACTGTGCAGCCTGTTAGGAGCCTGTACCTTAATGATGATAATTTGTATTGACAAATGGGCTGCCTGCAAATCCCATCTTCCCTGCAACAGAGCCTATACTGAAAAGCCTCCTATGGAGCTGCTGGGAAAAGCATCACATGTCCTGCCCCTCCAACCTGCAGGAACTGCCAGCTCTGGCCCCTGAGGGATGGACACGCTTTTGTCCCTGGCACTATGCAGTGGCCTCCTCCAGCCAACAGCTGCCCTTGCACACTGGGAGAGGTTCACTGCAGGTTTGGGTCATTATACAAAGGCTGTTCTGCTGTGAGCTCCAGGAAGGTCCCTCTCCTTCAAACCCACACCTCCTTGCTAACTCTGAGCCCATTGCCCAAGCCTGAACCTGGAAAGTCCCAGTCCCCTTGACAAGATGGAATGAGAATGCAACTTCAGCATGGAGGGGTGGTTTCTCTCCACCTGGAAGAAAACATACTGAAACCTTCCCTGTGCTCCTATATATGAGAACAAAAAAGCAGGGAGGAGAGTTAAATTACCAGCTAATCTCTGCTAAGATAATAAGGGGAATAGTTTAAGTGTTGCAACAAATAAAACAAACCCCCAGCCATTCTGAGTCAGTATGGAAGCCTTAATTCCAGCATTATAAAAATGTGTTGTATTCCACCTGACAGCACAGCACAAGCAATGTGACACCCAGTCAAGGGCTATAGTTCATTCAAAGTAACTACACTTCAACCACAATGCTTTTTCCCTGGATAAAATAAGTTGTACACAGTTGTGATGTGGAAAAATTTTCTGCATCTTTTGATACACTGGTGGGCTGTATTAGATTAAAGACCCACTTAGTGTGGACATGCACTTAAAATGTTTTTGTACTATTGGAGTGAAAAGAGGGAAAGTTACTTAATTTTTTTTCTTTTTAACTACACAAAAAGTCAATCATCGGTGTTACACTGAGATGTTATTTTTCTTCAGTATGTAGATTGCACAGAGCCAGAGAGCTGCATAACAGAGCACTACACCAAAAGTGAAAAAGAACCCACAGGAAGAGGGGAAAAAAATCCTCTTACTAAAGTTCCCAACTTTATCTGTAAGGGAATGATTTCAGATCATGCAATCTGCTTCATTAGCCTGCTCATCTTCTCAGTGTGTTATTAAGGTTCAACTTGCTTAACAAAATCAGGAAGATCAGAATATGCCAATCAAATCTGGAATGACTTAAAGAGTCTGTGGTATGAGTGGTTTACATATTTCATTGTAGGTTGATGTGGGGAAACTGCTGATTCAGACAAAACATACAGGTTATAATTTCAAAGGCCCTGGAGCTGTAGGATGAAAAATTCTTTAGCCAAAGTCTTTTTCCTTAGACAAAGTCAGAAGAAAATATCTATGTAGGAAATAGGAAGTTTGAATTTAAATCAGTGAAACAATGAAAGATACTGACAAAGAGCATTTTGAACAGCTCAGCACAGGCAGCTTCCTTGTGCAACCACTGCTGGATGTAAGGAAATGTTTAATTTATGCAGTCCTTAGTCAAATTTTTTCCCTTTTAGATGTAGAGTTGAAATTATAGGCAAGAACCTTTCCTTTGGTTGTCATAGGTCTTAGATTTAAATGCACAGCAAATAGCAAAGGCTCAACATATGGTTTAGAACCTAAACCAGAGGAGACTGACAAACTATAGACCCCATTAAATGGAGACTTTCTTCCATAGCATGGGGTCACATGTCCTGGCACTCACAAAGAGAAGGATCCAAGGACAAGTGGAGAAATGGAGTACAAAGGGGAGGAGGGTGTTGTAATGTGTTATTGAAGGAGCACAAGTGCCTGCTGAAATGGTGTGATCATAAAAGTAACCACAAGCCCTGGATGAGTAAAGGAGGGTATTGAGCAGGACCAGTGAGCCTGCTTCTGTTGTGATGGTCACTCAGTAAGGATGACAAAAGATTAGATGGTGTTTAGACAGTAGCCTCAAAGATGGGCTGAAAACTGGAAATATGCTCAAGGCATGTAATGTGTTTATGTTATAGAGAGAGGGAAGAGAGGAAAAAAAATTCAGTGGTTTAATCACTGCCCACAGGTAACAAAATGCATTGAAAGTACTTTATAGGAGGGTCTTTAATCTAGCAGCAAAGGTATGAAAAGATCCCATGATTAGGAGCTGAAAGTAGCACTTCCCCTTTAATCTGCAAAAGTAATTAACTTCTTAAAAATTTCTTAGTGATATGGTATGTTGAAACTCTTACCTCAAGAGAGCATATCTTTTAGCAATGTATTTTTTCCTTCAAACACAAATTCTTGACCTTGGCGCTATAAGAACTACAGGGTAAAATTTTCCAGGCAGTTTACATTATATTTGATATTCACTAGATTTAGCGTCAGAAAAATAATCCTCCTTTCAGATAGGTACTGTTGAGGTGAGGTAGAAAAGGAAGGACAATGTCTCTATCTGCCTATGGAGGTTGGGACATTGAAAATAGGTTGTATTCCAACAACCTTGACTCTGGCCTTCATGGAACTGTTCGGTTTAAGTGTTATTTTAATGTTTATTATTCCAGGTTTTTTGTAAGCTGTACATTTGAATGGAAAATCTTTATATTCGGCAACATATTAAAGTTCCTAGTTACTGTTTATAATTAAAAACTCCCTTAACTTCTGACAAAAATCACAATGGTCCTTGCTTAACTAGATGTTATCACAATATTCTGTAATGGTCTGCATTCAGCCAAACTCTTCCTTATCTCCTCTCTAGCATATAATGACCTAATTTTGAGCTATATTAAGAATTTGATGTTTCTAATTTAATTCCTTTCTTACAAACTTCTCAGTATTGCTGACAGTCAAATACATTCTTTAGAGTCTTTATTTTTTTCTATCTTTCCAGTAATTGGTAAAATAATTCCAGATTTCACATTTACAGTAGTAGAGAAATTGAAGATCTCAAAAGTTTCCCAAAATATTGTTCCAGTTTCTAAGTCCAAAGCTCCATCTTCCTTATTCTATATATTTACTTGATCTTGATGTAAATGATTGCGTCTTCAGTCTGTTGGGAACAAGGTAAAGCAACCTGTGCCAGGATCCCAAGGTGCTGCATGGAGATCGGCATCTTCTCGCTGGACACAGCCCTGGTTGTGCACTTCCTCTTTGTACAAAGTCCCAGAGTTTGTACCTGTGGATATCTGTACTCCTCAAACTGTGGTGAAAAGGATTTCCTGGACTGCTCTCCTGCACTAGATGGTCCTTTTTTGTCCCTCTTTCCAGCCTCATGCACAATGATTTTTCTCCTATCCTCCTGGTTTTCATTACCTGACTTTGGTTTGTGCACTGACTGCTCACATTGCTGTTATTCCACTCACTTTTTCTTGTCTTTTTAGAAAGGCAGCTCCAGTTCAGTGCTGACCTCAGCTTACCTGACAGCCCCAGGTCTTGTGCTGACAGGGTAGGTCATAGCTGTGATCTGAAATGCTCTTTGCTGTCTTTTTCTCTCTCCTCCTAGATATAAATTCATCCAGGGAGATAATTAAGCTGCAGTCCCCACACTCTCTCTGTTTCTCCTGCCTGCTGCAGCATGCTGGGTCCCATGACAGGATCACTTGTGTCCTTTCTCAGGCATGTTGTGTAACTTTAGTGCCAGGCATCCACAGTGTCCTCTTCTTTATTCTTCCTTTCTGAAAATGCTTTTGCTGTGCAGCACGTAGCTCTGCCTGATTTTCTACGTTATTTGTTTTGAAGTGTCCATATATCGGAAAGGTTGTTCTGATTAAAGACCTGTGGCAAAGTGGATTGAAATTATTCTGCTCCTTCTTTCAATAATTATTTTATTTGCCAAGTCACCACTTGTTTGTGAGTGCTGCAGCATAAGCACCACAGCCAGTTTGGAAATGTCCTCTGCTGACATTCCTGAAAAAATGGGTTTATCTACCAGGAAGCATCATTTCTCATTTTTGTGCTAAGCCATCTGAATTCTTCATTTTTCACTCCTGTGTTGCCCCTACAGCTCCCTGCTATATCTTGGATTTCATCCTCCCTCTCACTCTTTGCTCTGTGTGGCTCAGACAGCATCCTGATGGTCTCTCCCTGAAGTGAGCCTGATCTGGAAAAAGCCTCACTGCTGTCCTCACCAGAGGATGAGACTGACCTGAAAAGACTGTGCACAGCACAAAAGGTCATTTTTCTTTCACTGGCACTTAGGAGTTATCAAGCTCTACACTGCAAATTTGTGTTTATGTGTGTGTGCACGTGTACGGTTTGTACATGTGGAGATTCACACACACACACACACATATATATAAATTAACATTACAGAGGTATCAGCTGAGTGCTTGTTACTGCCTCCCTCTGTTTTGAGCAAGCAGATCATGTTTTCAGACTATGTCTTCTAATCTGAAATATTCTGAGTATTTTTAGTATTTCCTACTGGCTTTAAATGGATCCTACAATTTTTTAAGTGTTAAAGGTAATCCAACTCTGCATAAAAGGATTTAACAATTTAAAACCTCAGAAGGTTTTTCAGTAGCAGTAATTGCTCTTTCACTTGCAAGTATCTCCCCAGAGGTACAGTTATAATATTAGTGATATTTTTAACACAATTTTGCACAGGCTAGACAAAGTTAGACCTTTTATATATTTCAGATATACATTAGCAACTTTAAATTCCTTTTACAAAATTTCTCTTCATTGGAAATGTCTTGATTTACAAGCAAAGAATACTACCATGTGTTATTTTTAGAGAATTGAAGCCATGTGGTTCTAATTCAAATTATTTCAGGTGCATGTATTTTGCAAATGGAAATTCCCCCATAAACCATTAGATATTGATGAGTTTCTCCAGTTAAGAGTTAAATGAGTCAGACCACGGTCTATCTAGTCATAACAATTAGAGGCAGAAATCATTAATAATTTAATTTAATTATAATTACTCTTTTGACTGTGGCTGGTGTAGAAGATTGCAAATAGGAAATGCTCACATAATTATTATTCTGAAGATCATTCAGGACAAATAAAAGTCTGAAAAAGATGTTAAATCTCTTAAAGGACTCACTTTAATTATTTTAAAGTCATACATTAATTAAGGTGTTTACTTATTAATCCTTGGAAATTGAATTCTGTACTCAGAATTAAGTGCTGTAATTTTCTTGAGTAACTAAGTGCTGTGTTTCTCATACATGAGAGGCTGAATTGCTCAACCTTAACTTTAGAATTTTCTATAATAACTTGAGGGATGCTGACAATTAACTCACTCAAAAACTTCTCTACGCCTCTAGCAAGTTTTGTAGCTCTAACATTCTCTCTCTTTAGAAATCTTGTTGGCCTAGTTTTTTTGGGTCATTTACCAGTCATTGTCTGCTGCTTCATTTCTTACTGGCCTAATTTATCCATCTGGAATTGAAGCAGAATGTAGACAGAATTGATTCTGTGGCTGCCATTGCATGCCAGCTATCATAACCATCTGAAGTTGAAGCACTTTGACATTTGTGGCTACTCTGGAGAATCACTTCCTCTCAGACATAAGGGCTGGGGGTGTTGACTGTTCTCACTGCTTTCTTTTCCTTATGCTCCTGGCCTCTGAAGGTAGTAAAGAATCTTCACAGACCTTCTTACACATCATAACTCTCCTTGGAATATCTTTATTGGTCAGAGTTGTAGCTGTCATTATAAAAAACATTTTAGCAGCCTAAAACTCAATCTGCAGGTTCATGATTTTGTTCTTTACCTCTTGTGTGGACCACATTCCCCTTCCTACCCTCTCTTGGGTCACCCATATAAAGCCCACACTAAGCACTTCATCCTCAAGCAGAGGCTCAGCCCTAGTTCTTGTTAAAAAATACATGATTATGGTTCAAATATTTTTTCCTAGAAAAAGTAATGTTTTGAGGTACATGGAACATTGTAAGCATATTATAAGAGGCATGAAAGAAATCAGGTTTTTTAGATTAAGAGAATGAATACTGCAATATATTGAAAGGCTTTTTCAGGCTTTTCAATGCTTACAGGTCCCTTATAGCCAAAAGAACTTCACTTTGCCTTCTGTCCTGCAGTGCCCAGGGAAAACTGACAATCCTGCATCTTCAGCAGAAATGCAGAAGCAGAAAATCAGAAAATTTCAGCAGAAATCTTCCTGCAGATGAAATTATGCAAAGCCCCAGTTCTGCCACAGCAGCATGCAGAGTGGCCTGGAAGGGCACTGTTTCAGGAGAAGGAGAGGTGCCTTCCAGATTCAGCTGTGAGCCTGCTTGGCTTGGCTTTGCTTTGCTTTGCTCTCTCCCTCCCACTCCCTCACTGTCTGTGCAGGCTGTGAGAACTGTCACTGCACCAGCTGGAGCAGATTTAAATTTCACATGGGAAGTAAAATGTTGGTTATGACAACGTGAACGATTTTCCCATTGTGCTGCAGCGTAACAATCACCATTCCCTCTCTCATGTGGCTCCAGCTCACAAACAAAGCCCAGCACTGTTGCTGTAACCAAGCCTGAGTATTGGAAGCTGAAGCCATTTGTCTCCTACCTGGCTGCTATCTTCTCCCACACTGCTTTCTCTGGGTTATTTGAAGTTTCTCCTCGAGCTCTTTACCATTTCTATGAGGTGGCTCTAGCCATGATGGGTTGCCCTTTTCAGCAGGGAGATGTCATCCTCTGAGCTGCAAACACAGCAGTCTGACTGATGGTTGTTCCTTAGCTGCTGCAGAGACTGATGGATGCACCTGGTTTGTTGTGGCCATCCAATTCCAGTGATGTGCAAGGTCTGGGCAGATGTTGGCTGTGAAAACAACATACCTGTATTTGATTGACTCTTCTCTTTATTCATCAAAGCCTTCTAGAAAAGTCTGGACAAGCTTTTAAGTGCTGAAGTCTGTTCAAGGCATTCTGAATTTCTTAAGCAGACATATGTCATTGATTTAAAGTTAACAGATCTGTTGTCTGCAGCATCTTCTCAAACTACCTCTGTCATAAGGAGCAATCATGTGTTTGTGAAATTCAGTTGCTAAATAAAAGATTAAAGCTTCAGGCTTGATTGTGGCTGTTAGCAGCCTTTCAAAGACAGTAAGTCATTGGTCTAAGGTAATTTACCTTTTCATACTGTTGGACATAGAATACATAGAATTTCTCTGAATGCCCATCTGAAATAGCTCTTATCTACAGAGTCACTTATTGATTGCACCTGTGATTATTGGTGTAATTGAGAAGGTCTATTTTTTGCACATTAGACCAAAAATGAAACATTTATTTTGACACATTGGGCTACAGCCATCTGTGCCCCAGCATCAAAACATTTTTTTAATGTTCTATTTCAGCTGCTCCAGTTGGCCTCAAAAGAGCTTAAAATCTGGCAAAAATAGCACCAATGTTTAACTGTGCACAGAAGGTATTATTTATATGTCAGTAGCACATTGTTCGCTTTCTAGGTCTTTAACAGCTGTATATAATGACACAATCCTTTACACATGCTAGTTTTTATAGAAGATGTCACATGGCTCTTCAGTACAAAGCTGGGGGGCAGAAAATAATTTTATATTTTTCTCTTGTATACAAGACAATACACAGGCACTGCATGGATTTTCATCATAAGTCAGATACGATATTATATCATCAGAAGTAATAATGCACTTTCCTGGCATTTGTAGAAGAATTGATTTCTGTTAACCTGAGTCTTTTCTGCAGATATTGGGTGACCAGTTCGGTTTAAATCTCTTTGTACAGATAGATAGGGTATGTAATATCCCCACGGGCAAGATTGAGGACTTGGCTCTCAGATGACCTAATTTTGAGAGAGACAATAAGATTACTGAACTGAGGTGCAGCTCATATGAGAGCCCAAGGCCACCCCTAAGCTTCATTGCAGTTTATGTGATGGAAGGTCACCTCACTTTAGTGTCTGTAAATTGTAAAACAAACAAAAATATCAGCAGTGCAAAAGGCCTCACAGAAACCTCTATTTTAATCAGAAGCCAGTTCTTTATTTCAAAGTTCTTTATAATACTTCTTTTGTAATTTTTAATTTAGTATAAATATTACTGGACACAATATGTTTTCCTAAACTCTAAAAATAATTGTAACAGTCAGCAAATAAAAACACAGCAATCATTTTGACTGAATATTAGAAGAATGTGAGATAAGTCATCTGAGAAGTAATAACAAAATTTATGTGAGAGTTAGTATTTGAGACCAAAAAATTTTGATAGGATCTTCCAATTCATAAACAATAAATTCCAGATGCTGCCTGATATGACTTTTTTTCTGTAAAACTAAGGACACATATCAATCTGTAGACACATTGCTTATGAGTTACAGGGAAAATAAAATATCTTCAGACCGATTTTTAAAGGAAAGGCATGAATTGGTCTCCTAGACAAACTGTGCCAGTTTATCCACAGTTGTTGGTGCTGAAATGAAATCATTACGGAAATGAATATCATTCAATTCAAACTCCCCACATTCCATTGGGACAGCAGCATGAGGGGGAAAATAGATGTTTCAGATTTCCCCAGCTGCTGTGTCTGTCCATAAGTTACTGCCCTGCAAAAGCCAGCAAGTGTCCAGTGTACCTCTCTTCACTGGCCAATCAATGCTCAAGCACCTCATTTCAGTTTAAAAAAAATATCAGGGAAAAGGGTAAAATTTATTAAAGTTCTGCATTTTTTAATGGATGTGAAGTAGTCTAAATGAGAAATTAATACTACAAAGTTGAATTCATATGATTCTATGAGCGGTGAGCTGGGCATCAAAATAGCAGCAGGAAGATCTGTTCAACTGCAAGCTGAAAGCAATAACTGGCTTAAAAAATAGGTAAGCTCCTGTTTCTGACTGCAGTGTTTAACTAAACTTTATTCCCTTCCCTATTTTAATGTCTCATCTCATTGTCTCAGCACATAACAGGTATTATGACATTATTTTTTTGTCACATCTCAGTATTTTTCAGGAAGCTTGGGGTTAACAGAAGTGAGCTAAGAAGTCTATTTTTGAGACTGTCTAGGAGTTCACTTTGATTATTCATGGATGAATCAGCATGTCGTCATCTCCGTAGGTCTGGACGTAAGAAAGGTCTAAAACCCAAGCCCATGCAAGTCACGACTGCAGTGCAAGCCCTTTATCTGAGCAGTGTGAAAGCACAGTCACTCTGCAATCAGATGCAGGCTCCGAAGCAGTCAAGCAAGAGCAGTTCAGCTGAAGCTCTGGGGAAGAAAAGAAAATCCTGGCCTGAAATATTGTGAAATCTAAATAACAAGACCAGTTTTGGTTGCATAAGCATATGCTGAATGAATTGTGAAAAAAATAATATCCTATAAAACAGAGAAGTCTCTCTTTCCCCAAAGGTAAGGCCATTCATGGCAGTTTGAGACCTTTCTTGTTCTTGTGACTCTGCCATACCTGCAAATGCCATCTGCACTGGTGAATTTTCATTGTCATCGAGAGAAAGGCCTATGAGCATCTAGCTATATTTATTTAGTCAGCAGCTTCAGTATTTTCCTTTCTCAGTAAAACTCATCTGACATAAATGCAAGAGCTAAAGGCTCACTAGGGACTGTAGAGTAATCCAAATTTTATAGAAGAGATCAGATAATTATCTAAAATTCACTTGTTAACAATTCCTTAAAATCCCATAGGGCACTTGGTGGACATTAAAAGAGGTTTCCACAGAAATCTGGTGATTTGCAAGCCCATCCTTCAGTACTTTCCTGTGGAAAACCATGGTTTAGCCGCTGCACCTCTAATGGGATTCCCTGCAATGTTGCCTAACCTGCAGTCTTTGGTGAGATTATTATCTCAGGGGCAAAATTTTCTGACATGGGTAAATGTAAGATACTGGGATAATATGTGGAAAAAAAGCTTATATCATTTAAAAATAAAATAAGTTTGTGCAAAAGACAAAAATATTGCTTCTGCCTAGAAAATAATAGCTATCTGGTATGTGTTACAAGGTGTGAAGGCACAGGCAGTGTTGATGAAGACCAGGGGAAGACTGTAACTGCTACAGTGGGCTGGACAGAGCAAGTTGAACCGTCTGATTTGCTCACCAAACACCTACATTGCAGAATGACCCCACTGGCTTCGTACCCTGTGAAAAGTCCTTAAGTGTATATATTAAAGTATGAGGTCTCTTTTTCATTCAAGTAGATTTAATACATTGATCTGTGTGTGCCAGGTATGAAAACTGTTCTGTATTTGAACTAAAAATTCATTGCACCTTGTCTATGATTATAATGAGGTAAAACAGTCCATGGCCCCATACCACCAAGCTGGCAGATGCAACTCGTCCATCCAAATAAAATTAATGTGGTAATATCTGTCCAATCTGGCCCACATCAGCACAAGATGCTTGAAATATACAAACAGAGAGAGATGTTAGTGAGTAAATGATAGTCAGTGTAGATATTTTTAAAATTTTCATGAAAACAGAGAGAGATGAGAGAATATCTGGAGAGGGACCAATTACAAATAACCCTGCACACACATGCATAATTAACAGGTTTCAAGAAGCAGTAATGATCATTCTTTTAACACAGCATAAGTCTGCCTAGAGAGGTGAACACATCAAAAAAACTCAGCATGAAATTTTAAAAAAATCTTTGACTAGTTGGGCTTTGGGGAGCTTGTCGGTTTATTAACATTACTTTAACCTAATTTTAATTTTGTTTATTGTGATTTCTTTTTCTGTGAAGCTCTTTGAAAAAACTGTTGTTTATGCAAATAAACTACATGGAAAATTGGTTTTGTAACTAAATGACAGCTGACAGACTAGGCTGTAATAGTCAACTGGGAACTTCTAAAGCATGATTTGTTTACTCTAGTACAAATTGCATAGCTATGATTATTAGGGACAGTAAATATCTTAATAGTGGCTATTTTAATTAACAGAGTCCTACGGCTGGATCTCAGGCCCCACTAAGACTGTTTTGAACTGCTCCAGAGACAGCAAAAATAGCTTTAATCCTTATTTCACTACTTGCTCTATTTAATATTTCAGAGGAGCTGGCATAATGAAGGTCAGATTTGTCTCATTCATTTCCTACCAAAACAATGTTTCTTGCTTGACTGTTTGCACAAATCATACATCCTACCATTTTTATCCTCACTGGCAGCTCTGATTTCACTGTTTGCCTTCATCTGACTTCATAGGAGTTTTTTCTGCCTGGGATGAAAGCCCTTTAAGAAATCTCTCTTCTCCAAATAATTATATTCTATTCCTGTGTCAGATCTTTGTAATTTTTAGATATTATTTCTTCATTTGAACAACAAGGTAGTTCAGATAGTTTTGTCACAGAGCTCTACAGAATTAAAAAACAAAACCCAACATAATCGGCAGGAACAATAATAAAAAACCCCAAACACCTACCTCTATAACTGATGCATTATCTGTAAGTAATAAAACAATTTTCTCCCACTTTCAAATGTAGAAATATGGATGCTAAGTAGGCAAAAAGCTGTTGCACATGTCACCACTTTCCTGCCAGAACAAGGTTTTGCCTGCCGACAACAATTTAAAATAGCACGTTATTATGGAATTGTGCAGCATCATAGGCAGCAGCCTCATTGGTGAGAGCCTGGTATTCTCAGAGATATCTTTATTAGCTGATCAATATTTGATCATTGTGTTAAAGAAATTTGTGCAAACCTCTGAGGCTCTGTTCTTCCTCACATCAAAGCCAGTGCTCTGTCAAACCCCCATCATCCTAAAACACAGCTCCTCTACAGAGGAGGATGAAGGGAAACCAATTCCAGAGACTACGGAAACTCTCAGCAGGTGAATTACCAGGGGGTGAAGGAAGCCACCAGCTCTCTCCTCACATGAGTGCTCTTATGAGCAAGTGAACCCCCTTTCAAAATGACTGACTTTGAATTTCAACATCTTTTCTTCTTGTCCTCCTTTCTTAGGGTCCTTTCACACCTGTGGATTTCCCCTATTAGATGGGAGTGGGAATTTGCTTTCTAATCTGCTTTGCTCCACCCCTGGCTGCTCAGACTTCCACAAGCAGTGGCACAAATCAGTGAAGATGCTGCAGGAAAAGGGTCATTTGAGTCATTTGAGGCAGAAAAAGCTGGTGACAGCAGTAGTCAGGTGAGCAGAGCCTTAAATGAAATACTCCTAATCTAGCTAAGTGATCACCTGAGACTACTGAGAAGTAGTAGAAATATTAGTTTAGGAATTAAAATCATCTGAACAACATAAGAGATGAAACTGAATTATGATGCAAGGTGTCAAGCCAGACATAATTAGGGTAGCCCAGCTGAGGTAGACTAATAATGATAGGGTGCAACATAAATAGGAAGAGTACACATTGTTCAGGCAAGCTGGAAATTAAAGGCAGGGTAGTGAAAGACTATTATAATGTATAATGTGCTAGTTTTAAAAAAAAAAAGATAATGTGATAAAATGATAGAATGGATAAATTTGAGTAAAAAAACAATTTAGGGAAGAAAAAGATTTGGATGATGATGTCTGCTTTAGCCCCCTAGAGTTTAATTTGTGCTGGATAAAGATCTCCATAATGTTATTGGAAAGAGAAATATTAGCATTAGGGAAGATTTACTGTCTTTATGGAAGATTTTGACCTTCCAGAAACAGGCTTTAGAACAAATATTACTAATAATGGCACAGTGGAAGAATATCTAGCCATAGTAAGAAAAATATATTTTCACTGAACAAAGGAGGTATAAGAAAGCCATGCATTTAGGAAGGAAAGTAATAATGATGCATTTGGAGTTCAACATTTGAACAGTCACAACATATTTGTGAGTCACTAATGTAATAGGGAAGAAAAAAAGTAAAAGCTGTTCTCAGATACATCAGGCAAACCAAAAAGAAAAGAAAAATTACCAGAATGCTAGACACTATTTAAAGTTTATCTGCAACACAGTAAACTGTTCTGGTTAGCTGTATTAAAAAAAAAATAAAGGCATTCTGATAGAAATTTGATGTTAGAGCTCTTCTATTATTTGACCTGAAAACTACTTACAAAAGGACAATATATAACAACATTTGAAGGCAGAATAAAGTTTGATAAAAGATGATCTTGGCTTGTTTAGAGAAAATAAATCAGTGCTTCAGGGGGTAGTAACACAAGGAAAGGAAAAGAATTACTGAAGCATAAATGATACCATTGGCTTAAAACAACTGGACCTATGCTAATTCAAATATAGAATAAAGATCATTAATCACTAGAAGATTTAAATTCTCAGACACACCAAGACAAAGAACACAGTGAAGTTATAAAACTGTGATTTAATAATTGAGGTGGTCACTTCAGGTGATCCCTGCATCTAGGAGAGATGAAGTGATTTTGATTATTGTCACCAATGAAAAACTGAGATATTTTATCCTGAGATTTCCATACTTTACAGAAAAGAGTGATTTCCAATTTGGTTGTGAGGTGACTGCTTTTCATGACTCCCTGATCTTACATACCTTGTCACTTATTTGGATAGTGCCATAATATATGCTCTTACAATAACTAAGTCAGAGGGCTTTCTTTATATAGATTTATTTGAGTGCATTTAGAAGAAAAATGCAAAATGAGAAAAAATTGTTAGGATATATTATATACTATAATTCTATTCTAAAAATAAAATTTCACAAATTGTTATTTCATTAAATGGTTTTACTTTATATTGTGTTACTATGGAGATACAGTATGTTGTATTGAGAGAAAAAAAGGCATTTGGTTAGATAGCTGCACACACTCATAGTAACATAATAAAAGGGAATGAAAATGAGTATACACCCCTCTTGAGGTGAATTCATATGGGGAGGGGCACTGAGGTGGCTTGGTCTGTTCAGTCTGGAGAAAAGGAGGTGGAGAGGAGACCTCACTGCAGTCACAACTTCCTCATGAGGGGAAGAGGAGGGGCAGGCACTGATCTCCTCTCTGTGGTGACAGTGACAGGACTTGGGGAAATGGCCTGCAGCTGTGTCAGGGGAGGCTTAGGATGGGTATCAGGACAAGGTTCTTCACCCAGGGGGAGTTTGGGCACTGGGACAGGCTCCCCAGGGAAGAGGTCACAGCACCAACCCTGACAGAGCTCAAGAAGCCTTTGGACACAGCACATGGTGTCTGCTCTCAGGCACATGGTGTGACTCTTGGGGATGTTCCTGTGAAGGGCCAGGAGTTGGGCTTGATGATCTTTGTGGGTCCCTCCCAACTCAGCATATGCTGTGATCCTGCAATTTTATGATTTCCTTTTCAAGTTCAAGACATGTGATTCTGGCTGGCTGCAGATTCAAGTGAACATCTCTGAATTATTTACTTTGTTAGCAATGGTAACTACAGGTAGCTTTTCCTCTAGAAGTCAGTATTTTTCCATGAGAACTAAGCCACTATGGCACAATTATCTGGCAAACTGTAAAAGCCAGAAATAAAATTACCAAATATATGATATGGTTAGTATTTCAAACATCAAGTGCAAGAGCCTCGAAGTTTCATAAAGCACCCTGGGACTTGTTACATAAATAATATGATACAAAAATAACTTCCACTATGGTATATGATTATGTGTCTAAAGCTATTGCCCTTTTAGATCAGAGTAAATCCTAATGACCTGTGTGATGGAGACTTGCTTAGAACACAGAACTGTTTATGTTGCAGATATATAATGAAATGGAGTGGAGTCTCTGCTAGTGAAGACTCTTAAGCTAATGTTAGAGATGGGGGAAACAAGCATCAAGATAACCAGCCTGGTCTTTCTCAGCTGGCTTTGTTTTATCTAACTATAACCCCCTGTTATATAATGCAATGCCATACACTCTGTCTTCACTAAACACCGTCTTGCACTCTTAGTGCCAGCTGTTCCCAGGCAGTGATCAGGATTGATGACCTTACAGTGTGCTCTGGCTCATCACCCCAGAAGCTCCTCCATACTTTTATTGAAGCCACCATCTTACTGCTGAAACTCAGGGCTAAATGCATCAGCTATAGCTGTCAGACCTCTCAGCATCACCTTGCAGAAGTGAAGCATTCAGGCACATTAGGAGGGCTACAAAAATGAGCTGATGACTAGAGAGAAGCAATAACCCATAGAGAGCCACCTGCAGACTGTCAATTAAAGCTGCCATCCCACAGCTGAACCTATTTTGGCCCCATACTATGGGGACTGCTTTCTGTTAATGCATTAAGTGCAGTCAGGACATGTGTCCTTAATTTTGTACCCTGATAGCTTACAAAAGCCTAGCTATGCATTGCTTTGGCTTGCTATGCAGCAGAATGAGTAATTTTATGACTTTGGGAACTAAAGTCCTTACTCTGTCATTCACTAAGAATTAATTTGCCAAAAAAAATCAATCTAGGCTGTTCTTGTATCAAACAAAAAGATATGTCTGAGCTAAGTTGCCCCAGATGAATCATAAAATATAACTTCATAGGCACATGCATCTGTTTCATGGAAACTACAGGGGAGAGGAAAATTATGTGAGTATTTTAAAGGTTCCTTAGTTATGATGAGTTCAATTGTATTATGATAATGCAAAATTGAAGTTATAAAGAAGAAGTTAAACAAAAAATTAGCTTCTTTTTCTCTTTTGATTCCCCTTCCTTTCTTATTTTATATGTATTTTAATGGATTGCTGTTATGAGAGAGATTCTTTTTTGTGTGTTGCCCCTGACATGCCAATTTGTTTGTATTTATTTGTCTCCTGAAGCTAAATTCAGAATTGCAGAAGCACTTCTGGCAGAGTCTCTCCTTATGGTTGGTTTAAACTACCTAGACCACTGTAATACTGCTGTGGTTTCCAGGAATGATGTAAAGAGACAATTGACCTTTATTTTCTGCCCTCAGATACCTGACCTGTTCCAGGATTACAGAAGCTCATGGTCCTCTTACATGGCAGAGGTCAGAATTTACCAAGATGAGCATTAACTGCTATAGAGAACAAAGCACTAAGGTAAGAAATATGAGGAGTAGAGTATGGAAAAATATATTTCTCTTTTGTGATACTGAAGGGTGAATATTGGCTTGTTTTGTGCCTTGCATTATCCAGACAAGACTTCTTCAGTCTGTCACCAACACAGCATCTTGTCAGCTGTGCTGTCTTGCAGGCACAGAAATGTCATTTTTGCTTTCATCCCTTTTTTCCTGGCAATACAGTGGGGGCAAAAAAAAAGCTAATATTGAAGAGAACATTGCTGCAAAACTCAACAAGGACAAAAGCAGGCATCTGAGAGTCATAGAATGGTTTGGGCTGGAAGGGACCTTTCAAGGCTGTCTAGTCCAAACCCCTGCACAGAGCAGGGACAACTTCAAGATCAGGCTGCTCAGAGCCCCATCCAACCTGACCTTGAATGTCTCCAGGATAGGGCACCATCTTCTAGGAAACCTGTTGCAATGCTTTGCCACCCTCATTGTAAAATAATTTCTTCCTCATGTGTAGCCTAAATCTACCTTCTTTTCATTTAAAAGCATTAGCCCTTGTCTTATTGTAACAGCAACAAGCCCTTGTACACCTCCCTAAAGCACTGAAATGCTGCAATAAGATTTCCCTGGAACTTTCTCTTCTCCAGGCAGAACAAACACAACTCTCTCAGTCTTTTCTCATAGCTGAGGTGTCCCAGCCCTCTGATCATTTATCTGGCCCTCCTCTGGTCTTGCTCCAATGGATCCCTGTCTTTCTGCATCCAGAGCTGGATGCAGCACTCCAGGACTCCCCCATGTCCTTCTCTGTGGGGCTGCTCTAAATGATTTCTTCTCCCAGTCTGTACTTATGTCTGGGATTGTCCTGATCCGAGAGCAGCATCTTGCACTTGGCTTTCTTGAACCCCATGAGGCACAGGTCCCTCTGGATGGCATCCCATCCTTCAGGTGTGTCAAACCACCACTCAGCTTGGTGTCACCTGCCAGTTTGCTGAGGGTGCACTAAATCCCACTGTCTTTGTCATGGATGAAGATTTTAAACAATTTTCATCCCTGTATGGACCCCTGAGGGGTACCACTTGTCACAGGTTTCCATCAGGTCTCTGAGCCATAGACCACAACACTCTGGTTGTGACTGTCCAACCAATTCTTTGTCCACTGAACAATCCAATTATCAAACCCATCTATCTCCAGTTTAAAGAGAAGGA
The DNA here is from genome assembly GCF_037042795.1 of Molothrus aeneus. Lineage (NCBI taxonomy): Eukaryota > Metazoa > Chordata > Aves > Passeriformes > Icteridae > Molothrus > Molothrus aeneus. Next base: position 21,346,429 of record NC_089653.1, on the reverse strand, counting down.
TGCTGTGGGAGACTGTATCAAAGTCTTTACAGAATACAGACAAATGCCATCTGAAGTCTTTCCCTTGCCCACTGATGTATCTCTCCATCATGGAAGGCCCCTGGGTTGGGCAGGCAGGATTTGCCTCTGGTGAAGCTGTGCTGGCTGTCCCAAATCTCCTCCCTGTCCTCCAAGTGCCTTAGCAGAGCTTCTGAGAGGATCTGTTCCATGATCTTCCCAGGCACAGAGAGAAGGCTGACAGGGCAGTTTCTGGGGTCCTCCTTTCTACTCTCTTTAATAATTGGTGCAGTATTTGCCTTTTTCTTGTGTGTATACAGTGATGTAGCTGCCCAGTAGTGTAAAGCCAGTTACTCTGTTGTGAGGTTACGTTGATGGCAATACAGAGAAAACATGAAATTTGAACATGAGGTTTCAGCATACTGGCTTTTGGAGATTCCTGAAAGGGACAGATATAGTTACCAGGAGGCCAAGTCATTCAAAACTTACTTGAATTTCATGAACTTCACTAGACTGCAAGAGATTCCATTCTACACAGGGAAATTTTCATTCCTAAATGCTATCAGTCTGTTGTGGGGTTTTTACACTGATTCTTGATAGATTCCAGCATGAGAGCAGACTGCAAAAATTTGATTTGAATAATAGAATTACTGTAACTGAAATTTGGTCCTTTCACCTATTGGATTTTGTTACTGGATTAAGAAATTTTCCAAAAATAATAGTAAAAGCTCCTTGCTCTATCCTTTCCCTTCTCTTTCCCCTGTGCATATTAATAGCACTGACAGTTGTCAGCATCCCCTTTGTCATCAGTGCTGACAGGCAAGAGGATGTACAGAGAAATGTGTTTATTTCACCAAAATAAAAGCTTGTTATGATCATAACTCTAATGCCTCTGAACTGTAAGTCATTCCCCCTGAAACGTCAAATAATGTAAGCTGAACAGGGAGAAAAACAACTTGGTCACAAAGAGAGGATATCTCTCCTTCAAAATAAAAGAAAACTAAGCCACCACAAACACACACACAAAAGAACACGAGTTAGAGACATTGCTATTATAGCTAGAATCCAAAGGATTTTAGAATCCCAAATAGCTAGAATCCCAAAGGATTCCTTTTCTCACAGGATTTCTTTTTCACAATTAAAAATTTTGAGCAAGGTAGACATTTGCCTAGCAAATACTGTGGGCAAATGAAATCTGGAAAACATTCCATTTCTGTTTTTATAAATGTGTGAGAAAAATCACCTTATATTGAGAAGCAAATTTTCACTGTCAGTCTTTCAAGGACAAAAACATCTTCTTACAGCTATAGGTTGTAAACTATGACAGTAAAATTAGCTCTTGGGAGGATGAAAGTTCTCTTGTACTAAGCTGCAGCTACACTGATGGTTTCATACTTTCAAAGATCTTAGGAAGGCCCCATATTTGACATATCATGGCTATATAAAAATTTTATAGTTGTATATTAAAAATAATTCTGACAAGAAACATTGTACCAAATGTCTCTGAAATTCCAGGTCTCTGCCTATTGTTATGTGAAGCTCTCATTTTGTTTCATGGACAGAGTGAGTGCAATTTTTCTTATTTTAGCCATGAGTAAAATTGTTTTGATAAACCAGAAAAGGCTTGATATAATAAAGTGCAATATAAATTATTTTATATAACAAAATTAATATAAAATAGGGTTAGAATTTATCTGCACAAACTTGCCAAGGAGATAGTGTAGCCATTTCTCCTCTTTGCTGTGGCATTTCAAAACTCTGACCATTTTTAGTGAGGAGTGAAATACTGGTCTTGCTACATTATGCATTCCTGAGACCAACCCCTAATAACTCATTTTCATGGGGTTTGGGGGCCAGAAGTGACCACCTACTCTGACTGATATGTCAGAGCCCAGTGATCATTTTTGATTAACAAATATTCTCCAGAAAGCAAATTGACACTTTTCATTATTTCTCATTTCAGTAGTCTATCTTAGAACCTGTGCTCTCTGTACAATGTAAACCTTGTGTTCCACTTCTAGTGAGTATTTGTGATCCCTTCCAAGACTGTTCTTGGTGAGCATGTCTTCTCCACTTTAGAGATAAATATATTAAAACACAAACTTTTGGATTAGCTAAGCAAATTTGTTTTGCTAATTTGTTGTTTGGTATTTCTCAGGGTTCTACCGTCATTGTTGTGATGCTGGTTTTGCAGCTTCTTGGCATCTTTTCTTTTTTATGCTGGGCACGAGGGCTGTGAAGTATTTTGTATTGCTTTCATATTGCAGTTACTGGTTCAAAAAACCCACATATTTCTATACACTAATTAATTTGTATTTATAGGGTCAGTTCCAGCCAATATTCAAGATAATTTTAAAGACAACTGCACAGACATGGTTTTCCCCCTCCCCTTGTGAAAGCGGTTTAAGTTAAACAACAGTTCTGAAATGAGAAATTACATGGTCATGCATATGTCCACCCTGCATAAGCCCACAGAATGAACAGCACAGTCCATTACCCCAGGCAAAGCAAATTGACAGCTTGTCTGGGGAGATTTCATTTGCTTCCCACTGGCTTGGCAAAGCCACATAATGTCTGCCTGTAACTGAGCGTGTGGATGTGTGCTGAGCATGGCCTGGGACCCCTGCAGGCTGCAATCACTTGTCTGTGACACCAGGAGAGGTACTAGTAGCCAGAATTTCAGAAGAGCACTGTAGGAATGACATCCAGAGTGAAATGTGAGACTCTCTGGCTATTTTACACATGAGAGTATTAGAACATACCTTACACAAGGGAGCCTTACATGTCAAGAGATGCAAATCCCACCAGTCATACACTGGAAAGTCTGGCATTGTGAGCCAGAGCCTGTATTGTTTTAAAATCTGCATAGATTGCATGCTGTTTACTGTTGCTTTCAAATTTAAATATGGCCTGGATGGTATTTGGTGGGGCTGTCTTTAATCTCTACTTTTATAATATTCAGACATATGAGAAAAAATTAATCTTTTCCAAGATCTAACTTGGAATTTAACTTGGTCTTTGTTGCATTTTGTCAATATAATCCCTTTATAGTATTTTTTCTCACAGCAAAATCAGGCATAGATACATTATAATTATTTTTAAAGTCCTCCTCAAGAAAAGTCTGCAATCTATAATTTGATCTTGTATCTGAGATATTGTATTTTGAGTTCAGGACCTTTTATACAAAAAAAAAATAAATGCAGTGTTTCAGTCCATTAGTTGCTCATTTTAGTTTGACTCAGCTTTAACTAGATTGAACATTGTGCTAATGAGATAGATTGGAAATGGCCTTCAGTAGAATGAATGATTTGATGATGTCTACTAATTTGCTATAGGACAATGACCACATTAAGGAGATGCATTTTTTCTGGCCTAGAAAAGACTTCAGGCTATGTTCTAATAGGGGAGGAAAAAAAGGAATGGGCTCCTATGCTTTTTTGATATCCCTTGTCCAAATATGTTTCTAACACACAGAAAGAGAATTCTTTACAACTAAAAAGAGCACTTAATGTGCAGATTTGCATTACATATATATGTCTCGACTTTCTTTCACTTGTCCAAACTGTTGCTCTCATTATAGCAGAACCTGCAGCTTATGTTTCATTTCAAACCACTGTTTGTAGAATGAGTTTCTAATCATCTGAAGAGTCTTACCTCTCTGGCTCCATAGTATTCAACAAGAAAAATTCTCTCTTGCTAGAAGGATGGATCAAATACATCCTTTTTTGCCCTTTTCACCAGCAGTCAGATTAGAATGAAATGCCCCTGATTAAAATGCCAGTAGTTAGAGAACAGCAAAGAAGTTGCACCACCGATGAAAATAGCTAGCAGTAGGAGAAAACCTGGCAGGGACAGTGTTCAGCTCTAACAAGAGAATTCCCAGTGGGTTTCCAGGCCAGCTTCCCCAAAGCAGGCATTCAGCAGTGCACTCCCATGCAGTGCAGGCTTCTAGCAAGCTCCTTCCCAGACAGATTGCACCAGCAAGCCAAGCAGAGGGGGCCCTCAAACAAACTTCTGAGGAGCTCAGCAAGGAGGCATAAAAAAGGGTGAGGTGTGGTCATCCTGAATTTAGAGGCAGTGCATTTGAAGATGTTACTTGCAAGAGTGCTGAAAAATTCTCCTGTGTGTTAAAACATACACGATTGCTGGTGGGAGTTGTTCACAGCCCAGAACATTATATTCAATAAAACCTGGCATGGGGTTGGAAGAAGAAGAAGATGCTGGGAAGAGGGTATTTCAAAAATTCTATTGTTAAATAGTCTTTATTTGAACATCAATTTGATCATTTTAAATTACATTTTCTGTGTCTGAATCATGAAGTGGCTTTTAGGTCAAGCTAATCAGAACAGCTAAAACCACCTTCTTGCTGTCCTACAGGGTCTCATTAACCTACACAGAAAAGGAAACCTGCCACTTCTCACTGTGTTTCATTTAATTTCTGCTCAAGTAACCAGCCTATTTCCACTTGTCTAAGCTGTCACAAGAAAAAAAAATTGAGCCTGAAACATTAGGTTTATAAATATTCAATGTGACATGCTTCTTTTTTTCTTTTGATACATAAGGCTATGTCACAAGGAAGTCCCATGTTATCTCCAGAACTATTGAGAGGAGAAGTCAGGATGCCACCATTTTCCAATATTTTGGAGCTCAACATCCCCTTGTACCTAAACTGAGTCTCACATTGAACAGGCAGTGTTGGATGTTGACCTTTTTTCACCATCAGCTGAAATCCGTACCACCTACTTTCACTGACAAGCCAGGCTTTCAGAAGAGAAGGAGTCTGTATTTCATTAAGCAGTTGGAGCATTTAAAGTACTAATCTTTACTAATTACAGCTATTTAAATGTTAGGTATCTAAATCAAGCTTATCACAGAGAGACAACAACTGACCTTACAGGCAAAAGATTTTAATCTAAAATTTGTCCATTCCCGAGACAGACAGGACTTAACACCTTCTTTGAAAGCCTTGTTGTCTCCACTGTCTCTAAACACAACCTAGCAAATGGTTCATACCAGATGCCTGACTTCCAGATGGCTGAAGTAGGTGAGACAAATGCCACCTTTAACGAGGTAGTACCTACCTGGTCCCACCCCTGCTTATCAGATACTCCAAGAGTTTATTCAAAAGGCATCTCTCTGGCCTTTCCCTCTTTTACTGGAAAATCACAGTTTGAGTCATAACTGGATCCATTAAAAATGGGTTTTTGTGACCTAATTTGAGCTTGTCTCTTCTCATTTCAATATTAAATAAATAAGCAAGAAGCTCCTTTTTTCAGCTTGTCTTCACAGACTCCAAAAGCTCATCTGCAGTTTGACTGGGCTGAATGGATTATTCAAAGCAGGCATGTTTGCCACTTGGAAGGGGATTGTTTTGGTTCTATTCATCAGAACAGTACTGAGATGAGAATCCAAATGTGCTCACTGTAATGCCTTTATCCATATGCATTGCTACAGTCACATTTGGTCACATGGACCTTTCATGTCAAGTGTGAATCATCTTGCACCCACTAGTTAAGGTATTGTAGGAGCACTTTCTCATTTGATAACTTCTTCCTTTGTTATCAACTTAAACATTTAAAGGCAAATCATCTTTTGCCATCTTCTTGTAAATGCATAGTAGTAGATAAACAACAACATATTTGGAGCCTGTAAATTTACATACTTATTATTTTTGTCAAAGTAAATTACTCCAGTGTCCATTTTGAACGAAATGAGTTCTCTTATGGCTAATTTCAGTTTACTGTTTCTCACCAGTTTTACTGAACTTTGATTGTCATTTAAAAAAATGTTAATTTGTTGGGGTTTTTTTAACAATAGATTAGTAATAGAAAACAGTTCAGGAACTAAAGCAAATAAATTCTTTCTTTTTTTTTTTTTTTAACAGCATCCCACAATAAAGTTCGCTGTTGCTCCTGTATGTTCCTCCAGTTGTGATATAAAAGACAAGGTGAGAGATATACAGGAACAAGTGATTTTTCTCCATGGAAGTTCTTATGTGAATAGTTCAAAATTATCACAAGGTAAATGGTGCAAGGCAGAGGAAGGCTGCACAGTCTGGAGAGATCTCCAGAATCTCCCCTGTTTATTTTTAAGGAATAGCTGTGCTGTTTGTCTTTGAGGTGTGACAAGTGGGTTCCTGGAGGCAGCAGGTAGACCCCAGTTCCAAAGGCAATTGTGCTGCCATAGGCTTGTCTTCATGCCACCTTCTCCTCTGAAATGCACGAGAAATTTAGACACAGGCACACGGAGATTTCTCTGTGCTGAGGGCAAGGCCCTGCGCTCTCAGCATCTTCTTTAGCAGAAGGACACTGCAGACTGGTGTGCATGCTTGGATCAAGGCCCAGTCTCAGATGGCAGTTTAGTATAAATTATTTTAACCTTGATCAGGAGGCAGCAGACAGACTCACATGGTCACCCAGCTCCTCCATCCTGCTGGCACACAGCTGCTCTCCGTGCGGAGCCATCCAGACACGCGTTCAGTGTCTGGCTGCACTGCAAACCCTGGGGAATGCTCACACACACTTGGAGCGCTGAATTTTGTCCCGAGGAGCTTCTTTTAAAGTAGGTGAAAGTTAATGAAGATTAAAGTGTCATACTGGAGTGGGAACACTTCCTGGTTCCATCACAGTCACACAGTGACACAGGCTTGTCCATTCCTGTGAGGTTGAGAAGATGGGAAATTGTGTAAGAGGCAAGGGTGACCTGAGAGTGAAGCCAGAAAAAGGTATTTAATATTCCTGCAGTCTGTCTAGCAAAATATCTTAAGACTGCTGTAAATAAACTGAGAATAATGTGCTTAACTGCGAATAATGTGCTTAATAAGAATAATTTTATTTTCATGAAATGTATTTCTGTGATGAATAGGATTCCTTTAATTGGTTTGTTCATGTAGGGGTTTTTTTCTAGTTTGTTTTTCTTGTGAAAATTTTGGCTGTATGGGAGAGAAGGGGGAGCTTCCTCCCTGCCTCATCCTGGCTGCTGCTGCTTCCTGGGTTGGGGAATGGTAGAGCCTAGGGTAAGACACTGTAAACCTTAGTAAAGCAGAGTCTTAAGCCTGGAAAAGACCTCCAAGATCACCAAGCCCAGCTCTTAACCCAGCACCACCATATTACCACCAAACCATTCCTCAAGTGCACACATTTTATCAACACTTCCAGCAATGGTGATTCCACCCCTTCCCTGGGCAGCCTATTCCAATGCCTGGCCACCCTTTCAGCGAAGAAATATTTCCTAATCTCTAATCTAAACCTCCTCTCGTGCAACTGGAGGCCATTTCCTCTTCTGTCACTTGTAACCTGCCAGAAGGGCCCTTGCTAACACCTCCCCTTCAGAGAGCTGTAGAGAGTGATAAGATCTCAAAAGCACCAGATTCTCTAATTGCACCACATTTTCACAGAATGCAATCTGGAGCTGGCAGAGATTTGCACATTATGTTTGGATAATTGTAAACATTGTTTTAAAATACTAAAAAAATTATTTTTATTAGCATATTTCACATGGCTATGCAATGGAAAAATATTCAGGCTTCTAGAAAGACAGTAAATTAAAAGAAACAAGTAGGTATCTTCATATGCCAAACCTTTATCATCCCTATAATTAAAAGCATTTCTAGTGTGTTAGGATTAAAGAAACTGAATTTACCCTTCTGCAAAGGCTAGCTTAAGGTTCATGCATTATTTAAGTCATACTTACACCCTATTTTAAGGTTTTAGGTGAGATTTAAATGACTTATCAGCTTTAAGCTGAATTTTCCTCTTAGAGAAGTAATCTATATGCAAAGGGTAAATCATAGATACATTAATTTCTTTGGTACACTTCAGTACCAACTTCAGTAAGAAATAGGGGGGTTTATGTTTTATGACTTGAACCACCAACAAAGCATTGAAAAAAGCCCAGTTCATCATTGAGATGCCATCTCTTCTCCTAAGGATGAAGGTAATGCTCTGTGACACTAATGTATCCTTGTACCATCTGCTTTTTCAGTCAATAACACTCAAAGCTGTTTCTTTCAGAATTCATTCATTTTAAATGTTTAAATTTTCTGTGGAAAGTATTTGGATCATGGAGTTCTTTTATATGTGTTTTCATTTCTGTTGCCTTTATGTGTTTTAAAATCAAAAAGGACAAAACCATATACTAACAAGCAAGAACTTAGTTGTGCAAAGTTCTTAAAATAAGCTTTTCTGTTTTATGAGCTATCGCTGATACAGAGATACAAATCCTCTGGGAGGAATGTATATTATTCAGTAAGTTTTTCTGTACATATAAAAGATCTGAAAGGGGGAAAGAAGTGCTCAATATTTCTTTTTCAATAAATTTCAGAATGAAGTAAAAACTCAGGATGGGCTGACAAACATAATCATGAGTTTCATGATTTTTAGGTCTGGGAAGCTGATGTGTAAACTGTAACCTAGCACTGAATAGAGCTGTTCAAACACACAACTGCGGGTGTCAGCTCAAATCACATCCAGAGTCATCTGGGGAAAGAGGAGGAGCACTAAAGACTTATTCAGGGATATCTTAACTTCTCAGTCTCAAGGCTTGAATGTCCTCATATCCAATCTTACCTGCCAGTTCTCCTTGGAGATTAAGAGATCCACCAAGTCTCTCTGGATGTAGCAATAAAACCTGTAGTACTAGAGGTAATTTTTGTCTGGCCCTGCCTGAGGACAGGTATGGTCTTTTCTTACAAATCTGAATCTATTTCCATTTCCTTAGCAAAGCCTTTGTCACCATCACTTTTTGTTGCTGGAGGTTCCTCTGCTTGCTGATACAAACACTGAAACCAGTTCAGCCATGGAAGAATTCAGGAGTTCTCCACAGGGAAATGTTATGCCAGCAGTCTATTAAGACCTATATGATAAAAATCTACTTTTGTAGATGCTCCTGATATTTTGGCTAGATATTTATTAATTGGCATTTTTTTTATTATGTATTTATTAATAAAGGTAGGTGTGCCAAAGCATCAGTGAGCCTAAGGAAATCTTCTGTGCACAAATTTTAATGTGTGACAGGGAATGCATTTGCATGGAAGAAATTGAAAGAGACACTAGAGGAGTTACTGTGTAATGTGAACAGACAGAGCAAAAGGGCTACATGACAATCCAGGGAGAGAAAGAGAACTGTCAGATAAAATATAAAGGTGGAGCAATCACAGTGCTTGGGACTGTGTTTAACTCCATCAGTGCCATGCCAGGTGAGTCCCAGGATTTATTATACAGTTTGCATTCATCTTCCAAATTGCCAAATTTTATCTACATCCTAGATAATTGTGGTTAGAAGCAGACCTCCTCTCCAGGCTTCTCTAAAATATGCAGTATAGTCATACACAAGCAAAGGATTAAAGCAGATGAAGGGCAGGAAAAATTTGAGAATATGTATTTTGCCAGTTCCTTCAGAAGACAGATTAAGAATTCATGGGAAAGGAATGTTAGACACTGCACTCCATTTCTGCACTGGTCAGTACTCACAAGCTGTACTCAAAGGTCTTGTTGAGATTCACCAATGCAAAGAGCAAGTTAATAAAAAATAGATCCTGGGTTTCTTGTTCTCATGTGTAGCTGATGTTCTGGCAGATCTTTCTCAAACTGTGATGTGAACTGGCAAGTGAGCTGTCAAGAGTGAGATGAAAGAGCATGACAGAGACTCCAGAGAATGGTATCGCTATTCTAATCCCAGCCACACTTACACTGTTATTTTATTTATTATTTGTTACATACCTGGGATATGCTTAACACATTGCAAGACTAAAGGAAAGCTATTTCTCTTGTGCCTTAATGCACTTTGCAGTGAAACACACAGTTGTGTCTTTCGTAAAAGCACGGAGGCAACCTTCCAGATTTCTGAGACACGAGCCCTTCAGAAGCAGGAATTCTAGTAATTCAAGAAATTCTATCTGCAACTTCTGTGAGATTTACTGAATAAAATGTTTCAATTAGATTGTTTTTAATGCAAAACTGTGGGGTTTATCTTTTTCTTTTCCCCGGAAAAAACACTTTAGATTTTTCATACAAATGCCATTAATGAGAGATCCTTCAACATCCCACTCATACCTCTAGAAATTTTTATCCCATGTCTGGCCTACAGAGATGGGATGCAATTGATGTATCAGATGTGTTTTATAACTTGTATCTCTCTCATAAGTCATAACCCTAATGAAATCTGTTAAATTATGTTTTTCAGATCTTAGCAAGCCCTTTCTTGAAGGAAATTGGGAGTTTTATTTATTTAGTAACATCCTTACTAATTAACAAAGGTGGGCCAGATGGACCAGATTCTAAAATAAGGCCATTTTATTACTCTAATTCTGCTAATGGTACTTAGAAAAGGAGCACTTCAGGTCTTCAAGAAGTTGTGTGCCTTAAATTACAGCATTTTATAATCCTCTATATTACTGTCCCTCCAAAGCTGCAATTTTCCTGTGTATTTGCTAATAGACCTTTGAACTAACACAGAAACAGTTCTCTGGGAAATCACACCTTTCCCAAGTGATTACCTGACTGGAATCATTCCCAAGGGCTGAAATAGCCACAGGCATGAGACACACATTCTCTGTCAATGGAAAAATCAAATTCAGACTTCAGAACTGACCTGGGGGATAACATGTAAAACCTAGTCCATTTAAATTTCCAAAAGGTGTATTTATAACTTCGTGTGAGTGTATGAATAGATTATTTCTATTTTTTTACTCCCAGCAATTGGGGTTTTATATAAATATAGATGGACAACTGCTACATGAGTAATATAAGTTGGCTGAAGTCAATGTCAAGGGTGACAAGGGATATATACTAATGGAATAATTTTGTTCTTTTCAACTTCTTGGATATCTTTTTTCAGCTTTCAGGATAGAAAAAGTCTTTTCCTTTAGCTTCCCCAGACAGACTGAGAAGATTGTCATATTTACCATGAATAGTAAAGATTTTTTCAGGACAAGCCTGGATTTAAGACAATGAAGAGAGTTTGCTGTCTTGCTGGCCAAAGCTTAAATACTGCCCAGCTCAGAACTGCAAGGATTTCATAAGGTCTGTGGTATCTTTAAAATTTATCATTGCAAAAATAGTACAAAAATATCTACCAACCCTTATTCACAAATCTGATTTTAATAAAAGAGAATAATCTAATGGTGATGTAATTTGAGTGAAATGTATGCAGCTGTACATCATTTCATCTTGGTTCATTTGCACCATTCCTTGCACCTGAATGTGTGTTGTGGTTTTTACATAAAACAGTAGAAGTAAGCAATACCATGGTATTTCATGGCAACTTTGCCAAAGAACATGAGGTCAGCCTGTTATTTTGTTTGAGCAACATCTTTCTGAACAGGAAGGGAAGCAAAGATAAAGCATAAAATAATCCATGATAAAGTAGAAAATGTTCACACAACAAGACTTTAAAGAAAATTGAGGACAGAGAACCTTTGGTGCTGCCAGAAAGCATCTCAGAATTGGATGAGGAGAATCTCAAATTTTGGTGTAACTTAATTACTGTCCTGTTCCAGGAAACATGACTTTTTCACTATTATTAATAAATAAACATGATAGCACTAAGGAATCATTTGATTGATGTTTCCTAATCAAATTTACATGAAGGTTCCAAAAAATGACTGGTGGGTTCAAAAGTAGATCATGAAGAATATTTGTGCAACAAATCTTAATCTCTGTTTGTCCAGAATTTTTATGCTGATTTTTTTAAGACAATTATAAATTCATTCCTTAGTGTCTTACTTGGAGGCAGGCAGGTCAATATTACATATTTATATTAAAGCCTCAACTGAGAATATAGTTACATTTCCCAGTCCTGTTATAACATGCTAATAGTTGGGCTCTTTCAGAGAAAACTTAATTAAATAGTTCCCTAGATGCACTAAGTTAAGCATTAAAACAACTAACGTGACATAAATCATTTAACAACCTTTATAAATGCATTTTCCCCTTACATTTCCATGTGTCAGTGTCTCACTTTTACTCAGAATCATCTGATTAAGTTCCAGGAAATTCAGAGCCCAGCCATGCATTCTGGGTTCAGAACATACAGATGGCTGAACTTGGAGATTTGATGAGGATTGGGTGGCAATTTGCTTATTATCACAGGTTGCAGCTGTGGTGGGCAGGTAAATGTCAGCAGGAAGAGCAGGATGGGAGTTTCAGGGTGCTTGTGCCCAACAAAACTCGGGTCAAACAATACACTCACGTCCCTTTAACAAACAAATTCTATTTGATCCTTTTATTATTGTGGTGGTTGATATTACTTCATTGTGTCATGGTAATTTGTCATCCTTGGCATGCATGGCACTTCATCCACTCTATAATTCAACCCCTCTTCTGTATTTGGGGAACAACCAGGGCTTGATGAAAGCTGTCTTACCACTTTTGGCCAGGGAGGTGATGATGTGTGAAATGGTGTCCTTTATTGCAGGAGATAATGCTCTGACACTGGGCTGCCCTGGGAGGGAGAGAGCCTGGAGTAGGAAAGTTCATTCCCTTGAAGTGAAGGAATTAAGCTGCAGCATTTCTGCTCAGGTGAGCTGCTGATGCTCTGCTCTGTTCCCCTTGGCATGCCTTTTGTAGCTGCAGTGTGCTTGGGGCTGTGGGCTTTGTGGTTTCCTGAACCCTCAACCCTTAACCTGTTTGTTGATGGAAACACTACTGTGTTCAAGTCATTCCTATCACCTGAACAGTATCAGGAAACTCAACTCTGACACTAAGTTACCCACTGGGTATCTAAGGAGGCTGGTAGCCCTGATTTTCTGATGAAGCACTCAAGTTAGTTTCACTGACTGCGTTATGGTTACATAACTCATGACAGCATAGCACCCGTTGCAATTAATTTAGTTGGACATTAATGAAAGCTATGTTTCAATGCTACTTGCCATTTGCCATAGTATGAAGAAATGTAATATATAATGTAATGATATAATTCAACCAAAGAACATTTCTTCTGGCCTGTAATCACTGAATCACAGAATTGACTAGGCTGGAAAAGAGCTTTAAGATCATCAAGTCCAACCAAACTTTCAGTTTCATTCCCAGACACATAGACCTCTGCAGGTGAGCAGGCATGTGCACAATAAAACAAGAATTACTTCTGGAACATTATTCAAAATGAAATGTAAGATTTATCTGGGTTTTCTACTTCTCAGAGTGCTGTAGAAACTATGAGTAGGCATTCTTAATCCCTTACCACATACTTGAAGAAAGAGGGATAGTTTTTGGCATAAGCATAAGTTAGAAAAGTGTCTCTGTCAAACTGTCTCTGATTTGCCTAGGTGTATTCTTACTCTAAGTCAATTCATGGCTTTGGGAAGACAGGTTTGAGTCTGTGAAGTAAATTAAAGACATTAATCTAGAATTGGCTTTGTTGGTTTTTTTGTTTGTCTGTTTTTTTGGAGTTTGGTTTTTTTAATTGAAAGGAAAGAATGGTATTGATAGTCCACTATTAGTACAGATGTTGGCATGAAAGAGCTGGCAAGTGCACTGAGTTTATGCAGCTATAATATGTCAGACATTCTTGTTATACCCTTCTAGATTTTTACCAGTTATGCTGACGTTGTGTTAGAGCATTCTTCTACTGTATTGTTTTTGTGCTTTTAGAGACCTAGTAATAAAACAGATTGCCGGACATAGCAGAATTTACTTTCTGGGTTTGGTTACTCATGGTCTGCACCACTTTCCTGACAACCATAAGAACATTCTCTTTAACTTGACTGTTACTATGTCCCTTGCACAAACTATAGTGAACCTATAGCAAACTATCATGAAACTACTAATGAAATTACACTTAGAGGATGGATTTGCAGGTGGAATTCCCTAGTTTCTAATAGATAACCAAAGCATATGAGTCCATTGAGCCAAGAAGTAATATTCTGGAAAGTATCTGTTATGACTATGCAATATGGTGACTTGATGATTTACTGTGGATGGAGGCAGCTCATGTGCCACAGCTGCTTGTGATCTCAGCCATTTCATTTAGGGACTTTCATGCTGCTCTCAAAAGATTGAGGCAAAGAGCAGATTTCATGTCCTGTTCTTCACAGAGAAATGTATACAACAAAATTGTTTGGAATGCATTCACGCTGACGCTGCACTCAAAAAGCAAACTATTACTTTGGAAAACAGCTTTTTAGAAAAAAATATATTTTGGAAAATAGCATTCCTGTACAAGCAAACCCATCTGATGAGATTGTTGCCATATAGTAACACTCTGGTTTTCATAGGAAGCAATTTGCTGATCAAACAATGGTTTGCAAAAAAACCCTTGCATATACCTTTATATGGCAGGTGATATTGAAGGGGAACCTTTATAAAAAAATAAATTTTTACTATTAATTGTTACATTTTCTGAGCAGAACCGAATGCAGTGGTTATAAGCTTTGATCATGATACTCTAAAGAACAAGGGAAACAAACTGGTCTACACATGTATTAAGGATTGTATGACAATTTGTCACTAGATAAATTACAGTTTTATAATGAACAAAGTATATTTTTCATAAATTGAAAGATGCTTGGAAGGTTTTAGAGGAAAATATATCACCATATTAAGTAGCAGGCAAAGCAGGAGAGCCTATCAAATGAAGCAAGACAGAACTCCATTATGTAAGATACATATGTAAAATCTCTACTCTGATATAGTGAGGAAAATGATTTGACTTTTCTGATTGACCTTTTTCTCACTGAAGTTGTAAAACTTTTTTAAGTATAAAAGGAAAATTAGATGAAATTTATGGAAGGCAGCCAACCTATTATTTAATATTCCACATGACTGGATAATATTATTGATGGATAATAGGCAATTTGTTGGAATATAGTAAGAAAACATACATATTTTTTCCACTTATATGTGCAATTCTCTGTGTAAATTAGCTTTCTTAATTTTTATTATTTTTCCTGTAGATGGAAGAATAAATAGAAATTAAGAGAGATACCATAAGGTACAGTTCTTTTCTGTAGGACTATATTACTCTTTTCTAATTTTGTAAAACTCTTTTAAAAATATCTTGGAAAACTACTGTGAAACAAGAGAGCATACTGATGGATTCACAATAGCATCTTCAAAATAGAAAAATGATAAATAACGTTCCCAAAGCCTAACTGTGGTATACCTTAGAGGTTTCCGAAATCAATTTTCAAATAAAGAAAAACTCATAAATCTTGTAAATTTGGTAAGAAAGAATTTATAGCATATGCCTTTAAAATGCTGTAAAGACTTTTGGACATAACAAGTCCTGAGAAAAACCTTAGTGTTTCAAATAAAGTGAAACTAGTTTCTTTGTCTATGTTATGGGACTGCTAATTTTTGTTAAACATTTGTTTGAGAGGTACTTATTCTATTGTTCTCTGCCCACTATTGCTTCAGTTATTTTTATTAAAATATAAACAAAAGGAGTTACTTCAATATTACTACATAGCTCTAATTTGTCATTTCTAATCTGTGCAAAGTTCCCCTGGATCTAAGCTTACAACCTCATTTGTCTATTTGGGTTTCAAGACGTGAGAGCATTTCTAAGGCACATTTTTCCCTTATTGGCCATAGCAGATTTTGCAGCTGTTGACTCACAAGCTTTGCTGCAGTGACACACAGCTTTAGAAGGGCACTGAGACCCTACCAACTTGCAAAGTCTGACGAATATTTTCATACTGGCTTGGTAAATGAGTCACAACCTTTGTGAATTGCCTGAGGGCACAAAGCAATTCAAGGGAAGAGTCATTTAGAGAACTCATCTTTCCAGACTCCTGTTCTCTCTTCACTAGTTAACAAGGGTCTTTTTGTAATCACAGTAAAATGCTGATTTCTAAAAGTGAGGAGGGATCACTCTGTACATGCTGTGTTCTTGCTGTACATGCTATATGGTCTCATTTAAGCCTATACCATTGACCAGTGGCAGAGACAGAATAACTGAACTAACTGGATCTCTGATTTGAGATGGTCATCAGTTTTTATAATTAGGCAAGAGACCTCATATTCCTCCTCAAACAGGCAAAGGTAAAATATTATTTCATTAATATGATTAATATGCATTCATTGGTTATAGGGAAGATCTGCATTTAACCCAGTTCTGAGGAGGCCTGGCAAGACCTTGTTGAGCTGTATGAACAAACACCTCCTACATCCCTAACAAATGCCTTTGGGAAAAGAGGGTAGGAGAGAAGGGGAGCCTGGAGGAGTTCAATATTACTTTTTGAAACTTTCAAGAGCAAGCTACAAGAGGTCTCTCAGTTTGAGTCTTGCATCTCTTCTCACATGGTCTGGCATCACACAAGTGTAATTTAGATTAGACTGGAAATGTGGAAACAATTTAGCTAGCGATGCATAAGGAACAGAAACCAGTTCTCCCTTTCTGATTCTCTTCTGTCAAGACAGAATAAAAAGCAAATCATCTCTGCTTCCCTTATTAAAATATGGTTCCTAATATTCAAAGGGAAGTAATCCATAGAATACAAAGGCACTGTTAAGACATAGGTAATTTAGAGGGTGGCAGAAGGTGTCATGTAAGGCTAGTGGAAATGCAGTACAACAAGGGATTTGTTGAAAAACAGGGAAGATTTAAAGTAGACTTTTTCAAGTGTTCTTTTCACACACTGCCTGCTGCAACTGTGTGATACAATAACATAAAATTGCTGTCATTAAAACTATGGATCTATTTTGCCTGCAGAATTAGGTTCAGGAGGATGGATCATTATTAAATTGCAGAAAACATTAAAATAAACTCTGGGTGTTGAGGTAACTAACCTGGATAAAGTTTTAGAAGCATGATGAAATGTTGAAGACTATGTAACACTGAAAATAGAGTGCCTAGAGTAGATACGGCAGAAGAAATTGAAATCTGTCCTTTAGTTATCAAACAAACAAACAAAATCCCTGGCCAGTCACTGAGACTGTCATCAAAATGCTGTCATATCAATTAAAGCTTCTTTTCCCCTCGTTTTCTTCATGCTGGCTGAGGCCCTAAGAAAAGACTTGTGATATCCCAGCCCAATTTCTTTTTGACTTTTTGTAAGTTGCATAAAAGTAGGTGAGTGAACATCCCATTTTCATATTATTTCACTGCAAGTCTTTAGAATTGGGAGGTCTATGTTTGCAGTGCTGTCAAACTGAGAGCAGAGTGCACACCCAGTATGTTCTTACTGCCAGTGCTGCTGGTGGACCTGGCATTCAGACCTGTTGGCCATCTGCCCTTACCCTGATGCAGTGTATGGGGGAAACAAGGTGCCTTGAGTTCTTTCTCTGAGTTCCCCAGGCAGCCAGGATCCACACACAGCCTGTGGCAATAGTGAGGTGTTTTGCCCATGCTGTGAGAATGCTCTGGTTGCTCTTCAGCAACCAACTGCTCATGATGCCCCAAGAGAGGGCATTGTCACGGGAGTCACAATGATGGGTTCTTACTAGATTTGGTAAATCTCACGTGGACACAAAGAAATTATACTGATGTCATCACCTGAGTAAACAAATATGGAATTTCACTGAACTGAGAAGTAGATTCTGTATTTTTTTTGGAATAGAGGATGATAGATGATCAAAGCAGAGGCATCCAAGAGGCATATATATGTCAATGCAGAAGACTCTAATAGAAGAGAACAGCACACTGTGCCCCAGTTCATGGTAATTCTTTCTTTGTGAAAGGCAAATACTATTGTTCTCAGGGTCGGAACATACTTTCTCAAACTGAACTTTTAGGGAATTTCATTCCTTTGATGTCACTGTCAATTTTAATTAATGATTACCCAAAAAGCCATGACTAGACCCTAGGCAGAAGGAGGAACTGAAAACTGGTCAAATTAGGCAATATGTGGAGCAAGTTTGTTGAGTGAGTATTTGTTTCACTCCTGGCTTGCTGATGTTGATGGGGAACAGCAACACTGCTGCTCTTGCAGGGCAGTGTTCCCATACCTGCAGCCAGAGGGTTGGCTCCCAAGGAGCTTTGTTAGCAGGATGGCACCAAGAGCAGGTATTACAAACTCTGCCAGGTTACAAATGCTGCTTTCTCAGATAATGAGAAAAAAAATGGCGAGAGGTCTTCACAGGTGTTTCTTACCCACAAACTCACCTCATCCCCTCTTTCAAAAAGAGAAGCAAGGTTCATTTTTCCTTAATGCACTGTATAGTGGGGGTTGAAGGCTGCAGGTAGAAGGCATAGTGCTGTTATTATTACTTACTCTTATAAAATACAGCACAGGGATTGCCATCAGTGAATCTGTCTCTCAGAGTTAGGTTTGAAATTTGCAGTCCTCAGCTGTCTGGGTAGGTTTAAGGAATAATTTCTATTATTTGTAATATATGAAGCAATAAAATACTCCAAAGAATGATTAATAGCCAAAGTGAAGCTCAGACATTTCATCGATCTCAAAAGCCATTTATTGCAAGTATATGAAAGCAAAAGAGATTATTGCTATTATACAACAAACTATAAAATCAGAAAGGAGAAAAATGTATCTTTTTCTTCTTGCAGATGATGAAAAGGTATTCTGCACTTTTACTCTCTGCTGGATTTTCCATTGGAAACACATGTTGGAGGCATGAGTGGGATCAATAACATTACAGAGCTTTAAAGACTGATTAAATGATCAAGGACAGATACATTTGAGAATAAGCTGAAAAACTGTTCACAGAAGCAGCTGGTGCAGAGCAGAAGTGACTGGACTGGACAATGAGGGTTTCACGTGCAGATACGTTTGAATTTTTCTGCCTGGAATCCTGTGCTTGTTACATAACCTCTCTTGATTAATTGAGCCCCTGTGCAGGTTGTCAGCTGCAGCTGAGGTATGTCTGGCACAGCCAAGGAGAACTGGCACACCAGCCTGCTGCTAGGTTTTACCCTGTTCCACCCCAAGCCTAGGACAGAATAAGCCATAGGAACACTTGATGTCTTGGATGTTCCTGTGTTGGTTCTGTACCACCTGAAGGCTCTCCTTCACACCAAATAAAATGTCCAGTCCTTTGGCTTCACACTGGTCAGAGCAGTCCCACAGAAATTCTGACTTCAACAGAACATTCCTGGAGGCCCCATGTTCTGGTCATGAGCAGACAGCCTTTTGCACAGGGTAAAAAAAACCCCAGCCATTTCATTGGTCATGTGCCACTCTAACAACTACTGATGTCTGGGGGACCTAGAAGACATTAGGTGCATTAGGACAACTGGAATTTGTTATAATGAATATGTGATTCTAGTTTTGTATTTTTAGGTCCCAAATGGAAGAAGTCTCAAGAGGTATTCAGAGAGAAGTCATGGTGAGAGGAGTTTTCCCTTTATTCCATGCAGTAGTGAAGAGTGAATAGAATTAGGGAAGGTTTCATGCAGCTGAACTTTTTTTTGTTTGTTTTAACCATTTTTCCTGGCTATGCTCCTACAAATAATAGGGGTTTATTTCAAGAAGTTTAATTTAAATAATTTACCTGTCCTTGTGAGGCAGATAAAAATAGGGATGTATTGTCTCTTTTCTCCCCCTCGAAAGGTGTTCATGCAGACACCAACGCAGAGACCAAACGTTTCATGGAATCAATGAAATCCTATGCAATACTGGATGGAAGCACTACCTTGTATGCCTTCTACTTCTCCCTGTATGCTAAGAGACTTTCTTTATTGGATGTTCTTCTAACCTAACTGCTTGCTATACACAATCTTTCCCTTTTTTTCTCCTTACTATAAATCAACTATCTTTACTAAAAATGAAAATTTAATAACATGTTATAGATTCAGATGAATCAATAGCTCTAATGGTTTGGAAGAGAGTTTTGCCCAGTTGATTAATTTGGATTATCAAATTCTGAAGACATAGACTGCAGTTCATGGATTTTATGATGCCCAAGATGGCTTTGCCTTCATCCAGGAGGTAACTGACAATACCTAATTAATGACGAATGTTTCAAACACATACTTGCTGTAGCTACTATAGTCTTTTAGCTGAACTCAGCAATTTATCTTTCTTCCTGGCTCATTAAACTCTATTTTGAGCTCCAATAATATACAGCTAATGATCATGTCTTTAAGAGTATTTGCAAATCAGTCACCTCTGCCCTGGAATTAGTTCTTAAAAAGTCTAAAAATCTACAATAATTTAAAACAGGGTGCATATCAATCCTTCAGGGCCTGTATCATTTGAAGGTTGGGGGGATATTTTCTCCTTTCTCTTGGTAAGATCTCTTGGTAAGAGGAGCTCTTCTGGTAAAATCTTTTCTCCTCCTCCTAATCTGCATGTGCAATGTACAATATTCAGTCTCAACAATGTTTTCGGGTTGTATTTATAAATGTTATGGCTAGATTCTGGGTATCAACTGCTTCTCCTCAGAGGAGCCTTTGCCATTATAAAGGAGTCCCCAGTGAGACAACACATAGATATTACTAATGTATCCATCAGCAAATTATCTAGGCAGTAGTCACAAAATTGAGATTTGGTAGTAAAAGTAATTGATTTTTTTCACTATAGGAGCTGAGTTGAGAAGTTAGAAAAGAGTCTTAATTTAGGGTGACTGGAAATAGAACTGTTGGGGTTTTTTTCTCAGAATGCAAAAAAGGCATTCAGCTGTATGTGGCATGAGGGTTCAAACCCAAAGCAGGCCTGCTTAAAGGACTACTTCTACCATCTGCCAGGAGCATACCCTACTCACAGCTTTGAAAGCTATCATAGCAGAGGTCACCCTTAGCAAATGCCCTTTTCCTCTTCAGTTGTGGCTATGTGAAAAATAAAAGTCTCCCTGGAACTATTTTGGAAATTAAATTTACATTTTTAATAGCATCACTATGCCTCCTGCTGTGTTCTTCACCAAACATTTTCTGATACCCTGTATGAGATTTGCCTCAATTTGTATGTAAAAAACCTCTGCTCTTCTGAGGTCAAGTGACTTTATTGGATGATCTGTACCTTTGAAAGTTTCTCTATCTTTGTTACCTATTGAAGGGCTCAGCAGATCACGTTCAGCATTGTGATCTGAAACTGATTGGGATCAGACTCATTCTAATCAGCTCTGGCACAAAGTAACATAGCATAGGGCTCTCTGCCAAGAACAGTCTGATCTCAGGAGCTGAGTGCTTCACAGTGAAGCACTGCAGTCTCTGGGCTTCCATGGAGAGCAGTTTTTTTCCTAGGGTAAGAATGGAGAACAGGTTGTGGGATTAGCAATGTTTTTCTTTTGGAGGGTCTGTAAGGAACGTGGAGGACAGCACCTGGTATGCTCCCGGGAGATTTGTGGCGTTGTGTCTTACACAGGTGGAACTGCATTGACCCAAGTGTGAAACACAGTAGCTAAATCCTCACTGGAGACAAGTAGTCACAGCAAATCAAAAAGATTAAATTGTAAATACTGTCTATTACCTCTGTCCCTAGTAGAAAGTGTTATCTATGTTCTAGTTTTTCTTTCTGTTTTATTGAGAAAGATTCCCAGAACAGCCATGGTCATGTCTTCGGGGAAAAGAGCAGAACACAGACACTCGTGGATTTTGTATCAGCTGTTTGGGACACCAAGGGATTGTTTTGGAGACTTTAAGTCTTCAGGATGGGCTTTTCCTGCTGGCTTATTGACTTCAAGAAGAATTTAAACAATTCAGTTTGATTCACTGACCCATAGATGGAAGACTACTTTGTCCTGTTAATGTTCTCCTTTTCCTTATGAGCAGCTGATAATGATCTCATAAATCTCTAGAGGAAATAGCCAAATGTCAAAAATAAAAAAAATTTCAGGGTTAGAATGTGGCATGCACTTAGCTAATTTTTATGTTTTTTTCATATGAATTTAAGTCTTAGTTAATCATTATGAGATGTTTCTCGGAAGGATGGTTGGTACTATGCTGCGTCTTATTTTCCCATGTGAAATTGCCACAGGCATCATATTAGATTTTATTATGCACATTTCCTTTTAAATTTATCTTCTGTGCAACTTTTTCTTGTGTTTTCAAATGAACACCACTAAAATGAATTAAAATACCAAAGGGACCAATAGGTGGTTTAAAGACAATCTTGTATTATGAAGACAATATTATAATGCAAAAACTAAAACAGTTCAGAATCAATTGCAGAATATTTTGCAATTATTGTATAAATTTGGCTTTCTATGTTTATGGTTTAAATTTCCATTTGGTATGAGACTCCTGAGTAATGCTGGAAGTTATTTTCATGATGCCTCACTTTACCATGTGAAACAAGCAAAGTGGACTACATTGCAAAACAAGCAATTGAGATAAAGGAAGTCATATAACACTCCAAAGTGATATCAATTGGAAGAATGTGTGTTTACACATATGTATATTTCTGGATAGATACTGCCGATGAATAACTTAATAATCTTATTGAATTAATGAGATAACTCGGAAATTCCCAAATACCAGACTTAGCACCAGATTCACTTTGGACACATACCTCCTCTAGTCCTAATTTCTCAGTGTTGAAAACAACAGGTCTGTTTGCATATCAGATGATTACTAGGTTTTTTGCCCATTTGCATACAAATAAAAACAATTCCAGTCTTTGATCTTGCATATCAGTGAGTTCTCTTCAAAGGAAATTATGCCATGACAGTTTTGCTTTTTCTTCAATTTGGGCCAAATTATGTTCTTTACTTCTGCTGTCTATCTCTATTTCAGCTGGTAGAGAAACTGCAACAGCATAGGATATTTAAAGAATGACAAAGTGGAGATGCCTTAATGCAAAGCACATTATTCTAAAGTAGCTCCTGATGGGAGCTATCCATGCCTGGAGTGCCACCTAGTAGAGTTCATGTGAAAAGAATACAGGAATTGGAGAGGCAGGCTGCTGCAGTTCATTTGAAAATGTATTAGATGGCTGAAAGATGTCCTGAGGAGGAGAAGGGTCAAGAATCTTTTGATCATCTTTCACATGAAAACAAATGAAACTACTATTCAAAGATGCAGTGAAATTAAAGTCTTTAGACAGTGGACATGTGAGAAATTATGAAGATGAAGAAAAGCACATGCCTAAAGAAATACATCAAGAGGAGAGATACAAGAGGAAAAGGTCAGATCTCCTAAGCAGCTAAGGAAATTATGAAATCAAGTTTTATCAGTATTATAAATACAACAAAAGTGTAGTGTAGTAGAAAAGCAATCATGACTAGAATGGGGATTTAAGAAAATGCACTTTTAGGAAAGTATAAAAACAAAGTAAAAGGCAACAGAACAGATGTATACATAAAGTGGTGATTGGTAAATAATTAGAACTGAGATTACAAAATAAAAGACAATGTTGGGGCAAAAGGGAATGAATGTAAGTGAAGTCCGGAAATTAAAAAGTCCCTAACATGTAGGAGCAGGTGGAGTTTGATTATTTCTTTGAAAAGAATGATGTGACAGGTGTCTATAATGACTGCAGACTGTGCTTCATGACTCTGAAGTTAATTCTTCTACCATTCAACCCCATGAAAAGAGTAGGCCTCTATATGGGTTTCCCCATATAGTAAGCAGTCTATGCATGTAATTTTCTGATCTTATTCATGAATGCATGGCTAACTCACCCCTATTGCCTTTGTAGGATTCTGTACCTGGAATACAAACTAACCTACCACTTCAGGCAAGCAGAGTTATGCTCCTCTATGAGTCATAGCAGTAATGAGGCCAGGTTAAAAATTGTAGTTCCTTACCTTTGAATTCTTTCAGGCTTTTCAGTAGCAGCAACACAATTTGCTTTTTATTGTAATGCTTTCTCACTGTTGCCACAAAGGCAGCAGCAGTTGGCAACTGGCAGAAAGCTTGTCTCTGTCTTGAAATCCAAATAACTGCTAAAGGAAGAATGGTAGTTTCACAGACTGTGAAAGTATTAAAACTCATGGCAATAAAGAGATCTCTGATTAACAAAACCCAAACAATTGAAAAGGATACAAGTCACACACACAAAACCCCCAATTCTTTATAAAGCAATCCTTCAGTTCCCTCAGTTTCACCCAAACTAAATTAAAATGAGAACCTTCAGGCAAATTGCCATTAAATGAAAACTCTTAAAAGGAGAATGTACAATCTAATTATAGTGTAACAAATGTGTACCTTTCATCTACAAGGCTGGTACTCCAAATTATAATAGTCAATTATGATTATATAATCTATTAAAAAGAATAACCAAAGTGCTATAATGAAAAGTAAAAACCTACAAAAGAACATGAAAGACATTTCCAGTGGCTCAAAGTGGCATAACAGTAGTACCCTATACAATTTCCTTTCTCATGTAGCCTGTACTTAGACTATGTTGCAGAGAAGGGGTGCTGGCAGTCACTTCCTGAATTCTCAGGAATGCATTCTTTATGCCCAGTGCCCACTGAATTATTTTCTATGATGCCCCATGAACGTAGCTACCTGGAAGTAAAAGGCATGCAGTTCATAACTGCAATATCAATAAATCACAGTTAAAATAAGTACTTCCTTTTATTTTGGAGGTCATTCATATATTTGCAAAAAATCCTTCCTTCCTTCCTTCCTTCCTTCCTTCCTTCCTTCCTTCCTTCCTTCCTTCCTTCCTTCCTTCCTTCCTTCCTTCCTTCCTTCCTTCCTTCCTTCCTTCCTTCCTTCCTTCCTTCCTTCCTTCCTTCCTTCCTTCCTTCCTTCCTTCCTTCCTTCCTTCCTTCCTTCCTTCCTTCCTTCCTTCCTTCCTTCCTTCCTTCCTTCCTTCCTTCCTTCCTTCCTCCCTCCCTCCCTCCCTCCCTCCCAATTTTTTAATTACATAATGACACAACTGGAAAAAATACAGTGACATTTTAAAGCATGCTCAAAGTTATGGAATAGTTTCAATTCTACAAATTAACAACTAGAGCAGGGCCTTTCAACCTGAAAAGATGAAACTAGGGGAGACAGGAAAACTTTACAGTATCATGAATGACAGAAATATGACACATAAAGAATCTATCCAACACCTTTTCAAATACAAGAAATTAGTGGGCTCAAATGAACAAAGAATTTACTATATGTGTGGGTCAGTGGAGGAATTTTGTAATAGGATATGGTAGATAGTAAACCCATTCAGACTCAAAAAGTGAATGAACAAATTCATTAAAGAAAAAATATTCAAGTGTCTCTTGAACCAGTAGACACCACCACTGCCTTAGGGACTATCTGAACTGTGACACTCTGGAGGCTCTGGGAACATTGTACATAATTACCTTGTTCCTGAACTCTTCCCTAGACATGTGCTATCAGCTGCTGTCAGAGACAGAAATCAAGTCAGCTGCTTCACTGCAAACACTCCTTCTGTGAAAATTACAAACTTCCCTAACTCAAAGGCATTTCCTCTAAATTTGATACAGCTTAAGGGTGATGCCTAGAGAGGCTACCTGGAACAGAGGCTAGACAGTGTTGACTGAATAAAGTAGGTATTTATTAAAAAGGCCTTCAAAGGATACACCTTGGGCAGTACAAGAGCTCAGCCATGGCTCTACCCAAGATGGCCCTAACATGGGTGAGCCATCACAAGTTTTCACACTTTCATAAGCTTTGGTTCATTTACATATTGGGGTTAATTGTCCAATTACAGCTCCAGGTTATGAAGTCCCATCCTCCCAGATTGCTCTCCTCAATTCGCTGTTGTTTACGCTTTTTAGGCCTGAAGCTGCAATGGTGTCCTTGGTTCTCTGGCTGGAAAAGAATAGTTTTAAACTAACTAAACTCTGAAGGGAACTTGAACAGAGATATATACAGAATCTGGAAAATATGGAAGCTAAAACTTAAGGTATCAAGGGGAGCATGCTAAAACTGGGAGGACTAAAATCAGGTGTATTTGATCCATTCCCTCTGCATTGTCTGTGATCATACAGTCTAAACCACAAAGCTACATGTGATTTAATGACTTTTTGGTCAAAAATTTTCTCATGTATAATATCTACGCTATATTTGGAGTTTGTCTTTGCTTAGCTTTCCATCTCTAATCTAGTATAAAGAAGTCAAAATCTCTAGTAATTGTGATTCTTGGTGTAATTATTGCTAAAGAGATCTCAGTTCATATTCAAAACCTGATCACAGGTAAGTGAAACGTCTCTCTGGTACTTTCATAGTAAAGCCTGTCCCGATTATCTTTTAACAAAACAATTTTAATCACAGTATATTCATTTAATCAATGCTAAAATTTCTTATTTATTTTCCATCTGTAGACTATTGTTAGTACAAAGTAATGTTTTTATTTCTGCCTTTTGAGAACACTCACCTATGAGAACCTGACTACATATTTGTTTTTAATATGATACTCACCTGCATATTCAGTCAACCTCAGACTCAAAAATAAATTTCCACAGACATACATCCATCAAAATGCTTTTCAAAAAATGCCTACCAATAAAGACCTCCTAGGAACTTACACTTCCCTAAGCAATATTGTGGAAAAAAAGAATGGAAAATATGACTGCAGACAAACTGATAGCTTCATTTACATGTGGGGTTTTTTATAATGCTGAACTGTGTAGTGTTGCATGTCCCCCAACAATTCCCGTGAGCCATGACTAATTGCAGAAGTTAATAAGAATGAATATACTAGCCTGAGAATTGCCACGTGAATGTATCAAACAAGTTGCAATGTTTTTTCTGATAGCTGCCTCAGCTGTGAGGAAAGCAAAACAACACTATTATTGATGAGAGCACAGGCTTAGCATAGCAATTTTTCTGGAAAAAAATATACCAAACCATGGCAGTTCCAGGGACTGTTCTGTCCTGCCCATCATGACACTTGTAATAAGTCTAAGTCCACTACAAGTTTTTGTTTACAGAATAATGTTGTGTTTGTTTCATTTTGTTTTCTTCATATAAATAGCTCTTCAGTGGAGCAAGTAAGTTAACCAGAGCAACTGCAAGAGAGGTCTGAAGCATCCTGGATCACTTGGAGACAGTCAGTCAGGAACTTACTCTGACAAAATCTACCTAAGCCTAGATTCAATAAATAAATAATGCAGGTCCAAATAATGCAGGGTAGGTGTGTGAACCTGAGCCTGCTAACCTCACAGGGAAATGCCCTATCACTCAATTACTAGAAAGAGAATTCCTTGGTCAACAAAAAACATTGATGCTTTCAAAAGTAGCATGTGAATTTCTGTGCAGCTTTCACAGGTTTACCTTAGACAATCTTTTTTCAGAGGTATTTGTGAATGCTCAAGCAATGATTGCAATGGAGTGCCAACTAAGATGTATTGATGGGTGAGTGTAGATATTAGGCCTGCTTTGGGCACCAGAGAAACATCCATTCTTGTATTCTTGGGTTCTTCTTGGGTAGATTGTGCTGCCTGAGGAAAATATTTTGCCAAAAATGCTGGTAAAATACAGTTTAAGAAACTTTTATATTTTATAATTACTGTTGCTGTCATGTTTGCCTTTTTTTTTCAGAAGTACCAGGCATTGTTTCCATGCTTCAACACTTGTTCTCAAAAGCCTGACTTACCAGATTGTAAGTATATCTCTTGTTCATATCAATTTAGTTCAAAAATGTTAGTAAGAAGACAGCACATATATGAAAGACTACAATCTGTCTGAGTTTGGCTTTTTTCTCAGTTGCATGCCATGACTGTGGAATGTATCCAAATAACATTCAATTGGGAGAAATCTTACAACTGCAAGGATGACTTTTATGGGGCAGTTAATCAACGTACCTTTGTTTGCTTCACAGTGCTTGTTAATGTTTATTTTAATAGAGTATTAATCTTTTCCATAGAACACCACATACTAAAAAAAAAAACCTCTTGCTTTGTACTATGCACAGATTAATTAATTAACATACTTCATTTTGACAAAGAATTATAGATATAAAGGAAATCAGAATAATGAAATTGGCACCATTATTTTCCAGTAGCTCTAAAATTTAATTACAGGAGAAAAGAGTTCTCTCCATCCACCATGTTTTTACAATGAAGATAAAAGATTGTTATGTGGCTTAGTTATATGAGGAGACGCCTGGTCAGGGGTTACTTGTCCATTACCAAATGCCGATTCCCATTCCCAGGCTACAGCCTGTTTACTCAAAACAACCTGAGCTTTCCGATGGGGTTTACTTGAACTAAAAACTGGTTTATGCGGATGGTGGTTTTGAAGGAATCCTTGATTGTGAACAGTCGATTTCACAGGGGAGTCTTAATGAAGTTCCTTGAGGCACTCTAAGCCCTGTGGATCGCAAAAATGGGCCCTAGCTAATGAACGTCAAGCTGGTGACGGCGCCTTGGTTTTGCTTGTGGTTGTTATGGCTCGAACTGCGTCAAGGCTTGTGCCATGAGCGTGCAAATACCTGGCCACCTGTCTAAATTGTAAACACTGCTTTATGCAGCAAATCCAGCGGTTCGGAGAGCCGGTGGCGGTAACGCGAGCCCGAGGGCTCGGGCAGGCAGGGCGGGGATCATCGGCGGCAGCAGCAGCGCCGGTCCCGCCGCGGGCACCGGGCACCCTCTCGCCCGACGCCAGCCCTCCCTCCCCGCCGCTGCCGAGAGCGCACAGCGCAGCCGAGAGGGACCGGCCCCGGCTCCCGCGGCGCCCCGGCGGCCGCAGCTCGCACTGCGGCGGGCGCGCCCCTCAACGCGCAAGGCCACGGCACCGCCACCCCAGGGCGGCGAGCGGGGGCGGGGGCCGCGGGCACCCAGTGCGGCGCGCGGCCGTCCCCCGGCGACTGCCGGGGCCGCCCGGGGCGCGGCGGGGGCGGGCGGCGCCGCAGGAGGGCGGGAGCCGCCGCAGTGAGGCCGCGCGGGCGAGGCGGCGGCGGCCGTTGCCATGGCAGCGCTGCCCCGGGCCGGGGCCTGAGCGGAGGGGCGGGGGCGCCCCGGGCCGGGCCCGGCAGGGGAGGGGAGGGGGTTAAAGCGGGCGGGCGGCGCCGCGGGGGTCGCTGCCGGGGGCAGCCCGCAGGCGGGGTGAGGATGAGCCGCGGCGGGGGCCGAGGGCCGTGCTCCGAGCGCACAGGGAGGCTGCGGAGGTGAAGCCTCTGCTCCCTCGCCGGGCGGGATGGAGACACTTGGCGTTGCAGAGGACGTATTTTATGAGGAGGAGGAGGAGGAAGTGAACTGCTACGACTTTGAGCCTCTGCCGACGCTGCTGGAGGATGAGGTGAGTGAGGCAGGTGCGGGGATGGAGCCGCCGCCCTTGCGCTCACCTGTGGTGTAGCGGCCTCGGGGGCCGCCCGCGGGAGGCGGCCGGGCCGGGGGCGCACCGGCCCCCGGGAGCGGCCAGGCCGCGGCCGCAGCGCCGCTCGCTTTCCGTGTGTGCTCCTGCCCCGCGGTCCCTGCCACCAGCCTGGGCTTAGCCCATTGCCGTGCACCTTCTCCACACAACAGCAAAGTCATGGTCCTCGAGTGCGGGATGTCTCGTCACTGCTGTCGTAGCCGTGGGTTAATGCTGCAGTCGGCAAGTACGTGTCCTTGTCGCAGCCGATCAAGGGAAATTTGCATGGGCAGAATAATTTCCCGAAGCTGCCAACCACTTCTTTTGTACAGCCGTATATTGCTGCCCTGTACTAAAAGGCCTTTGACACTGGAAAATAAAAACCAAAAATATCAAACTGTTAAATCTGTTTCTTCAGTTGTTATGCTGAAAACCTGTAGCTAAATCAGTTCTTGTCATTGCATTTGTCTGGCTCTGTTATTGGTTTTGCCCTTGCTGTTTGTTGCTCTTGCTCATCTTTATATCTTTTCACATGAAGTGTGTTTCTTACCCCCTTGTGAATGTTGGGGCAGAATGTTTGGAGATACTTTCCTAAGTAAAGGCTTGGTGAACTGTATGTGAGCTGCCCATTCCCCAAACCAAATCTTGCAAACTTTCTAACTTGCCATGTCAGGAATCCATGCTGAATCAGGAGTTAAATGTAAGTTTGAAAATGCAAAGCCCCTTTCAGCTTTCCTGAGTCACCCATTGGCTTGGCAGTTTGGCTCTTCCACTGTCTGTAGTGTTCAGTGCTGTAGGTCCTCTCAGACTGGCTCATGCAAAATCTTGGAGGAAGGTGGTAATGGCCTTATTTTTTATACATTGGCTTAAATACTTGGAGTATTTTCTCGAAATGGAGAAGGCTAGGGGTCAACTCTTCTGTACAAGAAAGAATGGGGCCCATTTTTCATACCTGCTCAATGTATACTTCGATTGTGGGCTACCACGAGTCCCATCTATTTAGTTATTACAGAAACATAACGAGTTTCAGTATTTTTCTTGGGAGAATGAGCATGACCTATCACCTGGTGGTTAGATAAGTTAATAAAAAAGAGCTGCTTTGAAGAGTACTCGGAGAGCTTACTTAGGCAACCCAGTGTTTTTCTTCAGATGTGATGAATGTAATGGATGGCATTTGCCACATTTTCTGTGATTCTGGAATAGAATGTTTTGAAGTTTGTGTGAATTATTGTGGCAAAAAGGTGTCAGAAGACTGTGAGTGCTGCTGTACTGAACTCTGAGCTGCTTAGTCATTTAGTGGAGTCTGCTCTCCTTGTCATTGTACCAAGTATAAAGAATGATGTTGGTGTCTGATGCAGGTGTTTTTTTGGCAATGTGTGAAGGAATCTGCCTGAGCCGAAGAGTAGAAAATGCTAAGGATAAGGGTGTGTTTCAATTTCCTCTCTTTACTAGAACTTTATTCTAAATTTCATACTCCTTAATATTTGATTTCAAAATTTTTAAGAAATGGTCTGTGGCAAATTAATTTTTTTATTCCTACTCTCTTAATTATCTTTGCTTAGTTATATGCTACTGAACAGTTTTGTACCTGCTGAAGAAAATTTGAGGGAAAGCTGAAAACTAGTGAGCAGTTAAGTGTGGTTGCCCAACAGGTTTACTTTTTGTAGTTCTTAGTGTTAAAACCAGACACAAGTGTCTTTTGGTGAAAGAGACAAAAAAGAGGCATCAGCGTCTCCGATATTTACCATTTGAATGAAGCAGCTTCCAGTGGTCCAAAGTACTGAAGCAGTTGCTCACCAGAAGTTTCAGCGTGCCAGAACCTCCTGTGTTTGAGTGTTAAAAGGATGTTTTTTTCCACAGTGGTAACTTTTGGTCTGTGTTGCTTTGGAGATACAATCTAGTCATGTGCAAGTCTCAGTGTTTTCAATGCTTCATTCTCTACAAAGGCTTGCTCAGCTGCAACATCAGCTTTAATAA
This sequence comes from Molothrus aeneus, assembly GCF_037042795.1. Taxonomy (NCBI): domain Eukaryota; kingdom Metazoa; phylum Chordata; class Aves; order Passeriformes; family Icteridae; genus Molothrus; species Molothrus aeneus. Next base: position 21,315,412 of record NC_089653.1, on the reverse strand, counting down.
CTAAGGTCAAGGAAGAGTGATCATTTGGGAAATTTGTGGTTTCTCTGAAGTGAGTAACTTGTTGCCCTGGAGCACTGGAAATAGAAAGGCCTGCAATATGGTGGTGGTATTTTGCTTTATCTCTTTTTAGTGTTCGTTTTATCTTCATCTAGCCATCCACTGCTGATGGAAGCCATGGAACATTCATAGGACTTTTTTTTTCCTTTTTCCTTTTTTTTTTCTTTTTCTGTATGACATGACTTTCTTATCTCTGGGAAGGAAGATAAATGAGGCTTATCTGACATTTGAGCACTACCCTTTGTTTAGTTCCCAAATAACCACAAGACAAAGATGTTTTGCAGGTTTGTGCTGTAGATATCATTGCTGGTAATTATTATCTGCAGTGGAGTTCAGCCTCAAAGCTTAACTTAAAAGTTCTCTCAGGTCCTTATTGTGACCGGAATGTGATGCTGAGGCTGTATTAAAGATTGCAGGTTTATTTTTTTTTCATGTACACTCTAAATTGAGCTTCTTATGTCCATATGCACGGATCAAACTTAGTTTTGCATCTTGATTAATGAATTGTTCTTTTATTTCTCGGTTGTGGCAAATGCCATCGTGTCACCTAGCTGGAGGATTCTAGGAGAGTTAAAAATAATTGCTCATTCTTTGTTTTGATCACAGTTTCTATTTTTTAGCTCTTTTTGCTGGCCATAGAATAAGAAGTGGATCACCTCTTTCCAAGCCTATCCTTATCCCACCTCTCAGTTTGGTCAGTTTCAAAGCCTAATGTTTGTAGGAGAGTTTCTTGCTATGTGTTTTTGTTTGTAGAGAGAGGAACCTCTCTGCTGCTCTTCATGCTTGGAACAGCTTCCCTATGGAAATTTGCAAAGCCTCCTTATCCACCCTCACACTCTAATGGCAGCATTACACAGTTGTACTGAGCTTAGCACAGAGAAAATAAGATTTTGTGCTGAGATCTTTTGCTGTTCATTATTATGTAGGACTGAATTTGATGAGACCAGGATCCATGATTAGTGCTAGAAGGCACTGTAATAATGCTGCCATTAGTAAATCAATCCACATCTAGGCCATGTCTATAAAATATAAGACCATTGAGAAGAAAAGTTAAGTTTGCCAAATAGCAGTGAGTGTGCTTTATTTCTTAACTCATATTTATTTATTAAGCATTATACTTTAGACTAAAAAGCACAATACACTTGTGGACTGAAGTTTGTTTCTTATTTGAAGGATATTATGAAAGCAATGCTTAATTCTCTGAAAGACATATTAATAAACTGTTAACCCCTTCTGTATGTGTTAATCCAAATATCATTGATGTTCTCTGGTGCTAGAGTAGGTAAAGAAATTTATAACTGTTCTCCAAGGGATTGAAAGTTTAAACCACAGTAGTTTTCTGAGCTGTAAGATAGTTTGCATCCTCTTTTGCTGATTATGACATAATTTATTTTTTCTCTCTGCTAAGCAATGTGTATCTGCATCTTCCATTCAGGATATATTTAATATCACTGTGTAATTAATAGTAGTTATAGCTCTGATTCAAAGTAACTTCTGTAGATTACCTTCCGTTTTTGTTATCTTACTTTTCCTTATAGAGGGAGTTGATGTTTTGTTTGTTTGGGTTTTTTTTTTTCTCCTCATTCCTTTAAGTTCATGAAGACTTCTGTAGCTATGGGTAATGTATTGGGTTTGTTTTCCAAAAATATCCATAGAGAGGCTGGTTGCTCTGAGCCAAGCAATGTTTCTGACCATCTTGACCAGGAAAACCACATTAGAAACACATTTGGGAATGGACTCATAGCCTTACTGTGATAATAGGGTCAATACAAGTTGACTACAGTTTAGGGAAGCAGCTTAGAAACTTAAGCCCATGGGCTGTTTTGATCACTAAAAGCTTTGGATGTAATGGGGAAGGCCTAGGACAACCATAGTGTTTAGTTTTAAGTCCGAATATAAAAACACTTCTCCTATGGCATGTTTGGCTTTTCAAAGTTTATTAAATGGTCTATATCACTAAACTTCACAACAGCATCATTTTTATGACAGGCTAACCTAAAAGGTACTTTTTCCCAGATCACAAATGGTAGGGAGAAGTGCTGTGAAGAGAATTTTTAAGTAGTTTATATAAAGACACCTGGGAAAGCTTGAAAGGCATGGATGAAACAAAATGTTTTCATTTAGTCTCTCTGCTTTTACCTCCAAGTGGTCTGTTTCCTTTGATGTAGTGTTTATGTAACTTACATATCTCCCATAGTATTTTTTTTATGTTGGCATACTGTGATATCTTTGTTCAGTTTAACTGTGCTTCTTAAAACATCTCTGTGTTAAGAGCAAAGTCATGCACTTGGTGTTTCTTGGGGTGTTAATCAGTGTCCTAGAAAGTCTGAGAACTTGCTGGAAACATTACTTGTAGCCAATTGTGTCAAATATAATCTATGATACAGAAAGTAGTATCATGAAATCCAGGGTAATTTATTAATTCATATCTTGGCAGGAGAATGTGTCCCTTGCTGATATTTTGTCACTGCGGGATAGCTGTCTTACTGAGCAAGATATTTGGGCAATTTGCCTGGAGTGTTGCCATTCTTTGAAGAGCATTGCCCATTCTGCAATCTTCCAGACACTCTGCATCACTCCTGACACTTTGGCTTTTAACACCAATGGCAATGTATGCTTCATGGAACAGCTCAGTGGTGAGTATTTATGTTTCCAGGCTGTTTGTTTTAGAACTGTGGAAACTCATGGCAAGAAACTGCAGTAAAATATTACATTCTATTTTTAAGACTTACAATTAAAATAAAGATAAAATAAAACTTATTTGGGAAGGGTTGTGTATATTTTCATGTGAAACTATGTGTTCAGTTTTATATTTGATGAACAAAGGCTGTTCTGAATTTGCTTAGAAAATTCCTCGTAGTTATTTTAAGACTTATCCAGGTGATAGGTCCTCTTTATTTCCATTTTAAACACACAGATTGTGTACTTGTGTGTGCAAGTCTCTACCTTTGTAAAGCATGTCCTTCACCTCTTACAGATCTTCTGATTTCATGGATATGTTCTGTTTCTAGAGAAGTCTGATAGTCAGTGTATCTTGGTGATTGTGGCCATAAAAATGGAGCAATTCTATTGCATGTTAAAAAGGAAATTCTATTGCTATTAAAAAGGAAAGTTCTCTCAAATAAAGGCCTTGCTTTTTTTAAGCTCTCTCTTGAATAAAAAATTATTACTTTTTAAGTAATGATTTTCAGACTTGCCAAGTATTGGGACTGATTGAGAAATAAATTTTAATATGTTAAAAAAACAGTATGTAGTAGCATGGAAGATGTTCAGGTATCATAGCAGATGAACAGGGAGATGCTTGACTTTAAAAAAATTCTTGTTTTAGCTTGGACAAAAAAGCATGTTATGGTTGCTGTTCCTTTCTCATGTGATGCATCTCAAGATGATAGGTCTTCAGTCTCTTAATGATTTTACAGAAGAAGAGTAAGAAAACCAAACAGCTCTTACTCTATGGAATTTTTAAAATTTTTATGTTGGCTCATAACTAGGAGAACCATTCTAGTCCAGATACACACCTGTCAAGTTTTTGTTGTGATTTCTTTAGCTAATTTATTTTTAAATCTCTGTCAGGATAAGTGTTTATGCTTTCACACAAAATCTAGATCACAGTATTTAGAAAAAATACTAGAATAAAAATAAGATACCATTGCAACAAATGAAGATTTTTTGCCTCTTTACAATTAGTCTTTCATATAAATGGAACATCATATAAAATACCATTAATAAAGATTAAAATATAACTTCATAATTGTTGTGGTATTTTTTAACTTAAATTCCTTGAATAGACATGAGACAACTTTTAGTTACATATTAATAGGGTAATGTGGAATCAATTTCCTTTGTTTTAAGGAGCTTGTCATACCTTGAAATTAAAAAAAAAAATAAGCTGGCTTTGCATAAGCCAAGGGTGTATGAAAGACTGTTGAAGAGCATAAATGTAGTGGATGAAAAGTGCCCCTCAACGAAGATCTTTGCTTGTAGCTGGGGAAGAGAAAAATCAATTTCTTCTTAAATGTTCTAGTCTAATTGAATAGCTGGCAAACAATTGATTCAGGAATGCTGTATTCATGTACTTAAAAGGTGGGATTACAAATTCCTGTGCAAAGCAAATGTACAAAGATTTAGTTCCCTGAAGTCATGTTAGTCTCTAAGGAAACGACTTTTCATTAGTTCTCTGTAAAGAAAGGTATGTTTTCCATAGGAATGCAAAAAAGTGACACCTATGTTCTATTTCTCTCATGCCTCTCTGTGTCTTTGGCTCTTTCTCTCAGATTCTGTTACTGTTTGGTTAAAAGATAGTTTGTTGGAGGCACTTGAGGAGGTTGTCCTTTTTGCTTCCAGTTGTTGCCTATAGATTTGTTCTTCCAGAAGAAAATGATAACTTCTGGATTTGCTTTCCAGTGAGAGAAAACAAACAGGCTGTCATCTCTGCTTTAGCAGCAAGTTCTGCTTCCTGCAAGTTCTGTGGTGCTGAAGTGACAACCATTCAATAGGATGTTCTGCCAGGGGCTCTGATTACCTTCTTGTCTCTTCAGATCACACACATTCCCCTTGTAAACATTATATTAAAAGAATACAGTGAGCTGTACCAGTGATAAGTTAAATACTTGTACAGCCTTTAAAGTGTTCTGTGGAAAGAAAGGGAAAAGGTAGTGGGGAGATAAAAAGGGAAAGTAGTCTGCAGGTGGGTGAGAAGGGAGAACAAAACATCTGTCCGTTGGTTTCCTTCTCCTTCTGCCTTCTCTGCCCATTCCCAAAATCAGGAAAAAATGTAGTAGTGGGTAAAAAATGCAAAGTGGGTTGCCTAGCCCTCTTTTTCAGTATAAAATGCATTTGGGAATGTCCTTAAGAGCTGAAAATCAGTTACTGTTTCTACTCAGTCATGCCACCTAGCTACAATGTATGAATATGTTAAAAAAAATCCTCTCTGTAATCTCTGCTATATAACTGGGTTCAATGAAAACTTAGCTTTTGTGCCTGTACTTTAGAAGTGAAAAGCAAAAGTTATGATGATTTGGAATTAAAGTTATGATGCTTATGCTGTGCCTCTGAACATACTATTTTTTTCTTCTTGTTGAGAAAGGAAACATGCTTTTTGCATGTCAATCATCCTGACTTCCCAGAGGGATAGATTAGGTGAGTTGGATATGTATGTGGAGAGTAGGCTTTTTAGTTGTGCTCCTGTTGAATTCCTTGATGTTCTTTACTGGGTTCATGTGACATAAGTGCAATGTGATACTGTGTACCTGCTTGGATACAGAAACAGCATCAGATTCTCATAAGATGTTCTTTTCTTCCTTCCACCTCCTCACTCAGAATTGGCTGCTGCAGTACAGTTCTCTGCTCAGCAGCACATGCATGGGCTCTTTACTTCCTCTAGTCTTTTATCATAAATAAAACAAGCTAAGCAGAAAGGTCAGAGTTTCTAAGCTGGCCTGTAGATGAAGAAGCAATTAGCTGTTTCAGGCTGGCTTTGCTGCTTGAACCCTTATCACCCAGGTCTGTAATGGAAAATAGTGAGTAGAACTGTCCAGTTAATCAAATCAAACCTCTAAGCCACAGCTGAGCCACACCAGCTTAGGTGATAACTGGGTCCAAACATAAATGCCTGAAAGTAAGAAGTGGTTAGACATGTTAAATGTATTTCTTTGTGGGTGTTTAATCGGTTCTGTTTCTTATTAGGGAAGTTATGATACCTTCTTGGAGAAAGCTTGAAAACAGCACTTTATTTTTCTTCCAGCACTATAAACATGGATAACAAGTTCTTTGTACAGTGGATTGGAGTGAACCAAAATACTGGTATACAAAGTTTATTCAGATAGGAGTGTGTCATTACATTTGTATCATCAAGTTGGTTTGTGGTTTTTGTAAACAAGACTAATTTCTAATCTGGCATGTTTCCTTTTGTTTTCAAAGATGATCCAGAAGGTGCCTTTGTTCCACCAGAATTTGATATCACCGGTAACACTTTTGAGGCAAGTTGATAAATTTATCTGTAAAATAGAGGGGGAGGTTAATAGTTTTAGTACCTCTGGCAATACCAAATGCTCAGCATTCTCAGTGTATAATTTTAGAACCTGTAAAGATTGTGAGTAGTAAATGGTGCTATTTAGATATGTTTTGTGAAAATAAAAAGTAAACTTAAAATGCCATATTAATTTTTGGCATAAACATTTGTTCACTAACTGTTAAAATGTGAGAATCTATTTTGGCTGAATAATGTGTTACACTAAACCACAGCTGGCCTATATTATGTTCACTGGTACCCTTCACTGGTTACATTGGCTTGTTTGGGGACTAGCCATGAACTTTTATGACTAAATATAAAATTTGTTTGCTATCCTCTTCAATAAAATAATTCAGGGAAGGGTAATCAGCAATTTTATCTTTGATTTAATGAAGAAACAGATTACTGTCTGTTGCTTTGCAATGCACAAATGCTCTACATTGTTAAGTTAAATTAGATTTAAATTGTTTATACTAATTCATTAGCCTCCCAAGTCAACCATCTCATTGCCTGCTAAAGGAGCACTTGCTTGCTTAATATCCTTTTTCTTAATATATTATTTTTTCTGGCATGTATTCTTAGATAATTCAAATGCTTTAACTAGCAACACATTTAATTCAAGCTATATTTCAAAAATCTGGTTCTTTGTAGTTTGAAACAAATATCTTTTTCTTTTCAGAGTTGTAGCCTTCATAGTCATGTTTATACTTCTCTGTTTCTTGATGGGGAAGTGGGAAGGAAGAGGAGGAGAAGTGAACCTTGGAAGTGTGAAATACCACATGTTAAATGAGAATGATAAGGCAGGAAGGGTGGTAGAATAGAATATGAAATAGTGCAGTCTGTGAAGATTAAAGAGGCAAAAATTCAGAAATTCAGTTGTTCCTATGCTTTATTAATGTATGTACATATGCCAGCAGAGTTCTAGTGATTTTGTGCTCACTCTCCTCCTCATCCCCGTGATAGTTTTTGGGGAGTCTTTCTTTGAGGACAAGGATTGTTAAGAGGTGGCCTGCATTCCCTGTAAACTTGGCGACTGTAGAAGCCTTTATATTTAGATGTGGTTGAGGAAAACAAGCCCCAAATGTGACTGGTTTTTGTTTCTTTCTTTTTGTTGTGCTTCTGAAGCTGTACTAAGGATTTTACATAAATATGTTCTTCATCCCTTAACAAGCTTCCAAGACTTGACACAGAAATGCTTACAAGGTTTGCGGAATTATTTGCTCCTTTGGCCAACTGATTTCTCCCAACCCTTTTTCCTTGCCTAGTAGTTGCTGAACTTGTCTGCATAAAGTAAATAGATAGACTGAAAGAGGTTCAAAAACCAAGGAGATGGAACAAGGTGAAATAGGAATTTGGGAAGACTGTGGTAATACTTAGTGACCTGAAATTTTAGTTCCATCTGATAGACAAAGCCATTGTATTCCTTTTGGATAAAACACATCTGTATATAGATATGTTGTTTAACTCTTCTCTTTCAGCATGTACAGGCCTGTTAAACCCCAGTGAGTCCCAATACCAAGCACAGCACAATCAATTAAACATTCAGTGAAAGCTGTTTGAGTCAGGAGGGGCTCTGAACATTGACCCTTTTACTCCTTTTGCAAAGGTCAGTGAAGATACATGAAAGTACACATTTGTGTGAAGAAGTTGACATGCTCTGCCTTGTCTCTTGTGACATGGGCTGAGTGCACTGATTTCTGTAAGTTGCTGCTATCTCTTCATCTAGCAAGTTGGTAAGCCTTCCAAAGTAGGGAGAGCAGGGCTATGGCAGTGTCCTGTTGCCTCAACTGTTTTTCACTGGCCACCCTAGAGCAATACACAAGGCAGAAAAGCAAGGGCTTTCCTCTGCATTAAGGGAGAAATGTATTGTTTTGCTCTGGGATTTGTGTGCATTTGGTCAGCCATCTATGGGATTCAGACTATTTGTGGAACTTTCAAAGCTTTACTTCTTACCATGTGTAGAGTTTGGTCGAATTTTTAAGTTTTTTAGTACCAGACCAACTTCTGCCAAGGATTCCATGGTGATCTCTGCTTGGTTTTACTTTTGCAGATTCCAAGACCTCCAGTAGGTTAATGCTTATGTACTTGTTTCAAGGGTTTATAATACTCTAATCTTTCCAAGTTGGCCATTTCCTTCTTGGCATTAATACTTCAAGTTCTTCTCTTTTCCAAAAGTTTTGAGACTTTTGTCTATCCCCTTACCCCTATTATAACCTTTTGCTATTGCAGTAGCAGAATAGTAGTGCTTTGTATACATCTCCTGGCCTGTTGTGTTTTCTCAGTGTTATGAAGTTCTTTGATTACAATAAGCTGCCCTTTATACAGGGGTGTCAAGTGTCTTGTATTAAGTGCTTGCTCCTTCCTTGGTGGTGACTTGACTTGGTTCTTCTTTGTTGAGTTTTGCAGCTGCTTGGTCCGCTTTGTTTAGAACAATGGCAAGTAATGTTTGTACTGAAACTGTCTGATTTCAATATAAAAAGAAAAAAATGGTTTTGGAACTACTAAGTATGTTCAGGATGATCTTTGATAGCTGTTACTCTAGTGTCAAACTTGGCTGATTTAAAATAGTTACGTCAGCCAGAGGTTTTGCTTGATTTGAGTGCGACCTATTTTGTGGCTTCTAAAATGGATGCACACAATGAGATCTGTATGGCTACTGGATGACTTCTTCCCCTTAAACTCTTCTTTTAAAAATCCTTCAATTAAAGCTACAATTATTTCAACAAGAGATGTTTTGTTTCCTGCTTGGTGAATTACTGATCCAGACCTCTAATGGTATTGTGACTCCAGCCTAATTAGTTGCTAAACTTAGCTGGCACTCACAAGCACACAAGGGTAATAGACACAGGAAACAAATTGAAATGCATTACTGTCCTGGTGTCTGAAACAACACTATTAAAGATGTCAGTTTCTAGTTGGAATTTCAAATAGCTAGAGATCTAAAGCTTTGTCCAAATGACAATGCACAAGACTGAAAATTAATTGATTTCATGTGGTTGGTTTCAGACTTGTGCCTTCTTTCTTGACATGCTCTCCACTTGTAAAGTAGGAATAATAGCACTAGCTTCAGTTACTGCTGAGAGTTGGAAGGTGAAAACTAGCACTTTAGTTTCAGTATAAGGTGTAAAATAGACTTTTTAGAGAGACACATGGTTAAGAAGGAATTAGCTGTGAAAGGGGCTTGTGGTACTGACAGTCAAGTGCAGCTGAACTTTCCGTGGTGACTTTAGTGCTGCCACAGTTCCATCCTCTGGGCCTGGAGGAAGGATTGCAGTTTCTGAGCAACTGAAGAGACCTTGAAATCACTGTGTTGCTAAGTAGTTGGAGTGGCATTGAGTAGGGCAGTTCTGGAATGTTCTCCTCTTCCAGGTGTTTGTGTGGTTGCAGTACAAGGACAGAAAGGCAGCCAAGCAGGTACACCACTGAACTAAAACAGATAATCTCCTGCCTATCTGTTCATGTTATTTTTTTTCCTCTAACTGTGCTATCTCCTTACAGACTTCCATGACCATTGTGCTCTAGTAAATGTACTGTTAAGGACTGATGCTGAAAGGAGAGAGAGAGAATAGGAGTTACACTTTAGAGTTATGATCCATACTGTAATTGCCAAAAAAGGTGAATTTCTGTACAGTACACTTAGTATCATTTGCACTTCTTTTTTTAATGCAGATGCAGGCATGTGATATAACTGTGCTAAGTTTTCAGATGACTGAAGCTGTCATTTGCCTGCATTGATAGAAATATCTCAGTTTCTGCTTTTCCTCTAAGCTGGAAGTTGTGCCTTAATTTGCTATTGCAAGTATTGACCATGTCTTTGTTCTCACTGAATCTTGAGCTAGAAGTCCATTAGAGACATCTGGATTATAGCGATTAGTGTCTAATTTTATAATTTTCTACTCATCATACTGTAGAGAATAACAAAGAATGTGAATTTTTCTGTTCTTCAAAGACAGGAAGAAGCTGAGATGCAAAAATACATATTTGAGGCTTCTTCTAAAATTTGCCCTGATCTTGCCTTCTAAATAGGAAGAACTTCAGCCTTTTTCCTGATGAAAATGGTTCCTATTTCATTTTCTTGCCCTGAGCAATACAGTGTTAGACTTGTGAAATTTGACCAATGGGAGGCTCAACATGAATAGTTAAATATTGTTGAGTTCATTAATAGCCTTACTTCTATCACTACAATACCAGATTGCCTCAGGTTAAAAACATTGGCTGTCTCAAACCAGTTTCAAATAGCTATTTGTCTGCATCACAAAACTGCCATTGAATCTCACACAGAGGTTCATTGATGTGGAACACCACATTTCTAAGATATGAGCTTTCAGTGAGATGAAGGACCGATGTCCACCATGTGTGAGCTTGCATTTATAATCGTTTAATAATGTGGCTATTCAGTTTTGCTTGTTCTATAGTGAATCTTTGTAATAGAAATCAGTGAATTTTCACTCTTGTCTATTTTTTTTATCTAAGGGAGATTGGATAAATTTTTGAAAACCTTCAAAAATTAAAAGAACTGAAAAAGTGATACAGAGTTAAGTACTACCTTGAAGAGAAGGATGGGTTAGTGAAGGGGAAGAAAGTGTAGTTCACATTGCCTCTTTTTCTCATCTAGAGCTTGTTCTTGCTTTTATCTATCAGGACAGGAGTGGGGTGTGCTGATATCTCACCTGTGAGAGAATCACAGCTGGAAGAGGCTGAATGCTGTCGCTATCTTTGTTAGAATGTCATGACTGTCAACTTGCAGTTCTCAGTGGGCTGTAGTTGATTTATATTATATTTTTAAAAAGTCTAAGTATTTCAGCAACCTTAAAAATAAACAAATGTACATGAAGTGGTAGAAATGCTGCAAATAGAAAAGATACAAAATAAAATGTTATTACATTGGTTTTGAATACTAAATTATCAAGAGTCATATAGCTTACTCCTATGAAATGTGACAAGGCAGTTGGAGTGATAAATGCAATATACATACGAATACTTTATGTACATATAAATGCACGGGTTGAAGTTTCAAATGAAACATAGTGTTCTGCAGAATAGATAAAGAAATGTTTAGGGGGTGTGTGTATGTATTTATGTGTATGTATATATATATGTCAGGCCTACTGAAGAAAACTCAGCTGACAGTTTCATGCTGCAGTATTTCTCAGTACTTGATCATTACTAACTGAGTGCTCATGTCTCAGCTGTTGGTCCTTCTCTAAATGTGAAAGCCTTCATCTTTCTCCCAAATCCAAACAGCAGACAGTATAAAGGAAGTCTTGTCTTTGTGACTTTGCTAGTCTTTTAAAGCAGTAGCTTTGAATACTGTGAGATTATCTCTATTGTTCTATTTTTCTTTCGCTCTCAATGCAGGATGAAAAAAGAAAACTTTTATATGTTCTCCTAGATGGGATTTTGGTTTTGTGTTTATCTGACAGGGGAAGCAAGTCTTTTGAAACACCTAGTGCCTTTTTTCTTCAATTCTGTTTCCCTTAGTGTCATGTAGCTTCCCCTTGAGACTAATTCTATCTAACAGCAGCAAGGCTTGTCATCAGCAAATGGTAACTTATCTCCTCCTGTAGTCTAAACCATTCGATCTTCTGAGTGTTATTTAAGGCTGTCTTTTCCTTCAGTGACAAAAATAAATTACTTTCATTTGTTACGTCTGCCTCTACTGTGCTATAGAAGAGAAAATGGAATCTTCCTGTTCTTACTTTTACATCACCCATCCCAGTTGAGGTCCCTTTCAGGAACTTAGGACTGAGCAAACACCCTTTAGATGCTTTCCACAAAGTTAACAAAAGGAAGAATGAGGCCAATGGAATTTTTTTACATCAGTCTTTTTTTTTTTTCCTTTTAATGCATAGGCTATCTCAAAAACCTACAGCTTGTTGCTTAGTCCTGAAGTCGGAGTTGCAAAGTTGTCATATTGGTCTTGGCATTTTTAAAGTTAAGATATATAATTTTTCCCCTAAGATTTCTGAAGATTATGCCCTGATGTACAAAAGAATTTTTAAATTAGCTTATTTTAGAATTTTTGTTTGGAAAAGAGAGCGAAGAGAGAACTTTGTGTTCTCTCTTAAAACAGGTGGTTTTTGTTGTTGGAATTTACTTTTTTTGAAGCCTGAAGGGTTGTGTTGGATAAATTTGTGGATAGCTTCCATCATGGGCAAAAAACTATGGCAGAGAGAAGAGGTTGTTTTCTCCTGTTACACATGCACAATGTCATAAATCTCTGGACTTCTTAATGCTAAAGATGCATAGATGTTTTGGATTAATTGTTTGTCTCCAGCCTCTTCCATGTAAACTCATTGGTGCTGATACTTTCTCAGCTATGGATGAAGTTGTCTTCTTTAGTCCTCGTATCATTATCTGTCAGTTTCTGGTGCTGCCCATTCAAACTCATTTCTTTGATGGATCCATCATCATACTGGTCTTACTTGCAGAACTTAGTTTTCTCTGGTCCTTTCCACTTATTTTCATCATTTACTCCTTAGAATGGTTAACAATGCTGTTGAAATGTAATCCCAAACCCTTAACAGTACCATGGAATTATGCCTTATCATTAATTTTTATCAAAAGACTCCTCTTTCATTAATTTTATGTCTGTTTTATGTGGATATTCAGGTCACTGAAAGATCATTGCTACTCTGGATCAGGATAATTTATACTCCCTGAAACAATGGCAATTAATTTTTACTATTCGCACGAACTGAAAATAAAGCCATTTCACCAGTGTATGAGAACATTTATAAATACCACTATTTCTGAAAGGTTCAGGAAATGATTGACTTAGAAGTAGATGGTAGATGCCTTCTTAATCTCCAGATAAAGTTTCAAGACTAGTTCAGTTTCCCTTGTGAATTAGATGGTTGTAGAGGATTAGGTTATTGAGATTTAGTCAACAGAGCCTTCAGGATTGTGACAAAATGGTTGTCACTCACATGTCACCCAAAAAAACCCCCCCAAACAAAAAAAAACCATCAAAACCACAAGCCAACAAACAAACAAAAATCCCCAAACAAACAAATACCCTAAAGCAAAAAAAGCCCCATAAAACAACCAAAAACCCCAACCAAATTTCTTCTTTCTCTTGACTGTAATACTGCTTCTATGCTTGAGTAGAGGAGCAAGGTTTACTTCTGCAGAAAACATTCCCCTGTGAAACAATCAAACTAAAAACATAACCAGTTTGAAATCAGCCCCCAACCCTCCTTCAGCAAATGTTTACTTTCCTGTAATATACAATGAGAGCTACCTACCTTGGCTGCTTCTGTCACCTCCAGCTGTTCTGTGAAAATTGGTGTTTGGAATGTTGTCAGAACAAGATATTATGCAGAGAGGTAAATATAGAAGTGTCTGACCAGCTTTTTACATTTTGCAGTTCATCTTATATATGATCCTGATAGGGGAAAAGAATAGAAATCTACATAGATTATTTTGTTAAGGAAGAGTTAACTGGTTATTGTACAGCAATGAATATTTTATGTGTCAGAGTCTGGTTGTCATTGATTCATGTCATGGTGAAAGAACTGGAATGCTATTCTAGTGTATTGGCCCATAGTGTTCTTATATGAAAGTGCTGCAATTCAGGTTTTTACTTCCAAAATCTGTAATAAGTATCCCTCAATACAGAATGATGTGAATGCATTACTCATAGTGATAGACTTTACCAGTAGGCACTGTGTCTAAGGTTTAAGAGTAGGGGTTTTATTAATAGCATACTTCAGTACTATGACTCATATTGTATTTGCTATAAAATAAAATAAAAAAATCCTACACAGTGGAGAGAAGACAGAGCCAGTCTGCTCAGCATGTATATAACTGTTTCTCAGGCTTCCTTGTTTCTATGCCTACAGGGAATAAGTTGTGTTACCTTAATTAAGTGATAAATTAATTACCTACGGCAAGTAACTTAAAAGTAAGGAGGTTAATGGCTGATAAATCATAAGGAGAGCTGTTGACACATGAAACTCCATTTCAAAGGGAGTTTTTTAAGAAAAAACATTGTTCAAGAAGCTTTAAAGATAAATGTGAGTAACTTCTGCTATCTAAACCTCTGAGGTCTTCAGCAGAGTTGTTTTTTTTTTCAGCATTCTTCCTTACCTGTCATAATTATACTTATTCAGTCATGCAGGAGAGGAGTCAATTGGTGTGCTAATCATTTGTGTTGGGGTGCCTGATCTTCGTGATTAAGGGAGCCTAAAAGTGGGATGGAAGTGTAAGAAACCTGTTCTTAATTTGTTTCTTCACTCTGCAAATACATGAGTAATTTCCTGCAAATAGCATGGTTTAAATTTTACTCAAGATTCTGGGCATGTTCATCTTCATGTGACTTCCAAGAAGAAAATGAATCTTTACTGAGATAACAGTCAATGGCTTAAGATAGATCTGTCTTTAGTATAGATTTAGTGCTGTTAAAGTAACAGCAGCTTTTTGAAACTGTATTGAGGTCCATTTGAAAAATTTGTATTTTTTTTCTTCATTTCTGGGTATAGCTTTGAATTGACAGTATGCCTTTACAAAGTGATTACTACTATAGATGCTAGCAAATTGCTCTATGGACAACAAACAGAGCCATATGGAAAGCCAAATCTGTAGCTGTTAAAATAATGTTTGCAGGTGCACAGAGACTGTTGTAAATGTATCTTATGATTCATTTAAAAAAAAATCTTCTGTCAAAGAAGACCTGAAAAGAAACCTCTGAGGTTAGTCAAAAAGTATGAAAAATCTTACAAAAGAATCAAAACTTGATATTTTTCAAATCTCTCACAGAAATGCTACCCCAAGTCTGCAATGTTTGCAAATGAATAAGAATTTACTTTTTCAAAGAAAGCTATAGCCAAAAAGCTATGTCATTTTTTTGAACATTTTAATCTTGTAGGACCTTCAATAGCTTCATACATTGCAAGTCTTCTTTATGGAGAATTATCAAAAATTTCGCTCAATTAAGAGTGTCAGAATAGACTAACAACCAACCTGACAAAAT
This sequence comes from Molothrus aeneus, assembly GCF_037042795.1. NCBI lineage: Eukaryota > Metazoa > Chordata > Aves > Passeriformes > Icteridae > Molothrus > Molothrus aeneus. The sequence goes on along the minus strand of NC_089653.1, from coordinate 21,300,371 downwards.
TAGCAATAGCATAAATTTCCAGGACCAGATGGTGAAACAGCTTTCATAAAAGAAACAGTTACTTCACATAATATTCTTTAGCTGGAGGACAATGCCCTGAGGGAGATGCTCTGCTAGAAATCTGTGAGGTGTGCTGTGGCAGCAGCCATGGAGTGTCAGCTCTCAGAAATGAAGAAGTTGGTGGCAACAATGAGATGTACATAGGTGGATTCAAACAAAATGCTGCCTTTTTATGCTGTAAAATGTGGAAATTCTTGCTGCAAAACATAGATTTAAAAAGGTTGCATGTGGCTAACACTTAGACAAATTAATGGAAATAAACAGTTGTAATGAACTGTTACAAACAAGAAGCCTGCAACTATAAAACTAAGATGAGGTTAATTTCCCAAGTAATGTTTCTCAGTTCAAACTGGATGATACAAATAGAGGTCACCAGAAGCCAGAACCAGTAAAATGCAGGGACTAGGTAACAAAGCCTTGCTTGTGCCTTGTAATATAAACTAATGACCTGATGTTTGCCTAACAACATATACAAACTTGAAAGCTTTCACTTACTTTTGTTAGGTTAGTTAAAAGACAATTTGAGAGTTAAAATACCTGCAGGTGAGAAAATCTGACCTGTAGATGCATTTTGGGCCCCATTTTTTTAGAAGTCTTTTGGGGACCAAGTTTTTTTCAGGCAAGGTTAACTGTAGTTAGAAGGGACAAACTGCACATTCCAGTATTTGTTAACCACTTCAAGCTGGACTGTCTGTTTTGTGAATAGTCTGCAGTTGCTGAGCACTTCTAGCACACTCTGCAGACTAATTATGAAGGTATCCAGAGTGCCAAATGAACATAAAGCTAATTTTTAATACAACACCTTCCAGTAATTACAATTATGCAGAAAGGCATTTAGTCCATTTGTAATGAAGGAAAGTATTGGAAATAATAGACCTATTTCCCTTTAATTTTCTCACTAAGGAATATTACTGACTTTCTTTTGCATAAAAATAGTGCATTTTAGAGTGACTACATAGAAAAATGACATAGGTAAATATTAGATGTTTTCTCTCAGTAGTAATTTTCACAAGCATTACCTTGAATTTCTTTATAAAACTTTGAGGCTTAATATCACACTGAAGCTTTCTTTTATGGAACCCTTAAATGCCTTGAATTGTGAAAGGGTGGAAGTAGTTATATCTGTGCAATCTCAGTAAAAAAGGAGAAAAATACACAGAGTAAAATAAGGGTCAGATAAGAATGTCAAAACCAATTACACAATTTCTATAACTCATCATTTAGTCAGAAATATTTTCAGGAAGTATTAGTTGTGTTATGGCCTGTCTTTTTCACTTCTTTGGAAGACCTACAATTCTGAACTTAGTGCAATCTCAATACAGAATATAAATGGCCATTGTTTGTAATTGCTACATGCTTGTGCAGTCACTATTCAAAAGCTCTTTTGTCAGCTTTTTCCTGTAGTGTTTGTCTGCAAATGGGAGTTTCTGGAGAAATTCAGTTCTTTAGCTCTGTCAAGCAGTAATACAACAACGCCTCTGTCACGCTCTCTGTGTAGACTTGGAGCTTTTACTTCCTCTCCTGATATTTTGATTGGCAGATTTTAAAACTAGAGCAGATCATTATTGTTCTCTGATTTCACTTCCTCTAGTGTTAAATGATTATAAACTGACATGCGGCAAGGCAAGTAACTTTTAAGTAGAACTTGCAGAAGCCTTTTCGAATATTTTCCAATTATGTTATAGAATTATAACATGATGGCAGAAGCTTTCTTTGCCCTTGGTAAGTGCTTCCAGTACTTAGCCTGATCATTAAAAAAAAATGTAGTATCTTCACCTTTTGAATTACCTTTTTGGGATTTTTTGTCTTCTTATGCCTTTGTGTCATGGAAACCACTCTAGTATTAAAAGTTATTTTGATTTGAAGCTACTTGTATGATCATGACCTTCAAAGTTTTCTCTGGAATATGTGAGTTCCCTTGTTTCAGCCTGTTGCTGAAAGAAGGACTTCTATTACCTCAAATCATAATTACTCTCTTCAAACTTTTTTTTTTTTGGTGTTGCCATTGGGATTGTTAACGGGCACATTATTTCCATAATGGCCTTCCCAGTAATGCATACCATAATGGTTTACCTAATTCTTGTTGTGTTTGCTGGCTTTGGGCTAAGAGGATATGCATTCTCTAGGACCAAATCTGGAGAGCTGGTTTCCTAATGTGACTTCCCCCCTTTCCTCCCATCCTTTCTGAAGCTGACACTGTGGTGCAGTCTTGCTGGCATGGTCTGTATATTTTTGTAACAAGTGACATTTAGCCTTTAATTCCTGAGCCTCCTTAGCAATTTTGAAGAGATTGCTTTGGGTTTGTTTGGTTTTTCTTTTGGGTCTCTCTGGAAATGCATGCTATTTATCAGCTATTAAATTATTACCCTGTAATGAAAAATGCTCATAATTCAAACAGCTTTTCTCCTTATCTACATTTAAAACAAGTGGGTGTGAGGGGTTTTCTTGAGGGGGAATGTTCTAATGGATTTTGGTTTTGTTTCTTTTTGTGGTAGTGGTTTTGTTTGGGTTTTTTTTCAGAAATTAAGGAAAAAAGACCTCTTAATTATTTAATAAAATTCCTAACAGCTAATTCAGTCCCAGAAGAAAAGTTTTTTGCCACCCTTTCTTATTTGTTACTCTCCATAGAACAGGCTGAAAAGTCTTGCGCTTGCTTGTGAGATTGTTATCATTGAGAGCAGTCACTTCTAGTAAGCGTTAGGTATTTTATACTCAGGAATTTACTTTATTTATTGCATATACCCATCTTGCTCTTCTTTCCCAGAAGTGAAATTTTCTTCCTAAGCCCAGCTGTGCAGTTAAGTAGAAGCTTTTTGATGCATTAACTTGGGGAATGCCCCACCTAGTGGATGATCGTAAACACATTTTCTCATTGCTCCATAAGGACACAAGGTTACAATGGATTACCTTTAATATTACCCGTGTTTACTGCCAGCTTGGGAAATTTATTAAATAGCTGGGTTTTCTTTCCCCTTTTACTTGTGGGCTGATGGTGGTGGTGTTTGGGGAGCTGGAAGAGGGGAAAGGTAAAAGAGGGATTTACATGAAAGAAAGTTTCAAGTCGAAGAAGTTGTCCACATTCCCTGTAAATGTTTTAACACAGAAATTAGTTACAAGCTATGGTGCTTAAAATGGCCATCTGCAAAACAAGTTTTCCTGCCTGTCAGAGGAAAGGAAGTACCTTAACAGAGCAACTTGTAGTGTGTTGGGGAAAAAAAGATCTTACTTCAGTTTTTCTCCCATCATCTTGTTAGTTGACTATTTGCTCAGGCTTCATAGTTTTGTATCCTTTTACCAACGTGGTCTGTTTCATCTTACCAAAGAAATAAAATCATTCTGGTCTGTCAAGGCTGTGGTTCAGTAGGGCTGCTGCCACTGTGTGGGTTATGGTAGTTTATGTGGCACAGGGAGCGGGGCCAGGGGAAAAGTAACCCTTACGTTTGGAATAGATGAACGGCCTTCATTCTTCTGCTAAATCAAAATAAAAATCATAACAGTTCCTGTCTTAGTTCCTCTGAGAGTCTCAAAACTCTTCAGCTGCCTCTTCTGCTAAATGATGAAGTTGTATAACAGTGAAGAGCTTGAGACTGAAATTATTGCATTGAAAAAAAAATATCTTTTCTGTCTAGATCGGATGGCATATAGTCTGCTTTTCTGACACTTGTCCTAATCTTGATGTGTCCCAAACATGAATCAAAGCTTCAGAGCCAGCAGCCAGCACTGGTTTATGTGTTCTTGGTTTGGGGATGGCATGGAGGGGAGAGGGGAAGAGAGGAATTGTTCAGTCTCACATACACAGCTCTTCCTGATAGGTGGTGCTACATGTCCCTTCATGGAGGTGTCCTGCCTCACTAAAAAGTAAATCTAAAAGCATACCTGTGGAAAAAGTACAATTCATACAATTTAGAGACAAAAACACACCTTAATGATAAAGTTAAGGGTGAGTGGAGGAAAGAAATTACTTTTGACCTTCAAGTCAGTCTTCTTTCTAAGATAAGAAATGGTCAAGTATGTAGCAAAGGCATTAAAACCAATTTAATGTAGAAGTGCAGTCTTTTTTTACAGATACATACATAAATTATTCTATTTATGTATGTATCTGTAAACCTCAGAGGGCAGTGTTCAGTACATTTGAATTCCTGGCTATGCTGCATCACCATTGAAATGTTTATCCAAACTTGCACTTATATTTGCTTATAAATTTTACACATTTTATGAATATGTTCTATGAATGGAATACAAAATGCAGACCATCATGGATAAAATACCATTGCTTAAGCAGATCCGAAAAAGTATTTCTAAATATTTTTTTCTTTTTTGTTTTTTCCCCAAGAAGCAAGATACTTCTAAAATAAAGAGGTAGCTGTGTTGTGTGGGAAATCTACTGCATTTAGCACTAGATTTTAAAAAGTTGCTGGTTCACCTAACCCTAACCCATCACGAGGATGTGGGCTTTGAGAGAAGCAGGGGTGGAAAACACGGAGTATTCTTAAAAGCTCTTTCATAAGTGTCTTCAGTGACAAGTGGTATTATGCTGTATTTTCTCTGCTTCTTTATGCTTGATAGCACTCATAAAATATTGCTATAGAGAAAAGGGGTTTTTTCAAATAAATATTTTGTTTCCCTGCTAAGAGGAATGTCACTTCAATCTCCCTTCAATCAAACTTTTTAGCATGCTTTTAACTTAAACAATACTTACACAAACACAGGGTTCTCAGTTTTATATTTAATTGTAGCCTGGTATAATACTTGTAATACTGGTTATTGATGAGGGGAAAAAAGAGTTCTAATTGGACCCCACAAGATTTCCTTTTGTTTGCAGCAAGTATATCCCCCAAAGCAGGTCTGAAGCTGGTTTTATTCATCATGTTTAAGTTAAGCCAACTTTCCAGTAAACTGTTACATTAAATTTGAGAATAGCATAGGCTTGCATGATCTTGAAGCTTTTGTGGCAGGATGGAAAAAACTGGTAACATATTTAATGTCTTTTTTAAAATTCATGCAGGCACACATCTATTCTTTGGGTGCAACACTGAAAGCAGCAATAGAATATATTGTAGAACCTGAGACAGAATCAGAATTCGGACAAGATCTGCACACTCTACTGGAACAAATGCAAGAGGAGAATCCTGAAAATAGGCCAGATATTGAGGTAAAACAGCCCTACATCACTTTTTGTTTTTAAAAAGTTGATACTAATACTTCTGTATGTGTGCTTATTAATCTCTATTTATCTCATTAATCTCTGTTATCAAGAAGGTCTTGATAAGCAGTATGCTCAGGTTTTGCAAGAAAGCCGAGGTCTTCTCTGACTCTGCAGAAATTCATCCTTTTCCCCACTCTAATGGATATACAACCTGAAAGTAGATGTACATGTTTGATGGTGCTTGGATTTTTAAGAAGATTGTGTGAATACACTGATGTATCTAAATTTTCTCATTAACTGTTTTCTTCCCATTTAGTATTTGGTTTGCAGAGAGACAGATTGTCATTAGAAATAAAAGCACAGGCATTATGCTGTGAAATTTGTGTGATAATGGGATGGCATTTATGAAGAGGATGTAGGGACCCTGCCCCAGAAAGCCTCTGTTCCTTGGCATGTTTAAAGCAGTGTTGTTCAAAGCATTACTACTAACTAGTTTTTCTGTAAATACATAGAGGCTGAGATATCTTTAATGGATTTTGTATTTTATTCCATTTAGCCTCTTATTTTACCTTTAGCTGTTAGAAAGAATTTGAAACTATATAGGATTTTTCATGCTGATGTTTTCAAAGAATTTATGTTCTAAATGTTGGTTACCTGATAGAGTTATTTAACATTAATGTGCAGAAGTTTAACTTTGATGTTTTTGCAGACTATGATAATGTCTTTTGTTTTTTTGGGGGGGGGGGGGGGCAGCAGTGGGGTAGGGAGGGTGTGGGTTTTTCATTTTCCTGAACTGATAGTGTATATTCTAAATGGTATAGCACCTATGATCAATACTTAGCAGAAAGAGTGCTGCAACAGAAGAATTAACAGATTGATTTTTATAAAGTAAAAAATATTGTCTCCCTGACTGAGGACTGCACAGGCAGGAGACCATACCTGAAACAGAGCCTGCTTGGTCAGCTGCTCTATTTCTATTCATTTACTGTTAAGTTGTCAGAGGAGGGATTATATAGCCTTCTCTCATCTCTGAGTGGTCTGTAGACCCTGAAAGCTGTTGCTGACTATTGTAATCATCTCAAAAATAATTGGTCTTCGGTAATATATAAAGGTCACTTTGTGACTTTGTGAGTAGGTTCTTTCTGTTCCTTTTCCACTGAACACTTTCTTGGGTGAACAGAGTTGTGGGAGCTATTTGGAGGGAAAGCCCCTAGACTTTTCTAGGTATTTTGCTAGACTTCAGCACAGCTGGATACCTGTCCCCCTTTTTTCTGTCCTTCCTCAACCCCATATGTGAACCAACAGGGCCCATTTCTTCCTTCCATGCACAACAGCAGAGGAGGAGTTGAGTTGGAACTGCTGAACGGGGAAGTGAGAGCATCTCCTAAGAGCTGTATGAGGTCTCACCAGTGTTTATCTAGGAATAGTTACTGAGGAAATGTTGGGATGTATTTGGAAAGGCAGGTCTCTTCTACATCCTGCCCAAAGGGGCAGGTTTTTAAATGTGTGAATATCTGTAGTTAATTATGTGTGAGACCAATGCTAATGCCATCAAATAGTGCCCAGGCTGCAGATTAGAGATATGAAGTACAGTTACTTTTTGTGATCTGATAATGAATTGCTTTTTCTAACTGGGAATATTGCTTTTTAGATAATTGTATTTTGCAGTTTTTAAAAGATTCAGCATTTAATTTTAATGTAATTTCAGTAATAAAAACATTCATCATCCTGCCTGTGTCACTGAAGTCAAGCGAAGCCTTGGCTGTTTAAAAAACTAATAAGCACTCTAGCTTTTTGCATTTCCACTATATTATTCATAAAGGATAACATTTAAGATAATTTTTATCAGTTGTTCTTGATGTTTTAACTGTAGGCTAAAACTTGAATTGTATTAAATGACTTCATAATAGCCCATGGTAAAAACAAGAAATTAATTCAACTACATAATAGAAACACGCGGTATAAAGAATTGCAGAAAAAAGACCTCCAATGTAGCATCATATAAATTCAGATGTACTGTGGGAGTTAACATCATTCATGTTAGTTGAAATTCACAAATCTATTCATTATTAAATAAGTATTTTACATTCTTTTTCTCCAGAGCATTTTGTCATTATGTGAAGAAAAAATGAAGATTGCTTCATCAAGTAATATTTGTCGAAGCTTGTCTGCTGTTGGAAGAAGAGTTCTTTCAATTGAATCATTTGGTGCTTCTCAAGGTAACAGTAAAATGTATTTAGTCTAAAACTTCAGATTGCCTGACATATCTAATGATTTTTCAAAAGCTGTTTGTGTAATCTCCTTTTATAGGTTTCTTTCTAGATTACAACAAATCATCATTAAATATTTGTAGATTGGTGATGGGGAAACAGGGACACGCAACTCTTAATTAACATAATATTTTTGAAGTGTCCCTTATGTTTCAAAGTGATTTGTTCAGAAATTGAGAATTTGTGTAACATACTAAAGATATGTAACAGCAATGGCAGAAAAAGCAATGTAAAGATTTACAAGGAGAGATTAGGAGGTTTAATACACGTTTAATATAAGCATCTGTTTTTGTATCTAGATGTCTGTGATAACATGTGGAAGGGAAGAATGTGTCAGAGGAGTTTGGGATCTAAATTATATTCAAATGAGAAAAACAACATTGCAGGTGATTCGTCTGCAGTGGAAGAGGTGACGACTGCCTGTCATAACAACTCTTCTGTAGTTACCATGGTGACTGGCAGAGAAAGTGGTTTAAAGGAAATGCAAATTGATCTGGATAATGAGAAAACTCAACATTCACAACTTGCAACTCAAACTGAAAAGAGCAAAGAAGAGGACAAACACTCAGTGTATACTGACAGTTTTGCTAGTGTTGCTTTGGATATAAAATCATGTGTTATTGACCTGGAGAGAGATTGCCTTTTTAAGAAAGGTTCTTTGAGAAAAATGAAAACCTTTCCAAAGCTACCACTCGAACTTGCAGATACAAATAACTTTTTTACATCTGTAACCAACAGTGGACCACTAGATAGGAAAAATCACTTTGTAACACAGGAGTCACTACCTCTAGACAATAATAATGAGGTTGCTTTTTCAAAGAGAAATCTCAATTCGTTTGCTGTTGGTAGTCCACCAGAAATAGAATCAAAGAATCACCAAGTTGATGATCGTCATTTAGAAGCACCATGTGTATGCACACAAGTGTCTGGCTTGAATCTAGAAGAACACATGTCACTTATCAATGGTAAAAAGATAGGTTTTTCTTCATCTGATCACAAAGAAGATTCTTCTGGTGCTACCTCTGAAGTGCTAAAACCAGCTGATATGCTAAAAGGCCCAAATCAGTCAATTGCTGGAGCAAAAATGCTAGACAACTACATGGTGTTGGAAGACTGTTCTGAAACTTTTCAAGGGTCAAATGAAAATTATGTACCACATTTTAACAAGATGGATTCAGTATTAACAACAAAACCCAGTGGGAACAGACATGGATCAAACCTAATTAGGCCAGCAGAATTAAGCAACGGTGTGATGAGTGCAAACAATAATGAAGATAATCTTTGTGGAGGCAGAGGTTCAGAAATCAAAAGTAATGAGCAGGTAGTAAAAATAAAGTCTTCGTTATATAGTTGCTGTAGTCACTTATGTGGAGATGAGATGACTTAAATACTGTGTGATTTCTTTCCCCCTTGTCCACTTTAGCATCGCAGAAAATGGAATTTTGCTAGTCTGCACACTTTAAGAGTTAATATTGGAAACATGGTGATCTCTTTTTCTTCTTAAATTAAAAAGTAAAGTGCTACAGTGAAATTTATGCTGTTGCAGAATCAACTTCCATTTTAATTTTTTTTTTTAACAAACGGAGTCTACTCGCTCATGTGTTAGAGCAGCATTCCTTAATAGCTGATTGCATTTGTAAGAGAACAACCAAAGCATACACGTATTTTTGACTTTTTATGTTACTGTCAATGCATAAATTTCACTACCTTGCAGTGAGCCTCCCAGGTGCTTAAGAAAATTGCAGAATTCCTGACTGTAAACCTGACCTCACTGAAATCAATGGCAATATCCCATCAGCTCCAGGAGGATAGTCTGCATTTTTTTTAATCTTCCATGTACATTTAAGTTTTTGAAAATTGTACATATGCTATATTCGTTCTGTGTTCTTAAATTGCTGTCTCTGTTTGTTATGTATGTTTCACTATAGAATTTAAATATGTGCACAATATGATGGGTATGTTGTCTCATGCATTAAGTCTTTATAAATAGCCAAATAACAGAGGGAGAATCTACCAGAGTTTATTGATAGATGATTGTAATATGGTCTCTTCTCTGCTCAAATAACATATCTCAGGGTGGACAAGTTTGGTCTCTGACTAGATGGTTTTCTTTTGTGCCACACTCAGAGTTGTGAACAATCCATGTGGTAGGAGAGCTGTTGGCTAAAACTGCAGGGTTGTTTATCCTTCTCCAGCTTTGTTACAGCAGGATAAAAATGAGCAGCACAAACTTCACACATTTTGTTTCCAGAAATTATTCTTAGGTGAAGATGTTGGGTTTTTTCTTTGCTTGTCTACGGGCAAGTCAGCCTTGTTCTCCTTGCCTACCAGCCCATCTTCCAGCCATCCCATACAGTGGCACTTAGGGTTATATTCAGTCTCTGTCCCTCCCTCTCTTCACCTTGCCCGAACGCCTCCTTTGGAGCACTAACCTAGAATTGCCAGGTTTTGTAATGAGCCTTTGGTTCATCATAGCTCAAAAACTAGAGCAAATTGGAGAATCTGGCCCTTTTGCCCTTTCCTGTCTCTTCTCCCTCAACAGGTGTGCTTATTGAATTCATAGTTCAGGAGGATGGTAAATGTGGATAAGTACCACATAGCATGGTTTTGCCTTCTGAGGGGGTTATTCACTCTATGCATATTGAATCCTTTATTTAGGTTTTAAACCCTGCAAGTGCATTCTTCAGACTGAGAAATAATCCATTTATTGTACATGCATCCTTTTATTTTCTATTTCTGCCATCAGTTATGAATATAAGCTGAGTGTAGTGACTGGGGTTCATTTTTAAGGAGGAAAAAATGTTGAAATAAGACACATATTCTGTCCTTACCAGATTACCAGGGCAAAAGTTGAAGTCTGTATGCATAAAGGTAGTTTTAAGAAAATAATCTTTCCCAGAATTACAGTTTTCCAAAATTCTTCCATGAAATTAAAAGTTGTAACAAATCTTATTTGCTTTTTTGCAGCAGCACTTGAGACTGGCACACAGAAAAGTAAACCAAAACACATTTTCATCTTATTCTGCCATTCTTCTAAAGTCTTCTTTTTCTTCAAATATTTCATCATCAATTTAAATAAAGTGTCCTTTCAGCCTAAACAGAATTTCATTCTTGCAAACAAGTAGGCTCTTATTAACAGTGGCGTTATCCTGCTCCCACTGAACTTGCAGGACAGTCACTGTGAATTAGAAAAGGTAACTCTTATCCCAGGTACCCTAATAAGCAGTGTTGTAATACATAGCATCTGAAATGAAAACAGCAGGGTAGTGGTTCTTTGTTATATCAGAGGTTTATAGCTGTCTTTTCAATAGAAGAAACGCTTGATAGGCTCATGCTCTGTATTATCTTTTTTAGTAAATGATTCCAGCAAAAGTTCAGGTCCTGCCACAGAAAAATGGGCTATTTAGAAAAATCTTTTTGGTCTTAAACAAAAAAGCAAATATAATAAAATGTTCTTTGATTATTTAACTGCTCTAGGGAGAAAAAACCCCCTTTAAGCACCTAGGCTTCTGAAATGACTTCCTGAAATGCTGAATTTCTAGCCTCGTAGTCCTTTGTTTTCTGAAGGAGGGCCATTCATAGTTAGTAGTTGTTGAACTGTATAGAGACTTTATTGTGAGTCTTCCTAGAGAAATGCAGTGGTTAATGTTTTCAGCTTGTTTTTTTATTTTGAAAAAGAGATTTTATTCCTCAGGCTTCCAAAATATAGCAGTTTTTGCCTCTGTGTTACCTCCTGACAACTGAAAAAAAGTCACACTGTGCTATACCTTACATGACAGAAGTACAATTGCTGTCTCTCTCTAAAGTTCCCATTAGCCAGAATTTTACCAAATACCTTTTTTTAAAGAAAGCCTGAGTTTGTTCACTTACTGTAAAAGCACAAGTGTGAGGACCCAACTAATGTGATTTCTGCCTTGTGCGGTAAATAGAAAACACCTCAGAGGATTAGCAGTGCTGCTCTTTCCTCAATTCTCTATTACAGATTGGCATGATTGCAGCAAGTAGAGCTTTTAGAATGGTATCTCCAGCATTCCTTTCAATATTTCATGTTGCTTAGAGAAGGTGCAATACCAGCCCCATCCGGTTGAAGATCAACCTTGTCTACTCTGGAGAACAGACAGTTTTTCTTGCCTGTCAGTACTTCTCCAGTGGACAATATTTTTCTAATACTCAAACACTGCTTCTTATTGTTGTGTGCTTTACTGCTAGTAAGCATTACTAAAAATACTTGCTTGCTTTTGTCTGGCTACTGCAATGTATCTTGTGAGGGTTTTCCTAGTAATTTTTATAGTTTTGCATGCCATAAATAAATATTTTTCACTTCAAGTTTGAGTGGGGATCTTTTATTTCTCTAACCAGTTTCATTCCAATCAGGTGTGTCTCATCTCTAATCCTTTTAAATGTTTCTCTGTGATTTAAATGCTATGGCCTTTACTTGGGAAGGGTTAATGGAAACCTGGCAAATGCAAGTTTGTTTTCTGCTGGTCATTCATACCCTGTCAAGCATGAGAGAAGTGAAAAGCCATGTAGCTAGAGGCTGACACTTTAACACTGGGGAAATAACATGAAGGAAACAAAAGTTGTCAGTTCCTAGAATAATGCCTGCTAAGAAAATAATGATGAAAATCTTGCTTCGGCTATTTAAAACATGCCAGCATTATGTTCATAAAATAGATTATGTTTGCATTGTTGGAATGCTTCACTAAATTTGGGGGTTACAATTCTGGTACCAACAATTAAGTAGAAGATCTGTTAAATAGTCTTTGCAGTACTGAAAAAAACTGATTGATTTTCCAACACGTAAGGTTTAAAAGACAATCTTTGGGCATAAACCAAAATGGCACCAGGATGTAGATATAGACAATAATGGCTCATTTAGCTTTTTTATATTTTCTGACAAAATTTCAATGCTGTGAAAACATTTTCTTACTTTAAAAAATGGGTAATATAATTTCTGTTACAAAAAGGTCTGGTTTAGAACATTAAAAAAATTTGGAAAGAGACATTAGATTATAATTTTGTTTCCTCTTTGGTGCACTAATGATAATATATTCATGAATGTTTAATAGCATTATTAAAATAATGGTTTAAATGGAGTGGACTTATAAATGCTGAAGAATTGTCTTGAGCTTGCTTTGCTAAAATTTGTTAGTAGATAAGTAACAATGCATGCTACAGATGGTTTGACTAAAAGCATTTAATCATACATTTTCCAGTACTTCAGATTTTTTTTTCTGGGTGTTTGTGTGGGGATTTTATTTTTAAGTTTTAGGAAATAGTAATAGCCATGAATCAGAGACTTGCATGTTAAAAACCAAAACAGCCAAACCTGGGACATGCCTAATTAAGGAGCTGTACACTTACATGTTTACTAAAACAAGGTTCAGGGGAGTTAGAACGTGCATCGTGTTAAAATACCTCAGAGGTGAGGTACCAGGAGCATTGCATTAAATACCTTTATTTTACCTTTGTTTAAGGATTGAGGCTTAAATAAAAGTTGCCTCATAACCATAGGTTGAGAAGTGCATTCTTTTTCCTTTGAAAACTGTTTGAACCAGACTGCATGCATTTTTCACCACAAATGCAAATATGTGATGAAACATGTCTTGTCATGTACCTTCATTACATGGGATAACTTCTGCAAGGTGTTAGAAGTTCCCAGCAGGTCTGAACCCTCAGTTTTCATCTGAAATCTTCCATATTTCTCTTTCTGTTGGAGGAAGGTGGGAATTTGGAATAATTCTACGACACTAGAAGAATGACCTTCTCAGGTGTTTCTTTCAGGAATAAAATTGATATGGTCAAGGTGAGGAGAGACATGAATTACAGTAAGAGACAATAGCAGTGCAGGTATTTATTAGCATGACAGAAAATTAACTAGTACACAAATACCAGCTAACAATATTATGTTTGAGGTTTCTTATTTCTTTAGAATGATTGCCAGAGAAACAATGAGTATATACATTTAAATAAAGTTCACCAAACTGTAACCAGACTGCATCCTTCTTTTTCCTGACTCAGTTTGTTTTGGCTATCCCACATATGGTAGTAATTCCCATTTATGCTAAGATTTGCTTTCCCTACGTACCTTTTTCTTCCAAAATAGAGTTTTTTCGGTGCCTCTTCATCCTCTGTTTTCTAATCTATCATTGACACTTCTGTCTTATCATAAACTTTTGCTGCTGCTCTTAGGATTTATTCCTACTCTCCTGCCACGCCTGAATTTCTTTCTGTCATTTCTTTCTTACTCTAAAGAGCTTGGATATCCCAGAGGTGATGAGAAATACTTTGCAGCTTTCTGCAGTACAACAAACTTCAGTCTCCAGTTCACTGAGAGATTCTTCTTTCCCTGGCTAGCCATTCATCACCTTCTCCTGAAGTGAAAGGTGATTTGTATATGTAGTAAAGGAAGTCCATCTTTCTTTGCTGCAGCTTTTAGAGCCTCTAAAGACATAAACTTCAAGAGGAGGGATTCTCTTACAGAGAAACATGTGGCACTAGTGTGTACTTACTAGAAGAAAATTCCTAAATCCCAAAGCTTTCTTAATGTTTTAGTCAGTCTGAAATTTCTCTTATGGTTTCTCTTCACTCATGTCAGCTGTGCAGGGTTAATTTGAAGATTTGAGTGCTCCTTTCTTTGTCAAGTGTCTGTGAGCAAAGACACTTGAGGCACGTGAGAATTACAGTGCTCTGGAGGGGGAAACTGCTGCTCAGGGATAGGAATCTATCAACAGTATGAAGCTCTCTCCTATATGCTTTCTAGACTAATTCATTCTTTTGACTATCTGTCCTTTTCCTTCCTGCTGTGTGATTGATGGCTTTTTATCGGACTGTTCAAGAGCTTACTTTTCTAGATACAGGAAAGGAACACATGGATGAAAGCATTTTGCACTCCAGGGTGCTGGTGATAGCAAAATTGGAGAATGAAACTGAATCTTATCACCTAGCTTCAAATCTGTCTATGCTGAAGTTACTAATTTTTGCCAATATAGGATAGAAGAAGAATAGCACCAAGTTCATTTTTATCTGTTGGAGGTAGGCAGAATATGAAACATTTTCAGTAAATCAAAAGGTGTGTTTTCTGACATATTTTGTTAAAAAAATGTAGTTTATCTGGTTCACCTTCAAAGAATATTTAAGCAATATGAGCCTAAAGTATTGTGTTCTTTGAGAAGGTCTTCTGGTTCAAATTATTAGCAAAGTTTCAGCTACAGAAATTAATGTCCTTCTTTTCTCCATAGATTGCACTGAAGCTATTTCTGTTGGTTGAGCTTTATGAAATTCAATGCAGTAGTCAGCTCATTACATATCTCATGATAAAATCCAAAGAGCATCTCAGTAAAAGAATGAAAAATTTACTTTAGTAAATGACAGTGCAGAGGCTGATTTGTCAAAGTTAATGATGTAGTGCCATTGTGTGTGGGTGAGACCCTTAGTCTATGCAGATTTCACAAATACTGATTGGGATATAAGGTGTCTGTAAAAGCAACAAAACAATTCAGAGGGTTTTTTGTTTGTCTCCTGTGCTTCAATTTTTTGTTTAGGTTCTTTTCGGTTAGTTTGTTTATTTTTTATTTGACTGATTTTTGTTTCTTTGGGGATTTTTTTGAGGGTGAAATGGGTTTTTTCCAGAGTTAATCCTGAATTACTTCTGGTAATTCTTTTCCCTAACATGGCCTGAAATTGACTCATTCAGGACTGCATATGTAAGAGAAAATGGGCTGTGCTGTTTTTTAAAAAGAGTTCTTTGGGTCTGCTCTCACTCAGAGGTTTCTGCCTACAATGAACTTTTTAGTGTTCCTTTGGTAGATGAACAGAGATCATGAAGTGCAGCTGATGTCAAGAGCTGCTACTAGAGATGAGCTTTTTCATTAGCACAATTTGATCAGGAAGGTGTGTGTGCCCTACTATAAATCTCTAATTCTTAGATTCACACAAACACACACCACCCCCAAAAAGAAAAACGACAAAATGTAAAGCGTGTCTCTGAAGAACAGTAAGTTTCCATGGAGCAGTATCTTTGTCACATCAAGGTATTATGCCAGATATCAAAAGCTAAATTGGTAGTCAGAAAAACAAATGCTGTTACTACAAATTGAGCAGCCAGTGATTAAAAGCAAAACAACATGCTGGGATTTCAAATAAATCTGTCATTAATTCTGTCAATATTGTTAACATCTTTCACAGAAGAACAAGAGATGTTGATGAAATCTTTAAGGTAAGACATGTAATGCAACTGTCAGGGTAAATAAGGTTTGGAATGTGGGACTGTTTTGTTGATGGCAATCATTTGAGTTTTTTATGTTTTTCAGTCTAGGCATTGTCCCTATAATTATGTAATTATATTTCATCATAAAATATCTCTATTATACAATGGACATTTTAAGAGTCTTTTCTTAGTATGATAAGAAAGACCTTCCAGACAGCTCACTTTTCCTGAAGGAATTAAGAAACAATTCATTTATACTGTTAGCTGACTGTGCCATGCTTTTTTAATAAATAGTATTAATTCATTACTGGTAAGTGCAATAAATATATTTTCTTGTTACTTTTTAAGTTGAGTTTTTTATATTAGGATTTACTTTTCTATTGTATTAGTAAATATTTTTAATTTGTGATAATTTTTATAACTTTCTGCATCCTCACTGTTTTTTTCAGTGGATCTCTCTAAAACTCCTGTTGTCCTGGTATGGTAGGCCTCTGAAAGACTATGAACTCTGGGCATTATGTCATGAGTGTTTATGTACTCTGCAGACTTGCATAGATTATCCAGGTATAGTCTAATTATCATTAAGTATTTTGCCCAATTTTTTATGTTCGCTGTGTTAATGTTTCCTTTATTCTGTTGATTGAAAGGATCTTGACTTTCATTTTGTGTGCAGATATTTCTATTTTGATTCCTTTAAATTGTGACAAAACTCAATTTGGAGTTTTCTTCCATATATAGGTGAATGTCTCATATATAGGTCGGTTTTTTAAATTCTGAATCTTGATTGCTTTTGCAGCAGAAATTAATCTTTGGCTTCAAGCAATGAAACAAATTTTAGACTTCTTGGGAATGGAGAATCTGTACTTCAACTTTTAAGAAAAACACTTGTGACTTGTATCAAGCAGGAGGAAATAAGTTTTACACACACACACACACACACATATATATATATGTAAACAAAAAACTTCCTCTTTTGCATGGATTTCTTTGTGACAAATGATTCCTGACCTATTTTCTACAGTACAGGCCTTTGTCATTTTAAAGTACCCAGGATCTTGTCATGGAATTATTCCTTCCACATCCCCTATGCTTCAATTTATGGACAAATTATCAGAAATAAACTTCTGAGAGAGGAAGAGGGAACTGTCCTTTGGCAAAATTAGAATATATTGTGTGCAACTCAGAAGACCATCTTAGATTTCCATGGACATTTTGAATGATGGTTTATTTTATACTAATCCTTTAGCAGTTAGCTTATAAACCTTTAGCAGTTCTGATAAACAGAGCAGAGGTTTTCACCACCACCACCATTTCTTTTCCTTAATTTAAAAAAACTTGCTTTTGAGAGTATGGGCAGGGATGAGTTTGAAGCCTTTAAGTGAATATGAACAACTGGATAGTAATGCACAGAAAACTTATTGCATCTCTTTGGATTTCAGCTTCAGTTATTTTATTTCTATTATGTAAAACTGCTTAAAAGGAAATAAGCCATAAATGAAGATTCTGAACACTTTTAAGAATTGTAACCCATAAAACTAAGTATTTAATATACCTTGTAAGAGAAGGATTATTTCAGCCTTATAGCATGTTCCTTATGTTTCTGAAGGTTTCAGATAACTGCACATAATGGCTCAGATTCTAATGTAATATGCTTAGCCAGCCTCTGTTACTGCTCTCTTAAAAATGCATGTCTTAAAAATATTAAAAGTTGTCATCTGAACGTTATATAGCCTGTAGAAGGGAACATAATGATAGAAACCACCAAATGGAAGGCACTTAACTTAAAAATTCTGTATTTGACAAATAAAGCTACCTTGAAGTTGAATATTGGTTTCAGATTTAGAATGTTTTTGCAAGAGGATTCTCTGCCTGTTCTGAGGGGAGTGGTGCATTATGGAAAGGTTTATAGTGGTGTTACTGCTTCATTGCTACACACACATTTAAAGTTCTCTCGACTTTTGAGTAATACTTACTAAAGGTGAAGCTGATAGATATTTTGAATACATCTTGTAAAAAAATCCTTTGTCTTGACAATAGTAGAGTGAGACTGGTAAATGATGAGCCATGGTTAAATATATGAAGCTGGATTATTTTTTATTTATTCACATAGCCTTTTTCTCCAAATCCTTCCTTGATTACACTTTTTTCATTATCCTAAGCAGGAATTACCTGGCTAAGAAAACATATCCCAAAGCTAGCCTCTTCTTCACGTATTTGTTAATTCAACTCTGCTACAGAAGTTGTTTGTAACCTCCATTGGGACTTTACTTAATTCCTCTCCTCTTATCAGAGGATGTTGCTTACATGTTGCTCGTGGGTGATTCAGGGAGCCCAGGTGAGGATTCTTATGTTGTACTGAACAAGCTGAGATCAGGTTTGTGTGAGCAGGGCCAGGGGCATTTACTGCTGACAAACAAAGACAAATGAGCATGAAGCTGCCTCTGCAGAAAGAACCAGCAAAGGTTCTCATTTGGGAAAGCTTTGCTTTTCAAGACATATACTTCAGGTCCAACTTAAATATTATTGAAGGTAGTAGACAAGCCTTTATGTTAAGCATAGCGAGTAATTTAATTTTATATGTGGTTTGTAGAGACAACTAAAAAAAGGAAGAATGTTACTGCCTTTTTTTCTTTCTTTTTTTCCTCTTAGATCACTTCAATTAATTATTTATTGATAAATTACTATTTGTGTGTCTCTTAGACATCTTTAATATCTTATTTCATAATTAATACCTTTAATGTTTTAATCTCTTATTCAATTTAAGAATCTATTCTTCTAGTACTAATTTTTTAATAAGAGAACGGTGCATTTGATGGTAGTCTAGAAATATAGGGCTACAGTTGGACTGCAAGAGAACTACTTACTGGCCAGTTGGCTTAATATATTAAAACATGTTAAATTGAAATGTCCTTTGAAGTTAGCAAACAGATAGACACAGTTTTGCCTGAAGATTTTCAACACCAACTTTATAGGACATGATCTCCTTATCTTAATGTTAAGTTCCTGAAGACCTCAGATCATTTAAAATAGTTTTAGTAGCCCGTTATTTTTTTTAACAATGGAAAATTTCATGGCCCTGCAAATACTGACCTATGTAACAATTATTCACTGAGAAAATGTGATTATAACTATTTGTGAAAAACTGGACTTAATATCCTGTTGCACCCAGAGGAGTTTTGGATCTAGCCACTTGTGTGTCAGCTTTCTCCAGATGATGACCCTCTATTTTTGTGGGGTTGAAGGAGGAGGAGACTTAAATTCTTAGATAAATTGACTATCTTTTATTGGTACCTTGTGAGAAGACTGGAGTATATCTACCTATTGTATTTATATTTTTGTTTTGTTTTGTTTCTTTCTTGACCTTCCTTTTCAATGCTGGGTATAAAGAGAGTAAACTTCCAGGTTTTTTTCCACTTCTTGTCTTTGTTCTGCAGAAATTGCCTTGGGTAATTACACAGCTACTGTCTCTTTATTACCTTGTGTCTGTTCTAGCATAAATGTTATTTAAAGCATCGTTTATTTTAGGGTAATTTCTGACACTGTAAATTCTTTGATAAAATTATTTACTTTTATTAGTGCTAAATAGCTACAAGAACAGATACTTATGCCTTGCCCTTTTGTGGTTTTTTGGGGTTTTTTCCCGCAGTGGTCTTATGTTTGGACTCTGTGCTGATTGACTGCCATGGAAGGATCCTCTTTGCTGCTCCAAAAGCTGAAGGTAAAATAAGAGATTGCATGTTCAGCTTTTATTTCTTTTCAGGGGAAGTGGAGAAGAAAGAAACATCTTACCTTTTGTTTCTGATTTCTTTTCTCATTTAGAATCTTGTGATGTATTTTATTTAGCTCCTGAAATTGAAGAAGAGGATGTGGATACTGAGAAGGTAATGTGGTAGGTTATGTAGATTGCTTTGTACTTTATCAAAAGACAGTTTTATCCCTCTGCTAGTTGGAGAAGAAAGCTAAACTCTTCTAAGATTGTGTTAATATTTCTCCCAATGTTTTCTGTGAGGCTTTTTTCATATATTGATCTCTCATGAAATCAGTTGCTTCTATAATTTTTCCTTCCAGGATTCTTGGTGTAACTGCCAAAAATCTGCTATTTGATGGTTTTCCATAAGACTTAATTATTTTCAGTTTTTTAGCAGTAAGACAGGCTGCTAAAGTCTTTTAAGTCATTTTTTCACATTCTGAAGGTCACAGTAAGATCATTAACTTAGACTATCTGGGCAAAAGCCCAAGCATTATTCACACTTAGAAGACTGGATAAAAATATCATTATCAGTATGTATTTACTTTGGAAACATTATGAATGATGTCTTTTTCCAATATAGTTTTCTTAGAGCTTTTTCCTGTAGATAAAAACCATAAGGAGCTTTTAGAACAAAGATAATAAAAATGTCAAATAGCAGGGGAATGTGTCTCCACTGCAACTACTTTTGAATTGCAAACTGTACCACAGTGATCTTAAAAGTCAGGGGAACAGAATTTACAGTACCTTTCTGTTATGTAACAAGAAAAGAGATTAATTAATATGTGCCTTTTATCACATGAGTTCTTTGGAATTAGGTATAGTAATCATGAATCAGAAAATAAAAGCTCATAAAAATCTACTAAAAACATTCAATTTTCTGTAAAGCTATCTGTAACTAGAAAATATTTTTATAACTTTCCTAAATTTCTTAAACTGCTTTGATCCAATATGCAGGTTTTTCAAAGGCTTCAGAAGCTTAAACTAACCCTGAAATATAATACAGCAGTTTCACCAGACAGTAGAAATTAATAATCCTAAAGTCTTTATGCCTTATTTTCTTTAGAATATCAGAAGTAATCTGTTTCCCTGTTTTTCTACAACAATTATTCTATTATATATAGAATAAGCTGATGGGATTTTTTTCCTTTTTCCCGATGGCTGTATAACTTTCTAGTTATAAGCATTCAGTTCAATTTACGGTATGGGAATGAATCTGTGTAGTGTAAGTCACAATAACAGTAAAAAGAACTTTCCTTGAAGGTTTTAATGGCTTGGATGGCAAGTTTTTCCTAAATAAATTTAGAGTAATCTTGGAGTTCTAAACCTAAGGGGAAGAAAATTATTTTTATTTTGATTGAGCTGCTTTCTCCATTCCAGGTGTTTTTGTACCTATTAGTAGCTTTTTTTCAATGGTTCAAATGGAACTATTCAAAAGATTATTTTGTTTGTAGTGAACTTACTTGTTATGTTTTGTTCATTGCTGTTCGCTTTGCTCACAAGAGTGCCAGAAAACATTGTTTAATGAGAACACATTGTTTTCTACTGTGCTTATGGTTCTGTCCATCGAGTTTTTGTAATATCTTTCAGAGACAACGTAAAGTGTGGTGCTTTAAATTTCTTAAAATTGCATTTGTAGTACATGCTAACATATGAAAACTAAGCCTTAAGTGGACTAAATCTGACTCTGAAAATTGTAATTCTTCAAACAAAACAAGAAAGCTGGTAAAGACCAAGTCCTTTTCAAGGTCCCTCATTGGAGAGACTTCGATTGGTCTAGCTGCAGGTAGCACAATAATTGCTAAAATAAATATGCAGTGCCTCATTCTTCTGACATGTGTAATCTTCTCTATAAAATATGACTTGTGCTGGCTAGCACGTAATTACTGTGTGCCACTTACTTGCTGAATTATCCTGACCTTTTTTAAGTAAATTGCAGCTGGCCACATGGTAGAATGCTGAAGCTTACAGCAATCTTTTTACATGAGAAAGGAATTCTTCAAAATGGTTCTAAAATACATTTTTCTTAGGTAAAGAATAAGACAATTAATGTCTGTTACTCCAACAGTAGAAGAATAGCTGCTGTTTTTGGCCCTGCATGCATAACAACTAGATTTTGAAGTGGGCTGGGATTTTCATCAGCACCCTCAAAAGCCAAATGTAATCTGTACTTTAAAAACTCTAGTAAGATTTTTTTCTTTTTGGCAGGAAATAGGGGGAATGTTTGGGTAATTTGCTGGAATTGTTTTTGAAGTGGAGGCTTTTTTTAGTCTGTTCAAATCTTTCTTGTCTCTTACATTGTACCAATAGGTCTGCATTTATGGTGTTGCTGCAGTTCTGTGGATGGCAGCAAAATACAGTGTTCCACTGAGTCACAAAGTAGTATTGCCAAGAAAATTTAAAAAACTACTTCTGGATATGGCAAGAAAAAACCCTGAAGAAAGACCTTCTCTAACTGCTGCTATTAAGGTTACTAGATTTAGTTGTGTCTAAAGTCTCATTTTAGTATTTTTAAAAGCAAAATAATAGCTTAATACTTGTAATACACTGATATCTAATTAAATCATAACCAGTCACTTTGGGTTTTGTTTTTAAAGTTACCTCCTTAGGGACACAGAGGGGCGTTTTTAATTTATATTTAAATTATCAAGGTACTTGGACTTGGAGAAGCTTCATAAGAATTCCTAAACTTAGATTACTTCTAATTGACTATTTATCTTGACTTTGTCCTTGTCCAAGAATACCTCACTTGATTGAAAACTTATTTATTGACTGAAAATTACAATTTTTTTTAGACATGCAATCATTATTTACTTGAACAAGGTGTAAACAGCAAAAGTATTTTGACATTATTGGGTAAACCCATCTTTAAGGTAAGAGTGCCACCTTTCTTTAATTTTGTATGTATTTTCAATTAATTCTATAATGTATTCCAGTTAGATTTTGTTGCCTGCAAGTGTAGCTAGATTTTGGGTTTGGTTTTGTTGGTGTGATTTTTTTGGTTGTTTTGGTTTGGGGTTTTTTTAACGTATTTTCAAGTAGTCTGTAAGTATTGCCTTTTCCTAGTTCTTGCTGTTAGAGTGATTCCTCTGCAGATTGTGATGCTCTGACTCCAGAGTCTATATGGGTGAAGAACAAGTAACTAATTTCATAATCTCTCTTTTTATTTACCACCCCACAGAATAAATTAATATCTAATTTTTGGGTTCTGTTTGTGTTTCAAATGTGTTTCTATAAGGCACACAAGATTCAGTCAATTCATGGAACTGAGTTTATTCAAAACTTTGAGTACCAAGTTCTCAAGATTTCCAAACAGTTCTAGTAGTCCTTAGACTTCTGTATGTAATTTTTTTAATTCCTCACCTTGGCATGACTAGGTTGTTGCAATATTCAAGGTGTATATGAGGATTGGGTTTTTTTTAAATAATGTGCTGAGCAGAATTTGAAAAAAGAAAATGCTAATAACATCAATTTGGGCTTCAATGTTTATTGTTAGGCTGTTGAGGAAGAAGTCATGTCTCAAAATCACGTCACTTTTGAATTTAAAAACGAGAAACATGAAATGGACCCTTCAGAGTCATGTCCAGGTAAGCAGTCAGGCTCTGACATGTTTACTCTGGTTTAATACTCTCTAGTTCAGTTCTTCATGGAAGAGATTTCTCAGTCCAATATGCAATTGTTTTTCTATGTAAATTAATTGTTACTTACTTTACATTGACTTTACATTTATATTCTACATATTGATCATCTTTCTGTGTTTTTGCTTTTAGGATTTGTGCCTTTTACCAGTGAAAGTAAACTTGTAGCAGTTAAAGGACCAGTACCATGCCAGATTTCACTAAATTGTGAGAAAGCAACATTACCTGTTGCATTCACCTCTCCTGCAACTCACTTTAAGCCTATTATTTTGCAACAAGATGCAAATATAACAAAGTTAGTATATCCTAAAGCAGAATAAGTTAAAGATTAAATGTCATTGTTAAATCTATTTGAATTTTCCTTTAAAAATTCTTTGGTTTTTTTTTTTTCCAGAGAGGTTCAAAGACCAGTTCCTGACCAATTCAAGAAAGAGATGAGGGAAGAAAAACATATGAACAACAACAAATCAGGGTATATAGAAGACTCCAAAAGCTGTGATATTGAGGATACAGGTGTAGTTGAAACTGTTCCTGAAACACCTGACTGCGACTTACAAGTTCCAAGCCACTCATTCCAGATGTCTTCAGAAGAGCAAAACTCAGGCAATATGTTTGCTTCTACAGTTACATTACCATCACCATTTGATTCCTCACATGCTCTACAAGAGAAGAGCTTTGTATCTGAAGATCCCTCCAGCTCTTTAGCTTGTCCTACATCTCCTAATTTTCTTCACATAAATAACATCATTCTCAAACAGGACTCAGAGAAAAGAGTTCTGACATTTGTACCAGTACATTTGGCTGTATCAGAACAAATACCAAATAAGCCTCTTCGCTCAAGAATTGCTTATGATTGCTATCACAGTTTGCCAGTGCTAATTTCAAGTACTATTGCAAGTTATAAAATGAGCATGCAAGCAGAAAATGATGCCTCCCTTTGCAATGTGCAAAGTCATGAGACTGCTAATACAGAGAACCACTTTGATAAAAGTAGCCCAGTTATTCAAACCAACTGCCAAGAAACTGAGTGTGCTACCAGCATAGACAGTTTTTTCACTGAACAAGAAGACACATCATGTACTTCAGTGAGTAAAGACAGCTGTAATTTCTTCAATGATGAAGTCCTGCCCCATCAGAACACAACAAATGACACTTTACTCCAGGAAGTTATTCATCTTATACAAGAGGAGTTTGCATTTGATGGTTATTTAGAGAATGGAGCTGAAGTTTTTGATATGGGTATGTGCATTTTCTTCTGTATGTTATTATCGTTGATTTGTAAGAATATTGCTATTAATTTTTTTTCTCCCTCTTTTATTTGTTTCTGTTCTTTTTATTTTAAACAAGGTAACTTCATTTTAAACTTAAAGGGAATTAAGTTTGGTATGTTCTGTGATAGAATTTGTGAGAAGTTTTGTGACCTCTACTGGGATGAAAAGTTACTGGAGAATCTCTATCAGGTAGTAAATGGAAGAAGATCTTCACATTTATGGTAGGTGTTTTTCAACTTTGACCTTCTTACATTTGAATTTAATGCTTTTATCCCTACTTCATAGAAGCAGGAAAGAATGTTTGTTTTTTCTTCAGGTATGTGTGCTTGTTTCCTGTAACTGTTCATTTCACAGTTTGAGGGTTTTCAAAGCTTTCTCCGTGGCAAATAATGCTTAATGGTTCAGTCAAAAATAGTTTCTACCACCCTTTTCTGCAACTCCATCTTAGGATATCTGAGTCATGGAACCCAGTTCTGATCAATTATAACCATTGATGGAGAGCTTCATAGTCCTGTTAGAAGGAGACTGTTTAATCAGAAGTATATTGTTCTTACTGTTCAGTTTGTTTATTCTGTTTGGTATTAGTTCTTTATACATCATGTGTTCTAATCTCACCCAAGAAAGAGGAAATTAATTTAGCTTTGCTAGAAATATTTTGTTTAACTGGTTTAATTTGACTCAGTGTTTTATAAGTAGCCTGTTAAGTGACAAAAACCAGCTAAATTTATTTCACATTTATCTTATTTAATTTTCAATGACATTATGTATCTACCTGAAAAAGAATTTTAAATTCTTGTTTTACTGCAGCCTCCAAATGTAGCACACTTTTGTAAAAGTCTCTTGCTGAAGACTGTTGAAAAATGTAACCAATTTATGTCAAAGTTAATTTGGGGGCTTTTGGAACTAGAAATTTCAAGTTTTGACAAAGAAGCTTAGTAGATACAGTTTAGAAAAACTTCATTGTTGCAAGATGTGTAATCCTTACAGCAAATTTCAGGGATAATAGATTATGACCTCAAATACACAACCTTGGTATGCTGGCCTATTTCCCATTTGAGCTGGGATTTTTAAGGAGATACTGAAAATTGGTTGGAAGTTAGGCCCTGAGTTCCCCAAAGTTCAATGATATGGTAGGAGACATTGAGCTGTTGCAGCTGAATTACTGAGATGTATGAAGGGTTATCCTGAGCTTTTGTTTGTATATGAGCTTTTGTTACAAAGTAGCTTTTGACAGTGAGAGATCATAATTTATTATCCAGGGAAAAATGCAGGTCTAGCTTTCACATCACATGCAGGGCCTGTCTTAAAATATCTCTCAGACACTGCTTACTGAACATTAGTTTGACAAAGACTTTAGCAGTTTTTCAGTGTTAGCTTCTTTGATTTAAGATTATGATTCTAACTAGGGATGACTTAGAGTCACTTTTATCCAGAGGTTGAATCCTGAGTGAAAAGCCCACTACTTGCAGCCTGTAGTTATGCCTTCTGTCTGTGTGTGCTCTGATCCTTCTGTTGAAGTTTTGCCAAATGCTGTACAGGAAAATCTCTATCTTACTGTGCTTGAATAGCCATTTGAACATTTTTTTCTCATAACAACTGCAGCTGAACATGAAAACTTTAGGAATTAGATAAATGCTATGAAACTTTGTATGTGCATGATAGAGTCACTTGTAAGATCTCATTTTACTGATGTAAATATAAAAGTATAGGAAATATTAATTTTTCCTAGTCTCCTTGTATTTTCAGCATAACTGAGGCAGATGAAGCAAAATGCAACAATATATTCCAAGATGTGAAGAAATCTGAAAGCTGTTTGGCAAGCAGTGATCAGACAGAGGGTGAGAAGGGACTTCATGTTTCTAGATCTTTGTGAGTGCTGGGAATCTATCAGTGTCAGAAGCTTTGAGACACTTTGCTTCTATCTTCAGGAAAGCACTCTGCTCTAACAGTTACAGACATTTTCACTGAATCTGAACATTATCAGTGCCTTAAGGACATAAATATCTTTTATATAAAGCTTACATATGACCCAATGTTATTTTGTGGGATGTCATTAACTTACTTTTATTTAAATAGATGTCTCTGTTGAAAACCATAAGGATGGTAACTGCTGTGTGTGGTTTTCTTGTGTTGGAGTAGATATTCTAGTGTCTACTATATAAGAGGATTGTTTCTTTATACTTCTTCAGTTTGGGTTTTACATTTCTCCTAACACACTTTGTGATTGAAAATTTACAAAATATCTATCTTTCAGTAACTGAACTCAAACTGAGCTGGGACTGGTGAATCCTAATATTATAACAAAACTATTACCCTTTCTAGGCATAGTGCATTGATGGACAGCTTCTATTTGGTTGCTGTTTTACCAGTGTGAGGTTTTTTTCAAGATAGTTCATCCAAATTTCAGCATTTAAACTTGGTTACTTCTCTGTTTTGAGCAAAGTGAAAATGGGTGTACTTTACAGAAGGGCTTATACACTTGTATTGTTAATTTTTATAGCAAAACATAAATTTGTAATTTTTTACTTGGCTGCTATTGTTCAATATTACAGTTTTGCATTTTGGCTCAGAATGATTACAAATGTAGAGCCAGACTTTACCATGGAGTGTGTGATTTCTTTGCACCAGGAAATAAGCTTTGTTTGACTTCAAGGTGGCATATCTAAGCCCTGGAGGGTTACTCAAGTGAAAAGGGAGACTTCTGGCAGGTATAAATGCTCCTGTCAACATTATACCAACCTTTGACTGTCACCTCAGTCTCTGAAGGCTGGTAGTAGATGCTACAACTGAAAAAAGTCCCATCATAACTCAATGGATTGAGTCCTGTAGTAGTAGAAAGTTTAACATCTATTGGCTATATCAAGTATTCTTGCCCTCTCTGTATGGAATAAAAGCTTCAAGACTTATAGATGGAAAAAACCTCAAAAGCTAAACATTTTATTAATGTGTGCTTAGGTCTGACATATTTAACTTCAGTTTTAAAGTTTCTCAGTGTTGTTTAAATGCTTGTTGCATATGCATGGAAAATATTTTGTGCTTTTCAGAAATTTATTGTTAAGCTACTGCTTGATAGCTCTGGAATGTTTTTAACCTTTATTATTTTACAATGTGTAGTTGAGAAAAAAAAATGTAAAGTCACAATAAGAATCTAAACCCACTGTTAGAGCACATAAGTAGTCTCATAATTGTGTTTTGTATGTGTCATGTTTAAGCTCAATAAAGCATGCATTACAGCACATGATAATTATTTATTTTCCCCTACATACCTTCTTTAGGAAAAGGGGAAGCAGACTTCGATGTGAAGGCTGAGCCTGTGATAAAAACATCATTAGTTGAAATGGATTTTGATGAGTCACCTTTGGAGAATATCAAAAAAGAATTGACACTGCAGAGTAGAATCCCCATAGCAAAAGAACAACAATATTTGCAAAGCAATGACTGTGGTACAGGCTTTGCAGAAGAAAATACAAGTTCAGAGGAACAGGCCATGATAAAGACAGCTGGAAACACCTATCTGGCATCTCCCAATCTATCTGACTTTTGTGGCTGTAGTCCTGGTTGGAGCAGTGCATTTTATGGAGCTGAATGTTTTGATTCAGAAGTTCATAGTTACTTGAAAAATCTTGGAAAGCAGAAATCAAGTGAGTCACAAAATATAGATGCTAAAAAAGTGGTGAGTACATTGGTTTTAAATCCTTAAGATACATCTTGCTGGTTAAAATTGTGATAAAATTTGTTTTGTTATAGTGAATCAAAACACCATTTCATTTTTAAATATTGACTCTTAAGCAGTTTAAAATCCTCAGGATTTGTCATGTCTTGGCAATAAACCACAGGAGAGGTGTAGTATTCCAAAATAATGCACACTGACACAAATGTGCGATCAGCAATCTACAACCCATTTGCTGCTATTAAAGTTGACTGGAAAAGCACTGTCTGCCCTTTGCATCAACCCCATGGTGGTGATAGTGTAGGAAAGAGCTAAGAATGACTGTGACTGCAGCACATCACAGGCATAGAGCTTTATCAAAAGTTTTTATACTCTAGACCTACCTGAATTGGAAAATGTTGTGAAGTAGACAAGGAATTTGCCTCTGATTTCATTGCTACTCTTGCAAATTCCCAGAATTTTTAGGGGACAAACTACTTTGTCCACCGGATTCCAAATGATCACTCCTTCTAATTCCCTTTCTGTTTACATAGTCTCTTAACACCTTGATTTTGTTTTAATTGATGAAGCAAAAGCAGACCTTGAAGTAAAATCTAGCAGCTTCCAATTAGAATCTGGGTAATAGCTTTCCTGTGCTTTCCCTGTTCTCTAAGCAATGCCTCTGTAGGAGTACCTCTTTTAAAAATCCGAGGGGCTTTTATGACTCCATGCTAATGAACTGTGTTGTTAAACCTTTTGAGCTTTTCTGAAAAACAGCTACAGGTTTTTCTTAAGCTCAAATTAATTTCTAGCAAGTCCATCCCATTAAAGCTAACCTATTTACCAATCTGTTGTTTGATATGTTAGCTCTGAGCTGTGTGTTTTCTGATCACTCTGCTTGTGGGAGTTGTCTGCTGCATTCCGTGAACTTACTGCATTTAAAATGCTATTTCATGTAACTGGGTCACTGGTAGTTAACTTAGAACCCAAGTGCAAAAGTCACCTCTTTTATAAAGCACAAGATACATCATGCTTATTTTTTCATAATAAATCAGAAGCTGAACCCAAAGTGGATGGCCCATTTTTACTGACTGGTAATATAATGAAACCTTTGATATGCAAACAATTATAAATGTACATGTTTACTTTTAAATTTATATATTTTGAAGGGCCTACATACTTTCATTTATACTCATTGCTTAAGTTACATAATTCTATAGAAATTTAGTTTCATTTTTTCAATTTTGTGAAATACATAAATAGAAAATATGAAAGTTGAACTTTGAAATTTATATGTCCTTTATTTCTAGAGCAGCTCTCTTGTCTGCCTTCTGACCTGGTTGTATAATATCATGTAATTATACTTGTTTGGAAGCCATTGATTTCAGTCAGACTTTCAGTTCTTGCTGCAAATATAGGTCAGCTGTTTAAAGTGTTTCTAAGGCCTGCACTAAATTCAGAACATAGAAATTTTAATTCTGGATTACTTCTGATTTTAAGTTTTAAAAATGCTCTTGAAAACAACCAAATAAGTGCAATTATAACTAAAGACATATTTATGTGAACAAATTCAGACAAACTTCCACACAATCTGATCATACACAAACCTGCTCCAGTTCTTAACTTGTAGAACTGTGACATCACTAATGCTTTTCTGGGAACTGGTAATTCCTGCTGTATCTTGCCTGTAAATACAGATGTGAAAGGTATTTTTTCATTGTTAATAACATATTCTTGTCTGTTTGGATGTTCTTTTTTCTTCATACAAAATAATTCTCTTCTAAAACTTCAATTTCTTACTAGAGCTGCCTTCTGCTTACAATTCTGAACAGAATCCTATTTCTTTTTAAATAGGAACTAGAACAATTACTAATGATGGAGACAAAAAATTACAGGAAGACCATAAAGTTTTACCAGAAACTATTGCAGAAAGAAAGAAGAAGCAAAGGTAAGATTACAGCAACTTGCCAGTAATAAAATGGCTGCATTGTACTTTTAAGGACCTGCTCTGTAAATCTGAATCATTGATGTTCTTATGCCATGTATTTTAAATCTAAAGGTCCTGAAACTAAATCTATGTTGCCCAAACTGAGGGGACAGCTACAGGAGATGAAATCAAAAGTGCAGTTTCTTGAACTGGTAAAGAAATATGTGCAGGCAAGTCAAACTTTATTTCACTTGTGCTTCATTTGTCATTTCATTACTGCATCAGTGTAACTGGCTGCTCAGATCACTATATGAAATTTGAAATGGGTTGTGTCAAACTGCTGAATTAAGATCCAAAAGAATTATTAAAGGTAATTGCTACTAGTATTGCTTAAAAAGAAAAAAAAATCAATTGTATGAAATGCAATTTGTCTTTAAATTGATTGCATTTTGTGTGACTTTACCTCTCTAACTTCTTGTTTTATCATGGCCTTGCTTCTTTGAGCAGATGATGTATGCAGAGCAGTGGGGTGTGGAATCCTATGTGCTGCCTACAGTCATTCACAATGGGAAAGCTGACACCATGGACATGGCACCTATGGATGAATCATCATTGTTGCTTTACTATAACACAGAGAAACACCAGTGTAACAATCAAAATGGAGTGAGAGTTCTGCAGGCCGGTACACCACTTGGTTTAATGGCTTATTTATATTCTAGGTATAATATATTTTACACATAAATTGGGAGTGGGTAGAAGCATAGTTGCTAAATCATGAAAAACTTGTTTCTGTGATGAATCCTAGTTACTCAACATTTAATAAGTTCTCCTCTCTTCTATCAAGTTTGTGTTGTTTCTGTGAACACTCATTTATAGAAATGGAGGTGAAAATGTCAAAAGATCAGCTGGCTTTCATTGAAAGTATTTGATAATAAATAAAAAACTAGCAATTTTAAACTTTTTAATCTTTGACTTACTTGAGGCTTGCTCTGATAGTTGCCATGGAATCAAGACTTTAAGTTACTGTCAGCAGTACAGCAATTCTTCAAATAATCATATAATCATATAATTTGGTAATTCTTATTGATAAGAGCTGGATATGAAAATGCTTAGGGATGTTTCTACAGATTATTGCCCCAGTAATCAGTCCTTGGCACTGATCAAAATGCAGGCTTTTCTCTGGGTTTAAATGGGGACAGTAGTGTCCTTCAACTCTGGTGAGGGCAGTGTTGTTTTAAGGTACCTAAACTGTAATAGTGTGAAGGATGGAAATTGCCAGAGGCTCCATCAGATTTGTGCCACTCTAGAAGGAGCAACTTCCTCACAGCTACTTCCTCCCAGTTCATCCTGACTCTTGAGACCCAGTTACACTGAATGCTGCTTTTCCTGGTAGCGAGTATTTTGCACAAAGTGAAGGAAATGTTTTAGAATTGGACTTTCCACATTCATCAAACCCAAATTTCCATGGTCAGCTGTGAGCCAATAGGGAGAAAAGACAATTAACCTGTGTTAAGGCCTTAAGAGTGTATGTGTATAAAAAAATAAAATGCCCTTGTTTTTTAATGTGTATAATAAGTGTATTCTGTTGTTAAAGTAACTACTCCTCTAATTAGAGCTACAGGGAATATTTTCTTGCTTAATGTATCTACTTCTTATGCTGTTATTATAATAAAAATGCTTTAAAGCAGCATTAAGTTAGATGATAGAAAAAAAAAGAAAATGTAATATGTTCTTCCATACCATTTAGATTGCAACTTGCCTTAATAATAGAAATGTCAAAGTGGTTATTCACAAGATTGAAAGTAGAGAAACTCTTTATAAAACAAATTATGCTTTCTGGGTTGGTAATCACAGTACTTGATGTGTAAAAATAATTTTAAAAAGAATCAAGGTTTTATGAAACGCTTGAGAATTTAAAATGCCTATTCTTGATATTTTTGAGGATTTTTTTGCTGTTGCTGTACTTGAATGCAGGTTGAAGATGTGTTCTGGCTTGTCTGAAGTTTTTCTTGTGCTTTACAGAAATGCCTTTTTAGAAGGTTATGTACAGCAGTTTCTTTACACATTTCGCTATTTCTGCACACAAGAAGAATTTTTGCAGTTTCTTCTTGATAGAATCAGCAGCACTTTATCCAGGTACAGTAAATTCTCACAAACAACATTATCAAAGCACAATTGAGTTTCCTCTCAATAGCAAACAGCTGTTCGTCAAAAGTCCTACTTAATTAAAATTAATTTTTAAGTTTGTTTTTGTAAGAGTCTCTTAACAAGTGAGAGCAAAATGGGAGAAAGAGCTGCATCTGACAATGTGCTTACTTCTCAGTTCTGCTTCTCACTTTTACCAGTGATCCACTAATGGGTTGTAATTACAACCTCAGCTTTGTTTCCATAGAGCCATGGATTCTAGAGACATGAAAATTAGGAATTTAAGATATTACATTAAATGCCAAATAAAACTTGTGGGTTTTGTCAGTGCATATTTTTTAATTGGAATTGGATATCAATTTTGGTGTAATAAGTTTCTTTTTCTTCTCACCAGTGCAAGCCTGGATCCTTCCACGTCCCTTACCAAAATATGTAACCGCAGTTTCTACATCCTGCAGGCATGGATTGAAGACTGTTACAGTGTAGACTTTGCAACAAATACTGATCTTCTGGGTACCCTAAAAGAATTTATTTCTTCCAAGGTAATTCAGAATTTCAGTACATCCTTTAAGAAAAAGAAAATGAAGTCAGTTATGTGATATGTAATATAGTTATTACAAAAAGCTGCCCTAAGTACAGTTAAAGTAAATAAAAGAAAATGATGCTGTATTTGACAGCTATGATCAGTATGTCTGGTTTTGGACAGGTAAGAATCTTGCAACTGTATTGCAACTTGCTTATAATTTCTGGGAAATTGAATTGAGTTCCGTTAGCCTATTTTGCATTCCCAGGTTGCTTCGTTAAATGGCTACGGGGAGCGCTTGTTGTCACTGCTCGAGGACGCCTCTGCCAGGAAAAGTGGCAGTGCTGATCTGTGCTCTGGTGTGGACAAATGTAAAGAAGAAAGTAAGGAAGGCAGAAAAACATTACATTCCCTATGTAAAAAGCTTTCAGAAGATGTTTCCAGAAAGGTGTGTCTTTTCTTCAGACTGCAGTGTGTGAGGGGGAAATACATTTCCATATATTATGTTTTGACAAAAACAGAAGCGTCCAACTTAGAGTCCAGAACAACTTAGTAAGAATTATGTACCTGCATTTTAAATTTTCTTTTGAAAGTATGTAAGATTCAGACAGTTCTGTAACCATGACAATAATCTTAAGTTTTAACTCTTGACAGCTGTTTCAGTAATCACAGATCAGACAATCAAAATTTTGAGAGTAGAATTCTTCATTCTTGACACTAGCATGTGACTTATAGTTATTAGGAAACCTTTGCCCCCTTGTCAACCATTAATGCTTTTTATTAGGCATCTTTTTAAGACTATAAATACAAGAAAACAGCAGGAGCTACGAGATTCCCTGCTAGAACTTCAAAGCTTGTAGCAAGAACTTTTGTCTGTATTTGCTATTTTATTGTGTTCTACAGCCCCAGAAACCAGAACATACTGCAGGCTTTTCCCAAAACCAGATCTCTTTACAGAGTGATCAAAATAACATGTGGAAGTCAAATGTATCAATAATTTGCAAGCTGAATTAAACATCAGCCTCGTGATAAAGGTGCACAATTCCATGGGTATACTGGGGATTCAGCCAAGAAAGGGCAAACAGAATACAGGAACATGGACTTTTTTTACTGTCACTGCACAATAATGATAATGGACAATGGAAGAAGGGAAAAGAATGAAAAACCAAGTGTTTTTTGGAAAGGGATGTTTGATTCTAAGCAAAAAGAAGTAAAATATTTTATGGCAGCAAGCTTGAATACATAGAGGTTTGTTTTAAATACTGATTGTTGATTGAGATCTGGCAGCCTCCTGCTTAGACTCATCCATTGTGCATATTATATTAGCTTAAAATAGCAGTGTTGAGTAAACCAATTTGTTCTGGGCTAACCTTGAAGGTTAGCTGAAGAGTTTTGCATGCACAAAGGTGTTTCTCTTAACAACACTTTCTTGAAAGTTACATCAAGGGGAGACTTAGTGTTTGTTTTAGAGAAGTTGTAACCTTACATTTATTTTTTCTACAGAACTTTTACTGGAAGCTATCCAAAGGTATGGGACCAATTGCACAGTATCAGAGAGAGCGACTGCACACAGGTTCAGCAGTTTTGCCAAAGCCCTGCTGCAGCAGTTTCACAGAAGAATCCTCAGTCTCCTTAGCCAGAGCAGATGAAGTGGGACCGGTTCTCTTGATTGAGTGCAGTGCCCAGCAGCTTTGTTGGCAGCTGACACTACTGCAACAGGTACAAAGGTCTAGGCTTATTTGGAAGTACAAATAATATCTATCTTCTTACTCCTTTCTTTATCATTTCCCAGCCTTGTTTCAAGCTTATTTCATACTATTTTATAAGACTTTGAATTAAAACTTTTCTCTTAAATCTCTACAGTGAAATTTAGAATATCTACTGCTATTCTTAGGCTGTGATCCCTCTCATAATTCATGCAGGTGGGGTGGGAGGAGGACCATACTCTGTCATTTTTATCCCCAGGCATTTTAAAATAACTGCTAGAACTAACAGCAGATATATCTTGCTTTTTTTGTTTAGGAAGTATTTAATAAATGTCATCCAGTTCACTTCCTGAATTCCAGAGCACTTGGCGTTAAAGACAAATGTGTTACTGTGCCAAAGTAAGTTGTTTGTTTTAACTACACTTCGATTATGTTGATGCACAATAACTTAGAGTGTGACACTTTTAATACAGCCAGAAACAGAGAAGCAATTTAAATACTTAATATTTTTTTTACGGACTAGGTAGCCTTTTTATATGGGTTATTTAATTGCAGGAGATTTCATATGTGGATATAGGTATGTACCTATGCACATGCATTTATGTGAAAGGCCACATTTTCCAGGTGATTTCTTTGAAATCTGAAGTGAGTTGAGGCTAAAAGTTCTTATTGCTAAGAATTTGCATTGGGAGTTGCTTGAAAGTTTCATTTTTGGCAGGGAAAACGTGTGGTGGGTTGTGATGTAGATCTGTGGTCATTAAATATGTGTGTGTGTATATGAAATCTCAAAGACATTTTCAGTCTTACAGAATAGCTGAGGTTGGAAGGCACCTCTCAAGATATGTAGTCCAACCACTCTGCTGAGAGCAAGGTCAGCTAGACCAGGTTGCCCTGGGTTGTGTGCAGTTGGGTTTTGAAGGTGGATGGAGATGCCATAACTTCTCTGTACAATGCTCCTTCTGTATGTTAGGGAGATGAATTATTGGTATTCAGAGAAACACAGGAATTTTCCTATAGTTACTGGAGTGATTCCCAACCGAGTTAAATCATTTGCTCATCAGTAATTAATGTTTCAATCCAACCACATAGACCTAATTATTTTTATGATGGTCTGCTTCTTACATACTCAGTGGATTCAGTTAGCTTTTAATTAGTAGTTGTTAATTGCACTGCTTATGGTAGATTTTTGCTTCTAAGGATAGGGAATGAACATCTAAAGCAACTCAGGTTGTTCAATGGCCAAGATTAGATCACCTGTTTTATACAGATTTTGGGGCTTAGTCATGGGAAACAACATGTGTGGTGCCATGTGATATCAGGCTGAATTTCTTTTGTGGCTGCAGTTCTTGAGTTTGGGTTTCTGGCTGTTATTTTGTGTCAGATTGGCTGGGGTTTTATTATGCACTAATGAAAGTGGTGAAAGTGTTTTTATGTACAGAAATGTGTCCTGTATGTGCTTATTTTTTTATCAGATATACTTACCTTGTAATTATAAGGAAGAAGAAGTAACATGGCTCACTACATAAATCATGAAGTATGAAATGAAGATGCCAAGCAATGTAAAATTATTTTTAATGGTTAGAAGTTGACATCTTCACAATCAAGGTTTTCTTTAAAAATCCAGTATCAGCCAGAATTATTTTTGCCTTTTTTTTCTGTATTTTCCCCAGGGCAGTTTCTGCTGAGACAGTTTCCCTTAAAGTCTGTAATCTCTTTCTGTCGAAGTGCATACAAGACCAGTACCTTCTGCAATTATTGAAAAATGCAGACAGTATCAGCACCTGGGTTGCTGCTGAAATTGTAACATGTCACACAACTAAGGTTTGTCATTGTTTATTGTACTATTAGCTACAAAACAGTTATGTATTTGTCATTATCTATGACTTGTTATGTAGCAAACCTGCAAGAAATAGTCTGAAATACACCTGTGAGTGGGCAGTTAACAATTTGGTTTGTTGTCACAAGGAGGGTCTTGGATGCTTTTTAGTAGCAGGTGTCAAAATCTGACAGAATGTAAGAAATGGATTGTCTGAGGGGAATATGGGTCAAACTTTCTTCAAGGACGCTTGAGTGGCAGGAAGGGATAAACTGTGTGAAGGGAAATGTTACTACAGTCAGGCATTTTAAAAACAAATTGAAAAGGAAATACCTCTTCTTCCTTCTCATTTAATTTTATTATGTAGATATACTGTGTATATGTGTATATTATATATATGTTAATTTTTTTCCAGCGGCAGGTGAGCTTGTTATCAAAATTTCTTCTTATAGCCAAATGCTGCTATGAGCAAAGAAATTTTGCTACTGCAATGCAAATCCTAGCAGGCTTGGAAAATCTTATTGTACGACAGTTGCCAGTAAGTTTGGGACTCTGTTCTCTAACCATTTTGCTTAATATAACCTCGTTCCAATATAGAAACTAATGTGAAAAAATATATATATTGTGTTTTATTCTAAGGCCTGGAAAATTCTACCTGCAAAAATAGCTGAGATAATGGAGGAGCTCAAGGCTGTTGAGGTATAGTATAAAGTTCTTAATGTAAAATTACATCTTTGGGGCTGGAGAAGGTGCAAGATCTGCTTAAATGGGTGTCTCTGCAGGGTGAAAGCCATAATTATTACTTTTGTGAGTTTAATTTGATTGCGGACTTTTTACTCTTAATCCAAGAGTTTCCATAAATTTTAATCTCTGTATTTCTTTAACATTTGTCCTGTGTGACAAATCAAAATTTCAAAAGTAAGGTAAAACATTAGATATGCTACACTGCATTAGAAGATTTCTGCAGAAGCTTTGCAGCTGTAATGTGTTTTGAAAAATCTTAAGTGCCTATTTTCTTATAGGCATTCTTTTATTGCTCTGTACAATTTTGAAACATAGTGAGGTTTTAAAATGCAGTTTTGCCTGTGATTTAGAACAATGGAAATTATGTATGAAATATCTTTTGATTAAAGTTACTTTGTGTACTTTAAAAATTTTGCCACCAGATTAATTCATAGTGTTGTCTTCAACTTCAGTGCCAGAAGTTAATATTCATGACAAATAAATAGATGGTGTTAAGTACATGGAGAACTTGTAAAACCTTCCCCAAGACTTAATGTGAGATTAATCTGTGTGCATTTTTTAACTAGGTGTTTTTAAAAAGTGACAGCTTATGTCTGATGGAAGGAGACAGATTCAAAAGTCTTCCAACAATTCCATCAGCCCATGTTTTGGCTATGCATGTCCAGCAACTTGAAACTGGAGGATTCACAATGACAAATGGAGCTCACAAGTGGACTAAACTTAGGTAATTATTTTAATTATGTGCATATATCACCTATGTTTTTTATTATTGTCTAATGAGATAATGAGAGCTAATGCAGCATTTCACAATTAACAGTTCAAATAGTTCCATTTGTTTACACATGTAACTAGAGGTATATATACAATAGAATAAAGTGCTGGATGCCTTTGAATTTCCTTTAAGGTTTGTTTTTTGGTTATGCTTTTGTTTTTATCACCAGCAAAACAAACTAATCTTTTTTACCATGTTCTCTTACAAGAAATATTGCAAAAGTTGTGAGCCAAGTTCATGCCTTTCAAGAGAATCCTTATACATATGCACCAGATTTCAAGCTGCAGTCTTACCTCAGACAAAGAATAACTCATTTTAAAGATGCAGACATTTCTGCCTTGGCAGCTGACAACTGTGCCAACTTCCATCAGGTACCAGCAGAAAAACATTCTCGAAAAATTCAGGACACCCTGCGCAGGATGAAAGCAACATTTCAGTAATTATTTATGTTTCACCTGTTCTATTCTGGGTCTAGACTGTAAAACTGGATTAAGTTGGCTTCATCTACTGGACCTACTTCCAAGAAAATACTTAAGTGAAGCAACATAAGATACTTTCTCAAGTTGAAATTATTGTATTTCATAACATGGAATTATAAAATGCTGACTAATGAAGTTTGAATCACTGGCAACTGAATGGCAGATCAAAAGAATAAAAAGAGAGATAAAATTAAAGAGAGTATAGATGAAAAGGCTTATTAATTTTGTTACTCTTCTTTATCATAAATAATTAATTAGCCTGAAAACCAATATCTAAAAAATACTGTGGAAAAAAGTTACAATTCCAGCTTCTGTTGCCAAGTTGGCCTAGGAGAGTTCAAAATATAGTTCATTAAATATTGAATCTATTTTTATATAAACACAGTGCACTTATATCCTGTCACATTGTGCATATAATTCAGAAACACAGATCCTCTGCTGTTCATCAACTGTTGGTGTGTCTTGCTTTTATGTTGTGTATTATGAAAACTGTAACTGACATAAATAATTGGCTGTCTATTTCTCCTACCAAGGAAGGAGAGGAACACTACCGTTCAACTTTTTTTTTTTAGCTTGATTTTAAAGTCATCAGACTAACCTGTTTCCAAATGAAAGTAAGATTTGAATGTAAGTATTACCAATTTGTTGCTCTGCTTCTGCACTCCTGGCATTGTGAAGACAGTAAATGTAAAATTGCTCTTTTCATCTGTATTTGGCATGAGTCACTTTGCCAATTTATGTCTGTCTGTACATTTGAGTATGGCTTTTCCTCCTGAGGTTGTTTTTGTAGATCACAGTGCTCCAGCAGCATCCAACAGAAGAATAACCATGTGAAATTTGGATCTGCAACTTGTAAAACTGTGGTGCTAACCTATTTGTAGAGCTTACAAGACCTTCTAAATGGCCATGAAATGTGTTGCTATTGCTAGAAAATTTGTTGAGCTACCCAGGTTTATGCAGGGCCAGATTGTTAAGGCTAAAAATTAGTTAAAAATACAAGTATTTCTACCAGAGGGAGAAATGGTAGTGTTGAATGAGAAGTAGGGAAGGGTAAGAAACACTTAAGCACTGTTCTGAAACTGATTTGCTTAGAACTGTGTTTAAAAAATTAAAAAAGAAAATGTTTTGAGAGAAGTGAAGGGCAGATGTGAAGGAAGTCTCTCATCGAGTGTTACTGATGGAGAAGGATAATGATGTAAGAAATGGCAGCATGTACATGTCTGGTGTTTTGCAGTTGTACTGTTGTGTTTGACAGAAATGCATGTGCACATGCTAAACTGTAGCTTTCTCAATGTATAAGAGGAAGGCTTCTCCTTTTCTTTGTCAGTAACAGCAATATTACATTTCAACCCTCTCTCATCTTCCTCAGTAAAAATACAGTGTGTCCATACTTTCCTTTAAATACTCAGTTACTTTTTCTTACTAATACAATACTACTAACTTTGGGCTCTTATTGGTTTAAACACTGAAGAACTCAGTCCTCAACAGGGTTTTCTTGCTTTTGTCCTACTTTTAATATGATTTATTTTATTTACCATATGTAGGTTTAACATCTCATTAATTATAGTATTCTGACTTACCCTTAGGGAAGTAAATCATGTTGCTATTTCTCTAAAGATTGTCAAATGTGAAAACATTTAATATTTTCCTCCTACCTTTATGATTTAAGAATGTTAATAATAACCTTATCTTCAGACATACATTTCACATATTTTATCTGTATGCATTTATTTTAAATAATTGGTTTTATTAGTAGTTATTTGGGGTTTTGTCAATTAAAAATTACCATTCACTTAAACCCACACCTTGCCTTTGAATGACAGTAAAATTTTAAGTAGCATAAGTTTTACTAATGTAAAATACTCCACAAGACTTGCTAATCACATGATCTTAATAAATTCATTTTATACAGTTACCAGTCAGACTTTTGAAATTGCTTTTGTGAATTTTCTTATCATTTATATTTTGCACTCATGAGAATTAGCTCATGTATTTCTTAGCTCTGTGTTACTACATCTAGAAAATATTGTTTATTCTATGACAATAACTGGTGCTATACAAGTTTTTAAAAATCAGCTCATGTCTTCTGTAAGTGCTTCAGTGTATCAAACTTTATATTCATATTAATGGATAGTATTGAGTTATGGTACTACTTTGGGGTGTTTCCATCAATCAGGCATTTCAGATTTTGTATTTAGGCACCACCCCACAACAACAACAGCAGCACAAATATTAATAGCTAATGAAAAGATTTCACATTTTGAATTCCTACTTTAAAATTCCTGCAGCAAGCAAGTTTAAAGAAACATTTAATGTGGCTGTTTTTAATCCATCAGTGAATGACAACAACTCTGCAAATTGATGCTTATTTGCTGTCATATGTGATAAAATTCATAAACAGTAACAGTAGTCAATTATTCACCTAAGTAGCAAAACTACAGGATAATCAGCTGCACAGTCATAGACTAGGATTGTTGGGTTTTCTGGGGAAAAGGGAAGAAGTTTGGGTTTTCTGGGAAAGAAGTGTCTTGATATCCCTTCAAGATATCTCCTAGTTCTCATTTTCTTGATGCAAGGAAGTGAAAGGGCAAGGGACTAGAAAATAAAAGGTGGAAAAGAGCAGATGATTCCTGAGATGAGAGTACAGATCCAGACATGAGCAGAGTAACTTTTCTCCGTGCAGGTGAACTACAGGTCAAAGGCTGGATAATTCTGTTAAAGACCATTGTTGGGAATAAAAAATCCCCCAAAATTAGTTCATTTAAATAAAAGATAATGGACTGAAACCTAGAGAAAGATGTGAAGAACACACTAGAGTGCCAAACAATTGTGTTGTGATGTTTAATCAACTAAGCTGATGAAATACTGAATATCCTAGGCTGCATCTGAAAAGTGTGAGGATGATCTCTTTGGAAATGTCACATCAAGACTCTCATTTATTGTTTCTCCAGACAAGGGGATGTGTTGAAGTACACTGTCCTCACATCCCTGCCCACACCACCTTCTTATCCCTCTGATGACAGCCTGGATATGACTTGCTCTGAGCCCAGCATGAGCACACTTCAGATATAGCTTTGTGTATACAAGCAAGTGCTGGAACCATAGGGAAGAATGTTATTGTTTAAGATTTTACAGTGTTTAATAGATAAACTGTTGAAAATCTGCATGTGGAAAGCAATCAAGATGAAAGTAACCATGGAACAACAGAGTACATGATTCAAAGGACAGAAAGAGATTAAAGAAGCAGAATAATAACACTGGACTTCAAAAAAGCAAAGTTCAACAAATTCAAGGAATTGAATTGAGATCCTGGGGAAGGAGTTAAAACACAAAGAAAAGTTCAAGAGAGCTGAGAGTTTCTAAGAAGAGTTTCTAAGGCTGTATTTAAGTATAACAACAGTCTATCCACATGCAAAGGAAAGAAAACTCAGAGAGCACTGTGGCTGCATTAGGGGCTCATCAATTACATGAAAAAAAAATCAAAAAAGAATACTGGGAAAAAACCAGAAACAAGACAGCTACATTATCAAGAGCAAATATAAAAGAACAGCACGGCAGGTTAGGAACAAAACTGGACAGACAAAAAATTTTTATCGGCAAGTGAAAAGCAAAACAGTAAAAATGGATTTTTAAATATCTTTCTATTATACAATAAGAGCTCTCTGCTTACCAGAAGAGGTAAGTATCAGATGGTACAAAAGCCTGGAGTGCTTGCTGTTCCACTGCCTCCCCTCTAAATAATGCCTGTCATAATCAAAGTTAACCAGGAATGCAGGTCAGAGGCTATCAAGCTAATTAGATGTATCATTGCATTAACTTCTGATTAAAGCTGTTTTATAATAATAAGAAGGAAAATTGAAATAATCTTGGAATTACAGTATTTTTGATTGAGGAAGAACAAGTGAGTTTGCAGAGAACCAGAAAATAATACTACTTTTTAAAAATGGACAAGACCACAGGAATGACTGGAAAGGCAAGGTAAAGAGAATGACAGAGAATCAGCCAGAAAGATTTTGGCACTAGAAGAGTTACTGAAAAAGCTGTCTGAAAATCTGCAAGCATAGAGACTAATTGAAAAGGCTGGCATGTTTTTGTCCATGAAGTAACTTTTAAATGACTTAATGGTCAAGGTAACTGTCCCAAGAGATAAAAACAGCATGTTGTACGTTGAAGTCAATGAATGCTTTGACAACAGCTCTTCCTGGCCTGATTATATATTTGGTTGCTCAGATTCAGATGATGGGCCTCTAAGGTGAATACACAAATGGTTAATACATAATTTCAAGGGGTAATTAACATGCTTGTTGAATTGTGAAGTGAATTGAGTGGGGTCAGGACTATGCAGATGTTATGAGTGAAAAGCAGGTGCAGATCCCTTGGGGACAAGACACAAAATAAGTGAGAGCTTTGGCTTTATCAAAAGTGTAGCGTTCCCACAGTGGGAATCCTGGAGCAGCAATCCAAAGAGGACCCAAGGCACTGGAGCCCTGCTCAGGAGTGAAGCTCCAGGGAAACTGCTGTGGGGGTGAGTAAAGAAATCTGTGCTAATTAACATTTCATACATATGCAATGTCCTGTTTTGCTCATTAGCTGCCCCGTGTAATGCAGGTGCTGCTGTTTGAATTCCAAGATCTGCAGATGGGCTTCACCTTGGCACCCCTGCAGATGGGGGGAAGCAAACTATTCTGCCTTACAGTAATGAGGTAAAACATGCTCGGTGCACAACACACCCAGGTGGTGAGAAGGGAACTGTCCCAGTCATAGTAACAAGAGAAGACCTGCTTGGGACTCTGCATACTCTGATGAGGGAGGCAAACTATCCAGGATTACCATAAGGCAGTCTTCTCCCAGCCTACACTGTATGGAACGTGTAGGAATGTCTGTGAATTTTACTGCTGACATAAAAGGTGGGATGGAAAGCAGACTTACACAACATACAAGCTTAGAACTCACAAGAACTCTCAATTGTTATCACGTGATAACAGCTTAAATTTCAGCTTCAGTTCTTATAGTTTTGAAGGGTAAATATTAAATGAAAAATAATTACAGAGCTTCAGTAAAAATCTCTGGGGACCATAACAAATCACAAGCTGAATATGAATCCATGTGTACAGTCTGTAAAAAGAAAAGAAGAAGGTGGGGGGAGTAGACCTGAGGTGTACAAGACAGAAGGTAAACATTTTGCTCTGTTTGGCAATAGAGAAGCATCAGCAGGAATACTTTGCCATTTGGGCACTGCAGCTAGGGCACATACAGCCAAAATGAGAGAGAGTAGAGGACCACAGTAAGTATATGTTTAGAATCATAGACTGAGAAAGACCAAAAGAATTGGACTTACATAGACAAGATTGGATTGAGCAAACCTATGAATGTGAAATGTTGCTGTAAAAAATTTTAGTAGCTGCAGGGGTTTTTGAGGGGTTTTTTTTGTGTGTGTTTTGTGAAACTTAAGCACTTGATTTTGAAACACGGCTGATTTTTTTTCAGTTTTTACATTGGAAAGCTTCCTGTGAAGCACTGGAATAGGTTACTCATCTCTAACACACCTCTGAGATCTGCTTTCCTGTGAATTTTTA
The DNA here is from genome assembly GCF_037042795.1 of Molothrus aeneus. Classification (NCBI taxonomy): domain Eukaryota; kingdom Metazoa; phylum Chordata; class Aves; order Passeriformes; family Icteridae; genus Molothrus; species Molothrus aeneus. Next base: position 21,256,692 of record NC_089653.1, on the reverse strand, counting down.
AGAACAAGTGAGATAAAACTCTGTCATAAGTGCCCAGGCCTCCTTGTTCCTGTGAAGGAAGGGACTCAGTAGAGATCTTCAGTAAAGTAAATTGGGCATTAATTCAAATACTTACCTGCAATCAGGGAATTATATTAATTTTATTATTAATTTAATTGTATTCCAGTCAGTTCAATTTTCAGGGGTTTATTTGCATTCTTCCACTGATACATACAAAAAGTAGGTGATGCTGTGGGATGAGTTGCTGGAACTGATGTCAGAGATGTTCTAGAGGGATGCTGAATTTCCTTTCTATACCTATACTAATGCAGTGGAGAAGTGACTTGATGCTAAAAGCAGCAGCAGGGGCAGTAGAGGCCGAGCCTGCCATGCACTATCCGTGTGCTGGGTGAGTCCTCTCAGCTGCCAGGACCTGAGTGACCATCCCGGGAGTGTTCCTGGGTACATGTAGCACTCAGGGACATGCTTCAGTGGTGAGCTTGGATTAAGGGCTGGACTCGATGGTCTTAGAGGTTTTCTCCAACCTGAAAGATTCCCTGATTCTATCACTGCCTCAGCTGAACTTCTAGCACTTCCCTTTCCTTTCTGTAGCAGTTTTCTGGCTGTGAGGTCTCTCCATGACCAGGAGATGGCACACGAGGCCCTCTGCAGTGTTTTAGATGTTGCTGCTGCACCGGGAGCAAAGGGAGACCGAAAACCGATCGGCTGTTCAGATGTCTGCCTATTAGAAACATGCAAACACGAAATTGCAGGGTTTTTTTAAATATTCTATTTGTAAAATGAACATGTATTTATAGTCAGCGTTCAGCTGTTCCGTTCAGTCTTTTAGAAACATGCACACACATCGTCATAGTCTTAAATGCTGTTTACCTTCTATCCATGTGTAATACATTCATTTCTGTAAAACCTGGCACAAGAATTACACTGCACTGTCTGAAGGAAACGTAGACATCGAATTGCAGGTTACAGGGCAGTGTTAAGCATCTTAACCCAACTATATCTCTGTCCTCACCCACTGAGCCCAGCTTTTCCCTTATCAGTAAACCAAGGGAATGTCAGGTATAAGTGAAGGCAGACATACAATGTCATTTATGCTCTGTTGCTACAGTTACATATCATGCCAAAATTCTTCTCTTCTTCAGGCAATAGTAACATTTGCAGGATACCTGATGGAAGTGACTGGAATAAGGGAAATAGGAAGAAATGGTGTATAGTGGGGAATACAGATGAAGAGGAGAAATAACAAAAAATGTGAAATGGAGAAGAGCCTTGAAGTCAGTAAAAAAAAAAAAAAGATAAAAGTTATTTCCATTTAATTTGAATAGACTGGTTTTGGAGCAATACATGGGCTTGATTTATTTTAGGTGTAAGTTAGAGGGGAAGGAAGAGACAGTAAAACATTTACACTGCTGAGACCAACACATTTCAAAGCAGCATTGTATGGCACAGACCAGGATGGGCACAGAGCTGATAGATGTCCCAGGGCTGCCAGCTGTGGTAGATCATTCCCCTGCTGGCTGACTCATCATACTCAAATGCTAACTCTGGAACCAAGGGAGAAAATTATTCATTCTTTAATAGCTGAAATTGAAAAGTTACTTTCAAGAATAACAGATGCTTTGGTCAGTATAATTTCTTTCATTTCTTTCTGAATTTCTTTAGAAAGTATTTGTGGGAAATACGAATACAATTGAAAATTTCTGATTTAATGCACTCTTTTATGTTGCTAAATGTAACTTTAGAAGTAAACATCGTGAGAAAAGAAATATCTTTCAGCAAAGACTGACAAAGAAAAAGGCCCTGATGTAAAATGTGAAGTTAGCCTCTCTGTTAGTTTTGAAAAGATTGCAAGGTGTCTAAGTGTGTCTAATTGTTTTTAAAGTCTAATTTCTAAACTAAAGTGAATTAAACCAACTTCAGATTTCTGAGCAGTTTCATTTGAGCAGTGTCCATAGAGATCTCCCTCTGGCAATATGATAGCAATGAGTGCTGAAGTAGGATTTACATTGCTGAAATTTGGATGGTTTTCCAGCTAGAATGGTTTTTCTAATAATAAATAAACAAAAGACCTTACTTCTGTAACAAGAGCAGTACATGTTCTAAATGTGGTCCTGCTTCATACTGAATTTGACTTGTTTTTAATAAGCTTAAATTTGGGTAAGGAGCCACTAAAACAAGTGTTTTCTCTATTAATATTTGCAGCATGTCTCTGCAGAATATATGTATATTTTTAAAACATTTCACTGATTCTTTTTAGCTGCTGGTGGCAGCCTTGTGTTAAGGAGCCATGGGAGCTCTTGGCATTTTAAGTGCTGTGTTGATTTAGATCAATTCCAAACATGACGAGACATTAAATTTTCATCTGTGCATTGTCAGTATATTTATACCAGGCCCTCATGGTATTTATGCACATATGGTCTTTAAATGCCTCGTGGAAAAGTAGCTCTTATTTTGTCAAAGAGGAAAGATAATTATAATAATTGATAATTAAGTGATTAGTTGGAAGCCATTTGTAATGCTTTTAAGTCCTAAATAGTGATTACTCAGAAATGGAATGTTTGGATAACATCATGCATAGCAGATGCCAGCAGCCCTCGTTTCCTTGGATGGTCTTCATTGGAAATCTGCATGTCCTCAGGTGAACACACAGCCCGGTGTGGCATGAACAGCCTGGCTTTTACTCTTTGACTTGCATCACCTCCTAGCTACTCCTAAGAACCACAAATTCCCTCTGCTCTGGTCTCACAGGACCCTCCCATGGGAAAGGGTCCCCTGCTGGTACAAAATGACAGTCCCTTCCTGAGCCCTTGTGTACCCACGGCAGCAAGGCCAAGCGCTGGCAGCTCTCCCTGGTCCCGGAGGGGAACTGAGGTCCTCACACCCTCAGCTGCTCCCTTCAGTTCCTCCAAGCTCCAATGGCGAGGGCACATCTCAGCACAATCCTGGCCCCTCCATAGTTCCAGTAGTGAGGGCACATCTCAGCACAATCCTGCCCCCCTGCAGGGCTCTGAGCTGGCTTACTGGGGCACAGCTGAGCTTTGAGCTGCAAGATGTGGAGCCACAATTAATTCTCAAAGGCTGAGATGTAATCCCAAAGTATTTCTAATTATTATCAATTATCCAATATTTCTAAATATTATCAACTGTCTCAAGGCAGCCAAGTAGGAAGTTCTGCAGAACCTCCTCAACATGAGACCAGTGTTGTGTGTGAAGATTTTTGCAAAGCTGAAGGGGAAGATACTGCCTCCCCAGAGAAGGCAGCTGTGTATTCTGCAAACATCTGCATAGAGTATTGCCATTATCAATGGTAATGGATCTCCAGACTCCTGCTAGTGGCAATCGTGTTGGTATGTCTGAGCTCTTTGTCTCTGCCCCCCTGTAGCAGCAGAGTAAAAGCTGCTGTCTGTCCCTGTCCCTGCCCTACTCTGACAAATTTCATTAGCACGAGCAGGTTTGCATCCCATTGGTAATATCACTTGATTTCAAACATGGTATTTCTGAATAACAGTTTAGCAGGAGATTTTCAAACAAGCATTTAATGAATAATGAATAGAGAAAGAAGGCAGCTTAAGAATATTAGATAAAATTAAACTAGCAGGTGTTAAATATTGTAGCAGTCATTACATTCAGCAGTCATCTGCTACCTGTCCAGGAGACTTACACACTCTATGTGTAATGGAAATGAGATTTGGTTTAATCTTGTCACACCATGATCAATTTGTGTCTCTGGGAGCTCAGCATTTGACACCATCTTTCTGCAGTGCCATTTGCTTCAATGCAATGCAATTAATAAACCAGCAGTGTATAAAGATGTAATTTGCAGCTCAGATGGTAAAAAGTCTTCAAATCAGTAAAGGCAGATGTATCAGTGGATGATAAAACTCAATATTTTCTATTTTTAGACCTCCATCATAGGTCATATATTCTTTTTGTCCTATATGACAGCTTGCCAAGGTCTATTTGTTGACATAAAGCTGGAAAAAGTAATGTCATAGAAATAGACTATTTCATATTTTTTAAAGTATTTGTATAGAGATATATCCGTTATATAGAAGAAAATAAGTAGCATACATTATACATAATATTCTGTAAGAACTAAGACTGGAAATAATTCTGAGCACATGGGATGTTTTTTTCTCATTGGGATGGGATTGTGCCCCATCTGTGGTGCAGAATGCTGTTACAGTGATCAGAAATACTTAAACTGAGAAGGAAGCTCACAGAAAAGTTACACTTTCTTTTTCTGATGTTCATGAGAATTAGTCCTTGAGAATGGCATTTTGCCTGGCTGCAGGGGAGGCTTGGCAAGACTCTGCAAGCTGCCAGTGGCACTGATATTCCCAGTTCTGACTGGAGAGCTTGCTGCCAGGCCACGTGTTAAATGCAGCTGAGTCAAGAGCCTTGTCCTTCAGCAATTCAGGGAACAGAGCACATTCCTGTCTGTCTCCTCTCCATCTCCTGCCTGCTTGGTCTGCTCTGTGAGATAGGTTGCCAACAGGACTGTCTAATGCTCAGAAGTTCTGTGATTTTAAAATTTATCCTCAGGTCTGTGGTGGAGGAAGTCTTCACATTTACCTAAAGAAAAGAATAATTAAGAACCTGAAATATTCAAGGGGGGGTAGGGGGATTGGTGGGGGTGTGTGTTATAAAACAGGAAATTTAAAAACAATTTTGTACTCTCTGCTCAAACAAACTTCTAAACTTTCCACTGTTAATTGGAAAATGCTTGGGAATGATAAATGGATGAGGATTCAAATAATTAGATATCAAACAATTAAAATTGTTTGGTAAAAAAAAACCAAATATATATATATATGTGTGTGTGTGTGTGTGTGTCTTTGTCTGTGTGAGTGAGTCTGACAGGCTTTGTCCATGCTAGAAATGTTTTGTGGACCTCTTCAGGTAGATATATGGGAGGCATTAATTCTTGAATGTTTATTTACACATTTTTACCATTTTTCCTCCAGGAAGCTTGTTTAGTGGCTCAAGCTGCAATGTCAGTCCCTACCTACACAGGCCAGAAACAAAGGGCTTCAGGAGGGCTCTGATCATGTATGGTTGTGGTTCTAGATCAGTTATTACACACCTTTAAATAAAGGTGACAATCGTGTTTCTATTTTTGTTCGGTTAGAGACAAACTCTTGAACAGTGTCATCACTGGTAGAGCAAAGTAGGACTCACACTATGCCATGAAAATAAACAATCAATGACAGACAGAGACTAGAAGTGGTTCACAAGTCATACTTGAATATTGTTCAGTGAAACAATTTTCTGGTGAACAAAAAACTGTAGGATTTCTTGATTAATGGACATAGCAACTGTATTTGGAGTGGAGGGGATGAAATATTTGGTTTAGGAAAAGATTGACAAATAGGATTTTAATGAAATTTCTACTGAAAGAAAAATATAGAAGAAAAATATGTATTTGTATAATATTAAAATTGAATACACTGGAAGATTTAGACATAAACTAAGTAGGAGGGTTTTCAGTCTTCCAACCTCTGCCTCACCAACAGTCTAAGAAAGAGTTGGAACTGTGGTTACAGTAATTGTTATCACAGAGAAAGTGAAGGCTGAGAAATGCAGCCAGAGTGGCAGGATAGCAGGTTGGCCAAGTCACAGGGCAGACAGACAGCAGAGCACTGGGTTTGTGTGCAGGTGGTGGGTGAGTGTAGAGCAGCAGGCAAGAACAAGGACAGATAAATGAGATGTGCAGTCATGATCTCTGGAGGCAGACTGATACCAAGCAGGGCTGTGATAGGAATTATCAACGCAGTGCAAGTCCCACTCTGTTCTTGCACAGGACAGGAGGGTGAAAAGGGGAGGGAATTCATGGCTACCCTGCGGTGAAAAACTGCCCATAAAGCACCAAGAGCCTTTTATCAATGTACAACAGAGGCTTTACTGCAGCAGCCAAGTGTTCCTGTGGCACACAAAACCCAAAGATGAACGGGAACGTTTCTGAAAGACACACGTAAGGTAGTAAAAAGAAAAAAGGTAAGATAGCAGAAAAATCTGGATGACCTGCATAGCTGCAAGAGATCTGGGAGGGAAGATATGACATGAATTCTGTAATTTCAAAACTCTCAGCAGAATGTGAATTCTAAGGCAATAATTGTCATTTTCTGACTCGTTAGTCCAGAAACCATACTTTTATATAAACGATCAGAAGCCTATTGATTCGTAGAATCCAATGACCTTGGCATTTACCCTTTTCTGTTTCACAACCTTCTCCTCCAAACTCCTCAGCCTGTGCCTGGTGAATATAACGTGATGCTGCAATCCCGGAGAACCCAGTGAGTGAGTTTCTCCACTTGCCTGGCTGAGGCTGTCTCGGGAACGCAATGCTGAGCCCCGAGAGGAGCAGGCTTGAGAAGAACAGTGGGCCTGGTGCTTGAAAAGGAATGGAAGAGCAACTCCGGGGAAGGGAGATCGGAAGTAGCAGCGTCCCTTCTCCCTGTAGCTGCCGGGGATGCTGTGCTCCCCCGGGGGTACATTCCCCAGCGCCGTTTGAGGCTGCTCAGCTCCATAAATGCCATTTGCATGGGGATAGGATGTAACAAGAGCTGTAAATCACTGACGGCGGAGTGAACTCCTCAGGGGCAGACACGGCGGAGCCGAGCCTCCGCGAGCTGGGCCAATGTGTGAACGACATCTTTTGTTGGGGGGCAGGTCTGATAGCAATTAGATGATACTTATCTGGCCCTTTGATGTGTATTTACACAAACAGCGTTTTCCTCCGGGAGTTGCGCTATAAAGGAGAGGTCCGTGCTCCGTGCCTCCTTTCCGGCATCTCCGAAACGAGGCACGATGACTAAGGCCCCTTTCTCCGTGGAATGGTTGTCCCAGAGCAGCCAAACTCTCAAGAGCCCCACCGAGGGCTCCCCACACCGGGCATCGTCCGCGGGCCACGGGCCCGGCTCCGGCTCCAGCCTCGGCCAGAGCGAGCGAAGCCCGGAGCAGCCGACGGGCCCGCGGGACGGGGACGGCACAGGCGGCCGGAGCAGGGACAGCGGGGCGGCCACTCCCGCCGCAGGTACCGCGGGACAGCCGGGGCTCCCGGGCGGGGCGCGGCGGGTCTGGGACACTCCCGGGCCTTCCCGGGAAGGCACCGCTGCGCGGCGGCTGCTCGGAGGCGGAGGGGGCGGCTGTTCCCCGCGCGGTGCCCGGGCCTGGCTGACCCTTTGCTCCTCCTCTCTGTCCCTGTGCCCAGGAGCAGGCGGGAGGCCGTCGGGAGCGGTGCCGGAAGAGGGTCCCGAGTGCGCGGGCCCCGAGGAGCCGTGCGGGCGCGGCGGGCGGCGGCTGCGCACGGCGTTCAGCGCGGAGCAGATCAGCACCCTGGAGAGCTCCTTCCAGCGGCAGCAGTACCTGGGCGCCGCCGAGCGCCGGCAGCTGGCGGGCAGGATGCGCCTCTCCGAGGTGCAGGTGAGCGGGGGCGCTGCGGCGGCGCGGGCCCGGGGAATGGCCCCGGCACGGCTCCAAACAACGAGATAATCAAGCCTCGGTGGCGTTGTAACCTCGTCTTTTCTCCTTCCCCCAGATCAAGACCTGGTTTCAGAACCGCCGGATGAAGCTCAAGCGGCAGCTGCAGGAGCTGAGGACGGAGCCCTTCTGCAGCCCCGCTCTCCCCTACGGACCTCAGGGCGCCGTGCTGCCCCTGCCGCTCTCATACGTGGCCCGGCCACCGCCTCTGACCCGGCAAGGAGCCGCCTCTGAGGGCTTCCCTTTGGCGGCCCTGCCCGCACCCGCCCTGGACCTCGGCAGGGCCTGCAGAGCACAGCCAGTCGGCTTTTGGGCAGCACCCTGCTTCGTGGGGTACCGGGACCCCAGGGCCTTCCTGCTGGGTGTCTGACCCTCTGATACCAACTAGGACTAAAGAGGATTTGCACTACTGACGGATATCTGGGCTGCTCTCGTCCATAACTGCTTGGTGGAGTTATGATGCAGCACCGGCCTAAATATTTACAAAGACATGCTGGACAATCTGAATCATGGACTTCAGGCCCTTGCATTTATAGGCAAATGTAAAATGTAAAATATAAACGGGGTGGGACAAACAATAATATAAATTGAATATTTTAATAAACCTAATTTTTTTCCAGCTTTCATGTGAGTTCCTTTGTCAAGAATTGTAGAGGTATTCATCCTGCCCCCAAAAAAAGCTCCTCTTCACTTAAAGAAACATAGACTCCTTCTTATCTAGATTTGTTCTGCCCCACCTGCAATTTATTCTGCCGCTGAATGCAAAAAAGTGTGAATTTCTCTCTGTCTTCTAAAGCCGGTATCCAGCCCTGTCATGGAACTGTGCTTTTAGCCAAATATGTGGATACACCTGTTACTTAATTCTGGGCTTGCTATAGTAACAGAACAGATGCTTTTAAAAAATTACTTTCTAAATAAGTACGATATTATATCTTCACGATTTTATGACCTGCCTCAGCAGATTAGTAACAACCTCTTACCTAAAACAGATCCTGGAAAGGATCTTTAAATTTCTTATCTACAAAACAGTATCTAGTCATCTTACATGCAGTTATCAGGGTACAATGGTGATGATCAAAAGAATTTTAACATTCCAAAGCTTGTTTTCCATAAGTGGTAGTAAAATTCCTTACCACTGTGCTATGCACTTTTAAAATTTGGATAATAATTTGGATAACATGGTCAAAATGGCCTGATTTCAGGCCAGAAAAGGGGCTCCGAGAAATGATCTTTGACTGTAAGTTGACATAAATCTTTCAAAGTCAATTGTCAACTAACATGAAAAGAGCAATAAAAATTTCCATGACTTTAGAGGTGATCTGGGGGGTTACCAGGATATTTCCGGCTCACTGGTAATTTCGACTCCTGTAATGAATGGTCTGAGGGTTCTTTGTCAGCCTCCTTGAATATCTTTTGTATACAGAGGCCAATCTCCCACCCGAGTGCCCTTGCCTGGTGAAAAGCAACATGATGTGCTGCTGTGGGCAGTGGGCTTTGCAGTAATCTCTGCAAGTCTTGATTTTTTTGTAATCTATGCTGTATTTTTCTAGTCTTTTGAGATAATAGTATTTGTTTGCAATTGCACAGATTGTGTGTCTCTAATGCAAGAGTTTCAGCTAAATTAAAAAGGGCTCAGGTGCTATCAATCTTGCTGAGATCTCAGGAACATTATGCAGTTATGGATTAAGGAAGTTTGTTGACATGTAAGTAAAATTCCCATTCGATGAAGGCTTATTGCTCAAAGTCAGGTATTACTAAACGGTAATATTGATTTGAAGAAATCTCTCTGACTCTTTCAAACATCATTAAGGAACTGGGGTGTCTCCCAGCTGTAATCATGAGTATTTTCCTCTGCTCTAAAGCAGTCATGTTTAAGATAACAAAACTGTCAAGGCCAATAAATGTACAACTTATTGTAAAAAGCATTAGACTTCATGTGGCTATTCTGTTTTCAAGGGACTAATGGTTGAAGGGTTAGGAGTTCCCCTTACAATCTTGTATGGCCACAGAGGAGAACCCCACCACTCCTCCAAATGCTCTGCTCAGCTCGTATGAAAGGAATAATGGTAATAACCCTTCCTGCTCTCAGAGGCCAGAGCGGCGGCATGGAACGCTCCCCGGGGGCACCGGGACTGCCCGCAGCGTTCCGGGAGCGCCCACCCCGGACCAAATGGGGGAGGTGAAAGGGAAGTGGGCACGGGCAGCGCCGCAGCTGGGCCCGGGGAAAGTGAGAGACAGATGGAAAGGCTCGGGTGGAGACAGGGAGAACAAAGCGCTCCCGCCTGCGGAGGGGAGCTGCTCCCTGGGAGGGGAACTGCGGGGATGGAGTTTCTGCAGGGGAGGAGGGTGTCATCGCCCCACCCACCCCAATGCTAAAAAGGGAGAGGCAGGAGCACTCCCTTATCGCGTCCCCATGTCCCCGGGGAGAAGTGATCTGGGGTGGCTCTGCCCAAGCCCCCATCCCCTGGGTCTGCCCTCCCTGCTCCCGGGCTCGTAACGCGGCCCCAGCCTGCCCTGCCCGCACCCGAGCTCGGCCCGGGCGGTGTCCGGAGCGGGGCAGCAGCTTCCCCTCCGTGCAGAGGTTTAGAGCCAGGCAGAGGCAGCCGGTGCTGCCGGGGACAGCACGCAGCGCTGCCGTCCTTGCCGTGATTTAAACCCGCGGGGTCTGTGGGGACCGCGCTGGGACAAGCAGGGCTGCGAGGCCGAGCGGCGCCAGCCCCGGGGCGGTCTCGGGGATGGAGCTCAGCGTGCCCGGGGGGGTGTGTGCGGCTCCCCATGCTCTGGCTGAGGCTGGCGGGTTTCGTGCTTGGGGTGAGCGCTGGTTAGCGGGACGAACGGGGCATCCCAGCTCCGGGCGCACGAGCTGCAGAGCGGCTGGCGAGACAGAAGCCGATCTCTGTTCGACAGGGTGCTAATGGTCACTTAACATAATGACTCCTTGGCCACAGGTATGTTCAGCAAGCACATGAAATACCTTGCCAGTGTTTTGGCAGGGCTAGCTTGCAAATAGTGTTCTGTTTCCCGGTAATTGCTGAAATGAACGCGAGAGGTGATGCTCCCTTGGCTGAGTCCCTAATAGCATCAGGTTCCTTTGAATGTCTACATGATCATTTCTCTCCCACCTGCAAAAATCAGCTTTCTCTGGAAGGCAACTACTACTTTCCAGTTGTCTAGAAAGCTTTATGTGAAGTAATTTCATTTTTGCTAAAGCCGTCCAACTCTGGCATTAAAATGTGATTGTACTTTTTCCCTTTGATCTGAGAGGAAGAAACTCGGACTTCATGCTTTATTCCTGCTTGTTTGAATTTCTCCTTCACTGTATTTTAGCCCTGTCAGCAGTAAACTAGCGTCAGTGACACCTGCACGGTACCAGCCGCTCGCAGGAGATGGCAGCGCCCCGGCCCCGCAGCCGAGCCCCGGGCAGCGCGGCGGGGAGCACCCGCCTTTGTGCCTTCAATCGCACCGCAAGGACCCAGCCCCGGAACGCTCTCCGGCAGCACAAAGCGCTGTGGGCAAGCGAGCTACAAATGGGAAGGGGGAAAAGAAAAAAAAAAAAGGCCAGTCGATTAGCTGGGGAGGAGTAATTTAATGCTCGTGGGGTGAAATTGTCGGAACCCCCCGGCCCGGCGGCTCTCGAGGAAGAGGCTGTATAATCTGGAAACTGGGCTCCCCGGGGAGGGAAAGGGGATGGGAGGGGAAAATTGCCAGAGCGCTAACTTCAAAGGCCTTCTCCCCTGCCGTGCGTGCGCGGAGGGGGAGAAACCTGATTGAATTAACACCGCGGGGCGGGGGAGCCGCCAGCAACCGCGCGCGGAACCGCCCGCCCCAATTTGGCTAAAGCAGCCATCAGGGGACTGGGAATAGGATCGGGGTGTATCACCCCCTGCAGCTCCTAGACATGGTGGAGCCACCCCAGGGACCTCTTTACAAACTAGGTGAAGTTATTCGGCGTTGTGTGCTAATCGAGAGAGATCTCGCACTGTTAGGCCATTACATCTAATTGCTGCCCATTATCTCTTTCTTTGATACTCAATTAGATGACAATTAACTGGATAAATCCCACCGAAATGGGAGGGGGGAGGAAAGAAAGAGGAGAGACTTGGTCTCGACATGTTCCTTGTGTAGATTTTACTACTTTTCTTTTATACTTGTGTCTTAAACTCTTAGACTTCGACCTAGTGTTATCCTCCAATAGTACCTGTTAGGGAGCTAATCCCAGCGTCTCTTCGGTATTCAGGTAGGCAAAGTGCTTTAATTCTTATTTCAGCCTCTAGTTATTCCGCCTGGGCAATTCTGAACAACTGTGAAGGTGTCACAAGTCCTGAGTCACTGGGGCAATGGCGGGCATAGAAATTCAAGTGTTAGTTTTGTTTGGAGCCAACTTGTACTTATCTCGGTGCTTTGTCCATTAGTTCTGCAAAGCACTCAGAAATATTTCCGATAAATCGTTTTTAATGCAAAGTTGCGTGTTTGCTCCCACAGCGGCTGAATGGGGATATCTGGGCTTGCAGCGTGAGTCGGCAGGGAAGAGGTGAAGCGCTGCGGGCTGAGTCAGTAGCATTTGTCATTTATTGTGTGTTAGCCTGCATTGTTCCCGTGGGCAAAGGAGCGGCGGGGTGATGGCACTGTTAGTGTTCACGGGTACTTCAAACAGAAAAGCATCTATTCCCAAACAATCGATCTCGTTGATGCCTAATTGACTATCTAATAGCACCTATCAGGACATCAAAGGAGACGCTGAATAACCAAGTTAGCATTTCCAAAGGGGAGCAGTGGAGGGTACAAACAGCCATCAGCTGTCCCACCGGCCGGGAGCCCAGCCCGGGCCCTGCGGGCCTGCCATTCCTGGGGCCCCTTCTGAAGGAGAGCACACTGTCCTGCCTCGCCTGCACTTCTAGCCGTGTTAAAACCCCCTTCCTTAAAACGAGTTTACTTGCCTCTGAAGGGCTGCTACATTTCCCCAGGCTCTCTCCTCCTGCCCATTTGTGCAGCTAACCATGGGGTTTTTTGTGGTGTTCCAATGTTAGAGTCTTTTTGGCTTGGGTTTGTTGGGGTTTTCGCTTTCTCATAGTGGAGTGGTTGGCATTGCACCCCCCATCATCTCCACTCCTCCAGTGTTGTCAATAATATATTGGAAAATCGGTGCTTTACATAAATATAATTAGAATCTGGCTATGATGGAGCCACTATCCCAGATCTGGTGGCCTAGTATATCAACTCTCAGTCTATGATAAATGCTATGATATTTTGGTTTGTATATTATTTTGGGGTTTTAGTTTGGGTTTGTTTTTTTGGGTTTTTTTCCCCATGGTCTACTTACAGATGTGGCTAGCAGGTAGAAAGATTGCCCAACTATGCAAGCAATTATTCCCCTTGAGAAGGACTATTTCTCTGTTGGCAAAATACGTCCACTTTTTCTTCATGTTTTCATGCAAAACCAACGTGATGGTCTGCTGAAGGTGGCCTTGGCTCACCAACAGCATTCCTGGGCAACAAAAGTGCTTCAGTATCTGGCAAAGCATGGGCAACTAGTGTCTTGCAGCCTGAACGATGGGCTGGACCTTCCTCAGGCAATACCTTCATGCTGTAGAGCTGCTGCAGTCCTGCCTGTTCCCATGGGTTTACATGCCACGTGTGCACAAAGCCCCAGATGAAATATTCCCAGGCATACCAGTGAGAGAAATCTACCATTTGTCGTTAGAAGCCTTGTCGAGCTGACATGGGAAGAGCACTCTGTCCTGACAGCCATATCTGTAATTATCACATCCTGGCACGACTCTCTGCATTGACATTCGGGGTATCATACCGAGTTACAAGAGTGCATAAGCTTTCAGTTCATTTCTTGAAGCAGCAAGTGTGTTTCTTATGGTTGTAAGGCTTACATACAAAGGCAGAGGAATAAATATTTTGAATTGTCATTTGGAGAAATGGGTCTACCATGTTCTTAATATAACACGTGTAAGAAAAATCCACCCATTTTTCAATATTATGCAATATCTGAACTTCTGAGTATACAGAATTCTCTGGGAAAATACATCATTTTGCCTAAGAATTTAGATTTTTTTTTCACCATGATCATATATAAGACCAGTTGAATGCTGTAAAAATTTCACATGACAGGAAAGAATTGAATGGAAGTAAATTTGTGTCTCACACTACTGCAAGGTGAGGGGAAGATTTAACTGCAGATGCAGCACTTCTGTCCACCCAGGGTCGTTAAAGTTTTCAAGTTTCTCAAGCTGCCACCTCTTTCTAATGGGAACTACAATAGCCACATAACACCTTCCACACTTTCCCCATCTGTTCCAGGGTTTTGTGGTCCACAGATGCAGCTACTTTCATCTGGAGTTGGGGGATCCTGGTGTTTGGTTTAAATATCCCGCTAAATAGGCAATTCAGATTGGCGTCTAATAAAAAGAAAATCAGTTTTCTTTGACTTTCAGCAAACTGTGTGACAGGTCAGCTGCTTCCCTGCATTCCCAGCTAAAGGAGAGGGAGGAAATGGCAGCAGCTCTTCAGGGTTAATAACAGTTTCCTTCTATAAGACACACATAATGTACCAGTGCAAATGTTGTTGTCTTTGGGCACAGCATCGTGTGGTCCTCGTGTGTCTGGTTCAATTTTGGCAGCTGGGGATGGTGTCTCTCCTACAGGGCAGTCCCTGGGTGTTTCTGTGTGCTCGGGTGAGGGGCCTGCAGGGCATGGGGGACCCAAGGCTGCCTGGCTTGGCACAGATTTCTTCTGCTGGAGAAACGGTGGGGGAGGCTGCCCTGCTGGAAGCAGAGTGCGTGCTGCTTGCTGGGTAGTGTGTGCTCTGCTTGGGAGCTCCTGAATACCAGTGGTTTTGGGTATTATGTCTAAACTTCTTTCTGGTGAGGTAGTCAGGCTCTGCAGATAGCACTCACTGCTTTACCAAGGACAATTTGCTGTGCCTGAGTTTCTATGTGGCAGAACATGAGTTTTTCTGCTTGGATTTGTCCACATAAGAGAATTCAGAAATTATTCAGAAATGGCTGTTCTGAAATAAGATCAGAGATAAGAAAGGGATGTGTTTGCTTCAGAAAAAGAGGGACCAAACACGAGTGGCATAGTTATTAAATCCTGAAGTTATTAAAATTAATGTGCAGGCTCTTTGCTCATTTGGGGAACAAAACCTATCCCTGCTTGACCGAAATGTGTCTAGGATTTAAAGGTTCGTGTTACAGTGGTTTTGGGTCAGTGGCACTCACAGGTGTGCGGTTCTGATCCAGGGTGGGATCCAGCTGTGTTCCACTGCTTGGTCATTTGCATTGGCTTGTGCATATCAGCCAAAATGACAGTCTAGTGCCAGCAGTAAGTGAAACTACTTTAATGGCTGTGCCCAGCACCCCTCAAAGAGCAGGGCGATCTCTCTGTCGGGGCTGTGCCCAGGCAACAACAGCCTTCCCCATCCCTGCCCGGAGGGGATGGTGTTGCAAGCAAAGCTTCAGGAGGCATCCAGCGCTTGGCCTCTGTGGGCTTGGTAAAGTGTTTGCATTGCTCGGGTGCCTGGGCTTTATCCCTCCCCCGGGGCGAGTGTGAGGGAGGGACAAGCCGACTTTGTGGGATCGGGAGGGGTTGATAACCCTCTACACATTCCCGCGACCACGAGTTACGGGAACACCTGAGACAATGAAAATTAATAGCACGAATATAAGGGTTTTTTTTCAAATGATTTTCATAATAAACTGGGGAGATGGTTTAGTTGGGGTTTGGTTGACTTCTCTTTTCCTTTCACGTTGCCCGTGTGTGTGGGAACATAGGTTATTGCTGTGTTTTAGAAAGAAACAAACTACTTCCCTGTTAGACCCGGGTTTATGGGCTCCACTTCTTCCGGTGATGCATCTGAACAGGAACTCTGAGGATTTTGGAATCGTCATTGAAGTTGAGGTCCTATCAGTGCATTTACCCAGTCAGTGAGATTGGCGCTTGCTTCCATTCTCCTTTAAGCGAGGGTTAGGATGTGAGTTATTGAAGTGTCGCTACTGCAGGCGAGCTCCTGATCGGTGTGGTATTTTTTACTGGCGTGACCAAAACCCCGGTGAAGCTGAACAAAAGAAGAACCTGGAGACGGGCTGAGATGCCCCTTTCCCCCAGCCAAGCGGTGCTGGGAGGTGTCTTGGTATCCTCCCTGCATTACAAGGGCACCGTCCTTCTCGGGAAGGGGCATACGGATTGCGGTAATATGAAGCTGATGAGGTGCGAACTCCGCTGCTCACTCAGCGCTTTGATCGCTAAACGATTGGGGCGATGGGCTGCGTTTTCTGGCTAGACAGACGGCGCCAAGTTCAAGCTGAGAGGGCCCGAGGCTCTGCTCACCCCCAGCCTGGCTCTGGCCGGGGGAGAAGGTGAGCCCCGTGGATAGGGACTTCTCGACACTGGCCCCCCGTGGCTTTTCCCAGGGAGGGAAAAGAACCGCGGAACTGGCAGGTTCTACCCAAAGTTCCTTATCCCTCATCCCTGTCCCGGCCCCGTGGGTGGGGGTCTCGGGGCTGGTTTCGGGCACCCCGTGGGGGACCCCGCGACTGAGAAGGGAGCGGTGGACCCGCGCTGGCACCGGCAGCCACGGTGG
Organism: Molothrus aeneus; assembly: GCF_037042795.1. Lineage (NCBI taxonomy): Eukaryota > Metazoa > Chordata > Aves > Passeriformes > Icteridae > Molothrus > Molothrus aeneus. The sequence continues at coordinate 21,240,620 of NC_089653.1, read as the reverse complement.
CTTTGGAGGCGCGTTTGCGGAGCTGGGGCTGCCCGTGCCCTGCCCTCCGGGGAGAGGGGCAGCTTTGCACTTCAAGGGGGTCTCCCCGGCCCTGCAGACACGCTGGAGCCAAGCGCTGTAGACATTTGCCAGACGTGTGAACTTTCCTCCTCTCTGGTAGCTGTTATCTCTGCCCGATTCCCACTTTGATGTGTGTTCGCACTTACAAACGACCCCTCCCGGCACGGAGCGCCCATATAAGAGCGGGGCCGCGGCCGAGGGTCGCCCAGCCCCTCTCAGCCATGGATCAGGTGAATCAGGTCCAGGTCCCTTCGGCAGAGACCAAGCCCGATGGGGTCAGGCCTCACATCTGCTGTGCGCCCCCTCCCCGCGCCCCCAGCTCGCTGGGCAGCTCCACGCTCCTGGTCAGAGCCAAGCCCCGCCGGAGCAGCCCCCGGCCGGGCCAGCCCGGCCACAGCGAGCCCTGCGCGGCCGAGCCGAGACGAGACCATCCCCGGGATGCCACCGAGCCCTGCCCGTCGGACACAGGTGCGTGAGGAGGCCGAGTGGGTGGGAGGCCGAGAGATGAGGGGAGCGGGCTGAGAACACGCCGGGATCCAAGCTCCCGCCGGTGCCACGGCCCGGCAGCGCTGAGGGGCGGCGGAGGCACTGTCCAAGCGGGGCAGAGGCCTCACCGCCGCTCCTCCTCCTCCCTGCAGCCCCCGACGGCGGCTGGCTCAGCGCCGACGACTCCTCGGGCTACGAGAGCGAGAGCGCGGGCGCGGAGCGCGGCGGGGCCGCGGCGGCGGGCGGGGGCCGCGGGCGGCAGCGGCGGGCGCGCACCGCCTTCACCTCGGAGCAGGTCTGCCGCCTGGAGAAAACCTTCCAGAGACAGAAGTACCTGGGCGCCACGGAGCGGAGGAAGCTGGCGGCTGCCTTGCAGCTCTCGGAGATCCAGGTTAGTCCTGCAGGAAGCGGATCCTTCCCGGCCCCGTTTGGCAGGAGCAGCCAGGGTCGGCGGTTCCACACCGGTCTTTCCTAAAATGAACAGACTCTTGAGTTTGGTAGGGGCTGTGGGATCCCTCGGGGAATAACGAGTTAGCACTCCTGGAAATTTGCGGCACTTTCTATCGGGAAGCCATCAGGGTCTTTCTTTTTTTTTTTCTCAGTGGGATAAACTGTCCTGAATATACGGCGATCTGCGTTTAGACCATGCAGAGCCCAAAACTGGTCTTAAAGACTCTAACTGATTATTGTAAAATCCCTGAACTCAGCCACTCTCTCCTCTACTTCCCGCAGATGTTCTGCCTTTTGCTAAGTAGGGCAAAAACATCAGTCCCGCTGTGTCAATTCCATCTGAAGCAAAAGGGCAAAAGTAGTTGAGATAGGCTGCTCATAGTTTGCACATTACTCTTAGGCAAAGTCCCTGATTGTCTCCTGCATCCCCCCCTTCTTTTTGTTACCTAGATTAAGACCTGGTTTCAGAACCGGAGGATGAAACTGAAGCGACAGATACAGGACCACCAGCACAGCCTCGTGTCCCCTTTTCCCTTCCACAGCTACGCCCCGGGGACCTCCCCAGCTCTGTTTCAGGATGGTCTCCACTACCCCTTTGCTGCCCAGCACCAGAGACTCCTGCCTTTCACCCCGATGCCTGCTGTGCAGTTCAGCTTCTCCTTTCCCAGATATGACGCATCGCAAAGCACCTACCACTTAATGGCAAATGAACTACCCTACTACCATCAACACCTTCTTCCTCATCCTTCTTTCCATCCGGTTATTCAGAACAAAATGGACAGGCAATGCCACCCAGTGTATGCATTATAGTGGTAAAGAAGTGTTTTATACTGTAATGTATTTCATGCTCAGAATCTCTTGCCTGACTTGAAAAAATGTCTTTATTAAATTAAATATGAACGTTAATAATTTTATATTTGATAATATTAAAATATTAATAATGCAGTCTAAAATGTTATGTAGATGGTTTTCATTGTACCCCCCATTTTTTTCATAAATGTGTTTTTATATATTAATAAAACTTGAACAGGGTTAAATGTGTCAACTCTATAAAAGATTGCACTTGTGCAGTGCAAACTGCAGTGGTCACTTGTCCTCCTGTGTAAAGGTTATGGATTTAATGGTTAAATACATTTTGTCTGACTTTCCTACTGTCCCACCGAGATTGTCTGTCTGTTGATGAGTGTTGGGTAGCCTGGACAGAGGCAACTGCACCAGTTGCCCTGCACCGTGCTTTGAGCTAAGTACATAATCCAGAGGAAGGATAAGTTGTCAGTGAATTTCTCCTCTGGATATAAATAAAATATTACAAGTCCAGTCCCATCTTCCATGTGAAGGCAGCAGAGGTAATAATATTTATTCAGTCAGCATGCCTTTAAAAAGGAATTAACAGATCAGGCCTGCATTATGGATTTTTAAAGTTTTACAATTGTTAAAGCATATGCTAGGCAAAAAAAATTGGGCATAATTGTGTCTGGTTCAAAGCCATATCATCTGATTGCGACTGTAACCTGAAAATTTGGCCCTTGTCTCACCACTAGAAAACAATTATAATTGCCTACTTGCCAATTTGCACTTCTTTAGACAATTTGATCTATTTCCTCTAAACATAAAGTTTTGCTTTAGTAATCCTGAAAGGTGTTGGGTTTTTTTAGTTCCTCCTGGGAGTGGTGTTCACTTCTAAAAGCGCTTTCTTAACACTTCTTAGTCTAGATTTTAATGAAGTTTCGTTAATTCACCTGTAAGGCCTTTTAATACATTAAATTTCCACCCTCCGCCCTCTAATTCAGTGAGTCATGAGTTTCGATGTATTAGCCTAGGGGGTTCTCACCTGTGAAAAAAATACTTGGAAGAGGTAAAGGGAATTTTCTGTGAAGTGCGTTCGAAGTGACCTAGAAATGCACAGGTCGTCCCTTCAGCTGCCTGGCTGTGTCACGGATCGGTGCTGCCCTGGTGGGGCACAGAGAAGGGGTGTGGTGGGGGAAATTCCTTCGAGTGTCTCCCAGCTTCCCTCCCTCCCTTTTGCCTACCAAACGCGATGGAGGGAGGTGCTGGGGGGGAGGGTACACGGACATGGATGGTGGAGGGAGAAGAAGGGAGAGGGAACGTGTGTCACAAAGCCTGCCGTGAATGCATGGCACAAAGCTGTGGCAGGCCCCTTTTTTCTGCCTTGTGTGCAGAGGGAGGGAGGGTTTGAGTTTCTTTCGTGGTGGTGGTGTTTGTTGTTTTTTTTTTTTAATTTTGTTTTGTGTTAATTCTTTCTCTCTTTACACCTTCAGAGTAGTCTAACCATCACCTAGCAAGCAAGTTAGATTGGTCTTGACTGGGGAAGAAGATGTAGTCACATCTCCTGCAGCTGCTTTATGCTGATGTAAGGTCTCTGGTTTCTCATTGTCTAAAGGCTTGGCTTTGCTACTTTCCATAAAACTTGCTTTGTGACTTTTAGGAACAGCCCTAAGTGTTCCCAAGATCAAGCCTTAACTTATTCTGCAGTTTAAAAATTAGGGAGGCTATCAAGTTACAGCTGCAACTTTTGGGAATAAAAAGTGAAATATTTTCTTTTTCAGTGTCCCAAGAGACCTGAATTGGTGAACAATTCGTTTTCATAATCAGATTTAAATTGCAAGTATGCTTGACATTGGCATCAACATGCATGCTTGCCTCTTAATTCCTTAGCTTTATCTCTCTTTTAATGCATAAATGCAACATGTCCATCACAAAACAGGTGAGACCACTTGAAGAATGGTGCAGAATATACACATAAAGGAGAATATTGGGGAAGTAGTTCAATTTTGTTCATAGCGTTTTTACCTTTGGTAACATTTTAATTTAAATGCACTTGGCTGTAGCTCACAAATGTTTCCTTAAAAACCCCCACTCAGGTAGAATGGACAATGTTTTTAACACCATTGCCTTTTAAATGACATAGTTACTACATTAATTTCAGTGTATACAGTACTCCACTTTTTTAGTGGATACTAAATCCCTACATGATTAGAGATTATTTTCTGAAAACTTTTAGGTAAGAAAATTTATATAGAAATTTCTATACAGCATGGTGACAACTGTAGAAATAAGATTTCATGTCCTTCACTTCCACTCTCAGTAAACCTTCTCTAATATGAATAAATTATTTTCTCCTCTAATCGAACTTTATGTAAAGAAAATAATTCAAGGAATCTTTATCTAATATAACAAAATAAATAGTTACTCTTAGAGATATTTTGCACTTTTTTGAGATTACAGATAATCGTTTACATTCTTAACAGGAGGGAAGATCTGGTTGGAATATCAGTCTTTTATGTTCAGTGGTTAGAGTCACTGCTGGAAGCACAGAAGAGTAACAAGATAATCCTGGCCCGGGAGGCAACAGTAAAGCTGGACTTGGCAAAACTGGCTGAAGAGACTGAGCTGGAACAGAAGGTAACAACAAAGCAGGGTTTGGCACAGCTGGGTGAAGGGAAGCAGCAGAGGTAGCAGAGACATTGACATCCACCCCATGAGGATAACTGGATGTAGCCGTGTCTGGGTAACAATGATAGGGCAAAAACAAGCCCGAGAAAAGAGCTTCAATCCTGGCATCTTGAGTCTGGCGTTTGAACTTCATACGACGATTCTGAAACCAGGTTTTTATCTGAGGATAGGAAAAAAGAGTCAAGAACCAAACCCCTTATCCCTTTTCCATATAGGCCCTTTTTCATGTAGCAATATGGAAAGGCAGACTTATTGTCAAAGTGACGGAATCCATTAACAGTGAAGGTGTAGGGCTAATAACGTTGGCCTATATTTAATGCAGAGGAATTGTCTTGGCATGATTCTGAATTGAACCGTGAACACTCCATGGTGCACGACAAGCCAATACCCAGATATGGACCAGGGCTGTAACACAAGACTCGTGCAGTGGGGATAAAAGGCCTGGGTAGGGATGGTTTGGTTAAAAAATCCTGCAATGCCCCAGTCCAATAGATACACAACCATACGAAAGAATTAGCCGGTAAACTGGGGTTCTGGAGATCACAAACGTACTTTTACCTCCAGTGAAGTTTCAGCTTTAGAACTTGCAGTCACCATTTTCCATTTGCCCCTCGTCCCTGGAGCACTCGGAGTTGAGCCGGGCGAGGCAGGGCTCTCAGTTTGCTCCAGCCCCGTTTGCTGCCAGCGGGGCGAGGCTGACGGGCGGCCCGGGCCGCCGCACCTGCAGGAGCTGTCACTGTCGCTGTCACCGCCGCGTCCCCCGGTGACCGCGAGGTGCCTCCCACCCCCATGTCCCGCTCGGGTGGAGGGCGAGGCGGCGCTCACCTGGCTCTGGGAGAGGTTCAGCGCGGCGGCCAAGCGCCGCTTCTCGCCGGCGCCGATGTAGCGCTGCTCGCGGAAGCTGCGCTCCAGCTCCCGCAGCTGCGCGGCCGAGAACTTGGTGCGGGGCCGCCCGGGCGCGGCTTCCACCGCCCCCGCTCCGTGCCCGGGGCGCTCCGCGGCCTCCCGCTCCCGGGGCGACTCTGCGGGGACAGATGGGGGCGTCAGAAGGGGGGACCCTTCGGGGGATCCTTCCCTCGGCGGGCCCCGGGCCCCGCGGGCGGTGACCGAAAGCGCCGCGCCCGCCGCTGCGCGGGGGGACCCGGTGGGCGCGGCCGGGACTCACCGGGCAGGTCCCGGGCTCCGCCGCGGCTGCTCTGGGCCAGCCACTCCACCGAGAAGGGCCCCTTGTCCATGTCCCCAGCCCTGCCGGCCCTTGCTGGAGCCTCCCCGGACGCCGGGGCAAACATTTAAAGAGCCGTCCCCGGCGTGGTTTGAAAAGGCCCAAAGCATCAAATGAGGGGGGGACAAAGGACCTCATTGAGAGGCGCTTTAATCTCCCCTTTCAGGTGATTGTTACATCCGCCTAATCTCCGAGCCCAGCAGTTTGCAGAACTCAAGGCTGCCTGACCTGGCGCCAAGTTCAGCGCGGAGTCGTCTCACCACGTAGGTGCTGGGAATTGCATCACGGCCTGCGCTTCTTCACGCTGCCCGAGCTGCCCTCGGCCCCCGTGATTTCCAGTCTCTATCTTCTGCTATGAAGGACGAGGATTCAGAAGGGACTGATAACAAAGAAGGACAAGGAGAAGCCTCTTTTATGAGTCTTATACCCAAATTTTGCCACTCTCTTGCCTGTTTGATGCAAGGCTCAAAAGAATCCCCTTGCATATCATCAGCAAAGGAAGTAGGGACGTGAGGTAGGAGCAAGTAGTCCTCGTCAGATAGAAATCTTGAAGAAATCTAGAAGAAACAGTGATACAATATCTTATCAATATGCCTGTGAGCAACTCAGTGCTCTATGCTAAGTCTCGGTGGGTAGAGGTTGTTTGAGTTTGGAGTTACTTGGAAAGTGTAGGGTTAACTATTTTTTGGTGCTGTCCATGAGGCAGAGTGCTGCAGTCAGGACTCTCATCTACCTCTGAAGTCTGAGATTTGTTGACTCCAGTTTATGTGGAATCAGAGATTTTAAGAAGTCTTCAGGGAGAGAATGGTTGAAACTAGAGGACAGACATCTGCATAGCAATTTGTTAGGTCATTTTAAGAAAACAGGGTGGGAAGTTTTGAATAATTTGAGTTCAAGCTTATGAATTTATTTAAGAATAAGATTAAGCAATGAGCAGTTATGTGTCAGGACAGGAAACACTGAGAAAAATACTAGTTCGCTTGAATTTATCTGTTCATGTCTTAAAACACCGTCTCCTTTCCCTGCATCCCAAGAAAGAAATGTGTGCATTTCAAAGTAAACAGTTCTGATGTTCTTATGAAGCAGATCAAAGAAGAGGAGTGTAAACTCTGTTCAGAGGCAGTCTGTTCAAGGATGATTCAGATAAGGGTGAGAAAAGAACCACTTTTACGGTCTGAAGTGGGCCTGGGATGGCACAGTCCTTATCCTCAGCAAACACGGGCTAACACATTTACAGGTTGTTTCAGTAAACAGTCACCGCTGCTTGAGTTTATACAGTCAGAGATAATGAAGCAGCTTCCACGCGGAGCGAACATGTTTGAGACAACGTGCTAATTCTTAAACTTCAAAGAAATTCATGTCACCTTTTACGAAGGGTGATGCGTTTATAGTGAGATGGCATAAGTAAGATAATGCTACACTCGCAGCTCTCTCTCTTCTTGGGTTTTCTATATATCTCAGGCAAGATTATTATTTCCTCCCACAAAACGTAATTTTGTTAGCTATGCTGAAGTATGACACACGTAAGAATTTTTTAAACTCTGATTTTGAATATTCTTCATATATACATTCATCTGCTTTTATAAAGACTTTTGCTCTTGTAGTAAAAAGAAAAAAACACCCACCATCTTGAATATCTACCTGAACAGTCTTGCTTTGTTTGCTTTGTTTTCTTTTGCTTGGTTTGGTTTTGTTGGGTTTTTTGTTTTGTTTTGTTTTTTAAATAAACATGACACTTTCAGTAGGTGACTACATATGCTTCCAGGTAAAGCAACGATTTGGCTGAGCTGTCACTTATGTTTTAAAGAAAAGCTCTTCTGACTAAGCTAACACAGACAACGGTTGCATTGTCTTCATGTGCTTCTGATTCTGCCCGCAGTAATTTACTGCTCTTAAAAGCAATTAAGATGCAAGCTGAAAGTTACAGCTTTTCGTTTTAGTAAAAAACAGTCCAAACCCACCAGCACCACCGCCCCACCCTCCTCTTAGTTTCTATAAAGTTATAGTAAAAATTATTGGGAAATGATTCAGTGTTCAGGACGATTTGTCTGAAAAGGACCATTCCAAATAATGGACCGTTATTTTTTAATTAACCTGTTTCCTAGTCCTATAACCCTGCAATTAATCCTGGAGAAAGTAAAGTTTGGTCTGGAAAAATGAGTAAGTACTAGACAGTCTCTGAAGTGAATCATTGTAATTTTAGTGTTACAGGTAAAATCTAACCAGAAGGATTAGCAAGATATGGTTCCTTTGTTATATTAATGTTTCTAGTTGTTGATTATTATTGTGCTTATTTTAATAGATGAACAAATGTCTTGAAACAATAAAGTTTTTACCACTATGATGGCAGTTTTTAAATTTGTGGTTTAGTGTTAATGAAACCTGTCGATTTGTGGGTATTTTGGTTTTTTATCCTGCAATCATTGATCATGTTATTATCTGACTTTATTGTAATAATCGATTGCACGATTTCAGGAGAAAAGCCCTAATTTCAAGAGACTCAGGAAGCTAATACAATATTTTATTTACCTCTAAGGAGAGCAGTCTTTCAGACAATGGTTCAGGTTGTGAGGCTTCCTTCCTACTTGTTTCATGAAGAAAACCATGTACAGGCATACAATGAAAGTGACTCTGGCTGCTGTTTTAGACACTGTCTCTTTTATTGTAAACAGAAGTAGATGACATAATGACTAAACTGTCCTGTGCTGGCATGTGACTGCACTAAAGATTATAGTGTTCTATTATGTTAGAAAACCAATATGCATTTTATTTTGTTTTTAAGGGGGTTTGATCTTGTTAGTGTGGTTATTTTCCCCTCTAAGATCTTTCTATTATGTTTCCTTTGGTTGATGCTTAAAATTTAGAGACTTGGGTTGTTGTGGTGTGTGACTGATTGATTTTGGGGAGGCAGTATCCTAATTAACGACAAGTTTTATTTTTGCCAATTGTCATTTGACCTGCAATGTTAGAACTAAACAGGAAGTTCAGCAAAACTAGAAGTATCAGTGGCTGTGAAGTGATAAACACTAGCAAAAATATGCTTGAAATACATTATTTTAAATTATGCTACTGTTCATGCCCGGAGTGTTATTGTGATGATTTACATAAGATACAGATCGCGGCTTGAGGCAAAGCTCCCGTTAAAAGGACTTTGATGGAGTGATTGGATGTCATAAGCGACCATCACCTGAGAGCAATTACAAGTCAAAAGGTAATTGTCGTGTGTTTCTGGTTAGCAATTAACATTCGTCAGAACCTGTGATGAAACATTTATCCCATTTTCCATTGATTATCAGCACTTTTTATGAACACGTGGGCTACAAAATCCATGATGACTCAAACTGTGAGTATAAATGGTAAGTTGTAAGTAAGTGTAGTGGAGGTGCCACTGATCCACAATTTAATGCTGAGATTTAATGACAGTTTTTCTTGACAGAGCCTTCAGTGAGAACATCTGGTGACACCTACAGCTGTGCTTTCTGTTGTATATTTAAGTGTCTTCTTGAAATAACTTTATGATGTGTCTCATAGTTGTTAATGTTTTAATCATTGTATCAATTGTTAAGATAATTTCCGGCGAAGCAACAATTAATCTTCTGGTGTTGGTTTTAGCACAGAAAATATTACTGCATAGATGTAGTAGGATTTGTCAGTATGTTAGCAATGAAAAACTCTGGAAACAGGTTGTTCAGTTATTTTGATAAATATTAAAGACATTAATCAGATAAAAACGTTACAAACGACATTAATTTCTATCTCATACAATGGACATGCCTATCTAAATGAAACACGTTGAATAGAACTGCCAGCTTTGCTGTTGGGAGGAATTGATTTACTCCTCTTGCTTCTGTCTTGCTGGCCATGCTTTTCCCCATGTGCTCTGAGTTTAGGTTATCCTCTGATCTGTCAGGGGGTCCATTTGGGTTTCTAAGCCAGCAGGAAACAGGGGAGAAAGAAAAAAAGAAAAAATAATGGCTTTTTTTAACAGTTTGGAGATACACCCATTTACTGAAAAGCTGGATGAGCTCTTTAACTTGCCCAGAGCAATGCTTGAAGCAGGAGGGGGAAGAAGAAGAACCAGGATGATTCACTCAGTAGTGAGTAGATTTGTTTCTTTATATGAGCAAATCCAGGTGTCTCTCCAGTCAGTGAGTCAGTATAATTCCTCACTTTCTCCAGATGGAGAGACTAAGGTAGAACAAGGTCAGAACTGGATTGATGTGCAGATGGAGATGTAACTCACTAGTAAATAAATACTGATTCTTGAATACAACTTCTACTTCCAGGGCTCCCTTTTTGCCGCCTTTTCTAGCAGTTTTCCCTGTGCTCCGGCGTGGCTCCCATGGTGTCCCAGCGCTGCTCCAGCCGGGGCTCGCTCCGTGGCCGCCCCGCTCCCGCTGCCCCGCCCGAGGCGCCGGGCAGGGCTCGGTCTCCGCTCGGGCAGCGCCGCCCGCCGGGGCGAGCCGCGGGTCCCCGGGCCGGGAAGGGCTTTCCTTCCTTGAATCAGCTATAGATAATGGACGTCATCTTCTCCCCTCGCTCCCTTTAATGCAAAACAATGCTTATTTTTTAGAATTAACATTCGAATACTGCTTAATCTTAATTTAACCCCCTCGACATATTATGCAGCATGGGAAAAAAAAGGCAGGGAGATTTTGTTAAAAACCTTGACCCATCTCCGTTTGCTGTGTCACTAGGCTTTATTCACTGTAATTTTTTTTCTTTTTTTCCTTGCTTCACTTGATCTCCAGCTTCTCTTACCTATAGCTGTGAGGCTTTGGTCCTGCAGAGTGGAGAAGGAGTATGGGGAAAAAAAGTAATAGTTTACTGGACTGAAAATTCAGTCCACATTGTAAGGCATTTTCTATAAACTAGATTTAAGTTTGAGTAATGCTAGTATGTTTTTACTTTTAAGCCCGTTCTAGTTTGTGTAAAACTACAAAGATTTCTTTTAAAAATAAATAAATAAATCCACAGCGTGGATGCATATCAAAGCTGACTATCAATAATGGTAAAAGCTACATTTTATTGACAGGAATAAACATTGTAACCCCAAGTTCTGAAAAGGGTTGTACTATTAAAATTAATAGCTTGCAGATAGGGAAGAGCTCAGGGAAAAAAAATCCCTAAAGGCCCCAAATTCTTCAATCCTGGCAATAGATGTTGTATTCCAATACACTCCATCCAGCCCTCCCGTTCCTCCACCTCTGCAGTCCCTGTGTGCCCGGCTTGGCCGCTCCGTGCCCGGGCGGTGTCAGCAGGGGGAGCGCGGGGGAAAGGATCGGGGCGATGCCTTCGGAACCTCAGCGCGTCCTCTCGGGGGCTGGGTGAAATCTGTCTGTCTGTCCGGGTACTGAGAGATGGAGAATTAGAGCTCATTAATTAAATTGATGTAACATTCATTTACTAGAGCAAGGAACCCCTGGGTTAGTCCCACATTGAGGTATTTGAAGCCAGATATTGAGTCGGGTTCTTTGTGTTTTCCTTTCTCTCTTTATGCTCATGTGCATGGTGTGTAAATTATCATTAAATTGCAGTTCTTTAGTGAAAAAACCCATGAAGTTAGCAAGGACTAATATCCAAAGTTGTTTTGGGGAATTTTTTTCCTGTTCACTGGTTCTGGTTTGCTTTTTGTTTTACCCCAAAGGCAAGAATTTTTCTTTTTCCTCTTTCTGTCTTTGGTAAGAATTAATTGAGGCTCAGAAAATTAGCCTGAATTGGTCCAAGGTAATCAGAAGGAGGAGAAAGGTATGACAGACTGCTCCTTCTCAGCATCAGTGAGCTGTTTAATCTGCTCAGGTTTTCAATTAGAACTGCATCTCTCTTGTTCACATGGAGTAGTGAAGCTGACCTATTGGCATCTAAAATAAAATAAAATAAAATTTCATGTGTATGCTGGAATAGTATTTGAAGATTTAGCTTCAATTTTAGTAACCAATGAATGTAGGTGTACATTGCTCCTCTTTGTGTTGGTTTTGTAGCAAAACCCCTCTATCTGGATGTACAGACCATGATTCCTTATTGCTTTTCCACTGTCACTTCTGGCAGTGCTGACAGGTGGTGCTTAGAGATGAATTACGTTTACAAGTGTCTTGTGAGTCTTTGAAATAGGCAGAGATGAAGATTTTTCTCTAGGACAAATCTCTCATGAGTATTTTGTGTTAGGCAAACTGGGTGCAGGGGAAGGGTAAAAATTTTTTTCTCACACTGCAGTTCCAAAGAGGTTCCTAACTGTCCTGCCAGCAGAAGCAACTTTTGCTTCTCTTCTTTTATTTCTTTTGTTATACTGATGCATCTGTGCCTGTTTGTGCAGGTACAAAAGGAATTAGATCAGGGTTGGTTCTCTGATCTAATTTAAAGACCAGATACAGTGAAGCAAAAGTAGGAATAGGGAGTCATGGGCACTGCAGGATGAGTCATGCATGCCCAATGTTTCCAAATATGAGGGCATGATTTCCAAAAAAAGACATCTTGTGTTCAATTTTTCCTGTTTCCCAGCAGTTACATGAGCAGTGATAAACAGAATGAGCAGCAGAAGTTTATTTGTGCAAAGGAACTTGGTTAAAGCTTTCACTGCCTGTTTAACTCAGTGTACAAACTGTGGTGCATTTGCTGAACAGTGCAACCCTTAATACTGATTTCCTTTGTATTGTAATGTTTTTTGCATTTTTCCAGCCCTTCATTTTACACCATTGAATATTTACTATTCAATAATGTGACACGGACCTCATTATGTTGTTTTCATCACATTGCTTTGTAGGTTCATCGTATCCTGATGCTTTCAGGAGGTGAAAAAGATATTTATAGCTAAAATTCTGTCTTTCTATTTAAACACTACAGAATAGGATCATCCTGTCCTTACATCCTAGGTTTATTATTCCCACTTAAATATAAGTTCCCACATAATTATTTTTTTATGATGATTAGAGTGTATCTTGCACTATGCCAAAGAACAAAGGGGGAAGCTCTCTCCACCCACACTTTAACCACGTCTTTTACTCTCCTTTCAGCCTTGTTCATGAAGGTGTTAAAGCATAGGATTGTGGTTTGTGTTTGAAAGATTAAGCACGAGCTGGATAGAGGTAAAAAACCCCGTAAATTATCTGTGCTTCACTGTCCCATCACTGTCCCACCTCTCCTCCAGATTTGGTAGCTCAGGTCCCAGTACCTGTTTGGAGTTTTATCATCTATATGTCCTGTTGTTTCATCACTTCATGGACAATTACAGATGTTTGGAGTTTAAGAACCATTAGAGGCTATGTTATGGCCTGCCAAATTTTCACTTTAGGCATGTGGAATCAGTAACCAGTGGTGTTAGGAAGGAGACCTAGATTTGCTCTCCTTAAATTATTTTAAAAGCATTATGAAAATTCCAAAAAGCCCAATAACCCCAAATAATAAAAAAAACCAAAATCATATAAAAGAGGTGTTTGTTTATCAGTTCATGTTGTTCAGTTCAATCTTGCTACTTGCTCCACTGCTACTGTGATTGTTATGTTTGATATTTGGCCTGCTGTTGTTATAGATTTCACTCCTAATTCAAACACTTTATTTCCTGTTTTTGGTAATGGCTGAGATGACATTATTATTCCTATTAGCTTTGAATTTAAGCTCTGCATTCTGTGCCATGAGAAAAAAAAAATCAGTTGCAGTCCTGTTACATATGAATCTCAGATTTGTTATAGGCTAAGTTTTAAAAGAGATGTATTAAAGGTAAAATATATGCTTTTCTGGTGCAATTGCTTTTAAAATTTTATATTAATGTGAAATTTCTGTGAAATATGAGAAACTAAGTTATATGGGGGTTTGTCTCTTGTTTAGTTATATTTTTGTTTGTTTTGTATGTCTTTATCCACCGCTTGTGCAGCAATTCTGGCAGTTCCTTTTGACTTTAGTGACTATTAATAGGTTTTTTGGGTTTTTTTTATATTCAAAAAAACCCTTACAAGCTCTCTTTACCACAAGCTTTGATATGAAACTGGTGAATAAAGATGTGGTTGTGGATGTAAGTTTTATAATTGCTTTTGAATTTAATAAAACAGTGATATATAAATAGAATAGTCCTTTGACACTATTATATTAGATGAAAAGTAGCTTCTAAAACATTCATGTAATATTGAATAGTGTAGCATGACAATAACCACTGGGTAAAATGACTTGTAATCTAATGTTTTTAGCTCTTTCTGAGTTCACAGCTTTATAACACTTGTTAGAAACTGTGATGCAGTATAATACAAACTTTTGATCTGTGACTGAACCATTAGACATTTATTTGACATACATTATGTACAGTTACATTGTTTCATAACAGCAGAATTTTCCCCCCAGAGTTGATGTGACACATTGCTATTAGAGTAAATGAAAGTAATTTGACAGAAACATTAAAATTTTGTTTTTCTACCAAATGAAATGAGCAAAGAGAGCTTCTACTTCCACCTCCAAGACACCTGTGGGTAAAAGAAAGAAAAAAAATTAGTATGTTTTTAATCTGATTTACTATAAACTGAGTTTTACAAGAGAAGACTTCACAATTCCGCACATGCATGCATCATGTAAAAGGTACTTAGGATCTTAAAGGATAAAATGCTAAGAATAATTGATATCTTACAGACAACCCACTTAGGCAGCATTTGCATGGCTGGGCTTTACACCTGAGAGTCAGCATTACCTGGATTCGGTGACCGTGATCCCAGCACCTGTGTGACAGGGACAAAGACTGGCATTTTTGGCAGTTTGTGTGACTGCATTTTCATTATTTTCAGTTGGACTTATGGCAATAGGGACTATAGGGGTAGCTCCTTAGCAATGCATGTGCTTTACATTAGACCAATTGACATATTAAATAATGTAGTTGGAGAAATGCTTAAAATATTACTCTTGTAATAAATCAGGTTTTAAGAGGAAACAAAGATTTAGACGTTAGATCAGAGTAAATAGTGGCAGTATCTTTTTACACATGTTTTGAGGATAAATTGGGAGTTTCATAAATTTACCTTTCATTTCTTGGCCCATCTGTTTCCTCTGAACATTTCTGCTGCTGCCTTGGCGATGCTGCCTGAGATGAGGGGTGAAGTACCTCATTGCCCCATTTTCCCATGCCCTATACCTCTTTAGAAGCAACTCTCAAAGAAGTATATGCATAGGAAAAAGGAACAACGAGCCAGATCATGATCCACTCCACTTGCGGCAAGAGTACACCTGGAATATAAAAGTAGATGTTAGGGAGAATAAAAATAGTTTCTATTCCTTACACAGTACCATTTCTTTTGAACTATAAGGCTGCTAAGAAGTACTGCAGACTAAAAGAGAGGTTGAAATATGAGATAACCAACGTTAATGCATAGGATTCAACAGTATTTAGTATGTTTAAAATTCATCGGTGCATATTTCTCAAATACGTACAAGAAAGTGCAGGGTTCTCAGAAATAATGAAGTGTAGCTCTGCAGACTTGACCTGAAAATTAATTACAAGTTAGTAACAATATCCCCTTTTCAGTATATTGCACAAAACTTGATGCTTTTATATTTAAGACCTGAGAAATTACTTATTTGAATTACTGAACAAATGCAGGAGAGAAAGAAAGAAAAGTCTGTAAATTACAAAATATGGTAAGATCAGCCCTACAAGCAGCAATGAGACTTACCTGGTTCGCTGTCTGATGCCTGAAGTGCAATGACTTGGTTTTCATGAGAATTTATGCTTTGCTGAAGACCTTGAAGAAGAATGAACTATACAGTGTTACTGTTTTCTTAAGTGATAATCGCTTTGCCCCTTGCCAAGGTATTTGCTGCACCTGCATATTGGGTACACAAAAAGTGCTGCTGAAAACATGGGAAGTGTTGCTCCTAAGTTGGGGGAGTGCAATAGACAACAGAAGTGATAGGAATAATTAAAGTGATGTCTTGAATTGTGCGCTGAGAATGAGAATTTATCGTCTGTGTTTTCTTTCACATACATCAATGGTGTTTGGAAAGCGTAAATCTGCGAGAGGACCTTTTGTTCTCAAAGCCTGTGCTGTGTTTTCAGTCTAACTCACCCCCCTTTTCCCCAGCACACTATTTTGAGAATCTCTATCAATGTCCTTCAGCTGCAAATGCAACTTTACTGAGGAGATAGCAAGGTCTGTGTACAAGGCTTTCCTCTGCTTATCCAGGCACCAGTGAGGCTCCGTGCTGGATGCCAAGGCTGGGAAACATCTTTCACCATATTTATCCTATTTGCTAACAAATTAATTAACCATTTGCTTTCAAGTTGCTGTCTTTCTTTTAGGTCGTTTATTACACTATAAAACTGCATTTCATCTCCTATGAAATCTGGTTTATATATTAGAAGCCTGAAGTTACAGCTAAAATTGTTCCAAGTGGTTCAAATTAATTCAGAGACCAGCAGTGTCACAAGCAGTCACAATACTAATTGTTACATGCTGTTGTTTGTTCATAAGTTTGGACACTCCTGAAATGCACTGTGTGTTCTTTCAGTGTCAGAAAGTTTCAAAGTTTCTTCAATTCCCTAGTTTTCCTTTTCTAATCTCAGGTTCAGTTTGTTCTTTTCTGTCATAAGAAACAGTATTGCATTCTGATTTGTGTACAGTACCTTCAATTTTAAAAAAATCTGGATTTCAGTTTAGGATGAATGTTTCCCTAGCTTGATTCTTTAAGCTTTTCTTCAGGTTCTGTTCTTGTGAAACCATCCCAGATGTGATCTGAAGCAGGTACTTAGTTTTGTGATTTTCAATTCTGCTGGGCTTTCTCCTTCAGTCAGACAGCCATATCACCTAGAAAGAGAAAAATTGTATGGCACAAAACCAGAAAGTGTTCAAAACCAGCAAGTGTTCAGAGCTATGAACACTTTCTGTGAACACATTTCAACAGCTTTTGACATAATAGCTGTGCGAGGGGAATTGTCAGTTTTGGTTTTGCTGTGTGGTGTTCTAAGGGAGAGAGAAAAGGTTGTTTGGTTTTTGTTTGTGTTCCTGGGGGGTTGAACACTAAATTTCTGGATTGGCAGCTGGAATATAGATGCTCTTTAAGCTCTGGTCCTGGGTTCTAAGTAGGCCATCTAATGCCTTTAGATGGTGGGTGAAGCTCAGGTTAGGGGCTCTATCCACAGAAAACCACAATGAAATCTGGTGTGGGGTCTGAGGGCTCTGATCAGGATCCTCACTGAGAGTAATAAGATGGTTCACTTGTGTATGAAGGAGCAATCTCTTGCTTTTTGTGCTTTATATTTGCTATTATTTATTTGTGGATTTGGAAAGTACCTTGTACAGCTGATTTGTAATGTATCAGTCTTTCTTTAAAAGAAAAGTTTTGATTTGGATTTTGATTTGGATTGCAGAATTAAACCTTTATTAAACTGTGTTATATTCAGAAATAGAGCAGGCAACTTTGAAATTTTAGAAAAAAATATTAAAATAACACACCAGTCAATCTTTTGCCTTTGCTGTTGAATACAAAGTAGTTCCCTAATCCTTTTTAACCTCAAAGTGTTTTTTCTGAAATTTACTCCATTCAGGCACTCCTCTGAAAGCCACATAAAGTTGGTAGCTAGTGTAAAATAAATAGCTTGAAGCATTCAAGAACGGATGTTTCCAATATTTTGTGTCTTGTATGTGTAATTTGTTATCATAAATATTTAACAACCACTTCCTCTAAAAAGACTCGTGCAAGCTTCATGAGACTGATTTTGAACCATGACCAGAGAGGATAAAACAAAGTTTTCTTAAAAAGAAACACAAAACCAACAACTCAGGCCACCCCCCCCAACCCTCACCATCCCAGTGCACTTGTTATTAATTTACTGATTCCTGCCCTGGTGGGGAGAGAGAGTTTGGCATTTTTAAACTGATATTTAAAATCTTGTGGTCTAAGTAAAGAGCAGTCTTAATTGCATGTAGCTGCCAACTTTTGAGCACTCTGTTTGAACAGCCCCTTTTGAATGTTAAAAGCTATTTTAAACTGTTCCTCTAAAATATTTGTAACCTGTCCTTTCATGAAGGATTGTTGCAGAGCAGATGCAGCCAGATGGGAAAACTGGGCTGTAACACAGAGATGTGAGTGAAAGCTCTAGATTTATCTTCCATCAACGGCATGATTTGTAATATTTGAATTGTAGCTTTGAAAGAGAATAGGTTGGAATGCAGTTCATCTGAACTGTGTGACAGCTATATATATTTATATATAATGCTTTGGAAGTTTGATATAATAATGTTCTGCCCAAGTTCAGTTTATTTTGTGGATATAAAGTACTTCACTGTTTGGTGCATAAAGTCTTTGACGTTTAGCTTAAAAGTATGACCACTGCAAATTAATTTCAGGAAAATGTAGTGAATGCATAAAACCATCAGTGAGCCATCCTTGCAAAAAATGCCCATTTGCACAAAATCCATTTATAGAACATTATGTAAGCAGAAGAGAATGAGCATTCTTGTTTGCAAATGCCAAGATATGATTTTGTAACAAGATGCATTATTATATTTTATTTAATTTATGTTTTTTTAAATTAAATTGCTTTAAAGTGAAGATGCATTAAATGTGAGCAGATAGTTGAGGCATAAATTACAGAAACGATGCAACTGTCGGGAATGGTAACGTTCAAGCAGTTGGAAAGAAAGCTTGCATATTTTGTCTGAAAGAATGAAGCTGGCAAATATCTTAACTGCCAAAGGAACACAAGATACGGTAGCTGGCCTTCAAAAGTGTTTTTTCTAGGCTAAGTCATGTGAACACAGTTGTTTTTTGAAAACTGCAGGAAGCAGCTTATGAAAATCAACTGGAAAAAATTCATATTCAGAGACCTGATTCAGTGTCTGCTGAAGTCAGCAATAGAGTCCCAGCAAAAGCACTGGAACCTCAAAATCTTTGGGGTGTTTTTTCTCCTTTTGTTCTGAGGGGTATATGAAGTGCCACTATTTTAACACATCAAAGCTGAAACCCTGCTTAACTGTACAGAGGCACCAGAATTCCAACACAACTAGTAGAATTATTTGTTTTTTAAATTAAGATATTTGATTGAAGATATTTGGTTGATAATATTTAAGTTCCATTTGACCAACACAAACCTGTCTTGAAACTACCCTAAAAAGATTTTCCTATCCTTCAATTGTCTCTTGCTGTTCTTTTAAAGGAGGAAAAGCTCCTATTCTTTCCAATATTTGATTTGGGATCAATTTTTTCTTCCCTGTGAGTGTGGTTTTTACTCTTTTTTCTTCCTTCAAAGTACTGTTTAGCTATGTGCTTGTAGGGTGATCTCCTGGTAGATCTCAACCATGCAGAGTTACACTTCTCACTGATGCGATACCGAGTTGTCTTAAACTACAAATCACTCTAGGCTACCAAAAATAATTGGTTTCAGTTTTGCACACTAGGGCAGGCTAAATTTGAACCATTTCTGGTGTGCAGATGCTGTCCACTCTCTCCCTTCCAAGCAGTGTTTCTGAACTGTGATGCTCCATGATGCATCTGTGAAGTGATCCATCTCGGTGTGGGATAAAGGCTGCCAGATGCTTTTGCGCAGAGGTGTCTTCCCCAGGGTACCTGTGAGGAAACAGGCTGAACAGCTGAGTAGCTGGCAATTCCCTCCTGTCCTCAGCAGGACAAACAACTTGTTTCACAGCTCCCTGGAAAGGATTCTTGAGCTGATACCAATGTTATGGCTGGGGGGGATAAGCTGCCCCAAGCCTTTTAATCTCTGCCAGATACGTAGAGTATAATGAATGCTCCACAAAATGGCTTTGCATGTCTGGCTTCTGATATCCAAACTGTATATTCCTGTATGACCTGAGTGGATCACTCTAATTAATTCAGCAGTGCAGCATACTCTAAAATAATGTGTATTTTAAGTCCCTGCAGACAGAGTGACTTTAAGGAAAAAAAGTTGTGTTTAAAGTTGAGCATTGATGGAAGTATTTGAACCACTGTCACTTTGTTTTTCACTAGAAAAGAGCATGTAGAGAGCAGCTTTTAAAATTTTTCTCAGTGCTTGCAGGTGACCTTGCTGTCTTCATTCATTGTGCTTCATTAGTACACTAATTGAAGCACTGATGCATTCAGTATAATTCTGGGAATCCAGCATGTTCAAAGATAAACCTCTTGCTCATCTTTGTGGAAATATAGAGGAAGATATAGATAGAAGGTAGGGTAATGAAAGTAAATCCTTAATTGAGTTCTGAATCTTTCTAAAGGTTCTGTTTCTTGACATCGGCAGAGAAAAATCTTAATAGAGCACTGCTGCCTCTTTGCTTTTCCACTGAGTCTCAGCCACATGCCTCTGTTGCTAATTCTGTGCTGATTCTGGCTTTTGGTGTTCCTCTTCATAAGCTAGTTCAAGTCACTAGTTAGTTTTCAGTAGAGGATTAATTTAAAAAAAGGGTGGAAATAGATTCTTCGTTTTCATAAAAGCAAGAAAGTGAGATTTGCTGGCCTGTCTGCAGCACCACACATTCAAAATATAAAAAGCCAGAATTGCAGGAATTTTTCTGTGCCTTGTCTCAGAACGGTGTTACTGCTGTGTGCCATTTCCACACACCAGCTTTTGTCTTAAATTTAAAATTGATAAGGTTTTGTAAAAACAATGCATTTCAGATGTGGAAAAATACCTACCTGTTAATAAAATGTGAGGGTTTTTTTTCACCTGTAAATACATGTACTGGATCATAAGATTTCAAGTGCTTCAAGTATTTTCCTGGCTGATTAGCAAATGGAAGCAGCACTTCTGAACAATCTGTTAGCCTCAAGTGCAAAGTACCTCCTGCATCTCCTGTAGACTGATCCCCAGCTGATGTGAATGAGTAAAGATTTGTGGGGTGAAATTGTGTTGATTCACAGCAGCAGGCCTAAAAGTTTTTGTGCTGTTCATTGAACAAAAGTTCCTATTTTAGTTTTTAAGGACTTGCTCTTTAGTTTAAATCTGAATCTATTGGTTTTGTAAACAACTAAACTGACTGTAGCCAAAAGTTTCACAGGCCCTAAATTAAACAACTTTACCTGCTTACACTAAGGATAGTCTTATTTCAGTAGAATTACTAATGTGAGCAATACAAGGAATGGAACACTTTTTGAAGGATATGATCTGAAAAATAAAACTTTAACATTAATACAATTAATTTATATCTTAATGCTTGACATTGTGACCAAGAGATTTATACTTTTCCCCCATCTGTTATACAGCCACAGGAAGAAATACTTTTGATCAGGTTTAAGCAAATCCTCTTCAATTTTAATTACTCTGAAATAGAAATGGAGACAATAGAGCAGCTTTCCCTACAATGTTGTCACTGAAGGTATACAACATCCTCAGCAATCTCACTAACAAGAAACAGACAATGCTTTTTCGACATCCTTTGAAGTATCAATATTACTGTTAGAAATATAACAGACAAATTCAAACAGTGGCCTTGGCAAAATATGAAAACTTCATTTAGCATGGGTACAAGTTACTGATATCAAAGAAGTTGGGAAAAAAGTTAGTGAGGAGACAGAATTATCTGCTTACCCTGCCAGAGGGAGTAACAGCAAAATTAACCTTGAAAACTGTTTGGAGAGCATTCTTGTGAAAACAGTATGACACAATGTTGGATTTATGGATATGAAGAGGTCAACAGTTCTTAACTGACTGTGGGCAGTTACATTTTATTTACTGTGGTTTTGAAGTAATGTTACAGCAGACCCGCTTGTTCTAAAATTTCTGAGTACACCGTTTATTCATATTTACTGTAGTCTGATAGATTTGTTCAACTATTATATTGTTCACCTCTAAAAGCAAAGTTCCATTCAGGTATTTAATTTGAACATGACAAAAATACAGCATCCCAATCTTAGGCAATTCTTGCTTCAGGCTCAGTTTTGGATAATCAGTGAAATAAAATAACTAAGTGGAGTATAATAAAATTCATACCTATTCCATATATTTGAAGACCTTTTTTCCTGTGTGTAGCTGAAACCTGCTCCAAACCTATCAAACACATTCTGTTTATGGTGATTAGAATTTATATTTCAGGATGTGAGATTTTGTTAATATTATGTTCAGGTCATTAGGGAATACTGACTTGGACATATTTGCTGTAGACTCCTTGGTGGTTGTGACAAACAGTCTTCTACCCTGCTTTTTAAGAACGTTTTTTTTTAATGCCTGTTCTTTCAGAAAAAGCATGTTCTAGGACATAATTTTGGTGCAATCATGATATGTTTTCAGATCTTAGTTTAAATGTGGTTATGCAGTAATTTATGCATGCAGTCTCATGGAATAATGGTTATACTGCATCCAAAGCAGTGTGGGCAGCAGGGCCAGGGAGGGGATCCTGCCCCTCTGAGGGAATTCTGCTCTGCTCTGGTGAAACCCCAGCTGCAGTGCTGCATCAGCTCTGGGGTCCCAGCAAAGGAAGGACAGGGATCTGTCCAGAGGAGGCCACAAAGATGATGAGAGGAACATCTCTTCTAAGAGGAAAGACTGAGAAAGTTGGAATTGTTCAGCCTGGAGAAGAGAAGACTCCAGGGAAATCTTACAGTCTTTCAGTACTTGGAAGTGGCACCTACAAGAAAGATAAGGACAAACTTCTCAGCAGGACCTGTTGTGATAGAACAAGGGGTGATGGTTTTAAACTGAAGGGGTGTCATTTTAGACCAGACACAAGAAATGAGCATTTAACAATGAAGGTGTTAAGCCACTGTCCCAGGTTGCTTGGGGAGGTGGCAGATGGCCCATCCCTGGTGACATTCCAAGTCAGGTAGGATGGGGCTCTGAGCAACCTGCCCTGATTGAAGGTGCCTGCTCATGGCAGGGGATGTGGACAGGATGGCTTCACAAGGTCCCTTCCAGCTCAAACTGCTCTGTGGTTCTATGACTTAAAAAGCCTTTACTAGGAAAGAATCATAGTGAAGAGTGTGCAAGTAGAAAGAGAAAAAAAGGAAACAGAAAGCAAAGTGAAAATGTCTGGATTTTATATTTAACCAGGGGAGTATTAGATTAAATAGAAGGTACTTTATATTGTCATGAAGGGGACTGAAGATGTGAAATTAAAGGGAAATTTTTATTAATAACTGCATGTGAGTAAATGCATTTTATAAGGATTTTAATTTTCCTGATGCTTTGAGACATATACTCTGTCCCTTTGTATCAGCACAACCCCTACAGTGGCATGAGGTTAAAAATTTATTTTATTTAGGCTTTCAAGATTTGGTCTTGGTTTGCTGAAAATTTATAGAAAATTATATTCCAATTTAAAGATTTTCCTCACTTAATGAGAAAGTTGTGACAACTTCCCCTTTTGACAAGACAGGAAGCTGGCTTTGTACATGTGTAAATTTGATTACTTTACACAGGACATGTGAAAGAAAGTTATGTACTAAGGACAGATGGAAATGGATGGACATCAGGAAAAGGTTGTGGCTCTCTTGAAGGAAAACATATTTCTGGTGGATCTAATGAGGCCAAGACTTTGCCACAGGCATCCAAATAGATCTGTTCAGCTCTGATTTTACTGTCTTTCCTGTACTGGAACCTAAGCTTCTCCTGATACTTCTCTAGCTATACACACAGACAATTTTTAATTTTGCTTTGAGTGACTCCTCTAAGTACTGCTGGGTAATGGCTCATTTGTCCCAAAAGGTTCATCCAGTGCAGGATTGCACAATGGTCTATTCTTCTATCAATAAATGAATTGTAACAGACTTCTATACCTTTGTAGCAGAACTGTGAGCTCCTAAAACAAAGAAAGAAAACAAGAAAACTATTTCAGATTGTGAACAAACGTAATCCCTGTCTAGCAGTATCTCTAGCTGAGATTGTGCCCAAGCAGCCTCTCTACCATCTGCAACAACTTTGTTTTGAGAGAGACTGATAAATAGCAAAATGAAAAATATTTTCCTTTTGTGCAGTAAGCATTCATTCGTTAAAAGTGGTTTCAAATGATAGGTATTAATGCCAAGTTCTGAAGTACGTCAGGTGATGCAAGTGTGTCATGAACATATCAGAAAAACATCGAACATTATTTTGGCTACTGAAAGTAAGACAGAGTAACTATTGAAAAAAATATTCAAATGGTTTCCTGAATATAGGATTTTTTTCAGTCTATGCAGGGTTTAAAGATCTTTCAATATTTTATATCTTCGTTTTAAAAAATTTTTGTGTATGTTTTCATCAAATTTACTTTGAAAATGGTTTATTCACAGAAAATGACATTAATTTTTTAGTATGTGTGTGTGTGTCTTAAAAAATACACTAATAGAAACAAGAATTTGAAGCTTGTATATAAACTAGAACTTTGATAACTGATTTTTTCTTTATGGTGAAAAGTTTTCATTTTTTTTCAGAAAGGACTTATTACATGGAAAGTATTCACATAAAGAATATAAAAAGCTATTTACTTTATGCTCTTCCTTCCTGGCAATTGCAAAACACTTTTCAAATCAGGCTCTGAAATCAGGTGAAATCCAGGACCAAAAAATGACCAGAATTACTGTCTAAGAATTTCTCATTTAAATTGGACTATTAACATTTTTGTTTCCAAATCTAAAGCCAGAAAATTCATCTTGCCAGAAAATTCTAGTGACCAGAAAGTATAAGGAATACATTTGTATCTTCTTGTTAGAATGAATTTTCTGTGCAGATCCCTCAGTCTTTAGGGAAAAACTCCCTTGGGATTAGTCTGCTTTTTTCCCCTCATTTAAGATTTGGCTTAACACAGTTAAGTTCCTCACCCCTGTTATGACTACATTACAAAGTGTTCTGAAACTTATAAAGTATGATTTTTGCTTTGAAACAAAACACTGTAAATGAGAAGGAATTAATGGAACTGGAGGCAACAAGAAGCTTTAGAAGGTTTAATAGGAGGTGATCACTTAACAGGTTCTTACATTTTACCTCGTTACCTCTGCTGTTGATCCTACTAATTTTGTTTTACTGTAGTCTGCCTTTCAAAAGATTACCTCATTTTGACTGAAATGTCAAAAGATGGGACCCTTATTCTCCTTGCTAATCCCTCGTCCCTCTCCTCCAGCATGATAAATCACCTTACATTTCTTTTCCCACTTCTCACTGCTGGTTCTTGTTAGGCTATTCCTTAGGAATGAGATAATTCTCTATTATCTGGTGTTTTCTCCCCAGAAAGATACTTTGTATTTCTCTGTGAGACAGAAGCCCAAACAGCTGAGTTACAGCAAAAACAGGAGAAACCCTGTTTGTCTCTGGTAGCTGCAAAGCTGAATTGCAAACCACTATCAATATTTACTTTCAAACTTTTCAGCATAAAACTTGTTTTTTTTCTTTTCACAGTAGATTGCTTTTCATTGTAAACATGAAGATTTCAGTATTTTATCCTACTTCAGTAGTCAGAAGTTCAAATGTCTATTTCTGACATTGTCTTATGTGATGTATTTTTCCAGAAATGAATAGAAATGAAATTATGAATTCAGCAATGATTAAGGTATTAATTTTGAATACTCATTTCTTTTAACTACTGACAAGGAAGGAAAAATGGACACTTAAGGAAGGTGATAATGTATAGCTCTTTTTAAACAGTTATTTAGATAATAACTTATTTAAATATAGATAGAATATTCTCTGAGTGCTTTGGTCTTGATTTTCATTTGGTCCTTAACCTGGTTTCCAGTGTTGAGAAGGAGAGTTTGTGTGTGGTTAATTACAAAGGTAGTGATTTCATTATTCGGGTGAGTAATCTTCTGAGATTTTGATCCAGCCAGTTCATTTTCTATTTTTTCAGATGCAGTTTGCCAGGTGACCTTGCTCAGTGAAATAATTATTACCTGCTGCTTTCAGCCTTGTTTCATTTTGGTGTACAGCCATCTGAATTTTAAGAGAAAACTGCCTTTATGGATGTTAGCTGAATTAGCAGCTGTCCAGAAATTCTCAATGTCTTAGTTCACCTCAAAAAGAAACAGTAGATCAGAGGAAAAAAAAAAAGTAAACAAGAAAAACCTCCTGCTTTTGATTTTGCTCTTAGGAATATAGGCAGAGAAGTGATCAGTATTTCAAGGTGTGCTTCTCTTGTTGGAGCCCTTATGGCCACTGCAAGAGAGGAGGAGGCTGCTCTGCTGAACATACATTAATTGTTTAATTTTTTTTCACTTTTGCTTTTGCTGGAAATCATTTTTGGTGTAAAGTCTTCTTTACACCAAAATTCCTCACTTTAGTGGTTTGTGCTGCCCAGTAGTGTCTAACTGTACAAAGGAAATAGTTTAGCCATCCTATTCCAGGACAGGTTTGCATTAACATTGGAGGAGGCTGCACATAGAACTTGGACAGGCTCTGTCCTTGGACGTTTTTCAGTAACTAAAGGGATAAAACTCCAGGTAATTTCATCTGACCTCAAAGCTGACCTTGCTTTGGGCAGAAAGACCTGGCTACATCAGTTCCACCTGGCTGCTGATCTTTGTTGGAGTGGGTTTGGTGCATTTCATTGATATGGCAGTAACACTGGACTGCATCTGGAGGAATAAAAGGGCCCAACTCGAGATTGTTCCACCACCATGGTCCCAGCTGAGTTTGCCAAATCATTCTTAACTGCACAGTGAGAACTGGTAAAGGTTTGGAGGAGAGTGAGTTATGAATTGATGGTCACTGCAGAGCTGAAGTGTTTGGCCTGGTTCAATATCTGATTGCTGCATGTCCTCAGCCTTGTAGCTGAACAGTCAAACTGCAGCTCTGCTGTTGCAAGCTAAAAACATTTAATCCTTTTTCCTTCTGCAATTGCTGTGTATCTATTTGCTTTAAAAAATCATATTTATAACAACAAAAAACTTTCCATATACCTTGTGTGACTTCTTTTTCAATATATGAAGATACATAGCCAACTGTCTTAAGGCAAAATATTTATTGTGTTTAATTCATTTTTAATGAGATGTTATAAAAACTGTGATTGTAGTGGGTATGTTATTGCTGAATTTTATCATTTAATATGCTGTTATTTTATAATTTCCAGCCTATTGTCTTTATAGGGACATAGTTATAACAGATTTGCCTTTATTACAGCAAATAATGACTCAGTTTAATGAGATTATACTATTTTTAAACTTGACATTTAACTCAGCCTTGGTTTTTCAATTAATCACAATATGGTAATATTTTCCAGCTAAGTTTCTTCAATTATCATTAGAATTAAATAATTTTACATGCTGCTGACACCTACTATTGGAAAATTCAAGCTGTGAGCCTCAGATAATTTCCCAGTTGCAGGAAAAGTTAGAGGTAGGGTGGACTAATATTCCCCATTTACCTTCTAGTTGTCCTTCTATCAAATGATGGCCCAGTTCTATCTTCCAGCTGCCCTGTTCTGTTATTCTGTCCATAAATGAAGAAAGAAATTGAATGAAAAGTAAGAATACTGAGAGGAAAACAGGTTTTTCTAACTCTGAGGGAGACTGCAATTTAGTGGCCAGCTAAACCAGAATGATTGAGTAGCCTGGCTGTTTGAAGTGCCTTGATCAAACATCTCTTCCACTTTACTAGGTCAGGTTCAGCATGGCTTGCTTAATTTTTTTTTTGTTTGTTTGTTTTGTCTTTTAAGCAATGTAACCCAGTAAAGTATGTCAGTGACAATGAAAATATTAATGTTTTTTATTCATGACAGAACTCTGGTTGGGCAAGCACCAGAACTGAGACACAGGAGTGTACAGGTTCACAGGTGTCACTGTATAGGTGACACGGAGATGGAGGATTTGGAAGCACAGTTTGAGGAAAAAGCTGCACTGAGGACTGATGAAATGTAATGGCTCATTCTTGTGAGAATGGGTAAATTACTCCTCACCTTCGTGATTCCCCCTCACACAGCTCCAGCACTCAACTGGATAAATTGTTTCAATAATTTAAATCACAGACAAACTTTATTTCTTTGTTAGGCTCGTTTTCTTTTCTTTCAACGACTTGAATTGACTCAATTCAGGGCACGAAGGGTGGGAGAGTCAGAGTGGGAATGGAGAAAGAGCAGTTTAGAGTCCGAGGGAGGAGGAAGATCCCCCCCTTTTGGTCATGATGAATTCATAGATCCAATTCAAGACCTAACGTCAAACTATCCCATGCTGTTATTTTGTGCAACAGCCCAACAGTTGTTTTCAGAAAAAAAAAAGAATTATTATTTATTGTCTCTATTTTGTTTCGAAGTTAAATGCTGAGTGTCTGTATTCCCTGGACTAGTTCTGGATAACACTGATTTAATGGCCCTGGTCTGATCCATTTCACTGACTCTGACAGGTGACAGAATTCTCTGTAAGAGCATGGTTTCTGCTTTCTATCCCAACTTGCATTTCTGACACTGGCAGATTGCTTCCTTAAAAGATAATTTGCTGTGCACACTTTTCCATCACTTGAAGTCGTGTCTTGCACAAGTCATATTGTGACTCATAAAATACTGCAAATTAGAATTGTTAGTAGCCCATCAGTTTAGTCAGTTTAACCAGGAATGCGAGAAGTCATAAGTTTTCTAAAGAGTATAATCTGTGTATTTAATTAACAATGCTAAGGCACCTCTGATTTCAGAAGAAGCATTTTCTTTTAGTTTATTCAAGTGGTTAGAAATATGTATTTTGAATATCTCACTGTAATATGATAGAGTGTATATTTATTAATAGTATCTAAATCTGAAGAGATTCCAGGAAGAATTAAAATGCACTGTACAAAATACACTGTGTTCCCTTTTCTTTCCAATTTGCACAGTTAATTAGCAGAGGTGTATTTGCCTATTTGTATTGTTACAATGAGATTTATCCAGGTATCAAAAAGTTGAAAATCTAAGAATTAAGCCTTCTGGGATTTTGGAGATTATTTTATTTAAGTAATCTAAAACTGAGGTTGCTGCTATGTGTGACAATAGGATTACCTTTGTGCTAAATTAAATTACAGAGAGTTAAGTCTAAAATCAGAATTAGACATACATATTTGTTTCAACACAGAGAATTGAAAAATGCAGGAAGATATTTGGTATTTGGAAATATTAAAATAGAATATTCACCAGCTCACTCTGAGAATGGTAGTCAAAGTGTTTTTAATACAATTTTCTGCTAGAATAAAGGATTCAAGGATTACTTAATTTAAAGAATATCAACGTTCTTTAGAATATCAAAGCTAGGGAAGATACCAAGGAAAGACATCTAAATGAGTATAAAAACATTCCCTAGAGGCCTGTGGAAGTACTTGGAGAAACATCAACCTGTGAAGAAAAAGCAAATAGAGCTCACTGTGCCTAAACCCCCAGTGCTTGGTCTGTGGTGCAGACACCTCAAACAAGCTTGGAGAAAGTCCCAGGGTAGAATTGTGGGGGACAACTTTTCACCTGCAGTTCAATTAACAACCAAAACCAAGTTTGAGCATGATTGATGTGATAGTGCCAAGTATCAGATTTTGTACTCTTTTAATATTTCCAAATACCAAATGTCTTCCTGCGTTCTTCAATTCTCTGTGTTGAAACAAACATGTATGTTTAATTCTGATTTTAGACTTAACACTCTGAACAAAATAAAATTGACAATTTAACACAAAGGTAAGCCTATTGTCACACGTTAGTATTTTTTGTTCTATGTGTTAACTTGATTTGAGCTCAGCAGCACTAAGAATTGTCTTACCATTCAGGTGAGATAATCTAACTTAAAAAAAAATAAATTAAGTGCACATAGCTGTAGAAAATCACTAGGTAATTTGCTACCTAGGAAGTAAAACCATATGGTCATAAACCCCATCTGCCAATTTGAGATCCAGTGAATTTTGTAGAAAGATCAACCCTTATTTAAAGACCTCAAATCACAGACAAATAATAAGTGTTTAAAATAGGCAATTTACCTTCATGATTAAGACTGTGTGTCCTATTTGCATTTGAACTTCAGCCTTTGGTAATATCCAAGGAGTCAAATTAGGTAGGTAGGAGATTTGGGAAGTGATTACTCTTCAAACAAGATGGGACACTTTTTGGTGTTTGAAAAGGGGAAGAGGTTAACTCTCTTTACTTGACCCAAATTGTTTTAATAACTTATATGCATATAAATAATTATGAATAATTTATTAACAAACAATGCAGTAATAAAGAGCATGGCCATTTCAAAGGAAATTTGCTCAAAGAGAAGTTGAATACATTATAAACTCCCATGGTTCTGAAAAGTCTTCTTGGGCAAGTCTTAAAGTGCATTCTTATAGTGAAGACAGAAAAAACATCAACCTTCAAAACTGAATGTGCATAAAATTGCATGCCAGCATGGGGCATTACATTAGCAAATAAATGAAACATAGATTTTTAGAATATACCCTGCACATTTCCAAATACTTTTGATGGACTATAATTTCTAAGCGGGAAGTTTTGACTATTGTCAATTGTATCACTAGATGGCAGTAATAGCCAAGTGAAATGAAACCATGTAAAGAATCTCAGGGTTTTCTTTTGAATTCAATTTCTTAATATCAATTCTAGATTTAAATCCTTGGTATAGTTCTGTGTCCAAACCCAGGCCAGACATAAATTATGCCCTTTTAACAGGATGTGACAAATTATCATAAGATACTACAAAAGGCCATTTTCAATGCTTTCTAGAACTTTGGGGGTCCTAATAGAGTCTTCAAACTGTTCAGTTTTGTTGGTGTTTAAAGAAACACAACAACAAAAATACCCAGGACCCAGTGCCCAAAGTGGCTGCTTCTGAGGTATTAACACTGAGAGCCTAAAAGGCAGGAAATGAGCAAGTGAATATAAATTGTTGTAAGCCGGAGGCAGATGGAGTCCCAGAACCTTACTGGGAGACATGCAAATCAAAACATCTAAAATGGTGTCCATTTGTAGGATTTTGAAATTATTTTGGCTGTTCTCAGACAGCCAAGAAGACGCTCAATCTAAACCAACGACCTGATTTGTAACAAATTTGTAATTGTGTAGACTACAGGCTGGAGAATTCATAAAACAAATGCTTCATTCCTAGTCTCCCATAGAGCAGATCCTCTGTGTGCTCAGTCACACCCAGCATCTCAATTTTTGTGTTACTCACAATGATTCAACACTGACACAGCACCCCTTCTTCCCAGGTTCTATGCACAGTATCTCTGTGTGGGAGAGATGAAATAATATTGCCACTTTCCTTTCCATATGTACTTGAATAGCAGTGAACATAAGAGTTAGCTTTGGCCTCTCTGGCTTGTATCTGAATTGTGCATTCTTCCACCAGCAGCAGTTGGAGTGGAACCAGCCAGCCCCAGCACAGGGAGTGGGATCAGCCCTGGAATGTCAGAGAGCAGCTGTTCTGCTGCCTCTGGTGTCTGCACCACGGGCAGATAAGGGAGAGCTGTAGAGGAGCCGAGCAGCACAGGGCTGAGATTCAGTCCCAAATAATCCTGGAGTCAGCAAAAATTCTGGGCTTTCCCCTGGGTTTTCTATTAACAACATACAGAGCTAAGAAAGATTTTTTTTCCCTTCTCTCCCACACCCCCTTAGAAGAAATCAGATATATATACACCAGTTAGCTCTGCAGTAAGGTGTTATGCTGACATTAAACTAAATTGCAGATTCTTTTACTGTTTCTGTCTTTTTCAATAAATTTAGTGGGAGGATGCAATTACTATTTATAATTATATTCATTAGTTTAGTTGTTCTCATTCTGAGAATTCTGTAATCAAACCAGATAGGTCTTTTGTATTTAGTGTCCATATTTAAAAATCATTATGGACATTAAAGTCAAAGAACATATGCTTCTTGACATATAGAAAAATCAGTTTATTTGGTCCATCTGAGTAGCTGTCCTATTCAAATACTGTAATATTTATTACTCAGAAGAGAGTTTAATTGGATTTTGCTCCAAAACATGTTTTACATTAATGTTATAGTGTGCAAAGTTTTTCTGCTTATTGTAGGATCTTTGGAACATTAGGTTAATCTTTTACAAATGCTTGTGTTGTTAGATCTCTGCTTTATGTAATTCACAGATCCAAGCTGAGCTTCTTGAGAAGAGCTGAACTCAGCCAAGGAGCTGCTCTCATAAAAGTTAACAAAACTGAGAGTGCAGCACAATAAGCTATTGTTGAATGGACTTCTGAAAGCAGGAAGGCATTCTGCCAAGTCCAGGTAAGGAGGATCTACACAGATATTTCTCCCCTCCCCCCTACAAAACACAGTGTGTAATTACTAGCACTGAATCTAGCAGCAGAAAGTAACATTTCAGTTTCAAACTGCAACTTGATTAGACTTTCAGTGTTAAAATTAAAGCTGTGAGAGCCCAGGAAAATCTGCCAGCTCAGCTAACTCCTGGTTTGTTTGCTTCAAATAGGGTTTTTGCTACTCCTTTTGCCATTATTATACTGAACTTAATTAAAACATTGAAAAAATAGAACAGATTTCAGTTATCTTGAGGTCCCTATAAATTAAAGCAGCGATAGGTGAGAATAAAAAACAGATAAGAGAGAGAGAGGATCATTTGCTTTTGAGATTTAAAATGCATAAATAAAACTCTTTTTACACAAGAAGCTGCATGTCTGAGCCCAAGAACCTGAACTACAATTATGTTTTGTTTTGACGTTGCAGTTTACTTTGAGGAAAGGATAATTTTGTTCACATTTAAATATTACAAACTTAATATAAACTTGCCATGCATCTGTCACCATAGGGTCTTAAATTATTTTGCTTTTCATAGTGACCTTTGTTATAAATTTTCAGAGTTTTACTTAAGGACAAATGGACTGTTTCATGTCTGCTCTAATTTGAGTTACACGTTGCACTATCTGTTGCTTTACTGTAACAAAGATATGAAGAGTTTAGTATTATTTATTCAATTGTTGAATTCTCCACTGGCATAGAACTCATACTGCAAACAATAATTAGTAAGATGAAGCCAGTTTGCATTGGCTCTTATGTGGAAATTATTAGTCTGGATGTGTATTATTTCCAAAGAAGCTGTTGAAGAGATTATGTAATGGCCTATTTTCCTGAATATTTTTGCCATCAGCTCTGCATGAGTGGCTCAGACCTCAGAAGCAGAAGAGTTTTAGAAGATGAGTGTTCTTAGTTTGGTTGCTTTGCTGGCAAAGCAAGGTAAGTAGCTCAAGGCAGAACAGTGCAGTAATTAATCACTATTGCATTTGGCACCTGATTTCGCATGGATATATCAGGATAATCTTGCATTCTCCCATGCAAGACGACTCTCCTGATGTGTAAACAACTGACAGTTTGCAGGTTATTGTGCCATGAATGAGTGAAATCCCGGCAACAAAGAAATCAACCCCAAAAATCTCGGCGGTCCTTTCTGTCAGGGTGTTGCCGCTAGGTGCCAGTTTCATTTTGTTAGTGATAAAGAACAAATTGATGTTGTGTGGATGCCTTTTAAACTAGAGATAGGGTCAAAGGAGGCGAGCACAAAGGAAATTAATGCTTGGGTGTTGCAGTCCCGGAAACTTCTCTGTTTCTGCATTGAAACTTCTGAGTTTAGGCACCCAAATTAGGCACTTCATATAATAACTCCTGTTAGTTCGTATAATAACTCTTGAAAATTAATTTTGCATCTGTTTAGCTTTTTCCTGGCCTGATGATCACACACACCAGCTATTTGTTATCTATTCTGCTTCTTTACAGAAGAAACAGAAACAGCTGCCTTCTGGACTATGTAAAATGTTCTTTCCCTTTATGGAAAGACCTTCACTTTTTTGTGAGGCTGAAATGCCTTTAAATCTATCTAGCTGAAGGTCAGCCTCTTAGCACTGGTTCAGCATGCTTACAGGCTCTTCCTTCCAGCTTTAAAGTTGCTGTCAAGTCCTTTATCACCCTGTTACCTTGGAATCTGCCTGCTGGGGCTGTACTGTTCTTGCAGCAAATTTGCATGACAACTCTTTTTCCCAGGGACTTTGTAATTTCTTTCGGTACTTTTAAGTAAGGCCAAAAATATTGAAAAGCCTTGTGCCAATTTAGTCTTCCCAAGAGAAAGCTTCCTTACTCCCTACAAATATTGGTGACTGGCTGTTCCTGCAACTCAAATCTCTTTTTGCTGTTATCTTCATTTGGTTTTGGTGCAGCTCATTTTCCCGGCCCAGATTGCAGAAAGAAGCCATTACACTCTCGATGCCAAACTTTTGCATTCTCTGTCATCTCACTAGGAAATTAGGATGAGCAGAACATAAGTCATGGGGGAAATACAGGAAACTGAAACTTTCAGGTGGAGGAGGGTATGAATTTGGCCTGAGCTGAGCCTGAGCAAGGGGAGAGAAAGATATTTCCATAAGTGTTTGTTTAATTAATTATATTTCCTTTTTCCCAATTGTTGGAAAAGATGAAAATTTGACAAGAAAGTTTCACAGATATGTATACTTGGCAGAAAGCTCTCTGAATGTACAACCTGAGAACGGGACAGAGATGGAAGCAAGTTTTGATATAGAAGAACAATAGATGTCTAAATTGACAACTGCTGAGCCAGTTGTTACTGGACAGCTAAGAAAGCAAAGGTTAAGTCGAGTTGGAAGGGGGTTTTATGACTAGAGCAAAGGATATATTGACCACAGATAAAAAAGATGTTTTTACCAAGCAGAAATAAGTCTTAGGAAAAGCAGAAAGATACCATAGGCAAACAAACATGCTGACGTGGCAAGTAGAAAAGAGGTCTAAGAATTTTCCACTGCAAGAAAACTGAAAAACAACTTTAAGCTTAAACTGTGACATACTAACTCATGTGATTGGATAGTAATCACCATAATATGATAATGATTGTAGTTATGATAGGCTGTAGGTGATAGTAAAAGTATTGTATATGATGCTGATTGGTTGTTATGTATTAAGATGCTCAGCAAAGAAAAATATATAATGTATTGGAACCAGAACTAAAGTGGCTTCAGGCTTGCCTAAAAGCTGCAGCTGACTGCTGTAGGAGTGGCTCTGTCACCCAGGACCCAAGACTGCTGTAACATCTCCTATACAATAAACAGCATTTGGAAGAGCTGCCTGGAGTCCCACATCTCTCATCTCAGGCTCTTACACCCAATATTTGAATCAGACATTGTAAGTTTGTGTTAACTGGTA
This sequence comes from Molothrus aeneus, assembly GCF_037042795.1. Classification (NCBI taxonomy): domain Eukaryota; kingdom Metazoa; phylum Chordata; class Aves; order Passeriformes; family Icteridae; genus Molothrus; species Molothrus aeneus. The sequence continues at coordinate 21,205,949 of NC_089653.1, read as the reverse complement.
ATAAGTTAAGTTAAAATAAATTCCCTGATTGTTAAGACTGTTTTGCCTATGACTATTAATTTCTTTAGATCTTGAGTCAAATTCCACAAGGAAATGTGGGTTCATAAATTCTGCTATACTTTTCTTTTGCTGCCTAGTTTGCCTGGGATACCCCAGCAGTACAGAGCTGGAGACAGCTGGGAGCAGCTATTCCTGGATGCTCATCTGTGAATAATTCCTGTCTGTTTCCATCCTTGGGCTAACCCAAACCTCTGTTCTCTTGCCAGGGTACAGAACTGAGAGTTTCAAACAACTTTATGCTTACTTAGTTGTACTCTAGGAGTTGTCTCAGGTGACCTTCCATTCTGTAAGTACATTATGAAATCCTAATCACCAGGCAAAGTTTTCTGCCTTGAATCCTAATTCTCCACTGCTTTGCACCTCAGCTATTAATTTGCACATATGCAGAGTGACATCAGGTGTTAAATGAAACCAAATCAGTTTGGTAACAGATTGCATACCTTCTGAATAGTTGTAAATTATTGTGATGAAATTTAAAGGAATAGGGAATTGAACCCTTTGTGGCAATTTAAAGTGATTTTGTCTGATTGCTTTCACATCATGTGGAAATGATGAAATGTTTTTTTCACCTGTCTTTAATAAAACATCTATGTGTATCATCAGATGAGAGCAGCCAATAATTTAGGATCTGAAATTGTTGTCTTTCTTAAGATATTAAGAACAGTATTAGTTCTTCAAAGAAAATATTTCTATTTAAATAATGGCAGTTCAATATGAGTGCCAAAGTTTTTGTGAAAATCCCTTTTTTTCTGAGATAATGACCATTGATTACTGAATGGGAGCAGTATTCTATGTCTTCCAAAATTAATATTGGCTGTGTTCTGATGAGTAAATCACACTAAATGCTAAATTTTATATGTACTGTTATTAATATAACTTTCAATATTGTTTTAGAAATCAACAGCTATTGAAAAAAGCATTCACAGAATCATGGAAATACTGGTTGGAAAAGATCTTTGAGGGTCAGCTAGTCCAACCTCTGTGATACATGAAGGGACAAGATTCACCAGCAGAGAGTGAATTTGAGATTTACTCAGAAGTGCTCAGTGTGTTATCTTTACTCCTAAGAGCTTTTTGTTGTTTTTTTTTTTTTTTTTTTTGCTTGCAGCTTACAGACATAATCACAGTCCCACCATAAATCTGTCCTCTTGACATTTTCCATTGTTCTCTCCAAAGTCATGCTAAAGGAGCATGAAGATTGTACAGTTCTGTGCTGATGTAGAAGCAGAAACTCCAGTTCTGTTTCACACTGCTGCTGGTGCTCTCTGTTTAACTCTTTCCTCACACCAACACCTGTACCCCAATAAGCTTCCTGCTACCAGACTATTGCCAACCCTAAATAGCCAGCAATGGCTTCTTAATGCAAAAAGAGGGCATATAGGGAGCCAGACTAGGCACCAAAGATGCTACAGAAGCATTGCTTAAGGACGAGATCCCTCAAGCCAGGCTTAGCTGGAGCTAACACTGGGTAAGGACATAAGGAGAAGCCATAACTGATCCTACCATTACAGCAGTAACAAAAGGAACTGTAGGTCTGTTGATGAAAGGATTCAGTCCTGTATGATGATATTTTTCATTTGCCTGTAGTTGTCTAAGCAACAGCATAAGCATTCTTTATAGCTAGATTCACAATGCAGGATTGCATTAATTAATTAAAGAGAACTAAGTTATTTTATCTAATTGTTTTACAATCTGCTTTTAATTTGCAATATCACGTTCTGCCCATGACAGTAGGACCAGAAATGGATTTATGAAGTTTTCCTTTTCCCTAGTCCTTTTTTGCAACTAATTATACCTCAGGTTATAATAACATTCTACATAAGAGGGAAAAAAAATTGCTGTCAGTTATATGTTTTCTGTTGGTTCTAGGCAATAGCTCACAAAACTTCATCAGGTTACAGCCAGCTCAGTGGGACAGATGTGCATTTTCATCAGGTAAGGATCTCACTCTCAAGAAAACAAACCTACAACAAGCCTCAAGTTGCCAAGCGATAATGCATTAACAGATTTTTATTTTGACTTTCAGATATTTTATCATTAAAACAATTAAATCAAAACAAAGTAGTTCTACAAAGTACTTGGCATTCATTCTGAATCTCTTATCTACTATTATAGGTCCTTCCTCTTCCTTAAAAAGGAAGCCATGCAAACACCCTCTTTAGTACTCAGACCACTTTCTCAGAGTTTTTTGTCCTAAAAGAAGGTGAAGAAGCAAAATTGTCTTGGAGTCTGGAAATAAAGCCTTTCTCCTTGTGTTTATGCAAGCTGTATTATCATTCCTTTGTTCCTTTGCTCCTGTACTTGGAAATACTTGAATTTTCCAGTGATGGAAACATATTGGCAAATATGTGGAATTATTGTTAAAACAGAACCCCAGAAGATATTTTTTAAATAGCTACAGTAGTTTTTTATTGTTTCCATTGTTAGAGCTCAAGCCTGTGGGAAATGACTTTCAGCAGTTTTTGTGTACATATTTGCTCCCTCTCCCTGTCTTTGTGCTTGCTCGTGCTCTGTCTATCTCTGATACACACTGTTAGCCTTAATTAGAGAAAAAAGCCTGAAAGCTTTGAAAAATAAATTATGGAAACTGAAAGGTGCATCGGACAACAACAATAACAGGCTTCTTAATTGGTGATCTGGGGGCTGGAGCACCTTTCCTGTGATGGCTGAGAGAATTGGGCTATTCACCCTGGAGAACACCAGCACCAGCTTTTGCACTGCCTGCAGGCAGCCTACAAGAAAGCTGGAGAGGGACCTTTGACAAGGGTGTGCAGTGATAAGAGAAGGGGGAGTAGCTTCAAAGAGAGTAGGTTTAGATTAGATATTAGGAAGAAGTTCTTTACTGTGAGCTCGGTGAGATGCTGTTACAGGTTTCCCAGAGAAGCTGTGGCTGTTCCATCCCTGGGAGTGCTCTGGGCCAGACTGGATGGGCCAGACTGGTTCAGTGGAAGGGGTCCCTGCCCATGGCAGGGGGGTTGGAACTAGACAATCTTTGGGTCATTTCCAACCCAAACTGGTCTGTGATTATATCTGTTCTTTATTGATAGATGTCATCACTATCTTTTAGGTTTTGTGAGGTAACTAGTCAATGTTTATGCTATTTATCAAATACTGTTTGTGATAATTTTTATAAAGTGCTCCAGACAAGTCCCCATGTTTCCATTCTCTGACAGTGTTGTACAGACAATGACTGAATGATCTCAGTTGGTTAGCACTTAATTCTGTATTCTTTATTCAGTTTGTGACTGAAATGTGAGCATAGTTTCTTATCTGTGCATCATGGAAATCACAGCTCACTTCTAATTTGTCCTAAAAATAGAAGGCCAGAATTATTTGGAACAAAGAAAATCAAAGATGCAATGAACAAATGTCCTTTTCTTCTTGCAGGGAGGAAAGAAAATTAACTGGTAAAGCTACCAAGGGTGGATATTACAAGGAGATACCACTAGAAAAGGCCATCTGAACATCTAAATATGTGGCCCAATACCTGTAAGACTAAGCTGCTAGTAATAGTTTAAAGTCTTCAAATGGATAATGGCCCAAACTTAATAAATGCTTGAACTTGCAGGGTGCTACTAAAGGAAATATTTTAAAAATTCAAAGCTGAAGTATTAAAAATTTTAGGACCACAGGTATATTCTTGTTAAAATTCATGCATTTTGCTGTGAATTTCAGTGAAAACAGATTCAAGCATTTTTGTTTCTTCTGTTTAATACTGGTTAAATTAATCCTGACAATGCAACCCTCATGCTTCTATTGTTCTAAAACTACTTTCAATATGAATAAATGATTGAAGGAAAAAAATACACAGGTATTTAGAAGGCAAATACATTTGAAAAACGGTCTTATACCCAGTACAACAAAATCATGGACTCAGTGCAGCAAGTTTTCTGTCTGTCACTTAAAAGAAGTTTGCTAGTTCCAGAATCTGCCATGACTAAGTGCTGTCATTCCTCATCAAGTCTATCTCTGAAACCCCAAAGCTCAGAAAAGACAAGGTGACTGTATTGTTAGAAAAGCCCCCGAGGGTGTTTGGGTGAATATCAGACTCTGAAGGGCAGCTTAGTTCTTCTGGACAAGTAGTATCTTTCAGGCCTGTTTTTCTAGGGGTTAGCATGGATCTCCTTACTGTGGGCTTCACAGCAGATAAAAACATCCTTCCAAGGGTCAATGAGAAATTTTAAATAAAAACATGACAACATAACTTAGAGGAACTCTTGGCAGAACCTGGCAGCTTGATGTAATTTGAGTATTTGAATGAAGATGTCAGTTGACGTGCAAGCAGAGCGGAAAGTGCTGCCAAGACAAGGTTTGGAGAAATCTCCTGTAGGTAATTTCTGCAAGACATCTTCAGAGTGGTGAATTGTCATACATGAAGGGACAAAACCCACCAGCAGAGAGTGAATCTGAGGTTTATTCAGAAGTGTTCAGTGTGTTATCTTTACCCCTAAGAGCTTTTTTTTGGTTACAGCTTACAGACATAATCACAGTCCCACCATAAATCTGTTCTCTTGACATTTTCCATTGTTCTCTCCAAGGCCGTGGTAAGGGAGCGTGCAGGGTGAACAGTTCTGTGCTGATGTAGAAGCAGAAACTCCAGTTCTGTCTCAGGTACAGCTGTCCTGAGACGCTGCTGCTGCTGCTGCTCTCTGTTTAACTCTTTCCTTGCACCAACACCTGTACCCCAACAGGTAATCTTTTCAAGTGCATTTAGACCTGGTGAAAAGGAAAGAAAAAAAGCAATGTGGAAGACTTTGAGCCTACAATAAATTCATATAGGACATTGGGAGAGCAAGAGAAACAATGGAGACACCTTATAAATTTGTATCTGTTCAAGGTAATAGTGGAGGGTTTGAGATCTGTTTTGGTTGTTTTGTTTTGTGGTGACTGTGGTGGTTTTTTTGGTGTGTGTTTTGTTTTTGCTGCCTTCTTGAGGAGACAGGGCTGATGTGGCAATGCTGTCCCTGCTTCTCTTCATCTGGTCATTGCACCCATAAAAACTTCTGAAATTATAGCTATTTTCAAGCAAATTTGGAATATACTTCAATTCCTATGAGATCTGTGTCACTCACATGCTGGAGATTTATTCAAAATAATGTCACGCTGAATGAAAAGCAGGTAGAATATACCTGGCTCTTTGGAATAAGGGTGAGGTTCTTGAGGTGAGTAAAGCCTTGTAGGGGAGTGAAGCATAAAAATTCTTAGGAGGGTTTCATTACTTCTGCTGTTTATAGATCAATTTATTTTTCTTTGAAGGTTTTCTTACATTCTGTGCAGCATCTAGGAAGGGAACTTATAAACTTGTAAGATCACATCCTTAATGTTGCAAAGAGATTGTCTTTTAAATACTTGGAAATAGAATATTTGGATTATAATCCTTACTGCCGTGTTTGAAGATTGAAATTTCTTGAAATAAAACGTCAAGAAATACAAACTGTAGTGAACCATATTATTATTAAAGTCAAAAGGTGCTTGAAATTTTAATGCATTAACTAGTTCTGTATCGATTATCATATTTTTATAGCCTTAATACAAATTCATAGAATCCACAGATGTTTGTTGTCTGAAACATAGAATGACAGAACAGTCTATGCAAGAAATTACTTTGAAAGGTCATGTGGTCCAGTCTTTCATAGGAAAGGGAGCAGAGATGAGATTATTTCCAACCTGTCCCACCACATCTAGAAAACCTCCAGTGATGGAGGCTCTCCCATGTCTCTGGGGAGGTGGGTAGTGGCTGATTGTTCTCATTGGCTTAAAATATGAGATTGCTTTCAATTATTAATTATGTGTTTTACATACCAAGAAGATCTTTCAAGGATTAATTTCTTCCTTATAGTTAAAGAATTATTAGCTAAGTCTAATTATTCCAGCTATTATAAAGTTTAATAAATCTGTTAAATCCTCAGAAGTCTTAATTTATGATTCCCTGAACTCAAACGTATTATAAGAAGAGGAATTTATTCCTTGAGTTGGAAGGTTTATTATTTCTTTAGAAAGGCTTGAGGAAAGCACAGAGGATTTGAAATGAAGACATGCAAAATTTGAATTTGAAATAGATGCAGTAGTTGGTAATACAATTATGTTTACACAGTAGGAATACCTTATTAAAGAGATGTCATAATGACTGTTTCCAGCAAGTGTAAAGTAATGGCTTGAGTAGCCATTTGATGTCATCCTGGTGCAACAAAATTTGTTTAAAAACCTTTGATTCAAACAGAATTACTGTTTTGGCAAACAGTTCTCTGCTAAGCTTAGCTTTTCTTTTTTAAAAATTTATTTAGTGTTATTTTTCCTGTCATGCAGAATCTTTTTAAGAAGCTTTATGACAAAATGCTTAGTATCTTCTTTTTTCTTTGACTTTAGATATCTGTAAATTTTTCGAGAAAATGTGGCTCACGTGTCCCTCATGTAATTAGGTTGCTATGAACAGTTAGATTGATTTGGCCCAAATACTCTATTGATGTTATCTGAAAAATATGCAGCAAATCTTTCAAGACTCTGAGTGATGGTTTTACCTCCAAGATCATTCAGCTGTGTTATGCCACTTCTGTCCTTTTCTTTTAAAACATCAATAATTTTACACAGGCAGTTATATTTTTGTCCAGGAAAAGTTGTTCTTTAATGTTTTGTTCTTAGCATCCAGCTTGATTTAAAGGGGCAAAAGGTCCCATTTGATTATTGTGCATGTTTTTGGTGAGAAGGGGAGAGGACAGAAGAGATAAACTTTAGATAACTTCATAGGATTCAGAACAAAATTTTATATGGACTTTCTCAGAATTCATTTTCTCTGACACTTTTACCAGAATAAAATGTCCCTGATCTCTCAGCATCTTTCTCCTTCCACCTAGGCAGATACCCTAGATCAGCTAATTTTTTGCTATTTTTAAAATTTCCTCTGACTTGTTCTTTCCTCTTAACTCTTTGTGATCTTTATACTTTGGCTCAGCTCTGTGCCTGCTTGGCCCGCATTTTCTATCATACAATTCACTGTATTTTCCCACACTACTCCCCCGGAGTTGTAACACATGAGCTCTGACAGACTGCCCCTTTGTTCTTGTGACTTTATTTTATTTACAAGAGTTTACAAGTTTGTGTTGTCATTTGAAATTTCCACACCTTCTACAGCCTATTGTGTAATCTAGAAGATTATTTACAGTCTATGGATTTACAGAAGAACATCTTGTATTTCAGGTTGGAGGAACGAACAAGTGCGTGTGCACGAGCTCACTGGCAATCTGGGAAACCCTCTCTGAGAAACTGTTATCCAGTTTCTGTACCTGTTTGTGATCCCAGAGCCTGCTCTGGCAGCTGCCTCGAGAAGATAAAGCTGAGACTGAAAGCATCCAGGTAGGTGCAAAGTTGATTAAGGGTACAGTAGAACTTGTATAGGAACAAAGAGTTATTGAAAAGAGCAAGGATAATTCAGTCTGAATAAGGTGAATAATAGGGATTTGATTGAAGTGAGAAGATTAGCAAGAAGTGACTACTGTCTTCCTTTTAGCTCTATCTCAATGTGTGAAGCAAGGAGATAAAGTGAAATTAAAGGCCAAAGGAATTTTTTTTTTCCTAGAGTAATCATTCATTGGCACTTGCTATTTCAGGAGGTCATTAAGGCAAGTCAGGAGCTGATCATAGCAGCTTTTAAGGGTTCATTAATAGCAATTAGTAAATTTTTTTTCCTTTGAGTAGTTTTCAGAATGGATAAAATAGATATGAGTTTAAAAGCAAGAACCCTGAGTACAATGGTAAATAAAAAAATGGGCAGTATTTGAATTAAAGAGAAGACATTCAACTTGAACTTCCACAATTATGCATGGCCACAACAATGCTTTTGGTTGCCAGAGTGAGACAATATGGTTCTTTTCATCCAAGTTTATATATAAACACTCTTCATTTGCTATTCTCATTGACAACAATTTGGGCAAGATTCATCTGCTTGAACTTAGACACTTTCAGTGCATATATTTGAAAATGTCAACTATTATGTATATTTCAGTGAATGGCAACAGACACCCTTAGGGCATAGTTTTTCTTTTGCATATATGTCTACAATAGGTCAGATGAACTATGTTCTATAAGTGATTATTTCTTCCCCTGCTGCATATTTCGTCTAATTGAAAAAAAAAACCAGACAATACTTATATGCAGGTAGCTACAATGTAAACATGAAAATTTAGGTGGAATTAATGTTATATCAATCATGGCTCACAGTTTCTCACAACTGTATTTCATAGTTGCAGTCTTGCAAAATGTTAAGAGAGATTATCTACAGACTCTTCTGCTTCTTCTTGGTGTTTCCATTCCATAAATTCTTTTATATTCCCTCCTGAGAAGGTGCTATTACATAACCATATACTTTTTATTATCCTTGCTGATGGGTTTTATCAGATATGTACGGAATCATTCCTCTGTTTATATTACAAAGTTTTAAAATGGGACCATTTTTGGCCTGCTAAGATCGTTATACACAAGGCTTGGCTTTTTTGTGTTTTTCAGAATTAGGCAACAGTATGTTTAAATGATGTAAAGTCTCTGTCACTTTCCAGTTTCTGCTAATCCATGTCGATTATCTAATGTGGTTCTTATCTAATGATATTCTGCATACCCTAACTGAATTCTATAAAATATACCTCTGCTTCCTCAAACAGTAGTTGATATCTCAAGATGTTCATCTGTCAAGCACAAAAGTTTAAAAGTTGGCATGTGTAAACTTAGTTAACTTTAGCATTTAGATTACTTTAAATGGTCAAAATTTATATGTCTGGAATGAATAGAACTTTGAAATTAGATGAGATTTCTTAGTCATAAAAGAGAATGAAAGCAGAGAATGACAAATTGATGCATGAGAAGCAATATATGAGATGTGGTTGATAAATTATCTTCTGATATGTTAATGAATTCCAGATAGACAAGTTCATAATATGATGACTTATTGAGATTTTAATAAAGTAAATTAAAAATTGAAAGGTGATCTGAATGAAAGAATCTCCAGGAGTCTTTGAAAAAATAATCAGGAATTTGAGCTTTTAAAAAAGCGTTTTATAGACATTGACCTTTCTGCTCACATATACACATATTTGCATTTTAAATAGATACATCTGAAAAATCTACTAATTCTACCCTGCTCCTTATACTTACATGGAAATAACAAATTCTATGATACTTACTTAGAAATATGCTCTGCATACTTGCATGCACTAAAAAAATCCATATTCAGTGCCAGATTCTTTTTGACCACAAAGAAAATTCTGCAGTTCTGTTTTACAATGATGAGTAAAGATAATACAGAGAAAGATGAAAAAAAAACAACAAAAAACTTAAGCAAATATGTATTTATGATTAAGACTTCATTTCAGTAAAGACAAAACCCATAGGTAGGATTTCTCCAAGGAAAACCAATTCTGTAGTGCTCTTTTTTCTGTTTTGCTTTCACAAAAGAAACACAAGAAACAATGTAGGAAAAAAAAAGAAACTATTGCTGTGGCAGGAAAAAGTGATTGTAGCTGTCAGTTCAGCCTGCTAGTCATTCTAATTAACTGGGTGAAACTTACAGAGCCAAGATGTATCTTTGAAATCCAAGAGCAACCACCATGCCTTTATTTTTTCTGAAAAATGTTCTTAATGTCTCAGCATCTGATTCAGCACATTTGGTTGCTAATGTTCATATTATCGTTTTCTATCATTAAAGCATATTTTATAAAATAAATTTATTTGAGAGATAATTCCTATAATGCAGAATATTTCCAAAATCATCAGTATTGTAATTACATTAAAGTGAGTGTTTAAACACTGATTAATCTTGAGAGGTAAAAAATCATCTGCTGTATCTACAAACAACAATATAATAGATGAGATTGAAAGCATTCAAATAATATATTTACATAACATACATGAGAAACAGTCCCCCACTAAATTTAATCTAGCAAATGTTCTCATTATACAATATGTGATTTTTTTTCTTTACTGTTTAAGTCATTATTTCTTTTCTCTTTTAAAATTAGAATCTATTTAACATTTGTTGATTTACCCAGCATCAAAGTAAATCTCCATAATTTTAGCCTTTTCTACATGAAATTTAGACACCATTTTATATTTCCCATGTATGACAGGAATGCTTCAAATGCTTTTACTGTGGGGGTTTGAAATTTCTCTCAGTACAGAAATTTTGTTGAGTGTCTGCTTTTGGAATAAATTAATGCAAGACCTTTTTCTCTCTCTCAGATGTTCCCAGTAGTGTGGTATTCTACCCCTCCCTCCCCAGTATTGAAAGATATGGAGCCATCACATTTGAGAAATTTGGAAGAGGCTTTATTTTCTGCTCTGCTTTGCTTTGTTGTGTGACACCAGGAGGTCAGATTGATAAACCACCACTGGTACACCAGTGCAGAGAACAGGTTTCCAGTCCCTGGGGAGGCTTTGCCCACAGCAGAGGTGTTGGCACAGTGTGGCTGTTCTGCCTGCACAGTCCAGAGATCTGCTTGGGGAATAAGAGTCCTGGTGTCTGCAGCAGTGGGTGCAGAATTCCATACACAAAGGATGCCAATGGTCACCCATCAATAGAGGCATTGCCTGCAAAACAAGCGTGGGTTTTCATTTTTATTTAAAATTCTATAGCATCATGTAAAGAAATTGTTCCAGCAATACTTGTCTTTGTTTTTTGCAATGTTTTCCCTGGTTAAACATGCGTCCAAATTAAGTGTTATGGAAGGAAGTCACAGTAAATTAACAGCTGGCTGGTAAGCCTGGAGCTTTAGAGAGAAAACTGCTCCTTCCTCCTTACAAAAAGCTTGGGTGGAAAAAAAGCAGTTTCTCTTCAGTTATTTGGTTGCTGTGATTGAGGTCAGGGCAAACTGAAAGAGATGAGAATTGGATGGAGGAGAGATTAGGATCTATGAGCAAACACTGCTGACTTCCAAAGAATAGAAGGAAATCTCACACTATCATGTTTTACTAAGTGTCAGAGCACAGGAATTTGGTTGAGGATAAAGTAAACAATTATAATGAAATTTTTGCTTCTTAGCTCTTTAAAAAAATGGATCTCTCATTTGTTGATGGGCTTATAGATGCAAACTTAATGTCATTCCCATCCATAATAGAACTGCTAACTTCTAGGTATTATTCATCAAGAAAACATACCCATGACAGCTATCAAATAAAACATTCATTAAATTATGCAATTTATATTTCATTCCTGTATGCAGAATACCTGAAAGTACTGGAGCATTAATACAACCCTAATCTGGTTTATCTCCTTTACTGCATAAATGAATAACAAAGCTTCATGACTGAGTAATAGCAAAATCCACATGAAATGTGCACAATCTAAAGAGCTCTATAGGGCAGAGTTTGAAAATTTGCAGTTTCTGTTTAAATGTGTTGAACATATCTTCTTAAAGAATAATATGATTCATTAGAAGAAAAAAAAAGTAAGGAGCATGTATCACTGATTATTATAAACAGAAGTGTACATTTCCCAGATAATAAAAAATTTCTGTTCACAGAGTTTGATCTAAATATTTTAAATGGATCTAAATATTCTAAATTCCTACCATAACCCAAATTCAGATTATAGTAGCAGAAGAATCTGGCTTTGAATTATGCCATATAGCATAAAAAAAAAAAAAAGAGGATCTCATGAGTAGATTATGGCCCTTGTGCTTTATAGCTGTTCACCTGACCACCTTTTGAATTATCTTTGATAGTGCAGATCCAGAAAATTCTCCAGCTGATAAACTAGAAATAGGAAGAGTGTGATCAGTCTCTCTCCCACTTTACCAGCTCCTATGTTTGAAGTTTGAGTGTCAAGTGCTCTTTTTTCCAGCTATTGGAAAATTGGGACTATATTAGTGTAAGTATCATGCCTTACTCTTTTTTAATTACAGCATGTGTTTATGTTTTCTGGTTGTAGATAGAGAAAAGCATGGAAATATGACACTAGAACACCCTGAAGGCTTAAACAATAGAGGGTTGTATCAAACTGACTAACATTAAGAAACCTCTGATTTTTCTTACAGTCTTGCATTTCTTTGGGACTGGTTTATTTTCCTAAGCTACCTGGGATGGCAAGTGGAGCCAGAATACTTCTGAACCTAGTTATTTTCTTGCCTGTTTTTGCATTGGGTCTCACAGGGCTGTGGTTTGGTTCCTGCACTTATTTGAAAGCACAATCTGACTTATTGAGAGTTTGAGAGGAAGATGGCCTGAGTTACCAGTAGCATAATTTATACCCAGCTGTAACTAAACAAGATTTGCAATTGCTTTCCCTCTATATGACTGAAGCATGTGATCAAATGGCGAGATTAGCTGAGACAAACCACTGCAGATTTAATTTTTTGTGCTGGGCTTGGGCAGGAGCTCTGAAGAAGGTGCTGTTCCCCTGGATGCTAGTGAGGTGCTGTCCCTGAGGCTGCAGGTTGTGTGGGCAGCTACTGACCAGAGGCTGTGCAAGGACCTGCAATCAGCTGGTAACTCCATTGCAATGGAAATGAGACCATGCTGTCTTTGAATTCCCTGTGAGAATCACCATGCATATCTTTGTGAAATGACAGACAGATTAATGAAATACACGTGGCACTTTGGGCACCTTGCATAAATGATCTGTTGCCTGCAGCTGGTTCACTGTGTAATTTTGTGTTATTGTTGCAAGGAGAGATCAGCAGAAGGGAGTGTGACTCCTAACAATGTTTTGCTGTCTGGCTGGCTGCCTGGTAGCCCAAGGTTTAAGATTTTTCATGTTAATATTTAAAATCCCAAGAGGATTGCATCCCAAGTGCATTTTTGAGCTTCTGATGCCTGTATTCCATTTCTATCTTGATGGTTAGGAGGGAGAGATTTGGGGCCTGCGGGCTTTCTGAAATGAGCCAGTTGAGAGTATACAGTATCTTCTCCTCTGGAGTACTGGCCATGTGTAATTTTTCCCTCCAGAGCTCAAATGTGTGATAAATTTAGTATATTTAAAAATATGTTTTCCACCTAAGCTTTGCATGACAATAATATAAGTTGTAATTATTTAACTGTTACTAGTTTTGATTTAAAGTAGCAGACTAAGGAAGAAAGACTGGAAATATCCTAGTCTTATTAGAATCATCACTCTTTGCCTTGGACATTGGTTATGAAATATTATTAATTTGACATTTTCAGCTTACTTTCCAGTACTTTTAAGAATCTCTGAGAGGCTTTTATGATTGCTTATTTTAAATCATAAGACATTAAGTACTTCAGACAAATAAGATTTTTATGCTCTTCATTTGTAGAATGCACAAAGGTCAGCTACTAAGCATGCTGAGACTCTTTTGCTAGAGGTATCTTTATTACTCTGTCTGTATTTCATATGCCTGTCATAACTACAAGAGGAGTAAATCCAAATTCATCCCTAGATGTGGGGCAAGAAAACAACGCTTAGTAATAAGAGAGCAAAGGCGACTCAGCTAAGAAGAAGGACTGTTCAGTCAAGGCAGGAGAGATGTAAAAAAGTTTCTAAAATGTGACAGGTAGTAGAACCATGGTAGTTTGTAGAAAAAAATCTAATACAAGCACTTATTTTAAGAAAAAAAAAGCTGATGTGAACATTAGAAACGTGATCTATTGGTTAGCAGATGCTTGAACAGTTATACTTATTGGCTATCCAGGAGTGTGTTTCTCTAATCTGATAGTGAAAATATTATAACAGCTGCATACACTTTTAATAAATGTTTTCTAGTTATACTGTGCCTGGGGACCGTGCATCATTCCTACACCACAAATGGCTCCCTGACCAGGGACACACAAGCTCCTAGGCCATCCTGGACCTCCAGCATATCCTGACTGTACCAATGGTGGCCTTCAGGGATTGCCAAGGATGGCCTTTCGTCACTGCCTAAGGAACAGGTTAGCCTTGCCACTGGTCGGGAAAAGTTCCCCATAAAAATGGGCAATAATATCAGTAAACTGGAAATTCTCCATAAAGACTGTTTACTGCATATTACAAAGGAACAAGGGTATAAAATACAAGAAAGAAAGCTTATACAACTCCTTATGTGGGTGAAAACTTACTGTCCTTGGTATCCCCCCGATGGCTCCTATGACCTCGAGCACTGGAAGCGAGTGGGGGAGTCTCTAAAGTCTCATCAATTAGACAGTCATGAGGTTAATCCTGATGAATTCATTACGTGGCTGATTGTTTATTCTGCACTACAAGCTTTTCGCGATTCGGAAGAAATATTACACCCAGCCGTAAATTTGTCTGCAGACACTTCCCATGCACTCACAGCACCACTTTCACGTCCTGATTCGGTTGTTTTGCAAGTGGAGGAGGGAATTAATGGGGAGGAACCGGAGGGCGATCTCGTGAATCTAAGAGCTATTGATCTAAGACAGGAATGTGATTTATATCCTGCTATAAAGCCACAGCCACTGAAACCTATGGCTGCATCACCATCTACTGACACAAAGGTGCTAAAACAGCAGTCATGTCTCCCACCCTATGACATGTCTCCCTTAAGACATGTGACTGATAATGAACTTTCGCTGTCCCCTGAGCCAAAAAGCTTTTTAGACACCTGCCGAAGACAAGCATTAGATCAAGGGGATGTTGAATTGCTCCATGCTCTGCCCACAGTCTATCAAGGCAATCAGCCTCATCATGAGCAAATTTCTTATGAAATGGTTAAGGAATTAAGAAAGTCTGTGAAAGAAAATGGTCTGCAGTCTTCCTATACGATGAGACTTGTAGAAGCTATAGCAAAAAACTATGTTATGTTACCTGCTGACTGGAAAGCTTTATTTAAATTGATTATGACAACACGACAATATTCGCTATGGTGTGCAGAGTATGAAGAGTTATGTGAAAATCAAGCGCGGGCGAACATGGACACTGGTAATGCTGGAATAACAAAGGATCATTTGGCTGGGACTGGAGCTCAGACAACCATAAGAGATCAGTTAAGAATGCCCCCAGAGACATATAACCAAGTGAGGGGGCTGGCTATAAGAGCTCTGAAGAGAGTGTCGGACATGAACAGAACTGAACCTGGCTTCTACACCATAAGGCAAGGACCCCAAGAACCCTACATTAATTTTATCGATCGCTTGCAAACAGCTGTGAACAGGCAAATTGATTTACCAGCTGCAGCAGAAGTTTTATTGAAATCCTTAGCCTATGAAAATGCTAATACTGACTGTCGTAAAGCGCTCGATCAAATAAAAACCAAACCTGGTACTTCCTTAACTGACTTTATCAAAACTTGTGCACATATTGGTACAGAACAATACAGAGCAGATCTACTAGCAACTGCCTTAGCTCAACAGCTACAAGTGGCTCGGGCAGCAATTAAATGCTTTGGCTGTGGAGAGGAAGGCCATGTGAAAAAGCAGTGCTCAAAGAATAAGCAAGGGAAGAAAAAGCCTAGTAAACTGTGCTTCAGATGCAAGAAAGGTTACCATTGGAGTAATGAATGCCATTCTAAGTATGACAAAGATGGCAAACCTCTGCCACAGCGGCAAAAATTGAAGGGCGGAGTGAAATCCAGTGCCACAGAACAAAACAGGATCCAGGCACAGCAAACCCACACAGCTCAAGTTACATCAGGAGAACCCCAGGCAGTGCCAGCTTGGACTTGGCAGTTTCCACCACAACCAGAATAAATGACACATCAGTTCACCTTACACCTACCAGCTTAAATGGACCCCTTCCTTTTAAATGCCATGCATTGCTGCTCTGGAAAACTTCATCATCTAAAAGTCGACTTTTTATTTTATTAGGAATCATCAACTCTGATTCTAGGGGTGAAATAAAAATCATAGCTTGGACTCTTAACCCACTTTGTACTATCCCAGCAGGAACATGCATTGCTCAGCTGATACCACACCCTCTATTGCCAGACATGCAATCAATACCATCTGTCAATGCCATCTGACTGGGGCACTGGAGGTTTTGGGAGTACCAGTACTCCCAACATTTGTTGGTCCAAGCTCATCTCAGTACAACAACTTTTCTAATCTCTGTAATAGATGGCAAGTCTTTTACAGGATTATCAGATACTGGAGCAGACATAACCATCATCAGCAAACAGGAATGGCCACGTGAATGGCCCTTAACAACTCCAGCAGCGATCATCGATCATTGCAGGCATCGGAGGTCAGCACACACCACAGCAGTCAGCTAAAGAACTCATGATATAGGGCCAGAAGGGGAACAAGCA
Organism: Molothrus aeneus; assembly: GCF_037042795.1. Lineage (NCBI taxonomy): Eukaryota > Metazoa > Chordata > Aves > Passeriformes > Icteridae > Molothrus > Molothrus aeneus. The sequence goes on along the minus strand of NC_089653.1, from coordinate 21,189,708 downwards.
CCTCTTAAACCATATGTACTTTCTACTCCATGTAGACTGTGGGGAAGAGATCTGAGAGATCTGTGATCACAGTGGGAACTGACACTGGCAACAAGTCTTTAAAAGTGGTCAGTGATGAGCAGGCGAGAGTTCAACTCCCATGGAACACATACTCCTGTGTGGATTCATCAGTGGCCCCTCAGAGGGGAACGGCTGCAACAAGCACAAAAGCTGGTCAAAGAACAATTGGATATGGGAAATATAGTCCCTTCCACTGGCCAATGGAACACCCTAGTACTTGTCACTCCAAAAAAGACTGGCAAATGGAGAGTCTTACAAGATCTGAGAGCTATCAAAGCAGTAATAGCCTTGATGGGTGCACAGCAACCCAGAATACCTAATCCAGCAATGATGCCTGAAACTTGGGAATCATTAATTATTGATTTAGAAGATTGTTTTTCCACAATTGCATTATACCCTGATGATGCACCTCATTTTGCTTTTTCCATTACCATCCTTGAACAACAGTGAACCCATGCAAAGGTATCACTGGGCTGTGTTACTGCAAAGGATGAAAAAGTCCTACAATATGCCAGCTTGTGGCCACAAGTGCTTTACAACCAGTGCAGCAGCAGTTTTCAACGGTTCTATTGTATCATTATATGGTTGACATACTGCTAGCAGCAGATGACTCTTTTGTATTACTATTTTGTCTTTTTGGGTCTTTCTCTTGACAAATTTGGTCTTTGTATTGCAGCAGACAAAGTTCAAACTGCCCCGCCTTGGAAATACCTGGGGTTTCTATCATTTGAACAGAAAATTTTTTGTCAGTCCATTGTGCTGCCGACCTCTATTAAAAAAGTACACGATTTGCAAAAATTATTAGGAACTACTAATTGGCTCAGACCTATCCTTGGTATCTCCACTGAGGAATTGTCACCCTTATTTAATTTACTTAAGGGAGACGCAGATTTACCATCTCCTTGTGAACTCAGTCCAGAATCCCATGAAGCATTGCAAATTGTGAAAGATAAAATTCAGACATCCTTTGTATCCAAACAACAAGCAGAGTTACCACTGAGACTTTTTGTTATCATAGCTGAATTCCAACCATATGCATTAATAGCACAGTGATGTGATGATAACAATTGTGGATGCTAGAGTGGGTATTTTTACCTCACACATTTTCAAAAACAGCAACCACATTACTTGATGTGATTGTTAGATTTGTTTCCAGAGGACAAAAATTATACCAAACCCTACATGGGTTTTTTTTTTTCCTTTTATATCCACATTCCTTTGCATGCAGATGCTTTTCAGGATATGTTCCAGGAATCATTATTTTTACAGGCTGCCATGACAGACTTTTTGGGAAACATTGTTAATTCTTTGCCAAAAAGTAAAGTTTTGCAATGTTTAAAAGACCTTTCTCTACAGTCACATTTTCTAATGTTGTCACAACCCCTGCCTGGAGGAAAGACAGTCTTCGATGGCTCTGGGAAAACTCAGAAAGCAGTTGTTGCCTGGAAAAATTCCACAGGGGATTGGGAAAACTCTTGTGATTTTTCAGCCAGGGTTGACAGAGCTAAGAGCTGTTTTAAAATAAGCCTTTCAACTGAATATCAGATTCCTTGTAAGTTGGTATTTTAAACCATGTTGAACATTCCTTTCCAAAGCGAGTGGACAACAAGAATTTTTACACTGTTATCTACTCTGTATGCTTATGTCCAATGCCATCTCAGTGTTTTTATGTTATGCAACTTAGGTCTCACTCATCTTTGCCTGGACCTGGGATAATGGCAACAGTTCCAAGTCAAATTACAGAGGCAAAGTTGTAGCATGAGTTCTATAATTAGAATGCAAAAGCTTTGAGTAAACAATTTAATCCTACTTTTTCTCAAAAAACAGACAAACGGTTCATTCTCTGATTGTGCACACTTAACACCTTTACTTACCAGACTAGGTACAAATCCAAGAGGATTATGTGTCAATAAAGTCTGGAAGGTGGGTGTTACACACATTTCTTCTTTTGATACCTTAAAATACATGCATGTGTCAGTTGACACATATTCCAAAATTTTTATTGCCTCTGCTCATAAAGGGGAAAAGGGGAGAGATGTCATTAAGCACATGCTGTGAGCTATTGCTGCCTTAGGAGTTCCTGAGGTAGTGAAAAGTGATAATGGCTCAGCATATGTCTCACAATCAATGAAAACCTTCTTTCATTCTTGGGGTACATGTCACTTAACTGGCATACCTCATTCCTCAAGAGGTCAAACTGTGGTGGAATGCACACATGCCCTTTAAAAGAATATGCTTCTTAAACAAAAAACAGGGAATCCCCTTGGTGTAGCACCTCAGGAAAAATTTTCAAAACAACATTTGTTTTAAATTTTTAAAATATTTCTAGATTTGTTAACAAAACAGCAAGTGAAAGAAGGTTTTCCCATTATGCTTTAACAGATTTTCAACCACCTGTCTATTATAAAGATTAGCAGAGTGGACAATGGCTAGGCCTTCTGCCTTTGTTAACATGGGGGCATGGATATGGCTGTGTTTCCCTATCAACAGGACCTTACTGGTTATCTGCAAAGAGCATCAAACCCACTGCAGAAGGAAGGATAGCTTGAAGGCATCACAATTTTAGTTTGGTAATCAGTTACAATGGGTTTAGGCACAACATATGTGCCTTTTTTGTCATCCTCAGTGGTTTCTTGAGATTTGTGAATGAAACATGGGTCCCACAACCAAAGACCAATGTTTGGCTCACATTGGCCAAAGCAATTAATCAATCTACGCTTTGAAATGGGTCACTAGGAGTGGTCATGTATATACAAACATGTCTAGTTGGCATTCCTTCAATGAAGGATGAATGGAACAAGTTATGCAATCAGAGAGTTACATGTGATTGTACAGCTCCAGGTAAGCATAGGTTGTCATGTTGGTGTTTGGGAATATGGCAATGTAATGCTGGCCAGTCTGTGGGATGGTGTCTGGGCAATGTTACAGGCATGAGGAAAGTAAGTAACTTTCCTGCTCTCTCACTACAGCCTCAAGAACTGGATGTACTAGGCTCTATAAAACTCCTGTATGTTTTTATCTTAATTATGCCAACAATCCAAGCACAGACAACACAGGAGTTGATATAAGTGGCAGTGGCATTTACCATTATGCCTCTCCTGGTGCAATCTTACTACTCCCTCACAAGTCACATCAGGGACCAATGCAATAAGCCTGCCTGTAACATATTTTTAATATGTGGCAACAGAGCAGTGCAAGGCATTCCAGGTAAAGCAGTGGGAGGTCCATGTACTTTTGGTCATTTAACCATGTTTCATCCAAGTCTCGAAACACTAACTAATTGGACACTATGACATAGGTGAAATAAAAATGATACTAATACTAAGTCATTTGGCCCTTCTTAACTCTGAGGTTGAATTCTGGAATCCTGCAAAGAGAGTTTTTAGTTCTTTAACTGCCTTTGTTGATACTGCATATGCCTTGAGCATAATTAATAAACTAGCCTGTTGGCTTGTGAAGGAAAGTAATGCTTTTTTAACAGGATCATTAACAGATGTTAACTCTGTACATCATGCAACACTGAAAAATAGAGCAGCAATAGACTTTTTTTGGCCCACGGACACGATGTGAAGACTTTGATGGAATGTCCTGCATGACCCTGAGTGACCACTCTGAATCCATTCACAAAAGCATTCTGGAACTGAAGAAACTGTCTGGAGAACTGCAACAAAAACTGGGATCGGATGCTTTCAACCTGTTCTCCTGGTTGGGAAGTTTAAATTTTGGGCCTTGGGTTAAACACATAGTTGGTTTAGCTATAATGGGACTTAACAGCACTTTTGATAATTATGTTATGTTTGCCATGTGTCTTTTCTTGTATTCAACAGCTTATCAATCAGAACATAAAGCAGGTAATGCTTATGCAGACACACACTGTATTCACTTTGCAATGCTTAGTAAATAAAAGGGGGGGAGGTGTGGGGCAAGAAAACAAAGAACGCTAAGGAAAAAGAGAACAAAGTCTGCTTGGGTAAGAGCAAGGACTGTTCAGTCAAGGCAGGAGAGATGTAACAAAGTTTCTATAATGTAAAAGGTAGCAGAACCAGTAGTTTGCAGAAAAAATTCTTATACAAGCACTTGTTTTAAGGAAAAAAAGCTGATGTGGATATTAGGAGCTTAATAACTTACATTATTGGTTAGCAGGTGCATGAACAGTTATACTATTGGCTATCCAGGAGTGTGTTACTCTAATCTGATAGTGAAAATATTAAAAGCTATGTACACTTTTACTAAATGTTTTCTAGTTATACCACAGGTGGGGACCATGCATCAACCATACGTCACACCCACATCCAGTGAAATTCTGACAGGTTTACTTAACTTGAGCAGAATATGTCTGTACCTACTCCTACTGAAGACACGGGTAGTGCAAATAAAAGATCAGAATACAGACACATCTAAATAAAGGGTCCAGATCTGCAACTTCAGCTCAGGTGTTGTGTCTGTAACAGGTTTTTTTCTGGCCAAAGACACAGAATTAGGCTCCCATTTATTTTGTTTATTTTGATCTTCCTACCAATAAGGTAATGGAAAAGTTAAAACATTTATTCAGACTTTTCTATTGCTCTTACTTTTGACATTGTTTTATACTATATATAAATTGGTTAGCTATGGTCTTATAAAATGTTTCAAGCAATACTTATTTAAGGCAATAAAGTCTGACAGTTGTCCCTGCCCATCTTATTACCACTAAAAGAGCACTGCTGCTCTGTATTTCTTGATATTCGAAGATATCTAAATGACCATCAGTGATGAGTAAAGAAATAGTAACTGAACACAACTTTCAATCAACTGCAATAAAAAATATTTTAGTAATTCAAATAAAACACTTTCTAAAGTAAAACAAAACTGTTTAAAATAATTTCTGTTATTATTAGCATTGAAATTACTATATTTATTTTAAGAACTGGTGGCTTAATCAGCATTGAAGGCATGTTGTGAAGTGTTAGAATATATTCTGTCATTTGGCTCAGCTTTAGGCAATTATACATGTAAATATAATTACTATGGTATTTTTTAAAGCATATTAGTCTCAAGTTTGTGATGAATGAATCTGCAACATATTTTCTTAACACCTTTTTGAAGTGAATTAATCCAATATTAATTTATTTTAGATGTGCCAGAAGCATCATCCTATTAGTAATAAGTTGAAATAGACAGCAGGAAATGCAAGTCCCTTCCTAGCATTGCCAGAATGTATCTCTGTGTGTATCCAGCAATCTGGGTGATATGTTGACAGAATGAGGCCAGCGATGCAAATAAAGGAATTCTCCCCCCTCCTCTCCTTGCAGTTTATTGCTTGTCATTGACTAACTCACTGACTAGAATTTCTACAGAAGAATCAAACCAGTCGAGAAGCAGCTTCTATATTAGAATGACTATCAAGTGTTTAATTTGTGTATTAGGTGATAAGAGTATTTATGCTTCCAAAATTGCAGCTATTTAATTTGGTTTATCAGCTGCCTAAGACTGAAGTAGGATTCTCCAGGTATATAAATTTCAGGCTGGATTCTTAACACAAATTAGAGTAGTTTCACTGCAGTTGCTCTAGCGGACTGTCATCAGTGTCACTTTACATTAGTGGAACACATGAATCCAAATGCTTCTGTTAAATACCAAATAAATACAACTTTTTTTGAAATGGAAGGTGATTTTTTTAAACTATCCTCCCAAAATATCTCAAATTATGCATGCTAGATGTGTTAGGATTTCTTATTTTGTCTTAATCACTTGCAATTTTTTAATCCGATTCCCTGACATACTAACAGTGGAGAGACAACATATATTTATTTTTGCAAACCATAGGGTATATGTCTCAGCAATTACTGTTTTCAGATCAGGAAAGCTCAATTTAAGATCAAAACTATTTATTCCATAAAAAAAGAAAAGCCAGAATTCATTAATAAATGAAAAAATGCCCCAACAAAAACAACAAAATCAAACACAGAATTTAGAGATAGAGAAATTCAAAGATAGTGGATGAATGGAAGGAAAGCTGCATTTACGTTAAATAAATATTCTGGGTTTTAGCATTAAAGTGAGGTAACATAATCCTGTTCCTTTTGATCATAATACACAGATAATCAGGACAGGGAGTCATACAAGCATATACAACTGTATCCAATTCTTATTTGATAAAAAGGAATCATGGACAAAGGACTCAAAGAAGACAGATAACAAGCTTCTGCATTTTCTGGCTTGTTGTATCCAGTAGATACAGAAAGCCAGATTAGTATATTTTATTCATATTTACTTGAGTAGCTTTATTTATCTAGCATAGTTACCATCTGTGAAAACAAGTGCTTTGCACAAAAATAATGGAGAACCTAGTTTAAAAAAAAAAAGTGGCTTCCAAATTTAGTTTTCTGTTACCAATGAAATACATACTGCAATTTGGCAAAAATCTGTCTTGTGGGTGATTTGAGGGGTAAAAAGGCACCTGATCACTCATTTCCACACAGGTACTCAACCAACCAGAAAAAGATTTTTCTCAGATTGAAGCCTGAACCTCTGTTTGATCAGAGGGGGAAACCACTCTTCCCAAGCTCTCAAAAACTGTTGCAAGCAGACATTTGACTGATGGAGCAGCCCTGCTTTCTCCAGTCTGGGGCACACAGCTCAGTATGATTCAGCAGGTGTCCATTTTAAGTGACCAGAGTTATATTTTATAGGCCATTTTTCTCACTCATCTGGAAGTGTAAGGCTTGGCTGTCCCCATGCCTAATCTTTGTATATTTAATTCAAGTGATGCATATTTTGAACTGCACCCATATAAAATTGAAATCAGCTGGCAAAAAAAGGTATTTCCTATGAAAACATATTTTCAAGGGAGAGTTGAGAGGGGCAGTGTGAGGCATAAAAGAACTAAACGAGAAGTTGATGGTGTTGCAATGCTGCTGAAGATGTAATAACTTTTGAAAGGTAATACCTTATTTAGGACACTGAAACCAAAGTATTTTTGAATTCTTGGATGCATTTGAATTTTAAAATTCCACATTTTTTATTAAAAAGTGTAGAGGAGGATTTTACACTCACACGCACACACACATTTAAAAGAAACTAAAACATAGAGAAAGTTTGTTTTTTAAAAGTATGAAAGACAGTTTGCTTGAACTGTGGTCTGGTGTGCTTCCTGTGCATAAGTGGGCCCTATGTATATGATCCACCTGCTGGTTTTTCTCCAGCTAATCTGTACATGTGTTTTATTAATTATGTCATATGTACACTTGACAAAGAATTTCAAACACATAAACACTGGTTGTCTGGCAAACACATAGTTAATATGACAAAAAGTTACAGATAACTCATATATAATTGTTACCTCTGGCTTGGTATGCCTTCAGCAGCATCACTTTAGTGCCCAGCTGTAGCTTGTGCCTTTTTGTTTTAGACTCAGGGTATTTTGTAAGCTGTGTATGATGCATGTGTAACTACAGCATATGCTGTTTATGAGCCCTTAATCTTTCTTCACTTGAGGCAGCACTGCCCCCCCGCAGTTTGCAGAGTTCCATCTGCATCGCTTGTCTTGAGTTGTAGATTTGTATCATGGCAGAGTATAGAAAAGGTATCCTCAATCTTCTCATGACAGCTGCACAGCATTTTTCTAGGCTGGCAGTCATTGTCAAATCAACAACAAACCTGCTGCATTTAGTGCTGCTGATTTTCCATAAGGCATTTCCAAGGCATTTTAAAATGCCCAACATTTAGTGAGGACAGTTATTACTTCCCAACCAATTTAACAGGGTATCACTGCAGAATTTCACCCAAGGATAGGCATAATATACTCAACCTGTCCTACAGCACTGTAGGACTCTCTGATAAGGTGAAATACAGTGTTTTGAAAGTGTATATTCATGTATATTCCTAATAGCCTAATGAGCACAAAATTCATTCAGACATGTAGAAGAGCTAGCTAAATCCCTGAAACAGCATCCTAGTCCTGTGCATTGTTTAACCAGGCCAATCATAGTTTTCATTTGTAACTGTGCCATATTGGGTTAACAAATATTTCACAGAAGGCCTTCAGCTCTGGTTTTATCTTGTTCTAGTTGCCCTTATTTTTTCCTATTGCAAGTTTGATTGGTACATCCCTAACAAAGTTTATGATGGATCAAAAAGAAAACCTTATGCAGTTTGAGTAGCAAAGGGAATGGCTCCTTAATTACCTGGAATTAAAGGGAATGGCTTCCCTTTAATTACTGCCACTTGATTTAAATCTGAAAGGCAGTGCTTTAGAGTGACAATGTGTTTAGTCTAACATTCATCAGAATAAGAAAAATTTGAATATAGTTGTATTATGTAATGAAGAGACAGAAAATACTGAGACTGTTAAGCTATTATCTGTCCCTATTTAGAAGTGGTTTTTACTGAGAACTGTAGCAAATTGAAGTAATATTAATTCTGTCATAACTTTCTACTTTTATTGCAGGGTGACTCAAGCCACCTTTTTATCTCAGAGGAAACAATATAATACTAGAGAAATAACCTTTGAGAGAAAAACTGTACCCCTGGTTTAGAGTTTACATGAAGGTATTTTTTTAAACACTTTACTGAGAGGTTTTTGTTATGGCACTGAAAGAATACACAATGTGGAAGTATAAAACTATATTGAATCAGAAAATAGACCTCACATTACTTGTTACATGGGCTAATATGGGAGAGTCTGCATTTTTCATCACATCTATTTTCACAGAAAACTATTATTTTTATCACTCTGTTTTAATCTATTGTATTTCCCCTAAGTAGCAGATTCACCTTCAGGGACTGACTTATACATTGCAGTTCTGTTAGTGTCTTGGTTTCCAAAATGTTTTCAGGAATTGTGGTAAGCTCATGTCACTGTTAATTAACCTTAAAGGGAAGACAATACAACTCCTCTGTAATCACAGAATTATACTACACAGTCTTTTTAGCCACCACTGGTTCTAACTTTTAAATTAGTTTTAGAAAATAGCAAAACAATTTATAAAGTCACATTGAAACTTGGAATAATCAAAGTGGAAACTATTTGGCCAGTAACTAAATATTGTTCATTAACTGCTGGCAATGATTAATATTCTAGGCAAATTATTACTGATTCTATTTCCAGTGTGTCTACATACTTATGACAAAATTCAAGCTTTTGAAAGCAATTAAGACCAAATCCACAAGTGAAGAAAATAATAATCTACAATAATCTAATACTTTAATAATTTAAATATTCCTTTCTCATAAGGGAAAAGTTATTGTGCAATTCATATTATCAATCAAAGTTTTGTGGGGTAAGTCCCTCTTTTTCTTTTTTAATTTTTTCAGTTAAACTGGGTAAGTAAACTGATAAATCATGTTTTTTGTTTTGACCACATAGATTAAACAGAAATTATAGGGATTATAAAAATATTAATTTTTTTTTCCAACTCACAAAAACATCTGAATTGACAAAGGCAATAAGAAGTCAAATTTGATAGAAACAATTTAATTTTAAAATTTCTTTTTGATGTGCACAAAGACAGAAAACTCCTTATGTGGATAAGCTTCCCTACAGTAGTCAATCTGACTGGTCTCCAATAGATAATCTTTATAGGAATATCAGTTTTGTATCAAGAGGATAATAAAGGAGCTGATGTGGAGCAGCATACAATGATGTGTGTGCCCTCTGTAAAGTTCTCCAGAATAAGAAAATGTCTCTGCTTTAACAGGTATCCTTTAAGAGAGACTCCAAATGTTAGTCTTTCGAGGCTAAGTTGTGAAAGACCAGAAGCCAGGCTCCAAGGATTCTGAGCACCTGGATACAGGGGATACAATGCAAAAATGCAACCCTTTTCCTGGAAAAAGAATGGGTTAGAGGGAAATGGAGGAACTTCCTAATTTCTTCCTCATTAGTTAAGTACTAGGAGTTTGGGGGGCAAAATCCTAGCTTTTAAGTTTCCCGGTAATTTCCTTTATGTACTATAGATAATATATATAGTCCAAAAAAAAGAAAAAAAAGAGGTGATATTAGACTCATCTAGACATTAAGTGTGTGCAGCTTATTGTGGCTAAACTGAACCAGTTACAGCTGCTTGATATGGTTAATTCTCTGTAATATTAGATCAATGAAACTGTAACTATGGCATTTTTACTAAAAAAGGAAAGTAACAATATTTAAAGTGAAAATTTAGTATTTCTGGAATGCAACAGAACATCAAAAACTGGTCAAACCATCATAAATTCTGCAGTAGTCTTGCACATGTAATTATATCATCTGTTCCAGATGCTCCCAAAGACCTTTGAAAAACTGCGTGATTTCTTCAAGTGACCTCCCCACATGAAATTTACTTTTGCAAACAACACTTGAGTACCAGATAATGAGATGATCATTTCTTTTAGAGAAAAGGAACATCGAGTTTACTATCAATTGTGTAAATTCATGAGATATATGTAATTTCTTAAATTGTGAACTGTCTTGTTAATAACATCTGCATACTGATTGTAAGCCTTATGGTCTTCCCAAAAAATGGACTACTTTTGAATTCCAAGTTTCAAAACCAGTACTTTTTATTTTACTATTACTCAAGTATGGCTCAGTGGATTGTATATTAAATTGATCTGATTACCTTCCTAAGCATGAGGGGAAGGAGGGTTTTCTTAAAGACTGTAAGAATGGAAAAGGTCAGGACAACATGAAATTTTGTATTTTTCAGACCACAAATAAGAAACTGATTGAAAGTTTGCAATTTAAAAATGCAGTCTAACCTCTGTTTTGCAGAGGGTGAGGTGCATGTTTTTTGACCATTTACTAAAACAAAATTTCTGGTGAGAATCTTGGTTTACATAAAACCACACCAAACCAAACCAACCCCTCATCCAGATTATATTCACATATTTATTAATACTTTATATACTTCTCATTATACTGGTAAACTCTAAAATAATATTAAATTCATTCCATCAACTCTGTTCTTCCCCAAAATGCTGAACAGGAATGAGGAGTGATAACAAATCAAACAGATATATGCATCACTAATCCATACAGCTCAGCTCTCCTTGAAATGTAAATTCCAGAAAGGGACTTGCATTTTCAAAGATGCATGCAGCTTCTGCTAACTGGTGCTCCTGCATTCAACTCATTTAAAGATTAGCTGTAAACTTCAGAAAAGAAAGACTTGATGCCTGCAAGCATAAATATAGAAAGACATTAGAATTTTCTCCCTTCCTTTTTCTTGGGAGACTATGAAATTTAATGTGGCATATAGACGTATGAGTTTTTCAATTACTAGCATCTACCTGAAACTTTTATTAAAGTATACATTGTTTTCAAATTTGCTTCTGTAAGAAAAAAATAAAAAAACTCAAAATAAATTTTGAGAATGTATAAGAAACAGAAAGTAATAATTTTTGCCCAATATAAGCTACATTTATGTTGCTCCCTTTGATAATGTATTTCTGAAATTGGAAGGAGGTTTGTTTATTACTGACATTGCATTGGTCAGAAAGAACCAGCCATGCTAGACAATATTGGGAATCTGGATTTGGGTGTTCTGTTATCAGACTAAAGTGCTGTGAAAGAAAAGAAAGAACAATTCTGATATGGAATCACACTGTAAATTCAGAGTTCAGAAATTTTCTGGTCTAGCTTTTTACTTGACAAAAGACAAAGAGCACACTGTTAGACTGCACAACTGTATTCATTACAGTTTGCCTATGCAATGTCCTTGTAGAGATGGTAGAAGACCAGCATAAACATTCTGTTCCTTGACTAATTTGAAACAAAAATTTTTGTATTTCCACAAATTCTTATTTGACATTGTATTTCTTAGTGCCTCCATCTGATGAATATTAATGATTAAGAAACCACAATCTCAGAAAAGTGGAAGAAATAAAAGACAATTTGCACCATCTGTAGAAATCAGGGATGTAGTAAATATACTTCAGAAAGGTAATTTCAGAGATTATTACATGTTAATGAAAATAATTTGCTCTCATACATACAGCATATTTTCTCTCACACATACATATACAAGCAGTAGAACAGCTAAAGAATAAGATTCATTATATTCTTTTTAACATTTTACATTTGTTGAGAGAATATTTGGTGAAAGATATTTCTACATAGAGTCTGATTCTATCCAGCTTCAGAAGAATACTGCTACCTGCCTAAGTAGCCCACTCATAAAGTATTAAAAGCCTAAAAATCAGCCCTGCAATACATACCTCTTAGCCTGGAAAATTAAAGAATCCCATGGTAGGAACTCCTTTAGGCTGAGCAGTGACTTAGGTAGAAGGACAGAGATGCAGGATCTTCATTGGGTTTGATGCTCAGAGTTGATTTTCTTCTTTGGTATTGATATGTAACAAATTGTTTACATGAAAAAGCAGAAAAATCAGCACAATACTGTTAAAAAATATTGAAAATAAAATCCTGATGCAGGGCTAGAAATGGTTGTGGTTCTTACATATAACCTGAGTATGTCTGAATACTGTCTGAGATATGCAACACAAGAGGTTTTTTTAATGTTGAGACTATCCCACGGTCTGCATCAGAAATGGCAAAAAAAACCTACACCATGCTTCAGGGGGCAAGCAAATAATTTTTTTTTTTTAACAAGAACCATTGTGCCAATAGAGGTATATAAAGCAAAGTCAGGAGAACAATAGAATAATTAGTCAGAGAGTACAAACATAATTCATATGGTAGTTCTAAGAGCCTTTCCATTCAAGAGCAAAGTGATAAAATTTATGCAATCAAATATTTGTACAGTCACTCGTTAATCGTTAGTATTTTTTTGGCATTGATTTTTATTTTAGTGTATAGAATATTAGTGTTCCTGGGATATTTTAATTTCTTAGCATTCAGAACCCTCACTTTAACCTTCTTCAAACAGTTTATATTTTTACTTTGGAGATTTTTGGAAAACACAAGGTAATAAGAGTGTGGTTTAATACCCATGTTATACAGACAGGTAGCTTCTAGCTCACCTATTCAAAATTACAGGTGAAATAGATTCCTTCTATTATTAATTAAGTACTTCAGCATATTAAAGATTATGATTTATTTATTGGAGCTACTATGTATGCCCCTATTTTAACATACAATTTAAACTTATATTATGAAAAATTCTATAAATCAACACCACTATTGTGTGGGATATAAAAAATACTAACAACAAAAAATACAGGACAGTTAGAATAATACTATTTCCAATATTTACATTTTTTAGTTAGATACATTTTTCCAAAACAGCAGAAATCTTGTAGAGATACACCTTTGCTAAGTTTGCTGAAGTTAATGTATTTGCATGTAAGACAAAGAAGATCAGAATATGACTCCCAGTAATCATACAAATACATAAAACTTATTTTTCCCAACATAAAGAGTACCCTTTCAACGAGTAACAGATGTGTTGTTCCAATGAAGCATATAACCAGTGTGTTTATTCTCATAATATGAGTCTTTACAGTTTAGAAAGGTATGTCTGAAAGTGTGTCTCAGGGCCTTTTTAAGAAATATTGACCCCAAATGTATTAATGCCAGTCAAAGGAATGATTAACCATCCTGTAAAATTTTGCATTGTGCTCTCTGAAATAAGAATACAGTTGCTCTAAAACAGTGCTGTTAACAAGAGGATGGGGACGTCCTTTGGATTCATGTAAACATCTCTCCCTCCCATCACTTCTGATGCAGTAGAATCCCTTGGTTTGGTTAAAATAAAAATTAGAAGACATAATTCGGGATGGAAGATTTAGAAATCTTTCAACTTTTTGTAATTCAGGAAGAGGGTCCTTGATCAAAGTATTTCCATCCACTATGTGAATCTGATCCAAACTGAAATGCTTAAGCCACTTTTCCATATGGACATCATATAGACTTCTCTGAATAGCTTTGTATTTGGTATTAAGCACTCCATTCTTAATAACAATATCTTCAAAGAGCTGAACAGGCTTGTGACTTTCTACTCTGTTGTAATACACTTGGGTATAGTCAGATATAACTCTCTCAGTGGGATCTCTTAGAATGAGCAGCAGTTTAATGGAGCTATTCATGTCATGAATTCTTCCTGGAGCCTGTGGTGATGTAAAATAACCTGGTGTTTTCTCAATTGTAATTTGATTTCCATAAGAAAATGGCATCAGATTTCTATACCAGTCTATTCCTTTCACATAATTTTCATCCCAGTCAAAGAAGTGGACTTCTGTAGCTGCCACCACAATGTTAGGATGAATATCCAACATTTCCAGCAAAGCTCTGGTCCCTCCTTTACGAACTCCTATGATGATTGTCTGAGGTATTTGTCTGCTTGTGCCAGGAGGTCTCACCTGTGCTGAATAGTGCTCACTTTTATTGCTGAATAATCCCACTTGTGACTTCAGTGTTTCCATCAGTGCCCCATTCTCAACAGGAGCACCCCGAGCATGAGTCAGCAGAAGATAAGCTGACACAAGTAGGAAGGCCATGTGGAGAGGAATAATTATTTCAAGATAATGTTTTGCTCAATTAATGAAAGAATAGGTGAGTCCCCTCTTGAGATGGTTGGCAGAACCCGTGGTAAGCACACAGCAAGCTTCTGAAGCATCTGCAAAAGAAAATAAGACAAATCAGTGCTTATAAACTCATCATCAAAAATTCAACTCACAATTCAATTCACAAAGCTAATCTGTGATCCCAATAAGAAGTTAATAAGGAAATTATTTGTTTCCCCTGAGTTTATATCAGAAGGACAGAAAAGTCCCATGTGTTGGGGCTTTTTTCTCCTTACCATGAGTGACCACTGATGGTTACTAACCTTTCAACAACTTTTATTTCCTCTGAGCAGATTAGAATTGTTTACTTGATTTTAAATCCTGACCATTTTGATTTTCCTAATTATCTTCCATATGTAGCACATACTTCTCTTGTTATAAATACCGTACCCCGTATGAGAATAATTCCAAGGAATATTTGAATGTCAGCACCTTTCCTCAAATTCCCTGCTAGAATAATCTATTCTCATATAAATAACAGACCTGCATGATGGTGCCACCATCTGGGTTTTAGTGAGCTATGAATCATACAAAAATAATTCTGTTTACTTAGACACAAAAACCAAAACATAGATAGAGGCAAAGTTTTGAAATCTAAGCCTATTAGAGCAGAAAACTAACTCTGTCAAACAAAAGTAAAGTGGCTAAGTGGGATCAGTGTGGGAAAAATAAATGATGCAGGGTGGATGGATTCTCTGTAACTATCCAAGTGTTGCGCTGCACAGTCATATGCGTGTTGGAACAGTCTGGGCAAAATCAGATCTTCAGATAATATTCTGCAGTTCCTCCAAAGCTCTATATAAGACATATCCAGATGCTTTCTGGTCACTGAGAGATTTCTGCAGGGAGGAAAAGTCTGCTTGAGGCTGAACAGCTTCTTTTACTTAATCCACATTGCATATGGTCATTTTAAGAAGTGGCGAATGTTAAATATGTTCAAAATTTGCAAAAACTTCAGGCTTGCAGGTATGTGCATGTGCAGATGTAAGTGAAAGAAAACATCTATGTAACTGTGTTACTAACATTTGAAATCTCCTGGGTAACTTTTGTACATAATATTTGAAACAGATTGCTTATGGATCTGCCATCACAACAATGGTCATAAAAAATTCAGATCAATGCAACACCTGCACTTGAACCACTGTGCTTGGATTGCCTGTTTTTAACTCTGAAAATCCTACAGGACAAATTCCCATTGAGAGGACTCTTGAGTTTCACTCCATTTCTGAGCAATTACATGATTTAAAGATTTGTGGGCTATATCTACATTCTTGTTTTGTTTTTAATGTAGCATGCAGAAAAAAGGGGTTTTTTTCCTACATTGAAGCAGCAGTCATTTAATAAACAATAAACATTTTTGGAATAATTTTGAATTATGGCTCATATTTTAAGGTAGTCTCAGAAATGTTACAACCTTAGCTCTTTCTCCAGTGTCCGCTGTCTCTTTCTTTTTCTGAACGTATTGGTCACAGTACTTCATCTCTTAGAGACAGCCTTAGAAAACACAGCTGATTCCCAATTGTCATGGCACTGAGGAGCATTCAGTATTTCTATTTAAAAATTGTTTCATTTGAGTCTTACTTTACAGGCTTAAAGACTTAAAATTTTTGATAATAACAGTCTAGGCAATGCAGCAGATTCATTAAATCTCTTTTTTAAATTTTATTGAAACCTTCTCCAGCTTCTTGGATATCTAGGGAATGATTGTAGTCAGCCTCAAAGAGCACTACACTCACAGTTATATAGCAAATATTAACCCTAAAATTGTCATTTAAAAAATAAACTATGACCTTTAGTAAAGAAATCTGCAGAGAACATTCCCTGTTATGTCTGAGCAAGACAAAGGGCAACTGCTTCTTCAAAGAGAGCATAGTTTCAACAGGAAGAGTGAGTATACGATTACTAAATATTGGAAAAGTCCATGTACAAATTTACTTTGTAATGACAGAGTGGAATGCTGTTCTTTAGGAATTTGAATGGAGGTTTCATTTTAAAAATCACCATTTTTTCCACTAGGAACTTCACTCAGAAATTCTGTTTGAGGTTCCCAAGAGAAAAGAATGTGAGAATTTCTATGGCAGTCACAGGAGGGAAGAACAGGTATGTTTATACCAAAATCATTTATAGTTACTATTCCTTTGGATGGCAAGTTTGGAAAGTGGTAACCATGCTGTTCAGTGCTGCTGAGAGACTAAAATGCATTTTACAATAATGGCAGCTAATGCTGGTTTTGGAAAGATCCTTAGGATGCACAGCACAAAATGTGAAGCATCGCACCCCAGATGATTCCTGGAATGCCAGCTTTCAAAGAAGGGACTCCGCTTTAAGAATTTCAAGCCAAATTTTTCACAATTCACAAGGTTCCTGAATAGTTCAATCTGAGGAAAGGCACAGCAATGCATTAGATGGATCAGAAGTAGCATTATATGATACCATGGCATTTTTCCAGCCCTGTGATGCCAGCAGGCTGGGATTTGGGAGCAGGGGCCAAGGGAGCAGTTGATCATTCTTTTAACCTGAAATTAATTCTGAAATCCTGGTGTTAGTTTGCATTCTATTAATCTTCATTGTTAAATTAAAATTCTTCCAGGAAGACTGAGGAATTATTTTTATAAAAATCTTACAGGTTTTCTCAATTTACCACTTTCATGATAATACAGCATGTCATACATTATAAATGCACTTACACATCTATACATTAGATTACAAGTACTTTGAACTAAGGGAAGACCTGTCTGAATGTCTGCAAGCAAGGGATTACTTATAAATACCAAAGTGCCGACATACAGTTCATTATCTGATTTAAATTCTGGAACTATCCCATTTAGAAACAGTTTCATGAACTGATTCTAGACAGGTATTTTAGGCAATTTTACTTAACTTGAAAGAAAACTATTTTTAGATTTCTTGAGAGTTAGTATTCTTGAGACTAACTAGGTTAACAGCTTAAATTGAAAAAATAGAAAGGAAGAGGGAAAAAGCAGGAATTTCTCTGAAATAAACTAAAAGTAGAGTAAATAAGAAAGAAGTATTTCATATTGGGACTCTGCACTAGCATAGACAGGGATGTGCTCTTCCTAGATCTGGTGACAGGTGAAAAAATTCTCACATTCACTTTTTAATTTTGTTTAAATAATTCAAACACACTAACATTATTTCATCCCTAACTCAGTTTTCCTGTTTCGTACTCCTAAGAATCAGGTACAAATACTGAAACCCAAAGAAGACTCTAAGCTGTATGAGAAAATCATACTTATCACTGAGGAAAGATTGGTCTTCCAAAATATTCTCAGGTTCACTTCTGATATGAGTGAGAGTCTGATTAATTTGCCATCTGAAATCAGCAGTTCTCTGTAAGACACATTCAGGCAGCAAGTAGCAGAAGGAATTCTGCATATTCTGTGGACTGAAGTATTGTTTGAAAAAATAATTAAACATAATTATTAACCATTTTAACCAGTTTTCAAATTATTTAGTTGTTTTAAAAATTTCTTAGAATCATTGCTAGCAAAAATCCTTACCCAGGAAATACTACAGAAAAAATCAAATTCAAAATGTGCTGTAAAATTGGTTCCTAAATAGATCAAAATTGCCTTTGGGAGCAATTCTATCACAACAACATTTCAGCTTTGGCCTAAGATATTTGATTGATTTCAGTGAAGCTCTAAGATTTTAGATCCTGTGGTTAGGTTATAATTGCTACATAAATGTAAAGGTTTTAAAGAAGATTTATCACATATAATTGGAATGTTATTAGAATAATTTTTGTGTTGCTTTTATGCCTTTATGCAATTACATTTTTAGAAGATATTGACTGCCTTTTATAATGAAAACAATATATTTTACATTGGTGCACTGCACCAATGAAGAATCTGAAAGTATTCTTGTAAAACTAACCCCATAACACATGATCAGAATTACAGTGTCTTACTACCATTTTTCCCTGTTATTTGGTAGTGTTGGTGCTGTTTAGTAACATAAGGAACATCAACAGATATGATACTTATTAAGCAGAAATGTAGTTCAGAAACAAATTTGTTCTGCAGAAAGGACTAATTAAGTAAATAGTACCTTGGGCTGCTGTTTCTTTTATTTTTTAAAACCTAGACTAGACTTGAGAAGCTGTTATGCTGGCTGAAAAATCATTTTAATATTACAGAACTGTACCAAACACCCTTAACTGCTGCACTGTACTCTGAAAAAACTTCCAAGTGTCTTACGATTTATCTTGCTTTGGGATAAAGTACAAAATCGTTGGGTAAACCTACATATATTATTACTAATTTATAACATTATTAGTTCCTAATAATACTTCCTGTATTACACTGCCTGTAATTCTTTTCATTGGGGAATTCTGCAGCACTCTGTGTTAATGAACTGCCTGCAACTTATTAAGGCACCATTCCCACCTTACAGGAAATTGCAGCTGACCAATGGATAGATCCGGTTCAGGAGTGCAAATGCCTTGGAAAGTCAGGCTAATCTGATCTGCTCAAGGTCACATAGCAGGTTTATAGTCCAACCAAGAATAAAAACTCCAGGGCTTCTAATTCTCCTTCCAATTCCCTTTTCAATTCCGACTTCGTGCCATTCCATAGCAGCTTCTCCCAACCCTTATGATAACTTATAGCTGGAATACATGCTGAACTGAAAAACAAAGAGGTTTCTCAATGTTTCAGCATAAAACTCAACTTTTTTTTTTTTTTTTAATAAAGCTGCTTCTTGCTCCTCACCAAAAAAAAAAAAAAAGAAAAAAAAAAAGAAAAAAAAAGAAAAAAGAATCAAGTACTAACTACAAACTCAGGATTTTGTCGTTTCAAGGCTTTTGTGCAGAAATACTTCTGTTGGTGACTGAAAACTGCAGCAATGAGGGGTAGTCAGAGCAAATATAACAAAGCACGAATTTTTGTCTTGATTTTTAAAAATATAATGGGATTCAAAATAGGGTACAGTTTTTCCTGTTAATTCCTGTTAGATACGAACTTATCCTGACACAAGATCAATCACTGAGAAGAGTACAATACAAATATGTTAAGGCTTACTGGCACACAAACTTGGAACAGCTCAATTATATCTATTATATCTCTGTAATTAAGAACATTTTTAATGCTGACAATATAAAAAAACAATTCCAGCCTAAATATATTTACAACCAAAGGTCAGATAAGGTGAACAGCTTCAGAAATTTCTGGAAGGACAATCATAATGTGATGTCAGTTAGACCCATGTAAAGTATCCCTATACAGTCTGGGTTATGTAATAAATAGTTCTCAACAACAAAAATATAATTCTAAAAGTTTTGGAATATCTGAAATTAGGCTGGTGGTTTTCCTTTAGTAAAACTAGAATTAGTTACATAGCATAAGAAATGCAAATCTGCACTCAGTATGGTTTATACATTTTTTAAAAACAGGCAAATGAATTATCCAGTGCATATAGGACACATTGCTTAAGAGAATCCAGTATCAATGTATTCAAATCCAATAACGTAATGACTAAGTCAATTAATTCTAAGCATTAAATATTAGAAATAATACTATCATCAAAAGTCCTCTTCAGAATACCTTAATTCTGATTATAATATAATTTGTGAAATAATGGACATTTGAAAATATTTGGCACATGTCCAATGGTTGAACAGAAAAGTATCCTTTCTTAATATTCATTGGAAGGAAACGCAGTTCAGCTACTTCTACCCACACATGTGAGACATGCCTAGGCAGAGTTCAGGGGACAATGAAAGCACATTTCTGAGTGTGAAAAACATAAAAAAATTTGGAAAAGTTTCCTGTGTAGAAACAATTGTGAGTGTTAATTTTATTACAAGCAGAGCAATTACTTTAGGTCTATGTTAGAATGAGACCAATCAGGGCCAATTGAATAACTTTAGAGCTGTGCCCTAGAAATGAGATTTCATTCAGGAGAATCCCAACTTACCTATTCCATGAGACTAAAGACTATGTGGGAAAGGAGAGTTATCCCAGAGAGATAACCCATTATATGGCATGCAAGTGCTCTGCTACACTTTTATGCTCTGCTCCAAAGCAAGAGTAAAGTAAGAGAGAGTAAAATACAACACTGAAGTTTTGTAACAGCTGCAAGTTCAGCTCAGTGATCTCTTTTCATACAAGGAGCAGAGGACAAAGTATGAAAAGGACCACAGACCCAAAGCCAAATAAACATTGCAGCAGTTCATATTGCTGATTAAGAGTCTTGTGGGCACCTAAGAATTTTGTTCACTTTCATTTTACTCAAACTATGGGTGTATTTTTGTTAGGGAGATGCACTAAAATTTCCTAAATGAGGTAGTACCTAAAAACCCATGAACCCACAGACTGTCGAGAAATGCTGCCTTGCTGTTGTAACACCTCATTGGGTAATGAAAAAGTTTAAAGGTTTCTCTTTAAGCATCAACATAAAATATATGTTAGCACAAAGAAAGACAAAGACATTAACATTTTAAAGTCCTAATCTCAGCAGAGAATTTATTTGTGTGAGGTTTTTCTAATGAGATTGCAGTTTTATAACAGCCAACAGTTACTACCTTACAGGAATAAAAACAAAAAAAAGGAATAAAAAAGGAAATAGCTATTTGGTGAGTAATGGTAGGAGCTACAAAGTAACAGCAGTTGGCTGCAGGCTTCTACCAGGTACACAGATGATAATGGATAAAAAGGAAAGCAAAGAAATGTTAGCATGAACTATAAACACCATTAAATCATTGGCAGGTGATATTAGCAGATAGGAGTTTTGAAAGAAGTTTGCTTCCCTAAGGCTAGCATTACATTTCCTAATTCCTTTTCTGACTGCAAATATGTAGCAGAACAGTAATATTACAGTATAAACACACTAATAAATTTCTGAGCTAAATAAACCTTCTACAGCTGTAGTTTACACACTTATATTTTATGGTATCTTTGGAAAATATCATACTCAAACCTTCCACATAAAAGTCACTGAATTACAGTTTCATAAAGATCTTTAATATGTTTAGCACATAAAACCAGGTACATTCTAGGGATACTTGTAAATAGACATAAATAAAAATTCAATCCTATTAAGATGCAAAGAGTGGATACTGATCAGATTAGCACAGATGAGAAGGCCAATTTTACTTATCACATTGGCATATTTGAAAAGGAATTGCATCAGCATTTTGTTGAATTAAACTTACACCTCTAATTGTTAATTAAGCATCTGAATTAATATAAATTGAGGTAACAAAGATGCCATGCCAGTTCTTCAGCCAAACAAGCAGTAGTCATGTAATTATAAAGCTGCAAGATGTAATGATGTGTGGCTGATAAGTAGCTTTTGTGTATATTTCTACAGTACAGCAAAAAGGTCAAACTTCAGCCTCTCTGCCTCTGGTATAATTAATTGAATATTATTAATTTTCCCCCACTCATTTTCACAAAGAATAACTTAATACTTATAGATGTTTAGGAAATAAAATTAGAATTTGATGCAGAGGATTTACTAGAGACCTGTCTTTTAAAGGAAAAAACTCCTCAGAGGGTCAGGATGGAAAATTCTACAGAAAGGACCTCATAGTCCATCTTTTCTCAAAGTAAACAAACAAGTACAACTTGAAGGGACCATAGAAAGCAACTTCATACCAAGACTTAACACTGATTAATAAATATATTCGTAAAATAAATAAAAATATATCAGTAAAATAAATATATTGGTCAAAACTGTGTCTTCTACTGGTAAGCAAATTCTTGCTAATAAAGAAGGCAAATAGACTGCAATAGAGAACAGGCAAGCATATTAGAAAAGAAACAAATAGATAAAACATTTCTTGAATAGAAGCTCGATGCCTTAACACATATCCATCATCAAGCTATGTGCACATTCAGCCCAGCAGATAGCTGTAGAGATGCAGGAATGAAAGCAATTTAGGGAACACTTGGAAATGCCTGACAACTGGAATAAAACACATAAAACAGCCCCGAGTGCAACACTTGTGTCTCTCACACTGCTCCTCAGGCTGGTACTGGGAGACAAAGATGACAGGCTGAACACATGGAGTAAGTAAAAGACAGATTATTTTCTGGCTATTATGGAAAATCAGAAATCAGACCCTTGCTCCTTACCAAATCTTTTTCCAGTGCCAAAGTTGCACATTAAAGTACAGTAAAAGAATACTCACCACTCATAAGAGTCTGAGAGCAGACATCTAATACCACAAAATTCTAATGATTTTCTCAGGACTTTGGAGATTTAGTAGGGTTCTACCTGACTGTCTTTTCCACTTTTTAGTTAGGAAAGACAGACCTTAGGAAAGTTTCAGCGCAGTCCATATTTTTCAAACTTTGATGTACAGCCCGAACCTGTTGTCATGTCAGTGGTACGACCGAAGATTCAGGTACATGTCAAAAACTCCTACACTTCAGTGGAAAACAAAGCAATTCCTTTCCTTCAGTCCAGACTGTTATGATGACTTCCCTGTGCAAAAACATCCTCTGCATCTACAAGTTTAAGGTGTCCTCACAAAAACACTTTCCATTGTTACGCCGCTGCATTCCACAGTGCAGTGAATTCCAGCAGAGCATGCTCCTCGGCACACAGCATCACTTCTGCCCCATAGCTCAATGCCATGGTGCACCCAAACACCTCTTCCACACTTTTCCTTTAGTGCTGCTTCATTTCAAATCAATTACAGCTTCTCAGAAAGGCTCTTTGATGGCTGAGAGTGCCTACAGCAATTTTTTGGCACCCTTAAGTTCTGTCAATTTTCACCTAAGTCTTAAAGGTAAAATCATATTTAGGAGTCATCACATACATTCAGGATGTGGACTTTAGGACTTTAGACTTGTGAGATTTGTGACAAATGGTGAGAGTTTGTCACATTAGAAACTTTAACTAGAAAGAGCTACAATAGATGTGCTTGGACACAAAATAAAAGCATGGTAAGAGTTGCTCTCAGATTCAAATACTGTGTTTGCTATTTATGATAATAATTTTTCTTAGTAGCAATTTTTTATTTGAATATGTAGAGTCAATTTGGAAAACATCTCTTGCACCTAGGTATCTTATGGTACCTTTTCATATTTTTCACCTCAAATCTGAATGGTCTTATCAGTATTCAGAGAGTTGATAAGATGTTAGGAATACCTATAGCAGAGAAAGAGGCAGAGGTAAGGAAGGGCTCTGATATGTTCTCATAATTAACTGCATATTAATTAGAGCAACAAAGAGTTAGAACGTTCAAAGCCATTCTCTTAAGACTAGGTAGGCTGTACAGCACATGTACTTTAATTGATTCTAATCCCCTGATTTCAGCTCCTCGAGCAGACACAGTCTGACAGCAGACTGGTCTCATTGTGCCACAATACCTGGACATTTCCCCAAGGAACAATACTTCCATGTAGCATAGAGGAGACAGGTACCTCCATTATCTTATATTTTCTCTCTCAGTCTCTTTCCTTCCCAAATAAAAGAGAAAAACCTCAAAGCACCAAATTTTGTTATTTTAGTTCCAAACTGGCAAAAAACCTTTACTTTTTCTGTAGGAGGAGGTGATAAATTTTGTGATCCTAGATCCATGTTCTAGCTGCAATTAGTTTTTTCTACATACTATATAGCTTATGATCCACATATTCCATACTGTTCTAGTCCACTTATTTTTTTCCTCAGCAAATTAAAAAAAGAGAAAAATTGATGCTCAGTACTAAATTCTCTTTTCACTGTTCTCTATTACCAGTACAACACTGCTATATAAAGCAAAGATGTAGGTGTTAGTATGCAGTGGTTTTAAGCAAAAAATACACATCTTGTGCATCCTGATCATTGTTTCTTTGCCCCATTAATACCCTTAGCAGTCCCTATGGATGGTGTAATATAAAAAAAAAAAATCATTGTCTCACTGTACATTTTACTTTTGACTACATTTTTTCTCCTTGTGAATGCATCTGGAGTTTTTGCAGAGTTAACAGGACATTACTAGCAGGTTTTCTGCAGCATCTTTCATTGGTGTCTCAGAAGTTATTTTAAACATTTTGAAGAACAAACGTCAACATGTGAATACCAGTTAATTTACAAGTCCATTGGGATTCATAGATAAAAACCAGAAAGTAAAAAGCACCAAACCAACACATTCTAATCACATTGCCAAAAACCATGTAAATCAGACCAATATTCTGCTGCTGCTTACCACAGAGAATAGGAGTTTATTCCTTTAATAAAATGGAGATGGAGTTGGATAGTGCTGAAACTGAGACAAGAGAATCTTAATTCACTACATAAATTGTGGTGCACTTTTTAAAGATTTTGAGCACCTGAGGCCTCTCTTGCATTTTAGGATGGCTGAGAACTCCACTGAAGGTTGCCTGTTCTCAGGCACTGATACAACAATTTTCCAATTCAGCAAGAGGGAAGAAACATATGCCAGTATGTGTAAAGATTCTCTAGCAGATATTTTCAGCCTCCCTCTTTGCAGCTGATGTTGTGTCCAAACCTTGCACCATTTCATAAGAACTTTAACATTAGTTCAGAAAGAATAATATGAAATTTAGTTAGGGAAAGAGAATCTCTGGTGGAATCTCCAGTTTACTTACACAACTATCCATCCTCCTGCTCTCAGGATTTGGTATCTCAGTGTTTGGCCACTGCCACATAGAGTGTTTTGAAAATATAGCCACAATACTATTTCCTCTGAGCCCAGTTTGTGAGAAATGTGTACTTCTATTTAAAGCAACATCATGTTTAATTTCGTGACAATAAAGGATTTTTTTCTGCATTCTGATTATGAGTGTTCATTCCTCTTACCTTAAAATATGTGATCACAAGGGAAAATAAATCTGGATTTGAAATTTTATTTGTAGCTATAAAACATGGAATAGTTATTCCTGTTTATAGCATACTAAAAAAGGTAGTGCAAGTATGCAATGTAAGCTACTGGTTATTGATGCCAGTTCTGTGTTAAAGCACAGATAATAGCTTTTCCTCTCAAGGGAAGATAGTATTTCTTCTACAAACTGTAAATTGTATAGATTATTTCACATTTTTTATGCTGAATTTTCATCTTAGATTTGTAGTTTGATATTTCTTAGCTAAAATATTTTCACATTCATGCCCCACTTATTCTTAATGGCATCTATCAATTTCAAGCAGAAAGAACATTAATATTAAGAGAAGGTTAAATTTCCCCTGGAAGGTTTTTTGTCCAGGGAGGTGATATGGATACACTTGGAAAATTATTACAACTACTAATACCTTAAGAGGAATTATAGTCAACAGAAAAAGTGACTTTGAGTTTATAGATAATAAGCAGAGCAAATTTTTGAGATCAGAATCAAGATGCTGGGATCAAACAATATCTGTCAGTGTGTGAGAAATAAGGGATTCAATTACTGAATGTGAAAGAATCATGATTCCTATACTATGGAACTTACCAAAATTATAGAATTTAGGGCATAGCATGTCAAAAAAAAAAGTAATAAAATAAAGCTATTTCCTCTGACATTTAAAAAATGTAGCTGATATAACTGTCATTCAGGGTGTGGAAATATTTCAGTCAAATATAAAAGTACCAGGAGAAATAAATAATGAAGTCCAACCTATTTCATAAAACATCATGATCTGCTGTGTATGTATGAGTATGCAAGAGAAATTGAATGTGAAACACTTTAAATTATAACACAAAACCATCTTCTAGTAAATGCGCCACAAAGCCAGTAGTGAAAGAGTAAAGGATTGGAGAAAGCAAGGGAAGTGATGAAAAGCAAAAAATTGAGCATTTGTAGGAAAAACACAGGTTGTTAATAATTTTAGTGAGCACAGTTAGGTTCTATACTTGTGCAAATACAAACACACATATATATAGCACACAGAGAAATATAGAACAGACAGTAATACAAAATAATATAGACAGATTAAAGGATTCAAATTATGTAGTTTTATGAGCAATGCAGAAGATGCTGATAAATGTAGATCATAAAAGTGGATTGCAAATAGATAAATATGTGTACACTGGAAACATGTTCAGGATCAAATGTTCAAGTGCAGAAGAACTTAAGATATGTTACAACATATCAAACCTTAAGAAAATTTAGATTGTACTATAGTGCAGGTACAAAGGGAGGCAAAAGTGGTTAAGGATGGTATTGCAGTAGATTCAAGTGGAAATTTCCTTAATTGGAGTTCAGGTTTCAGATTTTCTTGTGGGGACTGGATCAAACATAACTTGTGCCGTAATGCCATAACAAAGTGAGATGGAGTGAGTTTGAATTTACAGTTGATTACATGCTTTCCAAACAGAGCAACTTACTCAAACTCTGTTTATTCACATGGGGTGTTAATGTTCAGCAGCTAATGTGTTTTATAATTTACACCTCAGATTTCTCACAGTAATTTCCCCTTGAAGACAAGCCTTGAGAGTGAAATTTTTCAGGATCATTTATGCAGGTCTCATTCTAGTCCCACAGAAGTCAGTCATAGTGGTTTTTTTATTTTTTACTTAATAACAAAATTATGAAAATTTTGAAAGATTCCTCTCTCTTCCTCATCTTGTGCTTTTCAGAATTGTATTTCTCACCTTGTAGTGATATTACATGGGCAAATTCAAACACCTCAAATGTCCACGTGGTAGAAGAATGTAGGAAACCATAAAATTAATTCCTTAAGATTGAAGTACTGAGTTGCATTGCTACAGCTGAATAATAAAGGAAACATCTAATCACTATGCATGTTTAGAAATACATCCAGGTGTTCTGGAGAGATTTTAAACCACAGAGCTGAAAAACTACCAAGCAATATCAGCCCACATGTTGAAAGATATTTTAAACCTATGAACAATAACAAAAATATCATGGTCATTGATGTAAATTGAGAGAAAATACACTGAAATTAGTAAGAAAGTGGAAAATATAGATGATATGCTAAAATTATATCAATTTGTTTAGATTATGCCTCCCTCCCGTATGAATAAACACATAGCCTACTTTGCTGAACAAAATTTTTACTCTGCTTTTGGATTCTATCGGTCATGCAAGCTAAATAACATGGGGTGAAAAACAGGTTGACAAAGTTTATTTGGCCTTCTGACAAAGTACTTCACTATTGGTTTCAGGGTAAAAAAGCAAATATTCAATGTGGATTAACAAAATTGCTCAGAAAGCAAAGTGTAGGAATGCACAGGAAATGCTCAACATCCAGTTAATTCACAAGCGTGCACCAGACATCTCTTTAGGAAAAGATACTGGCTGAGAGATTCAGAGTCCAAGGAGCTTCAGTTACTGATGCATTTGAAATTTGAATTTCAAATTAGAGATGGACCCAGATCCCTTAGACTTCCTGGAAAGCCTTACCCTTAGGATTCTTTATGAAGCACCCAAAAATCTCAGTGAAAATTCCAGTTGGATGCACAGCAGTGGACAAAGGCCAGCACATTATTAGTATGCAAAAGCAGTAAGAGAAAATGACAGCACAGTTTGAATGCATTTGGGTAAACTAATGGTTCAGAGTGACTAGAACAGCGTGTTTCATTCTGGTCAATCACTCTCAAAAGGAAGAGGGAGTTCAGAGGTGGCTGCCAACAAAAGATCACAAGCATAAATAATTTGTCAATATAAGGAGATAGTAAAAAAATGCAGAGTCTGTACTTTGACTGCTGCATTAGATAAATGAACTAAGATAACCCTTGCTCATTCCCTCACAAGTTCACAAAACATATTTCAGAGAAACAAAAAGGCAAGGAAATTAAAACTGACAAAGTTATGTGCTCTGAACAATGCACAATTAATCTAAGAGTGTCATTGCCACTAAATGTTACTGCAGACCTATATAATGCAAACAGAAAGAAAGCAACCACCAACAAAGAAAAAAGACATATTTAATTGCATTTCAAAATGCAGTATTAAATTTCTTATATAAAAAAATCTACTATAAAAGTGGATTTTACAAGAGCTTCAGATGAAACAGAGATCAATTAGAGAAAACTGCATTTCTACCTTCATAATACCTCAGAGATATGTCATACAGAAATATGTAGCAACTTACTAAAGATACTTTTCAAAGAAATTTCATATCAATAAAGTTTAAATAATTTTAAATGCATTTGGATGTGTTTGTTTACTGAGTTTTGTGGAAAGAGGGAGAGAAAAAAATCTCCATTTCCAACTAAATGACCATAGTTTCCACTCTTAATTTCAAAGCCCAATTTTTGCCTTTCACTAATTTAGTAAAGACTAGGAAATATACAATCAGAGCATACAGTCTGACATTGACATTGAAAGTAAAGGCAAATTTGGATCTACAGAGGACAAGGAAAACCAGAACAGCATGCCAGATTGGAGTCTCATTCCAGAGGGGAAAAGGCTGCAAATATAAAAAATGAAACAAGCTAACTTAGTTAGAGAAAGGAACTCAGATGGTTCTGGTTTCATAGATGCCAGGGCACAAAGTAGCATGAATAAATGATTAAACTCAAGAGGGCATGTGATAACAATCACAGTTCATTTAACTTCAGATTGTGAGTCGTGTTCTAGACTTGGGCCATTCTCACTGATTGCTAAACTTTCTGTTGCTTCATATTCAATCAAGACACCAAATTCTAGGCTCTTTACTCAGATCACACCCCACTAACACAGAGAATAACAAGATTATGGTCCATGTAAATACTCCTTCCATTTCTCCTGCTTTTTTGCTTGGAGGTGGCAGATATTCTTGAATGATTTCTAATCCATCAAATCACATGAAATTCTTCAGGGCAGAACTCTTATCTAGGCAAAAACTCCACACTTGGGATTTGTACAGTTAAACATTTATCTTATTTTCTATTTATACTTGTTTCTATTAAACTGCAGCCTATTTTATGCAAACCTTTTCTTGGAGATAGCAACAGCATTTTGACGCAGTCTTATTCTCCAGTATGCTTGAACTCTTCCTGTCTTGAAGTCACCCTTGTCTCCCCCATAACCCAAGTAATTAATAAAAGAAACCACCTACTGTGGCTTTTATGCTTTAAAATTGTGCAGTCTGATGTTGTTTTTTGCTAATAGACACTGAACTCCTCAGCTTTCATTCAAAATGTATTAAAAAGAAAGTACAGGAATTAAATACAAGGCAAGAGTTTATATGTGATTAAATGAAGAAAAAGAGATATGAATATATGCAGTGAGAAAATTAAAATATAATTAGCCATGAAAGGAACATAATTTCATGTGACAAACAACAAACATCTATAAATCCATCCGATTCATCTCAATAGAGATGTTAATTTCAGATTAAGTAAAATTAAAAGAAACATAGAAGAGACAAAGCTAGCTCTCCATCTCTGAAGCTACAAGCAAATTGAAGCATGTTTGCATCAGCAGTGTTTTTAACTGAAACCTTTGTCAAGCTTCATCTCAGACAGCCTACACTTGGTTGAACCAAGCATTTACTTGTCTTGTATCCCCTCGCTAGCAGTGGCCCTTCAGGGACACCTGAGGGACTCTACAAACCCAAGAAAAACATGCAGTGATTTTTCCGAGCACACCTTCCTGGGCTCTCATGAGTCTGAGCTCCAGTGGCTCTCTGAAACAGAAGTATGAGCTTTATAGTCCTTAATGGACAATATCAGTAATTCTGTAAATCTTATTACTTTTTGAGTGATTGTTAACAGAGCTTGTGTCTAGGAGTTCCATGGTGTAACTATGTGAAACTGAAAAAATACTTCCTTTGGTTCAACTCAAACACTCCACCTGCCAGTTTCACCCAATGCCCAATGTCCCTGCAGCAAAGAGCCAGTGCACAATCACTCATCTCTTTACTCACCACTCCTGAGTTAATAAACTTGCCATAGCCTCCTTCCGTTTTCTTCTTCCCAGACTGAAAGCTTGTAGTTCTACCTGTTCCTTGTTTAAAAGATTTATTTAGTCATCCTTTACTCATCCAACCCATTCTCTTTACCTATTCAAGATGCAGGTGCAGTGCTGTGACACTGCTTGTAACCATGATGTTTTCTAATTTATTCTATTTCTTTCTAAAAATGTGTAATATTAAATTTTCTTTTCTTTGCTGCTACTGTTTTCATAGCTCACAGTGAATACACTGTGAATTGATAATCTCACAGTGAAGTTCTCAAAAAATAATTGTCAGTTTGAAGTCCATTGTTGTGCACAAATTTATAATTTTTAACCCTTTGAGAACCACTTTAAATTTATTTACAGTGAATTTCACTCATCACTTTATCACTCAGTATCACTGAGGTACTTCTTTGCAGTTTGTTTTCATTTCTCCTATTCTAAATAATTTACTATCAGCAGTAAATTTTCCTGTATAAATTTTCCTGTTCTAATGCATTTGAAATAATACTGGTCTTATGTCTTTAACAAGTTGCTTTGTAAGCTGTTTTGTAATCTACACTATTGTGGTTTAATGTTGTATTTTTGGGCTTTGTGTTTCTGTTATTCTTGGATAATGGAGTAACAGGCCTGCCTTAATTTCTTTCATACTGATTTGTGGGTGCCTCCTTGTAAGAAGACTTAGCCAAAATCTGATTTTAGAACAGACTAAATGAATCTCTAAGAGGAATAGCAAAAGTAGCTGAAGAGAGCTATTTAATATATAATCAAAGGGACTAGAATAAGTCAATTGAAATTTTTGCATTCTAGAGGATCTTAATTTGTTACTAAAGTCCAAGACTAAAACCAACCATACAGTTCAATATGCCAATACACTGCTTTGGTAGTGGCCTAGATGAAAGCATCAGTTCACTTGCTGAGATCTGCTGATGTTTTTGCAATAAACCTCCTCTACAATAAGCATGCCATACAAACCCCACCTCCCGTGGGATTTATTTGTACTCAGTTTAAAAGCTTTGGAACAGTTCATAAGAATGGTTAAATGTTAATAAACCAATAATGTTTTACACCTGACATTTTATTATTTGGTTAAGGCTATGCAACCTCTCTGACACGGAGCAGTTATTTCTGGAAGATCAGTTGTCAGTATCACAGCTAAATTTAAGAACTATATTTTCATTTTTCTCTCTAATCAAGATATGACTGAACAGAGATATCAAATAAAGCTCTTAATCGTGTTCTTGAATTTAGGCACACATTAGAATTCCTTGGGGTAAAAAGCACCATATTTCAGTCTAAAAGTGTTTGCTTACATTATTTTGTAATCAAAGAAAACCAGGCAATATATATATATTTTTTTTCCAGTATCATGCTGCAATTTCAGCAACATCTCCTTCAGTTGGCAGATCTCCCACATCAAGTCCTGGGATATTTTAACTAGATCGTTGTGTCTGGTACTTGAACTTCACTTGAGCAAGGTTCATGTAATCTTAAGGTTCATGTAAACAGCTCCCTTTCTAAATTCATTGGAAATGCTCACACATTCTTAAATACTTGATTAACTGTGACAAATTAGAAAGGAGAACAAAACCAAACTAGAATAAAAGGCTCAAACTAGTAATTTTCTGTAAAAATTAGATTCTGACACACATTTCAAGACTCCATAGGCATGGAAACATAGGGCAACCTTTTTTAGACATTTCCAGTAGATCTGAATGCATCCCTTCTAAACTAATATTAAAATGCATCCCTACGACATAAACAACCTTTAATATACAAGATTTCCAAGTACAAGAGTTCTACAAATACAGCCCATATTAACAAGGACAGTCGGTACCTGACTGACACCTGATAATAACTACACCAAACACCTAAGAATAGCAGCATATATAATTAATAAGTACTTCAAAATATGTGTGCTAAATATTTTTCAAGGCAAGAGAAAGTATTTTATCCCACTGTTACTTTGAAAATGGATATTTGCACATGTGCTTACATTATCAGTGCTTATTATTTTAATATGTCTATTCAGAATAAGAAAATTAACTGCATGTCCATCTGAGGTAAATAACAGCTTATGTTACCTTCATTTTACAAGTATTTAATCTTACTGATGAAAAATTTTAAGTACTATGGCAAATAAAGGCAATGCTTTCGTCCCAGGCTGCAGGGACTTTCACTGACCTCTTAATTATTCCTGTACTAAATTGCTACTTCATTTTTAATGAGTGTTCTATAAATGGTGTAGCTGTTTGTATTCTGAATCTGCAAATGTTGCAAAAACTTCTAAAAATGGGTCAGTTACAAAAACCTAAAACTTTCAGTCTATTATTACATGGTAGTATTTAAAGAACATTCTCAA
The DNA here is from genome assembly GCF_037042795.1 of Molothrus aeneus. Classification (NCBI taxonomy): domain Eukaryota; kingdom Metazoa; phylum Chordata; class Aves; order Passeriformes; family Icteridae; genus Molothrus; species Molothrus aeneus. The sequence continues at coordinate 21,157,017 of NC_089653.1, read as the reverse complement.
GAGCTGATGTTTAATAATAGACATGTATTTTAATGACAGAAATATTAAATAACAATATCAAATAATGTTGACTTAAAAAAATAAGAACTCAGTAATATTAAACCCAAAATAAAACCAATTAAATAAACTAAAATAAATTACTTCAATTGAACAACAAAAAGCAAACACTGACATGCATACGCACAGATAGAAATTGTTATTGAGCTTGAAAGATGACTTAATCATTAGTCACTGTTCAAGACTCGAGAAACCTCAGTTCTGTTCTACCAGCAAAACTACTGCTTCACTTCCATAAGAGATCTTATTTCAGTTAATTCTAGCAAGCTTAGCTTTCCTTGTAATAAAAATCCATGTTGTGTTTCTCATAACTTCTGAGCTGTATTAACTGTACCTACAACATGGACTGAAGATCACTACTGCAAAGCCATTTACATTCTGAAGTTTCCTAATAGATGCTGCTTCTGCAGAGCCCCAAAACTGAAACACTTTAACAAAAGTGTCATGTCATTAAGCTGTGTTTGAAGGGCTGCTGTTAGGACACCAGTCTGGGCTCAGGGGGAGCAGTCAAGCACTTGATTAGTCTGGCTCAGATCTAATTTGCCAATAGACCAGACCACTTCAAGAGTAACACTTGTGTCCTCTCCTCCTTACCCAGCTTCAACTCCAGTTTAATTAACACCTCCCTTGGGATTTCAGTTTTTGAGATTGGGAAGTTGATAAGAAATTGCAGGTGTAGCTGCAGAGGCATGAACAATGTTGTCATCAGCTGGCATGTATAGTTCTGAAGACTCCTGAAGGTAAATCTGCCCTCATTGCATCACCAGGACAATTTCAGTCCTGTTGACAAGTGAGAGGCTACAAATGCACATTTTGAACAGCACAGAACAGTCTGAATTAGCATGTGATTTGTATCACCTGTTAGTAAAGGCTAAAAACACTGCTAAACATACCATCAGTTAAATAAGAAAGGTTGCTTTAGCAAATTCCAAGTCTTCATCTGTGCTGCTTTGCTTTCGTTTTCCTTCCAGTCTCAAGGTAGATCTCAAAATGAATAATCTGATTAAATTGCAAAAATTTCCATAATAATTAGGAACCGTTCTCCTTTCTTTTCTACTTGGGGGTGGGATAAAATAGTAGAAATAAAGTTTTCTAAGTGGGTAACTTCTACATACATATCTACAATTTGTGGCATCACAGTGCTACAGAGTCACAGCGCACTGAGGTGGAAGGGACCTCAAGAGGTCACTCAGTTTGCCACTCTGGCCTTAGGCTTGATCAGTCCACTGAAACCATTCTTGACAGATGTTTGCAAAACCTGATCTTGTAAAATTTCCAGTGATGGAAAGGCAATCTGCAAAAATATTGTTAAAAATTGCAGCTACTATTCAAGATAGCAAAAGTCCTTACTGACACTGGTCTGCAAGATTAATTCTTTCCAGTTTTAATCCACAATACAGCACTCTGGAATTCATGCAGATAATGACTATGCACATATATCTCCATGAATAGGGATATAAAATGTACGTTGGATTCCAATTATTCAAAAAGAGAAATTCTGCATAACTGATCACAAATGATCTTAAATTAGTAAATTAGAGAATTTCACAACTAATCAAGCTACAAATGCATTGAATTCTCCAATTCTCCAATAGTATATTTGAAATAAATTTATCTTACTTTCATATTATTTTGAAACAGAAGGACACATGTACATATATAAAGATATATATATGTATATATTTATATTTCATGTACATGTATATAAATATACACACACATCCCCTCTGGGTAGACTGTGGATTAATACAAATTTCTAATGCAATCGATTCCCACGTGTCTAGGTCTGTTGAAGCCAAAGGTTCTAATGATAAAGAAATTAGCACCTTCACAAATGAGGACTCTATGGTCAGGCCAAGCCAGATGGCTCTTGACACCTGTCTGCATCCTGACTGGCACTGAAGGGTCAATACTACAGTTTATTCACAAGCAGGAGATGGGAATCCCTGTTGGTTGCAGTAAGGATGAAGAATGAATTCTCTCCTAACAACATAAAACCCAGCAGGATTTTACTTGCAAAGGCAACAACTCTTTCCAGAATTTAATACACATTAACTAAGCTTCTTACTTTTTTCCGGCAAGGTTGTGTTTTTTTTCTCCTTTGTGAGAATAATTTTACTAGACAAATTAAAATTTTCATGGTGGTAGAGAGCAAAAGATCTTGCAGTGAAGGGAAAAGCACAGCTTTAAGGCTTTAGTCCCAATATCTGGGAAAAAAAAGAGTAACAAAAATAGATCAAAAACAATTTTTAAAAGTGGAAAAATGGACAATCTCTTTTTTGATTTATATCCCCTAGAAGAAAAGTTTTGAACTTACTGAGTTAAATATTGACAACATTGTACCAATAAGTGTGTGGGGACCTTTTCAAACAGCTGGAACATTATAGATTTTTGCAAGTTCACAAGCCCCGTGCTCGCATTTCCAGTAAAAGCTGCTGTCTAATACAAAGCTAAATGCCCCAGGGACATTGAAGTGAACCTATTTTTCTGCTGGTTTAAGCACACCAGCAGTCATTTGTAGAGTTTACATGGCTTTCTTGTCAATATCTGCTGGTCACAGTCGGTGAGGAAGCAGTTTCACTTATGATCTGCTTGCTAATTAAGCATGGCAGCAGCCATTCAGAGTGAAATTTTCAACAACCTGACACACGAAAGGAAAGAATCAGATGTATTCTCAGAAGACTTCAATCTTTAAATCATTTGGATTCTGTAGTTACTGGAACTGAAAGATAACAGAAATTACTTTGTCAGATTAACATGCAACTCTTCTGATAAACTATAATATACTGTATGTAGAATGAATGCTTTAACCCTGATGTTTTACAACAAAATTCTTTAAGAGAAGTAAAATTGAAAGGATTTGAAGTAAACCAAATATAGGCCAAAAATCTGTAGAGTCTCCTGCTTCTCCTCATTTTCTTCAGTGGTTCATAATCAATCCTTTTCTGTTGACATCCTTCATCATCTAGCTGTCCTTCATGTCTGCTGCCCATTGCTGTACTTGCAGGAGGGTCGCACAGCTGGTGCTCTTCTGCACACAAAACATCCTAGAAAGCATCAGCAAAGCCACTTCATTGCTCTGTTTCAATTCTTTACTTCCATGACCTTCAAAAGCCAGTTGCTTCTTGCTGAATTATTATCATCTCACATGTCACTGCTGCCTTATATTACTCCTCCTTCTTGGTTTGTATCCATGTGTTGTCTCTTAGCTCATGCTTGTATTGCAAACTCGCAGGCAGAAGTCTTTGACATTTGTACAGCCCCACCCAGTGGTCCCAGGCTTGAATTCCAGGACACATTGCAATACAGTAAATAAAATAACCCCTTAAATATTAGTTTCCTTGAGATCTCACTCTTATGTTATGCCCCTTGTGTGCAGGGAAGACAAATCTGGAGGGGCTGGCAACCAAATCTTGTAATGAAATAAAACACACCAGTAAAAGTGAACATTTTCTGATAGAAACCTCAGGATGGCAAAAGCATAGGTGCAACTACCAGAGGTGACTGAAAGGCCTCTTCCCACAGAGCAAAAACCCACTCCACAAGGAACACTATCATATCCCAGCATATTTTTAAGCATTTACAAGCCATGCTCAAATTCTTCAAATAAAATACAATAAATGTTTAGTTATATCTAGTTTGCAATTGCAGCTTTTCAGTTCTTGTCCACCTATGGTTTATAATTATCTTCTCTAAAAATAGATATTCTACATAATTGAAAAAAGGTGCCTTTTGCAGTTTTGTTGTGTTCCAAAGGAGTGTTCCTGGTGAGGAACCAAGGCAGGCAGGGAAGCCCCCAGCCTGGAGCAGGCAGTTTTTGGGCAGTGACTGTGGTGCCCCTGTCACTGTGAGCAGGGATGTCCCTGTGGGTATTGCAGGGGAGCAGCAGCTCTCCTGCCTGGACACTCTGCAGTGCTCTTCATGTCTCTATTCTGCTCAGCATAACTTCAGTAATTAACTTCTGCAAGGAAAAACATCTGATAGTGTTACTGAAAACCTGCTTTTGAAGAAAATACTTTGAAAACTAGACAGAGTTTATTTTGAAGCCCTTTTTATCTTATTAGAGACAAACTAAAGATCCTCTGGTGAGATAGTAGGGGGGAAAAGGCTTCAGAATATATATATATATATGTATAAGATTTAATTTTAAAGACTGATATTCTTTCCCTGACCTTTGGCCATTTTTCTTTTAGTTTCTTAATAACAAACGAGGTTGAGCTACTAAACTCTCTAGAGATAATTCACAAAAGAGCTAAATAAAGAATTAAAACTGAGGCACAGTGAAAAATACATTAGAAAAATAAACTACTAACATTTTTAAGTAAAGTAGTCCAAAGAGTTAGAAAGCCTCTAAATTTCAATTTCATGATGTTGTACTGAAAGTCATCCCTGAGTTCTGATAATTTTCATGTTTTTCTTGTTTTGTTTTTTTTGTGTTGTGGCTTGTTTTTTATCACTTCATTGGTATCTATTATTTGAGATGCAGTTCTTGACTGAGATTTTGGCAGCACCTATAATGAAATATTTTCTGCTGTGGAATACTTGCAAAGTGCTGCCAATAATCACTAATAATCAGAAAATGTCACAGCAGGCAGTGCTGTCAGTGCATGAGTAGCCTCACACATGAAATTCTCCATTGGAGAACAAAGAATAAAAAGTCTTTGAGCTTTTTTCAATATGAACTGCTACTTATTAATATCAGGATTTTACTAAGCATGCTTTTAAGAAACACTTCAATGGAAAAAAGGTCACAAGAAAGCCACCAGTACTTTTTTTTTTTCAGCTGGAGACTTTTGCGCAAACGTTACTCCTGCGCAAAAATCCAGTTCTGTCTATGATGATGCAAGGATGACACAGTATTGTCTGTGAAGCTAGTTCTGCCCTGAGTAAGAACCTTCTGGCATCAAACTAGATTAAAAAGAACAGATGGTTGCAGAAACATAATTAAGAAAAAGAAAAGGAAGAAGAAACTGGTATCAAAGCATCAGCATCTCTTTCCCTGAATTTTCCCTGAAAGAAATAGAAAGGAAGTTTTAAAAAGGTTGGATCATCTAATCCACATAAGATTCTATTCAAAAATTAATATATCAAACACTTGAATCATAAAGAAGAGCCAGATGCTCAACATGAACTTGGACATTGCTAAATGGTCACTATAGGCATTCTCAAGAAATGAATATAGTTAAACAGAAAAAGTCTCTACAGGTAAATTATCATATTCTTATTCATTAGCAGAAAATGAATCAAACACAGGAAACACAGGTTGGCTTTAGGTCTCACCTTGCTGTGTATCTGCCCTGAAGACATGGCATTCCTTGTATTTGATTAAATATGGAACTTTCTGGAGCATTAAGAAAACCTAAACCAATGCCCCAAAAAAACTCCAAGCAAAACAATCCAATCCAATCCAAAACCAACTGCTAGGCAAAAGACAAAAAGTATTAATAATGAGCATAAAAACAAATGTATTTTTAAAAAATACAAAATACCTCCATTTTAGTCATTCAAGAGCTGTTTTTGTATAGCTATCAGACAACAGTGCCTTAGGGGACAGCTTGGGATTACACTTGCCTTCTACATCTTGGCTTGCTGAAAACTGACATCTTCTGCTATTGTAAGATGCAGTTTATAAACAAAACAGCCCTCAAGAGTTAGAGCTATAATCACAGCAGCATAGGCAGATACACATGAAGTTGCCACATCTCACAAGCTGCAAAGTTCTCCAGCATCATCTTCAATGAATCCTACACATGAATCTCTCTGTGTGTGCAGGTACTTTCCTGCAGTTTAGTATTGAGTTGTTTCATATGCACACTCTGATCATGAAGGTTATGTTTAGTATTCCACAGTAAAACATTTTAATTACTTTAAAAGAATATAAATTTCATTCTAGTCTTTGATACTCTTAGAAACAATTATAAAGCAGCAAGAATTACAGAAAACAACTGTTAGTATTATTTAAATTTAATCAGAGATCAAAGTTATGAGAGTAGGTAAAAGCATCAGAAGTTTCTGGGAACAGCGGAAAAACCTCTACATCTGGCTCATTAAAAGTACAATACTCTACAACTGTAACCATGTGCAATATGGACACCTCCAGTAAAAATAGCCTTCGTTTATAATCTATTCTGTGGCACATATTCAGGGGTTCAAAACAACAAAGAAGAGATACAGGTGTGGGTGAAGATGTTGATAATTAAACATATTGACTCTTGTTGCTTTATAATAACAAGTCAATATTTTTAATTATTGTTGCTTTATAAATTTATTAAAATTGATAATAACTACCTTTAAAGTCCACTTGTGCCACAGTAGTATCTATACAGTCACCATAGATGGGAGGAAACGAAGAAAAAGGAAACTTGTGGATTGGGATTGAAGAATGTGCAATTAAAGCACATGTGACCTTTTTGTTAGGCCTGCTCATAGCCATTGCAAAACACTTCAGTCTGCAGTGAAACCAATGCATTCATCAAGTTCTATCAACTAGATTTTAATTTGAAAGTTGAAGGTGTATATATAAATACAAACGAAAGATTACTGTGTAGTGTCTAAAGGGTAGCCATCTTTATTGAAACAACAAGCTCTGCTCTTTAACACCACTGATATGAAATCTTTTTAGCAGCAATGTTTTTATTCAAAATTAGCTATGTGCCTGAAGTTATAAATTGCCTTGTTCTAAGTACAATGTTACAAAACAGATCACTTAGTGAAGCAGCTCAGAAAATGGATGTGCTTGTGATACCTTTAATGTAGGTCCTTTTTCTAAAGAATAAAGAAAAAACCCCCAAAACTCAGAATATTTAAAAATTTCTATTTATCAGACAAGGAAAAAGAGCCTACATACATTACATTCAGGCTGTCAAAAAGGTTCATTACAGGAAGCTTATATATTTATTTACTTGTAGAACTGGTAGGGATCACTGTCTGTTACAATTACAGCCACGACACTTCATTCCTGACAAGACTTTACCGTGTCTCTGTTAGCCCACAGCACGTCTGTGGAGCTCATGGTTATCAGTCTGATAAATCTCAATGTGCTGTGTCAGTTTTAAGCACCCCCAACTGCTCGGGCACATAAACATCAGCAGCTACCAGGTGCTCTGTAGTACCTTATATCCATGCCCTACACTGTCCTTCCTGATATTCAGTTTTAGAAATCCATTTTCAGTTTCATTGCTCTAGTAGCAATAATCAAATGGCAAAAAAGTGTTGCCTGAAGCTGTATCCAGTGTCCCAAAAAGATAGTCTGAGGAAAAGAGGGCTGAACTAAAACCAAAAGAAGATATTTAAAAACATTTTTTATTATCTATTTGAAACAGAAAGCAACATGACAAAATTTAACACAGTGTTAAAAAGAAGGAAGATATATCTGTAATATGAGTTTATACGTGTATGTTTCTTCAGTTGTCCTGAAAACAAATCCTAAAATATAAAAACCAAATTATGACTCCAGGAGAGACTTTAAATTTTATATTTTTAAAGATGAGATAGAATTAAAGCATTCTTTAGACCTAGTTGCAGGTATAATAATAATTAAGCCAGATGATAAGATACAGAGAAAACAGAACTAATGATTTTATTGTACTCATGGATTTTTTTTTGGCCTTGTTGTTGTTTCTAAAAATATGTTTCTAAAAACAAAATTGAAAGAAAGATGCCCATAAAGAAAAGTGGTTTTTTTCCCAAGGACAGTCAGGCATGGGAACAGGTTGTCCCAGGAGGTGGTATTGTTTCTGTCCTTAGATGTTTTCCAGACCAAACTGGGAAAGCCCTGAGTAATCTGGCCTGATTTCAACACTTCTTGAGCAGAAGGCTGGACCAAGATACCTCCTGAGGTATCTTCCAACCTGAATTTACTGTATGAGCCTATAATCTGTGAAGTATTCACAGAAGTATTCACAAAAGTATTCAGAACTCATTTTAAAGGAACAGAATAAGGTCAGAGGTAGCACTACCATGCTAAACAACAACAAAAAGATGCAAAACAGATCATCTATCTTCAAGAAATACACACAATATGACCACAAATAACACACTGTATGGGAATAAGAAAAAAAGGTCTTAAAGTAGAGGTAGGTAAGAGAAAGAAATGTTAAATGCTATTTCTGTAACTAGTTTTACACAGACAGCAAGAGACAAAATAGTGCAGGAAATAACACTTTTTGGTAGATTCTATCATCTTGCACACTGCACATGCTGCAGATTCCAGGTTCTCATACTTTTGAGCAAGCATGGATAAAAAAACCTGTATTACCCACAACATAAAAAATCAACATTCCATTCTAGAAGAATTAATCTCTTTCCAGTTCCAACATGACCAGGTTTGGTTTCAACAATTATAGCTGCTGTTGCTCAACAGCTGTTTAACAAGTCAGGGGCAAGAAGTGTGCTCAGACCTCTCCTCATCCAATACCCTGTCTGCCTTCTCAGACATTTCAGTGGAAGCAAGTGCAAGTCTTTCAGAAGTGAGTTAGAGTGCACTGTGCAGATTTAATAACTCCTTCCCCAGCTAGAAGACTAAAGTGCTCTAAAAAAATATAAATGAGAAAACTGAAGTTCTCTAGCAATCCCTTGGGCCAATTACACAGATCAGAGATGGAATGATTCAAAGCATGACGGACCTGTCTTTTCCATTCTTTTCTTGATTATTTTAGCATGAAAAGAGTTGGTTCTTGCTAAAGGTAGAATCAACTCAACTACAGCTGACCTAGACAGCTGTACATAAAATTACATAGTTCTCCAAGTTTTTTCTTATTAAGAAAAGAAATAGATGATGGAACTTGGTGTCTGGTGCAATCTTGCTTACTTACAGAGGTAAATTTCTGCTTTTCTTAGCACAACAAATCACAAGCAAGCAAGTTTTCTGTTACTTACTATTTTCCTTCATCTACCATTCCATCTAAAACTTCTCACAAAGTAGTGTCTGAATTCACACTTCAAATAGTCATTTACAGAAGGTCACGAGCATTTGCTTCATTTTTCACTTCTGTGCCATTTTCTCATTTCTTCTAAGGTTTATTTCAGCAAAACCCCTCAGCTGCACGTATTCTATTTTACTGAGTAATATACCTTTGTTGTGAAGCTTCTTAAATAAAAGACAGTGGCTAATTCCTCCAGCATCCTTGGTTTTCTCCAGGAATTGGCTATCACAGGTAGAGATTGTTAATTTCTAACCTGAGTGATCTGCTAACACTTGGCTGCAGATGGATTTCAGACACCAATTATATGGATGATAAAACACTGGCTTTTCACAACAAGGCTCTACAGTTGAGCCCTTTCCACATACAGCTGCTGGCCAACTGTTGGTTATTCAGAGCAAAAAAATCAGCTTTTCCACTGACAGCCAATCTGAGCCTCATCTATAAAGTCAAGCCCAGTAGATCAAAACAGACTCAGTTCCTGAGTTTTCTGTGCCAAATGAAGAACCAAAGAATACCAAATGAAGAGCAAAGAAGGCTGTACTTAGAAATGCAGTGCAGTGTACAATCACTTTCTGGACTGTGAAAGACACGAGCAGGAAAATAGATGGCACTGGTCTCTGCAGGCAAAGACAGCTCTCTTTTAGACTGGTGTCATATGGAGAAATTGGATTACCACACAATAACAAGTCCAATAAACACAGATTATGAGTGTAGGATAGAAAGTAATTTACCACTAGATTAATCCCAGGCATTCCTCTTACCTAGGCTGCATTAAAACAGGAGCATTTATCTTTCCAGCCTATTGTTCAATGTGTTTCATATCCTCTGCTACCCCCAGAAAGATCAGTACATTATTTTTTTTATTATATTCTATTTACTTTTTCTATTCTATTTTTTTATTATATTCTATTTACTCTCTACAAAATAACAGTTTCACATGCAGCAGATGAAATCTGTTTGGCAAGAAAGTACAACAGTATTTTTAAGTTGTCTGCATTTTCACCGGGTGGGTCTATGACTTGAGCACATGAAGTAGCTGCTCTCAGACAATCACACAGAGTACACCTTACTTTGCCAGCTAGGATCTGAGGTCACATCAATATAAGAAAACTCTGGAATATTAGGCCAAATTAAATCTAAAATATTGATTTGTGTGTACAGATATTTCTTAAAAAATATAATGGCCATTCAGTAAAATACACTGAATGGAGAGAAGAGAGAAGTGTTATATACTTACTGAATTAATAAGATTTTAAAATTATTAACATTTTAAAATTCTTAGTTCAGTTAAATTTTGACAGGATTGTCTAGTTATCTTGGAGGAAAATCATTTATAGCTCCTCCCATTTCACTCAGCCTTCCTAAACCCATGCTCTTGACATTAAATAGGAGGAAACTAATGTAAAAAACTTCAAATAGGGAAAATGTTTTCCTTATTACCTTAACAATTTGATGGTAATCAGTTTTCAGAGCCATTCCCCATTAAACAGGACTGTATTAAAGGTAAGTAGGTATTTACTCAGAGACAAAATTCAAATAAGATATTAAAAGGTCAAGATAAAATTATTTCATACTTGGATATTTATCTAACTGGAAGGTAGAATTTATATTCTGAGGAATCCTGAAGCTCCAGTAGTACTATAAATTAGTTCATTTAGGAAGTAAAATTCCTCAGGTCATTTGTAGAAAGGGGAAGAAGTTTTGCCCTAGCTCTTTGTTAAAAAAAGAAAAAATTCTATTAAGTTAGGTGAAACAAACTCCACCACTTATACAGGTTTCCTGCTGCCAGCATGGTAAGCTCTGTCCTACAACTCAGCTTCCTGAAACCTGTAGTTCTCTTAAACTTAGTTAGGAGTAGGAAGTGAGTAATTCTATTAAACATAATCAACATTTTCTCTGGTAATATTATGCTGAAATAGTGTGTGGACAGGGACATTCCCTCCAAAAGTTTCTTACCAACCCTATGTCAATACCTAAAATTTCCTCATGCCTGACATAAGTACATTTTAAAGTGCTAAGAACAAATTCACCTCAATTACACAATATATATAAACCACTGGACATGGGCTACATTCTCATACTGAAAATGTCTCATTCAATAGCTACGAACTCAAAACTTAATTCTGAATCTTATCCAAAGCTTCCTATGTAACAACTCACACTATATGCTTCGTTGCTCCATCTGTTTAAGAAAATGAGATTATAACAAGATGGAAAAAATAAATTTAATCTTACTATCCACAATAAAAAAATCAACAAAAGAAAAATTTTAAAGTAACTATTGCTATTAATAGTTATAGCTATGCACAAATAACACATTTCATGGGACCAGGATCAACAGCACATGGCTGAACAGACAGAGAATGTGTCAAAATACTAATGCACATATAATACACCATATGCAGAGACAACTGATATTTTTTGACTCATAATTAAAAAAAATACTCTGTAATTTGAACATTCTTCTTTTTCTTAACCTTTTTAGCAAAGAATCATTAATAGACAAATGCAAAATCATCTTAACTGAAACAATACTTGCAATTCTAAACCTATATCATTATTTACTTCCATATATACATACACACACACATATACACACACATATATATACGATTATTTCCATTTACTAAATGAGAATATCCCAGGATCACAAAAAGTAAAGTAGAAACAATAGAGTAGGCCATATATTTTATAGTATAAAGTAATATGATCAGCTTGTACAGGAATAAACATGTTAAAACATTTATGGTATTATTCCACAATTGGCTGAACAGTTAATTGCCTTAATCAGTATATACGATATTATCTGATTTTTTTTTAATGGCAGTTTTACACACTGAATATTAGAGCTTTTATAGAAACAAACCAAAATGCTTTAACAGCATTTCCTTCTAGTGCAAGCTAGCACAAATTTAAATATCTCCCAGCAGGCAACAGAGAGCCCTGTTTGATGCTCGTGTATTTCTATTGGTTTTCATTTGATTAAAGGAAAGTGCTTCCCTATAGAAGCAAAGTAGAACAATTCCTTGGAGTATTACAGCACCACGTTCTGTGCCTGTGACCACACAAGGATTCAAAAGAAGAATGATACAGTGTTCTTTTTGGAATAGTAGATTATCTAACTTTGAGTAATGACTATTCAGTGAAGATTTATATTATTTCCATTTTCTAAAGCTCTATGCATAATTATCATAACAGTTCTCTTTTCAAGATAAATTTAGTTTCAAAACTTTGGTTTTCTATCACTGGTACTATTTATACTCTCAGGATAAAGGAGATGAAGTTGCAAGCACAAAAAGCCAGCCATTAACCATTGAAATAACTGTCCTAAACTTCCATAATTTTGCAGAGGAGGGATTAAATGAAACAACACAAGTGTTCAGGTCTCTAACTGGCTAAAGAGGCCTAAGCTCTCAGGAGTGTTTGCAGTATACAGGCATGAATCTTACTTTAGAATCCAGAAACTTAGAGCTAAGATAAGAATGCAGCAGAATATGAAAATAATGAGCCTTTTGTTCTTCTTTATTCTCCAGTGCACATATCAGATTTTGAATTTAGAAAACTCTAGAAGCACAACAAAGTCTACACATAGTAAGGATAATTCATTACTCTACTATAGGACAGGAGGAAAAATACCATAGCCAGGAAATCAGTGATGTGGTTGCCAAAACTACTGGAAGACTTCACATTGTATAGTACAGAACAAAATCAAACCCATACAACAAAATTCTGTAAATTAAGTAGATTTTAAAAGCCCAACAAAACACCATCTAAGTAAATGGAACTATTTATTTACAGAATAAACTAAAGGTAGCATGTGGTGCAAAGGAAGCTGAGTCATAATTTGTGAGACTGAAATAGCCTAATGTTTGGGGATAAGGTCTAAAAGATTTCTGACTGTGGCAGTCTAGAAAAAGAAACCCCTTACATGTTTATTTTCATATTGCATCTCAAGAATCTAGCATTAGAAAGTGTCAAAGCTGACAAATGCAAATTATTTTCCATCTTAAACTTGACAGTATTTACCTTTATAAATGGTGCAATAGAAAACACAGTGCTGTGAGGATTAATGTGAGCCAACTCTGGAAGGTGCTCAAAAATCTGGCTGTCATAAGACACGAACTTCTCTCATCCTGAGAATTACCAACATGCCCTTCATATGTGACAAGGTCACCAAATTAAATATTTCTTTATAATATCTGTGTCAGGCTTATTTTAAACAGTGTACGTAGAAATGATAAATAACAAATTCTGAACTTCCAGTAAAAATTTAATTTTTTAAAATTTTGTGTTACAAACTATTGTTTGCAAGGCTTGACTGCCTTTATTTAATAAGGTCTGCTTATTGTATAAATTGCAGTGAACAGCTTAGCTGACTAATATGGCATTTTTGTGGCTATGATTTTAACTAGTTAAGCCATGGAAATAGATGACAGCTACTTTATTTTTAATCTTACTGTTGGAGAAAAGCTGTAAACTTTTTCCTTCCAGAAATAATCCGCAAACTGATTGCTGTCAACTGCTTGCTGGAGGGAAAGTCTGTCAACCAAGGAGGGTGGAGACAGGAGAGACAAGCTCCCTCTTTCCATGTGTATATACCTTTCCACAAAATGGAGGCAGAATCTTATAGAATGTTTGTAAATTAGGGATCTATTCTGCGTGAACCTTTAAAAAATGTTCTTTATAGTATCCAACACTTTTATTCAGGAAAAACTATGTCTGACTAGACTTTGTTATCAAAGGGACATGATGTTATTCAAGTGTTCTCAATGAAATCCTGTATCTTTGTTCCTTAAAAATGAAAGCATATCTTGTAAGAGCTGATTCTGGATTCTGAGGGATGTAGTCTGCCCTTTATAAACTTCAAACACATTTATACCAAAATTCAAACTCTTAGCAGATTTCTAGGTCTAAAATATATTGGTCCTATACCATTAATTTGCAGAACCTACCTGCCTTCAGAGGGTGTAATGATGATCATAAATATCTACAAGGAGTTTTTACCTTGTAAACATTACATAAATGCTAAATTATGACAAGGACAGAAGTAGCCCAGTTTATCTCCATCCAGAAGCTAAAAATGTTTTGCTTGTATTTGAATTATCTTATTAATTCATGTCTAAAACCCAGTATCTCTACTAACTGATATTTTGCCATTTATCAAAATAATATATATCCCTAACATCTTGCTTCAATTTTTTTTCAGCTGTCCACTGTAAGATCCCATTGTAAAAAAATACAACCTCAGAACACGTTTTTCTGTTGCCAGTTTCTGGAAAAAAGTCTACTCTTTGCAGTTTAGTAAAAGTAGAACATGTTTTTTACCTCTCTGAATTTCTGAAACCCTGAGTTTCTTCACTTGCAGAAACTTACATGACACAAAATGGTTGGTTAGCAATCTGGAGAATTGTAGTAGGAGAAAATATTAAATCATTTTCTCCATTGTTCTGCAGTAATGTGTAACATTTTACTAAAAACTGTATCTGTACCTTTTATAACCTCAGTTGAAAAGGATTTGCTCTGCCCTTCCAAGTTAAACAGATGTACAGTGTTAACAGGAAATTAGAGACAACAACAAAAATTTAAAAAAAACTAAAGCTATTATTTTTCTGAAATTCAGATGATGAGCATTTATGCACTTATATTGATTTTGGAAATAAAAGTAAAGGCAAGAGCTGCATACTTGCACAGGTGCCCATCCATAATTTTTCAATTCCCACCTATTCACTGCAGCTTGAATGCCAAGGGTCATTTCTCTCCAAATTCTGGAGGCCTTAGCACCACACAGAGAAGCAAAATTCTCCCATTTTTCTGATGTAGTTACTACAGAATGTGAATTCAGAATCAAACTGCAAAGACTGGATTGCTTCTCAAAATCAGTGTCAAGGTACTAAGTTGTAAGTACAATTAGCTCATCACTGTCCCTAGGACACTATTTCCTCATTTCATGGAGAAAAAAGAGAATCATAATTTTCAGTATTTTAAGTGCTATCTTTACAGTATTCTGTAAATGGAAAGCCATTTGATTACAAAGTTCCTTTTCATCACTCTTCTACATGCACACACACAAACAAAATATATATTTTTTTAGCTAAAGGCAAAAGTATCAGTCACTTGCTAAAGAAACTAAAAACTCCTTCTCTTCAAGCAATATTGAATAAATTTCGCTGCAGCAAAACAGCTTGGTCCTAGACCAAACTTAAATATTTTGAGCCTAAACACAGAGCCCTAAGTCTCACCCTAGAAATCTTAAGCATTGCTTGCAATGAGGGTAGTTCAGTGTCTTTTCTCACTGCTGCTGGCAAAGCAGGTGAAAATGAGTAGCAAGAGAAAATAGGGAATACTGAAGCAATTTTTCTCAAAACATTTTTTTGCTATTTGAAGGAAACATAAAAAAAGCCCTTGCATTTTTTAACATAAGGTACACAATTTCTTCACCTGAATGAAAGACCATTTGGCTTCCAAAACATCAGCTATAGAGCAATTAATTCTTCTGTATTTTGCAATCAATTTCAAGATTACATATTTCAAATTCCCCGTAACTATAACAAGCCCAGAGGTTCATTTGACCTATTAAAAATGAGGTGGGGAAATAAATCTAATGCAAAAAAAAATACAGTGCCTGTATGACATGTAAAATAGTATCTTCCCTGTGTCAAACATATGGTATGAGTAATTCACAGTCATACACTCAAACACAGACAAACAGACAGCTGGTGCACGTGTGTGCACACACGTGCCAGTGCTAGTAAACCAGAGCAAGGAAAGATGGTGAAGAGATATTTTTATCTGTTAATTTTCCTGGTCACACAGCAGAAGTAAAATTATTACTGATGCTGCTAACTATTATTACTAACAATTACGTTATTATTAATGAAGCATGAAAGTGAGGTGAAATGGAAAGTAGTGGAATTACTGGGCTCAGAGGATTGTGATCGGTGCCACAAAATTCAGCTGGGAACATTACTAATTGTGCACCCCTGTGAGTGCACCCAACTGGGGCCATTTCCCTTAAAGACCAGAATAATGAGACTGAGGGCACCCTCAGCAAGTTGGAGAGTGTGTGAAATAAGGAACAGTTGTGCTGCTGTTAACTGGGACCTCAGCTGGTAGGAGAAATAAAGTTTGGCAAAAGGAAATACACATTCTTCACCCAGAGAAAAATAACTTTGTGGACTGGTAAAAGTCTTAGGACCAACCAGGGGGAAAGAACTGAGCACTAAAGGACTTGCCCACCTGGTGGGCAAGAAATTAAACATGAGTCAGCAAAGTGCCCATGTAGCAATGAAAGCCAACACCCAACACTTTCTGTGTTAGGAAAAACAGTTAGGAAAAGCAGGCTGAGAGAGATGGTCCTTCCCTCAGCAGCAGTGAAGTCACATCTGGAATATTGCCTCCTGTTCTGGGTTCCCCAGAACAGACATGGACATACTGGTGTACATCCAGTATGGCCATCCAGGACACAGAGAAGATCTGGGTCTTGGAGCATCTGTCATTTGAAGAAAGGAAGGGAGAGCTGAATTACTTTTTCCTGGAGAAGACTCAGAAGGGATCTTAATCAGTATTTATAAATGCTTGGTGGGAGGGAGAAGCCAATCCTTTTAAAAGAAAACATTATGAGAGAGGACATTCAAAATCCACTCTCTCCAGATTTCATTAAGGAATTTGATATGGTATCACCCAGCAATTATTTACTGAGTTGGAAATACAAGCATAACACAAAAATAAAGTTGATATAAATGGTAACTATTGAATGATAACTAATGGTAACTACTGATGACTAATGGTAACATATTGAATGGACTTCTTTAAAATCGCTCTTCACACTCATCTCACTATATTTCTGTAAACATGGTGAAAAGCAGAGGTGTTTTGATAAAAACTGGTTACAGGAAGCCCTCTTGATACTGGGGAGGTTCTTGCTAACTTACAGAAGAAATTGGAGGAGCATTTGCATAGGATTAGAAATGAGAAAACTTTTAGCTACTCTTCAAAGCCACATGATTATGAATAGCAAAATTTCTGATTATTTCTGTGATGGTCTCTTATTATTTATCTCTCTTGCATTTGAGAGCAACACAAAAAGATAAATCACAGGCCCATGTTTACTATTAACAGATTAAACTAACCTGGCCTATCTGTAAAACAAACTTGATATTCACCAGCGTCTGACAAAGTATTTTCAAAAGACTGAGTGGAGCATTAGCAGTCTTATTCAAGACTTTGAGCAAACACTTCAGGTACAAGGTTCAAATTCAGGCAAATCAAGTTACTAGCCTCTGTATCTTCCTATTTATTCTGTTTTGCCACACAGACTAAAAGGTGCTTGCTCTGCTTGTTTGATCCTAGCACATAAAAGCTGAGGAAGACACATGATCGATGTTTATAATTTATTGAGGGCTACACACCGAGGAAGGAGTTGGTTTAAAATAACAATATAGCAAGATTAAAAATTAGGAATCATAGAATATATTTTGGTTGAAAGTTCAAAGAAAGCTCTAAGCATTAGGAGAGAGGTTTTGAAATATCTTTTGAAATATCCAGAAAGAGCAACGGGGCAATGTACTTAAAGGTAGACCGTGATGACTTTATAACTGAAGTTAGATAAGATTACTGTTTAGCTCAGAAAGATCTTTTCTTCAGTCTGGAATTACTACTGTGATCAACTGCTCCTGGTTCTGCTCCCCTGCTTCCCAGACTTCTTGCTCACTATTCCCACTAAAGTTCAACTAGGGCTGTGAGAAAACAATCTTAAGACTTAAACTCCTACCTCTCTAGCTTAAATGGTTTTATGGAATACTGCATCAAAGCAGATGACTAGAAGACCTCCTTGAGATCAGAAGATTTACTCAGCACCCAAACAGAGCAGTGCACTGCACTGCAAACATACAGAAATTATATTGCCTTTTTGAGTCTTCATTAAATATTTGTCCTCCTGGCCAGTTTAATGGATTCCTACTTACTATATAAAGAGTCAAAAAGAGAATTTGATTGTACTCCAAGCAAATACACCTCAAACGCTGTCACTATTCAGAATCATGTAATTTAACCTGTCTGTTAAGACATACAATTATCCCCACCCTTTATAACATGGTAACATGTTAATCACTGAACAACCCATTCAGAAGTTTTCCATGGCAGTGGGTAAAGCAAAAACAGCTACAGAAAAGAGAGAGGGCGTATTCACATGCCTATAGCTACTGGCCAGTTGTCACATAATCATTTGTATAGCAGCAGTGAATATTGAGCAATGTTGTTGACAGCCAACTCTTCTCCATTCAGCTCCTTTCAAAGATGTGTCCATCAATAAACAAGCAGCACTGTGATTTCCTGACCCAAAAAGCATGCTCAGCTTGTTGCAAATGTTGAAAATGTAGGCGGGTCTGTCGTTCACCAACCCCACAATCCCTTGTATCAAACACAAGTCACTATTGTAAGGCCAAAAAAATCTGGTGAGTATGACCACATTTCCCCACCTCCCTCTGGCTGACAAGTGATTTTTTACATTTTGTTTTAGAAATGAAGCAAATGTTTTTGCAATTTAAGTGAATCCAATGCTTGGCAGCCAAACAAAAATGAACACTGGACTGAAATTTACACAGTGACATATATTGTTCAAACCCCAAATCAGAACTCCCATATTTCATTTATTACTTGCAAAGCCAAAGCACTGGCCAGAAGAATGCCAGTTACACAGAAAAAAAAGTATTTCTATTATAATGGTATCTCAGAACAATAAACGTTCACTATTTAATAAATTTTGACCACTTTGTGGACTGGTGTCCATGACAGCATTTCCAGTTAGACACAGAAGATTTGGAAAAGAAAACAAATTATTCTCCTGTTCCAAGTTCAAAGATGAACTCCACTTTTATTGACTGTCATTTGACCTCTACCATCTCTTATTTGGTGACAAACTAGATTCTCAACAACTGAATCTCTTTTAGTTGGTTGGTTATAGTCTAGACCAAGGCTTCCACCTTAAATGCCATAAAAATGCTGTGTATGTGAGTATGATTTCTTTTAACAATGACCTGCACTCTTGGATTTGACAGAAAGTCTTGATTTCCAAATGTTTTTCCCCACCTGACTAGTCTCCTTTCAGATTTTTGCCTCCCTTATTTTGTTGCTGTAGAACAGTGATGTGAAAACTACTGCATCCAGGCTTGCTTTCAAAGTAAGCATATTGAGTGGTTAGCCTGGCTCATATGCTCTTGCTTACCTCACAGATTTCTGTGTTCTTATTAGTTTCTTCTACTAGCATAGCAGTCTTTTGCCACACACATACACACACTTTTACAATAAGCTCACAACTTATGAAACTTGCAAACCACACATTCTGTCAAAGCACACAAATTCCTTAGTTTCCTCATTCTGAAGCAATGTACAGGATCCATCTATAACACATAACATCTTTTTAATCAAAAAGCAGTATTTTTACATAAGTGGAACAAAAAAATTTAGTAATATTTGCCATTCACAGTTTGGTCAAAAATATTCTAGGCTACTAAAGCAATTTACCCCAATCTAAATCAGTTCCATTTGAAATGACAAAACCTCAGTCTAGTTTTGCCAGCAACAAACCTAGTGAAATATATGAAAAGTCACAAAATTAAGTATGAATAATTTCTACAATATAAAACCATTATCTCATCAGACTAAAGCTGTCATTTTGTATTTTATGATGAAATACCTGGCA
Source organism: Molothrus aeneus (assembly GCF_037042795.1). NCBI lineage: Eukaryota > Metazoa > Chordata > Aves > Passeriformes > Icteridae > Molothrus > Molothrus aeneus. The sequence goes on along the minus strand of NC_089653.1, from coordinate 21,137,337 downwards.
CAAGAATAACACAAACATCTTACTGAACAGTAGGTCTCCCCAGTTCATCTCATTTAGCAGGCAAGCGTCAAAAACAATTACTGTATTGCCTTAGAGGCAGTAAGTGAAATTCTTGGAAGTAGCTTTTGACATTTTTAAAGTATTTCAAAAGGTGAAAATAATCAAAGGAGACATCACACAGATTTTAGTTGCTGTAGTTGAGAAAGTCAACATTTTCAATAGAAGTTGTGCTATCCCTTGTCCAAGTTTTCCCCATCCTGCATCTCAGAAAATATGGGTTTGTGCACACTAAAAACAAGGTAAACCAGCCTGGTTATTCTCAGTCTTTTCATGTGTGGCAAAAATAAGAGGACATATGTGATTCTAAAGCACCATCCTTACACTCCACCACCTCCAACTCTGCAAGAGATTTCAGGCTGTAATGTGTAAATCATTACTACATGCTCTAATAGTACTTTCTATTTAATCAGGGGAGAAGAAAAACCCCCTCTATAATTACAATAAATAACTACAGTTTTGTTTTAAATGAAATGATGTAGTTTATATCTGACCTGAGTTTCAGTCTTTTCCTAGTGGGAAATATAAATTCAGCATTTGGATACATAATCCTACAGCTCTCAGAAGAAGCCGACTCCACCGCGAACACTTTACATGATTTATAGCTCTCCTCCAGATTCAGATGACAAGTCTCGGCGGAGCAGGTGCAACGGGGTATTTTTTCCTTCCTTCAGACATCATTCCCTCGTATGTAAATTAATTAGCAAGTCTTCCTCACTTTGGCGTAAGCGGGGAAGATGAAGCTAATGGAATATCAGCGTTCGGTTCCTCACGAGGAGCGGGTGACCCGGCGGAGGGAGGGAAGGAGGGAGGGATGCGGGGAGGGGGCTCGCCGTTGTTACTGCTGGAGCCACAGCGATTTCGACAGCGTCAGCGGCGATAAAGTGAGCCTGGCTCCCGCGCACTTATGCCAAGAGAGCGATTTTCAAACCACGGGCAGGATTTGGGGGAGCCTCGGGGACGCGAAGCGAACACACCCCGCACACCTCCCGCGGCAACCCGAGCATTCCTGTCCCCCCGCCGGCAAGTTGGAGCTGCCCTGCCGCGCCCCCTCCGCCCTGCCCCTTCCCTGGCTGCCGGGGGACGGGGAGCGCGTGCCGACTCCCATTACCTCCTCCGGAGCCATGGAGAGCGCCGCGGCCGAGCGGAGCGGAGCGGAGGGGCCGGCGCTCCCCGCGCTCCCTCACCCGCCGCGCCGCGAGCCGCTGGCACAGCCCGCTCCACATAAATGCATTAACAGCAGCCACATCATGATTAATTCATCAGTCCCAGTGACCAGGGGAGGAGGCAGGCGCGGGGGCTGGGGAGAGGCAGGGCGCACGGGACGGTCCCTTCTCCCGGAGTTCGCCCCTGGCTCAGGGCTCCGCCGGCGCGGAGGGAGGGAGGGATGGATGCCGCGCCCGGCTTCCCGCGGGTCCCCGTGCCTGCCCGGCCTGAGGGAGGGCGGGGTCTCCCCTCCCCGGACAGGGCACCGGGCTGCAGCCCCGCTCCCGGCCGGCGGGACCGCGCTGGGAGCCGGGCGGGGATGGGCGAGGCAGCCGTGGGAAGTTGGGAAGGCTCCGCGCCACGGAGCGGGCGGGCTGCAGTCACCGCTCAGCGGGAGCATCCTCAGCTCCACGGGAGCTGCAGCCCCTCCTGGTCTCCTGGTGGCGGAGCAGGGCCCCAGCTGCCGGCACGGAGGGGCCAGCCGGGCAGTACCAGCATCCCGGGCATCCGTGCGGCCGCGATCACGGCAGCAGGACTAAGCTCGTTTGCACAAATGTGTCCAAACCCCTCCTCAGCCTCGGTGAATACAACTGCTCGGCCACGCGCCAGTTGCTGGAGCCAGGTTTTTCCATGCCACACATCATTGGTGTCCATGTGAGCTTGCCTTGGTCTGCTGAGGCAGCAAGCCCGGCTCCTTCCCCAGTCCTCCGCACAGAGCTTTGCTGCCCTGTCTTCTGAGAGCAGCGCCGATTTCTTCAAACACCATTTGTCAAACTAGCGGTACGCTGGACTTTGAGTTTCTCCACAGAAGGGGCACAAGACCACTGTGATTTTAAGGGTTTCAGAATAGCTGTTAAATGCAGGAAACCCTTTGCATTTCTCTGCCTTCATTTTCCACTCCAAACATAGGTAGAAGTCCTCTAAGTCCACCATCCCCCTCCAAAATTTAATACAAGATGTACTTTACAACACCAAGCAAGATGCCACCTTACCTTCTTAGTCAGGTAGGTCCCTAGTCAGGTGATGAAATTTGCATAGAACAGATGACTTATCACTTCCTTATCACTGCCTCACTTCATCTATAAAACCATGTTTGCCTACCTATTGTCATACTCCAAGGGAATGTATTTGCATAGTATATTACCATGGTTTAACAATTCCTCATTGAACGTGTGCCAGGAGCAAATATCACCTCTTGTGGATTTTAGATAAGCAAAGAATCTCCAAGCTGACACAACTATATATAGAGATTGCCAAGTACCAGACAGAGTTCATAAGCTTTACATAGGGAGAGCCCCAAATTGTCACAAGCCCTGAGACAGGTAATCATAAGCAAGGAGGTTTAAAGCTGTGTAAGGAGGAAACAGAAAATAAATGAAAAAGTAGAGCAGTTTTGTGGGAAAAATTCATTTACATGACACATTAATTTTCCTTTTATATTATGCTCTAGATTTGCGTTGCTCATACACAAAAGAATAATTAACTCAGTTAAGGCTGTGTTGTGGTTTGCACTTATAGCGGGAGTAAAAATCTCTAGGTTCAATACTTGAATGCTGCATTTAGACTACACAGCACAATAGCACATAAGAATTACAGTTGAATTTTCTTCTAAAAAATAATACTTACTTGCCTTCTACAGAGAAAAATCTTAATTGTCCTCTTTTTCCAGATTTTCCCATTTTCATCTCTGAATTCTGAAGGTTCCTGTGTATATTAGAAGCCATTCATCCTGTAGGAAAAGAACACAAATAAAGCTGATTTTTAACTTGTAAAATTAAGTAGAAATAGGGTAACACAGACTATATCCACTATATTATTTCATTGCACTTGGTACTGGTGTCCCAAGATAATTACATAATAGCAGATTGAATTGTTCTACCTACATTTTTTTTTTTAAAAAGGATTTTATCAGAATCAAATGTTTCCTGCAAAAACTGATGTGCTCATCTGAGAACATAAAAAAATGGAACTTGATTAAAACCTTTGAATCACCAATCCAAAACTCTGCTTTTTAGCAGACATTACCTAACGTCTTCTGTAATCCAGTGCTTCGTCTTAAAATCAGTTCATTTCACTCTTCCTAGTGAAGGCAGTGCCTGAACATGCACTGGCTCCCCTGATTAGAAATTGTCCCATTTGTTTCTCTCCCACAACATTCTAAGTATTATTCTTTTCTGTTCACCTATTGCTATATTTATATACAACACTCATATTTTTCTTCAGTTGAAACAGATTCTCTTTCAATCTCTTTCCATAAATCAAGTTCTGGATTTCCCTGATGATATCTATGATCTATTACAATTTGAATTAGTAATTTTTAAACTATGACAGATGGACAGAGCTTTATACATGACATTCCAGTAAACTCTTATTAAGTAATGCCCACAAGGGTCTCTTCAGCCCCATTTAAGCACTGATAAAGGAGGGCTTTGCCTCACTTTCTTTCTTGACCTTCCTATGTCATAGCTTTTTGCCTGTCCTGTGCTCAATGCCAACAAGTCTTTCTCATGCCATACAACTTTTGACTCTCAAATTACCAGATCATTCCAGAAGTTTTTATCTGGCTCTGGTGCATAATCTTGAATTTTGTTATTGTATTTCTTGGCTTTTGTGTGTGCTATTGACAAGCTGCGAATCAACAGCAAATTACACATTTTTTATTTTGTACGATTATTAATTAATTTATTAAGGGATACAGAAATAATACGAACTGAGCCTTAACAAACCTAGCAAATTCCATTTATCTCTTTTCAGCATAAATTCTCTTCCTTTGCAGGTCCTTACCCACTTCACGATTTTTATACAGGTTTTCTTGTCTTCCATTTCAATAGCTGCCCACACACAGATGACTGCTTCCAGGTTAAACTCTGGAGAAAGCAAAGGTGTTAAATGAGATGGTGTATGAGGTGTCAACTGTTACAGAGTTTGGGATAAAGATGTAGTACAATTAAAAACAAAGGAGAAAACCACTCATAAGTAGCCTGGTAAAAGTCATCTATCTGCTGTGCCACATTTCCAACTTAAAAATGGCCTAGTACTACAATTTAAAGAAAAATCACCATGGCTGGAGAGGGGGGAGAGTGGACCTATTCTCCATGCTGTTCACTCGTTTCTTCTATTTCTGGAAACTCTCCAGATTCTTTATTACAGAACTCACTTGCCTGGGCAATTTTATTCATGTGTCATCTCACTGAGAGTGGTAGAACTATGTAACTATCAAAGTATGGAAAATTTAAAGCTGGATTTCTTTTATTATTGTTATTTGCTGAAGTACAAATTTATGTTTCTATGAAATGATTAATATCCTTGTTGATACCTTATTGGTATGAAAAGATGGATGCATAGTTCCACTACCACAATATCTGAAGTTATATGGATACAGATTCATTAAAAACATTTCAAGTAGTATTTATTTTTATATTGTGAATCAAGTTTCAGTGCTGCCACATCTAGACATTTGCTCTAGGTGTATCTAAGCCTAAATCTTGGGATGAAATCTCAATCACACAAAAATCAAAGAAATTCTTCTAGCTAATTCATCAGAGCTAGGACTGCATTCACTGATTTTTCTCTGAGGGTTCACTACATTTGACATGAAATCCTTAATTACAGCAGCTTATATTAAATATAAGCATACATGTGTCTAGGTTTATTTCTAGAAAATAAATTATATTGAAGGAAGAATATTGCATGATAGAGTCAATCCTGATACAGTAAAACTAAAAGGAAATGATAATAGTACATCTCTATGAAATATCCCTGGCCTGAAGGCCATATGACATTTTCTTGATTCAAGGCTTAATATTCAAAGCTTGGTCATAGTTATTCATCTGTTAAGGTTCATGAAGTTGGTCTGATTTATGACTAATTCTGGCTACTACATGGAAACTGTGGATGCAGATGAATTATTATTACTTTTTTCAGTCTGAGGCACAGACTAAAACTCAAGGCATAAAGAGTGTCTTTTGCCTTGATTTTAAATGAATTTTCAGTGAATTAAATATCTGACAAATAATGGGGCAGGTCTACCTTTTGGAATTCAAAGCACTAATGTTAATTAAGAGTGAGTTTGACTCAACTTTCCTCATTCTCCAAAGAAATTTTCTTCTCAGATTTATAAAAGTCAGATTATGTAGACAAATGTGGATTTCAATCTCTATAAAACTTATGGGAACTATATCATATAAAAGCTCAGGGCTTAACATAGGCAACCTCTGTTATTTATTAAAGTAACAACTCTGGAATATTCCAGAGAAGTGCACCTTCTCTCATGTTTATCTGGTCATTGACGATTTCTGATTTCTGACATCTTAATTTTCATGAAATGACTTTTTCTTGCTGAACTCAGAAAAGCTGTTAGAAATCCTTATTAGCAATAAAGCAATAGACACAAAATACTGATAGGACACCAATAATGTTGTAAGATGACATACTTATTTTCTGAAAGAGGGGAAATTCTGTCATTCCTGAAGGAATGCTGAGACATTCCAAAAAGTGTAGATAATTTTTGAAACTGAAACATTTTGCTATATACATTATTTCTGATTTTTGAAATTGCCCTCAGTTTTAAATACCCTCACTCATATGTCAATTGTGTTACCTTAAATTGTGCCACCAGAGGCAGTGAACTGAAGAAAGAGAGAAAATGGGAAGGGTGACTGAAAAATCACAGCAAGAAATAAGATGATCCAAAAACCCATATTACTCCAAATTGCTGGTCCAGCTGAGCTGTACCTTTTGCAGTCTCAGAGCAGACTGTAACTAAGGTGCAATTTCTATTGTAGTTCTCTCACCCTGAAAACAATCCGAAATGATTTATACAAAGCTAGGGCAAGCTGCAGACAAGGCTGGTGTCTACAGTGTACAACCTCTGAGCATCCTCCTGAGGCTGTGCAATTTGCTAAAGAGTAAAAGAGTAAAGCATGTTGCAGGCTTGCCCTTCAGAACCTCAATGCGTTTCCTGCTACTGAAGGAACAGACATGAAATCAGTGGAAGGAAAACTCACTACACCACAACACTGATCCAAGACCATTATTGTTTTGCTAGCCCCGATGTTTCCGCTGAAATGTGGTTTATAATGCTGTAAAATTATGGGTCAGGTAAACCTCATTGCAGCTCTTGGGTATAGCTGTCCCTCTTCATTTAAGATAGATGTAAGAACTCATTATGCTCCTTTGCTGAAACAGGTAACTGAAAGGACTTTAGTCTCTAAACCCCAAACACAATTACACATCTCTGTACAAAACAGAAGCTTGAAAAAGCCAGGTCAGAATGAGAATTAAGTGGGTGGAGTGGTTTTGCTGTTTTTTAAGAAGGATACAAATGAAAGTGACACAATGTATGTAGGCTATGCATGTAGGACATGTATAAATATGGAGAGAGAGGAAATATGTAGAAGCTCATGTCAAATTAATGCCAAAGAACAGGTACTGAGGAGTAAACCTAGACAGATTTTGGTCTGCTGGCACAAACTGCCACGGGTTGAATCTCTGAAAAATAAAAAGCTTTTTTAATATGTATAATTTCTGCTATGCTCAAAGAAAGAAGATTTTTTTAAGGTTGCTTCTTAGAAATAGGACTGCACTGATAAAAGATCAATCTCTATTAACAGCTCCCCTATCTAATGAAAATAATAAAAAAAAATCTCAAAATTTTGACCAGCTGTTGGACACAGTAACAAAGCTGTGTGACAGAGTGACAGATCTCAGATGTAAATACACATGCTATTATTAAAGATATAAATCTCAGCTAGAAATATACATATCATTATTAATTGATTTTCAGAATTCCCACCCTGTATTTTCAGAGGTGTGCCTTCCCTTAAGTATTCCCCTGAGTATCATTTACACTTTGGGAGCTGTGACTGCTATATCCAGCTTTCAAATACCCCAAGGACCTGCTAAATCAAAGACATTCCTATACAGGAGAAAAATATTTTAATTCTCAGTTTCTAGATGAAGATTTAGGTGTCTGTAACCTCCCCAACACACTTACATCCCTTCTCCAGCAAGTCCAGGAAAAAAATAAAGAGAACGTAGGCAGGTATCTGTTGACTTTGCCCCCAGATGCCTTGAAAGAAGCTTAGTAAAGGAGAGAGTCTTTTGGGGTAGTAGACTGAAAGTGGCTTGGAGCAAGAAGTGAAGAAATACTCCAGTGCCTTGTTCAAGGAAATAAGATTTTGTAGGTTTTGTAAACAAACAGAAGTATCTCAAAGAAACAGCCATACAAAAGGATCTAGCTTTACAAAAGCCATCAAGTTTTGACCCACTGTTAAACTCATCAAAGTACACTCCTGACTTATAAAGACCAGGAAACAGTTATCTCAAATTATCTTTCCCAAAGGAAACTCTGAGAGTAATCCACGTAGTGCAAGTGATTAATTTTCTCAGTGCATATGTCACTTCTGACTTCATTATTAATCAGTGACTTTTTTTCTATACCTGCAAATCAATGAACAAACTTAAGTGGAAGACGCAACACACTCATGAATGAAGCAAAAATATTTAAAATGTCCACCTCTGAGCTCTCTAAATCTCACAGTATCAGTCAGGACTCACAAAATCCTTAAGGTTAACACCCAAGAATGGAATGCATTTTTTTTCACTTTGCTAAATAAATGCACAGCACAGTGTAAAATGGTCACATAAGGACAGTTTAAAATAAACACACATTCATATCATATGCAACAGCAAAAAGAGACATCTTGCAGAAGACAACAGTGATTGCTCAAGTGCTCAATACACAAAAATGGAATACTTCACATGCTGGAACTGATCAAAGGTCCAGTACTCTGTCTCTGGTGTGCAGTTCATCTACGTTCTTATCCTTGGCCAGATGGTTAAAGGCTGTGAGTGAGTGCACGTACAAAGTGGTTCCTTTCAGAACATCCTCCTACCTTCTGGCAGCATTAAAGTATTAAAAGTATTATTTTCTGAAACAGATTTTCTGCACAGACCTGTCATGTTTCATAGCCATGCATGGATTCAATGGAGGAAGAACAACACAAACAATGATTTACCCTTTCTGAAGAGGAACCATCACAGCTCCTGAATCTTCTGTGCACCACATACAGCACCCTGGGCTTTCCTGAGAGGTCTCCTATCTAATTACTCACCAAGTTCAACCTGCTTAGCTCATGAGATCTGACAAAATCACAGCCTGATGTGGAGCAGCTGGGATTTAACTCTCATTTATAAAAATTAATTGGGAGATTTTTTTCTTTCTTTCCATTTTTTACACTTCCTCACTCTTAAAATCACATAAAACCCACACATGCACTTACAAATACACAAAACAAGGAGTAAAAGCAAACCACAAGAGTCAGTGAAGTTACTTGCTATAGAAATAGCAGTGCTGGTATTAGCACTTCAAAGGGAAAAGCTATTTTAAAATTTAACTGCCTGGCAGATGCAGCAGATATAGGACAGGGACCAAGAGAGGTAAGGAGAGAGGGAGAGTAGGAAGAGGAGAAAATAAGTGGGGAAGGGTAGGAAAACAGATGAATGGTGCATTAGTTAAAGGTAAAAAGCCAAACTCTATGCTGGCAGTGACATTTTGGCAATGTGGAATCCAATAGCAAAATTCCAATTGACTTCAGGGAAATCTGTTTTTCGGTCTGTATCAAGTTTTACTCTCATGTACTGCAATGTGTCAACACAATTCCTCAATGTATTTAGTTCCTTTTAGTTCATTCTTGCCAATAATTTATTCTACAGCGATTCTACAAACGTTGTAAAGGTGAGAAGGAAACTAACCCTGACCTTGAGTTTTCAGTATTACATTGGAAAATCAGGATAGTTAGAAACCTGTTCATTTTTATGGCACAAATTGCTATTCACACAGATGGTATTATACAAACCATAAAGAGTCATTCATCTTATATTAAACTCCTGTATTGTGAAGCAACAGCTACAAAATTTCATCCCCCTCATTCCTGGGATTTGTTATCATCTTCTACACTGCTGAACTCCAGAGGCCATAATGATTTCAAAGGGAGGGATTTAAAACCATCTGTTTAGTCTGTAATGCAAGATATATGGGATGGTTAGTCAGTCTACACTGATGCATAACTGATTATTACTGAGGCTCAAAAAATATTCATGGAAAAGTGTTTTACATACAGTCAGTCTGATTGCTGTGGTAACACTGAATAACCTGAGCTGGCTCATTAAATCCATCCATGATAGAACTTTTTCTGTTTCAGATCTTTGACAATAGGGGTAATAATCACATAGATAAGTCATTAGTCTATTACAACTCTTTTTAATTTGCTCTTAGATCCATTCTGAACAGAATTCAGGCAGCACTGTTAAAAAGTTACTACCCCTGTCACTGTTATTCCAGGAGATTTTTCTGATAAAGGGCACTACAGTGAATATGAAGAAATATACCCACATCAAAATAATTTACAGGACCATCTTTGCCTTGATATCACCAGCCCACTGTGTAAGCACTGTGTGACACCACTTCACAGGAAGCTTTGAAGGAAAGGAGATGGATCCTTTCTCAGGGCTCCGAAAACAACTGAGGCAGTTGCAAACATTTTACAATGGGGAATCAGGCTCCATGAATCAAAGCAAAATTTTCTTGGCATATGGGCCTCTAGGATCAGAAAAAAGTTCATAACTCTAAATGTATGACCTTGTGGAAAAGGGAATACCAAAGGGTAACCATAAACTTCTGAGATCATAGTTGAAGGACTGTGCTTTGCACTTTATAAGGACTGAGAAAAGATGATGGGCACAATTCCAGGTTAGGGTTTTTTGCAGATGATTTGGTGTCTTTTTGATAGGCAGAAAAATGAAAACATAATCTATTAAGAAATAAGAAATTCCTTATCAACTTAGTATGTTTGTTTTTCTGAAAGTTGTTTTTTTTCTGAAAGAAACTCAGCGTTCTTCCTGTAGGTGCACAAGAAATGTTGCATGGGGACTTTTTTTATCCAAACATTATGGAATGGTTAGCATGTTCTTATCAGGCTAAAAACTGACTAAGGCTTTAGACAGCAGAAGATACAGAAGAGACTAACACAAAGAACTGAGTAAATCTACAGTTTCAAGTGTGTAGTCTTACCAATCAGCCGTATGAAACAGAGACTGAGAGATTATTACATTAAGAATAATCATAGAATCATACCTTTATGTTATTCACTCCATCTTTTATGTGTTTTCTCTTACTTACTTCCCCACGTTTGTAAAGTTCAGACCATTTAAAGTTCCTTTATCCACACAGCTGGTTAACAGTTCTCTAATTAGATTTTAAAAAAATCAGTGGTTTTGCTTCGTGGCCTCAAATGTTGAATTCCTTGGCTGAAAAAAAGGCTTTGTAGCAGATAAGTTTCAGGAAAAATACACTTAAAATAAAATACTCATGGTTAGAATAAAGAAATTTCTCTAAACAGCCAATTATTTAATGTATAAAACCATGTGGCCTTCATTTTCATATATGTAGCTGTAATCATTCTGGATTAAATAAATCTGAATGAATGTAGAATGTAGAATATGTTTATTCTAAACATAAAATTATGAAAAAATAATACTTGCAAGACTTCTAGGTAAGGTACTTACACTTTTTTCAGCTCTCAAACTTCTTTAGAGGCTTAGTCCATGTTATGGTAGCCTAGAGACTGAATCTGCCGTATTTCCTTAAATCCACTGCAGGTTTCAAAGTTAAGAGTTCTCAACTCTGGAAGTCCTGCTTTCACATTGAACACATTTTCATTTGTTTACATGTAGATCACCTCTCTGTCTGCATTTGTAGAAATAAGTTGAGACTTTTTCATTGAAACTGTTGGACACTGGAGGTAAATGAGGAAATACACACTTTTATATTGAGGAAATGACATTAATTTTAAAATGTGTGGCCCTTGACTTCATTTAGATTTTGGTATTTGGTCTTTTTGTAATAGTTTTTATGTAATTTTTGATGTTTCAGTCAGATTTTTTCTTGGTAAGTATATACAGTAATTGGGTCATTTTAACACTTCAGAGCACTATGGAATATTTTAACTAAATAGAATCCACCTCTTTTGACCTCTAAATCACCAAAGACGCTTACACTGTGATGATTTCAGTTTTTAAAAGAGCAGGTTAACCTTAAAAGAACAACTTACCATACTTGTCAAAGAAAAAGAAATCACTTGAAACAAGAAAATAATGGTATCTCTTTTCTTCTGATGCTAATTATATGCTTTTTTGTTGATTCTACTGTCAAATAATAAACATAATCCTCTATAGACCAACCTGGTTTTCAGTTTGGGATACATAACTCATGTTACAGTCAATTCTTTCACATCTGTGCCTGTAACAGTGGAGACCTGCTTAATTAGACTCCCCTCCAAAAACCACAAAGAGCAATTGCATTCCCAGGTTTTTAGGTACCACATAGTGTTCTGGATACAAAACTAAACTCACAGGAGAAAATAAACCCTCCACTACTAATATTTCATAGGCAAAGGCTACCATGCAAGTTGACACAGAAAATAATGGATCTCTGCCCCAGATTTTTTTGCAGACAGACTTAATTGCTTATTAACTCCACAGGTAGAGATAATTACAAAGATTTAAACATATGCCTTCAATTTTGACATATCCAACCATATCCAAACTCTCATTTTTCAGACTGGTTAGTGTTTCAAAACCCAGCTGATGTTGAAGTGGTAACTATAGGTACTCATCCTCATTTAATAAATACATTAAATAATTATAAGAGTGATATTCTTATACTAAGGTAGTTTAACTGTATTAAGCCCACCTAAAAACCATAAACATAAGTAGTAAAGTTTTAATTTTACTTTGGTTTTTCGTTTGTGCTTCTTTTTTTCTCTGGGTTCTTGAGAGTTTTGGATATGCAAGGTTGTTGTCCTGTGTATCAACAGGATCCTATATGAAAAATCTCCAACAAAAGTAGAACTCTGATTTGAACTAAAAGGCTGAGTCCAGGCCTAATGAATGACTAAATGAGATGATATTGACAGAGGATATACTGACACTGTGTTTTACCAACAGACACAGTGTCAGTCTTGTATGTTTTGAGCTGAATAGAGGAAAGCATCTTCCCAACAGGAGCTGTGGACTGTTGTGATGCAGAGTGTTGGAGCTACTGAAGCTCTGTAGCTGCCTCATGGCTCATGTTACTTCAGAGAAAGGGCAGGCAAAAATTATGTTTGCATTGAAAGGCTAACATTAATTTATCTAACAGTGGAAGAACCAGCCTCAGAATTTTTGCTGAATATTAATGACTAAAGCTTATTTTTTTAATTATGGTTTTTAGAAAAATTATTATGAGCCTTATTTTTCTGTCTGCTGAGGAAGCTGATGTTTTGTTCAAGTTGTAATGTGGGTAATTTAGCTCAAGTTATTCACAGAAGTTTATTTCATGACATATGCAAAATCATGATCTAAAGAAATACTCAGACACTTAAAGTAGAAAATTTTTAGGAACAGATTCCTCCTCTACCCCCAAATTAGCCAAGTTACCAAGGATAAACTGATTATTTCTCTTTGAGATGATATATAATTTATGATGCCAAGCACATATGCCCTGGGGTTGACAATGACTAGTAATATGACATTTTCAGGAATATAACAGCAGTTAGACTATTACCAAGATGCATTGAATACAATGGGCAATTATGGTAATTATGTAACTAATCACAGAAAACAAGGTGTACTGAAGATGCATTGGTTATTTCATTTATGTATGTAGAATCTGAACAATTTAGAACTCTTTTCTATTTAGAAAATGGGAAAACATTCTATCATTCTGATTCTCAATGCATATTTTAGAACAGCGTCTAAAATATGTTTGAATATGAAGGAAAAAGGGAAGTACTTCCAAATATTTGCACACCACATTCTATAAACACATGTCTCTAAATTTTCATAATTTCCTCATAAGAGCAGTAACTTTCAATAGGCTCGAATGTGATGTACACTGCAATTCACATAATAAGACAAAAGAAGCCAAGATAGAGGATGCTGGAGTAAAGCATCTAAGCTAAATACACAAGGCCACTGATGTCAAGACAAAAATTGCCTCTTGTACATGGAAGCACCAAGGCTGCTTCTGGACCAAGGGGCCTATCAATAACAAATTAAGTCTCTTGGGTTTCCACACACATATGTATTCCATATATTTTTCATAGCAGTTTTGCTTTTTAAATATTTCATAACTTGAAATAACTCCTTCTTACTCATATTTTATATGAAAGAAAACCTCTATTAGAAGGGTTTATATAAGTTAGTATGTCCCTTTTAGGTATTTTTTGATTTGCAGCGTCTAGAATTTACAAAGTACAAATTAAGTGCATTTAGAAAAGAAGGGTGTGCATCTTAAAGTAATAATAAACATTCCTAAAGTTTAGGGGGGAGGTGGAGAGGTTTTTTACTTATTTACATTTTTGTGGTTCAGCTAACTAAAGAAATCAAGTTCCAAGGCTGAAGTCTTTTTCTATTGTTTGGGTTTTCTTGTTGTTTTAAGACTCCTGGGATCTCTAGGAGGGATCTGCACAAAGAAATCTTGCTCACTTCTCAAGGAGAGATTTAAGGCAAAGTTCTCAAACCCTAGCAACGCTATTCCATGTTCAGGAAACACAGGAAAAAGCCTGTTTGGGACACGAGTTCCTCTGTTTGGTGGTCTATGCCGGTGGCAAGACCTCATTATCAGCTGCCTTCTTCTGTAGCAGGTGGTGTCAACAAGCACACTCTGCCTTCCCTTCTTTCACCTGGCTTGAGTATCTTGTCAAAACTAGTTATTACAGCTGGGTTGTCAGGGTAGCACCTTGGGTCTGATGATGATGAAGGAAGCGAGATAAAAGTTCATGAGGAAGGCCAAGAAAATTCCAAATAACTTTTATGATATACCATGTCAAAGCTCTGTTAAATGGTGTTTCAGGAATCTGTCACAAAGCACTCAACATCAGCAGGTTTTGAGGTACCTTCAGGTACTGTCCTGGCACAAGAGCTTAGAGTAAAACAGAACTTTTGCAGCAATTATTTTTGGCTTTGTAGAAACAACATCTCAGAAAGACTCCCAGGAGTGAGCTGATGATTGTGTGGCCTTTTTTTGTTAAAGTCAGTCTCAACATTTTAAAGTTTTTAATAAGCATTTTAGCATAGGTTGCTAGCATGGAAGCTGCTCATTATGAGCTAATTGTATCAAAGAGTTGCTGAAAGTGCTTGAATGTTAAATATATGCTACTGTAAGCAAATATTCACAAGTCTTTCAAAACAGATGTTTGAAAAATAGTAGGCTGTCTGCTCATGGTAGCAGTACACAAAGGACATGAAGAAGAGGGATTTAATAATAAATATGCTCACAGCTACACGGATGCTAATCCACAGTGGGGTTTTTTAAAAAAATTTCAACTAAATGTATAAACCAGCAGTAACCCAAATACTTTTTGTAAGCAAGCTTACTGCAAACAGGAGTAATTAGCTTTTCTGTGTTCTCCATTCACTTCTTTCCACTGCTTTCCTTCCTACTCTGTCTGTGTATGGCCTTCCCAGTCCCAGCACCTACTCACAATCCTTGTTTTCCTCTGTCAGTTGGAGCTCTGACTATTTTCAGTCTGGGCACACACCCTTTGTCTTTCCTTCTTCCTTTCTCTTCCTTCCTTCCTTTTTCTCTTTCTCCCTCCCTTTATCTCTTTATTTCTTTCCTTCTTTCTTTCTTTGATAATTTTGGTGTCAAGGTGTCTTAAATTCTACAACACAGAGTGGCAAGGTTGGATAGTATGGCATTTAGTATGCCATTCATTACGAACTACAGAAATACTAAAGCTGCCAACACACACATATAGCACATTCTGCAAAACACATGGCAAAAGCTCCACTGTCCTCTCTTTTGCCTTTTGTTCTTGTTTTACCTCATATGTCCCCAAATCAATAGCATTCTGTTGACTGTTTCCCTGGTATTGACTACCTAGGACATTCAGCAGATGCTACTTTACCAAAAAAAAAAAGAAAAAAAAATTACATTGCTAAGCTGGCCTCACAAACTTTAAGAACCGGTATTTCTTACTTTCCTATTTTTACTTTTTATTCTTATGGGTTTCAGCTGTTTTCTTCTTTTACCTTGCATATAGACAGTTTTATTCAGCAACCTGACATCTGAATAACATATGGTTATATGGTAGTTCATGGGGCTTTTTTATGGTGGATAAATTTGTTGATATTGAGTCATCTAGCACGTCATGGTACTTGGTGGTCACTAAAGCATCTGGGGTAGAGATCTCTGCACTACTGAGCTCAAAACAATCAACAGCTACATGAGTGTCACATCTTACTCATCAAACAGAGGGGATTTCTGACCTTAATGAACTGAAACCCAGATTCAAACAGAACTAATGTTACAAAATTCAAATAAAATACATTACTAAATAAATAAATTTCCACAGCATTATACTTATCCTGAAATTATTTTTCTACTTGCTGAACCTGGAGTAGTTTGGTTGGTTGGTTGGTTGGTTGGTTGGTTGGTTGACGCTTGTTTTGATTCTTATGTTTGTTTGTGTTTGTGGATTTTGTTGTTGTTTGGAGGTGGGTTGTTTTGATTTCATTTTTTACAGATAATTTCTTATTTCTTCCTTTTATCCCCTCAGATTGTTTCTTAGTTTTTTATTATATTGAGTTGGAGCTAAGATGACCATTCTGATCTTGTTCCAAGAGTGAATTGGACGGGCAGCTTTGCACTGACAAGCAAAACCTGACCTTCATTCTCCCTTAGCTATGTTTTTCTGTTTTTCAATATTTTAACCAGAATCACTCTTTTACTATAACATCCTATAGCTTTTGATGCACCCAGAGCTTTTTAGTTTGTCTTCACAAATTCTTCCTGACTCTCTACTTCTGTTCACCAACGTGCTACTATCATTTTCTACTATTATACCTCTTCTCATAGTGAGCCATCTACAAACTATGCCAGAAGCTCGAAACAGGAAAGGGAATTTGCAGAATCAGCAAGTGCCTTGAAAAATACTATTGGAAAATTGCTGCTAGGGCAACAAAGGAGAAAAGAGTTTCTTCCTTGCCCAAATGTCCAAATTATACTCCTTTGATTCCTTTTCACATCCACACTCTAGTTTTCTCTGTTTAACACTTACATTAAAGTACACCTAGATCAAATGTGCCTTCATTTAACTCTTCCTGGTATCTTTAGAAGATGGGATTGAACTGTTACAACTTAATCCTATATTTGATGATTTGTGTGCTGCAAAGCTGCAGAAAATATGAGTCATCTTTTGCAGGCAGAACTTCACCCATCACCATGGCACAGGGACTCTTCTTTTCCTTAAATTTGAAAATACCAGTCTTCAAAGCACAGTCTGAAGAGCAGAGATGAATCAGAAACACCAGCCGTTATTCTCCCCATGGGCCTGATTCCATTAGGAGTTAGGTGAAGAATTCTGCATCTGCAGAGCTGAGCCCTTAAAACTTTTTATGGTTTTATAGAGACACCATGGAAAGGAAGAGAGATAGTGTTGAAGAAAATATCTTTAATCATTGCTTACTTCATCAGCCTGATCTGCCACAAGAGGGCAGAGGCTCATGTCACTCAGTCTCATCTACTGTCACATGAGAATGTCAGGGATCTTTAATGGGAAAATTCATCATGTTTAAATACCAGGGTGAAAAATGAAATTCCATTATCTATTTTTAAATGGCTTTAGGCCAAAAAGCCAAATGCAGCAACAGAATTCTGTCATCTCTGTTGCAATGACTACAATTACCATAGCTTGTTTATAAGGCATTTATTACTGTGCATTAATTAATTATGCAAAATGCAAAAAAAAAAAAATTACCCATACACACATATGTATAGAAAAATATGTGTATGGAGCAAGGCTTTGCTAGTTTGAAAAATGTGTCAAGCCAAGCTACTGAAACCTTTGTGTAATTTCTCATTGTAATAAATGGGTAGATTTTGAGGTGGGAAAATGTTAGAAATCCAAAACCATTATGCCAGTCTTAGAATAGTTTAAACTCTCTGTATTTGCTGAGCAAAAATGAGTGAATCAGATACTAAGGGCATAAAAAGACCTTCTTTTAGGAGATACAGTAAAAGAAACCGTGGACACTGCTGGCTTGGTGCTGAATGGGTAGCAGAGAAACTCAAATCAATAATGTGTTATATTCTGCACTGGTACAATGGTTTTGATGGAAAAGTGGGGAAATGAAAAAATCCAGCTCAGTTTTTACACTGGGGTATTTTACATTGCATACACTGACTTCCATTACCTTAACATTTCTGATAAATTGAAGTTGATGGAACTATGATTTAGCAATTTGTGGGCTTAGATTCTGAGAAATCCCACTCCTGTTTCCTACTGCTAAGAATTGCTTATAATCACATTCACACTTTAAAAAAGTTTCCGTAGTTTATCAGCTGATTCAACTACTGAAATGAAATCCTCAATACCACTCACTGATGCATTTGTCATTAACAGAAACTGCCTAAAAATCACAGGAATTTCTTTTTCTTCTTGCTAATATTGCAGCTGTAAAGCAAGAGGAGTTCTTTCCCCTGTCAGGTTTTTTTTTTTCCTAAGCACCAGCTTAGTAAAAAACTACATTACAGAAGCAAGAGAGGAAATGATAATGCTCTTTTCCATTTTTGTTAAAGCATATTTTAACAAAATGCAGACTTCGTTATAGTAAGACTGCTACCATGCTCTCTGTTCAATGCCTTTTTAAAGATACTGTTAGACACACTCGGTGGGAGGAGATACAGCAAAAATCCCTGCACATTTTCAAGCTCACTAAACTGATGGTGATGATTGTAATTATAAAGGACAGCATGAAGTAGGTAGTTACAAAATTCTGGTAGTTACAAAATAACTTGGCTAGCACAGTGCTCAGTCAAAAAATTAAATCCTATCTATTACAGGGGTAAAAAAACCCAACAGCCTTTTCTCCATCCTCAAGAATTTTGGGAAAAAAAGAAAAGAAAACAAACAAACAAACAAACAAACAAAACTACTGCACCCCCCCCCCCCCCGAATTCTCCTCTAGGTAAAGAGATTTAATATCCCAGAATCTGAAATATATCCATTTTAAAAGATTTATGTTGCAAAAAGTATTCCTATTGAAAACTGCTGGAGACCTAATTTTTTTTTTTAAATGGGGATTTTTGCTTTCATGATTGGGAAACTAAATATAGTCTGTTATCTGGGAATCGATAACCCAAAGTCCTTGGTTCCCCCACAGCCCCTGGGTCTGCAATTTCCCATGGGCTACCACAGACACAATGAGGTCAGGTGAACTGTTGGGAAACTACACCAGATTTACCAGAAACTTGTCTGGCTTGATTAAAAAACTGAACAGAATTACTACATTTCCACCCTGTCCTGACAAACTAATACTGTCTGATAGAAATGTTTTGCTAGAATTTTTCCAACCAGGCCCAGTCCCAGTCTCTGTTACAAATGAACTTGTGACAGCACTAACTATTAATGCAGCAGGGACAAAAATCAAGGACTGATTCCAGTTTATTGTTCTAATTTTAGGCCAAGACTTGGACAACTTACTACCACATCAATTGTGATTATCAAGTTTATCTGACTTACTTCTAGCCCCTGCAAGAAAAATAGTATATAAATATTTACTTTTTTTTTTTTTTTAAAAAAAACAGATGTAGCAATAGACAGTGAGAAAATGATTCCCTGAAAATTAAGTGTATTAACTTAGGATGAAAAGAAAGGGGCAAAAGTATATCCAGTTTAAGCAGCAGCGGCAAAAAGTTACAAGATGATCCAGGGAAGTTGGGTACCCAGGTTCCCCATCGGAGTAGATAAAGACAGAAAAAAATCTCAATAAACTAACAGAAAAAAACCACCCTGTGAGGAGGGGTGGGGGGTGAAGATATCCAGTTCCAGCCAAAAAAAAATCACTGTGAGCATAGCACACAGTGAGCCAAAAGTGCCACCAAATGTAGCAGTGACAGTGTAGCATTATTAAGGACCTTCACACATCCATCCTCTGCACTCTGGAATAAATTATCTGAAGACAGGCACTTAATTAGCTGGGACTCCCTTCTTCTGAAGATTAGCTGGCTGATGATACCTGCCTTTTTCAAAACAACTCATAAATTAAGCTAATCTGTTCAAAAGCATAAAAACTGTGGTTTTGTTCTCCTTAGCCACTGCAAGTTCAAATGTATGCCTCCCACTTGCCAGGCATACATCCTTGGAACCAGAGTGTGGGAAAGCTGCTTACAGCAGTAACAAAAAGCAGCCCCAGTATACATTGGTTTTGTTAGAATACATCAGAAAGTCAATTTGCATTCTTTCCAAAAATAAAACTCTACAGACACCTTAAGCTCTTCTGTCAGTCTTTTTCCGATGTCAGGAGATGGCACATTTTGCTGAGTTAAAATCAATTGTAAATTCCCACAGATTTCAACTGAGACAGGTTATCACTGCAAAACAGTAGTACCAAAGACAAAGAAATGATATAATGTGTTTTCCTTTTATAACTGGATTAATCTGTACTTTTTAATATTTTTAAATGTCATTTCTATATCCAGAAGGTCAGCTATCATTCTCGTACCCTTTAGAATAAGAGAGCTGTGAAGGGGAATTAAAAAAAAGCTGTCATTTTAATGAAGTTTCCATTCTCAATTGGTTTTCTTAAAGAAACTTGCACATGCATAAAACCTTACAGCCAGGCCTGACTTACAGCCATTAGTTCTGCCAAGTATAAAAGACATCCATAATCCTTCCCAACAATGTATAAGACACTTTTCTGCTGAATAAACTTTGCCAGTGTTATTAATCTTTTTGCTACTTAATATGCCTTTATATTGCACATCTACTTCTCATACTGTTCTCTTCAGAATTTCTAATTTCTTTGGACCATTTTTAAAAATCTAAATTGGAATATTCTTCCCCAAATATTTAGTATCAGTGAATCTGTAAACATAGAGAAGGATCTGAAAGGACTCATCTGATACAAATTTAGGACACTACCACAGCAACTAGATCATTACAGTGAATGATGAAAGAAAATGCTGAAAAACAAGATTAAATTGTTATAAAATGGTGATTTAAATGAGAGTCAAGTGAAATTCACAAAAGGAGCTTGACTTTGTTGGGAGAGGAGAGAAATGTGATTAGTAAAGGGATATCTGTGATTAGCCCACATCCACACTTTCAAAAATCTATGTGACATTGCCAATTAATGGTTTGATAAGAAAATCACAAGTTATTTTGGTGAAAGAAATGGAGAAAGTTGTTACCTTTTCACAGGTAATGCAGGACTCATGAGAGGAAGAGTGTGATTGATCCTCATCAGTTTCAATGCAGAGTGATATAGGCTCACTGGAACTTAAGCAAAGAAAGAACATGGAAAACACAGACTTCATTGGTGAATCTCAGCTGAGCCACCAATAATTCCCAGCAAAGGGAGTGAGAAGTAGTAAAATTGCCAGACTTTTACCATTCCCATTCATCAAGCAATACCCTAAACTCATGTTTAAAAAAAAAGACCTGTGCTACAATACTAATGTGATCTAATTTCTTTAAAGAACCAATCATAATGCTGTGGATCAACAGTGAAAATGATTTTACCAAGAACTGAAAATAACTGGGAGATCCTGTGAAACATTAAAAGATTATAATTATATGGCAAAGGTCACAAAGAGACAATAAAAGCAAGACGCGAGATTTCATCCATCACTGAATTAATTAAAAAACCCCACAAACCCAAGGAATCATTACAACAACTTCTATGCAGTTCAGTTCAGAGGGTTATGTTTCAGCAGCATGTGTACTCATCACCCTCATTATAAACTTCCTTGGAAGGATATGACCTTCATTTAAGGTTACTATGCTCATGTTGCTAATTACAGAAATTCACATTTCCATTCACACTGAGCTTTTAGCTTTCTAGCTGTCATTTCAAGCAAAGACACAAATTTGCTTACATTGCCTGAACTCTGATGCTGGCTGAAGCCACAGGATCCCTGATATTACGAATAAAGATATACCAGAGTAATTTTATCAAAACAAAATCCACCATTAAAGACTAAACTGGGACCAAATCTATATTCTCCTGCAAGATTTAAGAATAATTTACCTCTGTATGCAGTGTAATACATCATCAAAAGACAAGTTTAAATATTTTACAGGGCATCTCTGAATGCCTGACAGTAGAGATTTAGGCCCAGTGAACTGTGTTACTGCATTTAGAATATACTTAAATATACAGACAGTAGCTCGTGTTTTAAGAACAGCATAATCACAATTGTGTGCTCAGGCTGAGGACAGTATGTTATACTGCTGCTTTCTTCCTGGAATAGAAATTATATTTAAGGGACTTCTGTCATCCATGATTACTGGTTCAGAACAAGCACAGATATATAATGAGCCTTGCATTGTGCTGTGTGACTCATCCCAAATTGCTCAGGTAGTCACCTATACATTGCCAAGAAGGAAACTTTCAACTGATCGGCAGAAATACCAATGTGAGGTGCTTCTTTCCAGAATGAAAATGCAATTGAATGGAAATGGTAAGAACCCACAGAGAAACCACCACCACTACAACAAAACCCAAAACACGTCAGGACATCATATTTCAGAGGAGAAATGGGAAAACAAAAGCTGGTTAGTATGTTAACTTACACCTGGACTTTCAGCACATCCTCCTAATTGTGACTTCTGCTATATTGTTACATGTATTATCGGATCTGTAATATCCTGACAACTCAATTTTTATTTAAAAGTCTCTATGCCTCTTGTTCTAAGAGCTGTAGAAAATTTTTTGGATAAGGTTCAGTTCACTTAGAGGAAACAAAAGTTACTGATTTACATCGGCTACTTTGACTGTAATTTGTCAGCCCAGCCTTATTACCCAAAGTCCACAGACCTGCTGCAGAAACTCAGGAAGGATTCAGGGCAAGGACCCTAGGTCTGCCCTAGACTCTAAAAGGAAAAGACATCAGTCATTCTTCAGACCTTCTACTATACCAGCCTCTAGCACAAAGCTGCTTCACAATTTATTCCTAATCTCACCACAAACTAGGGAATGCCAGAAGACCTGTATCTACAACACCTCTTGGCAAAACTTTAGTCAGTTTGGATCTAGCCAGTTAGTTCAGCTTTCCATTTCTTTTCTGCTGCCAGAACAGTGAAAAAGGTACAGAATCAATCCTGCTCTCTTCATATTTCTTCTAGGAATGCTTCCAGGAATGGTCAGAAAACAGATAATCCATGAGATTGCCCCAATGGGAGATAGAGAGGAACATGGTTAGTCCTGTAACTTCCATATTGCCTGCAGCCCCCTCCTCTGGAACAGTGAGTGTCTTCATCATCTCAACTTCCTATTTTGTCCTCTTTGATTCAGCTAAAAATGGTGAGGGAAGAAAGCCTCAGTGAACTCTACAGCCTCACTCCAACACCATTTTTCTCCTTTCACAGGATAAGCACACAGTTCCAGCAAAGAAAGTGGAATTTATTATTGTTTTGCTCTCAAAAATGCTTCCCAATGAAAGTGCAAGTGTGACTTTAAAAAGTAATAAAGATTAAAATTAATTTAAAAATCTAAACCCAGCCCTATATGAAATACTGTCACATTCCTTTTACCACTCATATAACTCATATTGTTTACATTCAAAAATTTAACAACACTTGCAAGATGAGATTTAATTATCAAATGATGAATCATCATGATTGTAAATGGATACAGTAGCCAATGTTGAGATAAGAGTGCTCATCTCTGCATTTCTCCACTTTAACCAAAGCATTTACAATCACAAATTCTACTTTTCCCCTCATCTTGTTTAGGCTTCTTCTGTAATTATAGCTGTATAGATAAAGGAAACCTTTCAGTGTGAAACCATTTTTACAGCAGTTCCAGGATGGAATTTATTAGAAACATGAGCTCATATTAGGAAATTCAAACAAATAAATTTATTTGCATTTTCCTTATGGAAAAGCAAGTGTTCTATCACTTTCTATAACAGAGTTCTTGGGGGTTTCTCAGCTGTGTTAGATACCTAATTGCGATTCCTACCTTTGAAACTCTTCCTGTAAATCCTTAAGTAATCTTCCTAGAGACCAGGTATCATATGTAAACAGGTGGAGAAAGTAATTTAGTAATCATCTCTCCATCTCTGTATGAAAAACAAAGCATATTGACATCTCTGGAGAATGAAAGAAAGAAACTAAGCATGTTGGCATTAAATTTAGCTTGGTTTACAAAATTATAGCACAGTCCATGAAATATAAACAGATCTACCAGATGTTTTCTGCCCTCTTTATACCAATGTCCAGGGCCAAGCTAGTGGAATAACATAAGCATGATGGTTGTTTTCTCAACAATTTAAATTTTAAAATTTTTATTTCTCCAAGCTGACTTATTATTGTAGACTAGAGCTCTTTTACCTTGATGAGTCATTAAGGAATCTTGGGACTAATGTTAAATTTCTTCTAGCCATATCAATTGTCTATATGTATGCTTGATTGATAATACAAATTTAAAAAAACCATTAAAAGTTGGCATATCAGGGCAGATGTTGTTTAGGTAGCTCTAAATGTATCAGTCAGTGATTATTTAGTAGACGTTTCATTTTTATTAGTAGTGACCAATGGAAATGCAGACCATTATTTCTCACATTTCATACAAGACTATATATTCACACACAGGAGATCCATCCATCCGTCCATCCGTCCATCCGTCCATCCTAAAGAAAATTTCAGTAATGAAATAACCAATATTGTATGTATCATTTGTCCAGCACCAGAATTCTTCTTTAGAAGGGGACAAGGGGGGATTGGTTTCTTTGTTTCCTGTTGCTGTAAGGTCTAACACTCAGAGCTGTGGATGGCAGTGAGTGCTGCAGGGTGCTTCATTCTTTGTGATGCTTATGCTTATTCATAATTGCCAAGGCTGCCTAGGGCTCATCATAGGCTTAGCACCTCTTCATCTATTTGTATGAATCTAAATAATGCATAGCTCTCACAAGTCTCTCTTTGCACTATCCCAAGAATTTCTCCCTGTTGTGCTTTATGAAATGTGAATTCTTGTAAGCATAACTCAGGATTATTTTGCCTGTGTGCGTTAGTTTGCATTCTGCAACAGTCTGTCAATTTAACTTAGTTCTGAAGATGTCTCTATTTAAGAGAATATGGGATATTATAAGTATTATTTTACACAATGTCTCCATGACTTACTGTGGCCTATATCCTCTGAGGTAAGATGAGAATCTATAAGGAACATTAAAGAGAACAAGATAAAAAGATAGTGCCTCTGATTTTCCCTATATACAGGTAATTTCCTACGGTAGAATTACTGAAAACAGGTTACTCCAGAGATTCTTATGCCTCTAAAGAATGCAGGACATGTTATTTTTCTGAGCAAAACCAGGATTATTTTCATTCAATCAATTTAAAAATAGTCATACAGATTTTCAAATTATAAAAGAGATCCTAAAAACTTGCTGCATGGTGCTCAGAGAAGCAAAGTCCTATTGCAAAGCATAACTGATCACAGTCCAGAAGACAGTTTTCTATCCTTTGAAGCTATCCAGTAAGACAAAGTAAAAAACTTTCTTGTAAAGAACATTTTGGAAAGAGATGTACAGTGTTGAAACTGAGAGGGGTGGTGAAGTTTGCACACTTTGCATTTCTTTTTTTTCATTAACATTTTATTTATATTCTTCTATGAGTTACTACATTTACTGCTTCCAAAGTTTCAGACTAGTGGAGTGCAATGGATTCATTGCACACCTAACATGCCTATGGAAAAGGAGAATAGAGGGCAGACCTTTACATGTAAACAGTGAATGAAGAATCAAATCACTCTCTATAGGATTATACCACAATAAGAAGAGCTTAAATATAAATATATTAAAAAAAAAAGTATAAAAGCTAAGGACATCGCTCAATCAAAATTTAAATCTATTAGCAGCTTAGATGATGAAAGTTTGTTTCTGTTTAATTTTAATATAGATCAAGTAAATGAGAGATAAAAGATAATTAAATAGTGTTTCTGTTTACTTTAAAAAAAATCCCCCACAAAAATTAAAATTCACACAGTGTGTTGTTTTGAAGTTGGGTATTTCAATGATTGCCTTACTTTTGGGGGCATTTGCCCATGAGTATCACCTAAGAGTTCTGCAGTAAGGCCTAGAGCAATAAATGAAAAGAAAAATCAGTGTAGGAAGAGACTGCAACTAATAAATATTTGATCAGATACACAAATTCACACAGTTTGATAATGCCTTGAGGAGTTTGCCATAAATTATTAACTCCTGCAATGTAAACGTGTGGTGTTATGTTCCTTAAGAAACAGCAAGCCAATAAAGAACTATTAATTTTTTCAAGCAATTTTTTTCCAGAAGTACATATATCTAAAATATTATAGGCTTATATAAAATCATGTGAATAAAATAATGTGTGAATAAAAAATGAAAACCATAAAATATAAGGAAAGGTGCCCCAGAAGCATAGAAGCTGTAGAGTCATTCCCACTTTTCTGAAGAATTATACAATTTTAATATAGGAATTGAAGGTGTTTTTAACAATTAAATTACCTTAGGAAAAAAAAATCAGTCCTTAAGTAGAAAGTAGCTGGAACAAAAACACCTCTTGACACTTATCTTGGCTATTGAAATGCCAAATGTTACTTCAACGAAACACATTTGGGGCAGGTTTTACATTTAACTCAGGAGCAGCTGCAAGAGTAACATCACAGGATTGGACTGTACAGCACAAAATATGGTTTTCAGTTACTTCTGCAGTGCAAAGAGATTCCTGTAGTGACAGAATCTTTGTACAGTTTCTGTTACTGTGGGTCAGGCAGTGCTCCTGCACATCTTCCCTTGCTGCAAGGCAGTGATCACACTGAAACACAGGGACCTGCTAAAGAGGCAAAGGTGCTCCTTGCCCCTCTCAGAGAAAGAGGTGAGATACGGGCACATCAGTGCCGTGCTAGCGACAGATGATGAGAAATGGCCAGCTGCTAGGCAGCAGGGTGAGCTTAAAGAGAGAATTTTCCATTACTGTTTCACTGGAAATGGAGAGAAAATACTTCAATTGTTCTCAGGATGGATTAGAACTTCAGAGTTCTCACTACCAAACAACTACAGGAACTGGGAGAATCTAGGTAGTCTTCATCTTTCATGTGGATTTTTCTGTATGCATTTGAAGATGCCCAGCAGTCACACATACAGAGATATTTATTAACCATATCATGTCACCCTTTGCCCTTGCAATTATTCCTTTAGGGGGCCTCTAAAAGGAAAGATCTTTCTTTTTGATCACTCTAAAATGAAATAATGAACTGAAATGCATTTCAGTCTGAATAAATTAATCTGAAACCAAGCATGAAAAGCACATAAAAAACATTCATCATCTTCACATTTCTGCACTGTATACTCTCCTGCCTACGAACTCTGTATAGCTCATGTCTGCAGGAAGCAGCATGGAAAATGTTCTGCTTCTGCAAAACTAAAAATGCTGTACATAGATGGACTTTTTACAAATCAGATACCACTGGGAAATCCTAGGAAAAGCTGACTATATGAACTGGTGTATGTACTAGAGAGTTTTCATACATTTCAAATTGAAGTTTGTGCTAATTGATTCTAGTAAATTACATAACATTTTTTAGGAAAAAGAAGGAGTAAGATTTTCTCCACAGTGTCTTAGTCATTGAAGATGTCAGGAAGAGCATTGTAATCTGTTAATTTATAGTCTATGTATTTACAGGAATGCATTGACTCCCACAATGAATTACATGCAAGTTTTTTCTCCAAATTGCACCTTTATAAAAAATTATTTCACACAGGAAACCTTAAGGTGATTTTGTTTCATTTTATGGAGGGCAACTATTCAAGTATTTAGAGTTTAATAATAACAAAAGCAAATTGTAAAAACTTGAAATATTTCTATTCCTGTTAAACTTGCAATAAAAAAAACCCAGAAATCCATCTATCCATGATGGAATAAAACCCCCACAAATCTGGTTTGATTGATAGTCGTGCACAAAGCTAATGAAGCATTAATGTAGATAAAACATTCTTACTTGAGCCATGTGAGTTTCTTAGACACTAATTCTCACAGATATTTATGTTGGGCTGTTTAGGGTGCAAGTAACCCAAATGTTACATCCATTTTTCCTTTGTTTTAAATGCAAAGTCTCCATATTCTGTCTGAGATCAAAGTTTTTGCAATCATATTCCATTTAAACTTTGCTTGATTTCATGAATGTGGAAGTCTATAATTTTTGACAAACCAGTTTTAGGTTAAGGAATCTGTCTCAATCTAAGAGTAGATTACTAGAGTAATCTCTAGTATAAAGAGCAATGATTCAATGTTTGAAATCTACAGTAATTTCAGCTTTGCAGTAACTGGGCAAAAAGGAAGCCAGTTTAAATTAGATGGAAAATGTAGTAGTTTATAAACTCCTTGTTAGTATTTTATACAAATAAAATATATATGCACATTTCATTTTCCTAAAAGTTTCAGTAATAAAGACCTTGTCACATGTTAATATTTAATTCCTAAATTTATCAAAACACAGGAGAGATACTGGCAGAGACCTTTACAGATAATTCTGTGAATGAAGAACTCAGCTGCCACTGAATTTCAACATCTACTATGTACTCCTCTTAATTCCAGTGAAGATTCCTTCAGAACTAAATGTATATTTCAGCATTTTATACAGAGAGACAAAATCCATATGATAGTTTGAATCTTTATAAAACATTTGGTCCTACAAGGTAATATTCAGCACTAGAAGAGGCCATGCAAGAGGTTTCTAAGGAAATGCCACATGAAGGGGCTAATTTTTAAATTCATGTAAAAGATGCCATTGCAATTAAGCCAGATATGTGCCCTGTATGAGCCATAAGAACATGATTGTTTAGAGAGATCCTTTCACCTGTATATGGGTGGTGCAAATTTTTCTGTGCATACAAAGGAATTGGTCAAGCTGTGGGGGGAGGAGGTGGATTTTTTGTTTGTTTGGAGTTTTGTTTTTTGTTGGCTGGTTGTTTCTTTATATATATATATTTTTTTTTTCTATCTTGAGAACCATACAGTACCAAAATTAAACAGGTGATAGGCAATGACACAACAAATTGATTGAGGACTTTTTAAAGGTTAGTAGCAGTCTCGAGGCTCTAAAAACATTCCTTAAAAGTCACTGTACAGGATGTGCAATTAGGCGGCTGAGATTCTGCAAAATTTGGCATATGTCAGAGATAAGATTCCCTGCAGAGTTGCTCTGACTGCAGAATAGATGTGACCTTTTAGGGTCATAAAAAACAATAGTAGAGTTAAAAATCATGCATTCCCAAGTATTTAAAAAGAGTTCTAAATGTTTCAAAATATGTTCATTCCTTGTCCCAATAGCCAATCAAGTTTAGCCCAGAGAAAAACCCCACAGAATTAAACTCACCTTGGTGAACTTGGTCTTGCAAGGTCTCCAGGGCCCTTTATCTACCCTTTAAATTGGACAGGACAGGACAGGGCAATCCCATTCTTTCTTCTGACTGAGCTTTCAATAATGTTTTTTCAGTATAGCTTACTAGAACTCTGAAAAGAAAGAGATAATATAAGAAACTAATAATGGTTCTGCAAAATTCTTTATTTCTTCTCTGAGCTTGAGCAAAGGGCATAAAAAAAGTTAATTTAAATTAGCATAAAGCGTTGTACAGATATTAAGTTAATTCACTGCCTTCATTTGCTTGTCTGGTCAACTGGTAGATCTTCAGAGGAAAAATAGTTTTTTGATTGAGAATTCACAATACTGGTCAAATAAGCTTTTGTAAGATTTGACCACAAACATTTCTCTCTTTTGTTTCCAAGGTATTTCTTTGTATCAGAAGAACTTAGTGAAAAGCACATTGTGACAGAAGACTGGCTGTGGATAGTGAAAGCCCTCTGAAGATTATTACAACCCTTCCACTGACTTAAATGGATCAGACACCTAGGAACAGAAAAACATGATAGAACTGGCTGAAAATATGACAGCAGATGTGGACTACCTTAAAACAGGACATTGCAGACAAAGCCAGAGCAGCTGCAGCAGAGACTCTCAGCTGTACCCAGGGATTTGCTGCAGGACTTGCTGTGCAGGGCTGCAGGACTGATAGGCAGATACTGAAGTTTTCAGAACAATGAAATACCAATGGAATAGTTACAACTGAGGAATATCAGGTGAGGAAATCAGTTTCCATCTGCTATCCTGTATGGTCTTAATTGCACAACAAAGCAAACAAGAACATATCAAATATGATTTTTTATGTTTACCGTCAGAATGAGAATTCCTTTGGAGGGTTGGCTTCTTTTCCCAAGCAGCTAATGACATGAGGAGGGAAAATGGCCTCAAGCTGTGCCAGGGGAGGTTTAGGTTGGACAGTAGGAGGAATTTCCTCGCAGAAAGGGTGATGAAACACTGGAATGGACAGCCTGGGAGGTGCAAAGTCACCACCCCTGGAGGTGTTTGAGGCTGGGCATGTCACACAGTGCCATGGTCTAATTGACAAGGTGGCATTCAGTCATAGGTGTGACTTGGTGATCTCAGAGGTCTTCTGCAACATAATTGATTCTGAATTGCTTCTGAATTGTATTTTTGGCAAAAGAGTAGGTTGATAATTATTTCAACTACATGGAGAAAACAAATTCACTGCCCTTCCTACCCTGCTAATGAGATGAGAATGAACGGTGAAAAGGATTGCTTGAGATGGGCACATTGATTATCACTCTACTCATAAAGATAGTGAAAAGCAAAGAGTAAATTAGAGAAATTGAGGAGCTTCAAAAAATGCTTTAACATCTTTGCTGCTGCTTCGGAAAAGATATCACTCTCTTAAAAGGCACATTAAAACTAAGGAAGTGACAAGACATAGAAGGTATGTTTGGCCGCAGGGCAAGTACCATCTGGCACTCTTGTTTAAAATGAGAGTGAAGCAGTTAGAGAGCTTTGGAAGTGAATGTTGTAACAGGAAAAAATGTGATACATTTCAAGAGAAGGTCTAAGAGTGAGAGACTTTAGATTTTTTTGTTTTGTTTTGTTTTAAACCCCGTGTACATTTTTTAAAAGGTTAGTGCATGATTTCCAAATATCACTGCACATCCATGCATCAGTGCATTGTTTCATAAACCCTGGTCTCTTCCACTGTTTTAGTGACCTATCAGTGCTGGGAATCTCCATCTTCAGAGGTTTCTGAACAGATCTGAACTATAAGTAATTGAAATGTCTTTGAAAATTACATCATGAAGGGGAGAGGATATGTGTTCAATATCAGGAAAGATTTTCTAGCAGTGAAAGTATTGAAATTTCACTGTTAATTGGGAAACTGGTGTGAAGTAGAAAGCTTAAGTTTGTGAGTCACGTTCTTGTGAGATGATTCAATCAGCTGAGAGGAAACTAAATGAGCAATGTCCTGAAGTAAGGAAGCAAACAGAATACAATCCCAGTTTCAGGTGATCTCAGATAATATCTGAGTATATTAGCCTAAGCTGAATTTTATGGTGTAGCAACTTGACAGATGTTGACACCCAAGATAGCTCATTTGCAGCTAGCTTGGTTATCACTGTACTAGATTTAAATCTGAATCCTCATGAATAACCTGAACTGATACCAAAAAAACCCAAAACCGACAAAGTAAAAAGATGACATTTTTCAGTTGCTAATGTACAGATCCTATGAGAGTCCCTAATAACTCCACAATAAAAGGAATAAGAAATTCTTATTGTGGAAAAGAAATTGAACATAACTGGCATTCCTGAGACTTGATGTGATGATTCATGACTTGGATGCTGATATAGCTGGTTACTGCATATTGAAAAAAGATAGACCACGTGAAAGATGTGGTACATATTCAGCATTCTACATCTCTCTCTCTCAGAGCTCCTGGCAAATTAGGAGCATAGGCTTTAAATGCATCTAGAGGAAAATGTTACCAGTTACAGAGTAGAAAGCTGTTACAGACTATCAGATCAGATGAGTTTCTTTTAAAATGCATGTCAATAATGTGTTCAAACAAAGAAGGAAAACAATTTTTACATAAAATAGGAGCTATACATTTGAAGTTTTGTGCATGTGGTGATAAAGAAATTTTTACTGAATAGAACAAAAAACTAACAACAACAAACACCCCAAACAAACACTGCAGGACACATATTGACTGATAAAGGCAGGACACATATTGACTGATAAAGGCATGGTAGTTATATATATTAGAGCTCAAGTATTCTGTGTGTGCATATATATATATATATACATTCCAAAGCTGATCTAGTCACATAAACACATAAGACTGGAATAAGACTGGGGCTATGCAGACATAAAGATCCCTTTTCTATCAGTTCTGGGAAAAATGGATGAAAATATTTGCATTTTTATCCTTCCCCAAGTGTGTTCTTTTCAGAGACAAAAATGTCATTTGATTTTGATATACGTAATGTTTAAAATACTCAGCTGTTTTGATATTACTTGGTTTTGTTGAATTGAAAATTGGAAGTATAAGATGCAAAAGTGTGGATATAAAATCTGAAGCATTTTGCATGGGAAGAATCCAACATTATAATTTTTTAAAGGTCACTTATGGAACACCAATTTTACTTTCCACAAAGTGCTCCAAAGTTTTCTAATATTGTACAGCTAAAAAACTGCAAACCCTGAAGTTCAAGATTCTAACTTAGAGTATTTCTATTTCACTCAAGACTATTTGAGGACCATTAGTGCTGCCTGGGATTTTTACCTTCTGCTGTTATTCATTTCTTGTCAGCAAACTCTGTTCTCCCACTGGCTGCTGCTCAGCAGTATATCTGTATTGTTAGACATGTGACTTCATTTAGTTTCCTTCAGAGTGAAGGATGGAAGCTCATGTAACTGCTGCTCCAAAGTTTCCAGAGTTTTTTCCACTTGGGGGAGAAGCATCATTTATCTTTAAATTCATGTGCATAACATACAAATCAGCTTCTGCATGCAATGCATCTTTCAAAACCTACAGACACTTTGTATTTTGATAGTGCTCACGGATAACTTTAATAAACCTTATCCCAGATGTGGTATCCAGAGGTTCCAGATTTTCCCTTCTAGGAGCTGCCAAATTAAAAAGGCACAGGGGAGAAGCAAGTGCCTTTCCAATTCTAGCTACCTAATGACTTCCTGGTAAACTGTGGGGATACCTGAGAAAACTACAGACACTATCTACTTGCAACTCCAGCTTCTGTGGCTGTACCCTTATTCTTGGTATGCATCACATCTGTCTCTGTGGCATTATAAAAAGGCATAGCTGGTAAGGAAATGCTTCCTTTTGAGATTTGTCATCTGAGTTCACATGATTTGCAACATTCTACCACCTGGAGATGAAGAATCAGTAGCATAATAGAGGTCTTCCTCATTCTCTTTTCTCCTTCTAAACACTGGGGTTTTTTTACTAATGCATGTAAAGGCATAGAGGTAGAAATCATCATTCTTGAGTGAAGAGAATTCTGTACTCCCTGTCATGAAAATAAACATAGGTCTTGCTCTTGTATTTATATGAAACAGAGAGGTCAAAAGGGCTAAGATTAATTATTAAAATAATCACAAAAAAGAGAGACATTTTTCTCTCCTGCTTGCAAAAAATATCAGAAGTGTATCCTTAAAGATACTGGGAAGCCCCACAACACTACTTTACTATCCTGGGTCCTGATATGTGATGAAAATAATGCAATGAAGATGCTGATCATCTGCCTAATGCCAAAAGCTGACTGAGAGCTTTGGAACAGAAAAACAAATTCACAGAAAACCTCTCACATTAGCAAATAAAGTCTTACATACAAGATTAATCATATGGGATCTTATAATTTTACCTGCCTGTACAGAATTCCAGACCACTTTGCATCTTCCTTGATCTTCTCATATGTTTCTGTCTTCAGCCTTTCTTTTATCCAGAAATATGGAAAACACTGTGAAAAAAAAGAAACATAGAGATTTATTTTTTTTAAATAAGAATCCTGAATATTTCTTATGTATTTGCAGATAAAGGACTGTCCATGGTTGACCATGACAATATTGCCAAGCTTGACTTGCGCACTTCAAAGTAGTTTTATGGGAAATAATAACTGGTCTGAGAGTTAGCAGAGGGTGGTCCCTATGAACTGTATCACGCTAGCAGCTACTAAAGGCCATTGTCACCCCTTGTCACCAAAGTGAGCTATGCAGGGTGGAAGACTTACTAAAGGGCAACCAACTTGAAATACAAATAATAACAGTGCAATTTATATTACAACATGATCTCCTTTAATTTTCATCCATTGAGCTACATTATGCATTCACTTAATACCAGGGCAGCCTAAGCTGACCAGGATTAAGTGACAGGAGAACTTGGCTGATTAAATTGCTTTAAGGTGATTCACGTGGTGCTAATAGTATAGACATAACAACAAATGGTGGTGAATAATGAAATAGAAAGAGACAAATAACATGCAGTTAGCTGAGGCTAATTTTACCAGCAGGTGCTGAATACAGACCATAGCTATTATAGTGCTGAAAATAAAAAAGCATACAGTAAATGTCTCTAATGCTGTAAGTTACAGTCTACATGTTACTTAACTTGTATGCAGTCATCCTGTATTCTGAGGTGTCAGCAACAACCTAATTACTAGCCTTTTGTTCTTATAATGTTTACTTTGAGAGGCATTTCTGGGGAAAAAAGTTTAAAAAAAGTAAAAAAAGTTTAAAAAGTAGAAGAAAATATGATTAGATGCACAAGGGAGAGGTCACAGGTACTTGGGAGTATTTACCATACGTGAATTTCAATTTGCATCTGTGTTCCTTGTTAGCATTAAAATTCTGGAACCACCATAATAAAATTGATGAAACATATACAGCTGTAAAACCATTATGTCATCTGATGGTAGCTAAATTCTACATGTGGGTGAGTGGTATTTTGACTCTGGATGTAGGCAGGACCAGCTCTGAGAATACTTGGCTTGAATCCCCTCAGGCAGTGGAGAACCTCAGTTTTAGAACCTCAACATTTTTGAGTACAGTTCTCACTTCCAGGCCCCATATTTACAAAGGAATTTGGATATATAAATTCTCCTGGGTTTCAGTGGGAGTTAAGATACATAAGATTAACACAGATAAAATAAAAGATAACTGAAGAACTGAAGCAAAGCTTATTATATAAAACGGACATTGTTGCTACCAGGTTGTCTTCTTTTTTCTATTCCAGCAGTTAAATTTTAAACAAAGAGTAAACCTACCTGAAATATTAAAAGAAAAAATAAAATACTATCTACTGGAGAGACATACTGGTTGTCCACAGAATCTCAACATTCATGTTTTTTGATATCATTAGTATTTATAAGATTTTTTGTAATAATGCTAATTCACTATTGATAGTGGCAATAAAGTTTATCAATTATGAATTCACAATTTCAGTTGCCATGTGTAATTCAGTAAAGAAAAATTCATTGCTTTAAAGGCATTTTTAAAATTCTCATTGCAATTAATTGAAAACTAGGTCAACAGCCACTCCAGACAGACAGTGATATCAAATGTGGGGAAATGTTACACAGAAATAATTAAGCACTTGCTATATTAAATTGTGATAACATTCTTTCCACATTGAGCACTGACATACAAATTTGAGAGCAGGTTCTTTTACTTCATGTTATATGAAGTTTCAGGACTGCAACACAATGAAAATGTCACTTTTCTTTTGTGCCTCAGTAATTGCTATGTGATAAACATGCACAAGATAAACATGCACACATTCCCTATCATAATGAGTGGACTTATATATAGAAACAAGTGATTACATTTTCCTCTTTTGTTTTTTTTTGTACTGCCTTAATTGGTAGTTAATTTATGGACCTGATTTTTCAGGTGCTTGTACATAGTCATTAAAAATGACCTCCAAGAAAAGCAGGAATGCTGAAAAATGAGGCAGGATGGCAGGCTGGCTGTTACTAAGTATAGTATAGCCCTTTTCTTTGTTGGGAAATGCTCCTTGTAGATACAGTAATTATACATGACGGAAACTTTCATAAACTTTTCAAATTCAGCAGTATTAAAATGTTAGGAGGAGACCTCTCACTATTTCTCTTCCAAATCCCTGTTTTCCACTTTGTTACAAAATTCACTGTAAGCTGAAATCTGATGTTTATCATAATAATCTGAAATATTAAACTTTTGTATTGTTTTGTTATATAAAATCTGCCCTTTTCCTCTCAGAATATGAAGCAATTGTTTATTATGCTCCAGTTTGAAAAATGAAGCAAGAAAATGAAAAAATAAATTTGTTTTAGTCAACTAAAATTTAGTCTTAATATTAAACTGTGAGACTGCATAAAAGTAATCACAGGATGTGTACAATGACTTCAACTCAAACACAAATGTCCTTAAAGCTGGCAAGTTGTGAAACATTGTCTGCCTTCTATTAAAAAACACCTTAGAGTGGGGAGCAGTGCATAAATGTAGGTATTCATTTTATGGAATAAATTTATCGATAATATTTGAGATTCAGAAATACCAGTGTACATAGTATCCACAATGGCTTTATAGATAGGAATCCAAAGGCTACATATATTGTCTTTAGGGACTAGGTCTGCCTCCCAGAAGCATTAACTTTTTCATCTGCATCTGGTGTCCAGGAAAACCACTTTCCTCACTAGTAGCCCCACTAAAATTAAAAAAATGCATTAAAAGAATTTTCACCTGCATTCTTTGGTCAAGCCAGTATAAATTCAGGATTGTCAAAATCTTAAATTACCTTCTCCTGTCACTGATCCACTGTTGGTTTACCTCTGGTACACTTTGGAATACACTTGTCACATCAAGGATGTCTCTGAAGGTAGATTCACTTCTTAGTAGAAGAACACCAATAAGCCCTTTTTGAGTTTTCCTCTTGCCATGCCTGAATTCCTCACTGCTAAAGGGAACTGAGGAACTGTTCAGTTTCTCACTGAGCTCTGCAGTGATTGTTAGGAAGACAATCTTTCAAAGCTATGTAATATCCAGTACTCTACTGTGCAGTGTTAAAGGTCTTTAAAATCACTTAAAAAACCCATTAATTCCAACAGAATAATTTCTTAGGTATCCTAAAGTTTAGAATCCTGCTATATGAACTGATATAAGAATGTGAAGATGGTGGACTGATGTCAGTCTGAATGTTTGAGATAACATCTGAATAACAAGTAATAACCAGTCCACTCTATTGTGTTTTACCTGTCTTTTTCTAAGCTTACCAAAGCTTCATAACTCAAACAGAAATGCTGAACATTTTGATTGGGGTCCACATTTTCCTCAGTACTTGTATGGTGACTAACACAATGGACTATAATCAAGGCTTTATTGAAAACTAAATATTAAATAGCAATAGAAACTCAAATAATACCAAGATCTCTCTAGAGCATTGATTGCCTTATACCTTTCATAGGAGAATTTTAAAAGCAAAATAAAATGTGGATTGATTGTACTTCAAATATGGAATGACATTAGGTATTGTACAAGCGTGGCAAAATTTTCTCAAAAGGAAAATGTACACTAATAAGTAAAGCCCACTCTGTTCTGCTTCCTTTTTCATTATAGCTGATGTTTCATTTTAACATGTACATTTGAAACTCACTTTGTGTTTTAATGGAGTGCTCTGGGCCAAATAGATCCCCGGTGTAACATTGCTTGTGCATGTCAGACAACTATTACAATTTCTAATGGCATGAGCTTGGGGTGGCTGCATTATTCATGTGGGGTATATTGATAAAAAGGTCATACAGGTCAATGCATGAATTTAAAATACTTCTACAGGTCAGAAATGTATTCTTTACAAGCATTTAAAATGTGTGCTGATAGATTTTGCTTTTTTAATTGATGAGTACAGATATTATTTATTTTACTCTCTGTCTATGAGGTCAAATTTCATTAGCTACTATTTGCAGGCTCCAAATGAAATGAAGACTACAATAAGCTTTAAATTAGAAAGTACCAAAACAAAATTCCAGTGTTGCAGCAGATTCTCATTCTCTTAAAAGATTAACGGAGAAGACTTGTAGAACAATTTCTGTATCCTGTGGCAATCCATTTAGCATATTCATTATGCTGGACATCATGTTCTGTTTGAGCATTTGCAAGAACTTGCTCTATTTTTTAGCAATAAAGCTCCTGAATTTTCTTCATAATGAAAATAGCATTTGGTTCTACAGGGCTGTCTATAAGAAAGACTTGAAAGAGTTCATTATATTTCTACATCATTATAATAATATCCTGGAGTTATATTTTATGTGTTGTGGTGACTCTATGCCTTTTCTTCTTGCAGTTCCTGCAACAGGAGATGCAGCCGAAGAAAAATGATTGCTCTCTATATTGCTTGTACATTATTCCTGTTCCCCCTGGAGCTGTGGTTTCAGATGTGAACTGGAGGAACCCAAATAGGTCTTGTAATTTATACCATGAGCTAGACCACTCACAGGCAGCTCCAGCATTTAGTATGCAGAAACATGAAGTAGAAAATCATAGCAGAGTTCCACAAACTATCACCTGACAGGAATAAATGCTTACTTTGAGTGGAGAGCCATAGACAATGTCTTTCATTTCACATGAAGGCAACACCATGGCTTTGTCTTAACCAAGGACTGAGTGGCTCATTATAATGAGCCATGGCCAAGAGGACACTGCAAACAAGGCCTGAGCATAATGAGCCACATCTGACACTCAAGGAGGATCTGAGACTTGGTGTGGACCATGGATCAAAACTGACAGGGAATGGTACCTGAAACTGCTGGAAGGGGGTGCTGTGGTCTGATTGCACCAATATTTGTCTATAAAGACACTTGGTACTAGAGGCTGGGGCTGGAGAGAATGTTATGTGGACATCCAACAAGTGTGGAAGAGGAGTACCTGAGGTGGAAGCAGAGTGCCTGAGGTGGAACAGCTTATGAAGTGGTGCTGAGCCTCTGCCCAAGGGCTTGACACAAAGACTGGTCAGAGGGAGTGTCACAGTCCCTGGACTTCATTGCTCTGACTCACTGGGCTGGTAATTAGGGTTGGTTAGTAGTGCATGTATGTATGAATTTTTTATGACACAGCTTTTTTGTTGCTCTACTTATATTGAACTTAGCAAAGTCATAATGCTTAGAGTGACATCATTCCTTTCTTTTTTGCAGTGTTTGAGAATAGAACAGACAATTCAGATTTTGATCACTTTTTAGAAGCCATTTACCAATATTTGCCTTCAATCTCTCCAATTGTATTTATGGAAAACTCCATAAGCCTACTGAACTAGAGAAACCTGAGCCATTTCCATGTATTGGGAGCATCTTGTGCTCCCCATATCAGTGAGAAAATGAAGTCTTAAAAGATCCTAGTGATAGATACAAGATTAGGGTTTAGAGAACTGGAGCAACTAGTGGTAAAAGTGTATTGCCAAAGAGCAAATGTCACTTTGAAAATTTGAGCATATCCAAAAGTAGCTAACCTAAATTCTTTGTAATCAGAATAAAGAAGCCCTGCTGATCTTGTTTTTCAAGAAATTATCCTGTGTTAATTATTGAACAGATGACTCACTATTTCCACAATTTCCTGTAAACATACACATATTTCATGAGATCCTGTGGGAGAGGAATATTTTAGAAGCATAAAGCCACAAACTTATAATTACCTCTGCGCTTTGGCAATGTCTGACACATGTGAGCCAAACATTCTTTTTTTAACTGAAGATTTACATTCTTACTATGAAGATCAACTAATTTTTTATTTCATAGCATTGTGTTTTAACCATAATTTCTTTTGCTATGCTTCATGTCATCCTATTAGTGTATGTTTGCAAACAGAATAGGGTATACAGAAAGCAATTTGTTAATCAAACCTCTTCTCACTCTTTTATTCTTTCCTCTAGTAATCCCTACATGCTCTTGGTATTAATCATAAAAAACTTAAGAGTTGTCCTTGTTAAAAATTCAACTCGAGAATTCAGTATGACCTTTTACATCTAGACCCTGATTTAAGAGCCAACACAGCTAAAATCATAAGATAGTATGCTGCTTTAGCACATTAAAAGGTCAAATTTAAATGAGTTCAGGTTGACATACTGTTCTTTGTCTTAGGGAGGAATCGATTATGAACTTCAGTTAAATACATAACTGTCACGACTTTTTCTCAAATGGCATATATTGATAAATTTAGGCCATAATTACGCAAGTATTAAGAAATACTTAACATCTAACCCCTAATCAGTCATACCAGAATCAAGAGGTATTTAATATTTGCAAAATTAAATATATGCATTGGTGTTTGGGGGACTGATGTCTTCTACAGTAAAATCTTGTATGCGTGCAACAGTTTGTTCCAGACTACCTACTATGAAGGGAGATTCCTGTCCTCAGCAGAAAGTAACTTTTACCTTACAATGATTAGTTATGGTAGTTTTAACAACTAAGAGTGAAGGAATTAAGCAGTTTTAACAGCTAAGACTGAATAGGACTAGTAATTACTTTCAATCACTGTCATGGACAAGGACTGACTTGGAACGTTGAGTTCAAAAACGTTTTCCTTGTTCTCCATTTCTTTGTATGAGGTAGCTGTGTCAGCTGTCAGGGGTCCCCAGAACAGGCACCTGGTGGAGACTTATTATTATTTTCCTACCCCTGTTACAAAAGAATACATCTTTTGTGTTAAGGTCTTGCAATGAGATCCATTTTGCCCATAGAAGGTCACAAGGTCAGCATGTCCCTCCAAACACTTCTCTTCCTGAAGAAATTGGTCCCACATGCTTAAAGTCCCAAATTAAAATATCTGTCTCACTTATCCTCAAACCACTGTGTCCATATACAGATGTATGCACATGTGAGTGTATATATGAATCTATACATACACATATATGCACCCTGAGACCAAATGTAAATAATATGGGTAGGGACTCTAACCACTGTTTCAACTTGTTTATTCTGAACAGCTACATTATGCCCTAGTGGATTTTTTTTCAGTGTTGGACTTTTGCCATTGACTTCAAAGGAATCAGATCCAGCCACTGGAAAAAAAAAAGCGAATTTTGAAACCAATAAGATTTAAACAGCCTGGCTTTGAAAGTCATAATATGAAGCTCAGAGTTTACTCTCCCCTATGTAGAAATAACCTGTAGGGGGGAGAATGGGACCTTTAGATAATTAACTATTCAGTAAGTCTTAAGCAGCTCAATAGTGCTTTTTATCTTCAAAGTGCTTTTTAAACATTAACTAAGTAATCCTCTCAATCCTCTGAAGAAAATAATTTGCTATTTATTATCCTAGTGAAGAATTGCTATAAATGAAAAGGAAATGCTGAAAATAGTACTTTTCATGTACATTTTTTTAAGAAAAAAAAATCTCAGGCTCTGCATCTGCATTCCCATGGTACTTACTCCATCTCAAGAGTTACTGCTCCAAAGTAAATGTAAAATCTATATGACTGTCCATTGTCAGAGATGGAAAACCAACTGCAGAAAGTAGCTGCTTCTGAACTCTACTATTCTCTCAGACAATTGTACTCCTAAGCAAACTTTTATAGCACATTCTTCAAACAGCCTCCACTGTGATGAACTGCCCTGATTTGTGGAAAAATGATTTGACTGCAAATTCTCACAGTGGAAGAAATTTTCTATAGAGAAATGTAAAGTAGTGCTCCTGGGAAAAAAAAAACCAGGAGATACCTAGAAGAAAAATATTACCAAAAAGGAGTAAGAATCCATGGTTGTGACACACAATTCTATAAAAATATCAATTTGACAGCCAATAAAACTAAGAAAGTAAAGCAAATGCCAATAATTATTAATAAATGTTCAATGGGGTTTCCTTTTACGCATATATTTCACTGCATAATTTCACCATGGCTGTATATTTACAATTACATACACAAATGACTGGAGAATAAGAATAATTTTGTATAGGATTCAGGTTTTGGTGTTATTTCTTAACAATGGAATTTGCACATTTCCCACATTGTTTTCCAAGCAAATGGTGTTTCTCTAACAACTGGAGTATCATGCATGCTTGAGCCTCTCAGATTTACAGTTGTATCAAAAAGACAGAAAGAAAATAAGCTTAGCTTGCATTACCCAAGAAGTAT
Source organism: Molothrus aeneus (assembly GCF_037042795.1). Taxonomy (NCBI): domain Eukaryota; kingdom Metazoa; phylum Chordata; class Aves; order Passeriformes; family Icteridae; genus Molothrus; species Molothrus aeneus. The sequence continues at coordinate 21,096,030 of NC_089653.1, read as the reverse complement.
GTGTGTATAGGTGAACTTTGAATGGTTCAAACTTGTAAAATTTTGTCTATCTCTATGGCCACTATATATGTGTAAGGGTTTTCAGGGTTTACACTCTAATACTACCCCATCACCACCCCCCACCCTCCCCCCAATTAATGTAAACTGCCCATGTTTCCAGTATTTCTGTTACTTATACATTTTTGCTTAATATTGTAATTTTTAATTAAACATTTTTTTCTATTTCCACAAAAACATTTCCACCAAGACGTCCTTCCCCCAACATTTTAGTGTATGAACTCATTTTGGTTAAAATGTCAAAACCAGTAGACACTTTAGTAAAAATGAAAAGCACCCCACTATCTAAAATCCTGCAAAGTGAAAGCAGTTTCAATATTAGAGGCAGAAAAATGATGTCTTCCTCCTCACTGAGGTTCAAGTGTTAGCCATTGTAACTGATAACAAGCAAGATACTAATGAAGTGTTAGCCATTAAAAGGAAACCACAATGGCTCCAGCTCACATCTAAAGTTTATCTACAGTTTACTTTCTACTTGACAGTCAGTTTACAAGCTAAATTTTTCTTCAAATCCAAATATTCTAAAACAAGGACCAGAATAAATAATTTCTTAGAAATGTTATTCCTCTCAGTCTGCTGGTCCAAATTCTACCCTAGAGCCAAGGTACAATAATGTTAAAGGTTTTGTGATTTGAAAGCCTTAGCTGCTAAATTTTTCTTCCCTAATACACATTTAGAAATGCTTGCGAATTGATAGAAACATTAGAAGTACATATAGCCTAAAACCTCAGAGAACCAAAGCTTTGAAATTATTCAGCTGTAGAGAAGAGAATAAGTAGAATTGAATCTGCTACAATTTTAAATAATTGAGTTTTCAGTAAGAAAAAATCAGTAAAAAAATCGGCAAAAATTCCTCATGTCGTATACAATAATTAGATACCGGGAGAGAGTTAATTGTTGGAGACAGGAAAGGATTTTAATGTACTTGGGTTTGGGACATGCATGTCAGTTCATACCTTCTACACAAACTTCAAAGATTAATCCAATTAATGAAATATTCTTTTCTAAAAGGCATCAGGAAAAATAAGAGAATGACCCCAAAATCAAAAAGAGAAATATTAATTTATAGATAGTAGATATGCTTCATGTCAAAAAGTAAGTCATGCTGAACATTTTTTAAATTCCCTTTTGAACAACTGTTTCACTCTCCAGTCAAACTTCTGACACTGCCTGCTATTAAAGTTATGGAGCTGAATTAAAAAGAAGAGGACTGAACTAGTTCAGTCATTCCTGGAAAATTCAACTACTTGTTACTAGAAGTCCCACTGCACTTCATAAAGTTCAGATCCTGACCAGAACAGTGACGAGAAGTCCCCCCTTTTTAGGCAACTATCACAAAAAGGAGAAGGGTGCATAATTATTTATGCTTTATTTTTTTTTTTATGCACTGAGACTTGATGCTTAGCTCTAATAGAACCAACAGCAGTACTCAAAAAGGACTTCCTTAACAATGGGACAACTGATTCACCATGTAACTAATCTATAAAAGACACTTTAGTATAATCTTCCATGAGCAGAGTTATAAAATATTCATGGGGTGCCTCTACATCCAGTGTGTAACCAGGATACTGTTTCTGGAGATGCCATTACAGAAATATGATATTCAAAATGTGAACATCTGGTAATCAAATGCATGGCAGTGTAGTACTTACATGAGAAGCATGATTTATTCCCAGGAAAGAATATTAATTCTAAACACAGGGCTTCCAGACTTTCTGGAAGACAAAAACATGAAAGAGACTGGGGGGAAAGTAGAGCTGTGTGTATCAGGAGAAAAATCAGATCTGAAAAATTGCTATAGTGAGCCTCGGAGAAATATAATGAATCAATCTGGGATTAAGCTACTAGATAGGAAAAAGAATAAGGACAGAAGCACAAGGGATGTGGTAGAGACCTCCAGGGCAAGAGGAGAGGTGAGAATAAAATTCTGCTTAAAGATGAGGCAAGAAAAAGAAGGTAAAAGAAACCCACACAAGACTATGTGAATTCGTAATTCCAACCCTCTAATTACCAAAAACCTCAGAGACACAGAGGAGGAGAAATATAGGAATGAAGATGTAGTGAATGATTAGATCTGAATTAATTAGAAACACAAAAACATGTTGAGAGCAAAGACTCTACTGCTGAGTATATTTGTTTGGCATTAGATAGAGATGAGGATGGCATTAACACTTTCAGAAAATTGAAATAGTCTTGAAAAAAATTTCTATGTGAGGAGTTGATAGCTGTCTGTGTTTCATCACAGTAATGCATGGAAAATAAATCTTCAAAGGAAAACGCTTTTACAATCTACTTACACAGATCTGTTGAAAAGAACAGGAAAAAATGTGCTGAGTAATGGACACGAAAGACAGATTCTTCATCTTTGTAAAATAGTTCAGCTCCATTAACTTTTTCATATAGTTCAAGACAGGAAGGATCCATTAGATCATCTATTCTGACCCTACATGTCATAGGTCATTAGATTTCATTTTCAGTTCTACTCGGCTTAGTAGTTTATATGTTAAACATCTTACAGAAAAACGTCTACTCTTGATTTGAAGGCAGAGAGATGGAAAGTCACATTGCCCTTGGCTTTTTGCTCTGAAGGTTAAATACTATTGCTGCAGAAAAATTGTGCCTTATTTCTCATTTGAATTTGTTTGGTTTCAGCTTCCAGCCAGGAATTTTCTTTTTTTTTTTCTGCTACTTTAAATAATCTTTTAACATTTAGTATATTTTTTTTTTGTACTTCTACATCATAATTAAGTCACTTCTTCTTTGGGAAGCCATACAGAACAAGTTCATTTTTGTAATGTCTCTTTAAAAGTCAACTTTCTCCAGCTTTAATAAATTTCCCCTTTTTTAACCCTTCTGTTTTTAGCAATCCACACCCCCAGTTATTGCACTGGTCAAAGTAAAGCTAACCTCTCTACCCACGTTCACTCACACTTTGGTATTAATAAAACACTGTAGGAGTAGGAGATTACAGAAAGTCTATTCAGGTCTCTACAATGAAACAGTAATTTTTTTTTAATCTTTCCTTGAAAATGCTACAGCTAATAGGACAAAAAACTCCTTTAAACTCATTACCAAATTCTCCTCTGGCTCCACCATTTCCTCTGTATTTGATAGAGGGCTGTCTGAAAATTCTGGGAAACAGGATCTCTGTGCTGTTTGATAAGGCATTTACCAAAAATTGCAAAAAAATTGTTTTCTCCTCCTTCTTGTCTCTCTTTGCTTGTGTTAATAGCAATTGTTTCAGGAGAAAGGGTAAAAAAGTGCAACACAACCCTTTGGTTACCTTCACATACCTGCTTATTATTTACTTTGAAACTGCTGTCAATACCCCCCTTCAACCAAGGCACTAATGATGCTTCAGCACTTGATATAAATTATTACAGTCCATCAATGAAAATGGGTGTTCCATAAAGAGAACTTGTCGAGCAGACTGACTCTGCATATGCTATTTATTTCTACTGAAAATTTTTCCTAAGTCACTTCCAGTTCTGTTTTTGCTAAATCACTTGTGAGTTATGAGATCATTTGTAACTTATAGAAATAAGTGATACAGCATGAGTTATCTTTTTGTAAAGTGTTGTGTTAATATATTTAACTTGTATCATTTGGATTTTTTTCTAAAAAGAGGATATACATTTGTTTAGGACATATCAACTCATTTAGTTCTTGTAATGAATATTAAAGTGACAATAAGGTAGCTCCACTCATAAGTATTTCCACCACTAACCAAGACTGTGTAAATAAACATCACACTCTTTTTGTTTCAACAGTAAACTCCAAAAAATGTGCATCAAGGAATCTCTCACTGAGCTGGGAAAAAATTCCTACCTTAGGCATTTCCCTAGGTGACCTCTTTTTATCATTTGAGGCTTTTGTCATCTAGACTATTTTAATTCTTCTCAGAAAATTTGTTTCTCTCCTGTGCTGAACTAAATGGTGCCTGGAAATGAATAAAGGAAAACTCAGTGCAGTCTGTGATGTTTTTCTTTCTTTTTTGAATCCCTTGACTAATCAGAGGTATTTATTTATTTACTTGGAGACCTTACTAAATCTGACAAAAACTAGTAAGTCGCCATGTCATAAATTAAACAATAGGGTGTTTACATGCCCTGCAATCAGCCTTTGGTCCTACCCAGGCAAAGATGAGTTTTCTAATAAATCAGTTACAGCTCTGAGACCAGACAGCTTAGCTCAAAATGTTGAATGTGTCTGTCCTTTCTGATCTTGGGTTAGTTTCTATAATCTCATTATTCAATTCAAGCAACCTTTGGGTGACCACAATTTCACAATGCCAATGCAACACTGATAAGACTGATGAGAATAAGGATATGTAAGCACTGGGCCTCTCTATTGGGTGTAGCTTAACTTTTTCCCATTGCAGGATCCTTATTCCCCCAGCCAGCCCACAACTCACAAGGGATGCAGAGCAATGCAGGTATTGGCAAAATAACCTGTCAGAGTTTTAAAGTCCTTTTAGTGATAATGATTGACGTCCAAACCCCCATAATGCCATCTATAAAACCCTATATAGTTGATTTAAACTGAATGATAGTGAAAAGAAAATAGAATGTTGTTGAGGTAACTTCTGTTCAAATCAGATTATACAAATACTATTCCTTTAGGAATATTCTCTGTAAATCTCTCCAGTGAAGATGAGAGTAAGTAGTTTTATCCTCTTCATGAAAATAGAAAATTTCCTTTTTTGATAAGGTGGTGTATTTTTCTGAGTGTTTTTGCCAACTATGGAATAAAGCATCGAGAACAAGGATAAAGACTAAAATTGTAGTAAAAAATATAAAATGAAGGAATCTACTCTCAAATTAGTGAATAAATTGAAAATAATTTTCAAAAAATAATATTTTTAAAATATTGAGAATAAAATAAGTGGCCTTATTATGAGTTGATATTGCATCAGTTTATAAATTTTATCATTTTCAAGTGGTGACATAATTATTTTTTAATTTTTTACAAACCTGGAATATTACTTAAAGACTGTCATTAATAATGGCACAGAGCAACATTATTCACCTGTAAAGTTCTCACTTCAATCTCTTGTCCTTGATCACACAGTAAATCTTTGAAGTGTACTTAGACACCACTGACTTCTTTACACTGGAAAAAAGCATATTTTCTGAAAAAACAAACCATTATTCCCTGGCAATACACCAAGCCATTTAAGACTTGCAAGATGTAAACTATTAGTTCTGGTTAATTCTTTTTCTACATAACTTTCTTGATCAACATTGCCTAGAGCACTTCATGAATTGTCTGCAGACAATTCTGGAAGCAAAGCACTAGAAATAAGAAGTTACTGAATTAGAAAATTGTTGGTTTCATACCACCAGTATTCTTCCCAGAGAGCCCAGAGAAGGCCACAAAGATGATCAGAGGGTTGGAACCCTGTCCTGTGAAAACACCCTGGGAGAGCTGGGTCTGCTCAGCCTGGGCAAGAGGAGGCTGCAGGGAGACCATGGAGCTCCTTCCAGTACCTTAAGGAAATGTACAAAAGAGCTGGAGAAACACTGCAGTATGTTTAGGGCAAGGGGAAATAGCTTTAAACAGAGAGAGGGAGATTTGAGTTATATCTAAGGAAGAAATCTTTCACTGAGAGGGGGGTGAGGCACTGGCACAGGCTGCCCAGAGAAGCTGTGGGTGCCGCACGTCTGGAAGTGTTCTGAGTCAGGTTGGATGGGGCTTTGGGCAACCTGGTCTAGTGGAAGCTGTCCCTGGCCATGGCAGGGGCACTGGAACTAGGTGATCTTTGAGGTCCCTTTCAAACCAAAGTTCTATGATTTCCTTTGGCAGAGGGATGGAGAATCGTGAACTCCTCATCTTTCAACAAGGTGTTTGCATTGCAGCTCTGGATGTAGAGGCCTTCATTCATGGGGCAGAAGTCTATTTGTGCCCTGTATTTTTGGACCCAATTGTCATCACACTCACTAACTTCTTTGCAAACAGAAAATAAAATGTTCTTACAGGAATAATGGGAGGAAGAGAACATTTCTGTCAGAGTACTGGACTTACCTTTCTACTTGTTTGGCCTGTGAGGAACATGGGTTCATTGCTGGGTGAACTTGGTCTGAGGAGTACAAAGCAGATTCACTACACTTCAGCAATTCACAACCATGCAAATTGTCTTGTTAACTATTCTGAGTTCTGTGGGCTGTTTCAGACCCTGAATAAACTGTAGACAAAATGGCAAGCAATTGACTTTCAAAATTAATTCTTTGCTCCTTCATTGCTTTTTCTTTGCCTTCTAGTTTGAACCATGAAGAATCTGTGAAGATACAATCTATAGTTCATGTATGTTTTGAGGTTGTCTCATCATACAGAACATAGAATCTCATGTTAATCAGAAGAAAAGCACAAGCTGTTTTTTTAAAAAAGATTGGAAAACACTATTTTTACTCTTAAAAATTTAGGTCAGGTGTCACCTACATCTTTCCAGGTAATTAGCAAGGAGAAATAGCATTGAAAATATAAGTAGGTAGGAGGTATTTCAGAGCATGCCTCTAAGGGATAGCAATAATTTAGAGAGGGATAACTAGCATAGTACAGCACAGGGAAAATTCTACCCAACTAGCTTTGTGGATATTATAGTGGAACTTACAATTTTTAACAGCAGATGACATTACTGATTTATATTTTTAGAAAGCCTTTGATGAAGTTCCTAATGACAAACTTCTACTAACTATAGAGTTCTACAGTCAGATAGCCAGAATCAATTAGTATCTTATTAAAACAAATTTTAAAACCCAGCTCAGTGATCTAGCTCACTGGACACAGTTCTTGTTCCATTGAAGTCAATCTTCAAGACATTTTTTTTTTCTTATTTTAAACAAACATAGATTAACAAAGGTATTTTCACCTAAATTTAGTCATCTTGAAACAGGTTCACTGAGCTTGTTGCTTATGATTCCTCTTTAGGTATTTAAGATGGAAGCATTGAGCCTTCTGGCAGCTCCTCTTTTGCTCTAATAGTTACCAAGGGAATTTTGGTGACTAACAGAGTGACAAATAACTTTTGCATGTCTGAATTAAATCTGCTAATGAATCCAGGCTTGAAAGCCCTTCAGCAGTCACTGAGTCCAATGAATATCAAGAATAATTATTCCTTCTGATTTTGGATTTAATTTACCTGTATTGCAGTCTTCAAAGTGGAAGATGCAGATAATATAGTCATACAAAAGAGTTGGTGTACTGCAGAATGCAATTGAATTTGTGTTATTTAGGTCACCAAACAATATATTCTCCATCTATTGTAGGAGAGCATATTCCACTAGTATTGGGGTATATCTGAATATAAAGGAAGCAAGTGCATTAACTCTTCTGTCACACAATTAACTTTACTTTTTAAAGACCAATGCTTCCAAGAAGAAAATGAGCCATTTCTAGATGATAGTAAATTGATTACAAAAAAAGCTAAAGGCTGTGGCTTATTTATGTTAAATTTTTGAAAATCCAGAATTACCCAGAATCTGTAGAGAAATACCAGCAAAGGAAATTTCCATGTATATGAACCAATCTAATGTCCAACAGTGATGCAAAACCTGATAGAACATCATCATGCCAATGATTTCTAACTAAAGCAGTCCTGCTATATCCAGGTAAGTAAATAAATAATCAAAATTTTGTGAAATCTCTTCTGCCACTGGGTAGTTTCTACACTGGGTATAGTTTCAAGATATATTGAAAAGCACCTAATAACAGGATACGATCAACTAGTTTCCACATTTTCCGTCCATCATTTAATATTCAGATCCAGTCTCTACAATATGTGATCACATATGGAGCTATTCCATAATTTCAACATAAAAAAATACTTCAAAGACCCCCAAAAGACTTGTTTTCCATGAGATCACTAAATCGAGGGAAGAGAAACCACAACAGCCCATTTTGAGAACATCGCACTGTTAGGCAGGTATAACATCTACTATTACTCAGTCATAATATTCAGATACTCAGTGATTTGGGCATCTACATTTCTACTGCTTTCTGCCATCGTGTGCTGAGCACCTTTCAACTCTCACTGAAGCCAATGAGAGATGAAGAAACCCGGTACCCCACAAGGTCAATTCCCACTGAGCCCTCAGCTGAGATCTGATACTTTACAAACAGCAGACATTCATGGACTTACAGGCTGTAGCTGCTCTGATTTCATCAAGAGGTTTTCCTGAGTTAAGCATAAACAGGCTGAATTTCTGAGAACATCCTTTGAGATTCTGAGCACCTGCATTTCCTGTTAAGCCACAATGAAATACCAACAAGAAATAAATACTGTCCAGTTATACCCTGAAACTATCCTGTTTTAACAAATATGCAGAACAGAGTTCTAACAAAGAAGTAATTGCATGAAAGTCCATGTGCACATAGATTTACACAGAGAGAGGAGAAGGTAGTAAGAAATAATGGAGAAAAAAACCCTGATTTTGACAAACCTTGTTAGCAAACTAATCACATGCTGTTACTTGTATCAAAATACATCTGCAAGCTAATGAGATCCAGAATATTATTATACAGCACCCAAAGACTGCTGGCAGTTTTCAAAATAAATTAAGACGGAGGTTTTGTCTCCAAGGATTCTACAGTGTTATCTTCAGGTATGACAGAGGGTAGCAAAATGACAGGGAAGAAAATTGGGAACAAAAATGATAAGTGTTACATAGTGTCATGGTGTGCATGTCATAATGATTGCTCCAGATATTTTAAATATAATTTTTTCCTTTGTCCTCTATCTCTTTTAATGTTACCCATCTTCTTTGACACTTGGTGTGCAGACACACCTGAACTAGAAGGGTTTTTTCATTACATGCACAAACATGTGGGGCCAATTGTTTGGCTCACAAAACACTTACTGGTTTTTGATGTAGCTGTTTCTCCTTCAGAATTGGAGCTCTAACACAGCTGTTTCTGTTACTCTTATTGCAGTCCTATTCAGCTTAACATCTACAGAAAATGGAAAGCCATGTGAAAATGATACCCACACTTAATTAAGTGGAAAACACGGAATTGTTCTAGGAAAAATGATTAAGTAAATGTTTGTAATATGTTATCTGCTTGAGACACTAGAAATTTCTATTTTCCTTTTACATATTTCCCTCCTTTAAAATATCTGGAACTTTTCCCTTACAGACTTGTTCTTTCTTTGAATAAAACGATATTTTTGTCTTTTAAACATGTTCATATTCCAAGTCTGCCTATTTTTTTGTTCAGTTGCTAAATCATGCATAAAACCATTGTGTTTAAAGTGCATTATTCAAAGATATGACAAAAGTTACAGTCAGAAATCTCTTTGTATTTATAGGCTTGTGTAGAAGGCTAAAGAGTACTCAACCTTGTTCTATTTTTCTCTAGTCCAACTTTTATTTCTGTGTTTGAAATTGGTGGGATGACTGACAGATCAAATAAGCAATTACAAGCAAAAAATGGCATCAATTGTGCTTATTTTGGAGAACAATTTTCTCATTGTTGTCTAACCAGTAAAAGAAAGGGACAGATATTCTTTGAGATAGCTTAAAAATGAAAGGCAGACAAAAAAGATAGTAGATCAATAGAGAAATCAGAGACATTAACCAACAGATAATATGAGACCTTTGAGTGCTGAAGAGCTTCCAAAAATCCATTTTCAGACAATGTAAATAAAGAGCTAGATAAGGTAAAAAGATTGAAAAATATAAAATCAGAGGTATTGTTAATTATAAATGTATTTTGCATCACAACGGGAAAGACACAGAAAATATTTCAAGCAAAATTCACAAGCTTATCTAAAAAAGGGAAAAGGGATGGAAGTGTCTAAGTTGGAATGCCTATTAATGAACTGGATATTATGGTCTTCAGACTTCAGTCAGGACTATCACAAAAATCTTTATTCTTAAGAATTAAATTGCTGACCTTGACTGACTCACAAACTGTTTGTAATCCAGAACAAACAGGACAATGACACAATGTCTTTTTCATTGCTCTGCTTTCTTAACCATTTTTGTGTCTGAATAGATAGATTCTGGATGAGCATGGGCCTGTTCCTCAAACTGAGGAATAAAAAAGGAGTGCACAGTGGAAGCAGGGACAAGTGGCCTGGGAAGAGTGCTGGAATATGGCTTGAATGTTTAGAAATAGGATTGGGAAAGATAAGGCAAAGACATAACAGGACTTGGAAAGGGGTGTGAAGAATAACCAGGGGTTCTGTAAGAATGTAGGTCAGAGCAAACCAAGAGACCTAACCTGCCAATCCTTCCAGGAAAATTGCCTGGACTGTACCATGGCTGCTTCCTGGCCCTTTTATGCAGGGTAGGTTGCCACAAAAAATACTGGGGAAATAGACTGTGTGCTCTGAAATTACCTAAACAAGCAGATGATCTGTAATGGGCATCTGCATTGGCAGTGAAGTGCTGCTGAAACCAGCAGTTTCAATATTAACCCAGACACCTGGATGTAGCACATATTATACACTCTGTTATGAAGAAAATATGTAGCCACAATGAACAATCCATTTTGGAAGTAACCTTTTATATGGATTTAAAATTGTGGCTATGACTAACTTGCCTTCTTCAATAAATGAATAGAGAGTATAGAGTTTAGCCAAAATTACTGGGTGAAAAAGTGATGACAAAGTAATAACAATTGCCTACAGATTACTTCTAAAAGAGTGAATGCCTCTATTTTTATGGAAAAAGTTCTTCCTCCAAAATGTTGATCCAGTACAACAACAAAAGTCTACTTAGGCACTGCACTCTGAATAACAGGTGGGTAATTTGCAGTGAAACTCAGGCAATCAGCACACCTTCGGAAAGAAAATACAGACAGAAGGTACACCATACAGAAATAAGTCTTTGCTGTATTATTTAAGCTAGACTATAATTTTAAAATGCCTCCTTTAATTCACTGATGAAATTGGGAAAGAATACTTGCAGAAAATAGACAATTTATGTATATCTGTATATTCATGGACAAATAAATGCTGAAGATGTGCAGCATCTCGTAGCATAAATTTATAAATCATGGAATCAAGTCTGGTTGCTACACAACAGAGAATACCAGTGATTTCACAGCCTCCAACTTCTACCAAATCAAATGTTTCTTTTAAATGCTCTGTTGGGAAAAATTTGAATCATGAGTGGCAGAACTACTCCAATTTTGAGGCTTTTCTTTGCAGTAGCACTCTGGGTCCTTGGCTAACAAGCTAATTTTTCAAAAGGTGTTGGGTGAAATCTGAAGACATGGAACATATGGTCCCAAAATATTTGAATCCTACAGGACTTTGAGGGGGGAGGGCAGGAAAGTAACAGTTCTATTGAGCTTTGATGATCAAGCCTATGATTTTGATGATACAAAGGGATAATGAGGGAAGTCCAGAATAGCACATGCCATTCCTTCCAATTTGCTAGAATAATTTTTCCTGCAAATATGGAATACCATTTATATAAAATAAATATATAAAATGGAATACCATTCCATAAGTAGTACATAGAATATAGCAGAGAATTAATTTCATATAGAAATAAAACCTGGATTATTTGATTACTGATACAGTAGTAAGTGGAGCAGCATTACAGTCTACATGGTAAAACTCAATCAACAGAATTAAAAATTAGAGGTTGGTGAGCTGGGAATATACCTCACCTACAGCTCTCCTAACACTTCCTGTCATTTCAAGTTGAAAATAACCAAATGAATTTTCACAGGCAATTAGTTGCTAGAAATACCTGTGAAAGCAAGTATACTCCCAGTGTCTCCAAGTAATTTAGACCAGCAGGCGTTGAGGAAGTGGTACATCTTCAACAGCAGACAAAAAATTTCCATGGTACAGTTAATAAGGCTAAAAGAAGTTAATTTCAGGAGGACATAAAGCTTATTATTTCTGTCTTATATTTAGCAAAAAAACAACCAAGTACAAAAGGTACCCCCACAAAAGCCATGGCACTCCTCAGGGACAAGCCCTTCTCAACCAGAGGACATTTCATAATGCAGCACTCAGTGTTAGTTACACCATAAGAGTAAACCATCGACATACACAGCTTCATTGCAAGACACATACCTCATTTAACTATTCAATTAATCACTCTGAATTCCAACTGATTCTTCTCAGTTTCCTTAAATGTAGAAAGTAAAAAACATAGAATTTTTATCTGAAAATAATAAGGTGGTATCACATATGCATATGTAGGTTTGTATATAGAAAACTTAGATAAGGACTGTTGTGATCTTCTGGTGGGTGCAATATCAGATTCATGAAAACAAGTCAAGTTGCTTTCTTATATAATACCTATTTTAAAAATATACAAAGGAAGCATTTCAATGTGCATCTGCAAGATATCTGCAATTTGGCGGTGACCAAAGTCAATTGAAGTTCAGAACTTTGCCAGACATCTTTTCATACCTCATATTAAAGAATAGAGATTTTTTACAATCCACATTACATCCAGGTATCTTGAATTTTTATCCTTGATTTCTTAACTTGAGCTTTACAAGGGAAAAAAAAGCAAAAAAAGTCTCATATTTCTATCCCTTCATTCCCAAAGAAAACATGAAGCAAACTTTGCTGTGCTGTGTCATTATGTCATCAAGAGCAGTAACCTGAGAATTTGTTTGCTAAATACTTTTTCCTTTTAGTGTTTATACAAACTGAAACGCATCAGAATGAAGGAAACTAGCTCTAAATAAATGAATACACAGGAAAGTACAGGAGTTTTATTCCGTGGAGAATGGATTGCTATGGCAACAGGATTTAACTGTGCTCAAGAAAGCATGGCGCATTTACAAAATTAAACAAGAATCCCATTCAATCTTTAAATGAGGAATAACTTCTGATACTTTCTTCTTAACTTAGTCCATTTACATTTTTAAGTAGTTTTTCTCCAAACAGAAATTTATTATTGACTTCTGCAAAAAAAACCTAACATGTAACAAATATAACTTGATCTTTACTTCAGCTATACATTAAAATTCTGTTTCAAGAACTGTAGAATATGTATGATATTTATTCTTACTAAGAACTGCTAAAAATCTTCTGAAGTACAATCAGAAAATCACATCAACATGCTGTTGAGGATTTACCTCTGCATTGTAAGCACAATTAAGTATTTGATTTCTTGGGTCAGAGATACATAAATTCAAAAAACATAATTGAGGAGGGACAAAGCAGTAGACAAACCCTCTTAGGATTTGGTAATCCTGCTCATCTCCTCTCTGTGTTTCTGATGGTGAAACTGTCAGCTCAAACAAACAGGAAGAACATGCTTTACAGAAGAAGATCAGAATTTTTTTATCAAATAAGGAACATATTTGAGAAGTGCCTGGATGGGATCCTGTGCCATGTGCTCTGGGGTGAGCCTGCTTGAGCAAGCGGTTGGACCAGGTTACCCACAGTGCTCCCTTCCAACCTGACCATTCTGTGATTCCATGAACAGCAGCTCAAGAATTTCATCAGCTCCAAACACTGTTAAAAAGATTTCTGGGGTTTTTGGTAGTTGTAGGACTCATTTAAGGTTGCTTTTTACATAGAAATTATTTATTTAAATTCTGCATTTTGGTACATGAATCACCTCTTATTTAGCAGTGCCACAGCCCTTGCTGGGTTTGGTAGAAATTTCCTGATGTCTGATATATATGGTTGTTGGATTGGACCCCTAAAAATGTATCTTTAAAGGGACAAGATTAGTCAGGTTCTGGCATTGCAGTGAAGACAATTGCATTTTTACATGGTATGTTGCTACCTATTCCATGACACTCAAAGAATAGTAAATTAGAGGGAACCAAACATAATGAAGTTGGCCGTAACAAGCTTGCTTTTCTGAAGTCAGAATCTGTTAGGCTCTTCTTTTTTTCAAGCAAAAATGCACTCTGAACTGATAATGTGCTAAAAACCATCCTAAAGCCCTCACAATGCAATGATGGGTATAATAGAACAAGCTAAGAATGAAAAGGTGAAAAGAACGAAGTTATGAGATCCACCCTTCTCAAATTTACAGTTAAAATATTAGTAATAAGGCTCTAAGATATCCTTAGGAACCTCGGTTACAGAAGTACGAAGTCATAAGGTTTAGTTGCTTGGGGTTTTTTTTATAATTACAGAATCCACAAAGCTATGAATATTAGCAAATTATTTTAGGTGACCTGGAGACATAGTCTGAGAACTTGATATTTGAAACATTAGAATCCTATTTTTATATAATTTATATAACCACTTATCAGCTGCACAAAGATTCCCACATCAAAGTATGACAGATACAATTAATTAAATTCCAGCATTAAACTATTATGAATAATTAAAATGATTAATTTCAATAAATATCTAATCACACGATCTGTATTATTTCTGCTATTATCCTTAACACCAAAAAGATACTCTGATAGAATACTTGATTTGTATGTCTTAGATTTAATCACAGTTTATAATCTGTTTGAATTTTTGTTTGTGTACTATTCTAAGAGTAACGCTAAAAAGTTTTTAAAAATTTTTTTAACACATGCATTTTCTGTAATTCTTGAGGGAAACCCGCCATCATTTTGAGTGTAATGTAAATAAATCCAGGAATGCTGAGCTAGTATTTGGTTGAGGACAGAACATGGGATATGAAACCATTTTTCCTGAATATTCCTGACTTTTACTAAAGTAATAAATGTGGTTTTAAACAGCTGTTTCTTAAAATTAGAGGATTTTCTTCCCCACCCCTGTAGTCAGATTCATCCTTTACCACTGAAATAGAAGATTAAGTATGTAAGTTTTAGCTAAACTGGTAAAATTGAAAAAAATCCCTTTAATTTGTTTAGCAAACTTCATTTTCAATGCCTAGTGGCAGTATACAGGAATGTGTGGAATACTAAAATTTAAAATTGGAAGTTTAAAGGGAGTAATGAAATATATTTGGAAATAGAGCAAAAATTTTCTAATTCTTCCAGTTCTTCCTAACTGTTTTTTATTCAATTTGAGCATTACAAAAGCCTTGTCAACGTTTCTCCTTAACTTTCCATCTACTCTCGACACAGTGCTTTGAATATTTTCTGAATATCAACTAAGAGAACACTTTCTTTATAGCTGTGTTGTAAAACTAATTGTTCCCACAGGTTATCCCATTTATAAAAATAAGATAAACTGTCTAGATGTACTCTATCATTCAAGAGAGTCTAGGGACCAGTCAGTCAAATTAGGAAACCAGTCTGGTTTTAAATTACAATAATTGAGAAGAATTGCTGTTTTGCTTATAACTACATTTTCTATTCTGACTTGCTTTACGAGGTCCTCTTGACTATAGAAGAATGTGGATGTAATGGAAGAATTGACAACCTAAACCGTTTTTTAAAACTCTCCTAAAATATTTTTACAAATATTACTAGAGTAACATTCCTATAGATTCAATATTATTATTGGACATCTGGAGCCTGTGACATTGGTATATATAGAAGTCCTAGAAAAGTGTGCAGGTCAGTGTACTGAAAAACAGCTGAAAGTCTACTGTGAGTATTCCATTAGACTATTTCACTTACTAAGCCTATTTGGATTTAAAAATGTATGCAGTTAAATCTCAGAGTTAGGATTTTATGCTACGTGATTCATAGTAAAAGTCCACTGCAATTTCCTAAAAAGACAGATCAATACTCCAGTGCACTGAATGAGTAAATTAATGTTAATAAGCAACACTGCATTGTTTAATAACATCAGGTGTGCAGGTTAGGCTCGTGCAAAAATACTGGCCATTAGATGTCAGCTACTGAATAACTGTATTCATCATAAAGAATTTAATTCCATTCTGAAATACTACTTTGGTGCTTTCCCTTCTTTCCCTTGAGAAAGATAGAGTAAACTAATTACAATATGCTGTATTTGAGTATGAAGTATTATATCCCTCTAATTCATTTTTATGTGAAAGGAAACCTTTCCTGACAATTTATTTTCTAAGCTCTCTATTTCAAGCATTTGGTCTTACTGTAATTTAGAAAATTAGCTATCTGTACCAGTAAATTCCATGGAATTATTTCAAGAAAATAAACTTTTCAGTAGTTACTACTGCTAGTACTTATTATATTGAATTATCTGGCAGTTGACCAAAGGGCAGTGGAGGGTGATTAAAAGCAGAGAATAAATAACCACATAATGTATCTGGTTGAACATTTGCCTGGTAAATTTTAAATATCTCCAAGGATGGTGTTTTCGCAGTCTCTCTTGGCAACACTCCAGATCTAAACATTGTGATTTTATTATTCTTTTTATATTCAGCTGGAATTTCCCTTGTAGTTTGCAATTGCTGCCTCTTGTCCTTTCAGTCTGCAATTCTTAGAAATGATAGAGGGTGGACAGTTGGCTCAGCACCTTTTGGGTGTTTGTGGGTTTATTTCTGCTTTCATGGTCCTATGAATTTGTAGGTGTCTATTTTTGTATTCCTTTTCTTCCTTGAACATCAAAATATTTTTGTCAGACAAAGAGTAACCTTCATCCAGTTAAGTGGATTTGACTATTTCTACTACGCAGGTATGCAGTGGTAAGCCCATAATACATATACTGGCACTGAGTGATAAACCATGGAAATACCTCTATTTCTAGCAAGTATTTCAGTCACCCATGGATTTAGAATTCAAATGCTTATTTCACAGGCCAAATTTCACAGGTTTCATTTAGGTTGCAACTTCCCTTGGGTTCTCCGTTACTTGGGGCTTAAACCAAAAATACTCTCCCCTTCTTCCTTGTGATTGCAACAGAAAGGGAATAGGAGCTACAGCTTTATCTTTGAGAATAATGATGAAATGGAGGTAGACAGAAGTGTGCATGTATTAAAGAATGAGAAGATTCTCAGTCTCCTTGTCAAGTACTATTGTACTTTCTGGAACGTTGCCAGACAACATTTTGTTGCAGAAAAGCAATTCAAAATGCATGAAAAACTTTGCTATCCATGCCTACCTTCACACTCAATCTCTAGGTGCAGATGCAGAGCTACAAAAAGAAATCTAAATCCATTGCAAATCAAAGCAGCAAAGTTGCAAAACAATTCTAAAAATACATCAGCTTTCAAGGTGAGTATGTAATTAAGTTCTTTATAAAAAGTATGTATACAGACAGATGTAAAAAAAGCAGATATTTCTAAATCACTTTTCATGATACTTACTATTATTTTGATCTTTCATGGTTTATTGATGCTTCATAGCAATCCATGGTCATATATGAAATTAGAATATATTATAACTATTTTTAACTACATAATGTAATTGCATTCCAAATTCCAGATGTGATTGTCAAACAAATTTGATTTGCACTGGTAACAGTGTGAACTGGCAGGGGGGGAAAAAAAGAAAGTATTTCAAGAGAACAAGAAGAACCTGCAAAGTCTGTAAACATCTTGAACTAATCTGTGAGTAATTCTTATGAAAGATGTACTCAATCAGAATTGCCTTTTTTCAGTCTTTCAGAACTGAGTCAAAGTAGGGCAAAACTTTACCAGGTCTGTTCATTAGTCTGTGCTTCGTGTGTCATTGAGTTACACTTCAATTCCAAAACAGAAATTTGAGCACAAGGAGATGCAAAGAAT
The DNA here is from genome assembly GCF_037042795.1 of Molothrus aeneus. NCBI lineage: Eukaryota > Metazoa > Chordata > Aves > Passeriformes > Icteridae > Molothrus > Molothrus aeneus. Next base: position 21,078,457 of record NC_089653.1, on the reverse strand, counting down.
TCCATTCCATTCTTTTCTTTCCATCTTCTAGCATTTAATTATCTTAGAAGTCAAATGAATTTTATGATTGATATTGTCAGAAGTCTTTAAGGGTCTGACAGTCCCTTGTTATCATCTTAAACATTGTTAGATTTTTCTGTCAAAAAAAGTTATAAAACCCCAGAGGGCTGGACTGAAATAGCTACATGGCATAGATGTACCTCTCCAAAGACAAGCAAAATGCCCCTGAGGATGTAATTGAATGGAAACCTCTGGCACTGGTAGGAAAATGGCAACCTAAAAGAAACCTAATGGCAACCTAATAAACTTCTACTTTACCTAAGCATTTCAAGATCCTATTCTTCCATAATACAGAATGTATTTCTGATTATCTGAATTAAAATTAATTTCAAAACTACTTCTATACCAAAATGCTAGCATTTTCTATCATTACTGCTACAATGTACTCAGAATTTACATTGTAAAAAGAAAAATGGATGGTTACATTGGCTATAAAATAAACCTTGAATCAGAGTTTGCCAAGTCTCTCTTTTTAAATCATACACCTTTTATTTCTTTAAAGCCATATATCTCTTAGTGTGCCCTAAAAAAAATAAGAATAAACTTTCAGTTAAGGAACTGGACAGTGAAAGCAGCATATATAACTGTTTAATTGGAAGAGTTTCCAAAAAAGGAAAAAAGCACTATTTCTTTTTAACAGGAATACCTGCAGATCTGCTGATTTTGCACAAACTCAGTTTAGTGAAAAAAGTAAAACAACAAAATCAAAACCAAACATTTCTTCTATAACAGCAAAAAATTGACCATTTTTAATGGGACTTGTAATTTGTTTGTGATTTTTTTATGTACACAAGAAGTTCAAAAACTCTAGCTCAAGGAAAAATACTTTAACAAACCATAATGCTTTTACCCACATACAAATTTGTAATAAATTTTAATAAGAATTCTCAATTGCTTTTGTTCTGTATTCCACAAAGAAATTTTAAATTAATAGAATAAAAATTTGATTTTCTTTTGGCTCTAGTTAGTGCCTACCTCAGTAGTAACTTTGAGAATGACCTTGGGAAAACTTTTTAATCTCACTCAGCTCTGTCTGGGAAAATAATAGTTCCTCATGAGTGCTACAGATTGTAAATTAATTGAATTTCTGAGGTGTTCTGATATAACAGTGGTATCAGCACAGCATACGAGAAATCATTGGAGAATAATTCTTCAAGAATCCTAGTTGCACCATTTTTTCAATAAAGCCATGTCATAACAGGTCTCAACCACGATATAACTGGAGCACTTTCTCTTTTCTGGCTTTCTGCCAGGAGTGGATTTCACCCTTCATGAATTTTACTGCTTTTTTCTTGCTAATAAATCTATAAGACAGCAGCACTCCTAAAGAAAGGAAAACCCCACAACTTCTGCATCTTAATAGTTTATTCAGTTGCAAATCACTAAGATGATATTTGAGGAAGGTAAGAAAAAAGTGTTATTGCCATCAGTCATCACCTGACACCTGTGTCCTGTAACATAACTATGTCCATAATCAATCCAGTAACTTTTAAAACTTCCTTTTTTAAAAAAACAAACAAAACTCAAACCAAAACATAAAAACATCCCTCCAGATTTAAATACTTGGAGTGAAAATGCACCCACTGTTTAGCTTTCCCAAAGTTGCCAGATAAAATCTGAATATTTCCACATTTAGACTCTTATACATTTATCAGATAGATTAAAGAGCTCTTTGCCATCTGAAATTTTCTCTCCATGGAAATGTCAATAAGTATATTAAATTGCTTCTCAGGGTTTTGTAGGGATTTAAAAAGTAAAATAACTAGATAGTGTTTCTTGGCTTTCATTCCCTGTCAGGTTTTCTGACCTTAAATCATTGTTGTGGCTCCTGCGGGAATGTTTTTTCAATTTTCAATATCTGTTTTAAAGCATAGAGGGCATAGATATAATGGTCTCAATCACATGGTGTAATACAGCATCACTTATTTGCCTACAATGAAACAAGGAACTCTGCTTGCTACAGCATTACTTTTGCAGATCTTATATTTCTGGCTGTGTTCTACAACGTCTAAATTCCTTTGGTTTCAGTACTTTCTCAGGAATAGGTCATAACCAGTAAGTAATTCACATTCTTCCCCATGTTGTTAAAAAAAATTGGTGTGGGGCACACTGGGGAGTGAGCAAATACTGCCTGGTGGGAAGAACATCAACCTGCAGATTCACAGTTTTGCTCCCCTGTACCTTGCATAGGTATCTTCAGGCTGAGATCCTTAACATTATTTAGATGTTGAATCCCAGAGAAAACATGCTAATGAGATTTTTGTTACCTAAATACTTCTGAGATGAAGGTTCTGATTTTTAGGGTTGCAATTCAAATCCAGTTATGAGACTTGTCACACAGGACCCCAAGGCCTGCTGTGAGACACTGTCCCTGTGTAACCTGGCCATCCAGAACCTGACCCAGCCTCTGAAAGGGTCTGGTTTTTCACTGGCTAAAGATTTCTAAATTCCTAAGACCACAACACACACAAACCTTCACACACTGCTAAATTCAACTCGGGAATGTATCAGCTTTTCAGATGTTACACAGGAGATTTATTGTTCCACTTCTGCACATTATCAAAGAGTGGTTACTGTGATGAGAGATTGGAGTAATAAATCAGAGTGATGCCATCAAGAATATACTGGAGACAGGCATTATATATTCTATTTAGTCTAAATTAGAGCCTTTTAAAAAAGTTACTCTATGAAAATATTTTTGATATTTCCAATAAAATAACATAGCAAAAAGGGGTTTTAAAAAACAGATCTCAAAGAATGTCTCATTCCATAGGAATTTTTCAGAACAAAACTTTTTTTATAAAAACAATCAATAGTTCATACTCACTTAAAATTACTTAGCAGTAATTTTATTTCAATTTAGCAGGATTTATTCCAATCAGATCTTTTGTTCCTTTGTGTCACACAGACAGGAGGGTTTCCATAAATTAATTCCAGATAGAGCTTCAAAGTCCTTCATTTCCAATCTTACTACCACATTTGTGGGTCTTCTTCAAACCTTTCTAATATCATAACGTGTCATATTCTAACATGACAACATTTTTCTCAAAGTATGAATCCCTAAAGGGATCTTAGTACTCCAAGAACTCTTTTGTCCTGTTGATGCAGAGGTAGTATCCATCTTTCCACTGCATTTTGTTTTTATTCTGCTCTAGACCTTAAATCACATTGGCCCTTTTAATTGCCATCAGTACAATGGTCAACTAGTTTTCTACCCTGGCTCCAAAGAATTTTCAAAATCACTGATGTCCAGCATGCCATCTCCCATGTCATAGGTAAAGCCAACATTCCTAGTTTCTAGATGGCTTAACATTATTATTTCTTATTTCTTAACATAAGAAATATGTTCTTAACATTATTATTTCATATTCTTTCATTATTTCTTCTCTTGATGGATCAAAAAATATCATAGTTGGGGTTTTTTTTACTATAATAAAGATGCTTATTATGATTACTTAATGGAGACTCTTGATTTAAAACTAAGAACTACATAAGGAAAATAAAAATTATCTTGCTTACCTGTTTTGTTTTCTGAATATAAAACAATTAAACATAATCAAAGATCTTGCCACAAAGGGAGCATTTTGTGCATATTATACAATGGCTGAGCTAATGTTAAAACAACCTGCTGACCAGTTCCCTTTTTTTTTCTTTTGTAATTCATAATAAAAGCTAGTGACATTACATCCTTCAAAAGCCTGAGTAGTTTTAACAAATTGTAATAGGAACACTAAAATCAATTCAATTCAATTTATTTAAACAAGATGAAAACCCTGAGGAGACCTTCGTGCATTCATTCAAATGACAACCTCCAATGTTAGGACCTAAAAATAAGCCGGAGAAAAAAACCCACACCCAAAACCAACAACAAATGAAAGTAGTTTAAAAATATGTTCAGTACGTGTTTTATGTCCATTGTGGTATACCTAGGACTTTATAAAAATGATAAGTCAAATGCAGGTCACTGAATATCAGTAAGTTACTTGTTAAATAAATTATAATTAGGACCATATCTCAGAAACTTGCAGTCTTATTTACATGCAAGCATGCAAATATGCATGTTTCTATAAATGAGTCTATGAGATAATGTACAGTAACACAGGTAAAATCCTCATATCAGCATAATCAGTTCAGTCTATTCATGAGTCCTTGTGGAAATCACAAAGGTGAAAACAAAATAATTTAAACAGAAATGTGGCATATTGTTTGAATCTTAAGTAAAATGACAAAAGTTACACTGTGTACATGATCACTGAAATGAATCTGCAGCGATGAAAAACAGGAAACTAATCCTAAATGTCTTTCACATGAACATCATCTCTTACTAATGTAGAGAAATAATAATGTCTTATTCAAAATTAATTGATAAAGTAATTAAATAAATGCATTAAAAGCTAAAAAATTATGTCTATTAAAAAAATGAGCAGAAATCCCTAAACCTTTAAAAAAAACCCCAACATGTAAATAGCATATTTTGCAAAAAATACTTCAGAATTCTAACTCAAGATGAAATAGGAACAACTTGTTAAAATCCATTTTTAGGCAATCAATTGCACAAGGTTCAAAATACATTTTACTTCAACTGGAAGGTGTGTGACAGATGGTCCACTCATGCAGATTGCAAAGTCATCTGCATAAAAGCAACTCTGGAACCTACAAGGAATCACAAGGGCCACTAATGTTTCTGAAGAGAGAAGAGTATCATAACACACAAAACCCTCTGGGGCACCTTGTTAATTATTACAGGGTCACATTTCTGTGTAATATTTTGTTCTTTACTCTAGAGCTAATTTACAGCCAGTTTGGTGTATGGTTCTGAAAGCCCAAGGCCAAAAAAGAAATTAGATTAAAACTTGTGAAGGACGATTTGAGAGTTGTCATTAGTGGAAATTAGTTTGCCATAATTGGTGGATAACTAGAGACCAAGAGCTAGTTCCAATCAAGAAACAGCAGATCATGTGAACCTGAGGGCTAAGTTCCAGCCTTCCAAAAATGGAAAAAAAAATCCCATTCATTTTGAAGGCAGTTGTGCCATTCATTCCTAGCCTAAATTTGGTCTGTGGATTGAAATATGAAATTTAAATCATATTACATCATTCAGACCTTTAATTTTAGGTCATATGTTCTATGCTTTCAGTCCACAATTTTTTTTTTTTTTAATTTAAAACAAGTGGCCATTTGATCACCTGGAGAATGGCTGCAGTTTTCCACTTTGAGAACAGGCAGAATGTGTTAATACCCTAATGAGAAGAGGATGAGAAGGAATAACAAGATGCAAATGTACTCCAAACATTCTTTGGGAGCATCAGAGTTCTGTTACTGATTTCCCATTGTGTTGTAAACATTGAAAACAGTGTTCCTCTCCAAATAATGTGCTCTCTCATGCCTTCAACCTGTACCATACAGAAGTATATAGGACCTCCTATTTATGCTGTTTACTATAACAGAATAAAGAAAACATGTGCACAGGATGAAAGAAGGGAAATGTTTAGAATTTTCAAGAAGGGACCTAAAAGGAAGAGGGAACTGACATTAAAAACAAACACCAACTTCATACAATCCTAGGAATGAGCAATAAAAGGCACTTTGCCCCTGTGCACAAGAGAACTACATTTTAACACCCAGCTGGGACCTTCACTGAAGATTCTTTCTTTTCCAGCCTCCTCGAGACAGGCAATAATTTTATTGTCAAACTTCAGAGAAGCCATATCAATACAGAATTTAATCATAATTTGCAAATAAAATCTTTCTGAATATCAAATATGAGACCAAACCTTCCTTATTAAATTGAAATTAATGGCTCCTCATCACTTACTTCACTAGGAGCAGTATCAGTCATGTAAATCTGTTTTACTAACACGTAACTTAATTTTTCATCCAATTAGGTCACACAGTCCAGCTGTAAGACATGAAAAGATAGATGTGGTCCTCTTTTAACCCTCTTCTACTTACTCAATTTCCTGACTTTCAGCCCTGAATGATTTTTCAAAAACAAGGTTGCTGCACACCAGATACAACACCCAACAGAGGGTTATTCTTGATTTACAGTTGTCTTTCACCAGAACTCAGATCATTTAGCCTATTTGTTTTATTCCCATATTGTCAAAATCAAACTGCACAAACATGGATTTTTGCAAAATAGAAAACAGAGGACTTGAATTTAGTTGTCAAATGATGATCATCACTCATGCTCTTCAGTGACATTTACTGAGCTTTTTTTCTCAGTTATTATTTCTGGATTAGTGTCTGCAAGATAGCACTGGACTAATAACCTAAAAGAATCATTCGTACAGATCTGAATGCAAAAGAGGGACCTTGAAATATTTTTCTTTTCATATATAAGCTGAGTTAGAAGTTATATTGTGTCAAGTTGCTTTGAACCAGTTGAATCTGACCCCCTTTGTTGTCAAGATGACATCTGAATTGATGAAACTGCACTTTAAAATGGAATGGGAGCCAAACTGGAAGGCTGTCAACTGAAAAGTATGGAGAATATTAGTTACTCATATTAAAGGTTAAATTAACTCTAAGTAATAAAATGAGTCGGACTGTTCTTTTTACCATGATCAAGAAAAACATTTAAGAGTATGCCTCTCTAGTCTATTATTGTATTTCAGAAAACACTATAAAAATAGAAAGAAAAAGGGAACAATTTATTCTTTACTGCTCTTCTCTGACAAAAATAAAGAGCTAATGCCTTTTAGAAGCAACCTATTCTGTGCAAGTTCTCCTGAATTTTGAGGGCCATTAATACCAGCTATTTCCTTCATTTTTCTCAAAGGTTTTGGCAAAACCTGGAGTTCCTGCATAGTAATACCATTTGCAGCTTATGGCTTGACAGGTTAAGAGCTTTGAAAAAGGCCAAAGTTATCTTTTATGTTATTTATAATATTATTAGGTGTATTTTTAGCCAGACAGTTTTTGCTTAGTTTTTTTTTTTTCCTGCAGGATTAGAAGCAGTGACTAAAATGTGCCATGATGAGAACATTTAAAGGTCATTGCTAAACACAATCTACCGCATCTAAAAGAAAACCTTAACTGTCTCGTTATGGACAGTTTAAGAAGAACTAGTAAACTATAATCAAAGAAATTCTCCTTTATTAATTCTTTAAAAAGTGAGTATCTGAACAGTTTCAAGAGTTACCAAGTGTATCTCTGATAAACATTTTAATCAGGAAGATGAATACAGAAAATATTATGTGACACTTAAGTGTGGCCAAAGCCATAACTCTCCACACATATATAAAGCAGTTTGTTGTTTATACTGGAGAAAGGAAAATCATTTGATCCCTCTCCTACTTTTTGAGTAATATGCATTGTGCGTGTGTTATGGAGGTGGAAAATAATAGGGTATTTGCCTTGACAGAAGTTTCCAGTGAAAGACTGTATATGGTTTAGAAAGTGAGATGCTGTCTATATGAAAAAGTTATGCACAGATTTCCAGGTAATAATAGTAATCACTGTTAAAATATAAAGATGGATGCTAAGAATGAAGAAATTCACAATTCTAATTGGTAGCTGGGGGCGAAAAAGTGCTTTTAAAAGAGTTAATCCACTTTTGAAATAAACTAGCTGTCCCTTAAGAAATTGCTGAAAAAGAAAGTTTGAAAAGCTTGTAGGTTTATTTATAAATCTCAGAATACACTCAGGATGTGGCTGACTTACACCGGAGAGCCTTCATGTCTACAAATTATTGCTTATTAAAATAGTAGCAAACATGAAGGGTTAAACAGAAGGAAAATAATCTACTTAAATACAGCAGGGATCTAACCTAGATGGAAAATGTGTGCATTCCCTCTGGGCTCCTTCCATGCCCTTGGGATGCCAAGCTAGTACTGCCCCAAGACCAAAGGTGCCATAACCCCAGAGTTGGAGCACAGTACAAAAGCATATTCACACTGACTCAAATCTCAAAAAACTTCTCTTCTTCCCTCTTTTTGATCCATGAACATTGAAAAGCCTATATTGCACAGCCTCTGACCCCCAAACCTGTGAGGACTATTGCCTGGTACCCATTAGTGTTACCTCAACATTCTGCTGTATTGGCTTACAAATTCATAAGACAATTTGAGATTCAGTCTTTGCACAGTACTTACTCTTACTAAGCAACTTTTCTGCCCTTGTGAATACTGAGAGAACCTCAGACATTAACACGGCCATTAACTCCTTGCTGTAAATCAGGAACTGCAAAGGCCCCCTGACCAGTGAGGTGAGCGCCCTGCACCAGGGCTCCTGCCCCCAGCCTGGCTCTCCATCCCCAGCAGGCTCCTGCTGGCTGGGCACAGCCAGACAGCCCCAAAGGAGCCTGGGGACCACCCAGGCCAGGCCCCCTGCCCTTCCCCTGCAGCCCAGGCACGGAGGTGAGTGCAAGCAGAGGATCCCTGCTCTGCACTGCAGCACATCTGCCTGCACCACCTCTGCACAGCCCGGGGAAGTTCTGCTGCAAAACCACCTTTGGCACTGGAGTCCTGCAGCAACTCTGCTGCAAACCCTCCTCTCCCCACAGCTCCTCCATACCCAACAAAACCTTTCTTTCTAATCTCCCTCTGTAAAGCACAGCTACATGAAATACTCCTTTCATTCTGGCCCAGAAGTAGGGCCTCCAAACACAGCAGCAAAAATGGTATTTCAGCTGAGAACAGGATTGATACACAGCTGTCAATAAATATCAGTAAGTAAATATACCCTCTGCTTAAGTAACTGAGAGAAAACAAAATGAAGCTGGTTTGTTGAGATACAGTTAGGAAGCTCCATTTACTCAAAAATTTTGCTGTACTGTTTAACAAAGCAATCATCTGCCAAAGTAAAAATCTTATTAAGAATGTATTAAAAATTTAATACGAATGAAGCACGTGTAGCAATTTTTTAAAGTAAACTGATATAAGTTTCAAATGGGATTTAAGATATGGCAAACATATGAGATAGGGCAGATTAATTTTTTAGCATCTAAAAAATTTGGAGTCATGTTTGAAATGTTTTTAAGTGTGACTGTTGACAGATGTGATCCAGGGGATGAAGTATAATTTTAAAAAAGCATGCAGAGCTCCTTCAACCATACTGGGGTTTTGCTGAAGTGCTTCAAACATTTTTTCATAGTTTTAAAAGGAGAGAGGTAGATAAATGACTATATTGATGACTCTGCAAAGAGAATCTGCTATTTACAAAGGTGTAGTAAATTACCGTTGTGCTTCTCTCCAAAGGATGCCTATGAAATAATTATAATAGAGGTAGGTTTTATTGTTAAAATAATGCAGATGAACTTTTGTAGGTATTGAAAAGCTCAGTGTATTTCAACGAGGTCCAAATTTTTTCATCTCAGTTCACGATCACTGTATTATCTTAATATCTCTATAACCAGAGATGTGTAGCCCTTGAAAGTTGTGTCTGTTCTAAAAGTGAGTGGAGAGCTTGCAGGACCACTTTGCAACCTCAAGTATGTGCCTTCAAGTCACCAAAAGAAATTACAGCAGGAGTGATAACATCTTTTCTCTTCGTGGCAATCATTCCCTATTTTCCTGCCACTGCAGGTCCCGTGCATTTTTCTGCTAGCACTAAAAGCATACTGCAGCCCTTCCTACAGACACCACACCCACTGCACACACAAAGTATGTTCATCCCAGTGATTCCCAGAACCACTTTTAATGATGGCAGTAAGATCAAGCCACTCTCCCATGTCAAGCTCCAAACCCATTCCTGTCTTTGTCTGAAAGGCCAGGCAGGGATGTGGCCACATAAAGGCCACGCAAACTCTTACAGCTGAAGGTCTCTGCTCCTGACTGACATTTATCCCCACCAAACCCTTATTGGCTCATACAGCAAAGGTCACTCATTTCTGATCTTTTCATTAATTTTACTGTCTCCTTCATAATCCCTACCTTTCTTTTTCTTTGCAGGAGAAATTTGTGACAAGTAAAGCATATAGAATTCTGGCCTCGCTGAAAGTTTATCTAAACAGCACTAGATCTAGTCAAGACAAAAAGGAGACCTCCTGAAAGAACCTCTGCATCTTGCAAGAAAAGCTGATGGCTGTCCAAAATAAGCCAGAGACCATAACAAAATATTAATCAATTGAAAAGAGGCCAGTGTGCTACTGGGCTTGTTTTACAAAAACAAAACAAAAATCAGTTCAAAACTTAATCAGTTATTCTGTGCCATTTGAGTATTATAGATTGTGATAAAAGTAATTAAACTTACATTACATCCTAGTTTCAGGTAGATGCCTATTTAGTTAGTTCTTTCTATTCTGTCTGCTTTAAAGGATCATTGATATTCATTAAAATTTTGTAAAGAGGCTACTAATTTCTAATGCAAAGGAAGTGAGAAAAGCTTATAAGGAGTCTGAAATGTATTGAGTGCTTTATACGTTGCAGAGAAAGGGGTTAAATCCAGGTTGTTAAATTCACTAACAACCTGAATGTTTTAGTAGTTCACTGAATATTTTTCTTCAAGCTCATTGTACAAGATCTACCTGCACTTCCTTCTCTTCTGTGCTTAGTATAATTTTTTAATAGTTCCAGTAAAACATCCAGAATACAATTAGGCACCCTTCTGCTTCACCATCTAATGTGACAATTTTCAGAGCAGCTCTCAACCCAGGTATTACATTGACATGCCTGAAGTTATACAGAGTGAACACACACTTCAGCATTTGCTTTTTGTGTGTACATTGGAAGCAAGGGTTGTAAATAAGCACACAGAATGTGCTATTTGTTCTTAGTCGCCTCTCTGTTAAAGAAAAAAAAATTAATGCAGCAAAAAAGCAGTGTGTAAGTCAGCCAAAATATATTATAAACACTCAAAGTTGCCACCCACCCAGTGTCCAAAACCCGTTCAACCCTACTGCTCCTATTTTCTGAACAGATATTCTACCAGACCACAGCCACTCACATAAATTACAATAAAAGAATACTTAATCGAGAAAAAGGAGTACTTTTACAAGATTTATTACATACATAAATAAATTTTATTTGCCTCAGTTACTCTGACTGGGCAATCAGTACTTGGAGACAGTTCATGTTACCTAGAAAATAAAGTTATTTTGCAACTGGATTGTGCATTGCCCAATTTCACATGAAGTACGAAATAAATTTTTTATGGTATTGGGAAGTAATTATTTAATACCTGTGCAATGCAAAATAATTTAAAAATCCCCAAACACCATATAATGGTATACATACATTTACAGATCTAAAGTATGTTTAAAATGTAGTACCACACAGAATATAACAAAATACAAAGAGAAAGAAAATTCAAATAAATCTGCCATACCAAACACATCTCTATTAAAACATACTTCTCATTGAGGATGTTGAAATTATGAATTATTAAAAGCTACCCAAAAACATTCACCAAATGCACAGTATGACTGAGATGATTTCTCAAAGTCAAAGCACAAGAAAATCTTAGAAATAAATACATTAAGACACTACATTTGAAGAAACCTACCCTACCCATGTAGATTGCTGGCATGAGTGAGTCATGCAACATTTTAAAGAATTAAAAATAACATTAAATTAATTTTATCCAAGCATGTTGTTAAAAGTAATATTGAATGAAAAAGTAAAACACAGGAATATAAAATCTAGAAACAGATTAATTGGGACATTTGGTGAAGTACATATTGCTTTTAGCCACGTAAGACTCCTGCACCACCATCAAAATTGGTTTTGACCCAAGCAATCTGTGTACAGGTCAAATAAAAGAGAAGACAGGAGTATCTGCTAAAGAAGGAAAGCACTATTAAAAAAAGAAACCACACACCACAAAAAACACTTTGACATTGTGGTGGAACAGGAAAGAAAACACTCAGTAAGCTCAGGAATATCTAGTGTGACCATGAATAGAACAACAGGAAAAAAACAGATGCCAACTGTTCTGTCAAGCTTTGACTGTTTTTCTAGATTAGACAAATAGGTATCTTAAAAACTGAATGAAAAATCAATAAATAAATAGTGAAAGCTCATGCAGTTCACATCCCTTTGCATGGCTCTTGTTTCTGTCAGGAAAATTCAGTGAGGTATCATTAACAGCATTATCTGAACACTGTAAGCGAGGAAAGGTGCTTCTTTATTAAAAAAGAAAAAAAATTAGAAATTTGTTATGGTGCTGGAGTATTCTTCTGATCTTCTGGGATCCCAAGCAGACCTCCAGAATTATAGAATTGTCTGCACTAGATTAAACAATTTGCACAATACATCAGGTAAATGCAGTGCTTTTAAAAAATCTTTTTAATATTTAAATGTACACTAGTGCCCTTTATCTCCTCGCCTTGAATAATTTTCCCATTTATAGATTATTTCCTGGATGGATTGAAATTAGGCATTTTTAAGATTATTTTTTTACTTACTTTTCTGAAAACGTAGGAGACTTTCCAGTACATAAAGTTATTGTCAGAGAAACTGACATACATCTTTATGAGCACAGGCTAATTCTCAAAAAATATCATATTATCAATTCAAAAATTATTAAGAGTCAGGCACTTGGATTTAATTTGACTAACTACACCTTTAAATGTGTTTTTTACTCCTGAATGTCTAGTGAATTGCTGATTTGAGAAGCCTGGAAGGGAAATAACCTCACCAAGATTCAGCCCCATCTGCAGGTACTGGCTCTGAACTGGAAACCAATAATGTCAAGCTTTGCAGCAATGTGGAGTGGAAAATCACATGAGAGAGGTATAATATTCTCCACCTTACAAACATCAAGGTTGTTAGAGCTTTATAGAGTCCAGGTTTTCAGAAATAATACATGATTTTATGCTAGAGCAAAGAAGATAAACAGTCCATTATTTTAGAAGATACAGAATAGCTTCAGGATATATTTCCTACATCCACCAGATGAGAAATAGATCATTTGTATTCTAATAATACTGGGTTTATTTAGTATGTTTCTATTGTGATTTTAGTAACTTATAGAATTTAAATTTATAGTCATTTAAAGTCATCTAATTTAAAGTCATTTCAGAGCAAATATTTTTAGCTTAGAATAATAATATTCTGGAAATATTTTTTAAATGTTTGGTTTTGTTTGTTTGCTGGTGTTCTTATTTCTTGCAGTTTACAAGAAAGAAGTTATTAGCTGTTAAAAAAATTATTACAGTTCCTTCTGAAAGGTACATGGTATATTATCCTCTTTCATCTTAGGTTATTGACAATTTATCTGCTACTTAGTCCTCATTGTTGAGCTGAATTTAAGTGTAATTTAGTCATTTTGATTTCTGATTGGCACTGGTGGAGAAAATTATAGGTTTCAAAACGTAAGTAGAACAGTTACGCACACAGTTCTCTGCAAATTACTGTAGGAAAGGCTAGTGTTTCCATTTGCCTACTTTTCATAAAGGTTTTGGGAAAAAACAAACTCCTAACACAAAGATTTTTTTGATGTTGTTGCGTTTACACACATTTAATTACATAATTGCTTGGGCTTTCTAAATGAATGCTAATTTAGTAGTGTAGGAAAAATAAATGATATTAAACCACAATATGGTGAGAAGGCAATTTATTGAATTGCACAAATGTACCTAAATCTGTGCTTCAGCTGGAGAAAACTTGCAAAGATTCATTCTGAGGAGCAGAATAAATTTTACAAGACAGAAAGTTTGTTCTGTCCAAAAAAGTCATAGAATTATTGCCATTTTATGAAAGAAAGCACCATAAGGTGATAGAGGAGCAGAAGCAGACTGTGAAACACTATTTAGCTGTGACATTCATCCACACCTTCTTCAAGTTGCTGCACATTAATGACTCACAAATACAGGCTGGTAAATTAGAATCAATATGTTTTTTTACAATTTAAAATGAACATGACCGAGAAGTAGAATTAACATCAAAACATCCCCTTGCTAATGATAGGTTTCTTCTGATCTACGTTTTCCTTTCTGGTTTTTCTTTAAGTTTCACCTAGGGTAAAACTGGTGAGGGAATAACAAGGTAATCTCATCCTGAGAAGATAATAAAGTCTGACAAAGTCAGCTCTGAGGTAAATATTTCAAATCAACATCACCATGTGAGCTAACAGGTAACCGCAACCAGTGCAAAAAAAGAAAATGTTTTGAGTGGCTTATGAATCTTGATGTAATGTAAATTATTCTAGAGATTTGTTTTAGAGTGTAAAGTATGAATATATATCTAGAAAGTAAATTATTCTAGAGATTTATTTTAGAGTTGTTCTTGACTAGTGCAATTTTACAAGACTGAGGATCAAAGCAATGCATGGAAAGTAGCAAATAAACATAAAATAGATCATAGCAGTCTAACACTGGTATGCAGTAATAGGTGTAGTGACTGCCTAACTGTAACTTGAGTTTCAAGTGTTCTCAGCTTCCAAGGGTTTGCTATGGCAGCTTGGCTCCTCTCTTTCCAGAACACATTCTTTCTTCCTTTTCCAATCTTTCACCTTTACTGGAATTGTCCATTTTCAAAAAGTCAACTTTCCCATAAACTAAGGTGTTTTAAAATAAGGTGGTTTTCTTCTTCTAGATCAAGAATAGATCTTCCATTTCAGCATATCCTTTCCATAATACTTGTCAAATGCTCAGCCACTTAAGGCTCTATATCTGTCATCTAGTGCAAGAGACAGATGGTATGAAAATGAAAGCACAGTAGAGGTGAAGAGCCATAATAACACCAGTTAGCCATGGCATAGCATAGCAAGTAGTTGAATTTTAACATTTATTCCACTTCTAACCTCTGTTAAACCTTCTTCAGGAATTATAAATGGGGCTGTGTGTTGCACACCATCTCCTGTACAAGAAATCAGTGCTTTTCTGTATGGTCCTTACTCCATCCTGATAGAAAACACACTCTCTATTATAATTGCATTTGGCAGAAAACAAATGACACCATGTAATTTCACCTATAAATGTACTTTCTATAAGGCCTTTACTTTTTTTTTTCCCTCTTTCCACCAAAATGTTTATGCTTATTTTGTATATGTTACAATGCCCTTTGTTTTCTTCTAAAGCAGAAATTTGCTACTATGGCAACAGTACTTTCGGTCATAACCTGAAAAGAACAAATTTGCAATCAGGAATGAAAGGAAAAAAAAGCCCTCAAATATAAAAGATTTTGCCCAAATTCCACTAGCAGCTTTTCCATAAACATTAGATTGTCAATTGCATTCTCTCAGCTTTTAGGTTCTACACAGGTGGGTGTGGAATTCTCAGACATGTTTGCAGGGAGCTGTACAGAAGGAAGGCATCCAGTTGAAGTGAACCACTGACTCCCTTTGTACTCAGAGTAAGACAGGCAACTCTAAATCCATTTCACCTGAGAAGTAGGTGGGATGAGTTATGCCTGGGATGTCTATCTCTGCCTCTGGTAAAGAAGCATTAAGTATGTGACCTATAAAAAGCTACAGTAAGGCAATCCAAGCATCCCTCAGAACCCATCCTCAATAATCCCTGTCATTCACAAAGGATTTTTGGTGCTTTCAGAAATAACATATTTTTAAAGTTAAATATATATTCTGATCTCTCAGTCTGTACAGTAGATTTCCCTCTCATATTTCTAGTTAATTCTCCCTAAGCTATTTTTACGAAGTGTTTTTAAAGCAATTTTGTTTCTGCTTAGAGCCAGTGAATTGGAATGCCAAATAAAAACTTTTGTTATGTATATCAAAATTTGTCTTACTCCAAAAGAATCAAAATCCACATTAAACTGATTATCTTCATGCATTCTTCTAGTGAGTGATTAACATACATTTAGAGATTATTAAGCTGAGATCCATTAAGATTGACATTACAGAAGTATGAATTTCAATGAAATACAATTTTTCCCCTCAGCATTCACAATCCATGACTTTTCATGATCATAGTCTTTTAAATTTGAAGAAAACAGACTGCAAGAAATTACATAAATAAGAATTAAAACAATGCTCCAACAGAAAATTTTCTGGCTAACAAGATACAGCATATACACAAGAATCTGAGGGTAAGTGAGGGAGACAGGAAAAGGTCATCTGAGTTAACATAAAGCAGAATCTGATTTTAAAATACCCATCATTCTTACAAAATAGCAATGAATATAGGGCACTTGCGGGGTACACAAAAAAAGTTATATATAAAGACTGAAAAGTGTTTTAAACAGGTAAGTTGGTACTTTACCTGAAAGAGACAACATGAAGTATGCCTAATAATGAAAAATTAGTATCAAATTGCTGTAGATTTAAAGTAAAACAGAACTTTTAACGCAATAAATTTTCTGAGTAACACTGGCATATGATGTCAATGATGATGCTTGTGTCAATTCATCTCCCCTCACTCAAGGACAGTCCTGGCAAAGACATTCTGTGTGTAAGAACAAGACACTGTGTGTCTGTGTGTACACACATACACACACATATAGGGAGCAATAAGGCAGCAAACCACCTTTTGCCTCTAAACTCATGCTTTATAAATTGTAGAAATATTCACTTTCATAGCATTGTTCTCCTTCTACACACTCTGTACTGTATACATTTAGCCCCTACTGGATAGTGGGAGAGTGAAAAAAAGTCATATTTAAACAAGTACAAACACAAAGTTTCAAAAATGAAATT
Organism: Molothrus aeneus; assembly: GCF_037042795.1. Taxonomy (NCBI): domain Eukaryota; kingdom Metazoa; phylum Chordata; class Aves; order Passeriformes; family Icteridae; genus Molothrus; species Molothrus aeneus. Next base: position 21,061,861 of record NC_089653.1, on the reverse strand, counting down.
AAATTGACCAAGTACTTTAGTGGAGTGAAAGGGTTAGAGGGGAAGCTTGCATCTAAGAATAAAACTGTAAATAGTGAATCCTTTGAAGCAGAAACTTTTGCATAGTGAAACTGCTATGAGACACTAAAGTAAACACAACGGAGAAAAGAGCTCACATACATCACTTAACTGAAATTAAGATCTGATACAGGTGAGGTATCCCATCAGTCAAACTCTTAATACCAACCAAAATGTATGAAAATGTGGAAAAACATTCAGACAAATAGTGAGAAGGAAACCTCAAGGGAACATACTGTGTCTAATACAATGGTACCTAAGTCCTACATAATTTTTAGACCCTGTGAAGACCAATGATGCACAACTATCATAACCATGTTTGGATTACAGACAGGGAATTGTTCAGAATCTTCCTCAGGACAGAACTGGAGAACCATGAAAAATAAGACTAAGTCAGCAATAGAACTTGTCAGTAAAAGAACTTGCTTAGTTTGAAGAGCAACTATGAGAAAGTCCTACAGTTACTGTCTTTTTCTTTTCAACAAATGATACCTCTCTCTCTCCTAAAGGCAGAAACACAGAGTACTTTGGCTACGGCACAGCCAGCAGGGTAGGATATGAGAGGTTCATCCTTTGCAGTCCTGAGAGTCTTCAGCCCAGACACCCAAACGTAAGAATGACATCCTAGTTCCTCAATTTTAATGATAAATCCCTGCTGCAAAATTTTTAAAAAAATACAAGTCCACCAAATGGGTAACCTGGCATTAAAACTTGACATTAAAACCTAGACTCATAGCTTATCTGTCAGAAAACTTCAGTCAGTAGCCAGAAGACTAGAGTTTATCCCCAGGTAGGTCGTGAGTCATTTCAGAGCTTTCTACCTCACATACACTCAGAATCAGAAAAAAAACCCAATACAGCAGAGTTGCATAACTCTCATCCTAGATCAAGCAAATACAGAGTGATTCTGTTTCATTTTTCTGACTTCTCTTGATATGAGTGAATGCAGAGAAGGAATCAAAAAGGGCTAGGGAGGAGAGCTTTGGAGAACTGAGGTTTTACAGTCTGAAGAAGAAAAGTCTAAAGGAAAATACAGTTGTTGCCTTCCAATACGTTAAGGAGAGGGGCAGATAGGAGTGAAAGCAGCTCCCCTCAGAGATGCACAGTGTGCAATATCCATCTATCTTTAAGCATTGTTAAGTTTCCAAGAAAAGTTGTAGAATTCCCAGTTGATGAAGATATTCTAAACTCAACCAGATAAGTGGCTGTGCAATGCAACCTGACTTGTAATTTAGCCCTGCTTTGTTCTGAGGTGGGTCTAGGTGACCTTCAATGTATGTCACAACCCAAGTTTTTGCATAATTGTAAGTTAAAGCAGACTTAGACTTCACTATTACTATCATCAAGTGTGAAAATACCCTCTAGGAGCTGAAGGGGTGACAGCATGAAAAGAGTACCCTGACAAAAATGTATTTTGAATATTTCTGCAACTTCACCCACTATTAAAACAAATACCTTACTCTGAACTGTGTAATTTGTGGAATCTCTATCTAGATGATGGACTGCATTTTAAATGCCATCTCATGACTAAGGGAGCACACTGTAGTTGTACTGGCTCCTAAGAGGGAAAATACGATTTCTGGAAGCTTCCCAGTAGTGCAGTTTCTGAGGTGGTGAGGACTGCTTCCACTTGATATTTGTGTCAGTGAAGGCTTTAGATCAGTGGGTGATAGCACTATCTATAATATCTGAAAAATTCCAGCTAGCACTGATCAGATGCCTTTTATGTTTTCTTCCCAGCTATTTTTGATACAGGTAGTGAAAGTACCAGTACTACATAAGGAGAAAAGAACTGTAAAGTGAAAAGAGATTATTAGCCTGCCCCTTTTGCCACTAGCACACAGAGTGGAAAAATAAATGAGCTGACTGTAGCCCTGGGAAATGTGGAAAATGTGGTGGACAACTGGCCTGAATAAAATTCTACAGTAAATGCAAGACACTTACTACCATAAGCTTGTAGGCCAAATTCAGCAGGTCAGTGGTCAGTAGAAATTTACTGCACAACTCTTGGCAGTACTCTTGGACCATTAGATGTATTAGTCATCAGGTGAAGAAGAAGCAATTTCAGTTTACTTCTGGAAGTAATATGGAGAAAATATCAATAGAAGATGGAAAAGAAAAAAAAGGGAAAAATAAAGAACACTGGTGAAGATGCATGACATGGATGAAGCCATTGTATAAAACAAACCGGCAACAGCTTTTTTTGAATTTTGGAGAGTTGAAAGAAATTCCAGATTTATGAAAAGGTTGAGACATAGCTAAACAGAGCACTCAGAGCTAAATACAAAATGTTACAAAATCCAGGCCTCTTTAAAAAAATGATAAAAATTGGGTCTGTCAGCTTTAGTGGGACACGAGGAGCTTCAGAGCCCCCATTCACAAGCACAAACAGCAAGGCTATTTGTCATGGCCCAACCAGCCACTGCATCAGTGCAAGCAATAAAGGCAATTCTCAAATACAGGTGAGCTGCTGGCTTAACACAGTATTTGTTAGGAAAATGAGTTATTAGCCCTGTGCAGCATCCCTGCAAATCTCTGAAAAAGTTCAGTAAGGTGCTGACAATTTTCTACAATTCTGGCAAATTAAAATCTGACTTAATCATAATTCATAAGTATTCAGGCTGTTTTTTCCTCATGTTCTTGAGAACCATGAATGCAAATTTGTATTTATACACGCCTCTTAATTATAAACTTGTATACAAAGCAGTAGAATTCTAATAATTGGGCTGAACCTTTCAGCAGCATACAATCCAAACAGGTTTTTAATATCTTACATTTTATTTCTGCTTACAGAGATTTCAACTTTAAAGAGATTAGTAATAGGTTTAAAGAAGCATTTTCCCTCTATTTACAATTATAGCCAATAAGATTTAAATTTTTAATGTTGCAAATGTTTATTTATGTATTTCAAAATAACTTGGAAGCAGCTCTCACATCTCATCACAACTCCTAATTATCTGTACAGAGGAGAAAGAAGTAACAAAATTCACTCCTTTCACTCCCCAGGCCATGCTACAGGAGCTGCAGAGTGAATAACAAAAGTAGAAGGCTGAGACCATGCAGAGAAAAGTGCAATGAAACAGAGCCAGTGAAAGAACAAGGATGACTTATCTCATTGCAGCTGGAGGGGAAGGGTCCTGCCAGTCCCCCAGGTGACCCCAGGTGATGCTTCTGTCCTGCTGCCATTGCCTTCCTGGAGGCAGCAGTGGCTGGTGCTTGAGGAGCACAAGCAGACAAAGAACCACACAGTCCCAGCTGGTTCACAGCTCAGAATTCTCCAAAGAAGGATCTTTCAGCTCCTGTCCTGAGCAGAGTCAGGCACTTAGACCAAAGTGCTACTACAGGCCTCACAAGATAACTCTAAAAATAAAAATAACTCACAAGATAACTCTAAAAATGGCATTTGATTTCCTTCAGAGAAGAAACTAGACCAGCCTGAAACCCTCACCACACTGAGCAAAAGGCAACATGCACTGAAGCAGGTATTCTAAGAAAATACCAGTACTCCGGTTTTGGAGCCATCTACCACATTCTGGCATTCAGATCAATCCTTAAAATTGAAATTACATTGTATTTCAGACAATGTGATCATCTTATTTACAAATAAGTTTAAAGGTAGCAGTCACCTTGTGGCCAGTAGGACTAAAAACTTTAGAATTTCTTTACTGTAGACTGACTCTAATGATGTCAGCAAGTGATCTTTAGGAAATTTTGGCTACATCTTTGCCCCTTCTGTTTTTTCTCTGCTGTGGTGATATTTTAGGGTTTTGATTTAAAAAAAAAAAATCACATTTTTAAGGTTAATAATTTGGCTTTCTTCCCAATTTAAGTATCTGAAATATAATACACTTGATTTTCTTAACTTTTCTTTCTCAAAGCTGAATGTACATTTGGTACTTTAGACAGAAGGACAACACAGTTAAATAGGGATGCGAGTTCATTGTTTTTCCTACTTTTATTTGAGGACATTCATTATAAAGGTATGTCACATTAATGAACAGTGTGGTTCATACCACCTGCAAAGAAACATTATCAGCAACAGCAGCCCTGCAGGTCTCAAAATTTCTTGTCACTTTGGAATGTAGAATCAAATTAGCAAAGCTGTGCTCAAAGGATGAGATTCTGTAAGCTTTTAAACATCTCAGACAGAAATTCGATTAAGATTAATTCAAGCCAAGCAAGCAATTTTAGAGGCGTTGGAAGCAATTTCCTTTCACATCATGGTTGTGTGCTGCTGACATGAATGCCTGGAGAAAAATGTGCTAAGTTACCAGAAACAAGATCTTACTATGGAGCAGCAACTATGTATGTCCTTGTAAGTTCAGCTCTAAAATATTAATACTAAGGTAACAAAACTTGTAAAGAAACACAAAATATTCTTCATAAATCATAAATAAATTTACTCTTTTGACAGGACATTTCAAACTCAATCACAATCACAATAAATTTACTCTTGTGACAGGGCATTTCAAACTCAACCACAATCACATTTTCAAGCTGGTTTGTGTCATCAGCTTCTAAAGGTGAGACTCTTCAAAAGAATTTGCTGGATGAATAAGATTTAATCTTATGCCATTTTAGAAAAATGATAGCAATGCTCATCAAATTATTAGTGCACTGGTAAAGCATTTTGAATCTAAATCCTTCACCACTTCCATTTATTTTACAATGTTGAAAAGGTTATCCTTCAAAAATTGTCAACCAATTCATATAAAAGATTTAATGTTTTAAGGATAGATAAAACGACAACATGTCATTATATCTTTGAAAGAAGATTGATTCTAACAATGGTAAAATTACCATTTTTCAGAAGATGGAAAAAGAATACATGGTTTTCACTTCAGACTCAATTCAACATAGATAGCCTAAAGCTGTGTAATTATTTCCAAGATGTGAAAAAAAATTCAAGGAAAAAGATACTGAATTTTTTTCCTATTAAAATAATCCTGTGAATTTAAACCTAGGAATGCTTTTTAGCCATTTTCATTTTGTACACACACACCCCCATCTGTTTGGGTTTTGTTTGGTTTTGGGTTTTTTTCAATAGAGAGGCAGAGTTCCACATGTCTTACTTAAAGGTACTGACAAGTTTTTCCATTTTCTTAGTCACCATTCAAAGAGCTTTTAAAAGAAGTGGGTGGAACAAAATAAAGGATGAATAATAAAAACTCAGCCTAACAGCCTGACAGTCATTCCTGTATAGACATTCCCATTCTTATGCAAAAGGGAATTTACTCAAGATAAGTGACCATGAAGAGAAGAAATATACTGTTAGGAAATAAATATACAAAACTGAAAGACTGAAATTAATAACAAATATGTAAAAGATTCTAAGAAAATGTTGAAACACATATGAGTAGTCTACAAGCAGGTTTCCATCTCTCCTTGCATAAGAATTAGCAAGCATGAAACAGAAAAATGCTCTCTTTCACCTTCATACTGAAAGAATTCTAAGAGTTCTTACAATGTACTTAGCTTGCATTACACAGGCAGGTAATGCAGGCTAAGTACACACTTAAAGGACAAGCTGGGTCTTGAAGATTATTTGCTCCAGTGCGCAATGGTTAAAGAATTTTAAAACAATTTCTTAGCAAACTCAACTTACCATATTTGCCAGAAGCAAAGGTTTATTACTGAGAGATGATGTCTCCATTCTGGATCAAGAGATCACACTCAGCTTCTTTATAGAAGCATAGAATCATTAGGTTGGAAAGTTCTCTTAATCATGAATCCAGCAGTTAACCCAACACTGCCAAGTCCAACATCCAACAACAAACCATTGCTCTAAGTTCCACATCTGCATGTATTTGAAATATATTCCCCTCCAGGGATGGTGACTCAACCACTTCCCTGGGCATACTATTCAAATGTCAATCCTTTTGGTGAAGAAATCTTTTCTAATATCCAATCTAAATTTCGCCTGGCACAACTTCAGGTCATTTCCTCTTGTCCTATCTCTGGTTAATCGGAGAGAGACTGATTCCCTCCTCACTACAACCTTCTTTCAGGTAGTTGTAGAGGCTCAGATCTTCCCTAAGCCTCCTTCTTGCCAGGTTAAATACCCCCAACCCCTTCATCTGCTCCAGACCGTTCACCATCTTTATTGTCTTTGATGAACTATGATTAGACCAAGGAGCTGTATTGAAATATGTGAATGACTAATCATGCTGTAATCATAATTTCCCAAAGACTGTCAGTGTTATCTAAAAATCAGCCCAGTGCTTTACGACTTAATTTTAGTGATAAATTACTGTATATTGTCTACAATCCTTTGTCAGCATTTAGGAAACCAAATGCATTTTGAATTACCAGAGTTAACAGAGAAATGTTCAAATGGCAAGCCTCATTCTTGGTGACATGTGTAATTCAGATCCAACATTATTCCTGCAATTAATGCTTTTTTTAAGCATGGGCATGGAACAATTTCGTTTTCAAAACACAGAAATCAATTAGTTCAAATTATGAGGTTTAAAATAAGAATAAGTGGATAAAATGAAATGGCTTTGTGCTATATTGCACTAAATTACTCAATGAGTCCTCCTGGCTTCCATGGCATAGGAAGATTGTAGACAAAATGACCCTGAGCAGAAAACAAACAGTGGTTAGGCAGAGCCTGGAACACCATATTTACACACACACAAAATCGAACAGCCTCCTTCTATCAGGAGAGAAAAATTGAGAAGATGAGAGTAACAAGGTTTGGATGTGAACACCGCTGAAACAAAGAGGACATGAGTTATTGATTAGTTTCAAAGACAAGTTTAGGCAAGGGCCAAAATGGGCAATGTTTCATACTGGTGACCAACAAATTTATGGGCACAAGGAAAGCAGAAGCAGAGGGATTGAGTACTAGGAAAAATTCAGAGCTAAAAATAACTCAAATGAGTCAATTTATTGTTTGTATTCCCTTGAATACAAACATCTATCTGTATTTGATCAATGCTATTTGGTTGAACCCAATTTTCTTTCTGATTTATGGGGGTTCTGAACACTGATTCAATATCCTTCACTTCCACAATGTTACACCTTCTTAAGTAGTGTTAGGAGTGATTGCCAACTCTACCTGTTCCAGACTCTTTCCTGTAAGTATTTTTTCCTTTCATTTCTACAGAACAAAGTAAAACAATAAGGAAAAATATAAGCAGGAACAGGGAATGGAAGTAAAACCACTAAGTACAGAGTCTTAACTAAATAAGAACAAGAATGAACTATATCCTCCCTCAAACACTTGGAGGTTGTGAACAGCTAACAATGAAATCCAACCATGAGAGAGATAGTATTCCTGAGGAAGCTCTGATAACTCCTTGTGGTAATACTGATCAATACCATAGGAAATACATTTGCTTTATACTAAGAAGAACAAGCAAAGTGTAAAGGAAAGTAAGTAGAGGATTTCCTGGTTCCAAATGTCTATGTGTACTCTTTCCTAAATTCTCTACATTTCCTTGTGTGGAAGCTATTCCATCATTTTGGTCATCCTGCCTCTCTCCCTCAGGACCTTTTCCAGGTCTACTAGATTGCTTTTGAAATAGGAGCAGAACAGTCACATCATTACCAAGGTAAAAAATGGATGTAGAGTGTAGCACTTTTATGTTCTTTATTTCCTGCTTCTCCATTGATCTGACATATTCATGGACCTTCTGCTATCCCCAGTTCTCCTGTGTAGTAATGGCCAGTTCAGAGCCCATTACTACAATGAATGTGATATTAGGAATTTTCACTTTCTGGCATGATTTTACATTTATCTGGGTTGGATTTCATTATTTTGCTTTTCAGTCTTGTGTCTCGCTATAATATTCTGAAATTTCTTAATATATCATCTTTCTTCTTTAATACCATGAATAACCAGGAAACCAAAAAAAAACAACAAAATCTTTTCATAAAGCAATTTGTGAACACTTCAGAAGAGCACAAACAAACTTTTGAAGAATTCTGCTGGTGTCCTGCCTCTACTGTTAAAACATTTAATGTGAAATAACTTCAGTAATTTCTACCATGCAGCTGAATTTTTCGATAGACACAGATTGAAGTCCAAGCTAAAACTTAAATGGAAGAAAATAAATTTTAAAGTCACCATATCTCTGTAATTCAAGTCAGCTTTTTCATCAAATGCTGATTCACACTTCTACTTTCATTCTTACTTTCAACAGAAAACACAGACAAGCTCAGAAAAACTTATCTGAATACACAGCTTATGGAAAGGGGAAAAGACAGAATCCTGTACTCACTTGGCCTCTTCACACCAAGATAGGGAAAATTTTACTGAGACAAATCCTTGACTAAAATTTACTCATAGAACAAGTCTAGATGCCCTCCAACCTCATCTACTCTATAGTATAATGTTTTCATCAAATGTACTGAGAACAGTATAAAAAGATCAAAAAAAATGAGGAAAGTTTTTATTTATAATATACCATATTAAACTTATCATACCATATTAAACTTTGTGAATCATGAGATGTCATAACAGTGCTTTGTAAGAAAGTAAAGATATAAAAATAGATCAGATTGTCTCAACATATTTCCTTTCAGTAAAAGTGTCTAGAACCAGAAGCAGCCCTATAACCTTAAATTAACTTGCACAAATTGGAAGTTGAAGATTCAAAATTAGATAGGCACTCAAATAAATAAACATGTTTAGTTCAACAGGAAGATCCTCTCTAAGGAGTCTATTTTTACATAAATGTCAGATTTGATGTAAAGAAAAACCTTAAAAAATTTAATATTATTTTCTGGTTTCATTTTTCCAAGGCCTTCATATAGACTCAGTATTGTGGAAAGTGACTAACACAAGATTTTGATGTGTCTTTGCCTGTCAAAACAAAAGAACAGCTCCATGTGTGGAATAGCTGAAATTGTTGATTGAAACTTAGATAGAGAGTCATCTATGAGAAAAATGGTCTGTGATATGTGGCAGAAATCTGTTTCTATTTGGAAACATGATGAGAGATCAACATGAACATCATTTTTCTAATCATACAAAATTGCCAGGTTGATTTTCAAGTCATTATCCCTGTAATCAGATAAAAAGTTTTCAACACCAAATTGTTTCCATTTGTGGTCCCTTGATCATAGTGTGTCTAGACTATTCTAACAATACATTCTGTTCAGAATAAATGCTTGTACCATCTACACTGTAAATGAATAGGAAAAAATGGTTTTAGAACGCTACCCTTCACAAGCTTCAACTGTCTGCATTCCTCCAAGAGCTCAGTTTTGCTATGAACACACAGAAGCATTCCTCAGAAGTCAGTTTACTTACTCATTTGTATTTGAGGCACAGACTTTGCTCACCACTGAGGTAAGCAGTTTCTACTTTAATACAGGGAAAATATGCTCTCCAGCATAAAATTATTCAGACAAAGTGCACAAAGATGATTGCTTCATAGATGTGGAAAAGAAAATCTCCCTATTGCTCATGTTCCTGAATACTTTTGTTAAACAATGCCACCAGTAGATTCTAATCCTAGCTTGGGTGAACCAAATATTTATTCAGTGGCCTATGTATTGCTTGCTTTTATGCAAAAAATTATAAAAGAGATAGTAGGAAAAATTCTTGTAATGACCAGGTTTGTTTATAAATAATATTTGACATTGTCAGTGAATATATTACTAATTATGGGGAGAGGGGGGAAAGGAAAAACATCCCAAGAAAACCCAATTCCCATTTTGCTCTTGTTTCAGAGGCAGGAAGGAATGGCTGTTTAACACAAACAACTAAATTTAAGCCCTGTGTAAGCATAAACTTCTCAATCCATAGTAGCTTTCACTGTAGTAACTGTTCTGAGTGAATAATACAGATAAAAGGGATCACTGAGTACATGAACAAAAAAATAAATGCATCTTGCATCTAAATATATAAAAAATCAGATATAAAATTTATTAAATTATAAACATATGTTTAAATATAGTTTTAATAAGTCAAGTATATTTATATACATTGCAGACTTTCACTACCAACTGCTTATCTCAGTTACAAGAACAAGCAAGAGATGGTGGTAGTAACTGGTGATCAAGCAGCAAAGACATAGACTGGCCTGAGGAGCAAACTGTTTGGAAACTGCTTCAAATCCTTTTTTTCCCTGTCTTTGGTCAGCCAGAAGCAAATGAGTTTTGGCTAACGTGCCATTTTTATCTCAGCCTCTCTTCCGGGTACAAATAGTCTCTTATCCCTAAAAAATTTAGAATTTTCCAGTTCTGTTTAATACTATGAACAACCTCCTCCAGTAGATGTGTTCTAGAAACCATACTTGTGTGGCCAATCAACTGATAACCCAGTCTTGCAGCAAACAAGCAGCTCCAGACCACATCAAAGTAGCAGAAACCCCAATGCATACTTCAGAACTACTCCTGCTTGCTTTCTTCATAACAGGCTGTAAACACAGATAAATTAAAAAAGAAAATGTGTAGCTGAGAGAAATGTATTGTGAATTGCAGACATCATGAAACAGAGACATGTAAGAATTCCATTCTGCAGATCAAAGCTCACTCTTATCCTTTGTTTTTTACAAGTCAAAAACAAAAATCTAACATTCAGCTTTATTTTGAGCATAGCCTAAGACTAGGTAACAACTGATTTCTGCCATTAGAAATGATACCTCATGAAAGCAAGAGGTTCCCCCAGCAGTTAGGATGCTCAAATATAATTCTGAATTCAAATATGTTTTAAACCATTAAATATTAAGTTGATGAGGGACTGTGAAGTATTACAACACTTACATTGCAAATCTTACTGTTCTAACTTGTTCAGAAGAGCCATGGGATTATACAGAAAAACGTCAAGAATCATATTTTGCAGATAATTTAATATACTGTGGTACAGAATGATACACCATATACGGAATATCCAATGATAGGCAGAATATGAAATATTCTGTGCAACTATGTTCTTCTATGTAGAAACACAACCACAACTGTTTGGGATTGTCCTGCTTATGTTAAACTTAGAATATGGAGCACCAACAAAAATATGTTAGAGGCACACGTGAAGCACTTACAAAAACTGTAATGTGTGAAAATCTCTAGCCACATACAAACCATAAATGTGTTACAGAAAATTGCAGCATTTGTCTTTCCAACTTTCATTATCAAAGCTGTGATTTTCTCAGCATGTTCACTGGCAAACTGCGCTGCTTTGAAACTAATAAAGTCAGTAACACTCTGCTATCCCTGGTATTACAGGAAGAATACCAAAAATACTAACAGAGTAAATTCACACACATCCATCCATGAACAAGGGATTTCTGCCAATGTATTTGCCATTTTCAAGGAGAAGGCTTAATCTCTAGTAGCTATGAACAATATAGATTTTATATCTGCAAGATTCAAAAAGCAAAATATCTCTGATGAAACATGTTTAGAAATGTTCCCATTGACTTCAGCCGATAGTAGACATAATATCTATGTATACAAATATTTACAGATTTTTAATATGAAATATTTACCAAGAATATAGAATATGTCATGTGTTGAGAAAATGAGTAATCTTCACTGTACCACAAACCAATTTATAGCCACACATCTAACTGCAAAGGAGATTTCTTATAACTACTTTCCACATAAAATATTTCCAAATATTGAGAGAACCTGCTGATATAATTTTTGTGTGCTTTTACTTTTAGAATAAAATTTGTTTATGAATAAAAGCATTATTTGAGTATTCAAAGTTACAGACAAATATATTTATTATTGACCAAGCATTTCAGTAACAAGCATGCATAAATCATGCCATACAACTTCCAAAATTCAACAAGTCTCTCCTAGCTGCTCTTGAAAGGAATAACAGTGTGTGTATGTCATATCAAACATTCTCTTTACAACAACAATGGATTTCTCTTCCCCCATAAAATGGTATTTCTATTAATAACAGGGCATGCAAGTCACACCAGTGCACATATTAACTAATTCCTCTATAAAATCCAGTTTAATCTCCAAACAGGAAAGAGAGGCTGACTAAAAAATTTACAAGAAAATATTTAAACATTTCCAGAAGTTGAAAAACTCCATTATTTAAATGAGTGTTTTGTGCAAACTTGCCTAATTTCCTTTAATCTGACAATTGAACTATAATGCTTCCAAATACAGTGTTCTAATGCACAAATTAATTCTAATAGAATAATAATTTTAATTCTACTATCACATTTATAGTGGATTAGAGAGAAGTGACTAAAGAAATCGAGCCATTAGACCGTAAATCTTCGCTGAAACCTTTGTTGCATTTCTGTATAAACACCTACAGAAACAATCCCTGAAATATTTTTTTGATTGCTTGAACCTTGAAGAACATTTTAGTCAAATGCATAGGAGTGGCTGAGTGAGCTCATGAAGTGTTTCTATAGAGAACTAAATTCACTCAGAGTCACATAATTGGGAAGTTCTTCTCTTCACCCACCTGACATGATCACAGCGCTGCGATGTCTGGAAGCTTCCAGAGGAGTTAGTTTTGCCAAATGGCTGTAGTTTGTCACTGTTCCCCTCATCTCCTAGGCCACCCCTTGCCCAGAGCCTTGCAGAGGGTCAGCCCTTGCCCTTCAGCTGGTTATGGAACATTCACCTCCACACTCAGACCATGCTCCTGTCCCCTGCCCCAATCCTGGCCCCACAGAGCAGCTTCAGCCTGACACACCCCACCATGGTGTGACAGCTGTGACCTCTGGTGCTGTGCAGATATGCTCAAGCATGAATACAAATGTCATAGCTACACCAACATAAACCACCTTTAAAATTACTGGTGTTTGTAAACCTTAAACCCACCAGACTATTTGTGCTCTTTGTAAGAACACAAAGCGCTGCACTGGCCCAGCTGTACCCATGATTGTAACACTGTAAACTGGTGAGTCAAATTGAAAACCTAAACGTCCTCTCTTCTCTTTGATAAGCAAAATGTAGATAAAAGGATGAATTCTGCTAAGAATAAAGTGAAGTATATTCTACAACAAACAGAAATTTCAAATTATGTTTGGTAGAGTGACTCATCAGCCCCTAAACCAGAAAGATTTTGTAAATATTTCTAGTGTTTCAAACTGAGGAACAGATGAAAACAGAGTCCCTGTTTCCTTTAAGTTGTGAAAGCCAACCTTAAGTTTATCTTAATGCAGGAGTACTTTTACAAAATATCGTCCTTTGTGCTAAAATGTCCAAATAAATATTAAGCAGTGTTCCTAATTACCTGGCATATGCAAAAAAGCAGAATACACCAAAATATAACATTTCCAGCTTAAAATATTCCAAGTCTAAACATAAACTGAGTCTAAAATACCAATTTTGTTGAAAGCAGATTAATCAAATGCAATGAAGAATGTTATTATGTCCTCTTTGTTCTTTTTCGTGACAATTTTATTGATGTTTTATTCAATCTGCATTTATAAATAAGGGTTATGAATCTTTTAAATGGCAGCATTTGACTAATACTTTTAAACTGTCATGATAAGAAATAGTTATTATTCTTTTTTATTAGAAGAATTACAATGTATTGCTCATTAGTATTAGAATTCTCCTTAAAAAGAAACCTTACAATGGAAATCAACCTGTGAAAATACAGAAAAGGACAGTCTTCAAGACTGCACATCTACACAGACTTCTCTAAATCTAATTTTTGCTTTGAAAAAAGAAACAATGGCTTAACATAATTGTAAAAAAAAGAACAAAATAATATCTAAATAAGTGCAGAAAAATCACCCTCTCAAAGCATCCTAACTAGTCAAGCCAGAACATTTTTAAAATTTTAAAAGAAAGCAGATATTTTAAAGTCATGCTTCTGATCTAGAGGTTCATGAGCTAAATACAAAACAAAGTGCTGAAAGTTTTAATGTCATCAATTTGTCACGAAGAAAAATTTTAAAAAGCATAATGAAACAGGTGCTCTTACTAATGTATTTGTTTAATCTTTTAGACTCATACCAGTTGAATACTGTATTTATCTTTTTTTATTATTCCAATTTCTGCTGAAGTTATCTGCACTGTAGGAATAGTTTGGAAAATAGTTTGGTTGCTGCACACCCAAGTTTGCAGATTTCTATGTCTTTTTCTCTCTGAATGTTTATGTGAACTTTCTTCCTTTAATTCAATTACAGACACTGCCAAAATGTGTCTACTTACATGCCAAAAATCAAAATATTCATCACATAGTTTCTATTCTACTCTAAAGCTTAGTATTTTTCACATACCAAATTTCAAGCAGCACTACATGTACCAGACCTGTCTGCAGAAGGCAGGAAAACAACTGTATGACTGAAACCATTTGCCAAAAAAGGCCAACTACTGTAAGCTTGCCAAATTCATTGTTTTTGTGTAACCTAAATGCTTCAACAGAAGGCTGTGGGAAAATCTGTAGCCAGTCTCAACTGTAAGAAGAAATCACCATCTATTTTGTGATTTGTCTCCTGCATGCATCTTGAACTACAAAAGAATTGTTCTGCAATCATAACTATTCACTGTAAAAAACAATTTAATTTCCTTTCTATTTACATGGGAGCAAAACCAATCCTCTAAAAACTGTCCTCTTTACAGCCTGATTCCACAGACCCCAACTATAAAGGACTCCAAGTCCCCTCCTCAGGGAGGTGGTAAATATAACTTCTCTAAGAGAATATTTCTTAGTTTCTTTTGTTCTTTCTAAACATTCAGTGGTAATTGTCAGCTCTCCTGCAATGATTATGCTCTCCCATATAATATGCTTCAGAGCCCCTAGAACTAAAACTTTCATTTATTGAGCTTCAAATAGAAGAAAAAAATGACAGTACACCTAAAGGTGGGAAACCTCTTTCAGACTAGTTCTTGTATAGGTTATAGCCAGGAAATCAGACACCTGTAACCCTAAAGGTTTTCTCCATTCAATTCTCCACAATTACTTTAAATCAGTTTTTCAAATGAAACTTTGCCCAGAAAATAATACCTTTGTCAGTTCAAATTGGTATGACATGATTCATTGTCAAATTTTCAGTAAAAATAACTGGGTTTGCAGCTTCTCTCTGCTGCCTCTACTTTAACAACAATTCATTTTTCCTTTCCAGCAATGGAAGAACTGTTCAAAATTTCCGTGTGGGTTTTGTTTTTTAATATAGTATGCTGCTTTACACTGAATTTTCTTTATCTGCACAGCAGTGATAACAGCATCTACTCAAATGTTACTCACTTACTAGGAAGCTTTCAAGGCAGTGAAGTTCTGCTGGCCATGGATGTTGCTGATTCTGCCACTCATGGTAAGGGGAGGAACTTTCTGGAGAACCAGCAACAGCTGGAAATAGTAATTATGGAGAAAGCAAGATGGGTTTTCCATTACAAACTGTTTCCTTCTTGTAGTTAACCAGCACTAGTAAAGAAACAAACATGTACAAGAATGAAGTCTGGGCTGTCTTTAACAAAATGAGGAAACGCCCACTGAATTCATTGAAGTTGACATTTCACCCAGGACATGATTAGACTCTGATGACCAAGAAATCAAAGCAGTGTTAAGTTATACCAGATAAATGTACAATGCACCTTAAAATCTACCCAAAGCCCAGGTTTTGACCTGCCCAATCATTTCAGCTATGCAAAATGAAACCATCAACGTAATGTTCACCACCAAAACCTAGTTTTTTTCTTCTACCTTACCTTGACCATCAGGTTTCCCTCGTGCTAATTTTCTAACTTTTTGTTTCCCTACTCCATACATATTCCAAACTATTTTTTCTACTCTTTATTATGTTTCACATGTTTCAGATATTATTTCTTTTTACAGAATGGTATGTATACGTATACAGAAGTTACATAATTCCACAAGCATCTAAAATTCTGAATTGCAAAAACCTTTTTCTTCATATGTGAACTCTTTACACATAAGACTCATCAAAGCTGATTGATCTCAGCTCTGTTTACACAATTAACTCTACATGCCCAAATAGAGAAAGAAATATTACCCCAAACAATAACAGGAGGGAGAAGGAAACAACAGTTCCTTGAGTGGAATAAAAGTAACTTGGGTGAAGAATGAAGAAATAATTTCTTGATAAATTCCCAATTATGTCTTTAATTAAAAAAGCCTTTTTACACATTTTTTCAAATAATTTTAATTTTATTTTCAGTGTTCTTCAGCCAACACCTCTTAAATAATTTTTTTCATTAAAAAAGTCAGAAACAGAAAAGACAATGTTTTACAAATGCCTTAAAATAAATGAAAAAGTTTTCACAAAGTCTGCATTAAAAATCAGATCTAAGTAAGTTCTATATCATTGTGTGGCATCACATGCAGTTCCTTTTGTTGGGTGCAACTGGTAATTCACATCTCTTCTGGTAATTATATGTCACATAAATATTTCATGCCACAATAATTAGGCAAACTCTATCTGTCTGATAGAGGCTGCCATGTATATAAGTACATTTTCCTGCTCTCTGTAGGGTAATTTGAACCAGCATGCCTCGATCAGCATAGGAAATACATGCATTTTGTATGTATCCATGGTATAATTTCTCTTAAAAATTACGGATTTAAATTATCACTTTTCCTAGTCAGACTTCTGAACAAAGCAGAAATTCATGCCATTATATTATATAAATGTACTCTCTGAGCAGTCAAACACTGCTCTTGAAAGTATATATTTGAATATTTTACAAGTTTTGCAGCTGGTACATCACATGTGAAGTAAATGAATTCCCATGGAAAGACTTCATTATTTCCTTAATTTCTACTGGGAGTCACAGAGGTGCCCTTTTCTTTGTCTTTCACAAACAATTAACCTTTTGCCATGTATGCAATTGGCTGAGAGCAATCCTAAGTGGCTCAGAAAATAATTTACAGCAGAAACTGTACAAAGTTAATTAGTATTAGTCTAAGGTTATTCATATATTATCAACCTGAGAAAATGGTCATCATGACCCTCACAGAACTTTAAGCAACAGCTGATTCTTCTCATCATCAGCCACAGAGCATAAATGCTAATCACATTCAAGTATAGACACAGCTCTTTCAACCATGTCTTTTAAGTCTAAGTGTTAAAACTTCTCAAAGTACAGGTATATACAAGCATGCAAAGTATGCCATACTCTATACCATTACTCACTTCCTCTGTTAAACAAAACAGAAACAAACAAACAACCAAAAAAACCGGAAGTACTCTTTTTTCATTTTACCGGAGAATGTTCTTCATTGTTCTCATTTTTGGAGATCAGTTCATTCAGATTTTACCAATTGTTTCTGCCTAAAGATTATGCCCCTTTAGAATTAATTATCAGAAGAATTACTTATAAAGACAGAATCAAGGCATAGAGAACACAGTCTCAATTTGAATTTTGGTGAACCAGAAAGGGAGCTCTCAGTGTGCTTCTTCTACTACTTGAAGTGCACGTTATTTGATTTCCAAATGTCTGCACTGCTAGCCATGTGTGTGAAAGACTGGAATGTTATGGATCAGTGACTCAAAATATTCCCCAGTTGTGAAGGTACCAGAGGGCTTTACTGGAGATGGGTTGGGAGATGGAGGAGTTGAGCTTTTGGGTATTTATATCACTAATAATAGCTAGTCCACACTTCCTTCTGGCACCTGTGGCAAGTGTGTCAACCAGCAGCCAGTCTATTATATGGAATCACTTTCTACCATTGTATGCCTCAGGTATTCAGTTAAATCAAACTGACAGTCTCACTCACAAAGTAGACTTACATTCCCTATTTAGGGACATAGCTGTGTGAGTTGCTGACTAATTAAAGGTCACTCAGAAATCCTAAAATACAGTTACAATGGCCAACAACCTTTCTGGGCTCCACCCAGACCACAATGTCCCCTGTGGGGTATTTAAAGGGAGCTTTGTTTCATTGGCTCCCGCACATGGGCACATTTTGCTGCTGAGTACAGACAGCAGATGGTGTCCAAAGAAGAGTCATGGCCAGGCCAGGTCTGGATGGGGATTCAGCCATGGCTGTGCCACACCACCCACACTGTTGAATGTTGTAAAGGCACCAGCTTTGCCCTGCACTGCAGGGCAGGAGGGACAACACTAAAATCCTTGTATCTAAGGGCAGGGAGGAGCAGTGGAAGATGAAAAATACCTTCTGCATAGACTGCTCCTGTCATGGCACACAGGCATGAGTGGCAGCCCCTGGAGCACAAGGAGGTGCCAAGCACCAGGGCCAGCCTGGCCTCCTGCACTGCTCAGCCAGCAGTGCCTGCCACTGCCATCAGGCCAGCACAGCCCACAGAGACAGGGACACAGCACAAGTCTGAGCAGAACCCTGGCAGCAGAATAAGTTTAGGGACTGGTTTTAGCTAGTATAAGGCTTCAGATAAGGAAGAGATTTGAACAGGATTGTTATGAAACACTGGGTCAATGGTACCTTGGCTTCAAGTCATCACCAGATTCTAACAGCAACAGTGGACACCTGACTGAAAATCCTTGGAATAGTGTTTTATTCAGCAGAGGTCTCCAGCCCATTCTCGAGGTCAGTGGGAATGAACCAAATAGTCTCTTTTGGCTTTATAATACATCAGTCTGCCAATCTAGTTAAATTTTAGCAGATGAAGGAGTGAATTGGTTAGCTGGTCAAAAGAGCTTCACTTTGCAGATGACTTACAGTTATCTTGTGGAAAATTTCTCATTGCTGATCTGAGAGCCTCTTAGATTCTTTCTACAATTCACTTCATATCTCAAAACCATATTACAGCTTAAATAACATCTACTATAAACATTGTCAAGCTGAGTCAGTATCTCTGTGGTTGCTGGAAAGGAAAAATGCCTGATCCCTGATTAAAGAAAAACTCAAAAGATCTGCCATATTAAATCATTGCTTTAGAGAAGAATTAAACTCTTTAAAAACAGTGAACCCTCAGAGCTTTCCTTCTTGATTCTCCTGAGTTTTTAAAGATTAAGTCTAATAAGGATTTTTTGTACTTTTCCCAGTTTTAAACTTAAGAGGACAATGTGATTTTGAAAGTTAAACTTGGATTCTAGTAAAAATAATTGCATTCCACTAAAGTTCAAAAACCAAATTAACAAAAGAGACAATATAAAGGAATGAAAATCCAATATAAAATAAATCCTTTAAAAAATTGAGAGATACTCAGTAGATCAGCAGAATACAGAGCATGTGAAACAATAATGGTGGTTTGGAAAGTTGAAAAAAGAAGATAAAATTAAATCTTGCTAATACTTGTGTAGACTGTATTTGCATCTGGAATAATTCATTTTTTTCTTTCTTTTTTTTTTTTTCTTAGAAAACTTCTCATCTGTTATTGACTTCTAGAAGAAGATGAACATTTTAAAAACAAATTTAAGCGGTTTAACAATTTTACTCAGTTTAAGAAAACCCCAATATAGCAACCTGCTCTGAAATTGGTAAAATTAGTTATTTTTCTGGTTTCAGACAGTAGTTTCTTATGTGAAGCTAAGTGAAAATGTGAAAACATGCTGGTATACCAGAGGGCTGGCTGGTTGCAAAAGTGACATTCATAAGCAACAGGATAAACTAAGGAACAGCTATTCAGATTTCAGAATAAATAATTCAGGGAACAGTTAACAGTCTGTAAGTAAGTAAGGATAAGAAGTCCCAGTGATGAAGGTGGTTTTGGCTCTAGTCCTACTGCTTTAATCCTACCATTTACAGTCTGTAAGGGCAGGGAGGCCCTGTGCCTGGGCCTCTAATCTCCTTGCGTGTGCTGTAGCTCAGCTCTGTGAAAGAAATGAGATTTTGCATATGTCCATACATTCTGAGATGAAGTATCATCCATAGTTTATGGGGTTGATCAATTTATACAGATGCCAAGTTTGATACCTGTCTCTTTTGTCTGTTTTTCTGAGCAATACATCCTCCAAGATTATAAGTAACTGTGCTATTATCCATCTAGAAATTTAGTGGGGTTTTAAGCTTCTCTAAGTTTTCATGTTTGCTTTTAACACTCCATCAAACATTTATTTTACCTCCGAGCAAACATATGTTAAGCATAAATGTTTATTTTACATAGTAGTACAAGGGGAAAGCATTATTTATTGATAGTAAAACAAAAAATCTCTTGAGGAAACAACCACATATTATTTCCTGGCAAAATCATGGTAGTGCTCTGTCTGGATTACACTGCTAATACTCAGGAAACCCTTGTGAAGTCAATACAAATATTTTAAAATATTTATTAAAATACTCAAACACACTGCAGATTGCTTTGTTCCACAACATTCCATCTTTCAATCCATTCACATCCAGTTGAATCAGATGAAAGGAAGATATGTGACAGGCTTTCTAAATTACCTGTCAGAATGAGGGAAGAAGACATTAGAGAAAGAACAGAAGACATGACAAGACATGGCTTGGGGAGTGTACTCTAGTCCTTGGAAGAAGATTGAGGCCAAACTACTGATGTAACAAACTGGATTAAAAATCTCTTAATGTCACAAAAACTCTCTCTCCTGTAACAAACTGGATTAAATATCTCTTAATGTCACAAAAACTCTCTCTCCTTATTTGCTTAAATCAAGGGACAAAGATAACAACAGAGAAGAGCTAACAACAGGAAGTCAGATAAAATATAGCGAGAATCACAGAATCTACAGCATAAATGGAGACACTGCTAAATAGATAAAATGTTAAAAGAAATGTAAGAATGAATTCTCTTCTGCTTAATTTTAAGCATCTTTCAAAACAGATTTCATAATTAGTATTTTCTTTCATCAAAGCAAATGCATTCTTGTGCAATGTGGTTTATGTATGCACTTAGGGGACACCATGTGTAGCAAAATGTACATAAAGTAGATTACCGTAGAAAACTTAGTGCAAAAACACTGAAAATGAAATGGAAGTGCAGATGGTACCAAGTACATCTTCAGACAGTGGACACTGAAGGGAATCTGTATTTTTGCTAGTTTTGTAGAAGGAACATGAAATTTTTACTTCAACTTGCCTAAGGAAACTTTCATTAAAATAGACCTTCTGCTGGGTTGTCAATTCCTAACCAGAGTTTTCTACGGATTCATTAGAATCTGCTAATTTTAAGAATTCTAAAGTCTTAACTAAATTAAGTATTGTAAAGACCACACTATTATTTAGGTTTTACTATTATTTGAAATCTGTGAACTCATAAATTTCCTATTAGTGGCAACAAATTACAAGTAATTTTTCTTTCTTTTTTTGTAGCTCTTTCTTTTTTTCTTAGCTGCTTTAACATACAGGCATTTTTTTACTCCCTAAGGCCCTAGGTACATAACTAAATTTAGCATGTAATAGAAATGGAATTGTAACATTATACGAAAGTAATATAAACACCTGGGTGACTAAGCAAAACAAAGCTCCAAGGTTTCCATTCATAACAATGCACACATCTAGGAACATCATGCAAAAGGTATACACAGAATGTCAGGAGCCATTTAAGCAAGCAATTTCTTCCTGGCTCTTTACTTAATATAAGACAGTTGCCAAAGAGGTCCCCATTTTCTGAAGTAATGTAAGAGAGCAAGCATGTTGGTCCAACTCCTTCAAAGAACTGGAGCATGAATACTTGATGTTTGACAGTATTTGTACCTCTCTGGTATTCTCTTTCCATCCATCATTATCACCAGTTCATTGCCTCCCCTCAAATGTGAGAGTACATCCTTGTCTGTCTGCCAAGAAAAAGTCACTGTACAATGTATTCAAAGTGATTTATGAGCTGAAAGCAAAACAGAGGCAATGAATAACCAAACACAGATACATGCAGCAGTACCATTTAATCAATTACATTACCCACTTTTATGATACACTTGTGAATTATGTTCTTTTTGCATGTATAATTAGAAGGCAGAACAGATGGTGAAAGCTTAGTTTAAAGGCCTTAGATAAAGTTTTAAAATAACCATTGCTGCCAAGTGATCATTCACTGTAACAGGATATATTTTTCGTTAAGCTATGTTTTTGCCATGGTCTAATACACTAGATGGTAATGAGACTGTAAAAACATTACTCTCCAGGGTCTTACTCCACCAGAGTTCATTGTAATGGAATGTGAACATGGAGTGCAAGATTGGGGGTGGCTCTAAGGTACATTGTCATCATTCATTTAAGTGTACTCTAAGGAATGACGACTGAACAATCATCTCTGAGAAAGCAGCACTACTTTGAGAGGAAGGAAAATGATATCCTAATATGTAACTACTAATGCTTTAGGCATGTTCCAAGCTCATATATGGACATTTATCAGCATGGAGCAAAGGAAAGTATTGAAAAAGAGAATTGTGTGCAATACATTAAGGACTCTAATAACTAAGGAGAGAAGATAACATCAACCCATCTTCCTATAACCCTGCTCATATTTTTTTTCTCTCAGTACTGTACAGTACAACCTACATTATATATTGCATTCATGCTCCCTGAAGGTCTTAGTTTTATTATTTGTTTATACCAGAAAGCATTTTTAAAAGAGGTTTGGTGGTAGTTTGAATATAACAGCTTTCTCCCTGGCCTCATTTGGAAGCAAACCTGTGCTTCTGTATGCTTGTCTTTTTGTGTTCGTGTGTAGTCTACTAAAAACAGGTTAATGAAAGACACTTTCTTTCTAGGGAATAAGTAGTTCTAAGAACCCATGTAAAATAGCTGTAAAATAGTATTTCCTCATGTACAGAATGCTCGTGACTGCTTGACACAGTCTAGCAGCATCACAGTGGAGACAGTCTTTGCACAACTTTTACATTCCCACTGCACTGCAACACTGATGACAAACATCATATCTTGCTGGAGCAGGAAATCAAAAAAGATAGTCAATTAGGCAGTGATTCAGCCACTGACTTGTCTCTGGGTCAGCCTGGTGATATGTGACCTTGTAAAAGATGCAACCACACCCTTGGAAAGTTCAGCCATCATTGTAGATGCTGAGTATTTGATCAAAGTTGTTGGTCAAAGAAAAAGGTGGCACTGGATATAAAATGTGTTGATTTTCAGGGAGAATTATTAGCTACCAAGTCAAAAAATGTACAGTAGTTTTCCTTTGCTTACTTAAATCCCCATGGTACATCTGCAAAAATGATACTTTTCCTTTCAAATCTTTTTTAACATCTTACAAAACAATGAACACAAACACAATGCACTTGGGTGAATCCTCTTTTAAAATAAATATGCATATTTTTATTTTATTTTTTATTTATTTTATTACAATACATCTTTGCATTGATTATATAACTGAAAAAGCAGAACATATGAAATCATACTTGCCAGTTTTTACTACTTACTGTACAAATCTAGGAAGGTTATTTTACTAGTTACTTAAATATTTACAAAGATATGTCCTCATATATTTATACACTTGGCAGTGATTTGCTTTTTGCTCTGTTTTGTACTGTAGAAAAGAAAAAACAAACAACAAAACAACCCAAGCAAAAAATAGCAGCTGCTGATCCTTTCATTTTGTTATTTTTAGGATTATACTGATGACACACATATTCCTTTTAATGATCTTCAGTATACCTAAGCACAGTATATTAAAAGATCAATAAATAACATGTCCTGCTATTTATTTGTTTCACTGGCAGTACAATGCAGTGGTTGTTCATTAAGAGCCCAGAAGCTTCATAGGTTATAATGAAGCAGGATCTTTCCAGCTGGCAACCTTTCCTTTCCCTCTTACATAACCCACCTAGTGATCAAAGGCTAGCAGACATCTTTATGCCGTACCCTCAGCATGCTTCTCGCAGTATTCCTCATTTCACAGCAATGCTGAAATTACAGATGTACCGGGTGTTCTTAAAAAATAATATACTTTTTATAAAGGCTTTTAATAATAACAATCATTAAGTAAAAGGAAACAGAGAGAGTTGACGTGTAGAAATCTTCGGATACCTTTTGAGTGCATGGGTACATTACACCACTGTTGCAGTCCGGCTCTGGAATTACTTTTTGGAGCAAACTTTCTGATTATTCCTATTGACTGTATTTCAGCTTGCAGGAGATGCACTCCAGCAAGATGACTAATAAATCCCACCTATTAATGCATATTGAGTCTGAGGGAGCCAAGCAGGCACAGGAATAATTTTCAAGTATATAAGTTATGGAAGAAAAGAAACAAAAAACAGCTGGAAGGTGCTTTTGGACTCCAACTGAAAAAAATAATTTACCATAGTGAGACATCTCTCTATGTTAGAAAAACCATCTACCTCATTCTTAAAGCCAGAAGCCATGGTATTTCCTGTGACAACTAGAATACCAAATAGCTCATAATAATTTAAATTTATCTACTGGTTATAATAAACACACAGTTTGTATATGTATGTAATACTCTCACCACAATAGCACAGTTTCCCCAACATATCTTGGTAAGCAGGAACTGATGTTCTGAGGTAACTGCTCTTCTGTTTCTTAACCAGCTGAAAATTATATACTGAATTACTTATCTTACATTCTTAGCTTTAAAAGTTGTACAAACAAAAAGTAATCAACCTGTCATCTTTCACATTTAAAATATCCAACACCTGATTAGTACCACAATCTTCTGAAAAAAAAAAAAATAAGTCTTAAATAAAAATCAAGGGAGATAGCCAGCACTCATGACTTTACAGTTTGCTGTTGGTATGATATGAAGAAGCAGAAACTGCTGCCACTTCTTTTTAGTAAAAAAACTCTTCACAGACCTTGGAGAATGAAGTTTTATGCATACAATAAATAATGCAGCATTTTCACGAGCAGAATGTAACTAATATGAAAGCTACAGAAAATCCTCCTTCATAAATAGAGGTAGATTGCATAAGGCTTATCAATTGCATAAGGCTTATCAATTCCTTTGATCCCATTTTAACTGCTGCATTTGTCTTTGCAATGGAGGATTCTTAGGAGTCTTAGATCTACTTCAACTTTGCAATGTGACATTTTTATCTTGAAACAGATTGAGAAAATAGAAGGACTTTTGTGATCACATCAGAGTTGACATTGCAATCTGCACCATACCTAAATCTCATCCTACACTGGAAGAGAACTCCCACACTATCCTGCCTGTTGAAGCTTTGCAAAATAGACAGGTTGACTGCTAGGTTATTTGAGATCTGAAGAATGACAGCCATTGCTTTGACTCTATATAAGCCTTACTTCACGCTTTCATTTGTATTTAGCTTTATAGCAACTTGCCTCTTCAGGCCTTATTTATTAAGGAATTACTTTAAAAACCTTTATTTCTCCAGCTCTTCTATGTCCATTTCCCACTCTTGTCAAACATATAAAGGCACCCCTTCATCTTGGCCTGTCAATTACCAGCACCTCCACTCTCTCCCCAGAAGGAGCAATTTTTATGAATTCTATTATTGCCTCACTACTCACATCCCCATTGCTCCTTGCATTTGACTCCCTTGTCTGTTTTCTTATACTTTCCTCCTTCATTTTAAGGATTGTCAAACAAAATTTCTGACATATTCTCCAGATTCACAGTGTCCGAGTTGTATTTGGCATCTCCACAGCATCACCAACACCTATGATTCAACACACACTTCTGTATTTCCTGCCAAGTGTAAAATCCTAAGATCATCCCAGGTTTATAGAGTGCAACTTCCATTTAGTAGTATCAAAAAAAAAACCCTGGTCATATAGATACACTTTTTTGTTTGTTTCCTCGGGATGAAGTGTTGCCTTACTAATTTATAAACTTTATTGCTGATAACGTTTTTATACCTTTTACATTTTTGTCAAATGTGCTGAGTGCCATTTTGCTTTTATCTGCTGTTAGGACTATCACTCAAGAGACTATCATGTCTCTCATATTTTATAAGCTTTCAGTTAGTTGTCTTCTGTATCCAAAGGCTGTATTTCCTTTACATATACCTAGAGTTATTTCAGAATTACGTGACTCAACAAAAAAAAACCATTTCAAAATATTTCCAATTCTTTATGCATTTCTTTGTGCTGTTTGAGTTGTCACTGCACCATGGGACTCTAATGAGGAGATTTAAAGCATTGGGTTTTTTCCTACACTGCCTATATTAGTCTTGTCCGGCTGTAATTTGGAGACCAGTGATCAGTTTCTGATCTTAGGCTGTTATGGGATTTTAAATTTCTTACAAAGCATAAAGCTTAGCTCTGATGTCTCTCAGATCATTCCATTCTTGGCCCAGTACTGCTTCTAATCTTTATGCTGGCACTTAGAGGACAAAGTCTTTGGCAGTATTTGCATGTCCCTGCATGGATGCTTATACTCCACTTATCTTTCTTTAACACCTTATATCCCTCAGGCACTTTTATTGTTCTTAGATCATTTGTCTGTCTCCACTACCAGACTTATATTTTCCATCTAAATTCAACCAAAAAGATGAAAGCAGGTTATTTTTACTGGCAAAGGTTGTTAAGTGGTTATTTTTCTCTTTAGCACATAAGCAATCCTGTATCTAACATTCAGTCCAAATATGAAGAGAGCTGCCAGTCTGGTTATTAATATTTAAAGCTTAGGTCCATTCGGTTAACTGATCTTTATTTCTGCTAAGATAGACTGCTCTTTTATTATCTTGATATTGATAGCTTGGGCTGTGCTTTTATTTCTTGCAGCAAGATAGCTGTGAACCTGTCCGTATTTTGAAACCTACTATTTTTGACAAATTGGAACTCATAAAAAAGTATTGTTGCCTGTGTGTTCTCTGGAATATTTTAAACTATTCTTAATTCAACAGTTGAGTTCATCTCTGGTTGTATAGAGACCTGAAAAAATACCTGCACCCCAATTTTTAAAAAAAGGGTACAGAATAGACCACAAGTCCTAAGAGATATTGACAGAAGCAAAACTCAAAGCTATGTCAACTAAGACAAAATTTATGGCTCACTTATGTCACCGGTAATGGGTTAAAAGAAGGTACTCTTGCAAAGGTAGTACAGCTGGAAAAACCATATAGAGCTGTTTAGTCCCCGCATTGATCCCTTTTAGTGCTTTGAACATTGATACATGGAATTTTTTTTTGCAATGTTGCACAAAGAGCTGCTACATCTACCCTTTTTTAGTGCTTCTTTTTGGAAAGATTTTCCACTTCGCATTGTGTCATTCAGTTCTGTTGCAGGTGACTAAATGTGTTAACATGAATAAAAAGATTTGTGAGGCTTGTGTCAGTTACTATTCTTAAGGATAAAAAGCTCTCTGATAATGGATACATGGAGTGAAGGGTACCACAGGTGTTAGCAGCACCACAAAGAACAGTAGACTGATGAGTTTGATCCAAAGAGTTAAAACTCAAAGTGTTTTGTCTGCAGCATTCTTCCATTGTTACCTGCAGCCTGAAAATGGATGAGAACATGCTGGAAAACTAAAGAAAAGAAACAATGGCAAGCAAGGACAGCACAGAGCAAAAAGCTAAAGCAAGGAAGAGACCAACAATGAATGTTCTTGAAGAGAAGAATTACAACAGAAGCCCAAATCTTCTTGAGCAAGGGTTACCTTTACTTTGGATTACTCCACAATGGAGAAACATCAGTGCATCCTCCACCACAGGAGGGCTTATGTTCCCTTGCAAATAAATACTGAATTTTAAGATGCTTAAACAAATAGAACTTGCAAGCTATCACTAGCACAAATGTTATTTTTACTCATTTAACAACAGATTATGATAATTTCCTTCTCACAATATGAACCAAACGAAAAGGTTTAAACTGAAGTAGAAATCCTGACATTTTGAACAAGTTTTCTGACATGTCCAAACGTGCATTTCTGCATACTTAACACTTTTCTCAAATATGTGAAAACCTCTTTGAGCTTTCCATGAGCTGACAAGGAATGAAAGGAGAGTTGTCAAGGAAATTTCTGTGGTACAGTAAATGCATGTATGTACATACGGATGCATTTCCCAGTGCCATTCCCAGACTTTTACCTCTGCTTCAGCTGTCACGCTCAGTTGTGGATAAAAAAAAAAAAAAAAATTGCTTTGTGTAATTGCTTAAAATGTATTGAACAAATGAATGTGAAAACAAGATACTCTAAATCAGGAAAGAAAACCTCATTAGATTTTACAAGGGCTTGATTTTATAAGTTTAGATTAGATCTTATAAGGGCTATCATGGCCCTTAGAACTCAAAAACTAGTGCCTATTTTCCATTTTTATATCAGTGCAGCACATTAAAAATTAAAAATAGCATCAGCACAAGATTATAACTATATTTTTAAAGATGCAAAAGTCTTCTTTATCATTCATACATGTGAATATACATTTTTCATGTGCATGATTTTCATCCTACAAGCCAGAAAATACAGCCAATTCCAACAATGTCACAAATTGCAGTGTCATCACCATCATGAAAATTCAAGCACAGAAACCTCTACTGCAGAGAAGTTTATTCATCTATGCTCATGCTGGTTTAAAGCATCTCATAACTGTTGATGATGATTGCAGCAGCCTGTCAGTGACTGGCTTCAGCAAAAGCCATCTGGATGGGACATGGCACAATAATTTCCTCTACCATCTCAAAACATACTTGCAGCTGAGCTTTTCCTCTTTTCAAGATAAGAAAGTAGTTGAATGCTCCTAACATAATAGATTGTCAAAGTCCAATTTATTTATTCCATACAGTATCTGAACATATTGCATACCACATAAGCTCCACAGTTTACATTTACCAACAGATGTTTTTCTTTCTGGAGCAGATGGTATATTGAGTGTACTGTGATATAATTCACATTTGCATTATCAGTTGTGAATGCTAATGCATTCCATAAACTGAGTTTTTTGTTTTGATAAGATATTTTTAATAACCATACCTTCTCTGTATTAATCAATTTGTTTGATAATACAATCAAAAACCCAAATTTATCAGTTGCACAAAAAAGGTAAGATTTTTCTTATTCAAATGTAAGGTTTAGAAAGAAAACTCCAAGAATAAAAAGAAAGGGGCCAGAAAGGTAACAATTTTTTATTACCCTTATCTGATATATGCATACTTATTCTGGTTTTGGTTGTTAAATATTAAACTTCGAAGTTAAAGAATTCTTACTTTTGTAAGAATTCCAAATTTTCTAAGCTGTGAGCTAATATTGAGTAATACATTCTTATCAAAAAAACTAGATAAACTTGCTTTAATAAGTCTTTATAGGCACTAATAAAGTGAAATAACTGTAAGTTGAATAACATATTGCCAGATAATGTTATTATCTTCACTATTATTGGGCATCATGATGGTCCTGCTAAATTTACAAACAAAATCCAAATTATTTTGGATTTTATTCTCAACTTACATTATTTTTCCCATTATTTTCTAGAATGTCACAAACGAGTATCTGGAAGGCCCTGCTAAGTAACTTCCTAAAAGGAATAGAACAGATAATATGCGCAGGTCCCAACAATATTCTCTTTTTACAGTATCCAAGGTGTATTTTCACATAAATGAATTCTCTATTTGTTTACTTTCTGTCTATGATTACAGGTTTATCTTGATTCAACTAAACATCCTATTGTCAGATTACTTCTTTCTTCCACGGGTTTCATCCCACACAGACACTGCAGGCACAAAGCACTTCTGCCACTGGCACAAACAAGCCCAGCCTTCTTTAAGGACACAAGTTCTCATCAGTTTAAAATCAGTGTGGCTGAAATGGGTCTCCTGATTGAGAAGCCCAAAGTCTGGTTTGTGCTGGGTGAGAGCAAACACCTGCTCATAAATGTCAATCAATCATTGCTGAACACTGTGCTGCTGTTGGGTGTCTTAGTATTTCTTCTTACACAGTTTGCTTGGTTTTGCACAGAAATGCCTAAAATGTTTAATTGAACACTTAGGGGCTAAGAAAGTGCTGTAAAAATTATGAAAAAAAAAACAGATCAAAGAAAGGACATAGCAGTGAAAAGACCTCTGGTTGGATGAGGCACTGCAATTTGTAATAATCCTTTCTTAATTAGCTTTGTATGAGGATCAAAAGCTAAAATGTGACCTGTTTTAAAACCAGAAATCCATACAACAGCAAGAAAATGAATCACACATATAAAAAGCTAAGAATTTTAGGCTTAAAATTCTGTTCCCTTGGAGAACCCTGTGGCATACTATGATTGATATATCAGCATAATTTGAGATTGTTGTCTCTGTCTGCTTTTAGATGAATTATTTGCAGTAAAATTCAACTAGCACTCAACATCATATGGCTGTTTCTGTGATCTTTTTGAAGAGCTAAAAAGGGAAAATGAACAGTTGTCCTGTTGCAATAAGAGTAACTGTCAATCCTCTTTGCTTCTTTTAAAAGGAATTGCTGAGATTACAGATTCTGCAAGCTGGATACTTTTGAAGATACTATTCCCCTTTCCCAACAGCAAGAAATCATTACCCATAATAATGGTTTTTCACAACTAGACCATTGAGAGAGATGTTTCTCATACTACAAGTAATTTGTTTTTCTTCAATTCTATTCATTTAATGTAATATACTTCAGCTCTCAGGCAAGCCTCCACTATTGTTTTATAAATATTATGACCATATCTTAAAACTTGTAACTCATTAGAGTTGATGATTATTCATTTTTGTTATTATTTCCCATTTGTCTGTGGTTATTTTGTTCTACCTTGTGCATAAAAGTTTGTTTTTCAGGGATTTTTAGGTACTCACCTTATTTTGCATGAGAAGTATTTTCTTCTAGAGGGATTTAATACAACTCACTGAGGTTCCTCTTTTGACTTCTTAGGGACTGGAATAACTGCAATATTAAGTTCATCACTGACAGCTCTGACAATCTTCATATCTGTTCATCCCTCCCTTACATTAGAAGAATGTTTATTCTCTGTTCAGCCCTTCTTTTTAAAAGCTTGCAATTCTTAATCTGCTGGTAATTTTGTATGATCATTAAACTTCAGTTCAAATGTTTCTTGGAGGCTTTTTTTTTTGTCTTTTGAAAGCTTTAATGTATAGTCATTTGTCATCTAGTGTAGATTGTCTTAGCAAACATCTGTCACTAAATCTCAATGTGGAGTGACCCGCCCATCTATAGCTTCTTTCTCACTTGGGTGGTTTTGAAAATCCTTCCCTGTATACACACATGAAACAGTGGGGCTTGCAGCACATTTTAAAAATACATAGTTCATCAGGCCCCTTTTTGTGCATCTGATAGAAACTTGCTTAGAGCTGTTCAATGTTCAATTTCTTGGTCATACGTAGTCAAAGAGAATCTCTGGGTCCTTCAGGTGAGTAAAAAAAGGGGTTGTGAACCTTTTCAACAGGGAGGAGGAGAGCACTTGTTCTGTGGTTGACAGTGGACTCCTTCAGATATGTGTCCTTGTCCCCTCATGAAACCAAATCTAACTGGGGATAAGGGGTGAGATTAATGGGAGAAAAACACACAGATTCCTTCTGTGATTGTGATAACCAGTCTGAAAGGACCCTGATATTTATGGTATTTGGCTTCTTTTTTAGTGTTGGTATTGTGAAGGATTCAAATTAAATCATCAATCATTTGTCAAGAGCCCTGCAACAGCTCCAGCCCTGCAACCAGTCTGTCAGGGTTTCCAAAACAACCACTTCCCACTCGTACAACGCCAACACAAAGTATACTTTACAGTCTTTAACACATTTAAAAGCATACTGTAAAAGGACAAAAGGCAGAGAATTAAGTCTCTAATATCCTAGTTTAGTTTAAAACACAGAAACGCAGTTCATGTATCATAACACAGTTTACAGCAGAACCAAAGGATTTCAGGATCACCAGAAGCAGCAGATCCCAGCTCTCCTCTCAACAGCTCTTGATCTTACGCGTGTCAGTGGAGTGAAAAGGCAAAATTTCCCCACCATTACATGTTGAAGTGTGGGATTTATAGAGTACACTCATGGAAGCCACAGGCCCAAGTGGTCTTTCAGCCCCATCCTTAGGCTACTAAAAATGGAACACTTTCAGACTTGTATCATCAGCAACAGTTTCCAACTGCAGAAACACTCCTACCCAGTCACACAATTACATAACCTCCTCAAGCTCCATTTTTGAAGTTAGATCTACCCAGCTGTGAAGAAAATTCCAAATCATTTCTCTTTTACTGGTTAGAAGAATACAAAGACCATTATTTTATTTTTGAAGTGCTGGGATATTATTTTTTATTATTTGCTTTTTTTCCCCTAAATGTTGCAACCACAAATTTCTGGAATATAATCTGCACTTCCCCAGCAGAGAAATCATCAAATAAAATAGAGTTCTTTCTTGCTATTTTCTATTATATCTTTATGCATAGCTTCCTTAAGAGGAAAAGACCCTGAAGCTCGTGGAAAACTTAAAATAATTTGGACATAGTATGTGTATATATAGCAGCAAACACATGAAATTATGCTATCCTGCTAAAAAGGCTTTAAAAAGGCTTTATTTATTGAATAAAAAAATGCATCTGAGTTATTTTTATATAAATATTGTTCACTTAAAACCTCATAATGGTGGGAGCATGTTGATTTTGGCAAGAATGAAACACAAAAGGAAATATACCATTTAGTATTTTTTTTTTTTGCTGCATAGTCATGAAGGAACTGTAATCAAATGTCTGCAACCATAAAAAAGTAGCTTGGTTTTCAGTAAGTGTGTTCATGTACTAAAACACAGAAAACTGGGAGATTTTGTACTTACCCTACGCATGTTCTCTCTCCTTCTCTCCCCATGGTCAGTCACCATGCACAGATAGGATTGATTCTCATCAGCCAAGTGATTTCCCTGAGGCACCTGGGCTTTTGGGATGTGTAGTCCAGCATCACCCCCCCACATGTGGAGTTTCTGTACCACCAGTAGTATTTGGGAATAGTTTCTGTTTGGAGGCACCCACTGAAAAATAGTATTAGATTTTATGGGTTGCCTATAGTACACATTTATTGAAGGAGACATTAAACAGCTTTCTAAGAGCTCTCAGTCTTCATTTGTTTATGTGACACTAACTAATCTGTTAGACCCAGGACCTGGTTATTTTAACTGCAGTTGCCAAAGAAAACTTTAAAACAGAAAGTAACAGCTGTTCAAAAAGTGAAATAATGTATTTCATACCAAGGAATAAGATAGTCTCACCTGAGAAAGCCAAAAAAATCTGCCCATAAACTGTAGAAAAGACATTTCATTTGGGGATTATAACATTTGCAAATATTTGGGTTTGGGTTTTTTAACGTTCTGGAGTTATTTATGCAAAGTAGCAGCAGTTCTCAGGTTTCCAGTTATTTGCAGAAAATCCATGTTGTTTCAGTTGTATGAGTGTTTAGGTTGCCCAGATTTGCAATTTTGTAGAGCTGTGTAGATAGAATTAGCTTTTCCTTCAATACATTAGTCCTTTAGACATTAACTACATGATTACCCACCAAACTAAATACATCTCATTGCTTTTGCCTTAAGAGATTATTAAACAAATCATATATTACTTCAAACCATAAAAAAAAAAATAACAGTGGCTTTCCTTTTACTTTTCCTTCTTTTTCCCAGAGATGGAATTACTTAGTAATTTTTAGAGCATTAGTTTGTAGATGCTTATTAAACCAGTGATCCTTCTCTACTCACTATTTGCCAAATTGCCTTGGTGCAGAAGCAAGGGAGGAGGGACAGACATTTTAAAAAAACAGCCTCCAGGGACTTTACAAGTGAATTAGTTTGACATGATTTGTTTCTGATGACCAAGTTACCAATAACTTAGCACTTTATTCTCCTCTAGGTGCATTAAAATACAGTCTATTAATCATTCCAGCAATTTAGGAGATATTAAGTGCACTGATCGGAAATGCTCTCTTCCCTTCCTCCTATTACAAATGTGGCTCTGTTCTTGTTACAAGTGTTTGCCCTTTCCCGGCCCTGAGGCCCCACTGGTCCTTCATCAGCTCAGAAGCTTTGCTACCACTGACTCCAACAGTTCCATCACACTGGAGGGACTTTTCACTAGCACATGGATACAGACATGCTCAGCTGATAAAGGCTTCATTTCCTTTAACCTGCTCCCTCCCAGCTCTCCTCTATTATTTTTATCTTTTCTAATTGCAGTCTCAGCTGACTGGTTTGGCAGCTGCTGTCAGGGATGGTCCTGCACACGGTACCTGCAATACTATTTGGGGTAGCAGCTGCTCCATGTGAGGGTGTGCACAAGAGAAGGCATCTTCTTCATGGTCAAACCATCCTGGTCATCTAAGCTGTTCCTCTCTTTAACACAACCCCTCATTTATCAGGTCCATATTTTTTTTTAAATAGTTAATTCAGTGAGCAATCTGTACAATGTATTCTAAATAAACTTCAGAAAAACTGATGGAAGTAAAAGAATAAAGTGATATGCTGATTTCTTCTAGTCTTGGAGGAGCTGACAGAACTTGTGTTGGTATCTTTTTCCTCACAGGTGGCATAATTATAAGTGATGCATTAGCACCCAAGATGTGAATTATTTATTTATGTAGAATTCAGAATTTTTGATACTTTGTGTGTGTCTTCAAGTTTGCAGAAACAGCACAACTGGAATGGATAATTTGTTATAAATGTTAGCCAAGTGGAAAGAATATTCAGACAAGGTACCATAGCTTTTTTTTTTCTTTGATTAGGACTGAAAAATGTCACTGCTACTTAAGTGTCAGCATCCTGATGCAAAACACAGAGAAGCTACTTCAAACATCAGCACAATAAAGCAGGAAGCAATGCAAGTGCTTCATAGCTAGAGCAGTTTAGGAAGTAGCATTGTATTTTCAGCTCAGTTAGCAAAACTGCAACTTAAATGGGGTGGTTTTATTGACACAGGCAAGAAGCAAATTCCTGCCATCAACACATTTTTCTACAACCCTGACTGAGGTTTTGGAATAGTTTACAACACAGTCCTCTAAAAGTCTGTTACCCAGTTTAAAGTAATGAGTAACAAAATAAGCATACTTTTTAAAGTACCAGATACTGTTTGAATATCGGAAGCCTTTACTGTCAGTAATAACTGTTGTGCACAGCCCTGTCATTGCCATTCTTTCCTCATCATGTCAAGAGCTGAAGCCAGCCTCAACAGAGGGGAAAAAAAATCCAGATTTTTAAGGAGAAAATTAATTGACCAATGCTGGTGCTCTTAATCACTTTTATTCTCAAATGATGAATGATCAGTAAATAGCTTCATTTCCTAAAGCACTGAATGCCCCTGTTTATTAAAGGATAAATGTATTAGGTTATTATCATTGTCATTATGGTCACAAGAGCTACCTAGACATTTTCTGGAACCAAAATATCTTGTAGGGATTTTATCAGAAAGCTTCTCACATCCTATATGAATTTCTGACAAAAGACAGGGAATACCACTCTAGAGCAGTCAATAGCCCAACAGCTCACACTTACTAGTAAATAAAGTTCCATCTTTCTAAACTGAGCACAGATGATTAAAATTTTTTGTCTTGCAGCAGTCACCAGCCTGACACTTAAAACCATTGTTTTCATGCAGTTTATGATTCCAATTCCTGATTGAGGACCATTACATCTCACAACCTGACTCCTCTTCAGTCAAAATCAGTACTATAAATTTATAGTATTTTTCTACACAATTGAAGATTGCTACTGAGTGATTCCACTTTCCCTTTCAAAATCCCTTCCTGTGAAATGTTTTTTAACCCTCACTGAATTATCAACTTGTTTATAGTTTTTGTAGAATGGTGCCCTACCTGCAAAAATATTACAGCTGAAGCCTAAGTTGCTGAGACTGCAAAGGAGTTACTGCCTAGGTCATTTAGCCTTATGCACAGAGCAATTTTATACATGGATTCAGCAAAATACATAAGAAATTCAGTTAAAGACCGGCATACATTTCAGTAAAGTTTTGACTCAGCTCAAATGTTTTGAATTATTTACATATTGTTGTAGCTGACTAGTTAAAAAACAAGTATTGTTCATACTAATGTTAAATTCCTACCATAAGCAAAAATCTCACCAGTTCCAAGTTTTCCCCCCAAAGCAAGCTCTGTCTTATCACTCCCACATAGAAGCTTCAAAACTAGAAAGGACTGGAAAAGATTCTGAAAAACTTAAACTCTTATCTTCTAGGAACATTAGCAAGTGCAAGTGGCTTCTAATACTTATGTAAATTTTTTTGTTGTCATAGAAATACTTATTATATATATACATGTATATATAACTATATCAGACTGCAAGGTGGGCAGAAATGCCATTGCAGTCAACTGATGAATGTACACTGGAAAATAATTTTAAGCATTCCTTTCCCATGGTTCAACATAATCCAAGCCAAGATGTGCAAAGATTTCTTCCTCACTTCCAGCTTTGAGAAAGATCCTCTGTGAAAAAAAATTAAAAGGAATGTCAATAAGGGGGTTAGAAAGAAATTTCAATTGATGTTTTTTGCTGTTGAAAAGGAGTTAATATTTGACAGTTCTACCCATTGTATCCTCTATAGAATACACTGTCTTCATCAGTGTGCCTACCCTGAAATGCAAAAGAAAGTTAAAAAAGAATTTTAATGCTGCTTGATGTTTTCAGTTTTAATGACTAGCTTAAAACTTTGTTTTGATTTACTTTTTCAAGGTCCTCAAATCCAACTTACGTTTCCCTTCCATAAGGGTCAATAGCAGGACTTCCTTCATGAAATCATAAATGTTTTTAAATTAATACAGTAACGTTCTCTATAAGTGCATTCAAACTGCTTTGATGGTGAAACAAATTGTCCATAGCCAAGCATTAAGAGCACCAATTAAAAGCCAAGCTTTTTTATTCTTTACACACACTCCTGAATATTTTACAATACAAGGCAGTTTTGTTTTTTATACCTGCACTTCTGATAATACAGGAGATTATTTTTACACAGGAACACTCCCAAGCCTACATGCTGTATGATGGCTGATATAATATAAAGTACATAGCCTTATGCATTCCTTTCTTCACTAAAGTACAATAATAATTTTAAAAGCTGCTAAGATAGGTGAATATTAAAACAGTAAAAGCCTCACAATTTATGGAAGCAAGAAAGATATTTCAATACTTCAGCAATTCCTGAATCATTTCAAGTCTAAATCAGTGTTCAACTCTGAATAATCTAACTGAAGTGTTGGGAAAACTTCAGGGTTGAGTTTCTAGGTTTACTCACTACTGTGAAAGAAGAGATGCTGTCTGGAGAACCCACTGATAAATTCCTTTGAGTAAGGAGAATCTCCTAAATCTCTGTGTGTGCCAGCAGCACCTCTGCTCTGTCAGCTGCCGAGCAGTGCCTCCAGGAGGGCTGTGCTGTCCAGCACACCCATGGGAATGGGTCAGGAAAGGAGCCCATGATTAGGTCAGATAGACCCATGGCATGGTGGAACAACTTCAGGCACCAGAGATCCACAACCAAGAGCTGAGTGATTAAAGTTGCCTCCGCAACAGCAAAGATTGCTTATAAAGCATAGAGAAACAATATCCCTCTTTTTCCTAGGAAGTTCAAATGTCAGATTCTGGAATGAAAGGAACCTACCAATAACACAGAACAGCAGAAATACTGAACTTTTTCACACACACAGAACAAGGCAAAAATGGTAGAAAATATAAATTGAACAGGATAAAAGAGAAGGAAAGACATCAACAACTGTCCATTGAATAACAATACTGAGATTTTGTTCCTCAAGTGTCACCTGGGAGGACAGGATTTTAGGGATTTTTTTGCTATTTTTTTTTCTTTTACTATTATGAAGAAAAAGAGGGCAATCCATATACCTACATTACTGCAAAAAAAAAAAAAGAACAAAAGTAAAACAAGAAAAAAAATCTCACACTTGTAGACAGATGTTACAGACAGTCTTTAATAGAAGCTCTTCATATCTCTGGGACCCCAAATTGCATTCCATTTCTTTTGTTCTGTCACTTTATGTTTTCCTGCAAGCTAAACTCGTTTCATTTGCTTGACAGGGAAAATTTCTAATACAAAGTATTTGATGCTGAATACCATTCTCAGTAGCTACAAGCAATGTTTCTAAATTAATCTCTGGCTGATATCTGCCAACTGCTTTAGCAATGTAAGTGTTATTAATGTTAATCATAACCTATGATTTTCTTTCTATGTCAATCTATGCTTATACAGGGCTGCAAATTTGATTATTTCATTCGCTACTATTCTTTCTTGCTTTTTTCTTTTTCCTCAAGACAAGTAATGAACTGCTTGCCTAGTTGTGATTTTATTTCATCTTCTTACTAATATTCTGGAGATCCAGAACATGCCCCACCAACATCAATCAAATGTACAAAAAAACAACGCTCTGCAGCTTCTGGTACACTCTTCCCTTATCCCATTTAATCAATTCTGTCATTTCAATGCATGTAAATATTACATTTGTGGTTGTAAACATGACCATTAACTACACCTAATGTAGAACAACTGCCATCCAAATGTTTTCTTATATGAGTTGCTACCACTTATTTTTCATTTTGGCATTAATGATCAATAATACTTTTGATGAAAGAGAAGCAGAGAGTGAAGGCACAGAGCTAGCATAGCTTTATGATATCCTAACTATCATTGCCAAAGTTCATGTCACTTGGTTTTATATCACATTTTAATATGATGAATCCAGCAAAACAAAACCATTACTTAATACAGCAGAATTCTAGTTTTAGTTATCTAAATCAGCAATAGCCACCAGCACAGCCTTCTTGAAAGGCACAAATTTAATTGTATTCCAAGCAGACTGATACCAAACTGTTTATTACCAAATTGCTTGGCAATAACAGTGTGTTGCCCAATATCAAAATAAATACTCTATTACACTTGAGTAATACTATGAATAAGTCTTAGCCTGTCACTATAGCATTTCATTACTATTTAACCCATCTGAAGATGAACTTAGAAAATTAGTTTGAAGTACTCAAAAATAGAAGTTAGTACTACATATTATCATTAATGAAAAGGGATTTGATTGTTCTGAACCAGCAGAATCTGCTGCAGAGTGAAGTACTCCAGGTTTGTATGTACATGTGAAATCCACTGTTCTGAAGATGAGACACATGGTGGAAATTTGATTAATTTCTTTCTTTAAATCTTTATAATCCTTGGTATTAGCTGAAGAACAAGAATTAAGTATGAAGTTTCCTAATTGATTACAGGCATAACTCTGCTTTATAAAATATTGGAAAATTTGTTCACAGCCAAATTGTGCCCTTAAAGACCAAGTAATCTCCTTCAATATCCCATTTTCCCCACTCTTTTCAGAGACCTGACTTTTATATGCTTCACAGCTGTAATTCAGAAAGAATGCAGTCATACTCTAGCATATTTCATTATCCTTTTGAAAATTATAACATTGTATACAAGGCACATCCTTTTGCAAAGGACCCTGAAGGACCATGAACACTGAGGTCTGTCTGGACTCGTTCTGCTGTACTATTACATGAAATAAATTGGGGAGGGGAGGAAGGGCATGGAAACTATTGCCAACAGTACCTTGTTGGGAATTTACAAAACACTCCTTGATAAAACTTTGCTTCTAGTCAAGCACCTAGAATGTCCTTAACATACATATTTATTCTAACCTTTACTTTTGTGTCCAGGATTATGCTGCATGCTTTAAAATGGCAAAATCTTACACAAGATGTTTAAGGATTTTAAATTTAATTTTTGTCTTTTATCGCTGATTTTCATATTGTTTAACATGTGATACATATTCACATCAGTTTAATTACCTTAATATTTCCTTTTCTTTTTAAAATTAATAAAGTGGAGATATAACGACAATATGATCATACCTAACTTTGTAGTTCTACCAGTACACTGAATGATAAATACCAAGCTGTCTAAACCACCATCACTTTACATCTCAAATTATTACAGTGGCCGTAAGCAAGACTATGATAAATGAACAACAGAAAAGAAGAGGACAGATTGTCATTTGCAAACTTGGAACTTAATTGTTCATTGTGCTTGGACAGAGTCCATTCTAAAAATAAGATTTATGGGTAAATTCAGTTGTAGATGAATGATGATAGCAATAGGACTTGCTTAATCAGACATGGTCAAAGATACCACAATGCACCTTAAATTTCTTACATATTTATTTGTCACTTTAGTGACATCTTCACAAGTCCCCACTTATGTCAAGTCAATTGAAGAGTTTTAATTAAAGATAATTGGGACAAAAAGATGATGCTGCTTACTTTCCTTGCAACAGCTTCTTTAGATATGAAAGGCCATGGCATTCAGTGAAGCAGTGCACCATAATGTCAGACCCACAACTGATAGAATATACCTCAATGGCATATCAGACTAAAAGTACAAAGCTATTAAATTGGTCACACTCCCTTTTTCTCTGATCCCATTTGCTCAAACAGCATTTGCATTCTTGAAAAAATAATTAACAAAAGGGGCTTACAGAAAGAATTGTGAAGGCAGAAACTGAGGTAATGCATCATATCTGTCATATGATTGCCAGTGGGAATGTTCTGGGTGTTTACCCGACCCAAGTGTTACCCCACCTGTTCTCTGCCCCTGGGCCAGTTCGCCAGTTCAGGTATTGATGCACCACCAGGGCACATGGGTCACACCAGCACTGCAGAAACTTTAGGAAGAAGCTGTATTTACTAAATCAGCCTTTTATAAGGTATACCTGACAGTGTGGGTATACATTTCACTATTTTGTGACTTTTGGATTATTTTGACCTAAACTCCTGCATACCAAGCTGAAAATATTCAGCTTGTGAGACAGTCTGAGCACTGCATCGAGGAAGTCTGTACAATCGCATATCCACAAAACAATGCACTGAAGTATTTTTGTTTCAAAATTTCCTGCAATTCTTAGATTGACTGCAGCTATCTTCTGTCCTCAGTGGTCCTATTTCATCGAGTTCAGTGCAAGGTTCTGACAATAAATGGGAAGAGCATTAAATTTATTCTCATCTGTGAAAATGTTGAAATAACCATATACTGAAATAAAACCAACAAGTCAGAAGAGGTGCAAATAACCCACACTTTTATGGGAGGATTTCTGTGAATGCCATAGGAACCATTGTAAAAGTATTTTTAAACAAGTAGCTGTAGTGCATAAAATTTTTTCTCGATATATGAATATTAAATGTAATACATGACAATAGCCCCAAGCAACTTCTTTTAATCCACAAAATACTGAGGAGAAAAGAAATAAAAAGACATTTGGAATCTTGAAGTAGTCACATTTTCATTTACTGTATGATCAGAATTGCAAGAAAATTTTGGGGTTTGCTCTACATTATTCTTTACAAACAGAAATGAGGTCTGCCTGAAAGGTAAGAAAAAGAAAAAGAAAAAGAAAGAAAAAGAAAGAAAGAGAGAAAGAAAGAGAGAAAGAAAGAGAGAAAGAAAGAAAGAAAGAGAGAAAGAGAGAAAGAAAGAAAGAAAGAAAGAAAGAAAGAAAGAAAGAAAGAAAGAAAGAAAGAAAGAAAGAAAGAAAGAAAGAAAGAAAGAAGAGAAAGAAGAGAAAGAAAGAAGAGAAAGAAGAGAAAGAAGAGAAAGAAGAGAAAGAAAGAAAGAAAGAAAGAAAGAAAGAAAGAAAGAAAGAAAGAAAGAAAGAAAGAAAGAAAGAAAGAAAGAAAGAAGAGAAGAAAGAAAGAAGAGAAGAAAGAAGAGAAAGAAAGAAGAGAAAGAAGAGAAAGAAGAGAAAGAAAGAAAGAAAGAAAGAAAGAAAGAAAGAAAGAAAGAAAGAAAGAAAGAAAGAAAGAAAGAAAGAAGAGAAAGAAAGAAAGAAAGAAAGAAAGAAAGAAAGAAAGAAAGAAAGAAAGAAGAGAAAGAAGAGAAAGAAGAGAAAGAAGAGAAAGAAGAGAAAGAAAGAAAGAAAGAAAGAAAGAAAGAAAGAAAGAAAGAAAGAAAGAAAGAAAGAAAGAAAGAAAGAAAGAAAGAAAGAAAGAAGAGAAAGAAAGAAGAGAAAGAAGAGAAAGAAGAGAAAGAAGAGAAAGAAGAGAAAGAAAGAAAGAAAGAAAGAAAGAAAGAAAGAAAGAAAGAAAGAAAGAAAGAAAGAAAGAAAGAAAGAAAGAAAGAAAGAAAGAAAGAAAGAAAGAAAGAAAGAAAGAAAGAAAGAAAGAAAGGACAAAGAGACCAGAAAGCAATAAATATGTTGTTCCATCAACTGGTCAAATTTTGCAAAGC
Organism: Molothrus aeneus; assembly: GCF_037042795.1. NCBI lineage: Eukaryota > Metazoa > Chordata > Aves > Passeriformes > Icteridae > Molothrus > Molothrus aeneus. The sequence continues at coordinate 21,019,909 of NC_089653.1, read as the reverse complement.
TAAATTGTGTAGGCACCCACCTAGTGCTTTCTACCTATATAATTGCATTTACTTGCTATTTTTGAGAGTTAAAGGTGCCTGTGCCTGAAAGTACCCAAATCCAGTGAGAAGAAAAGGAAGGTCTCAGTGCAAAATTAAAGACATCCCAAAGGCTCTTCCATTTTACTACAATGAGCTGCCTGAATTTTTGGTGAACTTTAGCAAACAAGCCTTAAGAAATCATACAAGTTCAATGCTGTTTCCCACTGGGAAGCCTGAGCTGCCTCACGAGCCTGAATACCTCCATCAGCTCACAACAAAAAGTAAACTTGAAAACACAGAGGTCATAAAAAAGTCATCCCCTAGCAAGGGAAGCATAATTTTAAAACAGAAACTTGAGTTCCAAAGGCAACCATTGAATACATTGAAGGCAGATGTCTAAGAATCCTTGGATGTGACAAGTACAAGGACCACTGTCAAAGCAACTGAGTCAGGAAAACCCAAGAGAAGATAAGACAGACAGGCAGAGCATATGTTAGTTTTAGTTCAGACTTACATCTTTTCCCAAAAAGGTCAATCAGAAGAGAGGTAATCAGATTATACAGACTGATTGATGAAAAATTATCCAAATTCACTCCATGGCACAACTAATTGGACATTCTATTTATTGACAATTAAGTTATTGCAAGTCCCAGAATAAACACTTTGAGTTGTATATATCCTTGATCTCCGTCAAATTTAATTAGGCTTATCCTGGAATCATAAATATGTAGATGCTACTAACATTTTCTAAAAATAAGTTAAAAAAATAAACAAAACAAAAAAAAAGCAGGAGAGGACAGAATGGAGGGTGTCAGTAACAGGGTAGAAAAAGGCTAAAGCCAAACCTGGATGGATGAGTTATTGAATGACTGACTTGAATGACCTCCTCAAGGGCCTCTCCATGCTAACAGTTCTCACCATACTGAATATGCTGATGAGCTGCTGCAGTTCAGCAACTTCCACACGGAGAATGAGTCCAACACACATAATAATAAGACAGGGAGGTAAAACTGAAGAAAGTAGTGAAGAGAAAATTCCAGTGGAATTTGAGTTCAGACACTTCTGAATTCAGGTAGATGCAAACTCAGACTAAAATATCTAACATAATGATTCAGAACATTTTACTCAAGCCAAAATTTACAGAGCCACACAAATTTACTCCAACCACCAGCCAGTGAAAAAGCAAACAAGGGCACCTAGAATAGAGCAATACTTTAGATAAACTTATTAGGGCCTTAGTTAAGACTTAGTTAGGGCCTTGCATCAGGTTGAAAAAAAAGCTTAACCTAGTTTATCTTCATCTGAATGGATAAGTGGGTTAGTGTTTCTGAGAGGAAGGTGCAGGAAAGTGCCTGGAAAGTGACTCAGCAAAAGGAGCAGCTGCAAGAAAGGGGGGAAAAAGGATGTTGCAAACTTTGAGTGTTTCAATTATTCCCTGTTCAATAGTAGTTTACTTGCAAAAAGAGATTCCCACCTTCCTCATTATCAAAAAGCAATCACTTTCTGGAGTGATTTTTTGCAGACTGAATTTGTTGGTTAACTGGTGCAGATAGGAGCTCTAAAAAGTATAAGCCACAAGGTCTGAGGAAACCTATCAGAAAACGCATAATGACTCTTCATAACAATAGCTAGGAACTGATTTCAAGGAAAATAAGCATTTTGCTGACTTAATTATCATGTGGTTTTGTCTATATTTGAGTTTACTAACCTAAACACAAGCATAATTACTTGGTTTATATTGATTTATTCAGTGACTTATAATAATGCAAATAATGTGAGTGAAAGCTATCCACTCCCAAGCATATTTCTTTAAAATCTTCCCTAAATACCTAGCTCTATGCTATTTTCTACCCTTACCATGTGGAACTTGAGTCACTGAGCATCACCTTAAGCTGGAGAGTGGGCTGTGTTTTATATGCTATATGTCAAAAAGGAATACATATGGTAACAGAGAGAGACTTTTACTAAAATTACTAAGAGGAGCCCAGAGCCACCATCAACACTTAAAAATTATTGACATCAGTATCAGAATTTAGTGATACCAATGTTAAGCCACAGGCACTATGATTCCATCTCTTTTTAACAGATGAAGGTGCATCTCTTTGATCTCTCCATGACCAGTTGCAGCCCATGCACCAGGATTTCCAGCTGTCATTCAGGTCTGTCATGCTGTGCCAGGCAGCCTTACCTTCAGCATCACAGCCCACTCCATTCCTCTCTGCTCATCTGCCCTGAGCAAGGTGAAAGCAGGCTCTGCAAACACTGAGCAGGAAGCCAGCAATTTTCTCTTCCTTCTCTATGCTACTGTTAACTTTACAAGATTGAATGTGGTACATCTTTGGTGGAAAACATAAATCTGCTCTGAGCCTCAGCATAACAAATAGCTTTGCAATTTTACACCACTTACAGACCCAGAATTTTGTAAAGCAACTGCAGAGAAAGCTTTATGGAAGACCCATAAATTCCTGCAGTGCACTGACTGACAGGAGGTTGAGTGCCTTCAACAGACAGTGAAAGTATGGGAATACAACATAACACTGGTCTGTAAAATAGTGGCTACTTCTCTAAAACCTTCAGCTGATCATCAGGTAGACAAAGTGCTAACAAGAGTCACTGTGTTCAGTAATCTTCACAGCAAGCAAAATTATTTTATGGGGAGGAAACAGAGGAAGAAAAAAAGGCTAAGTAAAGCAATTTCCATATAAAAATGCATACAATCCTGTCATTATGCAAGAGCTTTCAAATAATTGTACTCAAATATTGTCTTGAATAGCATGAACAGTGCTGGAAAGTACCATGGAAAAATGAAACTTCTTCATGGTCCTGATATTCATATTGCTATCTGCTGAGAGGGACAGCAGCTCATTCAACCAGTACTCCGTCAGAAAACACTCTCAACATGAAACATTGCTTGATGATAAAAACATTACAGAATCAAGCCCCAAGGAACTGTGCAGTAATTACCTATCAGAATTTGCCTTCATTATGGTCAGCACACATTGTTCATACTTTGTGGATAGTTACAACATCTGACAATCTGTCCTCTAGTACTTTCCTAAACAACATGACTAGCACCTTTCAAGCATTTTTCCTTCTGTGCTTTTCCCAATGTTTTTCATTTGGTTTTTTTGAAGAGGTTTGTTTTTAAGACTGGCTATTGTTGATTTTTGCTTTACTTGTAATTAAACATTTTACTATTTAAGCTGTTTGTGAATGAAACTACCAACAGCACAAACAAATTTATAATTATAGAACATAAATGATGAAGTACTAATTGTGCTAGAAATGTGAAGTATGTCTACAAATTCAATAATAATATCCCACAACATTTGCAGACACAGTGCATTTTTCATTTGACAGTATCATAACAGTTTTCAGTAGCAATAACCTGAAGTTTCTCTGACTATATATTATCTCATATGTAATTTTAAGGTTTAACTGGTATTTTCTGCAGTAATATTCACATCGGCATGCCGGCCTTAAAATAAAATCTAATCTGTTCCTAAGCCAGCTACAAACAAGATGATAAATAAATCAGAGAGGAGAAGAATTACTTTTTGAAATGACAGTATAACAAAGCATGATTGAAAAAGCAGTATTGCAAGCACTACCCACTGACTTGATACCCTCAGGCAAAATCATATGTAATGGTATTGATGCAAAATAATACAGTGGAATTTATTCCAATAATTCTGGGGATGAATAATTTTCGAATGTAATAGAAACCATAATCATAAATTCTCATTTCATCTTACCACTGGACTTGTCCTGTGCTTTTAATCAGAAATACCAGACTGGAATGTTTCTCTTAAACTCATCTCTAGCTCTTGTTAGAGGCTTATTGATATTAAATTCTGAACAGTAACAAATAAATTAATTACATAAAATAGAATAATAAGGCTAATATTAGAATATTCTAGGCACTTACCAGGCTGTATCATAACACAGTGTAACAAAATATCTTCATGTTTTCCATATGCAATCAACTTACTCCAAGTAGTTTTGAAGAAGGAGAAAGAAAAAGACCAGTGCTGAAGTACTGACAGTTTGAAAAATAAAATATTAAAAAACATTATCTGTTGACTTAACAGAACTTGCTAAAATTTAGTTTGTAAACAAGACCATATTGTACATTAAATGGAACTATTGTCTGTTTAAAATGACAGATCTGTGGTTACTTTGTTGCAAAGCACTACATTGTTATGCATTCCAATGTCCCATTACAATTTTAAAAATTAAAAACGTTCCACAATACATTGCCATCCAGACTAAAATGTTTTTAGTTTGGGGCACACAAAGTGAAAGGAAACTTGGAACTTCCTGTCTGACAGCACAGGCAAAAATTTTAACAAGTTAAGTAGCACACAGTTTTATACAAAAACAGATCAAAAATTTATTGTCCTTGCAGTTCTCTGACAATCTCTGTACTACCACAGAGTCCTTAAAAATATTCTCAGGGACTATTTCCTTTTTCACTTTAGCTATACACACATTTCACTTTAAGTCTGTGCTATTTACAGCAGCTTTGTCAGATACTGTTGGGTTTTTTGTATTTTACCTTATAAAGCTTTGTAAGGCTGAATGAAATGGGAAAAAAGCAGAATCCTGGATTTAACAAAACTCAGTTGTGAGTAATTCATATGGGATTACTATAAACAAACAACTACAGAAGAACTTTATTGGGATTGCAAAATCAAAGACATGCAATTTAAGAAATCCCAGAATGTGGTGGATTGAATTTTGACCTTAATTCAATTTTCCTATGTTTATGCATAGAGACTTCATTTCTTCAAAGAAATGCTGCTTTCTTGAAATCCTGTAAGATGCTTAGGCTTTGTTCACGAGGCAGGAAATGTACTGTGCTACAGGGCTAACAAATATTTGCTGACAGCACTGACACAATCTTGAGTTGCAGACCAATGTGGGATCAATCAGTCTTAGGAAACTGAGCTTTTATAATCTGTATCTGTTCTAGCTCCCTGTGTTTGCTACTCTCCTATGCTAAGTTGTTGATGTCTGCTCTCAGATTTCTAATGTAGCTCTAGGCTGCTCTCACACCATCCCCAGAGTTAAGTGAGACATGCATGGTTTACTCAGTTATTTGGGGCAGCAGAACGTTTACCTACTTCTTGTTGCCAGCTTAGAGCATTAGTCTGATGAATTTAATTTATTTTTCAGTCCATCAAACTTCCACTTACATCTCTTCCCTGTCATTCTATTTTTGTGGTCCTTTTCAGTTGTCTCTTCAACCAACCTAGATTCCTTTCCACAATGGAGCTGTTAATTAAATCTACCCTTTCCATTCCCCATTGCTTTTTCCAGCCACTCTGCAAGTACTTATCAAATTTGTACATCCACCATCCCCTTCTGACTCCCACCTCCTATGCCATTTTCCTCTCTGGTCCTCAGCTGCTTCCTTTTCCAGCTTTCTCTCTACCTAGCTTCTTCTCAAATTAATTACTTTTTTTCTTTTGACCAAAAGTATGAGACTCAGTAACCTACCCCCCATTCAATAACTTAGCCCAGCATACTGATTGAATTACTGAATTAACATAATTGAAAATTATTGGTTGTCTACTGCTCTAGAAATTAAAATGAGTAAAAAGGTATAGTCAAAATATTCAGGATCTGCACCTACTTATGCATTTTGAGAGATGTCTTTTCATTAGCAATACAGGTTTCACTGAACTGCTCAAAAAACACACCAAGCATAGGAAATGACAATTAGGTACTTTTATCTTTGTGCTAGATGTAAAGCTTGGTATTGCAAAGAGATTAGATTTAGCTAAATATATACATGAATTACATGCAAACTTTGTAAAAATGACCAATCATATGCTGTATGAGAAACATTTAAAATGCTAAGGAGAAGCACACTTAGGCACGTAAGAAAATGCATAATCATTTTTTAACTTACCAAGAGGTAAGAAAAGTAGATTATTTTAATTCTTAATTTTAAAAAATAGACCAGGTGCAAAAGGAAAAAATCACCCAAATCACATGTGCAATTTCCACTTTCCTGAGTGAGAGTGAGAAGAATTAAAACATTAATTAAAGTATGTGCATCTCTTTACAATCACTCAGGGTTTAACTGTAGTAATCTTAGAATCACAGAATCTATTAGGGTGGAAAAGACCTCTGAGACCATCAAGTCTAATCTATGACTCAACACTACCTTGTCAACCAGACCATGGCACTAAGTGCCACTTCCAGTCTTTCCTTAAACACCTCCAGGGATGGTGACTCCATCACTTCCCTGTGCAGCTCATTCCAATGCCCAATCTCCCTTTCTGTGAAGAAATTCTTCCTGATGTCCAATCTAAATCTCCTCTGATGCAGCTTGAGAGTGTGTCCTCTTGTCCTGTCCCTGTTGCCTGGGAGAAGAGGCCAAGCCCCACAGAGCTACAACTTCCTTTCAGGTAGTTGTAGAGAGCACAGTGGAAATCAATATTATAAATTTTGGATCTTTATGTTTACTGTAGCTTTAATCCAGTCATTGTTGCAGATGTCTAAAGCAAACTCTGCAGCTGCAGCATGTTTAATTCATCAAGATGTTCTCAAGGCTGATTATATCACCATTATAACTTTATAATTTTAGAGCAGCATCTGCCAAAATAAGACTATAACTTCCAGTTTTACAGAATCATAAAAAATGTGTCTTTAACTGTGCAAGTAAACTTCTGCAAGCAACTTTTTCAATGAAAGGTAGTATAGAGTAGATTTTCTTACATGATACCAAAAAACTGACTTAGAGACTGCAACTACTGAATACACAATTAAACACTGTGAATATTACACAACTTCATGTAATAAAATGAGGTTAAAAAAATCATAGACAGATCTTCCTGATGATAAAATTTTTTGAGAAGTAACGTGTTGGGCAGTGAAAGAAAAAAATACCTGCTTGAAAAACAAAGCCGGCTTTTTATTAGGAGACATATTTACAAAGTTCTGGCAGTGCAGGTAACCGCCCAGCCACCTGCAATCAGTCTGGCTTCCTCAGAGCAGTTTCTGTCCTCTGAGCCAAGCCACCACAGGAACACATGAAAGTGACTTTTTGCACCAGCATGGTCACTGTCAGGTAAGCCATGTTCCAAAATAAAAGTCTCAACACAGATGCAGACTCAGCCACAGAAAAACTGGAATATTATGAGGGAGGCTAGAGGCTCAAGGATGTTTCCAGGCATGGCTGGAAGGGCTGCCTGCTGCAAACACAGAGGTTGTCTGTGAAGCAGCTACTTGGGCAAAACATGGGCAGTAGCAGAACTCAGACACCCTGAAGCCAGCTCACCAGAGCATTGCTACCATAAAAACAGCCATTTACTGGGGCTGTGGTAACACCTTTCTTTGGCTTTACAGATACCTGCTAAGGCAGGCAGGACAAGCCCTGCCTGAAAAGTCAGTCAGGTTTTTTGTAGATAGGAATTCACTCTGCAGGCAAATGGTAAAGGACACTGCAATACTGATGGTGACAATTGAGGGCATGTGAGCTTCACAGTGGGAAAGAAATCCCAGGATAAATTTCCCCTTTCATGCTTATTATGGTTGCCCAAGGAAAAGTAAACTCTCTCTTAAAAAATCTGGGATCACAGAATCTTACTATATTCAGTATAACTGCACAGCACTTAATGGCTTGAAAGGCTGGGTCCCATTATGAAGTTTTCTGAGCATCTTGTGAGTTTGTTATTCAGAACAGTTATATAAACCACCTCGCTTGTTATTCAACAACTAAATAACATTTCACGCCATTCAAATTCATACAAGGTTTTTTAAATGCAAAATTGTCATCAATCATCAATCAGTCATCTGAATAGTGTCATATTTTTTCCAATATTTCTCTAATAGAAAACATTAAGGGACCTATTTCCCATCTTAAATTTACATGGGACATAAAATTAATAACTGCTTTCTGCCTCAATGACTCTTCAAAATAACACTGAGCTCATGATCCTTCTCTTACAAAAAAAATCAACCGACAATGTCAGTGCAAGAACATTCATATGCAAATAATTCAATTAATCTATTATACCCCAAGAACTCCATCTATTCTTTCACAAAAATAAGCAATGCTAATTATTTACATCACTTCTCTTTGCTGCCATGAGCTGCATAAAGTAATAATTGGACTTGAAAGGGATTTTCTGGAATATTATGAAAATAAATGGGTTTATACAAGTTATGAATCAGAATTTACAAGACTAATTCAATCATCCGATCTCACACTTGGTTTGAGAATTTCCATAAGTGAGTGGTGGATAAAATGCAGGAGAGAGACACTTTCTACATGGCTCCAATCCAGCTATGAAACTGTTCCATATGCCATCCTGACACGAAACAGCTAGATCCACTAGATCTCTCTCTATTTCACCCAGGTAAAAAGCTGTCAGGATGTTGTCAAAACTTGCCAACAATGCCCTAGTACACACACCACTAGTCCAGAGACAATGCACATTGCACACAAAAAATTTCATTGTGGGTTAAGGGATAATTGCCTCCTAATCCAACACAGAGGAGTGTCAAGACAACTGTTGATGTCCTGGTTTACAGACTAAGGACCTTAAGTTTTCCAAGAAAGAGCCTACTGTTCAGCTGACCTGACTTATGCTTCACACAGTAAAAATGGTTTGGGTTATTTTTTTTTTGCAAAATCATCTCTATTTTTCTTATAGAGCATATTGTTCACTCATTAATAGGGAAAGTTTTACAATGAGAATTTTATTTGCCCATTCATAAAAATGTCATGCCATTTGTAGCAGCAATACTACCATAAGACATGGGGAATGTACAACTTTTCTTTCTTCCTTGTGACTGATCAGTGAACTCTATTCTGTAAGAGTGGGGATGTTTGACCTCCAGCTGGTGTAAATCACAGGAACTACATACCTCAGGTTGGAATATACCAGTGCTAATTTCCATACCTTTAGTACACAGTTCTACAGACACACAGATTTGGACATACACTCATCTTTTTATCTAAAAGAGGCTGACAGATAATTGGTAGCAAATTTTCAATTTTTTTTGTCACAATTTTCCTAAGAAAGGAAAATCTATAAAATGCCCTTCTTATTACAGAACTGAAAAAATCATTAGTTTGATAATTGCACACTGTCTTCCAAAACCAACAATATATGAAAAAGATTCACACTAGAAAGAAATAAAAATCAAGGCTGAGGAATAATTTCACAGTGTAACTTTGTAACAAGTCCCTGGAGAAAATTTCTCTTCCTTTTGTTCCCATCTGCAAAGCTATGTAATTGATTCCTAACTGCTGTGTTAATGCTCCCAATTCCTGGCAGAATCCCTCAGGAAATACATTAAAGTAAGCAGGACTCTCTCCTACTGCAGCCCTTTGAACACTGGAATCTGGGATTCTCTGACATCCATCACGTTTCAACAGTGGGCCACAGTGCAAGCATCTGGGCCAAACAGCTGATAAATATTAATATAGAAGTATAAAGTACACTGAATTATATATTGAAATGTCGAGCAAATCAGGAAATTGTTTTCTTTTGTAATGAATAACATTCTCTTACAAGTACAGTTACATTCCACCAAATAGAAATTAAATAAGAGCAAATAATATCTGCTATAGCATGGTTTATTAACTTCTTATAATGACTTGAAAAATCTTAAATGATGACAGGCAAGTGTTTTTTAAGGAAAGAACTTGGTCTTCTGCAGGATCAAGGAATAGGCTGACACTTCCTGATCTTCCTATACCTTTTTCTGTATGCACACACAGACTAATAAAAGAAAAAGAATGAAGCAAAAAGGATTTGGTCCAGCTCCCAAATTCTACCCCAGTCAATACCCCAGGGACTGTCAGAGCTGTGCATGAAGGTTTGCCTGCCTGGACAGAGCCAGTGACTTAAGATGACCTCTCTTCAGCAGACCAGGAAATATGGAAAAGATGTATTTCAGTTTTCACATATGGTGCCTAATTAAGCCTAATTAAGCTTGTGTTGAGGGATCTTGAGCAGCTTGCACAAGGGATATCTGCTTCTTGATTTTTTTTTAGCTTTAAGAAAGGAAGATTTCATCTCAAAAAGAGAAATACACTTATGAAATACAAATTTTCATGTTCCAATCCAATTTTATGAGGCAGTACAGATAAAATACCCATGTTTTTATTGTTCCCTACGAGTCAAGCAATTTTAAAAGAAAAGAACAAGGATTATAATAAAGTAGATTCTCTGCTCTTCATAGTTTAATGTAAAAAATAACTAACAAACCAACCCTAAACATTTTACAATTTGGGCATATGTTCCCTTGTGCAAAATTAGCTTATTTTTATCACTTATTTTAAGCTAACTACTCTGATGACCCTAAAAATGAATAAAATTGGCAGCCACACAATTTACTGCCAACATCTCCTCTTCGACTATGGGCCATCAAATTTCACAGACAGACACCACTGCTGTATTCTGCACATTTCTGATCTTAGTACACACTGGGCAGCAGTATGGAAGGGTTTTGTTCAAACTGTCATTTGTGGGAATAACCTAATACAAAATTGTAAAGTTAAAAATATTTTTAAATATATTTGAATTTAACACATTAGATTATAAATATTCATATACTTGCCAGAGAGTTATCTCCCTGCTTCTTTTTAGAATAACACTACTTGAAAAAAGAATCTGTGTTAAGCAGATTATAAATTCAGTGCTCCCTGGTCTGAAATTTTTCATATTGCATATCTGCCTGAGAAGTTTCTTTCTGTGTGGAAAATATCAGCTAATGTAATTTAGCTATTTCTGAGACTGCAGCAGAAATAAGAACAGTATTCTGCTGTGTCAACATATTAACACAACTTCTTCTGTTCGAAATCTGCATTGCATCTGTGGTTTACAGCAAAAAACAGATTTTGGAAGTAAATTAGCTGTGTTTGCAATTAAATGAGAAATGGCAGACCTAGATATTGGGGAACAAGGGGGGGATGATGACAGATTTGAAAGCAAAGTCCCTCCCTGAAAGGAACAGCTGACCCAACCATGTGCCTCAATTGATACATGGAAATCATAGATTAAGGACTTTGTGGTCAAGACAGTTGAAATCTTCCCTGGAGATTTGGTCTGGGTGTTTTGGGTTTCATTCAGTATGGTTTTTGTTTTGCTGGTTTGTCTTTGCCTTTGTCAAGAACTCCTGCCTTATGATAAGGAATAAGGAAAATTTTCTGACTTTTTCTTCTCAGCCCTCTCTTTAGGTCAATTTCTTCAGTTTTGGGCAGTACAGCTGAGGAACTGAGGAAATGTAAATTGAGACTCAGACATGTAGAAGGTCTGGAGACTAAATTACAGTTACGGCTGATGGTTTGGGGAACCGCAACATGGGTATACACATTTCTTTGGATTTTTCAAATTTCCAAGGCAGATACTCAACAGGAGAAATTTAAGGCTGGACACCGCAAATGCAGGGCCTTTGAAATCAATGAATGTTTAAGACTTTAAATCTTTCTCTGCCTCAGCTCTTTACTTGAAAATTTGGGATGACAAGAACATCTTCCTAGAGCATACGGTGAAGATAAACTCATCATTTATCTGTGAATCATCCTGGCTAATCTAGTCAAAAACACATGGAAACTCACTTTTTTTTTCCTCCCCCAGAAAGATTTTAATGGTATATCAGTTATAGAGCCTAAACATAGTCAAGAAAAAGGAATACTGATTGATGTTGTTCATGAAAGAACTGTGTCCATTTTTCATCTCTGAAAGTCTCAGAGCTCTGAGTAAAAGCAGCAGATATAAGGATACATACTCACACACCAAGCAGGCAAATTTTGCTGCATACAAAAAATAACACTGGCATTCCTCCAAAATTCTTTGGTTTTCCCTAGTGCCATTTTTTGTTACACCCAAAAAACTATTGAACAGAGCAGATAGGAATGTGCAGATAATAACATCAGCCATATTATGTTGAGGAAAAGCCTTTATATTTTGAATACTTTCAAAATATAAAAGAGAGACAGGAATACACTGACATCATCCCTGAGTTTGTGAAGAAACATCCTCTTTAGACACATCATAGCATATTTATCTACTATTGATTTTATGTTTTCTTCTGAAGCATCTAGTATTGACAATTGCTGGCGACAGGATATCTGACTAAATGGATAATTAGTCTGATCATTTCCCCAGGTTTCCATGTGAACTGAGGATGCTATAGCTGCATCTGGACCTGGTGAGCACATATGGAGACAGCTGAAATGGAGTGATGGCTTAGATCACTCCTGCATCTCAGAAAGAAGCCATGAGACAATACTGCATGTGAGCAGGGGTGCTGAAAGCAGCCTCCATTCTATAAGGAATATATAGGAAAGATTAATGTAAAATCTTGATGTGGTACTTTGCCTTTCCCTAAATTGATATCAATAAGCATCTTCAGTATTGATTTTTGCTTATTATTTAAATGGCCTAATACAAATACAGACAGTAAGCCAGATAAATGCAGAGATCAGTATAACTGCAGCCAAGAGCCTTTATACCAGAAATTATACCAATTACTCCCCAGGCTGCCAAGCCTGACTAAAGAGAACTCCACACAGACTTCTGAATGCAGGGCTTTAAAAGCAGGATGATCCCTAATCCTTACTTAGTGTCATATCCTGCAAAAACTTCCTCAAAACTTCCTTCTAACTGAGCCTGTACCACTTAATATCCCCTCTTCCTATGCAATGTCAGACCAATATGAGATGAAAGTGTGTTGGGGACACAGAAATTATCTCTCCTTCTGAGACAGAGGGGCAGTGAAGTGCCTTTTTCAAATACTCGCAGATAGTTTGTTCTCAAACTATGTGTTCTCTCTGTGAAGGCTGCACAGTTCCTATCAAAGACAAATGCCTAATTCATGTTTCTTGTTACATTTCAGGAATTAACTCACAATTGCCAAAAAAAAAAAAAAATGAAGGATTTCCAGACTTACTTGTTCAGATTTAATCAGGCTGTTCCAGTGAAACTAAATCATGTGAAGGTGGAACTATTTACCAACAAATGGATAATCAAGCTAAAATATTCTATATACTTGAATATAAAAAATTAACTGGAAATGCACACTCGGAAATAAAAACACATTAGCTTTATTTCTGAGAATTAACAGTACCTTTCTCCTGTCATATAATCCATGGTTATCCAATATCATCTTCCTTTCATGTGTAGCATACCTCCGCAAGTCACGTCCAAATTGCTGTCAAAGATAAAGCAAACATCAAACACATGCACAAACCAAAATTCTTATCTTTTGCACCTTCTAACACAAAACCAAATAATAAACTAAGGACCAAAAATTACTTCTATTAAAGGAATATAGTCTGATAAAATCAATCATGTGAAGGGAAATGTTTGGATAAGGTATCCAAACATTTGCATCCGTCCATCATTGCAGTCAGTTACTGTGACAGCAGTTGGGCTCTGTATAAGAAAGTAAAGCCGTGATGGGCTCCCACAGTCTGTTGGTGAATTAGCCCAACAGGGAGTAGGAGTTCAGTGAGGCAGGGAAAAATGAAGTCATTGCCTACTCATCCAAAGGGCCTCACACTGTGTGTTTTTAGTGTAGACTCCTATCTACAGACTCGAGAGAAGAGCTTTTAAGTTGCCAAACACTTCCACGATAAGAAAGGACCCCAAAGTCTGCAGAACTTAATCCAAAATCCAAATAAATACATTTTGTTATCTCAAAAAAGTGAGTGAAGTAACTCAAATTCAGCAGGAGAACACATCAATTTCAACATTTGGCCTGGTCTAAAACATCCTGCTTCCAATTAACCTGAGTAGAACAGAGTGGCAAGGCACCAGTACTGCTTCCAGCACATCAAAAAGATAATTCAGAGCTGGCTCAGAAGCTCTCCATTGTACCATGTAAACACTCCCTAAAAAATTAACATCAGAAGGCAAGAAAGTAGAACAGATCAAAAAATAATTCTGTCTGGAGAGAGATTAGTCATTTGAGTTTTGAGTTTGCATTAGGTAGAATTTTTTTGTTTTGAAAATAGTGTACTATTTTATATTATGCCAGCTAACTAGTGTCTATTTAGAAAGTAGCTATCATTTCAAGCTTTCTTATTAAAACATAAATCAAAATATATTTTATTCTGGTTCAAAACAAATGTCTAATTTTAATTTTTTACAGTTTTTTACAATTTAAAGGAGTCAATTAAAATGCAACTGAAACAAAGCATTTGATCTAATCCAAAAAGAAAGATATCAATTTTTTTTCAATTTCCTACAAAACAAATTAAGTTCCAATTCAGAGTATCTCTTCCTCAAATGTTTAATTTCCTGTAATTATGTGACGCTTTCCAAATCATCTCTACTCAGTAACCACTTAAATTGCTTGTTAACAGCATCATGATGTAAAAGATAACACAACTGACCAAAAACCTAGCTCTCCATTTCATAAACCTAAACACTAAGCTTCAAGGAAAATAGAGCTTAACTCTCCTAGAGAGACATCCATAAATGTTAGTAATGAATTCATCAGCTCCAACAACCCACAACCAGGGGTGGATGACAACATGAAATGTGATGTGTGGACATCAGGAATATTTTTTTTTTAATACATGAACTCTGAATAGTCCTGCAACAACAAAAATGTGTTTGCAATGCTAAGACAACATACAGTGCTGTGGTTACTTACCCTGGAGCCTGTCCAGCCTAACAAAGCATATGAATATTGCTCAAAGGGGGTTATCACCAGATCCACACGGATTGCCTTCCAGTCTTTGACTTCTGCCATTTCCAATTGTTTTGATGTGTTGCAAGTGCTGTTGTCTACTCTTGGCTGATATAATTTTAAAATTGCAAAACACTTCTGAAAATGATCCATAGCATCAACTCTTCTGCTTGGCAGCTGTTCCTTTACAAATGTTGACTCAATGATATCACAATAAAGGAGTAAGCCCTGAAGAGAAGATATTGTTCACACTGAATTGCTGAACTGGTTTTACTGTCATTCCAGAGTTTCTAGACAGTTGTCTTAAAAATTCATGTGAAATGCAACTTCAGTAAACAAGGAACTGTGCCAGGGCAAATCTGGGCTAAGGAGAGACATGAAACAGCTTCAGACTTTGGAAAAATATTTGAGGGAAATCTGCACTGGTTGATATCTGATAGTAGTGAGGTCCTGCCCTGTACTAAAGAGATAGAATTTGCAATTCTTCCCCTCCCTCCTTTTCTCCTAAGCCTTTTTCTAGTTAATGTCAACAGAAATTTGAGTAAGAATTGATGTGTTCCTATGTGGCAGACATCTAGAAAAATATTATTAGTCCGGTGCACAGTCTTGCTGAGGCATTCCAAAGTGGAAGATTCCATTTGGACCATAACTACTGCATGAGATTTCCTTGTGACAAGGTCTGGAGTCTCCAGAGAGATGGAAGATCCCTGCCCATGTCTTTTGCTCAGAGGGAATGCCCACTTCTTTAGGTCATTGGACCACTTCTTTGTTTCTATTTTAAAATCACTCAAAAGTTTACACATTCTCTTCTTCTGGATTAGGGGCTTTTTTAAATTGCACAACTGAACTGAGAGTGTCTATAAGTGGTTTTATTTGATGGCTGTCAGTTGTAGTTTAGGAATGGTATTCTCCCATTCAGTAGCCCAGATAAAACCACTCCTCTTGCTTCCTCCTCCCCAACTGAAAACACAAAAGGCAAAGATCATGGGCTGAGATAAGAACAATTTCCTGGAAACAGCAATGGGGTAAGACAACAAACAGTACCAGCAGCACTACTAATAACAAAAGGTATAAGACAAAGAAATTATTTGCATGTAAAATACCAGACCATTTCAACCACCACACTTTCTCCCACTGGAAGGAGAATCCTTCTTCTAAGAAGAGACAAAGTCCCTTTCCCCCACCCCTGGCAATGATGGAAAGTGGTATTGAATAACATTAGGGTCTGGCCATGCCCCTTCCCTCTGATCTGGACCAGGACCAGGACAAAGGGTCTCCAGATAAGACTCTTAATGTCCCAGGTAACAAAGAACTGATTTTTTGGAAGAATACTTCAGTATTAAAACCAGAATTTGATTATTATTTCTTTTATTTAGTGCAGGTGTGGTAACTTTACATGCCAATATCTTAAATGCCTTAGAGAATTCTTTACAGTAATAAAATTATCTTTATCACTCAGAACTATAATTCTGCCCCCCCCAAAGAAAAGGCATATCAAAAACACTTAACGAGATATGATTTCCATGAAGAGACTCTGATATGTATTATTATATTTTTAGCCTCCAGCTTTTTGTTGATGATAGCTCCAAATTAACAATCCCATTATTCTACTGGAAATCAGTTATAGGCTTTTCATGGGTCAATGAGCCAGCCTTTTTAATGATAACTATTTTATTTGAATTGGCATTCTTTCACTTGCTTGGAATTTTTCTTGATTATGAAGATTTATTATAAACTGATATGAGAAAACTCCTTATGTAGCTTCTGCTCTTGTATTACTAGTTTCACAGTCTGATGATTTGAAAATGCTTAAATTTAGCAGGTGCTCTGTAACATCTATCTTTAAAACAGCATTTTTTTCTTAATTTTACCCCAATGTCACAAGGCACTGATGCTTGCTCTTTCCAAATATAGACTCAAAACAGCTGTTGAGTGTTAATGCATAACTGCTTATTTTCCTGCTTTTTTTGATGAAGCTATACTCCCTTCAAGTTAATTTTCTTGCTTTTAATGCTAATAAAAACAATTTTAATATCATTCATCACTGACCAATAATTGATGAATTCATGCTTTGATTAAGCATCAATATTCTTCCCATTTTTGGTAAAAACCTGTTAGCTACTTAGGAGTATTTTCTCATTTTTTGCTTCATTTTTCTTTTGGCTCTTGGAGATTTGGGACACTACACAGTATATACCAGAAGTCAGGGTATCACCATTAATAGGAGCCAAAGCCTAGGTCATATGCATTGGGATAGCATTTCCAATTAACCTAGTATAATTAGACAGTGGACATCACCAACACCCCACAAAGTAAAGGTGAAATGCACTTAGGTACACTTGGAAAAAGCATTGCCTGAAGGGGCAGTCAGCTTTGAAGACTGTATGAAGTTCTGGCCACTGCTGGCTGCAGAGCTGCATCCTTCTCATTACTCTGAGTCAGGGAATCTGCAGTTCCTTGCACATTTCAGATTGATCTGTACACCATAAAGTGCTGTAGGTCCTGTTTACACAATCAAGTTTTAAAGTGTGGGCATTTTAATTTCTCAAATTTACAACACCATCAAAACTAAATGTATTTTTTAGAACAGTTATGTGAAGACTCTCAACAATTTTCCATTTTTAGAATGACTGCACACCCTTACTTAAATATGCTGAGTGCTGGCACATCAATAGCATTGATATTGGAGTAAATCCATGTTCAAATTGAGGAAAAGTATGACTTTTTAGAAAAATATTAAATCAATTACTGAAAAATCAATCAAATACGGTCACTAGCATTCTCAGTCATTTTTAATTAAATGGAATCTTATTCCATATTTAGTGTTACATGCTGTCACTATTCATAATTGTTGCTAGCTGGATTAATTCTGCTAAAGCTAAGTAGGATCATTTTATATAATCTGAAAATGTAATCCAATATGTTCTTCTGGAACGTATACGTTGTTGCTCTAAATTTTCTTCTGAGATAGTTTAATAAAGTGAAACTGGAATTCTTTTTTTTTCAGTGAAATTCCTATATCTAATCTAAAATAGGATGTAGCATGTTAATTTGGAAAAATCTCAACCTAGATGAGACAGATGGAATTCTATAAAGTAGAAGAGTTAAAGGAACTGATGCTTGGGAGAAGTCAGGCCTTTTAGGATAAGAACTCACTAGAAAATGGCATCAAAGGTTTGATCAGCAGTGTAAAACTTGGCAGCTGCTGCATAATCCTGCAGCTGCCTTGGTCACTTTTTCATCTTGAAATTCCCTGTGTGTCGGAATGATCTGTTTCTGAGCATGTCTGGAGCAGCCTGACTTTGACAGCAATGGACAGATCAGCATGGAATCCATCAGTGTAGGTGTTTACCTCTCTATGCCATGGGCATTTCCACTGCTGAGCAAGAGAAAGAGACAGACAGACAGGGAGTTACATGTACCTACTCATGCACACACAGCTATACAATACACACCAGAAAGATCACATGTCTTAAGAAATGCCAGATCTTCACTTAGAACACAGCAGGAAATGGAACACTTCTGCTTACTTTATACAATAACTTCACAAGCAGGATAATCAGATTCAGCCCTGTACTCTTTCTAAAGAAATTTAAGCCAAGATCTCTCATGTTCAGGGCTCTAACCACCTTGCAATAATCTATTTTAGGTAAGAATTTCCTCATCTGAGTCAGAATGAACCAAAAAAACTCATAATGAATTGCGAAGAAAGCTGAGACACTATGTGTTCTCAAAGGAGCTCAGCATCCTTATGCACTCTTTCATCAGAAACTAAAGGTTCTTTCCCCTGACTTCTTAATAATTTCTGTATCTTGTCTTAGAAACAGGTTTTGTTGCTGGCAAAATCCAGCTGTCACTTAGTAATGAATGTGTGGCTTTCCTGTGAACCCTGTTTCCAAAATCTGTTTCCAGCAAAAGAAAAAATATTACTTGCTCCTCACCATACTCTTTAATGGGACATCAAACTTTCCCCTTCCTGATCACCTCATCAAGAGTGAATACTAGAGTTTAAACCAGACAAGTAATATATTAAAATAGGTAAGCACAGGCAGGCATCTCCATCACTCATTTTCTTAAAGCCAAAAGAAAAACACCAACATTATATTTACATGAATATAAAGGGAAAAACTGAAGAGTGCAGGAGTGCCTGTAGTAACAGCATCTCTTCCACTGTTGAAAGTATGTATATAACAGGAACAGTGCTAAATATAGCTATACAGGTTTTCAGCAAAAAATGAAAGCATTTTTTCACAGTATGTGAATGAAGCTACATGGACACAGATGGCTCAGCCTGTTTGCCCACAGACTTCCAAGCTCTAGCCCACAGAAGCAATTTCTTCCTTTCTTTATGAGGCTTTTTGGAACCATTAAGACCATAACCTGTGTACTGCATCACAGCTTTTCCATTTTGCCACTCTACTTTGAAGACTTTGTGTTCTCTGTTCCCCAACCCATTTATCCCTGGTGATGCTGGATCAAAGACCATAATGGTGCTGATTTAGCCATTTCATTTTCAGCAGCTTTCAATGGAAGGATCTTGTAACACTAAACTTTTGAGTTTAGTTAACACTAAACCTTTAAACTATTTAAAGCTGTGGTCCATAATTTAGAAGTTAAACATTGTGGAATCCTTCACTCATAGCTGCCAAAAGGAGGCCAACATCACGACCTCCGTGATGTACATCAATTAATTTGGGCTTAGAAGGAGCAGCACAAAAGTGGCAAGCTGTGATGCAGACTACTGCAAAAAGTTATGAAGTGCTTTATTTGGGGTTTTCTTTGTATCCTCCCCTCTCCCTTGGAAATCAAAGATAATAAAAAGGCAAGAGGTGTATAAATCCTTTCTTACTTTTTTCCATTTTGATTTTGCTGGCAGCTTGTTTTTCAGTAGTGCCAGTAAAAGCCTGTAT
Source organism: Molothrus aeneus (assembly GCF_037042795.1). NCBI lineage: Eukaryota > Metazoa > Chordata > Aves > Passeriformes > Icteridae > Molothrus > Molothrus aeneus. Next base: position 21,000,314 of record NC_089653.1, on the reverse strand, counting down.
ATTACAAATGCCACAGTAGAGAGGTAGTGTAACTAGTATAAACCATGAAATGTCTGGAGGACAAACAGAACACAGGAAATCATTGTCCATAGGTTTAAACTATACCCAGCTTCTCTGGCTTTGGTCTCCATGACCACTGTTCTTCTGATATGCTCTACATGCTGGGATTTCTAGAGGAATCTTAATCTTTTTATCAAACTCCCGGCCAACCCTTGACCTCCCATACTCTGCCTGCTCTCCTTTCTGCCAAATAGCCCCCTTAACAAGAAAACCAGTAAGAAAAATTTATTTTCATTTTCTTTTCTTTCAATTCCTTTTAATGAAAACAGTTCAAATCTAACTGAAAAACTTTAGTACTTGTCAGACTTCACAGATCACAGCCATTTTTCTCAGTAATGTAAGTGGAAAAGAAGGAATGAAAGGCTGCACTCAGGGCAGACTCTAGCCTTGGTCTGTTGTCACTTTTCCAGTCTGCTCTATTATAACAAGCACGATTTTGGAGGACCCATACCTGGTTTCCTAGAGATTCAAGTGTGTATAAGAAGGGAAAAGACCCATTCTAAGAAGAAAGGCAGCATTTCTCATAGTAAAGGGAATATAATAACTGTGAAAGGACCTATACATTAATAATAAAATGATTGATAAAAATAGAGTATTTCCTCAGCACTCATTAATTGCCATGGCTTCATTGCTTTTGAGTAGTCTAAATCTACTCCAACACATACAGCTTCCACAGAGGAATGAGAAAAACCTAAAAAATTAATAATAGTTTTTTAACACTTTAAAGACCAAAAATCAACTGGAAGAAGAGGAATTCAGCTAATGTTGCATTTTACCAGAAAAAAACAAGTTTGAGGCCCTTCCATCAAAGCCAGCTGAAAGATTTTGACCACCTTGAAACATATAACCTCATACAGTCACATAAGCTTCTGTGTAGTTGGGCATTTTTAATCTTTCATGTGTTAACCCATTATACATTAATTGAAGTACACAGCTCAAGAATCAGTTCAAAAGCATCTTCTGCAGCCTGTCAGCACTGAAAGCTGACTTGGCTTAGCAGTGAGGTACTTGATGATTCACCTCAGGGTGCTGGCCTTTTACTTGTTGAAATGTAGTCTATTTCTTTGAATAGTGTTGGTAGTAAATGTTGAAAAATATCTCAGCTGGCTAGAAAAGTAGAAGAAAAACAAAAGTTTCTTTTTCTCAACATACTGTATTTTTCTGACCCAGGAATATTTTAGCTACCTGTACCTGTTTTAAATGAGACACCTCCAACTTTAAAGCTGCTGGAAACTGAAGAGCTGAACAGAAAGAAAAAAAAAAAAAAAAGAGCAAAAAAACCCCCAAAAAACAACCAAAAATCCATCCCTTAGATGAGCAACTCCCCTAAGAAATGACAGAATTGTCTAGCACTTTGGATTGGAAGGGACCTTGAAGATGTGTGCATTTTTCCAAACACAGACATCATGGAAATCTGCGTCAATTTTTCTGTATTTCTACACTTACAGCTGGATCTCCCTGGAGCAGCTTCCCCAGGGAAAACCTACTCCCACCTGAAGGAGAAATTAAACAAGTAGACAGTTTTTTTGAAGTAAAAGAACAATTTTCTCCGACACTCAAAACTCTACCTAGCTTGACTTCTCACCTCTGATCAGCTGCATATTCTTAGAGTAAGATATTACAGAATATGTGCACAATTCTGATATATCCTTCAACTTTAGCATTCAGAGCTACAGGACGCACCTAGATCATGATGGTTAGTAATCAAATAGAGCAGTATCCTGCTCCAAAATACTGCAGTCAGTTGTAACAAGGCGTATGACATTCTTTAAGAGCTATATAGGCTTAATTCAGTGGAGTTAGAACATGTCTTTTTGGCCAAGTGCTCTTTAGTTCATACCTGCTTTTTCCATAAGTCAATAACTTTATGCAGAAGTTCGTCATCTTCTCTTGGTCCTGGATTGGTGATCAAAAAATCTATGTCATGTCCAATATTCTTACCCCTAGAAGGAATAAATAACAAGGACATTAAAAGAGTTAAGTTCCTGTTGAATTTTGCTGTTTTCAAAGAGAGCATTTTTGCTGCATTATAAGAAAAGTTTGCAGAATAAAGTTAAAGCAATGTTGCTTCAAACATAAACAAAATAGAATCTTTTATTTCTATTATGGGGTCTATTAGTGTTCTTTATAAAATAATAATTACAATTTTTTTATCTATGTCCTCTGTTTTTCAACTAGATCCTACAGATCCATTTGCAGATGTTAAATCCCTTTCTTTCTTTCTTCCCCTTAAGTCCCAAAAAGGAAGATTTTAGTCATCTTTGGATTTAAAAAAAAAGCATAATCAAAAAACAATGTTACATATTATGAATCCAGTGCAGTAACAGCAGATAAACCTGTCAATCAAACTACCACAGATTTAAATATTCTTCTTTGCTTTTGATGCACATCTTAATGTACAAAACTGTGATTATGAACATTTATTGTTTCTTTTACCAGCACATATAAATCCTTTGACTATTTCACAGTTCTTATAAATATAACAATGCTTTTTACAGAGATGGAGATTGATTTTTTTTTTTGAGGGCAGTTCATCCTTAATGTGACTAAAGCTTGTTCATTACATGCACTAAGGATTTCATAATTAAATCTGCGTGCACAAAATTTAATTGTAAATGTTCTTAATGAAAAATTATGTCATAACCTCTTGTTTTCCTCTTTTAAGTCTAAGCATTCAGCTTGTCTTTCATCTACTTTCCAAAGGTGTTAAACTGAAATCTGATTAAGACTTGGCTATCATTGGAAAACAGGCAAAAGCATGTTATTGAATGTTTCCCTTCAGAATTATAAAATGCTTGAGAACACATGAAAATTTATCTCACAGTGCAATTCATCTGAGTATTGCAGAACCAATATGAGATTTTAATTTTGGATTGGTAGTACAACAGGAACTGCACAAACATTTACTGAGTGCAATCACTCCAGCCTAAGGAGAAATGAGCAGAGGAAAGGAGAGATTTCTGCAATGAGAATAACTCTCCTTTGTGGAGTTGGTGGAGTAAGCACCCAAAATCTGGAGTAGTGACTCTTATGTGTAGCATATCTCCAAATGTCTCTCATGTGTTTATGGGAAAAGTCTGCTCTTGCTGATGCTCACAAGGGTACCTGATGTTATTATTCAGGAGGGCTTCAGTAAACCCTGTGTCAAGAATTCAGAGAACTTGTGAACTGCCATTCAAGCAATGAAAATAAAACTGTGCAACCCAAAAGATATTTTTTAAAAAAAAAATTCATTAGATTATTTATTCTCTTAAAATAATGCCTAAAACTGAACCTGATTTCCTAAACTTGCAAATTTGTAGGAACAGAACTGATAGGCAGACTCGTCAACTGCCATTTGTGTGACAGGAAGTCATCTAACTGATGGACAGTTGAACAGCATTATCACAAAGTTGTAAGGAGATGAAAGTCTGGGGTTTGCATTTGACAAGCAGTCATACTCACTATAATGCAATTATTGTGCTGTGTCTGCAGCAAAATAGAAATTGCTTAAACAGATAGAAATTATTTCAAAGAGGTTTCAAACAAAGCATCAGTCTAGGCTTAGAAACTGAACAGCAATTCAAAGTCAAGAAGTTAGAAAATATTTAGTATTCCATGTAACACTGAGTTATTTTGTAGGATGCCATTCATTATCTCTAAAATTACAATAATAATGCAAAGCTCTTACATAGCACTTTTTACTAACATGTCCCAAAATATTTTTCAAAGGCAAGGAATTGACTATTCCTATCTTAGAGATACAGAGTGGCATAAGAATATTTGCTTAAAATTATTTTTTAAAGAAATCAAAGGAAAAAATTGGAAGCTGATGGAATTGGGAGCTGACTCCCCATGCTTCCTCAACATCCACATATTTTAGGTTAACAACATCTACAAAATCCTGCATCAATCAAACCATAAAATCACAGGAAATCCAAGGTGCTTCATTGGCCCTCTATTTCCCAAGCCAGAGAGTATTTGTTGAAATGCTCTCAGTGGCTTTTCTTTGGTGACTTCAGCTTTCTGAAGCTTTGAGCAGGAAAATATTAAAGCTTTGGATTTCCTATTCAGAATCCACTTACATATTTTTCTTCTCTTCAAATTTAAACCTAAATCTCCACTGGGCTGGAGCTATAAGAATCCAGCACCTAAAAGAATGGAAATCGCAGCTTACCTTTTGTTCTAATAATTTATTCAAGCCTGAAGACAATAAAAAACAGTGCACTATTAATTAACTGTGTTCAATTCTTGGCTGACTAAACTTGTATAAAGCTGGTAAATGTTTCTTAGCAGTCAATGAACTACCTTTAAGGTTGTTGGAATTATCTTTCTTGATGTTATTAGATTCCAAGTCATCAACTATAACTTTGAAAATATGTGAGGACATTTGACGATTTTCTTGAATATAGATGAGTAATATGCATAAACATCTAAGAAGAACAAGATGTAATTGCTGAAGTGATGATTGTGTAGCAATGGAAAAGGAATTAAATCTTGCAGAAGGTTGCACATAGCTGAAGAAATATTGAGCAATGATCTTTTTGTTTGAGCAGTAAAGAGAACACTTGAATAAGTAGCAGAATCACTTATTTTAGAAACAAATAATTTATAAGTACCATAAAATGCATGTTCCTGAGGGGGAACCCTAGTAACCTTAGTGTGCATGCCCAGTAAAAACACGTAATTACAGCTCTAGTGGAACATGCACACATATGTACACATAGTGCAAATATTTCTTTCTGTCTGTTCTGATATCAATGCCATATTTTTATTCTATCCTCTGTGCTGGGCCTCATTTAACTCCCACTGTAACAGCAGCATAGAATTACTGTTTGACATCAGTTGAATTTGACCAAATAGAAGTGGCTCAGGAATTCTGTCTAATAACTGCAGTCCTGATTAATTTGCTTCTACCACCTATCTCCAACCAACATATGCCTTTCAGGAAAAGGAACATACATTTATACTCCAAATCCCAGGTAGTCTACATGCCTGTGGATTTGCTTATTAAGCAGTCTTTGCTGAGATGTTGAACAGGGGACAGACAATTTCTTACAGCCAGATATTAAAATAATTCAGTGTTACTGTCAGTCAAACTATGAAGAACTACATATTTTCTTTGTATAAACCTCTTATAAAGAGAAAAACCATTCTTTAAGCTTGAAGTACTGGAGTGTGACAGTGCTACAACTATTACATAGAAAGTAAAATCCTGGATGTTTGACAGAAGAAGAATTCTACCCATTGCAAAATAGTTAAAGAATAATTCTTGGTTCTGATACCACAGATTTTCAAAACCTTGTTACATAGTGTCCCATCTTCACATATAAATTACTAGAGTTTAAATAAAATAGAAAAGCAGTGGTCTACAAAGTAGATCAATAAGTACAATTCCCTAAATATTTTGCCTAAAGAGAATTTACTGAATTCAGAATTTAATCACAAGTTTATTATTCCAGAACATTTTCTCCCCTAACCTGAAATCTAGACCCAGAGTAAATGGCTTTATTGACTCAGAAGGACATTAACCTTTGCTACTTCTACAATTAGTACACTGACAAGAAATTAGCAGAGTCAGATCTGTGCAAGGGTTTTTGAAACACTGATTTCATGCTGAAGGAGTTTGTTAAATGGAAGAAATTATTATGTTTGCAAAATAGTTGTTTCATTTGCAACAGGAACTAGGTAATAGTTAAAAGAAGTTAGAAAGTTATTTTGTTTGTGGCAGAAAGTGTCTTCCAAGACAAGAAAATGCTGTAACATTTATTTGAAGTTATTTCCTCAGCAATTCTCAATTACATATTCTGACAAATAGAAGTTCTGACAAATTCTGACTGTAGAGAGTATTAACAGCCTAAGTAGCAACATAATACTGCACCAGGTCACTGCTAGCATAAATGACCAGCTAAGCTCTGTACACCACATGTTAAGCTGTTCTTCAAATCACTTCCAGCTTTATCTCAGGAGCTTTCCTTAATATTCAGGTCAGCTCCACATTTCCAAAATAACATTTAGATTCAACAGTGTCAATGCCATGGCGGTTCACATACATATAGACTAGGTAGCAAGAAAATAAATGCTCACTGAAGTGCAAAAGCAGCTCAATCAAAGTTAACAATCAAAACCAGACCCACAGAAAGCAGAGACAGCAGAATACAAAATGGAAGTGTTGGCGAGCCTGACTCGCATTGTGCAGTGCCCACTTTGGCAGCCAAGGGAGAGGGGAAGAGGGAACATTGAGTCAGAATAAAGCAGGGGCTCTCAAACATGCCAAACTCCAGCACCAGCTTCATTTGTCCTCTCAGTGCTTCATCTCCACCTTAAACATGACAAAGATGTAAAACCAATGAGGATGCCTAAAGCAAGATGCCATTTTAGAGTTCATCAAATTAGACAGAAGGCTCAGCTGTACTATTTATCACATGAAGCCATACTGTGCTTCCCTAAATTTGCTTTTTAAGAGTCATAGATCACTCTGATTCCAGAATTAGAACTCAGGAAAGCCTTCCAGTGCAGGACAGAGTAATAAATAGGAACAAAAAGCTGTAGAGATTACCAGGTTACTTTATGCAAAAATTAATGACAAGCACTAGATGATAATTTTGAGCATAGTTACTAAAAACAATAACCAAGATTCCTCCCCATCTTAACACTGCAAGTATCTACATCCTGATTTCAGTGAATGCCAACAGTCAGAACCTGCTTTTCAGAAACAAAGTAACATGCCTGAAGTAATGAGGAAAACAGTAAACCAAGATCTGATCAGGGCTCTGTAGAAGACAGATATGGGTTGGGCTTCTTCAGATAAGTTCTGCTCTCCTGGTTGTTATTTGAATTAGATCCTAATTGCCTTTGAAGGCAGTTTGACACTAGCGGTTGCCAGTCAGTGTCAAAATTAATTCTCTTCTTTCTAATGCTACATAGGTGGTAAGGTACAAAAAATCACACGTGGAGATGAAAAGTGCCAGTGTGGGAAGATACCTGTGCTAACATTTTATAGCTGGACTCTGAGTTCAAGGCCCAGCCTTTCAGTTTGCACCAGCTGATAAAAACTTTGGGTTGAATATTTCCAGAATTCTAAATCCAAACTGACTGAGAGTTTTTATTCTATATCAAAGGAAATTCTGGAATTCCTGCTCCTTAAGGGTTAATTGTTCCCTGAGTGTACATTACAGTGCACTTCTGGGGTATAGTTAATATCTGTAAGATGGTTTAATAGGATGCTGAATAATATCTAAAATAGCAATAATATAATTAAATCAACTGAAATAAATTATGCCACTAGCAAAGACAATTAAAATTAAAACTGATATAATTATATATTTAACTGAAAAGATACCATACAGTTATGAGAACTACCCTGATTCATTTTGAGGGAATGTGAGGGTAAAAAAAAATTGCTGTCATAGCTTTGTCTGCAGAATTACTTTTCCCACTAATTTAAGAATAGAATTATTTAGGTTATACTGTCTCTGAAAGAAAAATATAGTGAAAACTGCAAACTGTTCCCCTGGGCAGCTATAAATCTGACTTCTACAAAGGTTTGAATTGCCAAAGGTAGCATACAGCAGCTTCTTCACCCAGCCAAGTAATTCGACATAAACCCAGCTGAACTATGTAAGTATTTGGCAAAGATTCACAGGTATCTTCTCTGGAAAAAAGTGCTTGAGGGTGGACACTTCATTAAATGCTATTTTTCTTGCCCAGTGTAACAGTAATTCTAATTCACTGGAGGCAGAACCTATTTTCCATGACTGTGGAATGTATTTATTTTATTTCTGAAGTTAATCCAACTTTGCAATGAAGCAGCATTGGGAAAAATCCTTTCCCTTTAGGATCAGAAACCTTACTAGACAGCATAGGGGAATACAGCTTTAATAGAGGATACAAAAAAGAAGCATTTTTGGCTTCTCATTTATTCAGCAGGATATTGCTGGTATTGTGCATCAGTAGCTTCTGTTCAAGAAATCTTTTAGGGAATGACCAAACAATGCAGACAAGTAATTACTTAAAAGATCTTCTTGTATCAAGTCAGAGGAAAGGAGTATTACCCGCTGCAGCAGAAGGGATCACGTCACTGGTTATTTCTACAAGTTTTGTTCTGAGGGTAAAAATCACTGAAGTGAAGAGAACCAGTGAAAAACCTGTGCAACAGCACTTAAATTTACTTGAAATGTAATTTCACCCTCAGTGACTGCATTGCCTCAAAAAAGGGAGTAATGCATGGCACTCACCTCGTCTCATTAAATGCACTTTCAAAGACCAAAGTATGTCATGCTATGCTTGACTGTATCTTTTATGACCCAAAAGAAACTTAGACATTTCCCAGGGTACAAGACACTCAGGTACTCCTCTTCATGTCATGATGATAAGTTTTGCTTTAACAGGTATTTAATTTAATGCAAAGAAAGGAAAACAGTTATTTAGAAAGTGTGGCTCTCTCTAGTGATTGTATCAGTTGCACAGCCTGGGCGGTGCTGTTGTGCTCTGGCATTCACAGAGTGGGTCAGGTTGGAGGGGACCCCCTTGGATCATCTGGTCCAGCCTCCCTGCTCGAGCAGGGTCATCCCACAGCACTTTGCACAGAATTGCATCCAGACTGCTCTTGAATATCTCCTGTGAGGGAGACTCCACAGCCTCTCTGGGCAATCTGTTCCAGTGCACAGTCACTCACACAAGTGAGAAGTTCTTCCTCTGTGGGAAAAACGTATTTGTCTTCCTTCCATGACATTGATGCCTGGACATGGCTGTCACCAATTACACCCTGATGCTGAATATTTATCACTTTTGGCTTGCACGCAAGATGACTTTTTTGTTGCTAACAGCTTTAGCCTCTCTGAATCCTCTACTTGGAGTAAATTCACTCTTCCACCAAGCAAAACAAAACTATGCTTAAGCTTTGAAGTGCATCACTGCAAGTGCTGTCTCAATTTCATATAAATAGCACAACTGTACCTGGAAGCTGGCCATGTAATTTCAAGCTTTAAAGCTTATGAAATGTACCATACCAATCTGTCACAGTTTTATTTAAAGTCATGAAATACATTGCTGAAGTTTTGCTTTTGCTGTCTTGGCAAATTCTTTAAATTACACTTAATTTCAATCAAGCATTTCAAATGACATCATAGAAACTTCCTGCATAAACAGATTTTGCCCAGTGCCAATCAATGACAAAAAAAACCAAAAAACACTTCAACACTGTTTGAAAGAGACAAACAGTCCAATAAGTATTGATGTGGATTTGGGATCTCATATATCCAGCTGAAATGTGAGACATGCAGATGAATTTAGTCTTAAAACATCGATGTAGTTTTGCACACATGAACTGTTCTGTCAGCACATTCTATGGAAACAAGCTTTCTCACTCTTAAGAAACAGCCTATAGGACAGTGGTACAGCATCCTTAGTTACTAGTAATTTTACAGATTTTAATTATTCTGAAACCTGCAGGAAAAAAGAACATATTCCACTATGTAATAAGTACTGAGAAATCAGACCTGACTGGAGAGAAGATGTGTTTTTATTATTTATAAGAGGAAGTATCTCAGACTAGATCTGCTCAGACATCCTGAAGTACCTAGTTTCTTTTGGCCTGATTAAAATCCTTAAAGACAGCTTTAGAATTATGCAAACTGGTGACAAGGAAATTCAACTACCTCCAATTTTGAAGAATACAAATAAAAGATCAGAGTATTCAGATGCTAGATATTTTGGTGAATTATCAGAAAACATGATGTACTTTAGGGGAAAAAAAAAATAAAAAACCCAAACTAAAAACCAAACAAACAAAAAAAATAACCCAGCCAAATAAACAAAACAACAAGAACAACACTAAGAAAGGAAGGTAAAGAAAATTACCTCTACCTCTATCCAAAAATAAATTAATATGAGAGGATGAAAGAGAAGGTTAAGGCTTTTTGAACTTCTGTCTTTGGAGGTAATTGGTGACTGGCACTTTCCAGGACAGACTCCCACAAACTGGGAGAGCACTGAATCCTTCCACATCTGGGTTATCCATTATGTATAGCTATTAATTTTTTTCAAGACCAATTCAGGTGCATTGTCCACATTCTGTTGGTGTTCTGCCAGAGAAGAAATTTGGCCAGAGCAGGTTATAGATTATATATGTACTCCAAATACCTAAAGGTAGGATGGAATCCTTACAATGCATTGACATTTGAGATTTAAAAGTCAGAAAGCTTTCCAGTTTTTTGCTTCCATCTCAGCTGGTGCAAACCAAAACCTCAGCTAAGTGAGACACATATTGCTAAAACAGTAACCTAGTGATCTCTTCAACATCATTAATAATGCAGCAGAAAAAATAGAAAGGTCAGCTGCATTCAAATTATTTACTGAAATAAGTAAACAAAAGTCTGCATTATTAATTATGAAAGGTGTATATTTAAAAAATGCTTTCATTAAACTACTTGCGACACCTTTTTTTTTTTTTGCAACCAGTAAAAAAATTCTTTTGCAACTAAGGTGGTTTCCATTTATTAGTTTAGATTTTTTTATGTCCAAGACAAAATTGCTTGGTTCAGAATTGTTTCTATTTTACTTACTCAGAATTCCATAAATATATATAAGCTTACATTTAAGATACAGTATTTTATTTTAAAGAAGAAGGTAAAAGCTATTTTTCTATGCTGCTACTTTAACAAAATTAACAATCAGCTTTATAGCAACAATTTGTCCTGAAGCTTTCTGGCAGTAGATTGAAAACATGAATACAAACCCCATCCATTTTAATTCTCTCTAACTAATTGTCTTGAGTGTTTCAAAAGGCTTGTTCCTTTAACATATCCCTTTGTCACAGAAGCTTTCATCAAAATGTTCTTTTTCATGCATGTCTACTTCGGCATTTCTAAAAATCAAAACGTTCTCTTTAAACAATTTAAAAGACAATATTAATGTTCATGTGAGGAAGGAAACATGCTTTTTCAGAATGCCTGAATGATATTAAATGTTCAGCCTGGGTTTCACTTACTTGGCAGTGATGGGACAATCCGTAGAATCAGCCTACCATAAAAATAAAGGTTTCTATTTGCTTCCTGCTCAGCTGTACTGAAGTTATATAAACATGACAGTTTTTCTATTAAAATTCCTTGAACTGAGAAATAGATTGCTGGCATCCACAGTGTGGGGGGGGAAGGACAACCAGAAATAAGACATCTCTCAGAAATTCTAACATGAAATAGGATTAACACTTCTGTTTGAGCTGATGGTGTAATGGCCAGGGACTGTAGGTAATTGTTCAAACATCTGGGGTAGTGACAAAGACACGAGAAGCCAAATTTTGAATTCTGGCATTTTGGGGGAATATGTCTAATTCTACCTTAGTTGTGATTATTTTAAGATATTTTATCAAACTACTCCATCAAAGGAGATACAATAAAACATTTGTGTAGTTGCCAGCAGACAGCTGCAACATGGTGAGTTTGAGTCTAACCTTTCTACCAAGTTTTACTCGAGTACTTCTGGAAAAAAAATATGCACAGTTTAAACTTCAAGCACATGTACAATCTGGTTAGATTTAAGAAAATTACTCACTCAAATTTTTAGAGTGAACTGTGGAATTTTTCCAGGATTGAGCTGACAAACATATTTTCAATAACTGCATTTGCAGTAGTAGTTGCCCCTACCGCAAGTAAGGTAAGTAGGGAATTTTACAGAAGCATAATGCAGAGAAAATGAGATTGTTCCCTTTCAATACCTAATTTGAATTGTTTCATCTACTAATTTTGTCTAAGGGAAGAGGACTTTACCCCTAATCTATGGGATATACTCAGAACACCAGCCTTTTACAGAGAAAGAAACTGAAATTCAAAACTTGTCTACTTGGTTTACATGAGCGGTTTGCCAAGATAGCTGTGAGGTGTGAATGTACACTGTTTGCCAGCAGTTCCCTGCAGCTGAAATAGTTACACCTTTTGGGCCAAAATAGGTTATTCCATTTGAGAAAATCATTTAAACTATACTATCAAAGGAACACTGCATCTCCACTGAGAAACGCTGCCAATATATTCTACAACTACAGGCATACCAGAAAAGCCTTTTAAAGCGTGGACAAGCCTGTCATTAAATTGAACTACTAACTTGAGTAAATCCCTGCATTGTGAAATCTTGTTACCCTCCTTTACAGAGTTTCCTTGCTCTGCTCCAAGATGTGATTCTCCATCAGCCTAAGGAGCTCATGAAGTTGACTTAGTCAATTTATTCTAGATTGAAAACTTCCCTGATTATTACTAACCAACTTCCTTAATTCCCAAACCATGACAAAGAAATACTCTGTTTGAGAATGTAGCTTCTTAGAGTTCTCTCTGTGCCTTTCTTCCTGATCCTGAAATCATAAAGCTCTAGCCATGTATTTTCAGAGAGCCTTTCAAAGAACTAGTCATGTCATACTTCTTGTATTCTTGTCCTGACTTCTTTCTGAAAACAATCCTGACTTTTTCAACCTTCACTTGTTTTGTTTTCAACCTTCACCTGAGGTTTTGTGACCTCAGATAATGAGTCATTTCAAGGGTCTCTTCAATATAGGTACATATTTTAATATTTAGGCGAAATGTGAAGATGTATTCCCTGTGTCACCATTTCTTGCCAGTTCAATTTTTTAAATAAACAGTTGAAACTGATCCCCTATTTTGTCATGATTCAACTGAAATCAATGTCCAAGCTCCCACCAACCTTTCAGTGAGAATAGAAGGACAGGCTGTTCACATTTCATTTATAAGATAAGAATGGTGAGGGTCAAATCTACATTGGCTAAGTGTGGGTGTAGTACCATCTATTCTACTGATAAAAATGCATACTATAACAACATCAAGACATTTCATAAATTAAATAAGGATATTATAGCAAATACATAACATCCCCATTGGATATTGTATCCAATGACGATACTATCACTAAGGTAAACAAATTAGGTGCAACTGGACACATTAACCACTGTAAAAGGACCAAATAAACGGGTGTTTTTCTTGTGTTTATCCACTAGACCTCTCTCTAGCTGTAAGATATGCCAAGATAAAAGGAAAATATTCTGCCATCCTTGATCAGTAGCACAAGATAAAGCATGTAAGGTTATTACTTTATGAACAAGCATGAGTTTGTAAGTACATATTTGAGAGGAAGCAATCCACAAGGCTTTAGTGGGGTTGAGTTCTGGCTTTCCAAGATAGGCCCTAGTGGTATGATAGAACAGTTATCATAGCAGATGATGATAACCAAATCTGTCATATTAGATTTTGCTGCTATTTAATGCTGATTTTCCATTCTTCAAAAAGATTGCCTAAAACATTTCCTTCTACCTCTCCCACTGTACAGCAACAATCCATAATACATTCCACCACTTCCAAACTAAAAGGACTATTTCTGACTATATCTTTTAATTTATGCCTTTCATACATGATTTATTGTAAACCTTTTTAGTCTTTTCCCGTTATCTGACATGTAGAAAATAGCCTGACTCATATTGTAACAAAAAAAAAAAATAACCACCAGCTACCTCCTTGTTATTATGTCACCACACCACTAGCAAGATCACATCACACTTAATTAAAATGTTGCAGCTACTCTTGCTCACAGGGGTCTGCAAAACGTATCCCCTAGTTGCAAGGTCACCGATGTTTGCAGCTTTTCTCATGATTATCTGACAGGAAACATCATTCTTAACTTGTGCTGTCAACCATGCTTACAGCAACTAACCCTTCTACAATAAACTTGGACTGCTGCTAAAGAGTCTATCAGCAACAAGTAAACTCTGCTATAAATGTCCTGTTTTCAAGCCAGGTTCCTGGGTATAGAACCATGGAAAAAATTACAAAGTGCAATATGTAGCATAATTAAAACAGATTTTTGATCTCTTGACTCTAAACATCAAGTATTTGCTTCTGCAATCTCTGAACCATGTGGCACCTGAATCTGAAGAACTCTTTTGCACACGGTGAACCACAGAACACTATTGTTTGTCACAGTAACTGCTCACTAAGACAATGCAAAATTCTCAGAACTTCATCTCTGACACAGATGCCCTGAGACACTTATGTGTAAAGCATATTAATAGTAAGAAATACACTCAAAACCATTGAGGCATCAGAAACTTCTCAGAGAAAACAACACACATCCAAGAAAGACTGCCCACAAGACAAAATGTATTAAATAATTTCTATTTCTGTCCTGAATCACTTAGGCACAGGCACTGCAATTCATAGGTAAGAGATGCTGAAGTACCATTGTGTGCAACAAAACACGAAATAGACACTTGTTTCCTGGTGCACCTAGATATGTCTAACAGAAAGCTGGCTAAGCATCATTAGCACTATTCTGTCTGTCTTAATTAACATTAATTAAGCCTCTTAATCATAGCCAAGCCCTATCCTTGGCCTATTAATGCTACCTTAGAGCTGACTCTACTGCTGGGAACTTAGTCTAAGACTGCTGCCAGAGTTTTGTTCCAACTACCCTTCATGCAGAGTTCTGATGATTTTCCTTTAGAAAGAATGTCACTTTCATCTGCAAGTCTCTTACTGTTACAAAGACAATTGTTCTGTCTCTCTTCATTCCATTCCCACCTTGAGTGGCCTCGACTTTGTAAGGCATCCTCTTCATAGCAGGTGAACCCCAATGAAACTATTTTATAGATAACATGTAAGGAAAAGAACTATCAAACTAGGCATCTCCATCTCATCAAAGCCATGTATAGCTTTGATTTGACCTCTTGTGCTTTATGTTTCTCTTTTATCTTACTACTTTATCTGAAATCTCCTGTCTTTTTTTAATTTTGCTTCCTCATCTGTCCGTTAGTATATTCCACTATCTTAAAAGTCCTCCTTGTACCCAATGCCCTATAACTTTTAGAAGATTTTTTACTTACCAGTTTTATGTAGTATCATGAATATATTTTATTTTAGAGCTATTTATTTGTGAGACAACTTGTAAGATACTTAGGTGCTCATCCATATATGGAAAATACTTTTCAAGTAGCATATTTTAAATATTATACTTGAACATGCTTCTTGGCCTAAGTATTAAAATTGATCCATTTAAATTCACTGGCTGAGCATTTCAGAAAACTCTGCATGGTATTAACTGAATTCATGTCAAATGTCTATAAGAGACTCTCCAATTATTGTGACTCTTGAGAGAAGTACTTCAAAATATGATGCCTCTCCATAATATCCATGTAAAAGGCAAAAAACACAAACATTTTTTGAAAAAACCCTCACTAACAACTTGAAACATTTGGTTTTGGTACAAATTCTGAGTGATAATTTTAGCTGATTGTGTATTCTCTCTCTAATCACTCAATCTATAATTCACAGAGAGGATTTAGTAAAGCTGGCCAAGAAAATGAGAAAAAGCAAAAGGATTTAGGTGGACAGTTGAAAATAAATGAGACAGAAATGTTTTAATACAAGTTGTCAATTCAATTTGTTGTCTAAATACTCAATCAAAATATTTCAGTGATCTTGCAAAGGCATTGTGATGCTTCACAGAGGTTTCTGTACCTCTATCTCTTCCAGATGCATATCCCTTGTCTTTAGATGAAATGACATCACATCAATATGAAATTTCTATAACTGAGGCTAATAATGAGAGAGAAATTCTAACTAGAAAATTCATTTTGCTAAAGAAAAAAAACCATTTTAATTATAGCCCCTATCAGGAAAATAATTACATTTCTGTACAATTCTTCATTGAGAATTGAAAATTTTCACAGAAAACAAACAATAGTCATAGATATTTTGGTAGATACGTTAGAAGTAACCCTAAACATAAATGTATGATTCACTTCATTTACTAATTTCATTTCTGGGCAGACAGCTGCTGCATAATCCTGTTGGTATGTTTTGGCCTGCAATACCTATTCCCCAACAGCAATATACAAATTCTCCTATCCTCTAGAACTAAAAAGAAAATCCAAACCAAACAAACAACAAACCAAACATCACTGAAGTGCCACTAAAATTCCAAAAAGAATGAATCAAATCTTCACAGAATTTAGACTGTCTATGCCTTATGAAGCATACAATAAAATTAAAAACTTAGTGGAAATTACTTATTCATATTCTCCCTTTATCATATTCCCTATGTAATATACCTAATATCAGTAGCACAAGAAAGAACAAGTCTGGCAAACTGCTTGAGCCCTATCTTATACACCTCAAATTCATTGCAACTCATATAACATGACTCTACTACAGAAAGTCCTATAGTTACCATCTCTGATCTTGCACAATTTTTTATCATAAAGAGCTGCTTGTCCTTCTTTCTACAGAGTTTGCAAATGAAGTTCTTTCAGTCTATGAATACATATCTGGACATGTTAATGTTAGGTACCAATTATTTGTACAGTTTCCCTTTTAATCATAAGAGCTTTTATTCGCCCATGCCTTATCACACTAATCCATTCCCAAACTACCAGAACATTCAAAGAGCAACAGTTCAACCCTAATGCAGCTTATTAAATTATACTGATAAATCAATTTTAGAGCATGCTCTGTATCATGCAATCTGCCTCCCTGCCTCAGCCCCAGATTATGTGTTATAATAATACCTGGGGCAGTCAGACTTGATGTGATTTTTGTTTTTAATGATGTGGTCCTATTCAGACTGTCTCAGCAACAGTGTCTGGGTCCTGTGAAAAAGACCTTTTCTGAATTTTATTTAATACACTCACTGAAAATTATGTATTTGTACATCAGAGGAATGTACAAATTCAATGTTCAAGGAAGGGCAAAGCATTTCCCCTTTCAAAACACCAGAGCAGTGGTTTTAAGGTAAGTCATACCAGAACTTAGCAATTACATGTTTAATTTCCATAATGCAAATAGTAACCACCACTGCATATGCTAATTGTTCTAAAATGATGAATTAATACTTTTCACTTGACCTAGCATAATAAAAACCACAATTTTTATTGCTAACCTTTTAAAGTGGGAATGGTCAGTAGGATATGCATTATTAAGTATATTCATTGATAAAGCAGGACTATAAATAATTGTATCATACTCCTTTTATAACTTTTCAAAATATTCATTTTGGCAAAACTTGTCCAGAAAATTGTGTAAATAATGCAAAATGAGTTTTACATTTTTGGAATTCCAATGGTATATTATCTTTAGGAGTGGCACTGCAGAAGGCACTGCAGTTTGGAGCTGGTGGTGCTGTAATTGGTACTGACAGCTGTCACTGCTCCTTTCCACTTAGGTGGGTCTAATGAGCCAGCTGTCATGGGAGATTGGTGTTTGTTTCAGTGCTGGGACTTCACATCAGGAGAAAGCAACTTAGCTGTAAGTTATCATCTGACACTCACACAAGCTACCCAAAATGGCAAAACTGAACTCAGTGCTGAAACCTACTCTAGCTAAGGACAGCACTGTTCTCTTGCATTTCGATAAGCAAAGCCACTGGCAAGGGAACACAGGCAGTGTAAATCACTCAGCTCAGCTTTCTGCACATCAGATGCCTGAGATGGCTTTTCTTGGGTCCCACGCTGAGCAGTAAACCCACAAGTCCCTTTGCCCATGCCTGCCCTCATACACAGGGCAGGTTTTATCACAGTGAATCATCTCTGTTACATAGTGAAGGTCTTGAGACACTCATCCAAAAATGAGAACAAACATCAAACAGACTTATGGAGACATCAAAGATGCTTTTGAACAAACTATGGTAGATTTCTAACAATTTCTCTCACTTTTTGTGTGTGTAAAAGGCATACTATGTTGTAAACACTAAACCCATGAAAAGATTAAAT
The DNA here is from genome assembly GCF_037042795.1 of Molothrus aeneus. NCBI lineage: Eukaryota > Metazoa > Chordata > Aves > Passeriformes > Icteridae > Molothrus > Molothrus aeneus. The sequence continues at coordinate 20,982,514 of NC_089653.1, read as the reverse complement.
TAAAACATTTTACATTAGTACAGACTAAACCAATTTAAAAAACATTGGACATCTACTGTTTAGGTATATGATTATTTGTAAGATGTTAGAATAATTTTCTGAGGGGAATATGCATTGTTAACTGACTATTCTTCACACCATTTCATAAAATGCTTTTAATGTGTGACTCCTTGTCAAAAAAATTTCATCACTTCTCAGTCACGCATCTTTCTTAAAGTTTTAAATAGATCTTTTTGAGTTACTCTTCCTTAATTTCCATTCACTGACAAAACAAAGATGTGAATTTTTTGTCTCATCTCTGCACATTATCACTAGCATTGCACAAAAAAAGGTTCTTCTTTTGACATTGCATCTCTATAAATGGATTAAATGAGCTGTGAATATCAGCATTTAACCAATAAAAAGAGATCTTTATTTATTTAGAATGTATCAGATCTGCTTCATCTAAAAGTCTAATTGAAAAGGCTATTCAGGTCAGCTGTGATATTAGGAGACAACTGAATCACATTTAATGCTGCTTAAAGGATGTGAATGGGCTGAAAGAAAAATTAAACCATGGCCATTAAAATTTAATTTGACTTAGTGAAGCCATTAACATTTTGGTTTTATGCAGTGGCAAGCATTCTACAAACATTTCCATATAGTTTAGAAACCTAGAAGTGCCAAATGGATGACCCTTACACAGCAAAAATGATTGAAAGTGACCTTACAGGGCAAATCAGGGAAAAAAAAGCAAAAAGGAGAAAAAATGCTTAAATAACATTATTAGCTGTCATTCTGTTCTTCTTTCAGATATAAACTGTCTTCTAGTAACTGCTCACTTTGCTTTTCATTTAACATTCAATTCATTTGGATATCAATGAACATGACATGAACATGTGGAAAGAAATAAGCTATTTTTGAGATAATTCCCTGTCTTCTTCTAGTAGTGTACCTGGAGTATGCTGCTTTGTCAACACAAGTTTGCCTTTGCAGTTTGAAAATTCCACTCCAATATTCCCTATACACTGTAATAACAAATATTGTTAATAGCACAAAGCATCCATCAATGCAGTAACTTTAAAAACTTTCATCAGTTTCAAATGAAAATTTTGTCTAGATTAAAATGGTAGCACATCTGATCATGTATCATAACTAAAATTTCAGACCGACTGCCTCACAATGATATAGAAATCCTTAGTTTCAGTTTTTAATCTCATTTTTTCCAATTAAGCTTAAAAAGAAAACACCAATACAAGAGACTTTGTATCATTTTGGGACTGTTAAAGAGTCTGAGATTTCATATCTTGCTTTATAACGTGATTTGTATTGCTCTGGCTTACTTACTAGCAGTCACCATCAGACTTGATAGGAAACAGAAAACATTAAGCACTGTAAAGGCTCTTACAAATGCATTCCAGAAGGTAAAGGGTGATCATAGAAACTGTAAGACTAAGGCAGGAAATTTTCTGGCTCTACATACAGAGTGTAAAACTTCTGGATTTGCAGAAATCAGCCACCTCCATTTCCAGCTCTATGCTTGATCCACCACTTGAACTAGTTTTAGAGATAAGAGAGGCACATAGCAAAACAGCATCCTTCCAATGAGCTAAAAAGTCTGTAAAAGTAGGAAAGGGTCAAGTAGTGTAGGGCATGTAAAAAGCTTTGAATCAACAAGTTTTTGAAAGACTTTCAAAGTATATGCTTGCTGAACGCTCAATTTTTATTAAGTTTCATGGATTCTTAAAAAGTTCTTTTTGTCTATGACTCCCAAATACCTTATTCATCAGTTTCTACTTCATGATTCATTGTGGCTAATAATAGATGAAATGACTGGGAAAATAATCAAAGCTCTAATGACAAAAGGAAGTATCTGAAATACTTCAATAGATTATCTTTTAAATTGACTTGGCTAGCCATTAATTAGATTTTCTCCTTTCCCAACTTAATTTTTAATGGATTAATGAAAATTAAAAGCAGAAACTTGTGATGATCCCTGTTCTTTCACAGTTGCAGTGCTTCTAACTCCTGCCAGAGAATATTTTTACTTGCAGTGTATCAATACCTCGAGTTCAAACATTTCTAATCCTAGGGAGTTTGCCAAGGCAAAGCTGTTTTACTAAGTTTTGAAACCAGATCAGATTAGAACATCTCCAGGTTAAAACTCTCATCCAAAGTTGGCTACAGTTTATCAGAGGAAAGGCTGTGCTCATGAATGATAGCCAAGCAGTCTCTCCAGTCCGTTGCTGGAATAATTGCTAGATTATTGCAGGATCTGCTTAAATTTGAGTGTGTGCAAACTACCATATCAGCTTGAATGTTCAGCGAGCAGCTTGCCTCACAACTCCTTTAGAGCAGATTTCTCCCTGGAAAAAAAATTAAATACCAGCATATAAAAAAATCTAATTCTTTCAACAGCAGTAGAAAAAAAGTGAGCAGAAATTACAATATTTGGACTTGAGTACCTGGATATGGTTTATATCTTCTCTTACCACAGTCTGTGTTTCAGAGTGAAAAAACCAAAGTAGAATAAGCAATCTCTGCTTAGAAGTTTGCCTAAAATCTTACCGCAATAATCTTTTGCAAAATTAATTCTATTAATTTAGCAAGTAAGTCCTTGCACTATTTTAATCCTAGATCTGAGGAGAAAGAAAATAATTTGTGTAACAGCACTTCAAATACATTTCCTCTGAGAACCTGAAAAAATTTGGTGTTATGTCAGGAATTCTAACCTCATTGCAGAACATTTACAGCCTCCAAAAGTTATTAGGAATATCCAATATCAAAAGGTCAAATGGAGCTTTTTATCAGGATCAGAACTTGTGATCAGATGTTCAGTGATTTATCAAGAACTTCAGCCACAATTGACATGACAAGCTCGATTAAATAAAGCACAGAGTCTTGTGTATATTCCAAAGCCTGGAAAGTGTAATATTCTTCAGACACTCAATCTCACAGTCTCTCCTTTATGAGCATGTGCCAGCACAGTTAGATAAATGTGATTCCACATGCCATATAGAAGTCTTATTTCTGAAACGAAGGTGCCACAATAACCTTGGTTATTTATCACTGCATGAACCTTTAAAATAATCTCTCAAAGTGTTTCTTTGTCTCAGCTATTTCACCTTATCTCCAAGATTGAACGAAGATATATCTTTAAATTATTTTCTTGGTACAGAACAGGAAAGAGCAGAATCCTGTCCCGTGTCATTACTTTATGCATTCCTTTGCCTTGTAGGAAATGTCACTGCACACAGGAAAGAATTTTTTGCATTGTAATATCCAAAAGTATGGCAGTGGTGCCTGACAAACACAGTCACCATATCCTTTGCTCTCTTCATTGCTTTTCTATTAATAATTCTTATCTACAAATGTTACAGAGTATCAAATCCTCATTTCTAAAAGATAAAAAATTCAAGCAAGGAGATAGTGATCTACACTCAGGTTCATGTTAGGACAGAATTAACAATAAGAGAGACTGGGAATATAACTTCCTTGAAGACTGATACAGCATGGAAAAATTAACCTCCCATAAAGATAAAAAAAGACAAGATACACTAGTTATTCTTCAGGATGCAATGCCCAAGACACTTGAACAGCTTCTTCAAATCTGCAATATGAAAAACTACCCAAAACAAAACCTCTCCTTAGTCTACTTCACTTTCTCTAAAGGCTAAGGTTGGAGAAGCCAACAAGAGTGTGTCTAAGTAAGTATTTGAGAAAGTGACAAGTGAAATCATAATACTAAGAGGATCTCTAAATAATTAAAAAAAAAAAAAAGTGCCTATGGATGATATGGCAACCATGCCCTCACACAGAGAAACAACTCTACTCCTGCAGAGCTAACCACAACTGTTACATCCAGCACAATAAAACTGAACCCTAATTTGTAAATAATTTGTGAATCATATGGACAGGGCACACAGAAAACCATTCTGAAAACATAGTTCTTTTATATATATATATATATACATACACACACACACACATATATATATAATATTCTTATTACTGTATGTAATTCTTATTCTAGATCCTTTTCTGAACTTCTCTAGCCAAATTTGGAGGCTGTGGGTATCAGTACTGAGATATGAGCAACCAGTAAAGAGACTGAAACCATAAACTACACATAGGATATAGTGTTTCCTCCAAGCTCTTATGAAGCCTATAATTTAGATCACATACTGGGGCAAAACCAAGTATCAGCAGCTAAATCAAGTTAGCTAAAACCCAGGATCTTACAGAATATCATAATGCTCCAGTGCCTTGTCATTACTAATGACCCTACAACAATGCTAGTATTACTATTAAAGGCATTAACATACTGCTAATAGGAATAAAATATTCTGTAACATGCAGTGATATCCACAAAATGAATTAATGCCGTTACTACAGAAATCTCCTTAATTCTCTTCATGGAATAAAATTACTCTTCTAATACCCACAGGAAAAAGAAGTTGTCAGGTCCACAATTTAACTCATTTAAAAGTGATAACACACATTAGCCTAAACTACACTCCTGTCTTGGATATAGCTGGGACAAGTGCATTATTGATCAGGGATGTTGCTTATTAGAATAAGGGGTTTCTTCTCCCCATCCCAGGGCCCCTGTTTATGTAGGAAGGGATACTTCACCCTCGGGGCCTTGTGTAACCTATGAAGTGCTATTCCCCACCTCAGAATTTGTCTCATTAGCTTATCACAAAATAAGAAAGGCTGAGCACTGAATATAATACTATGCCAATTCAAACAGACTTTGCATGGCAAATTCAGGCTTTCTAATAACGTTGTCTGTGGCATGATTTATATTGCACTATCAGCATCTTTGATTCTTCCTCTGCAGTCACCCTCCCTGACACCTTACCTGAATAGAAAATGAAATACCTTCCACACCATATGGGTGTGATTTATTTTATAACTACAAGTCCTCTATTTCTGTATTTCCACGCATTACAATGTTGCAATTTCTGTTTCAAAATGACCCAGATAAGTGTTGGAAAAGGTTGACAGAAAAACAAAAAGAAAAAGAAAAACT